>NC_087397.1:10000000-12400000 GCF_031307605.1 Tribolium castaneum
ATGAGCGACATCACTGATCATGATTATTCATTATACTAAAGATTCCCAATATTTCTAAAAAAATGATCTACTAATTTTAAATGTTTTGACTGCTAGAAAGTAATTTACAAAAAATATTTTAACGTTGGTTCGGTGGCTGTATTTAGAATTTTAATTTGGAATTACAAATTATTAAAGAATTTACATGCATAACAGATTTGAAGTATTATTCCGATGATTTTCTTTACATTCTCATTTTTAACTATAATTTAGTAACAATAACTATACAAAATTAAAAACAAAAGAATAATCAATCAATTTCATTCTTTTTTATAACTTCTTGATATTTTTTCTTTACTCGTGTTTAGTTTTTTTTTATAAACCTACTAAATTATTTTTGTGAAATATATTTTAAGAATATTAAAATACAGAGCAAAGTGAAACACTACGATTATTTAGAATAGTTGTAATAACAGTGTTTTAAATATTTGATAGGATTACTTTTCACACAGTAAATTATTTTTCTCAGTAATACTGGGTATATTTATAACGATCTCACTGGTTCTGTGAGTTCTGGATTTTTATTTTTTATTCTTCGACACTGTCAAAATTTACGGTTTTTCTTCTGTGTAAGAAAATTTTGACAACTGTTCGGTTTTTTTCAATAGAAAATGTAAAGCAGTTTTAAGCCTTGTTGAGTCTAATTCGAAGAATAAAATGTTGTATTAACCTCGTTATCGTGTAAATTAGGTCATTTATTGCACTCAGTGGATGATAAGCCTCTCGTTATCACTCGACGTTTAAAAATCCACTCGGCAATATAGCGTCCGATTTACACTCAAACTTGGTAAATAAATAACTATTATTTAAAAAATGGGATATGTACAAAGTGGAGAATATTAAAGAAGTATTAAAGGAGAAATAAGGAAAAGAGAGAATCGAAAGAAAATTAGATAAAACCACGGCAATCTAGAGAAATTAAAGCAAAAAAAATCATGGGAAAGGTTTAACCTTCGCTCACATTCCTAACCCTTTAAGGCCACAAAATAAAACCCTTACAATAGTTTTTATTATATTTTGCAGATTAACTTTAAGTGATTTATCTTTTGAAAATTAACAAATTCAGTTCGAAGCACCTATTTGTCGAAAGTTTCTAAAAGTTGAAATTGTTTTTTTTTAGGTTTTATTTTATCCGATAAGTAGTCGGTTATTTTCAAATTATTGTATGTATAAGTAAACGTTAATAGGTATCAGACAACTCCAAATGTTATTTTCGAAAAATAATATGATTTACATTTTTTAAAACCAACTTCAAAAACTGTCCAAAAAATATTTCATCGTAATGAATAAAATTTTAATTGGATCATAAAATACGGTTGTCATGTCATGGCATATGGTTAGCGGTCAACGTTTATTGTTCTTCTATGGGGTAAAATCATCCCCACATGTAATACAACAACTTCACTTCCGCCAGTTGTATTCAATCCATATTCCGAGTTAATTCATCGCCCTCACCTAAGTCACGACAAACCATAATTGTTCAAAAAACACACAATATTGGATTCAGTGAGGGAAACAACCGATGGTTTACCTCACTTATTTTTAGACAGACTTTGAAAAAATAAAATCCAAAAATAGGTAATCGTAGGCTTACTAACGAAAACAAATAGACGAAGTGATTTTCTTAAATATTTAAATTTGCCTCACCTTGAGCGTGTTGTTTTCTATAAAATGTGTTTCACGAAGTGACCGGGCACTTGTACCACTCACTGTCCGCGTCTTCGGCGTCGCGACGCTACCAAGACCACGTGCTGGCTCAGTGACAGCCCGGCACGCAATGAGGGGCGTTAAATGTGATAATAATGACGAGGGTGGGGCAGTGGTGCACGTGGGGCGGTTTCCACAGGTGACAGCACCCTTTGCGACACCCACCCACACATGGATTTTTCAATCGTAATTGTCATTCGATATAAGCTCGCTCTGATTTATTCCTAACGCTCCGGTGAAGATGTTGCGTTGCTTGAATTTGTTGGGATTTTGCAAGACACAATGAACACGGTGTTATCTCATTTACATATCGCATCACATAGCGCGGAATGGAACAGATAGAGATACGAAGAGTTGGGGTGTTAGCTGTGATCATCATCCCCGCAATCTGCGCCGAGCACTCATGTGGCGTTCAGCTGTCTATCAACGTCTGCCACCCCTTCCATAATTGTTACAGCATTATCCATAAGCGGGATATGCCTTCTTGAAAGAATTCCGCATGATTAGCCAAAATAGAAATAAAACGAAACAAAAAATACACAACACTATTTCGAAATTTTGGAGTTCGAGCTCTCGATTTGTTCCCTATGAATGACCTGGTTCTGACTAGTAAAAAAATAGTTAAGGAGTCAGAAAATATAGATGTGTATCATAATTTATTATCTTTTATTTCTGTGTATTTCGATGAAATTTGAATAAACAGAATCATCGTATGTTTATTAATAAACATGACTTAATAAAAAATCCTGGAAAATGAATAAATGCCCGATAAATTCAAAATAGTTACCTAATCCTTATTGCTTTAAAGTGTTGTTTAAGATCGGGATATTGGGAAGGCGCTCAGAATTACTGCAGAGCCAAATACAACAAAAGTTTAAATACAAAATTATTGAAATACATCGAAAATAAGGTACTCTATTTGTTTTAGGTTTTTTAGTGTATTTTGTTTTTTGACAATTTTTTACCAAAAACTAATAGTCGCTTAGAAATCCGGGTTTGTTATTAAATATTTTATTTTTATTTATGCTTGTGATTCGTTGATATAATTAAGAAGAGACGAAGGTGTTCTACTTTTTCACATAAGCAAAACAAAAATTTATATTTATTATTTATATTTATGTTTATATTATAAAGAAAAATAATCGGGTAACTTGTAATGAAAATACCAGAATTTTTCAACTACTAAAATAACAATGGATCTTTTATAAACGTATCCTATAATAATGTATAAGATTCGCTATTTTGTATACACCCTGTATAATTACTATTTTCAAGCGTTTAAGCACGTTTTTGAAAAAACTCAGTCTTTTCGCAAATGTTGCTAAATCGAATTGAAAATTTGCTACAACTGATCTAATTTTCATTAAAAAAGCATGAAGATGAAATCATTACTAAGTAATTTAATTGTGTAATTTTTCTTATTTCCTTTTATGATTTCATGATTGTGGGTGTTTTGGAGACAGAAAATGATGTAAAAACAACTTTCAGCGTAACTGTTTACAAAAATATGTTACGATTCGGTAATAATAAGTAATAAACTCGGTAGTATATCGTATTCATTTTTTTAACCAAAAACGCAATTATTTTAAGTAAAAATTAACCCGAAAATTGACAAATTGCTTAAAAAAATATTATTTCTTATTTTTAAGTGCTCTTTTCTTTTCTTTTCTCTTCTCTTCTCTTCTCTTCTCTTCTCTTCTCTTCTCTTCTCTTCTCTTCTCTTCTCTTCTCTTCTCTTCTCTTCTCTTCTCTTCTCTTCTCTTCTCTTCTCTTCTCTTCTCTTCTCTTCTCTTCTCTTCTCTTCTCTTCTCTTCTCTTCTCTTCTCTTCTACTAGAACTAGAAAACTAAAGGGAATTTCAAAAAAATATGCTTAAAAAATGATCAAGTAGTTGATGTACTAATTAGTTTTTTCGTAAGGTACATAATTTAGGCACAAAACGCTGTACTTAAGATATTGCATACCTACTTCGAAACTGTACAAAGTGCAACCTTCTAAATAATAATAATTAAAACAAAAAGTTTATTCTCCAAGGTGCATTAAATACATAGTAAATTTATTTTATTTATTCATTTAATTTTTTTATTTAGTTTTTTTGTACTTATATTTAATAGGCTATACATAAAAATTCTTACTTCATTTAATTTTTATAAACTGTACAATCTCAACTACATAAACAGAGCAATTTAAAAAAAATGTCTTAAATAACAAAAAATATTTATTGTACTTTAGAATTTATTAAAGTATTTTAGATGATAATGTTGTTAACTCAACCACAATTCTACATGAATTTGCTCAGCAAAAGCAAGAAGAGTGTAATTCCAATTTTTTCAATTGTTTTTTCGTTTTTTTTATGAGCGACATCATTGATCATGATTATTCATCATACTGAAGATTTTCAATTTTTGTAAAAAAAAGATCGAAAACAATTCTTGCATGATCTGCTCTTCCTAAATAATTTTCAAGACTCGTTCTCGTTTTATTCCATTGATTTTATGACATGCATCTAATCTGAAGACAATAAACAAAAACAGTGGAAAAAATTCTGCTTGGTTTATTATTTCGCATCAAAGATGAAATCACAGAAGGGATTATGTTTGATTGTTAGCGCTACAAATATTTGATAAAAAAGTGTGAGGAATAATAATTTGCATATAAAGTCCTCTCAAGATGTAAATTTCAATCCGGAGTGTTCGTTACATAGAGCATAGATCTAGTGTTTAAAATGCAAGTTCTCTTTGTAAAAAACTTATAAAAGTGCCAAGTCGAGAGAGTATAAAGCTGAAGTGGTGTTGATGAAGCCCCTAGGGCGCCTCGTCGTCAAAAATTCAATCATAGAATCGTCGTCAGCTCGTTCCAAATGAACAATTAAATTAATAGAGAATTTTAAATGCGCGCCTGATTTGTGTATTACAATGAATCTGTATTTTGTTAAAATTAATAATTGATAGAGCGATATGAAATCGCTGTCGACACAAAAACAAACTCAGCGGTTTGTCGGATGAATTATGAGTTGGAAAGTGCAACAATGTCAATATAAAAGAGTGTCGTTGTGTGCTGGATGATCATATTGAATCCGCTGATTGGCAGGGTGTTTGAGGGATAGGGGGGGTTAATTCAGGGTGAGATTTCATTTCATATTTGCGCGGAACGAAGGGGCGAGGGAGAAAAGGCCACGCATTGTGATAATGAGCCCGTAAGGGGCAAGCCGCGTCAATAACACTTGCGGTTTTATATATGTTACTGGAGAGATTATTACATCGCGAATGTCAAGGGTGACTAACTGGATGGGGAGAAATACTAATTTTTATTGATACTTTTGCGTTACAGCACTTGCTATTTGTAAATAAATGCAGCAAAACCTTTTTTATTGAGCCAAACTCTTGATTTTTCCGATTTTGAAAACCGTTTTTCTCTGCTTTTTTAGTTCAGTCAAATAAGCTTTTAAATCAAAATGTTGAGGATATGCTTGCCTTTTTATAAGGCAAGATATTAGAAACAACCTATATTTTTTGCGTTTTTGGATGTAGCTTCCAACACCAATGCTTTTATGCTAATTTGCTAGTGGTCTATTTTGCTTTGTTTTCGAAATAATTTATTTTTTTGGCGAAAACACGCTTTTTCAAAAATCATTACATAAAAACTAAGAATCTCAGAAAAATAGAACTTTCACCAAGTGAAAGAAAACTCCAACGTAAAGAATATGTGAAAGATATATTATTTTTTTAGCTTAATGCAATCAAGAAGATAAAAAATGAAAAAAATGAAGTTTGTTATGTAAGTTGAATAAGTTCAAAATTTTAAATGGAACAATGGAATTTTTTAAATAGAAAATTTTTGTTTTGCCTCTAAAAGCCCTTCAAATTGTCTCACTAAATGTTAACAATTAAGTGTCTTAAGCCATTATTCGTCATTTCGTTCAGTGAAGTAACAAGATTTCAATATTTATGTTGAATTTTTAAATTCCCCTATAAACAAATGGTCTTTGGTAGAGTTGCTATGGTTATGGTATGGTTTACTATGGTAACAACAACGCTCATGAATAGTGTGCATTGTTGCTAAAATTAACTTTTAAAGTGAAATTTATTTTTCTGTTATTAACTTAAGGCATTTGAAATTTCATGTTTTTAAAAGCTTTTATTTAACTTGCTTTGTTGTCTGTCTGTTTCATATTTTTGGAACAAAATTTGAAAGGTTTCCCATTGTCCTAATGAATTGAAATTTTGTGTACTTACTTAATGTGTAAAATCTCGTTACCGTTCTTGATACTTAATATACTATTTCTTGTAACGTTGCATATTTGCGTATAGAAATTTTTGAAATACGAGAAAGTTTTTTTTAAACTTAAAAGATAGGCCTCAACGTATTCAAGATAAAATAAAACTAATACTTTGAAGTTTTTGGTGCAAGAACCAAATCGATTTCTGTAACCTTCATCAAGTTATTGCAATTTACAATTATTATGTGGTAAAATCGCAACGTATTTCCTTTGAAGCGTAGTCATAGGCAAAATGTTTTTGCAAACATTGCAATGGCTAAAAATGGTAAACAATCACAAAATTAATTAAGGTTACGACAAAAATTACTTTGGAAGGAAATAAAATTTCGAAATCTAGTTCACTTTCGTAACTTTCTTAGCTTTAAAACAAAATGTTCTTTTGACTATTTTGATGTTATTAAAATTAACAAGTGTGTACAACTTTAAGAAAATCAGTGAGTTAAAACCTTATGAATTTTTAATGTATTCTTTTTGCAGTAACAGTTTTGGTAATTTTTATTTTTTATTTTTTAATTTAAAAAGCTTTTGTATGGTGAAACATTTTTTATACCATTTGGTATAAATCCATCGGTGGGCATAAAAGATTAAGACAACCAGAATTTACGTACTGTGTATCGAATTTTTGAACTATCACACGATAAAATTATGGCTATAGTTGTTTACCGGAACCCTTTGCACCTAAATAAATGCTAAATAAACCGTGTTATTACATTTTTTTGTTATTGTAATTTCTTAAATAATGAAGAATTATGAGTAATAATGATAAAATTAGTATATTTTATTGTAAAATTAATTTTTATTTACTAGGTTAGTTTAAGGAACTCGGCAATTGAATTTTCACCTGTTTATTAAAAACATGGCTTTTTGATTATAATTTTAATTATAATCAAATTATAATTAATTATAAAGAACTGAACTTTAACTTAATGTTTTTGGCAATCATTACTCCTTAGGATTTCCTAATTTTATAAAGTTATTTCTAAAAAGCCCGAAGTAAACCCGAAGTAAAAAGTTTACACGAAAAGTTTACCTGCTTGTTTATAGCTTTGTTATTGCGAAAAATTTAAGTTAATAAATATTTTAATAGATATAGATAAAAATAGATAAAAATAAATTTTAATCGATATAGATAAAAATAGATATAGATAAATAGATATAGATAAAACTTTGAAAATTCATTAACGTTACGACTCACTATGATATTTTTAAGTCCAAGGTACATAACAGTTATCATTTCTATACTTCTAACCGCCTTAACTCTGTTAATTTTAATTTCTAATAATTAATAACAAAAAAGTCAAGAAAACGTTTTTATGTAACATTTTATGCATTACAATTTTTATTTAATTTTTTTTCTATCACTTATCGATTTTGAATAATCTTTAATATTCCATTTAAAAAAAATTCTTTGTTATTATATAAAAAATACAAGCTTATTCCTAACATTTTGATTTAAAAACTTATTTGACTGGACCTTTAGAGAGGTCCGGTAATCTGTTCAATTTGACTTTTGTTGATTTCTCCAAGATTTTTTCCTTGATTTCCACATGATTTCCCCAATTTTGTCCACGATTCTCTCTGCGGTTTCCAGCTAGTCGCTTTAATCATAATCTCGGAAATTGGATTTAAAAAATTATTGATTGGTCGTCGCGCTCCCACATTTGGGTAATTTAAAATTCTTCAATGTTGTATAAAACTCATGAAGTGCGTCACATATCGGCGTTAGCGAGGCATCCATCAGGAAACAAGCACTTTTCAAGAACAAAAACACGCCGGGGGTGGCTGGAGTCCGCTGAAACATGCAAACATCGCTCGCTCTGATTTCAATATAGCCGCATCAACCCCTTCGGGGGCGATTTTTACATTGCAGCGAATCATCCCGTTCCCACCCCCACTGCGAGTACAATAAGGATCTGTCAATTGTGGTGAGCTCGCGCCCGCTCTATTTGCCTGCACGGCACTGCTATGATATCCGCGGAATCTAGGAAATGAAAAATGCATGTTCCGCATTAAAAGCTCGTTTGAGAGTATGATGGAGTATTAATAGGATACTCTGCCGCCGCCGCCACCGCTGCCGCCGCCGTCGCCCCGTCCCCGATTTCGGCTCTGCTCGATGCGTACTACAGAATAAATGCAATGAGTGTCATCTGCATTTGGCGGAATATCCGTTGCCGTTTCACTGACGTTAATTAACGACGATAAAAAATTCTATTGTGGTTGCTTTACAATAGATGCTTTCAGTATAGAGGTACTGCACTTTCTTAAACTCGGGTGGAACGGGATATCGCCGCCGAAAAGCTCAATGGATTTTACATAATAATTGTCATACTCAGGTGCATCACAATTTACCGAGAGAAAAGAAACATTGAGTACAAATTAAAAAAAAATAAAACTTTAAAAAAGCATTAGCCCTGTCAAATTAGACAAAAATAAGGCGATCGGTGGAAAAAATTCCTAGAGAGTTGAAATTTTTTAAAGCTTTTTTACACGTTCTTAGATATAGTAAAAGTCTTCAAAGGTTAAGGTAATATTCGTGTCAAGTTGACGAAATTTCAGAAAAATAAACACATTCTCAAAAGGCACTAAAAGAGTGTCGACCGCCAACCAACAAAGTAAAAAAATTTACTTTTTACAAATTTTATTAATAAAGCTATAATAATTTGAGGAATATCTACACAAACCGTCTTCACCTAGTTCTAGAACTTCAAACCCGGAACCATAAACTGCTATTTAAAAATCCGTTATAGTTCGTGAAAAACATCTAACAATATGAAGATTTTTTTAAGGATTGATAATTTCGTTTATTGATTTCCGTAATATCTCGTGGATCGTGGCATATTAAAAAAAAATCTGGATCAGATAAGCTGAATTATTATAAACTACGAACGAATCGTTATTCATAACAGATTCGGATCACTAAATCAGATCATGACCCTGACGAGATCTAAGTCGGTTGATCCCTGATTGTATTCGGATCAATGAGCAAATCACACTGTGTTAAAATATTTTTTTTGAAAAATACATTATATTTAATTTAATAAAAATGTTTAAAAAAGACAACTTTCATAATAACAGCAAAAAGAAAATTAAACGGAGGTAGATATTATCATAAAATAATGTTAGGTATTACCTTCTAATAAACAAATAATTTTGACCGGTATAATAAATATAGTTTAAAGTTGTTACGACGTGTTTTCATGATATGACTAATAAAGCTTTCTAATTAATCCTAACTTATTAATTTGTGATTACTAAATCAATAATTAATAAATTGCTTTGTTTTGAGTTATGTTTAACTGACTTTTTTAAGCAGGGTAGGGTTTCTGATCGAGACTTTTCAAAGTAAGAATTCCTAAGTAAATCTGGGCTTATCCGCAAAAAATAAACGGTTTTTCTCGTTATGTGGAAACTTTCAAAGTTTATGCGGAAACTTTATTTTTTGTTCATTTAACATGTTTTGTTAGGTTAATTAAACAAATTAAAAAAAATCCGGGAATTTTTATTCGACACCAACATAAAACAGAACGCAACTGTAAAAAACTGTCCTGGCTAAATCAGGGCGGTTGGTTACCTTCTGAATGATTCTTGAGTTATTGGTATTACCACAGGTATTACTTATTTTATTATACGTATTACCGGATATCTAGCATTTTGTCAAACGACCAATATTGTGAAAAAAATTACAAAACATTTTTTTAATCGGATCCAACGAGTCTTGAACTCTGTTTGAATTTAAGTCCTTAGAAACCTAATAAAAACAGAATAAAGATGACAAAGATATGAATTTTATGCGTTATTTTAAACTAATCCTGTAAGTACATGAACAAGAAATTTTAAATGATTGTTACTTAAGTTGCATTTTTCCACATAGCATATTGTAGGCAACCAAATATACAGCAGGCTAAATACAGGTGAGATATTTAAAATTTTTAACAATGACAAGCGAATTTTAAGGTGATATTTCTATCAGCGCATATATTACAGTGATTTAAAAGCTTGCCTGTTGTTACAACATAAAATTTTTCGTTTTTGTGTAAATTGTAAGTACACTGATAATGAAGATTACTAATAATTATTTTAATATTCCACTTAATCATTATTGATCAATAATTTTCATTAGATCTATATTTGTAAAAGAATAATGCCCTAATGTAAACAGTTTACTACTTGCTTTACCATGATGCTTTATTAGCTATGGCTATAATTTGTCAACTTTTTTTTATTTTTGATAAAACTAAAATTTAAAGACGAAACATAAAACACTTTATGTACATAAGTTACGTAGTATGTTTGGTGAATTGATAAGAAACGACTATCTTATGCATCAATTAACGTAGCGGCACTGTTTCAGTTACTAACATCTTTTTTTTGTTTCTTCTTTTATTTTTTAACGTAAATAAATTGTGACTAGGTTTTCGGAATAAAACTCTAAATATTGTTGAGAATTTTATTACATCATAATAAATTATTTAAAACGAAATCACTACTGCATAATTTTATTCGAAATCCAAGTGATTAGTGAAAACTGCCCTTTTATTGACCTCAATTGTCATTTATAACAACAAACTGTCTGAAACTAACGTTCACAAATTTGCAACGTGTTTAATACCTTAATACTGAAACACTTTATACAACACTACTATCAAATCAACAAAGGCAATAAATAGTTTGATTTCTTAAAGAAATTATGTACAGTAAAAATCTCTATAAAAGAAAACTTATATTATTTACACCGTCTGACTTCTACATCTCTACGAAGAAGCGGCAATTTTTTCACAAATCTCATTGGTAAATTCCGAACATTTGGCTTTCCCGCCCAAATCACCCGTCAAATATTTCGCTTCTTTGATCGTCTCAAAGCACGCATTCTCGATCTTTGAAGCGTATTGGTTGAGGTTCATGTATCTCAACATCATGACGGCCGACAAGAGAAGAGCAGTAGGATTTGCGAGATCTTTCCCGGCGATATCGGGAGCAGTTCCATGAACCTGAAACCAACCAATCACACGACGCCAAATGGCAAACAATCAACGTACAGATTCAAACAATGCGCCGTTCAGTCCAATGTTGCCAGATGGTGTCAAGCCCAAGCCACCTACAAGACCCGCACACATATCGGAAAGAATATCTCCGTAAAGGTTGGGCATCACCAGAACGTCATACTGGGTTGGGTCTTGCACCATGTTGAGACACACGGTGTCTAGATATTTTTCCTCGAATTTTACGTCGGGGTATTTCTCGGCCATTTCGCGGCAACACCGCAAGAAAAGCCCATCGGACATGCGCCTACAGTCATTTGTTAAATGAACCAAGGCTGCCTATGATATACTTACATGATGTTGGCCTTGTGAACTGCGGTCACTTTATGCCGGCCATTGTCTTTGGTGTATTGGAAGGCGAATTCGGCAACACGCCTTGAGGCATCTTCAGTAATTAGTTTAATGCTTTGCACAACGCCGTCTACGATTTCGTGCTCAATTCCGGAATATTCACCCTCGGTGTTTTCTCTGATTGTTACAACGTCCACATGGTCGTATAGCGTTTTATATCTAGAATATTGTGACTGTTTTTAGTTCTGTAAGCACTTATGTAAGACCCATCGAATTTTGGAGATATAGAGGTTCGATTTATAGAGGTTTTACTGTATTTATAATAAATTAATACATATTATACGAGTAAATAAACATTTAAGTTTAATAGATTTATTGCTGAGCTTTGAGTTCAGCCCCTTGCCAGGCACCAGTTTAATAGGGGGACATGCTTTCTGATCGTGACTGTACCATCATAAAAAGGTAGAATGTTTTTCATAATAAGGTAGAATGTTTTCTAAAGAAAAAATAAACTAGAGATTAATGCTATTTGTATAAAACAATTTTTTAAATTTAGAATTATTAAAATTATTATCATTATCATTTTTAAATAAATGGAAATTGAACTTATTTTTTATTTTGAGTCATTCGTTTTAAAAAATATTGTACCGAACTTTTTTTCATTTCAATTTGTAAAAAACTATTTTACGATCAATTTAACAATTTTTTTGTTTTAAGCTTTCTTTTTAATATCTGAATCCTAGATTATAAACACAACAGTATTTTAAAACACGTTTCCCATAGCAACGTGTTTTTACTATTTTAAAATACGCTTTTCATAGCAACGTGTTCAAAATTAAAATGTTCAAACAAAAAAAATTTTAAAAACGCTTAAAGGTCTCGGGTTTCTAGGTATGCAACTCGCATACGCTCGTCGCATAACGACAGCCCTCGAACTTAATGTTTTCGCACCCATATTATTAATAATTATAAATTCCTGTTTAAGATTATTGTTTCTGATTTTCTTTGACCTAAAAATTCTGACTGCACAATGAATCACGCATATCTCCTGCACTAAAAATTGATAAAATTTTTAAAGGTCAGACGGTCAGACGTAACCAAAGGATTACATAAACAATGAATCTGAGATAAAACCTGAACTTTGATAGGGATATCCTTGTCACACGTATTGATAATTTTCAAGAAAAAAAATACTAACCCTTCTAAGCTCCTGCAAGGTCTCACATTGGCATACAGATTGAACTCTTTCCTCAGGGCCAAGTTGAGGGACCTGTGTCCTTTGCCAACGGGCGTCATAAGGGGGCCTTTAAGCCCTATTTTGTTCCTGTTGACTGAGTCAATCGCAGCTTGGGGGATCCCAAACTTGCCATCGGGGCCCTAGTGCCATATTTAACGATTTTTAAGCATTTTCTAGCGTTAGAATTACCTTAACAGGGGTGACATCCACCGATTCCCATTCAATGGGAACATTGGCGGCAGCGAAAATTTTTTGAACCGCTGCGGAAATCTCGGGCCCAATACCATCCCCAGGAATGATGGTACATTTCTTGATCTCGCCGCTGTAAAACCGGGAGCCCACTGTACGTGTGGAGGCACTAGTCTGGAATTAAGACATGTGATGGGATCACCTAACCTCAAAGTCACTTGTCAAGTTATGTAACTCACTTCGGTTTTTTCTTTTGGAATGGTTTTTTGTGAGAGGCTTTCAAGGAGTTTGCGGAGCCGGGGGAAGCCCCGTGTTAAATTTTTGAAAAGCGATTTTGGGAAGTCTGACATTGCGGACAGATGGGGTTATAATGCACGTGATGGGAGCGTTAATTTGATTAATTGATAAGGGACGAAGTGATTTGATAAGGGAGACTTACGATGTTTTTCAAAATTCTGGCTGCCATTTCACGAACGTTCTATTAATATTTTGTTTTCGTACAGCGGTTTTTCAGCACCCTCCTGAACCCCGGAGTCCCGTAATCACATACTGCGCAAGCGGTGTGCGCAAATCGAAATTTTCGGCAAGATTAACGGCAGGAAAAATTACCAGAGACTTTGACACTCTCGCAGTGGAATTTTATTCACTTTCTGACATTTTTGCAAAATTAAACGACAATCAACTGGTGATTCTTTATTTCACAAAATACCCACTTCCTGTGTCACTTCCCATTAATTATTCTAATTTAAATGTTACGTCAATTAATCAGTTACACGCGTGAACTGATTTTAATTTAATTATAACTCGTCTCGAATCAAAATTAAATATCAATTTAAAACTCCCGCGCTTGATTTTGACTACGATGGTGCAGGTGTATTGTTAGTTGCATAACTTGTTTTTGAGGTTAGCCACAAAAAATTCGGTGTTTTTTAATTTCTGGCCCAAATTGGTGGCAAAATGACCGAAGAAATGTATTTTTGGAGTCCACAGGACCAGAACTACGCCCCCAATTACTACGAGACTGACTATAACCAAATTCCGGCACCGGGGCCAGGTGACTTGAGCCCCCTTAAACCAGGCCCCTTTACGTTTTTTCCAGACTTTCAGCCTTTCGACGATTTTGGCGGTCAAATCCCTGACGTGTCCAAATTCTACGATCCCCGAAACGTGGATTTTGAGGAGGAACCGCCCCTTTTAGAAGAACTTGAAATATATCCGGACCGTATTGTGCAGAAAATGTTGGCGGTTTTGAACCCTTTTCGCAGCCATGGGTTGACGGACGATGCCGATTATCTGAACAAAGATCCAGACTTGGCCGGGCCAATTTTTTTTTACTTGATTCTAGCGGTTTGTTTGTTCTTGTCAGGAAATAAGGCCCATTTTGGGTATATTTACGGAATTTCAGTATTATCGTGCTTGATGATGTATAGTTTATTGAGTTTAATGACGGCACAGAGTGTCTTTAATGTAACAACAGTGGCAAGTGTTTTGGGGTACAGTCTGATCCCTATCGTTGGTTTATCAGTTTTTGGGGTGTTTTTTTCCTTGAAGGGGTTACTTGGGGGTGTTTTAGCCACTTTGTCGGTTATGTGGTCCAGTATTTCGGCTTCGAGACTCTTCGTTGCCATTTCTGGCGATAGGGAGCAGCAGCCCCTTTTTGCGTACCCTTGCGCACTAGTGTCTGCCGTATACGTCCTTTTGGTGATTTTTTAAGTCTGTATTTATTTATTTTTTGAATAAATTGTGTTTTTTGCAAATGTAGTTTTTGTCGTCGGTAGATGTCGCTGATTTGCAAAACGTCAGCGGTCATCCACTTCTGTCAAAATCCACTCGTAAAAAGTAAACATTTTCTTGCAAAGACATGGCTGTGTGACTCTTAAAATTCTCCTGCTTTAAATTCTAGTGTTCCTATTTGAAAATTGACGCAAACGTTTCGAATTTCCTCGCTTTTTGGCGGTGATAAAACGTCCCAAATTATAGAAATCGTGTTTTTTGTTTGTTGCGTCATGACATTCAGACCTTGACATCTCATCAAGGTTTGTTGGAGGTTTATATACAAAAAAATTCTTAATATTTGCACTTGGACGTGGATGACCATAGTGAAAGTGAAATCCCGTGCTTTGATTTAATTTTGCCAAGATGACGAGTGTTAGATGTGGAATTATCACAGTGGGAAAACTGGCTCAGGCTGTTCGCTCCACCAAACTACAACAAGGTAACGATTTAACGAAATTTGGACTTTTCGGACCTATTCTGACCTATTATATTGGATAGATAAGAGAGGTGCAAAAAAATTATCAAGAGTTCCGTCTTAGACTGATAAATGAGAGATGCAAAATAACCTCAAAAGGACGAAAAATCAGCTGGTGATTATCGAAATCGAGATTTGTTGTTGTTGCAGTCTTAAAATAGGGTTTGCCAAAATCATTACAGCAATGAAGAATTGTTTCACTTATTCGGGTTGCAATTTACATACTGTGCTTTATTTTTGTGGTTTTTGTATAATATTGTATGGAAATTAAGCATTCATCGGTTCAGTTCCTGATTTTCATCGATAACACTAGTTTACAGTATATCTGTTGCCTCAGATTGTTTTGCAGTTAAGTGATTATTGGAACAATGATTTCAAAACTGCAAACAGTTTTTTTCTATCAGCTCTACTTTTCGAGATATATTAGGTAACTCATTGATCTAGAAAAATGCACATGGATTTTTTTAGTCATTTAAATTTTTGTTGCCTCAAAATTTTTTGTACCAGTTCTTGTGTTTGAGCTGATGGCCAAATTTGAGACAAAAATTGAAATTTTTGAAACCAGTGTTATCTTATGCAGTTTTTTGCGAGTTTGTGAGATAAATTTATTTGGATCAAGGTTTTAGTTTAAGTTTTTAATTGTTTTATAATTATATAAGAATAGTCAATGCACGATGAAGTGCCCTTGAGTGAAGTAGTTTTGTCACCACTGAATATGAGGTTGAAATTTAAATGAATTTCGAAAAAAACCGTTACGCTTTTCTCGAAATCGATTAAGCCGAAAATTTTGTCAAGCTTGTCAAACTTTCACTTGATTAGAAATTGCAAATAAAACCCTCCCAAACCGTGTACTATTTAATTCGTAATAGAATCATCATTAAGATTGTCTAGGTCAAGTCGGAATAAATTTGTAAATGCTACAAATGAATAGAATTGTCTCTAATTAATAATTACCACCGTCAAGCGCAAAAAATGTAATTCGAATGCACCTTGAAGGCCAACTATTACACAATCATAATAAATAAAATGAAGTAGGTCGTGAACCTTGAAGCAAAAAACACTTGAATAAAATAAAAATGCGAGTATTTAACCGATTTTCCTCTTATCAGGTGTCCTGTCAGCAATCTACACTAAACAACCCAACACACCCAAGTCCCTTTCGACCTGCGTTGTCCTGCTGAAATCGGCAGGGTCGGGGGATCCCCCGACTCAGCCGCCGTCGAAAGACGTGTCAGGGAATGACAGTGGCGGCGGCGGTGGTAAAAACCGAAACACACTCTCATGTCCCAAATGTGGTGATCCTTGCACACATGTTGAGACGTTTGTCAGTTCAACGAGATTCGTAAAATGCGAAAAATGTCATCATTTTTTCGTCGTTTTGAGCGAAGTGGATAGTAAGAAGAAGGAAGGGGTGGACACTAAGGCAGGGTTTTTCCGAAAACCGCCGCCACCGCCTAAGAAAATCTACGATTATTTGAATAGGCATGTTGTGGGACAGGAACATGCGAAGAAGGTTGGTTTAGTAAATTAAAAAAAATGTTGTAACATTGAATAGTTTAACGCTGTTCAACTGGCGGCCCACGAAGAAAATTAATTTTTCATCTTTTTTTAAAATATGAAAGAAAACTTTGTTCAATTACGTTCTTTTAGCTCTTTTTTGAGTTGGAAATTACTTCAAACAGTTTTGTCGAAACAAGCAAAACATTTAAAAACAAATCGTCAAATAAACATTCAGTAGAAAGGTCTAAAGGACAAATATTAAAATAAATTACGTAATAAATAATCTTTTTCACTCCTAATAAATGATTCGCGCATTATTTAGTATTTTTTGCGTTTTTAGTTGAATACTAGGTATGTAGTTAATTAACATGTAGGTACAGTCGAACAAAGTGAAAATGACGTCTTAATATACCAGTCCCTGGTGTGGATTTTATTTTATAGAAAGTCTCTTGGTTTTATTATCTCTTTTCTTATCTTTATCACCGATTAATCATATTTTAAGAAATTAAAACAAAAATCTCCTCTTTACTTCTTTGCTAAGAAGAAGCTTTGCAAGCTATTAAAATTACACAGTAACAGTAAAATAAATTAATACTATTCATACAGGGTGATTCAAAAGTGTCGGACGAACTTTCGCCTGGTGGTAGAAAACATTTAGTTAGCATCATAAAAATATCAGATCTGTTCTAATCAACTTGATTTTTAATTTTCATTTTTTTATTTCTTATCGTTAGCAAATGTTTTAATTGCTGCTTTTTTGTTTTCAATATTGTCTGATTTTATTTATTGTTGAATTTGCTTATTCGTTGTTTTGATTGGTGTTTTTTTGTCCTGCAATCTGAACGAAGTTGGACAGCGTTTATTGGGAGAGCTTTTCTGATTTTAAGCATTTTTTCGAATTTTGTGCGCAGGTATTATCCGTGGCTGTGTACAACCATTATAAGCGTATTTATAATAATAATCCGAACGGTCAAGGTGGAGGCAATTCGCGCCAGGATGTGGCCGTTATGGAACAAGGACTCCACCAAAATGTCACTCACAGAGGTACCGTTGTTTTCAATGATTAAAAATTTCATTAAACGCAATTTAATGAAGTTTTTAAATCTACTGTGTTGTTATTATTGTGCAGATCTTCTTCATATAACAGGCTTGGGGCATGGTAATGTGATCGGTGCGAATCTGTCTGGTCAAGAACCGAACCGAAATCCTACAAGCGGTTCGGAAATTTTAGACAGAACTACACACGAATTAAAACTAGAGAAAAGTAATATTTTGTTACTTGGACCCACTGGTTCTGGTACATTTACAAATTTTTTGGTTAGTTCAATTGTTTAATTGGGAAATTTCAAGGTAAAACGCTTCTAGCTCAAACTATAGCACAATGTTTGGATGTACCTTTTGCAATTTGTGATTGTACTACTCTAACACAGGCTGGATACGTCGGTGAAGATATTGAAAGTGTGATTGGGAAATTGTTACAAGATGCAGGGTTTAGTGTAGACCGGGCTCAGATCGGAATTGTTTTTCTTGATGAAGTTGATAAAATTGGAGCCGTCCCTGGAATTCACCAGTTGAGGGATGTTGGAGGAGAGGGTGTACAACAAGGAATGTTGAAAATGTTGGAGGGTACAGTCGTAAATGTGCCTGAAAGAAACTCGCCTCGAAAATTACGAGGAGAGACTATACAAGTTGATACAACGAATATTTTGTTCGTCGCTAGTGGCGCTTACAACGGACTTGAACGCTTAATTCAGAGAAGAAATAACGAAAATGTACGTATTTGATCAATGGAGGACTGAAACATAAGGAGATGACACGACATACAAGTCAAATGTCTTAATTTAAATTCCTCAGATTATTTGCTGGTTGGAGGTAGGATATCTAAAGCTAGTTCCTTTAGTATCACCACCTATAGCCATCGAATTAAAAATGTGACGGATTTAAGAAATAATAAAAAAATATAGTACGAAATAAAAACAAATTTGGAACCGCTACGTATACGGTTAAAGTTTAGGAAAATAATAATAACAATAAGGAAAGCTTAACTACAAATACAAAGATCAAACATTCAGTGAAATAATTTATTACTACTATTTATTGTAAAGGTACAATTATTTATTCGATAAAGCAACAACAAAACTTTCCATGTCGTTTTAAAAAGTGATAATTCTTACTAAATTATTGTTTTATTATTCTGTTGTAGTTTTTTGACTGCCTTACTATATTCAAAAGACAAATTGTAATCTTTAGCACGTGAAGCATAATTTTTCTCCTAATAATACAAATTGTTATTATTTTACTATCTATTATTTGAGCTCATAAAAGACAACTGGTAAATTCCACTTGCCTGCAATTAGATTCAGATTAGATATTTAACTTTGTAGAATAGAATGATACTCATACACATTAAGTAAATAAACAACTTATTTTTACAGTCGTTCTTGTCTGTAGAGTCAGTAAAATTAAAAAATATGAATATGAGATACGACAATTCGGACACATTTCAATAATAGTTCAGACACTTTCACGTTTTTTAAATAAAAAAACAAGCCACAAAAGCCGTTTTTGTTAGGAATCATAAATAAATTGTTAAACTTCATGACTGATTAAAATGTTGATGATTTAGAGAGATACTGTTTTCCATAACAGATAAAATACCGAGGTTAAAGTTGGTCTGCATTATGGCAGTTACTTATTAGAAGATGGTGATTATGGAAAAGAAACTCTTCCATTTGTGGAACACTTAGGATAATAAAAATAAGAGATAATAATCATGAAAATTTAAATCAAATTAAAGAATAACTTGTTATTTTCACATTCTTTGTTATAGTTATCGGCTGCACTATGGAAGTTGAATATTTCATAAAACTAAATTTAAATATTTGAAGTTTTATTTCAGGAATATTTGAAAGTAGTACTAAACAAAATATTACGAAAATAGAAGAAATTTACAAGATATTGAAATAAACGATATTTAGTTCCTTCTACAAGAACTGGTGTGAATTAAAAGCTTAATACCTACTTAGAGAAGTTATGGCAAACACTATGAAAACCAATATTAAAAAAAATAACAGGATGTCCCACAAGAAGTTGATTAGTTGGTTAAGAATAGTTTGTGATTAATCGACTTATTGTTTATTGTTTTTTTTTTGAGATTAGAGAATTCTCGAATCTGCGAGAAATTTTTAAAAAACTAGAAAATTGTTTATCAAATGCAAAATAAAATAAAGCTTGTTAGTCATCAACAATTATTAACCACTTTTGTGAAATTAAAATTTGAATTACTTTAGACATTTCTCTAATAAAATTTATAAATAATTAGTTATCTAAATATACCTAACAAAAATTAATAAAATTGGTGTCAATATTAATAGGTACTGCTTTACTAATAAAATTGAAAATATTCAAAATACGGCATGAATTTAATTTTTAAAGAGATTAATAATAATCGATAACAGAGCTCATCGAAAGAAGCCAAAATAATTCAACTTGTCTTATTCGAATGTTTATGAGAAATATAGTGTTCCAATTTTTATTTTAGCGTCAGAAGAATCGTCAAAAATGCACTAGAATCGATATTTTGATTATCGTGGAGATAAAGATACACAGCTTTTTATTCAAGATATGTAACTTTAATTTTGTGAATAAATAGTTAACTGAGTACCTTTTTCAGTTATCCCAAAGCTCTACGAATACACCAACAATTAAATACATATTTATAATATATTTGCGTTTTTTGAGAACTTTATTTACATTTAGGGAATCATATTGGGTGGTACTTTCGGCAATTTTTTACTTTCTTTATCATTTTTTTATTGTGATGTATTTTTTTTACCTAGCTGCTTTTGCTTCAATTTCTTTAAAGCAATTTAAGAGGTTTTGATAAACTACCTCATAGATGATATTTCTTTCCAATGTTTGTAAGTGAAAATTAAGACTGTGCACTAAATTTAAATTTTTTCGACAACCAAAACTCCTTACATCTCAGAAACTATAAACATTCAGATAATGCAAGTTGTAACATTTTTGATATTGCAAAAATTGTCAAATACTGATTTTTTATAATGGATAGGATAGTTAAATAACTTGACGTCCTAATTCGTTTTCATTTCAATATCAGACTTAGGGTTAATTATTCTGCCGATACACATTGGTAAAAAACGATATATTATTATTATTATCATTACTATTATTATTATTTATTAAATTAGCAAAAAAAATAAAAAATCATTTATTTACCCGTTTTGTTAAAACAATAAGAGAAATTAGACTAAAAATAATATATACCCCTGTAGCACACTGATGAGACAGAAAACTAAATTAAATTATATGTCATTCTTATCTTTTATTCTTTTTTATTACTATTTTTATAATAAAAACGGTCTTAATTAATGAAACAAATCTCGTTTCATAGAAAGGTGGCATTTAAGGCAACGCAATGATTTAATAAAAATAAAATTGCCAAATATTTGTATTTTGTTTAAATTGTCTTACTGTTATTTAACAGTGAAAATTTTAAGGTTGTAGAACATTGTTAAAGGAAATTCAAAGTTTTTCGTAATTACAAATAAAAGTGAACAAATAATTGATTGATTTCCAATCTCGTTTCGTCTTCTGGTTTTAGTCCTCCGTGTCCATTTATCCCAACATTCAATAAAAAATCCGATTTCGGTCTGTTTAGTACTTAGGTTTTGGTGCCCCTGTCTCGGAAAGCCAAGGCCGAAGGGCTGTATCACAACAAGCCTCCCTTTATCAATCCTCGCAGACAGCCGAGGAGGAAAATGCGGAAAAAGACGCAGCTTTGAAACAAGTACAAGCACGTGATCTCATCGATTTTGGAATGATACCGGTATTAAAACCGCACAATTTTCACCAATAATTCTCAACTCAAATTTGTAGGAATTCGTGGGGAGGTTCCCCGTTTTGGTCCCTTTCCACAGTTTGAACAAAAATATGTTAGTCAGGATTTTAACCGAACCGAAAAACGCCCTCTTGCCTCAATACCAGAGGCTGCTAGCAATGGATCAGTGCGAGCTATCTTTCACACCGGGGGCTTTAGACTCGATTGCTACTTTGGCCATGGAACGGAAAACTGGGGCTCGGGGGCTTAGGGCCATAATGGTGAGGATTAGGGATTGTGGGATTGTTTTAACCTTTTTTTTAGGAATCTTTGCTCTTGGAACCCATGTTTGAAGTCCCGGGATCGGGGATCACGACCGTTCATGTCACAGAGGAGTACGTGAGGGGCGAGTCCGGGCCTGTGTATGAGAAGAGGACGGATATTGGGACCGCTGATGTGAACGACGAAGATGACGTTAATACGTCGATTAGGATAAAGCAATGAGAATCGCCAAGGGAGTAGTTTTATACATTTTATTTTTATTTTTTAGGCAATAAATTGTTTTCTGACGTGAAGCATAGTTTTTGTCACGTGTGTATATATTTAGCTTGTTCCTATCAAGGTGAATTTTATTACGAAGTTAATTGTATATAATAAAGGTTGATCTTGTTCATGTATATTTATTTGTAATAAATTTTGTTTTTACAATCTTGTTACGGTTGAGTGTTGGTGTAGTCAAAGTCGACCTCCTGAAGCTCCTGTCTTTCCCGTAAAAAATCCTGGATGAAAAGTTCACGCATTTTTGCTCTCCTTGCCTGGAGAGCAATTGTAAAATAGTTAAAGTTTCAAAATCTAAGTACCTTTAAGTGAATTCTATGCAAATTGTGGACTTCTTGGCGCATTTGTAAATACCAAGGGTTCAAACCGACGTGCACTTGGGCGTCTGTTGAAATATCATGGCGGTATTTAAACTTCATGATATTTTCGTTACTGAAATTTTCAAAAATACAAAAAATTTACTCAATAAGTGACAATGATGTCAAGTGTAAGTACTCACATTGTACGTATTACGTCAGGCTTTTTATTTTCGTAAGTCGCCATATTTATACTAAAAAATAAGGAAATATGAGAAACTGTTGCAACTAAAACAGTGTCAAAATTTGAAAGAAGCAACTTTTTTTTACTGTGAGATTGGTGGCACTGTGCCGATTTGATTTTTTGAATGTAGCGACTTCAGCCAATCTAAAAAGATTTTTTACGTTTTTAAGCTAGAAAGTAAAGTATTTTTAATTAAACTGATTAGTTTAATTAATATCTAAGTTGAACGCGTGACGAAATCTTTTACAAAGCGAGCTTTATTGGAAATCCAGACTGTAATAAATTATTAAGCCTTTTCGAATAAACTTTAAATACTTTGAAATAAATAAAGAAAATTACCACCTATGACAGACAGGTAGTTGAAACAAAATTGTCACACGTTAGTGAACATGTTTAGAAATTCGCCAAAAAATTCACTGTTTCAATAATTTTTACCAGACAATTTTTGTTCAGTTGTTTGTATTAATTAAGAATGCAAAACGAAATGGACTCAAACACAATTATGTTTGTTCATATTCCTGTTTAGAGGTAGTTATTATTACCTGTCTTTAAGCATTTACCAGATTTTTAATGTGGCAAATTATTTTCTTGTTGCACATAACTATGGTGGATGCGCCGGGTCAGCTTAATGTTTATTTTGTTAAACTCTTACAATATAAGCTAAGCAAATGACGAATTCACTTTTGTGAATTTGTGTTTTTTTGGCATAAGATTAATTTTTTTTACCTAATTTTGTAAGGCGCCAAATATACCTCTTTTTTATGCGCCAGTTGGTCTGGTCTAGAAATAAAAAGCCATTTTGGAGTGCCTAAAAACATGGTATGTTCTAAGTTTTTAGAGTGCTCTTGCTATGATTTTGGGTGATTTTTCAACAGTTTTTACATATGCCCAATTTTTGGTACGGGTTCTACGGATATTTGAGGTTTGAGGACTTTTTGCTTTCCGAAGGGTTTTAGGTCTTTTTCAGATGTTTACTTTTGGGAGAACAGCTGAATTTTTAGGGTTCTGTTTTATTTCTTATGATCTTTTTTAGATCTTTTGGGAAAACACTAAAAACCTAAAAACTCAAATGCCACCAGTATTAGCTGTTTAAACATTATAAAAACGTCAACATCGCATTTTACCAAATTATTTTTTTAAATAAGATTGATAAAATTGTAAAATGTTGTTAATGCTTAGATCTTTCATTGAAACAGTGAGACTGCAAATTACCTACATTAGTTATTATTTTTTTTTTTGAAGTGCATGAATAATTTAAAACAGCTAATTTTGAGAGAAAATGCGACGTTGGAGTTTTTACAGTTTTGAAACAACTTATAGATGATATAAATGATTGTATTTGTATAACGGTGAACACATATCGTAAACGATATTAAAAAAAATCTCAAAATTAAGTGAAAAACAAGTTACTATAACACTGCGCGATAAAAGTAGTACCGCACCAAATTTTAGTTTGTCCTTCAAAATGCTTTATTTCTTGTATGAATCACAATGTTTAGGATTAAGCCCCTATTAGTAATCAACTAGGAATACTTGCATTTACCTGAGGAAAATTGTAAAATTCTTTCGTTCGTCTCGTGAATGTCTTTAAATAACCAAAAACAAATTCACAACAATAACAAATACGTACTAGAACTCAAACGAAAATTAACACTTAAAAACGGTGTTAAACAAAAGTAATCCTACATCTTTAGCACATCAACATATAACTCATTCTTTAACAAAATTTTGACTTGAAGAATTCCGTTTATCGTTAAAAAACAGAATTTTACTTAGTTTTGATTGACATAAATAGTTCTCTATTGGGTAAATAAATAGAAAAAGAACAAATGATTCAATTTTTATCAGTGGCCGGCTTTTGTAATTTTTTGTTTTTTTTGCTTAAAGCCACAGCTACGACGGAACAAAAGGACTTACATAATTTTCCAGTCAGGCCTTTAAATTTGGTCCTCATTCTTGCATTAAAAATAAGGAAATAGGGATTGCAACTAAAACAGAGTCAAGCAGCAGGGGTGCCAAGAAAAAACGACTCGTATTAGATGTTGTTTATTATTTTGATAACGAACAACTAAATACAGAAAAACATTGAAAACATCATACATTGCCGAATATCTGAGATCTACTATTCCTTATAGTGTAACAATAATTGGAATTATATTTTCATGCAAACATGAGTTTCATCACTGATATTCATTCAAGTTTGAAAAACCAGGCAAGAACAACTCGGTCACAAAAATCGCCCTGTCATAAAAACAATAAAACTTAATTCAATATTTGGCTTAACTCAATAAATAGGAAATAAACGACTTATGACTAGTAGAAAATGAATAGAAGATGACTGACTTATTGTCTTTACTGTTTTTACTTTTATTAGAAATGCACAACAGTTTTAGGCTCGTGAATAGTGATTTGACCGGCCTTTTAAATTTCTTGGTGCAAAAATATCTTAGTCTACAATATCGTTAAATCGTGTAAATAAAAGATATGTCAATTAATATGTACACGTGCCTTATGTCTTTACAAAAATCATGAAACGTGGACCAGAAACTACGATCTACATAGTGTGGTTAAGCATGTGTCTTTTTAAGCGTTTCTTTAGAGAAGACAAAACAGAGAGCAACAGAATTTTGGTCATATAAAAATAGATTTTGGTAAAAATGTTTGGTTACTTTTAGTATAGATATGATGTTCGATTCAAAATTCTGTTGCTTAATTACGTTAAATAAGATTGATTGGACCACTCCTAACGCTCCCGAAAAACTCTCTGAAAGGGTAAC
Organism: Tribolium castaneum; assembly: GCF_031307605.1. Taxonomy (NCBI): domain Eukaryota; kingdom Metazoa; phylum Arthropoda; class Insecta; order Coleoptera; family Tenebrionidae; genus Tribolium; species Tribolium castaneum. The sequence goes on from NC_087397.1 coordinate 10,025,247, forward strand.
ATTTATCAACACACTGAACGTCGAACGAAACTTGTAAAGAAGGCAACGATAAAAATAGATTCTTAGGTACAATATAACACAAACCTAGTCCCATGCAACAACTACGACGTCCAATAATACACAAAACAACTAAATTAAAATCACAACAAAATCACAAAAACCGTCGCTGAAGCTTCACTAAAGATCGCCATTTTCGATGGCTTTATTGAGGTCTGCGACAATTCTCCCCAACGTTTCTCTGTACTCCGAATTCACTTGAAAAATATCATCTAAGAACTGTTCATTTGAGAAGAAACTGAAGACGCTGTCGATGCGCGATAAGGATTTTTCGGTAAGATGCTTGGACACGATAAACTGGAGGCACTTGTGTGACTCTGCAAGAGCCGCAGTCAGATAATTCCTATCATAGCTGAAGTCCACTTCGTAGAATGATATGATCGCCATTCCAGCCATGCGAAACTTTGCTTTGAAGCGCTCCGCTTGTTTCAATTCCTCGCTTGAAAACTGGCCGTTCCGGTGCAAAACCCCAAGTTTAATCACCACTTTGATGATGTTCTTTATCAGCTTTTCCGCTTCCTTCTTATTCTGGGACTGCAAACGAGGCGTTTAGAGCGGGCGTGGTTAGTCAGAGCGAGGGCGGGGCGGCCCAATTGCACCGAACGCGATTGGTCGATTTGAACCCCGCGCAAGCCCTGATTGGTCGTACTTACGTATTGCTTGGCAAGACGGTATAAGTTATCCAATAGGGACGCAGTGGTGTCGTCGATGAATGCACGAGCCACGTTTTTACCGGCCATGCGAGACAAAATCTTTTTCTGGGCTCGAAGGCCGATGTCACGCGCCCTAAATGCGCTCTCGCTCATGACTGGAACATAGAACAAAACAAATTGCAACTTGGGGAACATTGACATTGAAAGAATCGATGGGTTCTTGGTTCGCATGTTTGCTAACTGTATTTTGATACTCGAAAGGAATTATCGCGGTTTGGATCTAGACATGCAAAGAAATGTCTGTCTGGCATGGAAACATGCCAAATTCGGTGTTTATTCTCTCACAAGTGGTTTAAATAAATAACTGCAGTTTTGTCAGGCTGGAAAACTTGAATATTACGTTCAGACGTCAACTTGGTGTTGTAAAAATAGCTACATTATTTTGCAAATATTTTAGTTTCATGGAAATTATAATTTTTTCCATAAAATTACGAAAAATAATGTTGGTAATTAGATTAAAATCTTTTTGTTTGCTTTTTTAATTTTGAGGTAAAAGAAACACTTTTTCCCTTGTAATTTTTCTAAAACAGACCAACAAATTATTTATGAAGACCGAACATTGAGTACAGTCGAACAAAGTGAAAATGCGCCTCGATAAATCTTTCAACCGCAAGCAGGCAGGATCTTAAATTATTATCGGATGCATACTTGAGATAGTTTCAAGATAAATTTCTCTAGGAGCCAGTTTACAGAAAGTGAAATTAAAATTTAATTCACAATTAAACTAATTTGAATTATGCATTAATAATAAGATGAAATTGACGAAAGACAAACAAATTAATTTATTTTATTTAATAGACTGTTTTCCAAAATTAGATTAAATAACGCAATTTTTGTTCGAAATAGGTTTTCTTTGTTTTAAACTTGATTTCATGCAAAACAATCTTAAATGATTTATAAAAATTATTAAAAATGCATTTACTCACAACTAATTGTTATTGAATAGTTCCGACTTATTTACGCTTATGTAGTAACAACTCAAACGATTTTTTTTGGGTATGACGTCGAAACAAACTAGATTTGAATGTTAGATTTGTCAAACTATTTTCTGGAAATTATAATTTTTAAACATTGATGAATAAAGATAAACAAAAAATTGCTGACTTTCCATGGTTGTTAAATTTTCCATAAAAAAATTAATTTTCATTCGAATTAGTTTAATTCCGAAGTAAATTTTAATTTCGCTTTCTGTAAACTGGCTCCCAAAAGAATTTATCTTAAAAGTACATCTAGTTTGCCAACCGATAATTTACATAGCCAGCTAGCGGTTAGACGGTCTAATCACATCATGGACTGGTTTATTGAGACGTCATTTTTACTTTGTTCGACTGTACGTTAAGATTTTTCGAACTTTTTAATAGAGGTACGTTTTTCAGCTAACAATTCAATAATTTTGGCTCTTCACTACATTTATTTAAAAATTTATTAATGTATTACAAAAAAAAATTTAGTCTGTTTAAAGTGATTTTTAAAACCCGTCAAAAAATCTGCAAATTATTTGAAAAGTGATGTAATTTTGAGCTAAAAAGTTCCTTAGTTTCTGAATATTATCCTCTAATGACTAATGAGGTGGAAGATTTCCGATTACGGTTGAAAGCGACGTTATTTCTGTTTCATTTGATTTAATTTTTGTGAAATTTTCGCGAAGATGTTGAAAAATTATGTAATAATCGAGGTAATAATTGAAAGTGATTATTTTCGCCTGTTTATTCAAGTGTTTAAGCACATTTTTAAGTAAAAAACACACTTTTTGCTCAAATAGTTACACTGAAAATCGAACTATTTTGTCCATTTCGTTAGATTTACTTGTGTTAATAAGTGAAAAACTCACTAATTTTTCGAAATTTAAATTGAAGGGAATTGTTTTCCCCAGTTATTTCCTTGAAACACTTTGTGAAATTATCATCCATGTAAATTTTCAAATTACGATAGAAAAAATTGTAAAATAATTTCTGACAAATTTTCCTCAAAAAAATAACTTTTCCCGCGAAATTTTGCTCAAATAGTTGCAAATAGAGTGAAAAATAACAATACTTTTGCCTTTCGGAGCACTCTGGTATGTTTTTCAGCCACAAACTCAATTCTTACGTAAAAATTTGCTAGAACTGATCAAAAAACACGAACGAGAGTTGAAAATGTGAATTTTTGAGTCTCATTCGTTAGATTTATATTATTTTTGAGTAAGAAGCTCATTTATTATGGAAAATTTCGTCAAAAAACGACAAAAATAGATCGAAATTGTGTTGACTTTATGGCAAAAATTTCATTAATACAAGCCAAAAATCAGTTAATTATTTAAAAAAAAATACGTTAAATTTTTACAAAAAAGGCACTGCTTTGAAGCAATTTTTTCGACTATCAAACCACTTTTCTTTATTAGAGAGCTCAGATAAGTTTATTGTGATAATCATTTGCTTGTCAGCCAGGCTCGGATGTAGTGACGCCCACGGTTTTTTGTGGAGGAAGTGACACATTTAATGCATTTGAAATGTTTGCCACAAATTCGTTAAAAATGCCTTACTTTTATCACAAACGACGCAACATTTCACTTTGTTATCTTTACAGGTGTATTGCTGTGTTTATGAATTTACAAAAACAAAAGAACGATAATGCAACCTTGAAATAAAATAGGGGACATACCTGGTGTTTCCAACATTAGACCTAGTGTTTAAAAATAGGGCCAACTCAAAAAATCCTAAAAAAATGAAAGAAAAATAAAGCAACTCAAAAATAAGTTAAACGGTGGTGGTTGTTGTGATTGTGGCTTACACAAGCAGTTGCTGCATTCTGTCGCAATGCACTGATAAATGAGCCAACTTTCGAGTTCCACCATCGTCGTCATTTCGGAGGCAACTTAAAGGGCAGTGAAAGACGTGTAGAGAGCATCTGTAAATAACGAATGTCTCAAAATATTGACAAAGATAACGGTTTGAGGGAAAGTAGCGATTGCGGAGGGTGCGTGTATGCAGAGGGAAATAGTTAAACAAGGAAAAGCCCAATCGATAGCTATTCAAGCTTCGCTACCTCTACACCGCTTGGGCACGTCCGAATATGTTAAATAATGCCGTCTCGTATTATGATTGTCGTTTAATTAAATTGTTTGACCCCATTCTGGAAGTGGGTCGGAATGTGTACAATTAAATAAATATTTCGCTCGTTTTTGTGACCTTGCACGTACAGGAAATACCGTTTGACGGAATTTACAAGTTCATGCAATTTGTATAAAGAGGAGTTTCTTCACTATTTTTAAATAACCTTGTTATTTCGTCGACGAGTGATCGATCCACTACATTTTTGACGAACAACTCGGACGTTTCACGACCAAAAGTCGGCTCGAATTGAGTGATTTATTATCCATGTTTCATGCAAAATTATACGCACAACTTTATCATAAATAAACGCATACAGTCATCGTGTTTGTTGTAAAAACACACGAGTGGGTAAATACAAGAACCAATCATTATTGGTTAAAGCCCTTAAATAATTGTTTGCATGATAAAACTGTTTATTACTTTAATCATCATAGATTTATCACCTACTCGAGTTTGAGTGAATCACTGTTCCTAATAACAGTAATAACTCTATTAAAATGGAACAATACTCGTTTAGTCATTTGGAAATTGTGTTTAGTTTGAATAACTAAATCAAACAATTGTAATTTGGGGGCTTTATCAGGGCTGCGGTGGCATATTGGGGCGTCTAACCCTGTTGAAAATGAAACAAAATAAAGAAGGTACAATCATTTGATTCATTCTCATTATGGTAAAACTACGAGTTTTTCTATTTACTCTGGATTTAATAATGCCTAATAATTTTTTCTCTAACAAAAAAAATTCAATTATCATTTTTAAAGAGTTTTTACAGAAACTTTAGAGTCTTAGGCACGCAGACACTTGAAATATTTCGCTTTAAAAATTCACCTACTTCTTGAAATGTTTAATGCTTCAAAGACCCAGAACAAAAAATGCATGTTCAATTTTATGTGTTTTGCAAACATTGTACACGTATCTCTAATGTTTACAAATATTTCTCGATATAGATGTTTGTACTACAATTTTCCGGAATGATTCGTTTCAATACTTATCGTATTTTTTACCCTAACGTTAAAATATTCATAAAAATGAATCTCCAATTCCCCAGAATCTTTTCAAGATATTTAAAATGGTGCAAAAATCTTGCCAATATGTTTACAACGAAACGAAGAAAAACTTCGCGAAAAAAAACAAAATACAGGATGACCCAGGGGTACGGCAAGCTCCATAACTTTTTTTTGTGCAAGCTAACGATTTGATTTTTTTAAACCAGAGGCCTTACAATAATAGCACATCCTAAAAATATTTTAATTTGTATACAGGCGTTTCCAAAATAAAATACACTACTAAGTTCTATTTTTTAATAAAAACCCCAAATTTTTGTAAAATTTTTGAAATCGCGACTATTAACTGTTTCAAAACTATAAAAACTCCAATAACGCATTTTCTTTCAAAATAAGCTGATATAAATTATTCGTGCACTTCAAAAAAAATAATAGCTAATATAATTTATACTTTAAATGAGAGGTCTAATCATTAATAATTATTTTACAATTGTATTAATCCTATTTAAAAAAATAATTCGGTAAATGCGGCGTTTTTACAGTTTTGAAACAGCTAATAAATTGTCGATATAACGCATCCGGGTTTCTTAAACGTATATTTGTCATAGTTTTTGAATTGTGTCAATTTATGTCAAAATAAATGTGTTCCAAAAAATTTTACGAAGTTCTGTTTTTTAAACGAAAAACTCCAAATTATTACATTTTTGAATTCGCGACTAAATTGTCGTATAACACAGCCAGTTTTTTAGACTTATCTGTCCTAGTTCTTGAGTTATGTCAATTTATGTGTTCCAAAATAAAATTTACTAAATTCTGTTTTTTTTAAATAAAAAAATTCAAAATTTTGTTAAATTTTTCAATTCGCGACTAAATTTTCGATGTAATACCCGTTTTTTTGACTTATCTGTCATAGTTTTTAAGTTATGTCAACAATTTATGTGTCGAAATATATGTGTTCCAAATAAAATTTACTAAAATCTGTTTTTTTTTTTAATAAAAAACCCCAAATTTTTGTTACATTTTTGAATTCGCGATTAAATTTTCGATGTAACACACCCATTTTTTTGACTTATCTGTCATAGTTTTTAAGTTATGTCAATTTATGTGTCGAAATATATGTGTTCCAAAATAAAATTTACTAAAATCTGTTTTTTTTTAATAAAAAACCCCAAATGTTTGTTACATTTTTGAATTCGTGACTATATTGTCAATATAACACACCCGGTTTTTTAGACTTTTTATCTGTCACAGTTCTTGAGTTATGTTCCAGAATAAAATTTACTAAATTCCGTTTTTTTTTAAATGAAAAAAATCAAAATTTTATTACATTTTTCAATTCGCGACTAAATTGTCGAAGTAACACACCCGTTTTTTTAGACTTATCTGTCATAATTTTTGAGTTATGTCAATTTATGTGTCGAAATATATGTGTTCCAGAATAAAATTCAAAAAGTTCTGTTACATTTTTGTTACATTTTTGATTTCGCGACTAAATTTTCAATATAACGCACCCGTTTTTTTTGACTTAACTGTCAAAGTTTTTGAGTTATTTCAATTTATGGTCGAAATATAAAGAGTGTCCCAGCAAATAGGTAAAGTTCATTATTCACCTCTACACATGTTGGAAATTTAAAAAAAAATCCCTATGCCGTAGATACTAACCCCTTGCCTAACCTAATGAAATTATTTTTAAATATACAGGGTGTTTCCAAAATTGGCTACAATACAAAATTATGTTTTTTTTTTAATGGAACACTATATTTTTTGCATTTTAGATGTAGCTTTTGAAACAAATGGTTTTGACTTAAACTTTTTTGGCCGATTTTTTTTGAAATAATTTGCTTTTTAAAAAAAATTATTACTTAAAAACTAAGAACTCTAGAAGAGTGTGTTTTTCACCACTTTACAGAAGAATATTTAAACTTTAAGGATACAATTATTTTAGTTTACTGCAATCACGAAAATAAAAAATTAAGAGGTTTGCAACAAGTTGAATAACTTTAAAAATTTAAATGGGAACACCTAATTTTTATTTTTGCATCTAGAAAACCTTTAAATTGTCTATCTAAAAAACTAGTATTCGTATTATTTGATGCATTCTCTATTCAGTAGCTGATTCTTGCATTAGTGGGGTACAAAGGGCTTCAATGAAGACCGTTAGTGTTCCCCACCTGTCCACCAGGTGTTTGAGAAATAGCGCGAACTTGATACCTCAAGTAGAAAAATAATCACCGGATGGCTCCGTTTTCTCAATCCTTTGATCCGTTGCACATTTTTTTCATTAAAAAAGTTTCCTTGTTGACACTTAAAACTCGTTCCTCGAGTTCACAGCCGCTGATTCGCCAACCTTGTAAGGTCAGCCGGTATTGTAAAATCTTTGTGCGTAAAATGGACCAATTTAAAATTCTAATTTGCACCATTCACTAGGATAACAACCAAGTGTTACCGTCGATGAGACATGTCATAAAGATAATCTTTGTTCAGTTATTGAGCTAGTGGTATCACGTACAGCCTCAAGCTGTGCACATACCGAACGGGTCAGATTCTTCAAGCGTACGTGGAGATGCTACGGATTTAGTGCAATTCAATTACGAGAAATTGCGCAAAACCGTTATTGATAAACAAAATTCGGACGGTGAGTGCCGTCAAACCCATTGTGTAAATTATCGAAAAACAGTTAAAGCTCTTGTAATAAAAAACCAGTTGGGAATAAATTATTCATGGACGGGCCCATAAGCGCATTTTTGATGCTTATCGCTTGTCCGAATTATCTGCCCGATGAATAAATTTTCGCATGGAATTTTAAAACAATTAATAAAAAAAATGTTCGAGCTCAAGTTTCTCGATTCCAGTTTCATATAATTATAGGTATGTCCATGTTAAGAATGTTACCGAGTTATGTAATGCGTTGTCTTGGCGAAACCTATCTTTTTTAAGCCATTCGACTTTAAATAAATAATGTGCAAAGACAAGCAATAAATTAAATTAAACGATACAACAAATCGAAATGCTTTTCGGGAGCATGTGGTCATTAAAAGTAAAAGCACTCATCCTTCCTATTGCGCCAGTTTTACGACAGTTGGCGTCTCCTTGGTCTGTTAAAAAGACGTTAATATCGCAAGTGGAAGGTGGCATTCGTAATTAAATGCGGAAGAGCGCAAACACTCGGCTGATTTGTTTAATTCAAGGAAATGCTACTCATACATGCCACGATTTTGCAAAATCAACATAAATAATTTATTAGAATTTTTTTTTGGATAAAATTCAAACCTTGACTATAAATTGGTGTGAATTTCTATACTGAGGAGTGGCTGATGATAGCCGCCTATGAATCATTCTCCACTCACTCGTAACACACAAAAAAATATAAAACAATTATTACAAATCAAAAAAATGTGCACTTTTGCGCCGACACATTATTGACTCCCCCGCAAAAAATAAAATAATTAGACCACTTACAAAATTAAAAGAGCCGATTAGCGGGAATGTTACAGTGCGTCCTGCTGATGTCAATACAAATCAATAAAATTTCGCTTATTTATGAATTTCAAAAGAAATGATTGTTTACAACACACTCACTGCCACTCGCTACTCACATCTGCTCTGCGCCCCTCTTTCACGGCAACTAGCTGCGGGGAAAATCGCCACAGAGAGCGCCACTGGCGGAGCTTCCAAAGCTCGGGTCAAGGTTATGCAACCAATAAAACAACCCGTAATGTAAATATTTATTTGTAAAAATCGTATTGTATAAGTCTCAACAGCCCCTCCATTTCCTATGCAAACTTAACAAATGTTCGTGCGCTCGTGTCGACATGTTCAAATCGGGGAAAACGCTGCTTATTCCAGTCTCATTCATAAAACTCAGGCCTGCGAGGCCCAGATACGTGTGCATGGCGTCGGGGGCCGTGTTGACCCATTTTGAAAAGCCCCCGTTACGGTCCTGCGTTACTAAAATGAACTGGTCGTTGTCCTTCTCTTCAATGAATTGATATGCGTTCAAAATTTTGAGGGCCCCTCCTGTCCAGAAGGAGTAGCACGTGTCCGAGGGCTTGTTGGGGCGGCCGGTGAAACCGTTCTCGAAACGGTTTAGTAACCAACGTTTCAGGCCCTCCAGCTGGGGGGGAGATAGTCTGTGCAATTGCTTGGTTAAGGCGAGGGTGGCTACGGCACAAAAAGTTGAGCCGCTGTGCGATTCCAGTTGGGGGCCTTGTGCGATGCCGAAGTCGTATGACTGTAAATGGTACTTTACTGACGAGGTGGGAAATGTTTTATTAGCCCGAGGGCAAAGGAATCGGGGTTAGATGGAGCCCGAGGGTTGTACCGGGTGACGTATTTGAAATTTTATTTTGGCAACCTTAACTATCAACTTCAGGCCTGAAGAATTTTTGTTTAAGGCCCGATTTCAAAAATTAAAAAAATAATGAAATGGGTTTTCACTCGGTATATTATTATTGTCAAGGGAGGACAATGAACTGAGAAAAATCAAATATTCCAAAAATTTTCAGTTCAAATTCCGTCCCTGACTGGCTATTTTATTCACAATCATATTTTGTTTAATAATAATAATTTAATAATTCAAGTGACGTGTACTCAAAGTAGCACACTCTAATTAAACTAATTACTATTGAAAGAGCAAATCTTTTACACTACAATTTTTTCAACTGAAATTCAGATTAGAAACATGTATTTTAGAAAAGATCAACAGCAACTCTGAGTAGCAAATTTAAATTACGAAAACATCACTTGTAATTCAGATCAGTGATCGTGATCACAGTATTTAAAAAAATGTAATAGATGATTTGAGAAAGCATTTTTCGTATGTACGAGAGGACTTCAAATATAAACCGGAAATAGTTAATAACTTTTTACTGAAATTTTTTTTAAGAAAATTCTTTAATTTTCTTTTCCACGAACTCTTCCTCTACCGCTATGCACAAACGCCATCCCTTTGGTAGTTCCATAATACCTGTTTTACAGAAGTTTTTGGGCCGAGTGCGTGAGCCGGTTATGCGCAAAATTTTGCCTCTGTAGGTGGTTAAAAAAAATAATGACAAGGTGACATCTTAAGACTATAAAGGGGCTATGGAGGTGTCTTTCAGTGCAATTTTTCCACGATCTTTGTGGACAAATGGGCTGATTACGATCGGGCTGAAAAATCCCGTCTTTTTGTTCGAGGGATAAATTTTTCAGATATCAATTAAAAATAGTAAAAGGGGCATTGATTTGGACGTTTGTCTTCCAAAAAATCCGTGTATATAACGCCCTGGATCTTTCAAAATAGAGACGCCATATTGTTTGCATCTGAAACCACAACTTTGGCCTTTAGTGGCTTTTTTTGAATTGGATTTTTTGGATTCTGGAGTGAAATGACGGATTCAAGTTTCTGATACGTAATATTAGATTGAAAAAATTTCTTTTAGTGTTTAAATTGCTCGATAGAACCTCTTGTACATAAGTGACTACGCACTAAGCCAAAAAACTTTTTTTTTTAAGGTATTATGAAACTATCAAAGGGATGGCGTATATGCATAGAGGTAGAGGAAGAGAACGTTGAAGAGTAGTTTAAAGAGTTTTTTTTATTTTGTCGTAGTCAAAAGTTATAAGAAAATTCTTGTTTTTTTTGGTATTTTGGAAAGAGTAAGATGTAAGAGTAATTTATTCTTATTCACCTTTTTCAGCTGTATGTAAGAAAAGATCAGATGTAATTCATTGTACCAAAAATTTAAGAGAACATCATACACTGAGGTTTTTAGTTTACTGAACATCACATAACACTATTAATTGTATCATACTATGTTTAGTTTTAAAAAATCCATGTCGATGCATTGCAAACAGTTATAAATAGAAATGCAAATGTTCATCAAAATAGAATCTTCCCTGTATGTAGGGATTTGTAAAATCAAAATGCAAATATTTTTCAATTTAAAATAAAGCTTTTAAGTAAAGAAACGCAATGATAATAATGAAGAACGTATAGTTGTGATTCTCTGTGGTATTTTTAAATTTTAAACCCAAAATCTAGCCCAAAATATTAATTGTTTTTATTTCTGAATTACAATTTACGCAACCCAAAAAAACCTGTGGAAAAACAACTTATGAATTTTACTTTTTGGCAAAAATAATCAAATCAATATCAGTAGATGGTGTCATTCCAGTCTTAAAAACACAAAAACAAAAATAATTACATCCATTCAGCAATAAATTAAGAAATTGTGTAAAATAGCGTTTCAAATAAGTAAGTTTTCGAAAGTTCTTTTGGTGGAAAGAGCTAAAAGTCTTTATTTGGCTGAAAAAGACGAATTTAAACACCAATTTTTTAAATTCTGAGATGACTATTTGGTCCAAAAAGACAAAAATCGTTGAAGAGAAGCTATAAATCGGCAATTTATGAGAGAATAATAAAGTAGCCTAATTTCGGACACCTGTACTTTTCCGCACTTATAGACAATTTTTTACCACAATGCCTACTTGGTTGAATATTAATGATATTGCATGATTTATAGATCTGCTTTCGTCCGGTTAGTGAGCTGTAATTTTTTTGTGTAGATTGATTTTGGAGGTTTTTTGCAGTTTTTTGGAAGGAAGGTGGTGTTTTTTAACTCTATTTTTTTAAGTTTGAGTGGATTACTACAGGTTTTGTGTGTACCTCTGTAGCATTAAATCATATTTTATGTTTACAAAGAATGTTTAAAAGGTAAATAAATTGCTCTTAATTTCGGACACCAAAGTGTACATAATTTCAGATATTCGAAATTACTGTTTCTTGAATATGGTCTCATATAGATTGCAAATTACTTCAGAAAAAGACACACGTTTGTGATTTTTGTCTTAATAGTTAAGTTTCAACTTAAAAATGTAACTATTTTATGTTCCCTAAATATCAGATACCCTATCCGAAATTTTAGGATACGACTTTTTTATTTAAAAAGTTTACAGTGTTTACGTAATCGTTTTCAGAAAAATTAGTGATTTATAAGTCATCGTTTTTAGCAAGTCTAAAGCAATTTTAACATTTCTACTGGGAAATTTGTTGTATTTCACTAAGAGATCGGCCAATTTCTTGGTTTCTGCAGCGAGTTTTGCCACTAATGAGTAAAAAACGTCGACCAAAACAATAGTATTATCGAAAACGCTTAATATCGGACGACTTTCCTTTTCTTGCTGCAAGTCGGTAAAAATCACAATACAGGGTGAAATTGAATTCACTACACAGATTAAAAGGCATAACTCCTTGATACATAGCTGAATTGGAAAATTGCCATTTCAATGCCATTAATGAATTAAACGTGTTTGAAATTTAGTCAAAACTGTACCGCACGCCACTGAGATAAAATTCTGGAAATAAAGATAGTGAGATTCGACAAAAAATCTTCGCAAAAAAAGACGTTTTGTCATTGAAATATCTACCCTCTTTTATCGCTGCTCACTAATTGTGTCGTGTGTCTTTGCGCGGGGTTGTGTCTGAACTTGGTACCGTTCCTTGTGCAAAAATGTGGTCAAATGCCTAATTTTCTGAATTGCGCAATAATCACAGCACCTTTTTTAATGTAAGGTAAGTCAGAAGTTACTCCATTCTCAAGTTCATGCATAAAACCACTGTTTTAATACCAAGTCTATTGAAAAAACTTGAATTTGCTCAAAACTATAGAACTCTTAGTGAAAAGATCTAAAATTCTTTTTTTAGACTTTAAACACGAATTTTTTAGATTTTGAGATGATTCTTTGGTCTATTAAAGGCAAAAATCGTATAAATGGAATTATTTTATAAATGGCATTGACTTCAGTAATTTGTTTTTTTTTTTATTAAAGCCAAACACAAATTTTGGGAATATAAAGTGTCGCAAAGACAATGCGTACGTCAGCTGAATCGATAATAAATCGCTTTCCGACCAAGGCATGCATTTCCCGCCAGCTAAATGATTGTGAATAAAACCAAAGATAGGGCAAAAAAATAGGATCTTACTATGCTTTTGAGAATGAAATCAACGGTCCTGTCAATGTCCATTCCGGAAAAATCGTCCAAAATGTAGCAAATGCAAGCGGCGCAAAAAACAAAGCGCATGTCGTGCTCAGTTCCGTCTTTGGCCCCCATAAAACAGCCATTGGGTAGTTGCAAAGAGCGCAAACTTTTGATTATTGACTTTCTGTGAACTCTCTCTAAATCATCTTTTAAGATAACTAAAGTGGCCAACGCCGAGTAAGTGGTAGCAATATGGCCCCACTTGTACAAAGCGTTCTGGCCTTGATTTAGCTCAGTGTTGAGAGTTGAAGAGCCTTGAAACCCGCTCACAAGCTCTAAAAATTAATTTAGTCATGTATCAAGGGTGCTGCGAAAATTTCAAGAACGTGTGTCTTGCATAAATTGTGACATTATTTAATTAAATAACATAAACATGGTACTGATAGCTGCAAATGCTGAGTTTTTGTTTCGTAGAAAAAAAAACATTACTTTGATCGGTTTTTCACTAAGGCAGGTGTCCAAAAATCGGGAAATTTTACAAATACTTGACAAGTCTTTCAGTCAGTTACGACATACGTTCATAAAATTTTCAAAGCACTCTGTGAAATTACCTGAATCATCAAAAACTTGTAATGAGTAAAGCCACTCAATTGTGGCTTGTTTATTGGGAAAACTGTCCAGTTCGTTCAAGAGATCCAAACCGGAGACAGCAAAATACGTTAGAATTACTCTAAAATTTGAAAAAATTAGGGACAGTTGGGGCTACTCCTGTTGTTACCTGTGGGTGTCCATGGATGATAAGGAAGGTGGTAATCCACGTAGGATCCTCAAGAGGTATTTTTTATGAGCAGTGGGATTAAATTTAATTTTGTAAAAATCCATAATTCTAATTTTTTATCGTGTTGTCTTGCCGCAATGTCATTGGAATAGTGAGGTTAGGGAGTAAAGAGGCGTGTCAGATAAACGTCAAACTTTTGAAAATGTATTTATTTAAAAAAAATCACTCGCCACGTAACACTTCCACCGAATTTAACACTTTATTTAATCTTTTGCCAATTAACTTCGGATATTTGTTATTCTTAATCAGAAATTCTTTACTCTGGTGTGACACTGCACCATTTTTTAACTGAAAGTCACACAATGTTTTCAAGGGGGCTAACAACTTCCTGTACCCCTCATCATCCTCAAGCAAACACAACGCTTCAGTCGCCGTCTCCAGCGTACTCAAACACCCATCCGTAGGCTGCGTCCTTATAATATAACTACTCACACCTTTAGTCAACAACTTAACTTGTTTAATTTTATGTAAAATCGGATTACTCGCGTATATCGCCTTCGCCTGCGGCCACGTCCCGTCAATTATCACTAAATTAAAACTCGTATTGGTGTTATTTTGCAATAGCGATTTCAAATCAACCGCTGTTGGACTAGGGTACAATAAAATCGTATTGGAACCCACTAGAAGCTCCTCCAGGTCCTGGTACCTGCCAGGAAACCGCTTTCCTTTATAAACCAAACACTTCCCCTCACTTAGCCCGAAATGGAGCATGGGGGCTGTCCTCAAACACCGCTTCTCTTCAGCCGGGTGCTGGAGCAGTATTATGCGACTTTGGGGGCACAGACGTGGCTTAGGGAGGGCCGCACACCAACAGACGCTCGTGGGGCGCCTGAAAACATCCCTAAATGGGGGAAAACTTGAATTGGGGGGACAATTACTCGCATGTGGGGCAAGTGCTCCGCACTTCGGGGGGCTCGCTAGGGATGTTGGCTAAATCGGAAAAAACTTCATCCATTTTTGGTTAAATAAAGTAATTTAGCAAAAGAATGTGAGGTTACGTTACATAACCTTAAAAAATGACAGCGCGCGCATGCTCACTTTTTTTTCAAAGAATTACGTAATTAATATTAAAAAAATTGGAATGGAGATATTGTTAATATTTGCAACAAGTGACACAAATGTAGAAATGATAAAATTTACACTATTTATTATTATGATAAAGTGATATTACAGATTTCTGTAACAAATGAGTTATGTAACGTATATTTGGTTGCATAATTGAATTATTTTGAATTTGTTTTCATTTTTTAAATTAATATCTTTCTGTACTCAAAAAATACTAAAAGATTAGTTGAAATTGTATGTAAAATTGTGAAGTAAAATTGTTACGTTAAGATTTTCGAACCGTTAATCGTATGTATTGCTATTTTAAAACTAGTGAGTTTCCCAAAAAAAAAATTTTTTTAATTTTGAACCCTGGTTTTTTGTAATTAGCATTATTATATGAATAATGATTGTGATTATACCAATAAAGCGCAATGGATTAGTTGCGTGTTAGTGAATGAAACATTTTTTATTTCAATAATAAAACAGTGAATGCGGTTATTTGGATCCCAATTAGAGCTGCAGTGTTTGCCTGTGATATTTTCCGGCAGACAATGCAAAACCACAATTATGTGGAGTCGGTGTGCGATTCTGGTATTAATTTTCGTGAATAGAAGGGCTCTGCAGCATACATCGAAGTGGCACTTTGGAAATGGACACGTACTGTGTAATCTTGTTATATATCATTCCCCGATTGTTTAACTGACAATGAACTAATGTGTCACGACTCAGATTCCAATCATCGCATACCGCTGTGTTCGCAGGAATACATTCCAAAATTACGAATTGATTTTTTTCAATTATCACGCCAACAAAAGCCGACCCAGCAGATAAAAGTGCCCGATATTTGTAAAATTTCCATTGTCCACTTGTAGATAACAGTGCACATAAATGCAATTCCCCCTGCAGTCGGGCAATTAATTTGTGTTTTTTCCGATGCAACAAACCGATGCATGTTTTTCTAATTAGCCGCTGTATGTAAATGAGGCTTTTAGCATTTTGTCGCGAATTGTCCAACATCATGAATATTTAAATAATGGCAGTGATCGAGTATTAGGAGACACGGTAATTCCACTTGTAAACAGGTAATATACGGTTAGTGATTTAGTGACTAGTGGTGATGGGGGCTGTCGGTTGATTTATAGTGAACGCAGAGCGAACAACATGTGACACGTCATCAGGATGGACCGCAAATCGTCCGCGCTCGTTTTATGCTGTAGTCCTTTTGTTAGATGGGGTGGAATGCTAATTTACGGCACTGTGCTTGTCGCTTGAATAATGCGCATAATTGAACGCGTATGTGGCCCGTACAACCATTCTGGGACGCTACGATAGTCCTGTTGCCGATATTTCAGACCATTGTTACGCGACCAATGGAAAAATGCACAATGAACTGGTTTCGCATGCCAGCGAAACAGTTTTTACAATATTAACCCGGAATATGCAGCCAGTAATCAACTTTGCACACGGGGATGCGCTCCGCCAGCCCCCAGGGTTGATAAACAAGGTCAAAAATTAAGCGTTTTTCGATTAAATTTACATTTTCCTCATCATGTTACTGTCGCAATGTTTATCAAATATTGATATGCAGTAGATTAAGCGTGCGTGTCCCAACGAGTTGGTAAAACCCATTATCGTCACTTAAAGCTTAAAAAATTTAAAAGGATAACAATGAATTTTCGAAAAATTATTACAGAATGATAAGAAACGCTATGAAATGAGATGGTCACCACTTTATTTTTTTTTTGTTGGTAACATTTTTAACTTTTTAATATCTGAATCCTAGATTATAAACACTATTTTAAAACACGCTTCCCAGAGCAACGTATTTTATCCAACAAAAAAAATTGAATAGCGCTCATACGAAAACGCTTAATAACATCAATAACATCAGTAACATCAATCCATCTACTTATGAGGTCTATGCTTTGATTTTTTTTAAGGTTGTGAAGTTTAACAAACGTTTAAGTCGGAAATCTATAATTCTGTTTCCAAAATGATGAACAGGTTTTAATTATTTGTAAAATGTTCCAATTTTTTTTAAATAAGTAGAAAATGATGTATTCCATTTAATTGATTCATTTTATTCAACTTCTTTATTTATTATCTTTTTGATTGTCTGTTATAGGCTTAAAGAAAAGTATATAGGTTTAGTAGTCTTATCTTATTGTTTTTTCTAAGTGTGCTTATCAAACAGTAAATACCTTATTATCTTAAATAATGTGCAAAAATATTCCAAATCATTATTATCCAAATTATTTTTGAAGAAGTAACTTTTATTAAAATCAGAGATTTGGTTAGGTATTTTTTTAAAACCAAATACAACTTTTGATATTTTTGGTATCAACACTAAAATTTTATCAGTATAATTAACAAAATTACTAAATTTGCAATTAGAACAGATTGTTTAAAAGTTTCAAAGGTTCTCCCAATTCATAAAAAGGGCAACATGGATGATGAACAAAACTCCGTTCAATTTCCATTACACTCTTGCATAAATATTTAGTAAATCTCATGTCATTAAATCTGCTATCTTTATCACAATTTGGGTTTATAAATAAACTCTATTCTTTTGGAATTTGTGGTCTCAATTTAAATTTATTATTATTTTTTTTATATTGACGTGTGTAAAACTTTTGAGCTAATAAGTAATAACACAAACAAACATTATTGTTACTTTATTATTATTACTATTATTATTATTATTTATTATTATTAATTATTATTATTATTATTTTACTTGTATTCTTTAAGTTTTTTTCTCGGTTTTTCTGTAACAAATGTTTAAAAACGTGTTTCATTTAAAGAAAACAGCTTTATTACTATTTTAAATCCAGAGCAATGTCGATGAAAGTAAAAGCACGTAAAAGCCATTTCCAAAAATACAAAAAATATAGGTTACTCTTCTATTTAAAAAAAAGTTTCTAATGTAAAGTCCATCCGGAATTAAAATCAATTGTCAAATTGTTTCAACGTTGGCAACTCCATTTAAAATTAGTCGTGCAGGCTTCGTATCATGGCAATGTCACAGGGTTCCAACATAATTTCAAAATTTTTAACATTGACAATTGATTTAAAAAAAGAATGAGGTATAATTTATTTTTGAAACACTCTGTACAGTGTGAGTGTGTTAAAAGTAAATATATTTCTACTTTAATATTTTAATAATCACACAGTAATCAGTGTTTTTTAAATTTTTTTTACAGTTTATCACAATTATTACTCCACTATTAATTAATTAATAAAGTATTAAGGCGCTAAACACATTTTTAATTTCTGATGACATTTTGAAATAAACAATTTGTGTTATGCAAAAAAAACATGAAAGAAATTAGGTTTATTTCTGTGTTTTTGTTATGTGGTCTCTATTTAATTGTAATCAAATTTTAATTTGCCAATTACTTTGGCTTTTGGCAAGTAAATGACAACTTAATTCCGGTTAGTTTAATTAGTATTTACTTAATTAGTTTTTAGTGATATTTAATTATATTTGGTTGTCATCTATTTATCAAAAGTGAAATGAATCGCGAATTAAAATTTGATTACAGTTATAAATGAGTACAACCAATAAACTTTTTTCCTGTAGCAACAATGTTTTTACCTATTTTGTTTACACACTTAGACTTTGTTCTTTTCAGAATGTTATTAGAAATGATAAAAAATAGGAATTTAATATTAATTAATTAATTTAAATTATAAGGAAGATCAGAAAAATTTTAAAAAAATGCCGAATGCACTTTAAGCAGTTTCTTTTGACTTTTGTACTACGAGTATTTTCTACATTTTTGAACATATTAACTCGTTGGGACACGATGTATTTTTAAACATGTTAAATAAATTCGCACCAAAATTTAAACGTCTAGCCATTAATTTCGGCAAAAAATCGAATTCAATTTGAGTCCCTCGAGACTGTGATAAAAAATATGGTCGATATTTGCTATTGAATTAAATAAAGGACTTGACAACATAATTTGTAGGAAAGTAAAGTAGCTCTTAAATAAGAAAATTTATTAATAAGGGTGAGCAAAGTAAACAGTAGTTCCGTACCATGATTTACATATATTTGCGTACATTTATTCTATATTATTTTGATTTGGCACCATTCGAATACATAATACCTATGAATACTAATTTCGATTTTTAGGAATCTAATGATTTTACAAATGCGAGTTATGAATTATACACAAAACTAATTACAGTTTTCATATCAAATAAGTTTCTATCACCTTGAGTATTACTTATGTACAGTATTTTACAAAACTTTAGGAAATAATAAACCTACACCGATCGTATTTACAATATGTTACAGTTGATTTAAAAAAATAGTACTTTCAAAATGGGACTGTGAGTTCTAATTTTATAAATTGACTCAAGTATTGTTTAAAGAAGCACAAAACTGTGTTTTGCCTTCTTTAAAACGTAACATTTCAAGACAAAAATCAAACTAAACTACAGACATTCACTGCGCCACTCCATCACTTGATTGGGTTGAAAAACCGTGTTGTAAGTGATGGAACATGGTTATTTAATTGTTAGCAAGGTAATTAATTAGTTGGCTAGTTGGTAACATTCACGTTTCTTGCGTCCGAAGTGGAGGGTAAACGTAACTAACAACAAAAACATCTTTTGATCACCACTGATTAATTAAACATGATGGTATCGGCAAACATAGCCTCTCGCACTCGATTTTTGGCTGAATTCGTTGTATTTTTTGTCTCAAAATGTTGCACAACAAAACAAAAGCGTTCACGCTGCAATAACGTCGGAAGGAAAGAGTTCGCGGTTTGATTGATCCGTATTCGTATTAGGAGCCTGAAAGGTTCTTTCGTGGCAAGTTTTTCGAATGATGGATGGATGAAATGTTACGGCGATGCACTAAAACACTGAATTTAGGTGCGTCACCGCAAAGACATCGAACTTAGGAGTGAAGTGGCCGTTAGGGCTACGAGGAGTGGACGTGTCAGAACGGCTGAGGAGAAGGCATCGTTGCCCCTTGAACGGTGACCTCGAGCCGGTTCGGCCAAACCTGCCAAAAGAGACACTTTTCATTAGAATTTAGCGCAAATTGCGGAAAGTTATCGAATTACGACATCACTTAACATCCATTTGTTTCAATTACCCCGAATAATTTAGCATTATTGTTGATGGCATGTGGGGTAATTGACTGCAACTCGAGGATTAAAGGCCAAAATAAATTAATTAAAAGAAACGCGTTGACGCTTTGACGAACAAACTCTTCCTTCATGTTTCAACTACGGATATTTAAAACTTAGGATACGAAACGGCGTACAAATTAAAGGTTCTCGTCCTCAATAGTTCTGTTAATGTCTCAGCTTTCAAAGCAATTAATTAAAAAAATGGTTGTATTGGTATAACGATTAGCACAAGGCAAACAAAAAATACAGACAGATAGAGCATTAAATTTTCGATAGTAAGAGATAAACGTAATGCAAAAATTGTATCGTAAACTATATTAAAAATATTTCAAACCTTGTACCCATTTGTTCTCTGCTCCATATTTATAAAAACCCTGCGAATACGGTTACAGATACAAGAATAATGTTAGGAAGAAAGTACGGGAGAACATATCTTTATCTTCAACCATTTAGTACCGGAAACTTGATTTGTACCTAAACCTCCTAACACTAACTTGATGTCATAATGCTCACGGAAGTCTTGTCAACTAATGATTTCAACTTTCTGAATAACTACAATGTATTTCGATCGAATAACTATGGTAGGGGAGAGGAGTTCTTACAGCAGTTTGGAGCAAATATTTCGCAAAATTAAAGCCTCTAGGAGTGATATAGAGAATGGAGAATTACTGGTACTGGGACTACATATTGTAAAAGGAACAACTTTTAACTTAATTAATTTATACGTCCTTCCTACATTACCACCGGAAATATTTGATCAAATTTTTTATATATTGGAATAAGAGTGTGATTTGTCATCCTGTGTCATATTAGGAGGAGATTTTAGTATTCTTTTATATGTGGACTGTTCCACATTAAGTAAATTCCAAATTCTAAAAACATGTTTGAAGTGTTTAATTTGTTTACGATTTTAACTGTTTAACACAGCATAATAGAGCGTTCATCACAAAATGAGTCTATGGGATTATGACTTATCATCTGAAGATTTATTCTGTGACGAATGCATTCTTGTTGATGAAGAACAGCATCATCTTACATTAACAATAAACATGCTGCTAATGAGAATAAGTATAAATATCATAGGGCTAACTTTGTGAATCTCTATGTCGCCTTTTCGCAGAAAAATTGGGATCAAATACAGAATTTCATGGATGTAAATAAGACAACAACGAACTATTTAATGTCATAAATGTGTTTGTTTCAAAAACTAAAAGCAGATCGAAGAAATTTCCAAGTTGTAGAATTAAAAGAGAAGATTAAATTGAAAATGAATTACAGAAACTTTTATAAAAGAACCAAATATCCGTTACATAACGAAAAATATAAGGAATTAAGACGCGCTACCAAATATAAAGAAAGGATTGCTTAGAAGGACTTCTTGTCAAAGGCTGGGAATAACATCACAAACTATCCCAATAATTTTTGGAAGTATAACAACACCAAAAGGAAAGCATCAATTTTAGGCACTGTGTTTTACTACAATAACACAATTACTGGTTTTTTATCACTTTACTGGTGGTATTTTGAATGGATTTGCTATTTTTTTAGTACATAAAAGAAGTGATTCTAATTGTAATAATAATAACAGTGAGAATCTATGGGCCTGTGTTAAAAAACTGCCCAGAAAATCAAAGCCAACTTCACGATGGGCCCGATGGTGTTCCTGCATTTCTAGTCAGACTGCTCAAGTTCCTTTAGTTATTTGTTTAATTTTATTATACAAAAATGTTCATTTACTGATTGCTGGAAAATTTGAAAGGTTTGTCCTGTTTTTAAGTTGTGTCACAATGTGATATAAGTAATTATACGAGCGGTATCCTTTAAGATAATTTTGTCCACCGTTTTGTATAATCATGTAAACGGACTAATTTGTCCAGCTCACCATGGTTTTGTTAAAGGTAGATTCATCAACTTATGTGAAAATGTTCAGTTTATATCGAAAGCATTGCATAACAAAAACCAAGTAGATGTCATATAGTATACAGATTTATCTAAAGCTTTTGATAAAATTATGTTAAGTAAATTAGACAAGTTTGGTCTAAGTAGTGACTTGTTACAGTTGTGGAATATAAAAAAAATGTTCGTTGTAATAGTCATCAAATTACTTCGGGTGTAATCCAAGGATTAAACTTGGGTCAACTTATGTTCTTTTTTACATAAACAATTTACCAAAATGTTTAAATCATTCTAAAGTTTTATTATATGCAAGTGATTTCAAATTAGTGAAAGTTATAAGTTCAATCGAAGTCTGTGATTTACTCCAGAAAGACATAACAGCAGTAACTGAGTGGTGCATTAAAAATAAATTACAATTATATATTGACAAATCTCATGTTGTTGTTCTCTCACGTTAGAATATAAAATTGAGAACATAATTTTGGATAGATGTGGTAAATTCCGCAATCTTGATGTCACTGTGGACATTATTGCTTTAGAATATGTACAAAAAAAGTTTTATAAAATATCTTCAGTTTATTAAATTTGGCAGCTAACCGGAACAAGGGTTCTCACATAAAATTTTACTAGGCTAATTTATTTTAACCAAGTTGAGCTAGAGGAGCTAAGAAAACTTCGTGTAATTTTATTTTTGTATAAACTTGTAAACAATATTAATAATATTGTAGACAGCTCAGAATTACTACCCTTATTTAACTTCTGGGCGTTTTTTAAAGTGTCCATGGCAACATCAATAACCCAAGAAACGTCAACATAAATGGCAACTTTTTAATGATTTTTTATTATAACGACAATCAAGTCCATGATCCCACATTACATTATTTTATTTTTTGTAATATTAATATCAATATTAATGTACTAATAAAAAAATAGCCTAAGGTATTCGTAGGTAACTAGTCTTTAAAACACTTTCTCTATTTAATTCTCTATTGCTTTGTTCCTAACATTTTTCTTGTATATTTAACCGTATTTGCAGCATTTGAAAAAATACAGGATAAAGCGGAAATTTTAAATTTTAAATAATTTTTTCTCATATTTTTTGAGAATTTTAGCCGTCAGTTGAGAATGCACAGCTCAACAGTTCTCCCAGTACTTAGTGAATTGAGTTCAAAAAAATCCTTCGATTTTGTGTCTCATTTCGTCTCCTAAGTTATAGTCCTTCGTAGTTTTCGCAAAGAAAATAAAAAGGGTGTCGGTTTTACTTACCACCAACTATGCTCACGTGGTTGTCGTGTGGCAAGCCTGGACCCACCTTAATTTCTGCAAAACAAAATTGTGTCATTTTGGCAATTCATTGACAATCACATTTCAAAAATCATGAACAGCAGACACAAAAACGAGTCCTTGGAAGCATCCTTGAAAGAAAGCTTAGTCGTAAACCCACTCGGTACAAAAGTACGACAAGCAACAAGTTCGCAACTACAACAAAAACCAAAAACTGCAAAATTAGTCAAAGCTTCGCAAAGTTTACACAGAGGAAGACCAGGTCAAGCCCAGTTCCCTGTAAAACGAGTCATGTTCGGCGTGGAGCAGAATTTCGCAGTGAAGACACGTAAGAAACCCTCAACTTTGGATTTCATCGAAAAATTGAAAAAAATCGAAACAAAAACTGAAAAATCCGACTTTTTGGAACAAGCAAATGACGAAATTGACATCGCGTCCAAACAATTAGAAGCACTGCGTAAATTACTAACGCAGAAGCTCCAAACTCAAGCTGAACTTAAAGCCCAACAAGAGAAAAATGAGCTTCGCAACAAACAGAAAACCTTGATGGATAACTGCAATCGGCAGTTTGAAAAAATGCAAAAACAGTACTTGAACAAGACAAAAATACGCTTCAAGTCGTTAAAAGACGTTGAAAATATGACACTACCGCGGCCAAAAGACGCCAAACAAGACAAAAACGTTAAAACGCTTTATCAAGGTGTGGTGGCGGCTACGAGTAGCGAAAATTTCGATTTTAGTGCTTTTGATAAAAACCAAGATTTGGACAAGGCCGGGCCTTTGCTCAAGACACAGGTGGTTTCTGTGGCTTCGCAACACGAGATTTTGGCAAAACCTGCCAAAAAAGCCTCGCCAAAAGCGCCACAGAAAGTGAGATTTGACGACTCAATCCTCAATTCCGTTCACTACTCTCCAGCTGGATCAAATTTGCAAAGTCCTGAACGAAGTGATGGTCCAGACGTTGCAAATATCAAGCGACTTTTGTCAGTACCTGCTGAAGATTTGGGTGTTTCCCGTTTTCGAAAAAAAATCGACGAGTCTTGTCTAACAACTGAAAACTTTTCGACAAAGTACAAAGAAGGGCGTCGTAAACTCAATTTGCTCCTCCACGGTAAGGAAAAATTAGACAACGTGCAGTTCGACGACGCTAAACTCGAAGAGTCTGTTTTAAAATCGGCGTTCCTAAGCAAGGAATTTTGCAGCGGGGAAAATGAAGCGTCTCGAAGGAATCGGCAGTTGGTGGAGAGTGTGATGTTGAAGTTGCACGAAAACAAGACCGGGAGGCGGCAAGACCGGAAATTGTCCGCAGTGTTGAAGACCGTCTTGCAAAATAGCTTATTCAGTGAACTGGCAAAGTAAAATTTTGTGTCACAATTAAAAAATATCGACCCGAGTTGAATTATCTTGCGAGACGAGCGTTCGGAAACAATTGGAATTCCTCTTTTAAGCGATCTATCACTCTGTACAAACATCGAGCAATAATTTCAATGAGGACAAGTGAGTGAACAAAGCCGGGAACGGAATGGAGGTACACAGTCGATAAGATTGCTTTTTACTGACCGTATAGTCGGAGGGTGCCTTCGGCTCGTCCCAGAGAGTTCGTTGAAACACAATTGTAGGTGCCTATGTCAGGTACTGTAAAATTGTGGATGACGAGCTGCATGGAGACCTTGTAGCCGCGGCGGGTCTCGGATATCGTGTATTTGCTCCTGCAACAGAATCGATTAAAAGTTGGAGAAACTAATTAGCCCTATTTACGAGCGTAACGCCTTAAAAGAGTAAAGTTTTATTATAAAGTAATTTTTCGGATAGTTTCTTTAATTATATTGCGAATCTCTGATCCTTCTGCTCCCACTTGACTGTCAAATCGCTGCTTCCATTATCCACATCCTCTTTTCACTGACATTCAAAATAATGAATTCGGGATTAAATAACGGAAGGGAATTCGGAATTGCAACAATTACACACCAAAGACGAATTTTTGCCGATCGATGAAAGGGAAGTTGTTCCAAAGTGCGTGTATTTACTGCATCTCGAATAACGAGAGAATGTTAGGTATTACATTACAAAGCACATCGTTAACGGTGTTTAGACTTTACGTTTGAGTAAACGCCATTGTATCACTCTTGATGATGTTTCCAGAATTGTGAAACAAGATCTGTTGTGCAGTAATAAAGGCTCTAAAGTGCGTCTAAAGTGACATTCATTTAAAAGAAAATATTACACCCATTACAGGGGATTTAATAACTGTCTACCGTAATTTCTCAATTCACAAAAATAGACAAACTCGCAAAACTCAAATTTAATTAAATTGAATAAATAGCTACTTTTTAACGAGCCGGATTTCGAATGAAAGCACGAAGGGTGTAATTTTACGACAAACAAAATCACGGAGCAAAAAATTGTCTCAAAGTTGAAAAAGATTTTTCGGCAAAACGGTAGACGCCAATTTAATTTGTTCCAAAGTGGGTAAAAAATTTACAAGAGGCCGGGAGTTGATAATATCGCAAAAAAGTAGATTATTATTAAATATTTGAAATTGCTTTGGCTTTGAAGAGATATTTTTAATCAAAAATAAATTATTGAAATAATTATGCCTAGGTAGGGGAGACTGGGGACCAAAGTAAGACAGGACGAACGCAACAGCTACGATAATTTATAGTGTATTTCACATATGCAACCGTGCATACCAGTGCTTAACACCACAGTTATTTCTGTCCCGAAAAGAGTCGTAGTTCTTAATTTAAATTTTAACTTATTATTGTATTATTTAAAATAGGTACAGAACGTTTCTCTAACCCTTCCCAGAAAGCACACTAACGACGTTAAAATAACGTAAAGAAAGAAACGTTAATTAGGTTGCAAAAATGTTACTTTTATCGTTAAATCAACGTAAAAATACCCTCGGAAATAACGTTATTTTTATTTGTAACATAAAATATTTGCGTTTTTTTAGTAACTACATATTTTAACGATGTTGTAACGCAAGAATATAACGTAAAATAATGGAAAATATAAAACTAGTAATCAACGTTAACAAGCAAAGCTCTATTAAAGCTGTGTTTATTCAGATAGTTTGATTGTAGGTAATATAAAATATGCGGTATAAAAAGTATCACATCGTCAACAGCTGTAAGACGGTTACGTATATTTACGTATTTTTTTGTACATTTTAAGGAAAATAAGTTTTTTTACTTACCGTGAAACCTAACCATATCAAACGGAACATTTTTTATGGGTCTAATTTTATTTAATTAATAATCCCACAATTAACATCAAAATTATTATTTGAATAACTTTTTTTTCACAGTTATAAAATATTTGTATACACGTTATCTTTTAAATAAAACTGAATAATATCAGCACTGCACTTTTTTCTACTTTTCTAAAAGGCTGTTTTAACTGCTTTTTATGATTTTTAATTTTTTTAGTTTTTTATTTATTGATTTATTTATTGTTAAAAATAGATTAGTTATTACCATAGTACTTATATACTTACATATATCCTGCGTTTTTTGAAATTAATATGTTACGTTTTATATTTCGTTTCACGACTTTAATATAACGTTTAATTAGAACGTTACATTAACTTTAATAGTGCCATAAAACCAAATTTTGCTTTTGTCAAACGTTAATTATACGTTTAAAACAAAGGTTAGTAGACTTTAAGTCTTTTTTTTATACCTGAATTTTAGATTATATAAACACTAGTTTAAAACACGTTTCCCATAGCACCGTGTTTTCAATATTTTAAAACACGCTTCCCATACCAACGTGTTTTAAATAAAAAAGTTCCAACAAAAAAATTGAATAATACTCATAAGAAAACGCCTTAAACGAGTGTTAAGGTATGCAACTCGCATACGCTCGTTGCATAACGCCAGCCCCCCAACTTTAAGCTTGTGTTTTCGCACTCGTATTATTAATAACTGTAAAGTTCTTTTACGTTTTTTATGAAAAAACAACTTCTCAGTTAATACGTACTTTAAACGTTAAAAATTTATAAAAGTATAAATATGGTTTTTAATCTACGTAAGATAAACGTTAAAAAAACGTAATCATATAACCGAATAACAACGTAAATTTCAACGTATAACGTTATATCAACCGTTGTAATATTAAAAAATCGTTAGATTTATGTCTTTGTGCTTACAAGTTCTAGAACACTAAATATATGCAAAAAAACACCAAATAGACACATAAATCTACTACTACATATAATAGATACACCAACGAATTTATTTAATAAGAAAATATTTGACTACATTTTGGATCTCGAACCATATACTTTAAATGATTCTATAATAGACAGGTTTTTTGACTTATGTCTTAAAATTATGTTTATGTTATTGTTATTTCTGTGTATAATACTGACGTTTTTCGTAACAATTTTGTTACTACATCTGTATAAATTGATAGAAATAAATTATTATTATTATTAAACAAAATTAGAAATAGAAGTAGAAAACCGAAAACGTAAACTAAAGATAGTCAGAAGGTCGATATTTCAAGACAACGAAAATACAACATTAAATAAGCAACTAATGCAAAAACAAAACAAAAAAAACAATAAAGAGAGATAAAAGCCCCTCTTCCGATGAAGACAAGAATATTTTTGTTTAGTTTACATCGAATCATTTTCCAACAGCAGACCAAATGAGCAGTGGCTACAATAACTTGAGTGCTGTCTGTGGTCATGAGGCTTGCACTAACAATGAAACTAATGATGTTTAACACACTTCTCTCAGATTTGTTAATTTGTTAGAATTTTTTGTGTTTTTTATGTAAATTTGTTTTTTATTATTACGACAAAATTTAAAAAAACACTACCGAAATTCCTTCTTACTTGACTTTTGTTTTGTATGTTACAACCATCCAGGCATAAACTAATTCTAGGGGTAGAAACATTTGTAACAAATACTGCTTAATAAACTTAATGTTTCTGTAAATTTGTATTGTACTTTTGATTTTAATTTAGTTCACATAAATGGGCAAACTGACACTTTTGTCCCTAGTCTCCCCTACTAATAAAGTGCTAGATATTTAGCTCTTTTTGCTTATAATAAAGCAGCAAAATTTCGAGCTTGAACCCCATTGTTTGGAGCTTTATTCGATTTGGAAGTGGAAATCTGGATTTCAATTGCCATTCATGTACATCTGCTCAACACAAACAATTAAGTACTGGGAGGTAAAATCGCGTTCTATCTTAAATCCCTTCGTGCTCCCGTTTATCCGTTAATAGTTGGAAAAATGTTTTTTCGAGTGGGTGCTCGTGTGAAAGCGAATACATCTGGGTTGTGAAGGCGTGTGCGGTTTGGCCCACGTGTGCGTCTACATTTCAGCGGTGTGAAGAGTTAAATATGTATTTAGTGTACGCGAGTCAACGCCTCATTTGTTTGTTAAATTTTGCACGAAGCACCTGCTAATTGAAGTCGGTTGCGCTTTGTATCGAATTTAAATATGTACAAAAGGAGCTCGTAATGAGAAGTCGAGTGGCAGAGCAAATACGAGGTGTTCTTTTGTGCGCGGACTAGGAATTTGACGCGTTTAAATATTTGGATGAAAGCGGGGATTTTTGACTGGAAATGTTTGAGTTGTGTGTGTTAATTTAGTGTCGTGAAAAATGATTTCAGGATTTGATTTATGGGATGAAATCTGTTGAATCAACAACAGAAAGACAAACTGAGATATTAATTATGGAAGTTGGAGTTGTATGTGCATGCAGCAATTAAAAAGCGAAGATTTGCAGCGATTCCTCACTGTCGCCTGCCGTAATTAACTCAAGTTTTTCACAAAGTAATTCATTATTATCAACGGGCGAATTCAATTAATTGCCGAAATTTAATCATTCTGTGACATAAATATTTCCCAAGGAAATTTCATTTTTAACTTTGCATAATTCGCCTCGTTTGCATGTGCTTAAAATAATCCAATTTCTAGTATGACGGATAGGGTAACTTGTAATTGGGTTTCTTGTTACAATATTTGAAGCCATTCAACACAATTACCAGCAAATATTGATGTTTTTTCGACTCAAAGCGCGAAAACAAACAGATTTAATGACACCATAAATTACGATTAGGACAAAGCAAATTTGCAGGCTTGAAGGCAAGTCCACCAGGGTTCCGGTTTTGATAAAGCCGCCCAAATTAAGATTAATTTTGATAAAGAATTAGACTTTGCAAAAATGCAAACACACCTTTGTGCATACTAAGACAGCGTAAACTCCCACACACACGGCAGATAAATGCTTAAGCAGACTCTGTGGGCCCCTCTACAGCGATTCCCGCTTACCAAAACATAAAACTTTTCCCAAAACAGTCTTATCATGAGAGCGGAATTCTAAAAAACTGGGGGCTGTTGCTTGGCGTCCCGGAAATGCAAAATTATCCCCGACACCCGATATCTGATTTAGTTTATCGGGCGTCCTACGTGTTTCATTTTAATGAAGTAATTTATTGAGAGGAAAATCTCCTCAGTGTAAACACTATTCTGCTCGATCGGATCGATTCTTAATAAATTGAAAACGGTAAATTTCGGGAATTAACTAGTTGTGGCGGCAGTTTGTTTAACAGCAGGCGGATGATTAATTAGGCATTTGTCAAATATCAGATTTATGAGACTCCATTCTTATTTGTTCAAAACAAAATTTATGATATAAATCGAGTATAAATTTGCTCCTTGGAGCGCTTACAAAAGCTGTTTTCTCAATCCATTTTCGTCGTGTCGTTGCTAAAATATAACCCGTTAGTAAATTGCCGAACTCTATAGAGACTGTTCTTCGACATTTTTGCCAAATAAATTTTTACTCGCGCACAATAAAGGCTCCAAAAGGGCAAACTTTCTATTGTTGGGCTGTATTAACGGTCTTTACTCTCGTAAACTTCCAACACCTGTTAGTTCCAGCACTAGAACAAACGTAATAACGCCAAAAATTTTGTTTACACTCCTTGGGTGCTTTATTGAAATTCTCGGCGTTAATTAAGCGCCCACGCACTTGGAAAAAATTCTTGCGATCTGGTTGATAAAATCGAACATTATTTGAATATGTGAGCATGAGACGAAGCGCGATAATCGCATTAAATATTCCCTTTATTTTATTTTTTAACTGGCGTACTTACCCGTTCAGCAACATCTCTCCCCGGTTTTTTACCCAGTAGTTGATTGTGTTAGGGAAAGCTTCGACGTAACATTCGAGGTGGACGTCTGTGCTAAGAGGTGCGCCGAGGAGCTGATTTGGCACTTTAATGGAGGGCGCAACTGAAACGAATTAATTGAAATAATGAAACGAGCTTTTTGCGATTTCGGAAAACTATCTCGAGTACAATTATTCCGAGACAAGTTTGTTCAGCTTCGAGAACTCTCAAGGGAACTAAATGCCCATCGTTCTCAACTATTTATCGTCAAAGTTCTGATTTCAGCTGTGTTTATTATTATTGTTATTACCCGACTGTCTTATCTCCCAATATGTCTGATCTTTTCAAATTCGCTAATCCCGGCTATATTTCACAATGTCAGACTCTTGACCTCGTCCATGATTGGAAAACTTCGCAACTACCATTTGTCCTAGCTCGACTATATAGGGTGTTTCATTTTTATTTCGCTAAGAAAAAGTTCACGTTTAGGCGAATGTAGCTAGTTAGTGTCTTCGGATTTTAGTAATCCAGGCCTCTCTCTTGAAGTTGCTTCAACTCGTTATCGAGAGGGTGTGCGTAAGGGCAGCTTTTGCAACCCACCACGCATCAACTAACTTCTGTTTCAGATAACTTCCTAATTAGTTTATGGCCATGTGTTAATTCCCATGTCCGAACATGTGTACTTATGACCGAGCTAGTCATGGCAGCAAACTAATCGCATTACGAAACGTCAAATAATAAGTTGGTGCCGATAATGGGGATTAGGCGGCTCATTATAGGCGAGGAATTCACCTAAGCCGATTGGTATTCACTTCATTCAATTTCTAAACAAAGTGGCCTCGGATTTTAACTTCAAGTTGGCAATACTGAAGATATGAGACATGTTATTTTTATATTTATTGTGTCCGCTTATTCTCTAACAACTTAAAAAAATTATAATGGTTTTGATAAAGGGATGGGTTAATGAAATAAAACAATAAGAAAAGAAATAAAAAAATATATACTAAGACAAAAGATTATTACAAATAAATAACAACCAAATTATTAAAAAATGAGATATAAAAGGAAATTATACATAATAATAAATAAAATTGAGCTATAATTAAGAAAGAAAAACCCCATTTCTGCTCGCAAATTTTTGCGGTTTCGTATGCAAGGTGAGTCTGTTAAAAAGTATTAAAAACTTTTATTTAACTTGCTTTGTTGTCTGTCTCTCTGTTTCATATTTTCCGAGCCAAATTTGAAAGGGTTCCTGTTGTCTGAATGAATTGAAATTTTGCATACTTACGTAATCTGCAAAATGATAATGACATATGACGGTATGTGTGTAAAAATCGCAC
Organism: Tribolium castaneum; assembly: GCF_031307605.1. Classification (NCBI taxonomy): domain Eukaryota; kingdom Metazoa; phylum Arthropoda; class Insecta; order Coleoptera; family Tenebrionidae; genus Tribolium; species Tribolium castaneum. The sequence continues at coordinate 10,056,767 of NC_087397.1, forward strand.
TGTTCACTTATTTATAGAAATATGTTAATATCTAGTCATTTTCATAACGTTTTGTTACAAAAAATTGTCGCAATTTTTTTAAAATATATTTGTTTTGAATAACAGACATAAAAAACAGGGTTTAGAAGGGGCTGTTAAATCCTAACAATTGTTCTCTACCACATATTGCTAAGCAAGTGCACAAATCAGCAAAATAATGGTGTTTCAACGAAGCGAAACTGCAACTCCGAGAAAAAGACGATTAGAATAAGTAGACTTAAAAGCACAAATAAAAAAATATACGAGAAAATTGTTTTTATTAAAAAAAAGGTTCTAATTTGAATATGCACTAAAAAAGCGAAAAAAGTTTTCTCATTTCAAGAAAATTATTTTTGCTTACAGGTAAAAATTCTAAAATTCATTAAAAGCTTTGGGAATGTTCATAAGTCATAATACGGCATTATAGAATTACTTTCTTCAGTTGACCAGTCGCAAAGCTTTTATAAATATTAAAATCCCAACTTCTAAACAAAAACGAAAAACAATATTTTTTGTGTATTTTTTTATACAAACTACAAAAGTACCGCACAAATTTTATATCTTTGTTATGAATGAGTCGTTTAAAATATCCGCAAGCAGGTCGATTTAATTTTTTTATGTGCAACATTTTGGTACCATATTGACATTTGTGACGCCATTCGTTTATGAGTAATAACATTATTTTTAATTTTTTTAATTTATAACTCACATTTTTGATTAGTGTTTTAAAAAGAACACATTTTTATCTTTCTGGAAAGCATAAAAAAAGAAATGCAGCAAAAAAATTTAAAACATAAGAAAATAAAATATATTTTTTAAAATTTATTGAAATTTTTATACAAAGAATTTTTTTGTTCTTGCTCTATTTTATAAGTTATTGTTTTTTGTTAATTTTTTGTGTCATATGTTAAGTGTTCTCATGCTAATTATACAAAAAATATAAAAAACAATTGTCGTTTATAAAATAAGTCAGGTACAAAAAGATAAAGCACTTGATATCAATATTTCTTTACTTTATTAAGTTTATTTTTTTAATATTTAACTTCCAGAAAGACAAAGATGTATACTTTCTAAACAATATACAAAAATATCGGTTGTCACTAAATAAATTAAAAATGACATCGCCATGGACAATCTAATGACGTCATGAAAGTCATGATGGCATTTAAAAAAATAAAATCAATCTGTTCAAGCTTTTTAACGAAGATATGAATTTTGTGCGTTACTTTTGGTTCAGTCTGTATATTTTTTTACTCTAATAATAAAGAAGTCGAATTTTTAGTTTAGTTAAATTTACTTTATTTATTTAGCAATAGTTTTAAGTATTGCTGCACAAAACATCGCATACTTTAGAATTATTTTTGTGAAGCGATTTAGCATGAATAATAATAATTTATTTAATAATTAATTACAAAGAATAAGAAAACTACATGCTTTGAAATAATATAAAGCATTAATTAGCAAACGTTGACTTTAGTATGATTATTAGTTTAATGGAAATATAGTAAAAATATGCTTTTAGCAGAGCCATTTTTTACAGCGAAATATTCGAAATAATTATCATTAATGTGGAAATTCCCTTCCTGAAAACATTTTCAGTCGAAAATTTTTGGTTTGTTTTAGCTAATGACTTATTAATTTATGTCATGTGCACAAATAGTTTTGCTTGATTTGAAATTAATTATGCACTTCAATGTTTACCTGTTGATTTAGAAATAATTTTTTGTTATTGGTAATTAGTTTAATAGACAAAGCCCAACGTGTATTTTTTGTTTGAATCCAATTTTGCATGATTGGTTTGCTATTCCGCTCATCTCAAAATTAAATTGGAATGATATGTTTTGAAATAAAGTGATTTTAGTTAATAACATACAATAAATTATTCATGTCGATTTAATTTGATATCAGTTTACTTAATTAGCATAACAGGCTTCATAAATCTAAATATAAAATATGAAATAACTTTTGAAACAATAAATGTTTTAGTTATTTTGAATTTGACCATATTTGAATGTTGGTTTAGTCGAAATTAAAATATGTGCATGTTTCAGTACTCCGATGCAATTGCGATTAATATTTAGGGGAAAAATATGTTTAGCGTGTAAATGCGGGACAAAATATGAATTTCTATGTGTAATGAAAAAGTTCCGACATAAATAACTGGAATTAATTTTCTAGTTCACCGATTTAATCTGCAAATAACATAAATTGGGGCGGACACTAAGTGCCCATTATGTAAAGCAAACATCGTTTTATGTTCAATGATTTGACATATTTGCCACTAATGTAAATTTACTTACAATTTACGTTGAGTGCGATTCTTTTACTGACTGCTGGTGGCACATCGTTGCTTGCGATACACAGATAAGCACCCATTTGTTTCCGATCCAGCCTCCAAAAATGTAGATTCGTCCCATTGTAAGTCTCCACTGGAATAAAACGCTGCATTAATTTGTGTGCTTTAAAGTAAAAAAATCAATGCCCGCTTATCAGACTCCCTGCGGACTTGACGTCTGGCAAGTTAGGAAATCACATGAAAAGTTTTAATGATGTATAAAAATAACGCAAACAGAACGGAACATGTAGACACTCAAAGGCAAAAGTGAGGCCGTTTTATGTTAATCGAAATTGCCAAGATAAAACTCCGCGAATGCGTAAAATTTAATTAACCGCTTACTGTAGTTAACAGTTGTTCATTATTCTTGTACCGCCCTTATGAATAAATATTAAAGCGAGTTGATTTATTCCTGTGTTACGTGTACACCTAACTTTGCTGTTTATTACTCCTTATTTACCTGGATGGGACAACGACGCAGATGCCCGTAATGGTTTAATCTAAACTTTCGACGTTCAACAATTTTTGTGCGATCGATTCTTTTCACCACCACATCGAGGTTAATTGTTTGAGCGCTTAAAATGCTTTCGTGTCACTCTGGTAAGCCTCATTAACACCAATAATGACCCAACAAAACGCGGAAATTCGATTATCGGGCGCAAAATCTAAATTATATGGGACAAAAATGGTGGATGCGCCGGGTGCATTATTGAAGCGATCCAAGTTGGCCCGTAGGAATGGTCCTTGATGAAATGGTAATAGCATTGGGGCTTTGATGGGCCCATATGGGAAAATTATAAACATTAGTGACTTCACTCTGAGTAAATTGGCTTCAGAATGGCGAGAGAATCCGAAGTAAAAACCGAGATTATCTCAATAGTATTGTCGAGTCAGTGGTAATAATCCTGAGATTACCATCACCTTATCGTGGCCAGAAAATTGAAAAGATATTGGTTTTTTCCTACTCGACGTGTTTGATTTTAATAAAAATAAAGTGTCCTAAGGGAGTCGCGACTTGATTATTAAAAACTACCTGTCTTGCCTTATTCCAACAACCGAACTCATCCCAGCGGACTAATAGAACAGATAAATTCATTCAAATAACGGCTCTATTGTTGCTCGAACCCACATTTGTGTAATTAGATCCGAAACGATGAAAGATTGTTTTTTACCTCTTTCTTCCTGTCTCGGGCCTTTACGGAGGATAATGGGTTTGGAGTCTTCTCGTTTCCAAGCGATTCGAGGTGTTGGATGACCAGTTGCTCGACACCAAAGGGTTGCATTCTCACCTTCAGACACAGACAAGTCCCCACTCGTGTCGTCATTGATTATGTCGGGAGGAACTGTAAGCAAATTGAAATTCATCACTGAATTTGGATTTCAAACACGCGCCAAAAATACGGATACGTGATAAGAGATGAAGCGGAAACGAAACGCTAAATATTGCAGCGAAAATGGCGGAGGCGCCGGGAAAATATCTAACAGTTTCTTCGTAATAATAGTAATAATAAACACTTTTTTTGAAAAAAGTAAGTAAACCACAGTCTGTCAGCATATTTCTACTTGTTTCAGATGCTAAGGATTGGTCAAGCAGTTTATAATACGAGGGAGAAGTTCACTTATTTCTAGCACATTTTACTGAGATATTCGGAAATAAAATTAACTAGACGCCCTCTGGTGATGACTTTTGAACTATGTCGAAAACAGTAAAGAAATTTTCGTAATGCCACATTTAACTGACATTTAATGAATTGTTCAACAATTTTGCGTGTATAGTGTTAATTACTTACAATAGAAAGAATTACTTTAAAAGTACGTGGTGGTAAATACTAGCGTTGACTTTGGTTCTGTAGTTTTTCGTGGTATAAAGTGTTTATTGTTGGAACTTGAAAGTGGATAAAAAGTGAAAAATATTTAAATTTTGATTACAAAGTGTTATCAAACAGTTGTCTAATTAAAGATTATAAGTAATGGATCACAGCGAACACAAAGTTTGGCTCAAGAAACCAATAAATTAGTGAAGTGTTATGAATTTTAGGTTAGAATTTTCCACTGAAAAAATCATGAAATGCTGCGGTAAATCTACAAAACTACAATAAAGATTAACAACTGCTGATACATTTAAACGTAAATTATGCCAAAAGGTAGGCTTTTCAATGTCTTTGTAATAATTTTCCAATAAAGAAAGTGAACCAAAGAGTCATTCGTTATTCGTGTTTTCCTCGTCATCTCTCATTTGTCAACATAAGTTTTTTGCATCAAAGATGCAATAATCATTCTGCATAGGCAATGTAATAATTGTGAAGCCCCAAAATTCGTACAACGCTCAAAATATCCGAATAAACATTTTCCCGCCATTTATGGTTACTGTTTTCGACCTAGCTCAGTGGCGCCCCCAACGGTAATTTTACTTCCGAATATTGCCGTTATATAACGTTATATACAGGTCCAGCTCTGGATACGTTTTCTGTAGCTCAGTTATTAGTAAAGTTGGACTCTAGAACGTATTTTAAGAAAATATTTTTGATTATACAGAGTATCTCAAAAAAGTATGACGTCAACGTAGTATTTTTTTAATGGTATGCTATATTTCTTTGTACTCGTTAAGATACCTTTTTAGCTTCTTACATGTCCCTAAAGTGTTTTCAAGTCTGTTGAAGGATTATTAAAAAAATAAAATAAAAAAAACTACATATTTTATTTTAAAAATTAAAAGAAAATAGAAGCAATGTTTTTTTAATGACATTATTACCAAGTACATGTTGGACACGGTCTAATTGACTTTAGTAACAATTTTTTCAAACTTTTCAAACTTTAGAGCTTTATATTTTGGTTATTTCAAATACAACTCCTATTTATGTTTGTCCCCCATTTGATGGGGAATTAGAATAACATTTTTTCTTACACAACCCTAACATAAATCTCAACACATTCTGAGTTATTTGTTAAAAACTTGTTTTGTCTAGTATTTTGATTACAAATTTAATGAACAAATGTCGAAGATAGTTTCAAGTTTGATGAGAATAAAATGTAAACATGCAAACGTGTTGTAATTTAGATCAATCAAACTTAATTAATAAGTCTGTTAGACTTTGTACAAGACGTATGTACTAATAATCTCATCAAGAAAGCACTGTTGTAACTTTTTATTAATATAAAACTAAAGGTGTAAAACCGATGTAATTCCTGAATTAATTAAAATTTTTTTTAAAACTAATAGCATGCCATTAAAAGAAAATGTTATTATGACGTCATATTTTTTTGGAGCACTATGTATAATTATAAAGATTTTCCTGAATTTTCCTGGGTTTAAATAATATCTACAATATATCAAAAGTTTAACTTAAATAAGGACTGAGCTACAGAAGACGGGAGCTAGACTGGACCATCCTGTATGTGTTTTATAGTTAACCACAAAGATAATGAATTCGCCAAAACTAAATAAAATTATAATATATATAATATAATATAATATATATATATATATATATATATATATATATATATATATATATATATATATAATTAACTAATAAAATAATTTTTTTTCCTTTCTACCTGTGAATCCTTTTAATCCTACATTGTTAAGCTGGGTTCTGAGAATTTTCCCAAAAAAAGATACGCTAAAATTTTAGAAGCTCTTGCAGCAGTAATGGAAAAAATTGATAAATCAGATCAATTCAAACAGAATTCAACTTTGCAAATGCATTTACGTTAAAAATTTTAACTAAACCGAAAATTAATTCAGCTATTAATGCTAGTCAAACACAGAACCACAAAACAGTGAATAGTACGTTTTTTTAATAAGTTTGAGCAACTCTTATTTTTGGACAAAAATTGAAAAAATTAACTCAAAAACACTGACAAAATACGTAATTTTTCGCATTTCGATGAATACGTGTGATGGTTTTTAACTTCAAGTAATTTGTCTTTGAAAGAAATTAGTAATTAAGCGACCGTTACTCACAAGCCAGATGGTTGTGAAAAAATGGTGGATGCGTCGGTAAAATATTTAACCACAATACTTAACGTGATTGTGTTTGTTGGTTTTCGAAGAAATAGGACATTAAGCAATTGTTGCTTACAACGCAGTTGATGATGAAAATGGTGGAGGCGCCGAGCTGATTTTTAAAACAGTTTATTTTCAATGTAGTCGCAATCTGCTTACGAGTCCCGACAAATATTATTCGTCGTAAGGAGGCAGACTGATTGTGTGAATAAGTAATCGGATATCGGAAGGTTGAAGGAGGGTTCGTGAGTGCATAACTGTGTTCGCATTAACTTTAAAATCTCAACTTTGTTCGTGTTAGTGTTCGTTTAGATTTCCGTATAGCTAATGCGTGTGTGTTTAGTTAGTTTAATTCGTCGAGAGAAAGTTTGGGCACTTGAGACGTTTTAAGTGAGTTTGGTAAGTGCATTTGTTGCGTATTTCGTGTCAAGGGATGCATATCATGGGAGATATCGTTTGGGCTTGTTTACCTGAACGGCAGTTCAGCGTTCCGTTTGTGATTTTGATTATCAGGTTACAGCGCAGAGTTAAAGTGATTTGAGAGGACTACAATGTAACTATTAGACGAATTAGTCGCTGGGTAAATGCAATAGTTAACGAATTAATTTTGTGTTTTCATTACGTTCGGATTGTTCGGCTTCTCTAATTAAAAAGTTTGAGTTTTATTGGATTATTATTTATGTTTCGCGCCGGTTCTGTTAGTTTTAGTCGCAGTTAAGCCAAAATGTAATAATCAAACACAACTGATACCGTTTGGAAATTGGTTGTCGACAAGGTATCTACGTAACTAATTAGTATTTGTTGTGTAAACAGCAACAAAGTTATAATTTGAATAGCTTTGAGTAGTGTTTCGTATCTTCTAAAACAAATATTGTGTTACACAACTCGAAACAAAAATACGAAAAGAACCAACTCGAATCAAACATTTAGAAAAACTTACGACTGATAGAATATAAAGTGTTGGATCCTTTATAAAACTTTTATCGCAAACTTTTCAAATCCAACTGCTTTATCCAAGATTTGTACAAGTGTTTCAAGTCGTTTATTTTTCGGCAAATTCCCGCTACACTGAGGTCAATTAGAATTATCTAGTGTTGATAGTGGGTCCTCCTGGACTGTTGCGGTCTGGCGGTCCTTCTAACCTAATTGCTCCTTGGCTTCCGTGTTTCTCCAACAGGCACCTCTGAGGCCGCGACGCTCCCAACAAATCCCACATCGGCCCACTTACGACCATTATGTGCGTCGACAATTGCTAGGGGGTTTTTACACGGACCGCTCGTATATCTTTCCAACAAATTAGACCAATATACAATGTGCTGATCCCACGAGATGCCGCTTAAACCCGCACAAGTTATAAACACATCAACGTGTCGTGACGAATTTAAATATGGATGGTCTTGCTCGCAAAACGCACAAAAAACACACATAGACTGCCGCAACCAAGACAACTTCGCCTCTTATTAAACTAATACCAGATTTTTTTCTTATTATTACTTGGAAGGAATCAGACTGTGATATGAGATTTGTACGGTTATTATTTAATAAATATGTTTTAGAAATACTAACAATATTGTGTAAATAATGTGATTTGAGTCTTTAGCTTCGCCTTAGCACAACGGTTTGTGCATGCGTCCACAGTTTTAAATCTTTTTACATTAAACTACAATGTTGTTTATCTGAAGTCACAACTAGACATGAAATTAATAAAAAAAAACTTCAAATGGTGTGGATATGAGGAACAATTTTGGCGTAATGCTTTCAAAAGCTGAAGAATTGAGATGCTAATGTATAGTTAAAGTTATAGATTCAATATTTACTATTCTTGCTGAAAGAAACTAAACATTCGTCTGTAAAAAAATGAAAATAATTGATACAGTTATATTTTTGGTTTGAAGAATTATGTATAAAAAAATTAAAGACCGTTAAAAATTATTAAGCTTTTTTAATGTCATTTGTATATATTCATTTTATCCTTTTTCTTACGATCGACACCTCTCTACCTAAGGAATAAGTTTTATTCTAGAATACTCAACCCAACTATCAAAACCAATTAGAACATATATATGTTCTATTCGGAAGTAAAATTACCGTTGGGGGCGCCACTGAGCTAGGTCGAAAACAGTAACCATAAATGACGGGAAAATGTTTATTCGGATATTTTGAGCGTTATACGAATTTTGAGGCTTCACAATTATTACATTGCCTATGCGGAATGATTATTGCATCTTTGATGCAAGAAACTTATGTTGACAAATGAGAGATGACGAGGAAAACACGAATAACGAATGACTGTTTGGTTCACTTTCTTTATTGGAAAATTATTACAAAGACATTGAAAAGCCTACCTTTTGGCATAATTTACGTTTAAATGTATCAGCAGTTGTTAATCTTTATTGTAGTTTTGTAGATTTACCGCAGCATTTCATGATATTTCAGTGGAAAATTCTAACCTAAAATTCATAGCACTTCACTAATTTATTGGTTTCTTGAGCCAAACTTTGTGTTCGCTGTGATCCATTACTTATAATCTTTAATTAGACAACTGTTTGATAACACTTTGTAATCAAAATTTAAATCTTTTTCACTTTTTATCCACTTTCAAGTTCCAACAATAAACACTTTATACCACGAAAAACTACAGAACCAAAGTCAACGCTAGTATTTACCACCACGTACTTTTAAAGTAATTCTTTCTATTGTAAGTAATTAACACTATACACGCAAAATTATTGAACAATTCATTAAATGTCAGTTAAATGTGGCATTACCAAAATTTCTTTACTGTTTTCGACATAGTTCAAAAGTCATCACCAGAGGGCGATTAGTTAATTTTATTTCCGAATACATATTTGTTATACAGGGTCGCCAAATATATTATAAAATAGTTAAATATATTATAAAAACTATTCATCAAAACTTATTGAAATTTGGTATATGCTTAAGAGTATATAAATTCCAGCGTTTCAAATGTTTAAATTTAAATATGGATGGTCTTGCTCGCAAAACGCACAAAAAACACACATAGACTGCCGCAACCAAGACAACGTCGCCTCTTATTAAACAAATACCAGTTTTTTTTGTCAGACTGTGATATGCCGGTTTTTAATAATCTTAATATAGCGACGTAGAGATTTGTACGGTTATTATTTAGTAAATATGTTTTGGAAATACCAACAATATTGTGTAAATAATGTGGTTTGAGTCTTTAGCTTCGCCTTAGCACAACTGTTTGTACATGCGTCCACTGTTTTATATCTTTTTTCATTAAACTGCAAGGCAGTCTATCTGAAGTCACAACTGAAAATTGAATTGAAAATTCGTTTTAACGAGACATAAAATTAATAAAAAATACTTCAAATGGTGTGGGTGAGGAACAATTTCGACGTAATGCTTCCAAAAGCTGAAGAATTGAGATGCTAATGTAATGTTAAAGTTATGGACTTATTATTTACTATTCTTGTTAAGAGAAACTAAACATTCGCCTGTAAAAAATTCAAAATAATTGATACCGTTATATTTTTGGTTTGAAGAATCATGTATCAAAAAAATTAAAGACCTGGGATCGTTAAAAACTGTTAAGCTTTTTAATTTCGTTTGTCTGTATTTATTTATCGTTTATTTTTAAGATCGACACCTCTCTACCTAAAGAATAAGTTTTATTCTAGAAAAAGCAACCTAACTGACCTAACATAGATATGTTCTATACATATTTGTTATACAGGGTTGCCAAAAAGTACGAGTGCAGTTTAATATTATAAAAACTATTTATCAAAACTTATTAGAATTTGGTATATGGTTAAGAGTATATAAATTCCAGCGTTTCAGATGTTTATCAAATTTGAATCTCTCTTTGTTCTGGCTAACTTAATTTTTTTTAAATGACAATAAGGGTCAATTTTAATATTTTCAACTAAAGCATTTTTTCTGACTTCTGTGATGTAATAACACATGCATATCTTGTTTAAATAGAAACATAAAAAAATTATCGAACTAATAAAATTTTGAAAACTGTAACTGCTAGCCTTGGAAATATTATTTTTGACCTATCTTGCTTTTAAAAAAAATCAAGTTAGTCTTGTATTTTTAAGATAAAATAATAATAAATAAATAATTAATTAAAATAAAAAAGTTGTTATTTATTAATAGATTTTCTTGGCGTGATTAACTTTGTCCAACTGGCGGACTGTTGTTGCAAATAGATGTAAAAGAATATTCATTTTTTACTTCTCATCTTAATAAATTCTTTCTGATTTCTTGCTCATAAGAGACTGACAATGGTTTTTCTTTTTATAGATTTTTTTTTAGTTTTTAGTTGAATAATAATTTCCAAAATAATTTTTATTTCTACATTGTTTTAGTCTTATTTTTCTTTATTATTTTTATATTTTTATATTTTCTGGTACTTTTCTTTGAGTTTAAATTGAATAGTTTCAAGCTAGACCTCATCTTTTCTTCGGTTTTATTATTGTTTAATTGTATTCAATAAAATACAATAAAAACATAATCATGATTTATTTAGTAACTCAATGTGGCGAAGCTGAACGTAGTGACTTACTCACTTTGACTCCGAGTAACATGCTGCTATTTTCTTCGTAAATGTATTTTTTTAGATAAACTGCTGAAGACAGAGATTTTTCAGATGCATTGCTACTGACTTTGTTACATTATCATGACCTGACCTGACCTGACCTAACCATGAACTTCATTCTGATTCATTTCTCGTTTTGGTATTTCACAAAAATAATCAATTTTCAAAAGCATCATGTTTTAAACACAGATAATGTCTGTATTTTGTTACATATTCCTAATGTTCTTCTCTTATAACAGTAACGACCGCTTCCTATTTGTTTAAGTGTCAGGTAGATGGGTAAAAATTTGTGAATTGGCAAAAGTGTGGCCAAAAATACAACTTTTACCTGTGGTATTTAGTCAAGAAAGTTTTTGGATAAATAAAATTTATCTTTACAAGTAATCATTTCTCAACGTTAGCAAAGTTGTTAAAAAAAATTATAAACAATTTACATAAAAAAATTGCCAACATTATATCATATGTACGAGAGCTTTTAAACCAATTGTTTGTTTGAACCAATTGTTTTGAAACTTTTTGTTATAAAATAAATAAATTTATCTATTATAATAATTAAAATACCACAGGGTATGTTCTGGGCATTGGGATTTGATGTGATATTATTTAGTTTCTGTTTAATCTTTATTATGTTTTATAGAATTATTTTTATAAAAACTTACTATGTTTGAATAAAAAACACTTAAGTTTAAAGGCGAGAACTAATTCAGTGAAACTACTAATCTTTTAGTTGGTTATGTCTTTGTTAAAGGGCCGTTATGTTGTACTTCTGGGTAAATCCTTCGCTGTGTGCAAGTCTAGCTGGGACAGATTGTGTAATTTCGGGTCTTATTTGTGCACCAATCTATTCACATTTAGGGCCATGACTGTATTGTTTGTAGAGGTTTCGTTTGGCAAAACCTTGACCCGAGGTCTGTTATATTCGTGATATGTAGACAAATGGGGCCATTATCCTGTCCCTGCTAATTAAATGAAAATTTTTGAACATGGCAATTAGTGTCGCTCGTAACTGGAGCATCTCTGGGTTAATAAACAAGGCAATATCTCCTAAAATAATAAAATTAAACCAGAGGCCGTTTAGGGTAATTGTAGTGCTGGAAATTTAAAAAATTGTCTTTTTGTGTGCCGGCATAGAAACAGTTAATTTGAAACGCAAACCGCTTAAACGGCCGTCCGTGCATGTTCGAAACGCCATTACATAGTGCAATAAAAGGAAAAGTTGATGCAGCGCGCTCTACCGGACCTAATCCGATATGATTTAGTGCGGAAGTGTAATAATTCTGCGCGCGCTTCGTGGACATGTATAAATGTATGGAAATGTGAACGAAATCTTGAAATATCTTTCACTTTTTTGCCAGTATCCTGAGTGAAATATGTCCATATATGGCCAGTTGAGCATTTTATATATCGGCCTACATTTTTATGTTTTACGCCAACAGAAATTCAATCCCGACACCTTTTTCGGCCCACACGACCGTGCCATAAATCTCGCAAAGTGTTTTAATCATAAGAATGTGCTCCCGAATTCACATCCACTGCTTAAACATCCTGAAATATGTCTTTAAACTAACTAAAAACACTGCGCTATTAAATCTTCGACTGCGAATATACTCAAATTATAAATCTTTTCCTAATCCGAAACTACACGACTTTATTTCGATTTATTCCACCTACAGCCAAATCTACGCGTAAAAGTAGCAATTTTCTCTTTCTCACTTTTCTAATAAATCTCTTGTCACACGTTAGTTGACTCACACTTTACAACAGACATTGAAATGCCAACAATAGCGTCTTTTCTTACGGAAAATCCAATTTATTCGCAATAATCGCTCACTGACAGATGTGCATCACAATCGGATCATTCTTTTTAATATCCGGTTAACAAATGGGCGCGCAAATCTCACCCACTAAGCACACACACGTAGATCTACGTTTTTCTAACGTTATAGCGGTTAATATTTGCAACGTTGTTATTTGGTTGTATGCTTACGTTTTATTTTAACGTTTATGTTACGTAGTTTTAAAATCATTTTTATTTGTTTTACCAATCCTTTACGTTCAAAGTTCGTCTTAACTTAAAGTTGTATTTACGTAAAAAACGTAAAAGAACTTTAACGTTGGTCTTAAACGTATAATTAACGTCTCAAAAAAAAACTGAATTTGGTTGTAATTTTTGTAACTTGAACCAACAACAAAAAATCATCACAAAGCACAATAGTATATTATTATACGAGTTTTATAAGACGTTCTATTGTGGCGCGAATGGTTTTAGAGCACGACGAAAGAGTGCGTCAATAGAATGAGTGTCACAGTTAAGTCTTATAAAACAAGTGTAATATACTGTTTTTTTTACTTTCAGTTTTTGTTGTTTGTTTTTGTTTAGTTTAACTTACTGAAATTTGTTCAAAATATTTCTTCTTAAGTTTGTTAATTTTTCGGGCTTAATCAATAAACGACTTGACGCTGTTGACCGATCACACACAAAATTGCAATGATGACTGATGACACTGCCAATACAACTCCTAAAAATTCACTAAAAGGAGTTGCACAAAAGTTCTCTTTGTGAAACTTCTTTCAGTTTTACAATAAATATGCTGTAAAACCAAAAAAAAAGAATTTTGTGAGACTGTTGCATCTAAAAAAAAGGTGCAAATTTATTTAAAGAATTTTGGTGGAGGCGCCGGGCTAGAAAATATGTCTTAGTAATTTATTTGCAATATTCGCACACTGACAGATGTGCATCACAATTGGATAATTTTTTTTGATTCGGTTAACAATTGGGTTTTACTTCTCCAGAAATTCAGAAATATTTTTTTTAATATTAATTTTTATACGTTTCAATTAAAATAAAGGTGGTATTATGTTACATTACTGAATTCGGAAAAAAATGCTGCTTTAATAATTATTAAGTTTGACCTTTCGTACTATTAAAAAATCAAGTTAGCCTTGTATTTTCAAAATAAATCACGATAGACATTTAAAAAAGCTCTCAGATGAGTGATGAATTTAAACATTTTTAACTGTTTACCAAATTTAAAGGTTCTCTGTTAAACCGTTCTGAAAATTTTTAACTGTATCCATACTTTTTAGCAACCCTGTATATAACGGTGACTATTTAATTGTATAAGAAACGGAGAATATATAGTAAATAACTATCATAGTAATAACTACTCTTGTATCTATTTTTGACAGTCATTATAAATTATTATAAAAACGGGTAAAAAACAGGAAAAACACTTAAAAACAAGTTTTTTAAATAATATCTGCTTTTAGGAAAATAGGAAGAAGTGCAGTGCTGGTATTATACAATATTACAATTGCAGTTTTATTTAAAAGATAACGTGCTTTCAAATATTTAATAATTGTGAGTAAAGCAAGTTATTTAAAATGATATTTTGAATGTTGAGTGTAGAATCGAATAAAATTAGACCCACACAAAAATGTTCCGATTCATGGTTAAGTTTTACGATATAGGAAAAAATGGTTTTTCATAAAATGTATAAAAAAGTTACCTAAATAAATTGTATTCATATTCCATGTAATGGGCCCGAAAAAAACTTTATTTTTAGAAAGGACTTTTAGAATAAAATTATCTGAATAAAAAGAGCTTTTTGCTTGTTGACGTTAATTAATGGTTATTATTAATTATATTCTATAATTTTATGTAATATTTTTACACTATAAGATCGTTAAAATACTTACTAAAAAAACGTTAATGTTTTACTTTACAAATAACGTTATTTCCGCGAAAAAATTTTTGCGTTAATTCAACGGTTTTAGCAAACCTGTATCGAACAGATGTAAAACAGGGCTAAAAAAGTTGTCTTTGTTCCGGTAAAAGTTCGGGTCTGTTTATTGTATAATCTATTTTTGGTTTCTCGTTTTGGCTTAATATGCTTTTGTGTGTAATAGCGGCACATCATCTCTATCTGACGTTTTCTAATAAGCCTCTGAGATATAACATAAAAGGTTTTAAACACAAACTTTAGTTGGCTTTAATGGAGCAATTTTAGCTTTCATTTGCCGCTTTTTGGTTTATCTTCTTAAAATATTTCCGTAATCTAAAATCCCGGCTAGTTTAAATCTAAAATAATTAGGTGCTTTTAGCGAAAATAGTCGAGTTTACGAGCGAATTTTTTCCGTTAATTTGGATGAGGGTTTTTGTATGTTAAAAGAGATCGATTTATATTTTGAACATCATTACGTCGGGACGTTGCTTTCCTGTCAAGATCAGATCTTGTCTGTTGAATTAGTCTGTCTCAGAAGCTGCATCCTGAAAATTTATGGTCTTCCAGATAGCCTGAAATTCTTTTATAGGTAACATTATAATAAAATTCAATTTAAAAAATCCATGTGTCTGTAGTAAATAAGATAAAGTGCTTTTGTCTGGCTCGTAAAATAGCAACGGCTACGTGTTACCTACAAGCTAAACAATTATTTACGTTTAAGGCCCCACACGAGGCGCTTGTACATTCATTTATAAATTCCTGATAATTAGGAAATTCAATTCGAGCACAGTTGGCATTTCCAGTCTTGTACTCCTCACTCCTCTTATTGGTTCAAGAGCAATACACACTAAAATAAACGGTGTAAGCTCGCTCTCTTGTTTAAATTTCGCGTCTCGAAATTTCGAGCACAATTCATTTTGGCTGCTTTGAAGGCGCACAGGTCGAGTGCATTACTTGTTTTAAAGCGAATCTAATAAACATGCCGCTCATCCAATTACGCGACTATCATTTCTATGCAAACTTTACCATATCACTTAGAACCTAATTGTTTCGCTAATGAGCTTAGACTGCAAATATTTGAGCGAAAATCGGTCGCATTGCGCGAGTTTTTGCGTGATTTCGGTAATTGGCAGGACAGAAACGTGCGATATCTAAATTTATGGGCAAGGTTTCGCAGGAGTCGCCGTCTTTAGCCATCTGTCTGATGATTAATAGAGGAAAATAACGGCGGTGAAAAATCGAGCGGTGTTTATTGATGACAGTAAATGTCAAAGGACGGCAATTTATATTTTCTTCCGGAGTTCCAGCTCGCGCTGTACGGAAATATGAAATTGCACAGATGAGATGGAAACATATTTTTTAGCGGCGAACTCGGCGCGTAATAAATAGGTGCACTTTTATTTTGACACGTTTATCTTATGAATGATTATTTTAAAGTATTTCCGAGAGAAGGTTCGCATACGTGGACCGGGAATGAGTTTTTCCGGAACCATCCAATAACGGTAATAGCCAAAGTTGCAAACATTTAAAATCCCTGTATGGAATTCTTGCCATTTGTCCCGGCTGAATGTAAAAATTAAGTTATCTAAACTACAATTACACTCTCGAGATGAAATTTGTGGCAACATTTAGCTTTAATTGCCAGGGTCGTGTACGGTCAGATAACACGCTTTTTATTTTTATTTTGCCCCCGTTCTATGACTTGTTTATTTTTACACGCAAATTGCCATAATTAAATTGCTCTTAAAATATGCCACACACAAATTTCACTCCAGACCTGATAACGCAAACAGATTATCAGACTTTAATTAAACGCGATTTGCTTTCGCAATTTTTTCATTGCGAATTAACGAGCCTGGAGGCAATTGCGCTCTAAACACACCGGTTACAGAAAAATCGAACCCAAACCACAGAGACATTTGGGACCAGAGCTGAGCTATTTTGCAAAACGTTCAATTTATACGAACAGTTTTGGTGGAGGCGCCGGATGAAGGCAACGCCTTGGCTGTCTTAGGATTAATTTCTGTGCTAATGAATAAATGTAATTTTTGTTTACAATTAGGTTTGCTTTTTATTAATATTAACTGTGATAATAATATCTTTATTTTTTGGACCTCAAACACTTATAGACAAAATCACGAAGGTTTGCGTGTCGGGATGAGCTTTTCTCCTTTGTCATTTATGATTAAAAATTTATTTATGAGTGTGTAAACAAACAGTTGTAGGGTCAATAAAAGATATAAATTTATGTCTACACGGACTTGACTTGAACCATACACAAAAATTCGGCACAAAGCACGGTAGTATATTATTACACGAGTCTTATAAGACGTTCTATTGTGGCACGAATGGTTTTGGAGCAAGACGAAAAAGTGCTTTAATAGAATGGGTGCCACAATTAAGTTTTATAAAACGAGTGTGTAATATACTATTTTTTCTACTTTCTTTTTTTGTTGTTTGTTGTTGTTTAGTTTAACCTATTGAAATCTGTTCAAACTATTTCCTTTTAATTTTGTTAATTATTTGGGCTTTATCAATAAACGACTTGACGCTGTTGACAGATTACACACTAAATTACAATGATGGCAGATGACACCTAGCCTAGCACTTCCAATACAACTCCTAAAAATTTACTAAGACTGTAACTACTTTCAGTATTACAACAAGTTTTTTGTGATACCAAAGTAGAAAACAGAACTTTGTGAGACTGACGCATTTAAAAAAATGTACAAACTTATTTAATTAAATTCATTTAGTTTTGGTGGAGGCGCCGGGTTAGAAGTAATGTTTTAGTCGTTTGTTTTATGACTATTATTATTTAAAAGTAAGTGTTTTTTAATTATTATTAATATCTATACTTTTTGATTGAAAACAAAAACAAATTGTTTCAAAATATTTATCACAAAACCACAAAAGAACTTTAGCGCAAACTGTGCTACAATAAAAAAAGTGTAAAAAATGGTTTGAATAATTCTGGTAGAGGCGTCGGGATGGAAGAATATCTTTCTTGTATTTATTTTATGGTTATTAATTTGTCAGGGTTTAAATATTATATTTTTTTATTTTTATGTAGGTGTGTTTTTTTATAAATGTCAAATGAACTTTTAAACACAACAGCTACAAAAAAAATTTTACGCAAACTACAAAGAAATTTTGAAGCAGAGTGAAAAATTTTCAAAAATGTTCAAATTTATTCAATATTACAGATTGATAGCAGTGTTTAAAAACACTTTCAGGAACATTGTATATTAGTACTTTAGTGAAATTAAAAATTATTTTTACTTTTCAAATTTATTTATTTATACCAGTTTGTTTATACCATTGTGGTTCAAATGACTAACCTGTTATCATGACAACTTATATAAAAGTTAATGCCAAGAACACGCTATTTACACCACAATGGGCTCTAAAGAACTGGACAGCTAATAGTGTTTATTTGTTGTTGTGATCATCATCAGAATTTACTGATTACTGTTGTAATATCATGCGTGAATGTCCAAAAGAAATTTACTCGAAGATACCGCAAATAATTAAAATGATGTAAGAAAATATGCAAAATAGCTACTTTTTGATCACTTGTTCTTATGTTCATTTCAAAAACACTCGGATATCAAAGGATTGATATACGTTATTTTAGTTTTATGGTACCAATGATTCGCAAGAATAATTATCTGATGTCAAGTTATTCGAAACAAATTGAAATCATTTTAAATATTTTAATTTAATTTATGATTTCTTTATTGATTTCTCAGCTTTTGTAACACGATTATTAATAAATTTCACAGAATTTTTTTTCCTAAATTATTTTGCAAGATTTACTGTTTGAGATTGTTAACAATCTATGGAATTATTATGCCTTTTTTTAAATTGAACATAAGAAAGAATGGGTATGTTTAAAAAGTTAAATAAATTTTCTGTATAATATGCTACTAGAACCAGCATAACAAGCATGTTTAGAAATAGTTTATGTCCTTTCAGCACCAATAAACCTGTAAATTTAAACAATTTCGGTGGATGCGCCGGGCTAGAAGTCTTTTCTTTCACAAAAAACTAAAACAATTAAGCAGTTGTTTACCAATTAAGAGAAGAATAAGGATGTTTAACCTGTTTTTTTTTGTAAATTAGCATAGTTAAAAAAGCGTCCATATTGGATATTATTATCAATCAATACTCTTGGAAATGTGTCAAAGAGAGAAGCAGTGTAGTTAAAAAATAATTTTATTTCAATTTACACGAATGTTTCTGGTCAAGTAGTAGCTAAATTTGCATATAAAATAGTATTTGTTTAATTTTGCCCTAAGTTTTTTTGCCACAGTAAAGTAAAATAACAAATCTCACTTTTAACCTGCATGCCCGAAATTGATAAAAAATATCTTATGATTTATTAAAAAAAACAAGAAAAAAATTAACTGTAACAAATTAATATTTTACTTGTATATGAAGACTCGAAGGGGTAGGGGTTTTATAAAAAAACAGCAAAAGCGACTAATATAAAATGCAATATTTTTATATTATAACATAGTAAAAATAAAAAAAAAATAAAATGCGTTGATGCTTTCCTCTTTAGATTCTGTAAGGTGGTACGACTTAAATCACCCTAAAGAAGTAGTAAATTATTTAAAATTAATATTTGCTTTTTTCAAAGTACACATGTATAACTTTTATTAAGAAAAAACAAAATATTTTTTATTACTTTTTTTCCAGTTCTAACAAACTCTTATCTTATTGTTATAATTTTATTGTTCGTAAGTAAGTTTTTGTGGGTCAGCTAAATTATTTCTTTACTACGTACCACAAAATATAATTATCTTGCCACAAAACCTTTTGCTTTCAATATTACTATTGCTTGCTTAATGTTTCATTATGTGCGGTGGTATTAAAGATAATTTTTTATATTTAATTAAAGAAAAAAATAATTAATTAGATCTGTTTTTTATGAACATTAATATAAAATATAATATAATATAATATAAATATAATAAATATAAATAAATATAAATATAATATAATTAATATAAGTATAAATACAACACAAAGCGTAGAAATTCTGTGAAAGGTTCCAAAATGTTAAAAATTTAGTTGAAGAGTTTTGGTGGATGCGCCGGGTTAGCGGTATATTCTTTTGCCTGTGTAATTTATTCTTAATTTGGTTTGTTTTTTATTCGATATTAATGTTTGCATTTTGTGGTTTCTTCACACAAAAATCCACCAATAACCACAGCAGAATTTGAGTACAGTGTGTTCAATTTTTAAAGCTGTCTAATTTACTCGAACAATTTTGATGGAGATTTTAGGGTAGAGGTAAAGTTTTCACTTGCTTTATTTATGTGCTGCGGGATCAAATGTAATTTTTTACTGTTAATTCGGTTTGCGTTTTTAAATAATTTTGTATTTTCGGCTGTGTAAAAGCTGCTCAGGACAAGTGTCAGTCAGTTTCCCTTGGCTCAGGTGAAAAAGAGCATTTTGAGCGTCACCGTCTGAATAATTCGCCGTGTTGTCAGTCGCAAATTGCGTTCCATATTTTAGTTATTTCTCTTCCGAATTTAATTTAATTTTCGATGCCTCTGGAGTGAATTCGGAATAATCTCGTGTCGTACGGTTTGAATTCCCTTTTGGTCACACCAAATCGATTTTTTCTCTCTCAACAATATTTTATTCAACTAATTAATAAAGTGAAATTTATACCTCCCCGGCCTCTATCTGCGCTATTTCAACGCAGTAACACATCCCGGATTTGATTACAAGTTGATTTTTGGAGAGCGTAATTTCGTCCTCTCGAGACGCCCGAATACATTATTTACGGTATATTGAAGAACCTCCGTATTTCTCTCCTTTATCCGCGTTTACATTTAGTCCGTGAGTTATTCAGTTCTGGGCCTCGAGCTCCGTTAGTTTTAATCAAAATGTTTGTCAATTCCGGTCCGCCTCTTGTCGGATGTAGATTTTATGTTTTCCGAGCGTTCGCCGGAAGTAGATGACTGCTAAAGCCCACCATTGTTGCTGACGTTAATTACGCACGTTCCACATTCGAAGAGAAAGTCCCGCAACGACTGACATTGTAATTATGAGTGGTACTGTTTAACGAGGAAACGGCCGAAGGTGGACCAGGATCGAGGATTTGCGCCCGGAAACGCCACCATACAAGCTCTGACCGATCGGAGATTGCCATGAAAGGGATTTGGAGGGAAGTATTTAGCGGATTCAAAGAATTTCACGCCCAGGCCGAAGCCGGACTTTATCCCCGCAAAATAAAATTCAATAAATTGCTTCCACTTTTTTATTTTTTGCGTTTACGCCAAGACTTTTTCTCTCTATTTTGTACCAAAATTGGATTGTCTCGAACATAAATGGAAAGGGTGAAAGAGTACGGATTTTTGCAACAATTTGAAATTAATATTAATAGATTCAAGAATTAACACAGCTTCTCTTTCCTTAATTTTTAATCGACCAACGACCAACTTAAATGTTCAATACAAAAATTGTTTAAAAAAAATAGACCGCTTGTATAATGTACAGCGACGATCGTATAACCACAAAATAGCTTCAAATGTGTTAAGTTGTTAAAACTTACGGTATAGACCAAAAGATGTGGTTTTGATAGTAAGTTACTTGTGGCAAATTTTGTAACAATTAGTGACTCCATTAAGAACTTATTAAAGAAAAACAGGAAAAACTTTTGATAACTTGCTTTCTCTGACTTTTAAACAATGCAACTTCGTATAGAGGTAATAAGTTGGGTTAAATCTGATTTCTTTTTTATCTTCTGTTTAGAATAAAAAATTTTGAAACCGTTTATAACGTCCAGTTTTTACTGTACTATTTGTAGAATTTTTCTACGAGTTGGTTTAGCAAAAATTTAAAGGTAGATAGAGAATGGCAAGACAAATCGATTAAGCAAAGTTTATGTAAATCAAAAATGCATAGTTTTCCCAAAAAATCGTTCTGAAATTAGGTCCCAAATTTTGAGAACCGCTGAAATAAAATGATAAGAATTAGCGTAAATTGTAATATTATTGACAAAACAACCGAGGTAAATTAACTCTTGGTCCACTACATTATTTTTTTATTTCAATTTGTGTTTTATTTTAAAATTTTACGAAAAGAAACCAAAAACTTTTTTGCTTTGACCGGGTTTCAAACTTCCTACAAAAAGGAACATATTAGCCACAATTTTGAAAAATTCTCAAAACGCCAATGCGCCACCATCACCATTTTGTTTATTAAAAATTGCTAAAAAATTGCTAAAAAACTACTATAAGTAGCTCTCAACAGGTGGGTTAATAAAAATTTCTGAAGAAAGTACGCACTTTTAGAAAAAATGATACAAGGGTTTTTAACTCGTCTGATTATGACAAATTCACATACAAAATATTATTAAGCCATTCCCTAACAAACTGTATTGTTTTTTTTGCAATTTTAAATTGAATTCATTATTTTTTCTTCAGTTTTCTTTTTGAAGCCTCGATCTCTTTTTCATTGTTTAAACTTTGTTACTGCTTTTATGTTGTTTGTTGAAAATGACCAAATAAATAGTTTTTAGAAATAACATTAAATACTTACCTAATTGTTATAAACTGCTAACGAAGAACCGTCAATTTTGGAATTTGTTGTTTAAAAGTCTTTGGTACATATTTTATTTGAATTACTTGGAGAGATTGAAATTATTTTTGAATTAACGAAGTTTCTACGGATTTTTTTTTTTGGAATTCAAAGTAATTTTTGGGTTAGGTATCTTTTGGATATTCCTTATTAAGAAAACAGAAAAATGTATTATTTAATCTAAAAGATTACATAATTGTAGTGCAGAATTAAATTAGAAAAAATTGCTACTGAAAGAAAAAAGCGCACATGTACTGAAGCTTCTTGGAAAAATATTTTGCAAATTTGTGTTGAATACATTTTCTCGTCAGTTTTCTCTTGAAAGCTTCGATCTTCTTTAACATTCTTTTCATAGTTTATTTTTGTGTTTTGCTCCTTTAGTATTGATTTAATAAACGTTATTACAATTTTTTTGTAGTTGGTTGAAAACAATTAAACTGTTAAACTGAATTCAGTGAATTTTAAAATAATTTATTTTTTAACAAAGAACCGTCTGCTTTGGAATTTGTTGTTCAAAAGTCTTTGATATTTTATTTAAATTACTTGGAAGGACTAGAGTTATTTTTAAATCAAAGAAGTTTCTACGGATTTTTTTTTTAATTCAAAGTAATTTTTGAGTTAGGTATCATTTAGTTATTACTGATTAGAACAGGTGAAAGCGCCTTATTTCAGCTTGAAACAAAGATTTTTACACTTGTTTTTACTGGTTCTCAATTAGAAAAGCTTCATATAAATATTTTATTTAAATGGGGTTTTGAAAATGGCTTATTTAATTTAAAACATTTACATAATTCTAATGAAGAATTAGATCCAAGTTAAAATTTAAAGAAAAAAACTGCTGTTAAAATTAAAAAGGCATGTGCCTAGTGCCTAGTGTTGTTGCTTAGAAAAAATAACTATATTGGATTCGTTTTGACTGATTTAATAATTATCACCAAAAACTATTATCGAAAGGCTAATTAATTTAAAAATGGTGTACACTTTTTCTTTTTGCTTTATTATTTTTAATATATATTTATTTTTATTTTTTTTAAGACGACACAAATATTTCATGTCGTTGTTAAACTATCCAGTCTAGTATAATCAGCTTGAATAGGTTTATTATTGGATGAAGTGCAAAGACAAGCAAATTTACTTGTAAAACTACCTGAAATTATTAGAAATTATCGAAGAAAGTAAATCATATTTCTAGAAATTAACTAATAGAATTTTCGTCGAATTTTTTGGGACTGGAAGTAGTTTTAATTCACTTGGTTGAAGTTGTAAATGTTGGTATTTTTTTGTCTTAATTCCTCAACAATGGAATAGGTGTCACTAATCACAAACAGTCCATGCTTTATTGAAATCTCTCCCGAGTGGAGAATATAAAAATGGAAGTTTTTTTTGTACTTGTAACCTTAATGCAGACTTTCCAATTTCTATAATTGATTTCTTTAGAAATAATATAAAAGATCCGCAGCCTACTTTGTAAAATGCTGCTTCGTCGTTATAATTTCAGTAATTGAAGAAATTCGAATGACAGATAATTGAATTTCAAGAACGACTTTTTAGATGTTTCTTACATAACAAGTGGAAAAATTCTAATTTATTAAATTATACCGAATTTGAGTGACGTTTTGTGAAACACGAAAAACAAATTGTGTTTTTTTTCCGTAAATTTATTATTGTTTCAGTGTGCAATCACGAAAATTATTTGGTGTGTTTTGTGGATTTTTTTGTTTGTTTTGTTCGAAATTTATTCGTGTGTTTATAAAGTCGAGTGATACTCATTAGGGCATAAAATATGGAAACATTCCATATAGGATATAGGTCAGCATTGTAAATATTATATCGCACAATTTTCATTATTCCCCAACACGAACTTTTATGCTAATTCAGGCTTCTCCATTGCAATAAAACTATGATTAAATTATGTATCCTATAATGTTTAAACTATTTGAACTGAAGCAAGACTATTGATTCATTTTATCTTGGCCCAAATTTAAATATTTGGGTCGTTAGTGTCAGTCTCAGGGTAAGTGTAATAAAGTTTGCTGTTACAGCAAAAATAAAATTTTTATATAACTCCATTTGTGATACTCTCTCAAGGGAGCAGACTAATTAGGTCATCTTAATTATACCCGTAATAAACTCTTTTTAAAAAACGTAAAGCCGAACGTTTAGCGTCACGTGGACACTTTTTCAACTCGGTTTTTTTAATCTTTTAATTACTGGAAGAAGGTTTTATTCAATCAGAGAGCGGGAGAAATAAAAAAGCTGAAATATTTCGGATAGTGACGTTTACTTGTGTATTTGCCTCGAGTAGTTTTGAACGGCCTTTGGGAAATACACAAAAGGTGTAGCAGTAAAGTGATATTATGTACGAGGTCGGGATGCTCCTTTAATATTACTCTGATGAATAAATAATCGTAACTTTTTTGAATGGCAAAAGCCGGACGTAATTCTTATTAACCCTGAAACCTTGAAACGCCGTAAATATGTAGCTGTAACAATCTAATTATAACGAAATGCTTTCAGCGCAAACGTTCATTAGCACACAGGCTGTGTTCCTTTCGTTGTTACCCTATTTACAGCATTTCTAAGCGTGAACGTTGCCAGAACGGTTCTGTTTTCAGTTATTTGCGCTTAAAACAGTTTTGATGCGATTATTCGAATGTAACAACCGATAAAAACGTCTAAGAAGCTTTCCTATTCGCCGTAATAAAATAATTTTATTTGGGGTGAATAAAAATGAACCTTCAGGTAGTCAAACGACTCTCTATTGATTAACCATCAAAAACAATGCGTCTGGATCGTCACGAGCAAAGAGAAAATATCGCGTCTCTAGTTTTTATTTCGTAAAGCGGAAATCTGCAAAAATCCGTTAATAGCGAATTTTTTGATAGGAGATGCGGCCCGAGTTCAATATCCGTTTTGTAAAACTGGAAAAGCAATTCGCTCAAAATCCGATTCCACAGGTGGCGGTCAAAGAATTCAATTATATACTTGTCATTTCTTCACAGAAACTTGATTGATTCTGATTTATACTTGTCCGAGTTTTGCCGCATCGAGAGGAATTACGACATCAAACAGATCGGTGTGGTGACACATTGAGCGGGTTTTTCTGCCACCGAACGCGACTCAATGGGACTCATCAGTTTACGGAGGAATTAGGATGTCATTCAGGGGGCGATCACATCAAAGGGTCACTCGGACGGCAAACATTCGGAAAATATTCAAAAAACGGTTTACAAACTCAACTCGTGTTTCGGACAGTTTTTGGCAATTGTAATTAATCGACGCTTCAAATAAAGTGAAAAGAGCGAAAATTGTGGTGGATGCGCCGGGCAACACTTTATTTTCAAATTGATTCTTGCTTTGAATATGCATAATATTTTTTAAAATAAAGAACTCATTACAAATTTAATTTGATTCGGAATTAATTACAATAAATTAAACTGAATAGCTTTGAACTTGTATGAACGGTTTTTAATTTTAATTATCGTCCAGGCAACGAGTATTTAAAAAGGATTTTTAGAATGTATGACTTCAGGGCTGCGTCTAGACTGCTTTTTTGCACAGTTTACAGTTTGGTCCTTTACTAGCGGATTGTTGCGATTTTTTAAATTTAAACAGTATCACATAATTGAATAAATATTTTATGATTCGATAAAATTGATATGGTAGGACAGAGGTGACAAATAAATTTTTAAACTTATTGCGATATTTCGGTACCTGTCTTTTTCAGGCCAGAAATTTGTGTTTGTTTTGCTTGTGAGGAAAAGAAGAATCATGATATTTAACATTTAAAGACGGAAAAGTAAGTCGTCGAATTGTGGTAGGATAGTTCGAAGAAAGAAAAAATTTGAATAACATTACCTACAGTAACACCTTAACAAAAAAAACAAAGAATTTAACAAAACTGATTTTTGATAGTAGAAATACGATCTCTCAGGGCCTCAGCGTTAGTATACAAAGCGTTGAACACAAATTGAAATAGAAAAATTACGAAGTGGAGTTTGTTGTGCCATTTTCTATGAATCTTCAAATTTTTGCTACACCATTCTCTAACACACTGTAGAATAAAACATTTAAACAATGATACTATAAATCTTCACGTAACAAAAATACATAGCTATGCTTGCACATTTTTTTTAATTTGTATTTCATAAAACATTTTACGCCTAGCATCATTCTGTACACTTTTGCTATAAGCTTTATATATATTTAAGCATCATTTGGTAAGAAAATCTTATTTTCGCCAATAAATATCTCGAAATCTATTTAAAATTAGAAACAACTAAAAACACCATTTTTGGAAATTTTAACAGCTTGTTAAGTACTTGCTTTATTGTAATATGTGCTACAAAAAACAAAAATTTTTTTTTTTGTAAAAACAAACAGGCGGATTTCAGATAAACAGCAAGTTGCTGTTCTCTGCTCTTACACTCAAACCTTACATTAGAAGAAAAATATATCAAGTGAATAAAGAAAGAATGAAAAAGAAAATAAATTAACATAATAAAGAAGTGCGAAATAACCAGTAGACTCTTATGACCGCTTTTGTAATATGTTTACTTCTAAATTTGCATAGAATTTTTAAATTTGTATTTCATGAAATATTTAATTCCTAACACTTATTTTTTTGCACACTTTTGCTCCAAGCTTAAGATTTAGCTACCACTAGGTAAGAAAAGTCAGTTCTATGTGCTTAAAATACAAAAAAACTTAAAGACACCGTATTGGTTGAAATTTCATCAGCTTGTCAATAACTATAGTCTTATCGTAACATGTGCCACTTCTGAGAGGAGGGAACTTTTACCGTGTACTTCTAACTAATCCAAAGTCAATAATAATGTTTTTATAACTATGCATTCTACGACTTTATTTGTTTACAGGACTACTGAAGCACAATTGTTTTGCAAAAATTACCATGTGATTATTTAAATTTATAAATAGACTAGTTTTTTTTTGATTGATAAACTAGTCCAAACTGAGGAAAAAATGCATTATTTAACTCTTAAGTTTAATTATTTATGATAATCAGCTTTTGCATACAAGCTAAAAAGTGATCATAGGATATATTATTATAACTTACATTATTTTGCGAAGTTGTTTTAAAATAAAGGATGTTTTTTTATTAGCTGACGTTTTGGATTTACAATTTTTTTTTATCAGCATCACTATACAAAAAGTTAAAAATACTTTTAATATTTTACAAAATAATGTTTACGCTTCAAACGACTACTATTAAATACTTAAAATTATTTTTTTCACACATGCGAATTATTCTGTATTTCTTTATAGTAAATAATATTAATAATAGAAAATAATAATACTAATAAACAACTTAAAAATACAGCAAAACCTCCCTTAATGGACACCTCCGAATAACGGACATTCCTTCACACCGGACATGTTTGTATGAGCTTAACAAAACCTATATTAAAACTTCCACCTCCCATTAGTGAACACTTCTTCACAACGGACAATTAAAAATTTCCTACTAGTGTCCGTTTTTTAGAGGTTTTATTGTAATAGAATAATAGTCGGTATTTAAAATTTTATGATCTCTAGTTTTATTCTAAAATTAGCGATGCTTATACGACGTTTTGAGCAAAAAATTCAAGTTGTTGCTAGAGTTTCATTTTTTTAAAAAAAATTATTTTTGGTGTCAGTGACATTTGTTTTACAATTTTTTTTACACAAAACAATATTTAAGAATTGTTTGTTTTAAAACATTTTACATTTTATTACTCAGTTTAGTCAAAATATACTTTTAGAAGACTCACCTTGTGTATAGACAATAGAAATTTCGATATAAACGACGTATTAAATGTCAAGTAAGACGAATTAGGTTGTATCTATTTTTATTATATTTGCATTACAGCACTTAATTGGTGTTTTAACAGAAAGACATACGTACGTATATTTAAGATAATGAAATATTTACTCTGGGGTTGTTAAGTCCACAAACGTGATGTAGGTAAACATAATACAATTTTAATGTTATTCTTGGAACAAAGTGAAGTAACATTTGAGGAAAAATTAGCTGTTTAGCAGGTCTTGTTCCCACTTATTATTAAAAAATACATTTCTGTTAGAAATGTTTAAAATAAACGGCTTAAACAAAATTAGGAAAATCGGTAATTATTTCTTTACAAATTTATTACGTTTAAAAATGGTGGATGCGCCGGGCTAGTTTGCTGCACTTATTTTTCTTCCATCGTGGTGCGGACTTTTCGGGTCAGTATTTGTTGTGCGTCGTTAAAATTGAGCATTTATCGCCGTAATGCTATTTGCGGAAAGACTTAAAGTTGATGTAAGAGGCTCAGTGCTGAGCCTCGATCTCGTAATATGTAATTTAAAACCGCGAGCAAGCGACTGAAAGTTGAAGAAACATTTTTGTAACGATAGATAAGCCTCTTTAAATTTAAAGGTCTTTAAACATTTATTATGAAATTGTCCGTAATAAAATTTCCGCTCGAGGGAACAATAGCCAAGTCATAAGACCCTCTGTGATTTAAAGGGTCTTCCGTATTCGGCGCTGCCCAAAATTTGTCATTCATTCGAAATTTAACGAAGAGCAGCGAGCAAGTCTCGATTGCAGAAAAGATGCAAGTGGCCGCAAATGCTTTGTGTATATATTATCCCAGGGCGGCGTGCTCTGCCTTGTAATATGTAAATAATACAGTGTATGGGGCCCTAACTGAAATGGCGTCTTGTGTCTGGTTGAGCCGAATTATGTCGGCGATATTTCATATAACCGGACCGACTCTGCCTCCTCATAACCTTGTTTATTATGTTAAGCGACCGCAAACCATGCAACTTGCGCATTCCTCCGAGATAAACTTTCGAACTGCTCCGCTCCATCGCTCCAAACGTCTTGCATTCAACCGTACTTTTTATTTATAATTAAAACGAAAATGGCCGGTCGGATGTATAAATATCGGGGGGAACTTGAGACGCACCGTATGAACATTAATTAAAATTAATGTCAGAAGTTTACGTAGTAAACGAGCCATGTATCATATGTTTATATCTGTTGTTGGAGGAGCAAGAGATAGCTATAAATAGAAAGCAGTGTTTAGAGGGAGAAAATCCGTTTAACGATGTAATTAATAACGGGCCAAAACGTGAGTTTGTTTCCTATTTCGATAAGGTTAAATAAACAATAGTCGTACAAAAGGAAACTTTAATCTGTCGTTTGCGATCTCCGGCGCCTCGCTCTTAACCGGAAATCCTGTAATCAATATGGCGTTCTCGATACATTCGCAACTGTACACATAAAATGGGGGAAACACGCCATTATGGATAATAAGTTGAGCTCGAGAGAACTTAATTATCACTCTATTTGACCGGAAAATTGACTGCCGGCAAGACAAATCTCCTTTTTGACCTTTGAATCGGAAAAATGCGATCTTTCCAGCTAAAGCTATAAAATATACACACATTTAAAGGTAAAGGTGAAGGCAACACTTACGAGTCGTAAATAGTGTACGAGGGCCTTTTCTTAATTTACAGTGATATTTTATTTTAAGATATTCGTATTTTGGGATTATTTGTTCCTAAAGGTTATAGTTTTTTACTAGAAGACACAAAACTGGTTCAGTTCTAAACGACAAACTAAAAAGCTTTATTGAAAACACATATGATATTACTTTTTATGCTTTTTTCCTGCTCTTTAATATTGCTGGCTTACTTGTAAAGTCAAAAATACTATGTACCTTTAACGATTTTTTTGGTATGTTTTGTAAAATTTTCGTAAAATAATTAATTGTGTGACTGCAAAATGTACACCATCGCTCATTAAAAGCACAACTAACAAGTTTTCTCAGTTCGGTGATTTTTCGGTCTATTTTTAACAAAATTTTGCTAAATAATTGCATTTTTTACGAAATAAAGCACCGAAACTATTATATACCAAAATAATGTTATGTTTGTTCCAGTTCTGTGAGCTTCAACTTTAATTAAAACTTTTGCAAAAACTAATTTTAGCTTAAAACAAACGTTTAAGAAAAGGCAGAAATAATACCAGTTTCAACACAGTTAGGTGTTTATTTGAGTAATTTGTGACGAAATGATGAAAATCATGTTATAATATTGCAAAAGTGCTTAAATCATAATTTTTTATCTCAATTTATTGATTATTTAAACAGGTTTAAGAGGTTTACACAAAAACTGTGCTTAATAAATTTCGAAAAATTCAAAAACTACTTCATACTAGCAATAATTTTGAAAAGTTTCAGTTAATTTTGGCAGATTTTTACTGTTTTTTACAGAACGAGATCCTAAAATGTGTGAAAAGGCAAAACAAAATTTTTTTTTGAATTATTGGGTTCTTTTAACAAAACGCCTTAAAATAATTTTTGGTTAAATAGTGTAATAAAATATTGAAATTTTTGATTTAGTTTAGTTAAGTTTTTGTTCTATTTGTCAAATAGCGCCTAAAAATCAAGAATAACACCACTTTTAACATAATTCCGCGATTTTCAGCGTATTTTTAAGTTTAGCGTAATAGCGAAAACGTGAAAAAAGGAGAAAAGGTATAAGTTGGGAGTATAACTTAGAGAAAAGGCAAAAGTAAGTTTACACTAATTATAAATAAATAAATCAGTAAGTTGAATAAAGGCTGAAAAAAAGAATAGAAACGCGATAGTATAAAGCTGTTTATGTTTAAGAAAGGTATCCTAAAAACAAATATAAATTTTACATGTTCTAACAGTAATATAATAATTTCACAAAATTGAGATAATCTTTTAAAAAAACCTAATTGAACTTATGTTAAAATATTATTTTTCTACTTTGGTTTCACAATTAAATATTAATAATAATTATAAAACAGTTACTTTTAAATAAACATCACATTTAATTGCTCGATATTTAAATAATAATAATAATCATAAAGCAAACAATTAAGACATTGCTTCTAACCCGGCGCCTCCACCAAATTTTTTGAGCAAATTTGCATATTTTTTTTTTTTTTAAATGCGTCTGTTTCACAAAATTTTTTTTTCTACTTAGGATTCACAAAATATTTATTGTGAAACTAAAAGTAGTTTCACAAAAAGAACTTTTGTGCAACTCCTTTTAGTAAATTTTTGGGAGTTGTATTGGCAGTGCTGGACTAGGTGTCAGCAGTCTTCACTGTAACTTAGTGTGTGATCTATCAAAGACGTCAAATCGTTTAATGATAATGCCTGAATAATTAACAAAATTTAGAGAAAATAGTTTAAACAGATTTTAATAAGTTAAACTAAACAAAAACAATCAACAAAAATAGAAAGTAGAAAAAATAGTATAATTCACTTGTTTTATAAGACTTAGTTGTGGCACTCATTTTATTAGAGCACTCCTTCGTCGTGTTCCAAAACCATTCGTGTTACAGTAGTACGTTTTGTAAATCTCGTATAATAATATACTATTTTTGTAAGCATTTTTTTTTCAAATAAGCTGTAAAAGAAAGAAGGAAGTGAAGAAGCTATAAACTAACTTTAGAAAACCTATTTTTTCAATTTTTAGTCAAGGTGTTTATTAGCGATTTCTCTTGTTTATTCCTGAAAATATAGGTAAGCATTTTTTATAAAAGGTTGGATTAAAAGGAGGATATCGTTGCACAAAATAGGTAATCATTTTTTTATAATAAATACGAAAATTCTCTTTTTAAAGTATTAGTTTATTCGAACAAAATACGTTGAAAAATATCAACTCGGTTTTGTGACTTTTGCATCTTTAACCTGAGTCAAGTTTTCATTTAATAAACCAGTCATTTCAGCTATATCT
Source organism: Tribolium castaneum (assembly GCF_031307605.1). Lineage (NCBI taxonomy): Eukaryota > Metazoa > Arthropoda > Insecta > Coleoptera > Tenebrionidae > Tribolium > Tribolium castaneum. Next base: position 10,088,803 of record NC_087397.1, read on the forward strand.
GATCCTAAATCAAGCAATTTGGTATTATTCTCGGTATTATTAGGAAAGTCAGATTAAAATTAATTAATTTCTTGCATAGTTTAAACTTTTTTGAAAGAGCAATGACTACGTCAACTTATTCAAAAGACTGAAATTAATTCAAGAAATAAAAACAATATAAAACCAAAACAATTGTTTTTGTAAATTTACCTGTTATGCCGCCTACAACTGTAACTTTTGAACTTAAGCTTTGCTATTTGCGATTTTTTTTCAGAATTTCGTGTAAAATCGTCATTTACAGAACTACATGACCATTTATTTTGTCTCACAATTTGACATGGATTTTGTGTCAACTCAAATTGTTGGCATAAACAGTTAAACAAATCCCTGTGTATTAATAGTTGTTTTTATTCATACAAATTACTCGTTTTGTTGTCAACAGAACCGATAATTTTGTTTAATTATTACATTTAGTTTCGGATTTGTAGATAACTATCAGTACATTAATGAGGCTTGATTAGGTGTCCATCACCAGCTGACAAATATTTCAATGTGATAAAATAATTAGCGTTTATTTTGCGTTGTTAGCGAGTTGTGTTACAGTTGTCCTGTGATTGTATCGAATGTTTGAATTCTCAAGTTTATGGCGTCCGATCCATCGAAAGAGCACTTTGACACATCGCTCGAATAAAACCGAATTGCAACTTTTGAAATTCACGTTTATGTGTATAATTGGCGACACGAGCGTTGTATCGGCAATAAACTTTACAGCCGAATTTTTATTTTTGTTACGTTTTATGTTCGCTACTTTTTTCTCGCGACATCAATACATTGACAAGTTGCTGCACTAAATTTTTTTGGAAAAAGGCCATTATGGGCCCCGAGTCCATTAACGTACTTGGTTGACTATAACAACATCAATTTAGCTCGGAACCGTGCAAGATTTTTCATAACCCTCGTGTACTTATAACGTATTCGGCCATAAAAGGGATTTGTTAGATGCAGTTTACGGCCCAATCTCAATAAAAACATAATAAAGGTCATTGCGCGCCGTGATATAAACTTGTGAAGGATAGAGGGAGTTAAATTAACTACTTGCTGTACTCGATATTGGTTAGTCGTAAATTTTTTTATTAAAACATTCCAAAACTGTTGATTTTTTATTTTAATAAAGCTGGACGGACATTATTTTCCAACATTTATAAAAGAATTTTGAAAGGAAAGTTGCAATTAAAAGTTTTCAAAGTTAAATTGGCTAAATGTAGCGTTTTTCTTTCAAAAGAATTTGGAAGAGTGCTCATTTTTAATTGCATCTTTTACTAAATTAATTTAAGTTTAATGGAATTCTAGGCCACTCCACTAGCTCAAATTTTATAAGCTGAATGTGCTACGGAAATATTACACTGCGATTACTTCGCTAACTTTTAATTATTTACATGTCCTTTTAACAAGACAGGAAAGTTTCTACATGCTTTTGAATCAAGTTTAAATTAACAACAACATTTTTTAATTTAGATAAGTACGGAAGGCACATTTATTCACTTTGTTAATATAACATTACATTTGCTTCATGTCAGAATTTTACAAATTCGTCACAGAGATGGAATAATCCCAGAGCACCGAATTTAATTAATTTTAAATATTAAATATCTTCCTGATTCTAATATTTTCTGCTAACAAGTGGGCCACCACAAAGCAAATATTTAAGAAGAATGTTACGGTTTTATTAACAATTACGCTACAATTTGACTGAGTTATATTGCCGTTATATGGCGTTATATAACCGTAATACACAAACCTAAACATTGGTTATGTTAAACCCAGTTTATTTAACGGTTATCTAACCATGGTTATATTACGGTTAGATAACCGTTATGTTTCTTAAGCAATATGGCGCAAGCCAATTTCAGTGCATACATCGGTTATCTAAGCATGGTTAAGTTTGACCTATACAGCAAAGGTTATATGACGGTTGTATCTGACATGTCGGCTTTTTGTGATAACAATAAATATATGTGATGTAAAGAGTTTTTGGTTATACAGTTGAAAATTATCTAGTTAATTAATAACCTAACAGTGACTTTCGCTAATTCAGCTAACTCTAGTAGCACAGTTTTACTGAGTTATCTTTCGGTTATATAACGTTATTTAACCGCAATACACGAATCTAACTATTGGTTATGTTAGATCCAGCTCATATAACGGTTATCTAACTATGGTTATGTTCAGCGTATATAACCATAGTTATATACGGTTAGAAAACCGTTATGTTTATGATGCAATATGACGCATGCTAGTTTCAGTGCATACATCAGTTATCTAAGCATGGTTAAGTTTGATGTATGCAGCAAAGGTTATATGACGGTTGTATCTGATATGTCGACTTTCTTTGATAACATAAATATAAATGATCTAAAGAGTTTTTGGTTATACGGTTGAAAATTATCTAGTTAACTAATAATCTAACAGTAACCTTTGCTAATTCAGCTAATGATAGTCAGGTTGCAATGGCGCCGTTTGAACACTTTGTGCATTTGGAATCACATTTTTAAAATAAAAAAACAGTAAACAGTGCGTCCTAAGAAAATAAAACTTATCTTTTGGTTATATAACGTTATATAACCGTAATACGTAGATTTAACCATTAGTTACGTTAGACGCAGTTCATATAACGGTTATATATGGTCATGTTTAGCGTATATAACCATGGTTATATTACGGTTAGATAACCGTTATGTTTCTTAAGCAATATGGCCCATGCTAGATTCAGTGTATATTCAGTTATCTAACCATGGTTATGTCGGGCGTATACAGTTTTTGAAAAAGTAATACTTTAGTTCCTGATAACTGTAATTTTTTACAGTTTGACCAACTCTTGTTCTATGGAAGAAAAAGTTAAGACAAAAACACTGTCGAAATACTCGGTCAATTTTCTTATGTCGATAAATAATGCTTAGCAAGAGTTATCTAACACTGTATTAAATGGATGTATAACTAGTAATTAGCTACGTTAGAAACTTTGTCGTAAGATGGGTTCTTATTATGCCTACAGTATTTTTTAACATAAGTAGTTACATGTTAGTTCTGCTCATCGAACTTTTTTTGCAGACGTCCTTACTTAAATTTTTTTTTTGGAAATATTAATTGTGCACCCCAAACATGCCAGATAAATGCACACATTTTATCAACCTAAATATTAAAAATTTTTATTTGTATTAAATTTTTCGAATTATGATTTTCGTTTAATAAATCGTAGGCAAAAGTTATACAAGAAAGTTAACCATTATATACGCGTGATTATATTAGCGCAATATAAAGGTTAGCGAGATATAAGGGCAGATATATAACCGCAATATAACCACACGTATATAATGGTTAGCTAAGTTAGCATAAACCCAAAATAACCGACATACAAGAGCAATTGTATAATACGATACATAACCACGATACAATCGAGAGACAAGGTCAGTTATATAACCGCAATATAACCACACGTATATAATGGTTAGTTAAGTTAACATAACCCCAAAGTAAGTGAGATGCAAGGGCAATCATATAACCACGCGTAGATAATGGTTAAATAACGATACATAACCGCTATATAACCGAGATTTAAGGGCAGTTATATAACCGCGCGTAGATAACGGTTAGTTAAGGTGATTATTTAACAGTTATCTCAAAAACATCTGGGGGCGGTTATATTGGAAAGTATATCTTGGTTATATAAGTGTGCTACTAGGGATAACGGAAATACTTCTGGTTGGTTCATATTAAATAAAATATTTTTCTCGCACTCAAAGTTACGCTCATACCAAAAGTTGGAAATCGGAAAAAGTTTCTTATAAAAGTGGGTAGTGCAGGAATTAATCTTTCGAGTAGGTTCCCCCTTCATTGTTAAATGATACCATAAATCTAACCTCTGAAAATATCCAGCCACTCTCTTAAATAACCAACGAAATAGTCATTTAAAGTAAGATCAATAAAAATTAAGTGTCTGAAAAATCGATTCTTAACTTTTCAAGTATTGTAAAACCTCTCCCGAGTTCCAATCATCTTGGATTTTGCATGGAAGTGCGCTTGACAGCGACTGCTGAAACCTGATAACCCCTCTCTATCTGCTTTGCACTTTGATATGATTTCGTCTTTGTTTCAAGTCCTCAGACACATGTGCCTATCCAGACAGCGTCTTAACTTTCTGTAAAGTTTTTACAAGAGTAGACCACGGGGAATTGATGATCCTAATGGGGGCTACACAATTAACTTATTACAAGAGTGGAAAAAATTCGCTCTTTTGTTGCCCCCAGACGCAAATATCTTAATACGGAGGCGAAAAAACTACAAACTAACAACTCCGAGTTTATCTTCCTTGAAGGAAACTTGTCTAAATTACGGTTCTTTCCCTTTGAACTGATTCGAAAGTTGAAAGCAAGCTTCCCCACGTACATAGTTTTCCTTTAAAAGCTCGTGTGATTGATAGTGATATTGATAAATTGATATACGTTCCAGCCAGGACGTAAAACTGATTTTATGTAAAATCGAAGACTCACCATAAACGTCCAGACACCCCTGTTGAATTTTCATGACGCTGGTGTTGATCTGACACATGTAACACCCACGATCCGATTCTTTCAATTGGCGAATCCTCAAATGCCACGTCTTTAGATTGTCATGGGTCACACTGATTCGGGAGTTGTGAGTCACAACCTTCGTGTGAAGAGTTAAAATTGTTTGGTCCTCAGCACGGACCCAAGCCACCTGCAAACAATTAACTCGTGTCATAGATTTTTATTGCTTGTAACGTAAATACTAGCTTTAATCAATCATTTAGGGTCATGCATAATTGATTACTTTGCACACGCTACATAATAACACACTCACTGGAAATTACACCCAAATTGGCTCTTTCGAGACGAGGAGCTTTTATCTTGATCGGGAAAGTGTATTTTAATTTTACGGTTGACAAGTAGACAAGTGTAATTACCAGTTAGCGCTAATTCTAATTCCATCTTCGCAAAATATTGCTAAATTCGATTTTTCGTTTGAAACGCGAGCCGTAATTAATTATAAATTAAGCACAATTAGAGACGTCACAGGCCGCTAAATATGCAAATTGTATTTGTAAAGGGAAACTATTTCAGTCGACGTTTTGCATATTTATAACTAAAATCGTAATTGCGGGAGATTGTATTAAACTCTTTGGATTAAAAGATCAAATCCTATTCGAGGCGAGCTTTGTTGGGGATTGTATAATTGGCCGTATTTACCACAGCAGCTGCTTAACGCTCATCAAAATCGAAATGTTCAACAATAAAGCGTTTGTAAAAGCTCAACCCGTTTTTGTACTCGGCAGAGATTTTCCCAATTAGGAAAAACACCGAATTATTATTAAAGTTAATTAGATTCGAAAAAAAGATAAACAAGTTAAAGATCGGAAAATGTTCCATTGTTGTGATAATAGCTCTTTTCACCCACACGTTTTAGGTCACAACGTTAATCTTTTAGGCGCTGCTGCGACCGTCTGTCTTATATTCACCCACTTCTTATAAATAATGCATCGTGTTTTATGCCCCCGGAATTTCATCGATACGGATCTGCACTTTCGAAAAAATAAACAAACAGGTTACGGGTCAAGCGGACACGAAATAGAAAAATGCACAATTATAATCACACGACAACAAATGAAAAAATTTTCCTTCAATTTTTGGCACTCATTACAAATTCTTAAATAGGTCTTTGATATTATTTGCTACTAACAAAGTTGCCTCCGTTTAGAAATGGAAATAAAGGACGTCATTCTTTCGTAATTAGGACAAATTAAGGTATTTGAACAATAAGAATCCATCAGAACATTATAATCAATTTCATTTTCTGAAACCGTCAGTACAGCAATAATTTTCTGACTTCATATAACTCTAAAGTGAACTAAATAATTCGCACAGTTTGCACGTGTGTAATGTCGGGCAATAAATTTAAAGTTTTTATAAGAAATTTAAGAAATTACTCACCTCAACACTGTAGTTATTATTTTTACACTTATATTCTGAAGAAAAAGTTGACAATAAGTATTTTAGGTTTCGTACCCTCGTTCTTTACTGTAAAACTTTAAATAATACTTTTTATTTGTCAATATACACATCTTTCTAAACACAGAAAAAGGTCTTATAAAAATCTTATAAACCTATCTGAAACTTGAGATTTTAAAAACTGTTATTCTGGATAAAATTTAAATCTGAATTCGGGTATCTAGAACTTTGAAGTCTAGAAACTAACAATTAAAATCGAGTCATTCTGAAAACTTTTATGTCTAGAGCTTTTTGAATAAACTGAAATTTTAGGAATATAATTTTTAGATGAAATGTCGAAATACAGAAACAGTTAATTAATTAAAATACTAAATAGTAAAATAAACAGTAAAAATAAACCTAAGAATATGTTGCTTTCAAAATAAGAAATATGAGCTTGACATGTCTAAATCATAAATAAATAAAGAATTCTAAAAACGGAATCTTAAGAATTATCGAGTTTGAAATATTAAGAATTTGAATCTTACATTACGAGATTGTATGAATTCTTTATTATTCAAGCTTATAATTGAAAGAATATAGGTTCTTGACTTAAATAATTTAAAATTTTGTATTTTAGAAACGTAAAAAACACAATTTTTTATACAATCGTAAGTTTAGAACTCCAGAATTCGATATATCATAAACAGTAGGTAAATTTATAACATTATGATTATGAAATGCTAACTTCAGAGAGTTTCAATTAAAAATGTTTTATTAGAAATTAATAAAAAATATACTTTCCAAGAATTGTTCTTAAAATAGAATTTTTACCACATTTATCAAACAATCCTCCTATAGAAATTCTCTACCTCCTAAGAATTAGAATTTTAGAATTAAATGATTTGAAATTGTATGTTCTAGAAATGTAAGAATCTCTGAAAACTCCTGTTTAGAGGGATTTATAAAAACAAAAACATTTAGACACTGATAATTTTAGAAATTGAAATTCCACAGAAATACAATTATAAAATCGTAAATTTGGATCTATAGAAGCGGTAAATTTATAACACTATAATCATGGAATGTTAATTTCAGAAATAGAAAAAATCTAAAAATTAGAGAATTTCTATTAAAATTTTAGCAATTATAAATATCTGACGTAGACCTAAGAGTTTGTGGCTTTAGAAATCGGAAAAATGAAGTTCTAGAATTATCGAGGTGTAAAAATTCTTCATGTTACAAAAAATTAGAATTTTAGAATCAAATAAATTGAAATTTTGTGTTCTAGAAATGTAAAAAAAACTCGGAAAATTTTTGTTTGGAAAGATGTGTAAAACTGAAACATTTAGGGTCGGTTTACAGAAAGCGAAATTAAGATTTAATTCAAAATTAAACTAATTCGAATTAAGTTGCCATTTAAAATGCATTGACAAATGTCAAGTTAATGGCGATTAAAATTTAATTGCAATTAAAATGTGCTCTAAACCGGCTCTTAAACAATGGTTAATTTAGAAACTGGAATTCGACAAAAACAGTTATATAACCTAGAATTTATTATATGTTAGAAGCAGTAAATTTATAACATTATAATAATAGAATATTAACGTCAAAAAAAAAATAAAAAATTAGCGAGTTTCAATTAAAAATACCAGTTATTACAAATACCTGACATAAACCTAACAACTTGTGGCTTTAGAAATCAGAAAACTGAAGTTCAGGAATTATCAAGTTGTAGAAATTCTTTATCCTTTAAAGGATTGGAATTTTAGAATCAATTTAAATAAATGAACGTATTAAAACAGAAATATTTAGACACTGGTAAATTGAGAAATTGGAATTCGACAAAAACACCATTGTAAAGGTATGTCGAAGGACCAGGGTCCAAACAGAAACAAAGATTTGAGTTTTGTTGAAAAAAAGTTTACTGGTACTGACTGTTCATTATATTACGAACTAACTTAACTTAAAACAACCCAAAACTACACCCCACCCGAGAAGGGCTGAAGGAGTGGGGCTGTATGAGCGGAGGGGTGTTAACAACAATCAAAATAATTGTAAATCTGGAATTCTAGAATTCGATATTTCAGAACCAGTAACTTTATGACACAATAAATAATAATAAAATATTAACATCAGTAATCGAAAAAATCTAATTAGAAAGTTTTAATTAAAAATACCAGACAAATAATATAATCTCAAGTTCTAGAATTATCGAGTCGTAGGAATTCTTCATTCTTCAAAGGATTAGAATTTTAGAATGTAATAATTTAATATTTCATGTTCTGGAAATGTAAAAAACTCTAAAAACTTTTGTTTAGAGAGAATAAAAAAATAAAAACTGATACTAATTAAAATTTAAAACAACTAAATGAAAATTTCTAACATTTTCTGTGTATCCAAAGTCGAGAATGGATTTTAAAAATTTATCGAATTATATTTATTATTAAGCAGCCTACCTACAGCCATTTAAGTTATAATAAATTAACGGACTAATACGTCATTTAAGTGCATGTAAAAGGCTAATTATGGATAATTAATTAGAATAAATTCGGTCCTTTCAAACAAAGGACAGTTAAATATTAGCTGTTTCAAAACTATAAAAACGCCAATGTCGTATTTTACCAGATTATTAGCTATTAATTTTTTAAAGTGCATAAATAACTTTGAGAGAAAATATCACGTTGGCGGAGATTTGTATCAGATAATAGTCACAAAAACTATTCGAGTCAAAGATATTTTTAATGGGGGTTTATACGAGGAAAAAGCTGGAGTTATTTTTGTTATTCAGAGTTTCCTCAACCAGACTTCCGTTTGTGAAATTTGATCAGAGTGGACAAGTTTATTACAAGTTTATCAAAGGTTATTAGGTTGGCAGATTTTAAATATACAGAGGTCGAGTCAAGTGATTGGTTTGGGTTGCTAATTAATATTTTTTGTGTTGAAATTATAAAACAATCGGGATTCCATACGGTGCATGAATCAGCAGAACACGGGAGGCAATAACAGGCCCTGCCATCAATTTGTATTAAGAACACGTAGAGCGTGAGAGAGATTGGACAGTGAGTGAGAGATCGATGGTAGAAATTCCAAAGGGGTTGTGAACAGGACACAGGTTGTACCATTCCGATGTTTCGCCTCTATAACTGTCTTATATCTGTCGAGCTGCAGGACACTAATTCAAATAATAAATCTGAGATTGTCAGAAGCGTCCACTCCAGTTTTTCGACACGAGGCGCGTTCCCACGGTGCGATTTGCTCCGATATTTATGATCCTCTTCGATAATCCTTGAGACACGCGTTTGTACCGGCGCTTTTAATTGAATTTTGCAAAATGTTGGAGCACTGTTCTTGCAAGGATTTTAAACGATCGAGATGGGATTTGAGGGATAATCGGCGCCGAACAGGAAAGGTGTTGAACCGCAAATATCCCAGCATTGACATTTCTGTCGGCAAGGAGGCGGATTTTGCCAAATCCGTAAGAAAAACTGACAATTTCCAGTCGGAAAATTACGAATGGACGAGCACGTGGTTGCTTTTGATTGGTTCGGGAGATTTATTCGAGGGTGTTTGGAACTATTTAGCTATCCTGTGTCACTCGGAATACAAAGAACCTGATTATAACAATCCTTTCAGATCTTCGATATTAAAGGCCGCATGAACAGTTCCTCCTTTTAACTGATTAGCAATTTAAATTATAAACGTGGAGCGAGCTGCAACTTTACATATAGTAACGAGGCTTCTAGCTTTAATGTTGATTAACAGAGCAGCAATTATCGTCGAAAAACTTAAATTCATTATCTATTTTGCAGGCAAATTGCTTGCTCTTTTCACGGATATTTAAATGCTGCAACTTTTGACTGCGAGCAGATTCATCAAGTTTGGATCATCAATCTTTCTGTTCCTTAAACAATTTTTGCGAGACACAAAGCTGAACTTTGCAAATGTTAATAAAGGACTAGAGCATTTGCTAGAAAACTACTATAAATGCACTCTGTCTGTAAAAGAACAAAAGAGGTGCTTAATGGAGCGGAAAAAATACAGTTTAGAATTTCCTTAATGATAAATGGGTAAGATATTCCATTATAAGAGAGCACTTAACTCGGAACGCTTTAATAAAAAAGAAAACAAGCGAAATTCGGAGACACGAAGTAGGAGTTGGACTGTCATGTTCTACCCTTGATTCGATGATAAATCTTAGTCTAGTTTTAAATTTCGCGTGGTTTGGCTCGGCAATATCTTGCGAGGAATTTGTTAGTTTCAGCAGGTCGCAAATTAACCGACGATTTCATCATCCAAATTAGCCTCACTTAACAAATTTCCAGCTGGCTGAACCCGGCTCTAGTCTCCCTAAAATATAAATTTTCAAAGCCCATTGTGAGTTATTATGATATGGCGGTTATACGAAAGCGCCACTGAATAATTTGGATAATTTGCAAACACTGCTAGTCCAATTGCTGTCATAATTATTATATTCAATTGTAGGTTTAATAGCGGCAAGCGTCAGCATTAACTGAAATAATTCAAATCGTCCATTTTCGCCAAACAAACATTTTTCATTTGAAACAGTGTGACTGTCTGGAAGTCATAACGGGAACATCACGTTTCATTTCTCGCGATAAGTTTCCAGATTATTACTAGTTGGAAGGCTTCCTTCAAGCACGTAAACAAACTTTGACAATACAATATAATGAGAGCGCTTGGATCCGGGTTTGGAGCGATTGAAAAATGAATATCATTGTGTCGATTGACGGTTCTACCTTGTAGACATTTTTAGATTCCCTAAACACGAATTACATATTCCCTTCCATGTCGTTCGAGGAAGTGACACCGAGGGAAGTGTCGGGAATAAAATCGAGATTGCCTGAATTGTGCTGATAGTGCAATAAATCTGCATTTAATTGTTTAATAATTTCGGCGCCAAACTGCCGGACAATTTATATTTTGATAAGGATTAGGGCCGCTTCTAACGATCCGCAAATCCGTTAAATGAGTCCAATTTAGACGATAAAATCGTGTGTTAATTTGCGACCTGTTAAAACTCCCAAATCCTTGTTCTTTTTGCCGGCCTGACATGATGGATTGATATTCCAAGTATAATTTCCCCTAGACATATCTGATGTATCTAAGCACGTTATTGATGTTCTGAAATGTTATTGTTCCTCCGTGATTGTTGAGGTTGATTTAGAACTTTCTAGTTAGTTATCTTGAATAGGCCAAGCGATTTTCATCATCGGGGTTTTGTGGAAATTCTCAAGCACTGCAGTTTTGATTGATATTCCCGGAAGGTAATTTTTAAAACGGTCAAGTCTTGTAGAATTATTTGTTTGCATGTTGCGAATTAGCCTCACACGAGCGCTTATTATAAAAATCCTATTTGGAAGCAAACCGTTTCTTTCACTCGAACCAACAAACAATAAACGTTCTATCGATTTGGCCCATTAACATTTTCATCGAGTGGGGCAACAAAAAGCCGTTAATGCCAACATAGAGTCGAGTTTTTTCCACGTTGGTAATCGTTCGACCCTCTTCGAGGATCTACGTAAGGTCTTTTTAGCTTCTAGTTTTTATCAGACCTGCCAACTCTGCTAAGTATTCATTTATCATTGCAACAGCCTAACTTTTATAGTAATGGCCTCTTGTACTTTATATGCTCCTAGTTTGACTTTTGTTTAAAACTGATAAAGTTCCGTCATATATTTCATTTTGAAAGTTGGAGGAGAAATTTTTATCTGCTCCAGTCCCGAATCAAACAGCCGTAAGTCATATTTTATTCAAATTAAATTAGTGCGGGTGATTTGTGGCCGTGGTCACCTCCTCGCAGGAATCACTTATAGTTTGCGGAATAAAACAGTGGCAATAAAATATCTTGACAACAAGAAATGGAAAGCGACTTAACCTCTCCCTGGGGGCGAACAGTAATAAATCAGAACACACACGCGCATACGGACGGAGTCTTGAGGGTATTCGTTTTGCATTGTATTAAATCAGACGCCATTGAAACTTTAAGTGCATTTTACTGTAAGCTCGTGTTCGTTTTTGCTTTCTGTATCCACTCGAGAATGTTTTGCTTTCGCGTGTCGAGATTAACCAGGCAATTTTCTTTAAATTCGGCCAATTTTTTCCAAATTAATACATCACAGCAACGGAACTTGAGCGACAACCTCATTTCGCTGATGTATTATTTCGAAAACTGTTGAAACACAATTTTAATTATTTGAAATGGAGATTGTTTCGCGCACAACTTCCACAAAGCCGAATGCAATAAAATAAAAACTCCATATTTGGAGACAGATTTTCATCCAATTTCGGAGACCTACATTTAAAACTGAAATTGAAAGGATGCGAGGCTCTCATACTAAGTTTGATCAAAAAAGAATTCACGTTTCAAATCAAACAATGCGAGTGTTCCTGAATAAAAATCATCATAAAGTAAAGCAACACCTGTTTCAGCCAACAAAGGACACGCTTTGTTCACTGCAAAGCCTTGCCACGGATTTAACTTTGCTGAAAAAAATTCACCGACCGTCATATTTTCGTGCAAACAACAAATTAAATACTATTAACTAAATTTTTATCGCACAGTTATTGCGACAAATGAAATTACGGAACAATGTAGAAATGAACAATTACAATTAAACGTAATAATACTACTAGCTTCAGGAGTGTATTAATTAAATTTCTTTTTCTGCAAATTTGTTTTCGCGTTGAACTAATTGGTGCAGCGAAATCGAATACTAAACCTTGTTTTAATTTAAAGGCGCCACAATCCTAAAGGGACTAATTATTACTTTTTGCCAAAGTCCTAATTAGCTCCTATTGACTTAAATGATAATTTCCTTTGAGCAGATTTGGTTCGCCAAACAATTTTTTCGTGAATAGTTTAAATCGTTGTGTTGTTCGAAGATTTAATAAAAAATGTACCGGATTAGGAAGTTCCCGTTAACGAAGAAATTTTATACACAAAGTGGAGAGCACATTGTGAAAAGTTATTTAATATTCGAAAGTATCGGCAAAGTAATTTCATCTCGTTATATCCGAGTACTTTTACAGGATAACATTGTGCAGGGCCGGACCTATGACTTATTTACCGAATTAATTGCGTTTGTGTTTCATCAATTAGTTTCAATCAAAGTTGATCCTGCAATTTTAATCTAGAGCGGGTTCGTGACTGGAAAGCAACCCAGAAAGGTAATCACCACGCTTGACGTTAACATCTGTATTATCAGACAGACGAGCTTATCAAAATGGGATAATTAGGGGTTCGGGACGAAATAAAACCGCGATTAATTTATTTATTGATTTTGGAAAAAGGGACAAAATGTAGGCGAGACGATAAAGAAAATGTCGCAGGTGGCGGCTGCAGGATATCAATATTGAAGACGAGCACTTTTGTTCGTATTTATTCGAAAAAATGTATAGATAAAACGTGCCCGTAAAATTTTAAATTGGTCCGGACTTTTTAATCACCAATAATACTCAATAAAAGGGTTTACGTTGTCGTAAAACGGTCAGTTATTGCAAGAGACAATCTTTGCGCACTTTATGGACGTATGTGGCGAGCTTTATGTCCACTTCATTAGAAATAAGTATAGTTTAGAGTTTGGACGGTTTAAAGTGTGTTTGTGTGCCCATAAGTTGGGCTTTTTCGTTTTGGGAATTAATTGTGGTCTCGCCTTGAGTTATGAGAGCGTCGTCAAATGCCCCAATTTCCCATTTCGCTCATTTAAATGGGTAAAAAGCGCGTTCTTACTTAATCCAGTCGGCAGTATACGTATAACCGCAGTCGTACGTCTTGCGACTGTTGTAATTTAAAGGGAGTGAACCCCGAGACCATCTCGTCAGCTGCATAGGGTTGGAAAAAGTTCCACTCTCTCCCCATAACTCTCTTCGTGGGGCGGCCACTCGTGTAATAGTCTAGTCTTTCGTTCGAACGAGCGAAAAACTTCGCTATTTACTGTTCGCTACTTATATTTATGTAACGGCAAAACAAGACTTTCTTCCTATCGGATTTTAAAGAGGGAACATAAACGAATCTCCTCGAATGGCCCTGCTGCATCTTTTATTGTTACGGCACAAGTTTACGTATCCGATCGCTACTCGTCTTTATTTTATGACCGGGGAAGGGACGGTTCTTACGTTTAACACCACCCAACGACTTATTCTGCATAAAGTTAAACGAGGAGAACATGCGCGGTGCTAATATGTGCGAACGTGACACGAATACCACGATTTTTACCAGCTTTACGAGGGATTATTTTTCTTAAATAAGCTCATAAATTATTGGCTTTTTTACCTTGTATTTTCCGAGGTTGCTGACTGTGCAAGAAAGTGTAGCCTCTCTTCCCACCGGAGTTGTTAAATTATGTATAGGAGCTAAAAACTCGGGTTCATCTGATATCCGAGCAGTCGACCAGTCCTCTGAAATAAACATAGAATAAATTACATTAACACTTGCATCGACGAGAATTCAGATTTGCGCTAAACATTATACATTTTACCAAAACAGAAATCGCTAGAACCGGGAATTTTTTGTACTACATAAACTGTTTAAAGTGTTTTTTTTATCTATTTGATGATGGAATTTTGTGTTCCAATGCAATGTTTATTGCTTTTTTTGGAAAATTGTAACAATCATCAACAAAAAATTGATTAACAATGAAAACAACAAGAACACACAACAATCAAAGACACAAAAAATAAAATTTTCAAATAAAGCAGTAAGAATCGAGAAGATCGTAAAATTTTTGGTAATTTGAGTTGACAAAAGCAACATTAGTATTCAGAAATTACAATAGTAAAATGCACAAAGGAGCACAGCCTCTTAGTATGTGAACAAAAAAGGTATTTAAAATTTTCATACAATGCGTTTTATTTTGATAAATCAACTTGCGATTATTTAATAAACATATTTTTTGTCTTTAAATTTAAAGCTTTTTTACACTATTTGTTACTGTTATCTAATAGAATTCACCAAGAGCGTTTACAATGAAACATTTCTAAACAGTGTTCAAATTTTGATTTCAAATGCAGGGAGTGAGTTACTTTGTTTTTATCAATGAGTTTTATGATTTCGTAAACTCAAACCAAAGCGCAACAATTTTTTTAATTGTAAGTAAATAATGCACTCTTTCTCAAAGCACACATTGCTGCAAACTTCAGAGATATCAGTTAACAAAAATATTTTGTAAGTTTAACTGTTGAAATAGATTGTTAACAAATAATTGTGGAATATGCAGACGCTTTGAAAAAGCTGTCTGTTTATTACAAAGAATATCACATTTTTAATTATGTTGCTTTTTTTTGCTTAACACCATTGGCTCTTTGATTTTTTGTTTGTTAATTTGCTAATTCAATTAGGGTCGTCTTTAATAATTAAAAAACAAAAAATTATTGCTGTATCTTCTTTATCCACATTCTAGTAAGCTGTTTAAAGTTAAAATTTCTATATCATCACATTTTAATAAAGTAATGTCTCAACTTGCGAACATCCTGTATGATCTAAAAATTTTGAAATTTTTATATACGCTTTCATCTCCTACTTAGACACATTGCGATCAGATTCCTAAAATCCTTAGAAATATTAATTTACACAAATACACTCTTTGGATTAGATTTTTCAAAAATCTTTTTACTTGTTTCTTTTTTTTGAGTCGAAAGCCCTTATATATCAATATCCCAATTTTTTCATGGGTATTATCTTTACAAATAATAAATTAATGAATACAAATACCAATTTATTCTCATGAATATAACTTCAAAAATGATGGATTTTTGTATTTAATTCACTTAGAATTGACAATTCTAAAAATTTTGAATTACACATCTGTTCTTTTTATCCGAATGTCCAAACAACAATTCTCATGGTAAAATGTCCAACAAACCTAAAATACGCGTTTTTCAGAAATAGTAGATTTTTATATTTAAGCCTCTTCGGGAATGACATTTCAAAAATTGATTTTTCCATTTTTATTAAAAGCTTTTATTTAACTTGCTTTGTTGTCTGTCTGTCTGTTTCATATTTTTAAAACAAAATTTGAAAGAGTTTCCGTTGTCCCAAGGAATTAAAATTTTGCATACTTACTTAATCTGCGTGACAATGTAATCCTACAGTTAAAAAAAGTCGCTTTTTTAAATTCATTTATCTTGAACAATAGAGTATAGATAGACACATAATAGAGGTTAGGACGTTTTTTTAATGCTAACAGATGTTTTCTATCACATACCGCTAAACAAGTTTGCACAAATCAGCAAAATAATGGCGTTATAATAATACGGCGAAACTAAAAAAAACTTTTAGAATAAGTAAAGACTAACAAGCAATAAATAAACAAAATTAAAAAAAAAATTTTTTAAAGAAAAAAGATTTTATTTAAAAGATGCTCTAAGAAGAAAAATATAATGTTTTTCTATTAGAGCGGAGTAGTTTTTTTACAAAATAGGATTATAAAATATATAAATGCTTTGGGAACAGTCATAATCATAAGTCATAACAATACGGCATTACAGAATTAGTTTCTTAAACTGACCACTGTTTCCAAAGCTAATCCTAATTTGTAAGAAAAAATCTCCTCTGATAGAAAAACATTATTTTTTTCTTTTTAAAACATCTTTTAATTTATCAAACGCCCAAATACACATTCTTATAGATATAAGTTTAAAAATGACGAAATTTTAAACTTAACTTAATAGACGCGTTTTTTATCTTTAACCAAAATTCCAAGTACCATTTTGTACGGATATGATTTTTAAAACTACGTATTTTTATTTAAATCTTAACACCACATTTAACCTCCATAAGGGATGATTTTTTGAAAATCCTCAAATTCTTGTTCCTTTATTCTTAACATAAGCTCAAATACCAATTTTCATGAATATATCATTATTATTTCTTTAAAAATCACGTATATTTTACTCTCTTAATGTCTTCTTAGTGAAACTCTACTCCCTCTAAGAAACGTATCTTCCAAAATTTCATGTTTCTGGGTTCACTAGTTTAGGTTGAGCGTGGTCTGTCAGTTAATCAGTCACGGAATTGTTTTATATTTAGAGATTAGTGTGGTGTCCATTTTCCTTTTGTTGAAGACAAATAAATGAAATAAATGATCATTTCCGGTGAGCTTGTTTCCATCCGTTGGCACAATATTTCATCACAAAGGCACGTAGGTGCACACATCAGATTCAACCAGAAATTGTTTACACAAACGATCAAAGATACGCTTTGTTCGCGCATATATTCATATTTGTAATTCAGTGTAAATTGAGAGTGAAGGAATATTTCATTAAGTGAGTAAATAGTTATTATGTCGCTGCATTTCCCACTTTATGCTGGTTTATTATTGTGTGAATTTTTTGCCGAATTAAAATAGATTTGAGCTTTCGGTGGAATTCATGGCTTGTAAGAGATACTTAGTCGCGCAGCTCTTGGCTTTTTATGATCTCTACAGATGTGTTATTGGTAATATTACACTTCATTTACTTTTTGTGCGTCGGTGGTTCTGATTTGCACACATTTCCCGTTCATATATAAAATCGGATCCAGGCGGGCTTTATTGTTGCGACTTTTCGCTGGATAATAAAAGTGAAACATGACGAGGCAAGAGTTGAAGGATTTTATCGCACTTGTTATCGATTGTTTTACATAATACATCATGTTCGTTTCTTTGTTTTCGTGTCACGCAACCGGGAAACATCTTACATTGTTTGCTTTTTTTTGTTTATCTTTATAAAGACAAACTTTGCCATTGTGAATCTTGCAACTTTCCGAACTGAAAGCATAAATTTCTAAAGGGCCGCTTGAAGAAGTTAACGCAGAAATTTATAGATAGATGGGAGGTTGACGAGCTTGTCAACGTCACTTATTGCATAGTTTCATCAAGAATTTTTATTGCGGCGCAATCGATATTCGGATTATTTGCCACGAAAAAAGTTGCCTAAGCTCTCCAGAGGACATAATGGAAAAAATGCCGGTAATCCGAAAAGCTTCCAAGCAGTTTTGGGAATTCAGGACAGCCACGACTAAGCCACTCTTATCCCTAATCCAATTAACAGAAAGAATAAAATTTTTACGTTATTATAACAGACAATATTTAAACTCAGCGAGTGGGCGGCCAAATCTCAAGTCATCACACCCACCGGTGTTTCAGATTTTATATAAAAAGGGAAAAAATTAAACGCTTGGTAAAAATTATTATGTGAAAACAGTACCTACTACAAACGATTATTTACCAATTCAGTGGTACGTTATTGGGAAGCATGTGTAGATTACGGGAAAAATCTTGGAAAAAATCCCAAAGTCACAATTTAAAAAATCTGGAGCTACAAACTTATTTTGCTAACTTTTTCACTTTTCATTATTTTTTAATGTTTCTATGTTTCACACTAAATACTCGTTCACTAACAAAACATTGAATAATTATTTTTAAATGTACTATTAGACATTAGCCTTTTTATGAATTAAAGAAAAAATAAAATTTATCAAAAAAGTCACAATTTGTAAATGTGCCAACACTGGGAATTATTTCCTAGGAAACCGTTTCAAAAATAATTTGTTTTTATTGTTGATTGAATTCCACATAACATTGATTTAAAATCCGTTATTTATCGATAACTTTAATACAAAGAATTTTTTTTACTATTTTTAGCTTTATATGTTAGCAATTTTCTACATCACACCATTAAGTTGGTGCGCCGGTTTTTGAGCATCCGGTATTTAGAAAAAAAGTATTAGTGCAATTTTTTTCCAATAAGAAGGGGCAACTACTACTTAAACACGTCACTGCATTTGTCCGCTCCATTTCATTAAAAATCATCATAAATTTTTATTAAAGTGTTGGATTTTAATCCCATCTTCACATCGTAAACTGTTTTTAGCTCCTGTCTAGCATATCAAATAATTAGCTTAGCAAGTGGGTGTTAAATACCTAGGTGGGTATAACGTATTATGAGTTGGATTGTTTTTTTCGTTTTTGTTGTTTCGTCTTTACCTTGCATTTGCAATATTTTACGTAGTATTTTAGCTACTATTTACAATTTATTTTTTATTTTTTATTTTTTATTTATTGGAAAAGACAATTAATTACCTAACAGTTTATTAGTGTCTTATAAGAATAAATGATACCACTGACAGCGCAACAGGACAGGCAACTAAAAATGGATATTTATGTGAAACAAATCCCACATGTTTCAGTTTTTACTTTCATTGACTTTTCAAAATGTTCTTTGTCAAATGGTTCATTTTCTGTAATGTATTTTGCCGCATATTTGTTCTCCAAAAAGTTCGAATATATAATATTTATTTTAAATTGTTTTTTGCATTTTTATTTCTCTAAAAAGTTTACAAGAACTAAGGGCGGATAAAATTTCAGTCGTTATTATTGCCATAAGGTGACGTTATTTTTCAGTGGACTCTGTTTCTTCTTTTTAATTTACTCATACATAGTTTGTTATAATAATTTCTCAATAAATGAAATGATTTCTGTATGTAAATTACCACCCCAAGGTCTGACTTGAGAAATTTTTGTTAATGTATACCACTGTCAGCTTCTGCAATCAGATGCTTATACCTGTGCTTATTCAGGGTGATTCAATAGTGGATTATTTGGTTATTTCTGACATTTCCTAAAATGCAACAAAAAAATACTAATTGCACTTACACTTCGATACTTCGTCTTATTTTAAAAACATTAATAAATTAATCTTGGTTTTTTGTTTTTAAATAATAATATAAAAAAAATATAAAAATATAGAATAATATAATAATAATATAAAAAATAATAAAATAATCATTCTGTACATAATTTGTTTATTTCTATAGTTTTGATAAACGTTTTAAATGATAATCCAAAAATTTAGTCCAATCAATCAAGACTTAAAAATGCTTATATACCTGGACATATACTTACAGGGTGAGTCAATAATGGGTAATTTGTGACATGTCCTAAGATGCAGTCAAAAATACTAATTGCACTTACCACTTGGATACTTCGTTTAATTTTTAAAACTATTAATTACATCAATCTTGCTTTTTATTTTTTTTGAAATTTAGAGTTCGTTTAGGACTATACGAGTTTTATGTTTTTCGAAGAAAGAAAATGAGTTTTTCCACTTTTCAAAAATTGTTATTTTTATTTACTATTGTTTTACATGTCAACTTGATTTTAATTAAATTTTAATACAGCATGTTACACAGTTGCATATTAAAAAAATCAGAAATAACGCTCTGCCGTATTACGTTTGTCGTTTAGAAAATCCTGCAATTTTGTCCTTTTGTCTCCTAAGTTATAGTCCTCCGTAGCTTGCACTGATACAAAGTATTTCACATAACTTTACGAGGCCGTCTATCAAGAGATCGAATGAATATGATTCTAATGTATCTATTTTAGCCACTAACTACCCAAAAACGTTGTAATTTTTTAAACGGGTGAAAAAACTAGACAAGATTAACCAATTTTTCAAAATTTGTAATGTAGTTCGTATCGGAATATGTATTCTTGGTGTTATTTTACAGGCGCAGGCCTCATAAAATTATGTGAAACACCCTGTATTATACTCATATGACAACAAATTTAATGCTGACACCTTCATTTTTGTGGGAAAATATAAGATTTGGTAAAAATGCTTTTTTAACAATGCAATATTTGCCAATAAATTATCTCAAACAATATTTGAAACATGAAAAAAATTGTAAACACCGTCTGTAGACATTAATTTGGTTTACATTACTTTAATAAGCGTAAAACGTATTGTTTTCGAGATGTAAGCATTAAACGGCATCCATAATCTTGCAGAGTTTTGTAGTCGGAAAATCTGTTTCTAACTGTGGATGGACTAGTGTCCAGGATTGAGTATATTAATTTCCGCTAATGTTGCGTGCGTATTCTTGACGCGCGACAAATTCCGTTCTTTCGTTGGTCTTCATGTGACCGAAGAGCTTGATAAAGACCGAAACAGGCGACGTCATTAATTCGCGTCCCTTGCATTGTCAAGTGTCATCATGATTATGTCACGGGGGGTGAAACAGCCCATCAATCAGCAAAGCTCCCTCCAGGCAAGAGAGACGGAAACAGGAGAAACTATTCAATGCGCTCTAATCTATCAGATAAGGTAATAGCAGGCCTTACATGTCCTTCGAGCGATTAGGAGGTCGCAGCTATCGCTCGATCTACATCTAAATGTAGCAACATACGAGCCAATACAAGCCCAAAACTCTGAAATATTTCCATTGTTTGCCCTCACTTTGAACCTTTGACAATGGAATGATGTTAGGCAGAAAGGACGACCGATAATTAAAACTCAAATTGAAAAAAGTCGGCGGCAGGTGTAACAGGAATTTAGTGGTTGTTCTGCGGATATTATCGATTGTCGGGAAAGCCAACATTGGCTCGATAAAACAGCCGTTTAAGTTAATTTAAGGAAATATTGGCTCCGTGTCCAATGAATAATTTCGTCTATTACCCCGATACAAATAAGGAAATCAGCTCTATTACACCGGAAAACATCATATCAAGCATAAGCGCTGCCACAGACTTAATTAAACAAGCACTCATTGTGTGTTAACGTTTAATCAACGTCGAAATACGAAAAGCAAACAAGAAAAACAATATAATAGCAGAATCCACACCCAAGACCACATACGAAGTGTTTACTAATCTATCGCTTTGTCAGAACGGAACCCTCACTGTGATCTGACACGACCACACAGTTTGCAAAGCCAACATTTTCACTCAACTATCGTTCTTGCAGACGCCGCAATTTATTTAATGTAAAGTCTAGATCAGAATTGATGGCACGACGAGTTCGTCACGCACAGGTGGAACTTATAGAACCAATCGTTGCAGAAATTTTATAGGGCTATTCAAGTACACTGAAAGGGATGGACATGACCTGACCCTTCAAAGAGCCCACTCAGATCCTCCGCTTGCAGAGGACGTACCTCTAATCGCCCAGAATGTGTCTACTTTCATAATTAAGTCCAAGTTTGTTTTTTCCCGGCTAATTACGTGATAAATCGGACCTATTCCGAGTCAATTAAATATTTATCGCCGGTGGTGCTTTGTTTCAAGCAACGAGTTGGACCTGAAATAGACTACAAGTCGGAGTTTTTTGCGTTAAATATGTAGGTGTAAGGATAAGAAAAAAGTTATAACAAAGAGCAAACAAAAGCGGTGAAGTCAATGCCGGGAAAGCTCAGGGGATTTTTACCTTGGCATACAAGAAATGTAAATCTTGAGGGATAAGAGCAACATTTTCAGATTTGGACTTTGAGGGAATTAAGGCCTAAGTGCTGTTTATTAGAATTTTGTGGGTTAGTGTGGCACAGCCACCGAAAAATATAATCTCACTAGGCGAATGGCTTATGAATAAAACTGGTCTGATTTGAATACATAATTTTCAATTATGGAGCACCGTCTTTTCACTTTGCTCCGACACTGTATGTTTATTCATTTCCTGAAATAAACCCAGCCATTCAAGGTGAAGTCTTATAGAAAATTTCCACCTATTTATTGCTGATAACGTCTACGAGGAGAGCGTCCCTCGTCAGATGAATAATGTAATGACAGGATCTGCTAGGATTATTCTAAATTATGCATCTCGCTGACAAGATTTAATAATAAAATATTAGACAGGTCGGAGAGTGTCTCAAATTCCTGTATTTTTCCTATGAAATCCAATCGACTTTTTATCCGAAAGCATCGGATTTAGATAAACCCGTCATAAATAAACATTTTAAAGTGGATGTAATAACATTTTCCTTTATCGGATTACAACGACGCTCCGGCTTTTGGATTTCGTCCACTGCTCCCACTTATAGTCAGACGAAAAAACGGATAATTTTTCTATTGTCACCCAAAGTTTTTTCGAGCAAAAGGCGCACAATAAAACTACGAAATGAGGGAGTTGTAGTGTGTTTCAGTGTGATATTAAAGAACCCTCTGCTTTATCTCACCCCTGCAGAAACAATGTCAGAATTCGTTGCTCCAAACAGGTGATAAAATGTTCCGTGTTTGTTTTTCCGCTTGTTGCAACATTTCGCTCGGTTTGATTTAATGTGGCACAAAAATACCTAAACAAATTTAAATAGTTTGTGCCATTAGCACAGTTAGTAGATATGTTGTACCGTTTGAAGCTCGTAATTGAACGAAAAAATTAAAAATTAAAGCCAGTCGTGACCAAAACAACGATTCCACAAATAATTCAACTATCTGCAAGAGGAACACAATAAACAGGAACAGCCTTAAAAGCATTCATTAATTATTAGCGCAAACAGAAGTTCTTTCTAGTTAGAGACACGTTTCTTGAGTTTTTGTTCGAGCACAAAAAATGTATTGCTACATTTTGCTATTCAATCATTAATACGGCCTGCGTTAAGCAGTTTTTCTACCTTTTTAGTCTGGATATAAAATGTAGTCGCGAGAGTTTTATTGGAATAAAAGTGCGATCAAATAGGGGCTGAGCACCCGATGGCGGAGCACATAAAAACGGGATTGTCTGTGAGGAAGGAGAGACCCTATAGACCGGACATCGTAGGCAGCTGCCAGGATGTGTGATTACCTCGGCCAGGGGTTGTAAAACGTACGTCGTAAACGACCGATATCCGTGTCCGGAGCATTCAGTTCCTTCAGAACGCTACACGCCATTCGATAAGTTTTTATCCTCCGGAGCTAATTCGACACACTTTCACCTCGGACGAGGGCGGATATGCAAATAGGGTTAATGAAGACAGTCCGACTTGATTAAAAATAATTGCCAACGAGCGCTAAATACCCGCCGAAAATAAAGGAATTGAAAATTTGGTGGATGCGCCGGGATAAACAGACTACTAACGATCCGAAAAAGCTTTATACTTTGTTTATCAATTAGAGGTATTATTTTTTTTAATTATAGTTGTTTTTGCTGCATACTTCAAAAATATTGCGGTAGATACACTGAGGTTTATTTTCCTGAACATAGGCGTTTATATGGAACTGACATGGACTTTTTAAAACTGAACAGAAGATAATACGATTAATACTGATACGTGTGTTTTGATGTTCAGCGAAATAAATTCTTCACCATATAATACAGAAGATCAATGAATTATAGTAATGCAGTGAATAGAATTTTTTTAAATTGAACATAGGATTAATAGTGTTGTGTGTGTTATAGTTATGTTCAGCAAAATAAAAATTTTAGTATATACAGGGTGTCTCAATAATAAAAAACTCTAAAGTTATGTTTTTCTAAATGTTTTTTTTAATGTAGCTTTTTATATAGATGTTTTTAAACCAAATTTTTATGGTCGAATTTGATTAGTTCTTGAAATAATTCAATTTATTGACAAAAACACGTTTAAGAAAAATTCAACAAAAAAAAATTCTAAAAAAGTGGGACTTTTACTATTTTAAAGGCACAAGTTTGAATTTAAAAGGTATAATTGTTTTTTAGCTTACTACAATCAAGGAAAGGAGAAAAAAATGAAAAGGTTTGTTGTAAGTTGAATAACTTAAAAATTTTAATTGAAATATCTTGTCTTTTATTTTTGCATCGAAAAAATGTTTAAATTGTCTTTCTAGAAGCATAGCAGTTGAATGCCTCTTGGTGATTACTTAAAAGATATTTAACTTGAAAATTATTTTCTATTGTTTCAGTTGTAAAAAATAAACTTTTAGGTATTAATAATTTTAATGTTAATTTCAGACTATTCCTCTTCATTTGTTACAGTAAAATAACTACAATTTTAACATTAATACCAAATTTTTAAATCCCCGGAAAAGTTTTAACAAATGATATGTGGTAGAGTTGCTATGGTTATGGTATACTATGGTGACAAGAATGTTTATGAATAATGTGCATTATTGCTGAAATTTACTTTTAAAATCAAATATCTTTTTTGTGATTTGAAAACTTAATTTTTTAGATAGATAATTTAATAATCTTTGAGAAGCAAAAAAATTAAGGTATTCTAAAACAAAATTTCTCTCAAATTTTATTTATTGTTTAATTTAGAATACTGGTTTCGTTCTGACCGCCTTTATTAGTCTTTTTCCAGAATTACATGGAACATCACTTCATTTTATCACAAGACTTTACGTCAAAACCTTTACATAAAATTATTACAAATAAATTCAAACAACATCACAATTAATACCACGGGTAAATTTTGTACAATGTGTTTAGAAATGGTTGTTAATTAAGTCGTCTATGAAATTAAACATTCCAGGTGCCGCTTTGTTCAAATAGATATAGTAGTTTGAGTAATGTCATCTCTGTCAAATTTTTGAATTAGTTTTTTCTCACTTTTATGTTTTTTTTCAGTAAAGTTGTTTAAAGTGTAAGGTTTGTCTTTAATTGTGTCTTATATTTTCGTGATTTTTGTTGTTGTATACTGTTTTCTTTTTAGATTCAAAGCCTTTTTTTATTATTTTGAAGGATCTGTCACTTTGACGGCATTCACAATTTAAATTAGAAGGCACATTACGTTTAAATTTTATAGGTGACTTGATGAACAACCATTTTTGAACACATTGTATAATTGAGTTAAAGTTGTATTCCTGTCGTTTGTTTGACAATATTTTGTCTCCTACGTGTTAAGTTGGTTTTCTAACGTAATGTTGGTTTGAATTTTCTAAAATTGTTTGGAATATTAGCTTATACTGAGTGTATTAGAAATACGTAAAATATAACAAATCGAAATGTGTTCCTGACGCCTATGGACACAAAAATTAAAGTATTTATGAAACTAATTTTGTTGTGATACAATTTCTAACAAACTAATTATTAACAGTGACCGTCATGTTTACAAAAAAGAAAGGAGGAAAACATTGAAAATAATAAATAAGAATTTTACAAAATCTTATATAGGAAAGTTGTTGTACTTGATGAGTTTTATTATGTGGTAAAATTAGCACTATCTAAGTTTATTTGCTCGTTCAATTTGATAGTTTTTTCCTTTTGTCTTCTTTTTATTTCCAGTGTTTCCAACGATGTCAGTCTCACTACTTTTCTAAGGAGTGTAATATTCGTATATTGTTCTCGTCCAATACATGTTAGGCTACCTTCAAATGCTCATTTATTGCCGAATATTTATTGTTGTTTTTATGATATTTAATTTTTTATGGTGATTTCTTTTTTCATAGTTGTTTTTATGTAAGTTTTTCCCAAAAATTTTTGTTATTTTTTTTTTATTTAATATTTCAAACATTTTTGGTATTGTCTTTTTTTTGTTGGATATCTTCTACTTGTATAATTAATTTTTGATAATTTTTTTTTATCGGTGGTTTATGACCATTTATTTGATTATTTGTGACCTTTTGTCTTTTCTTTTGTGTTTCTGTTTTTTGTGTTTGTTTCTATTGTTTCTAATGACGTACGAGTTGAACGCTGCTTATTTTTTTAATATTGAGACAGTTGAATATTTACCGCAATAATTTTAAATAATGCAGAAACGCAGCTATAATCAAATAAAAGTACGGGTTATGGACCTTTTTCGGATCCTGTATTTTCAGCCGCGTCATCAGAATTGACACTAATGTAACATGAAATATAAATCACATGCAATGTTTGCATTTCGGTTAAAATTAGCACAAATATCATCAAAGATAAAATTGGGTTCGTTAATGTTGTCGAGCTTTCAACAAATAATTAAAATCGACAATAAAACAACTCCTCTTCAAACTCGTCGAAAATTTATCCGAACCCTTCGCGGCGGCCGCAAACTTTTATTCGCTTTGTAAATTAGCTGGAAATTTTGTGAAAAATGCCGCAACCTGTTACGACCACGTCGTGACCATAATTTAGTGCTACATAATGAATAGCAAGAGGCTGCATTGCCAGTTTTGTAGTGCTAGTCGGTGACTGGCATGTCATGAAGTCGTAGCCACCGGAATATAAACTACTGCAAAGAACCATCGTGATAAATTCTGAATGCATCTTGCCGGAGACTTGATTGAGTATTCATGCAGGGAGCGAAGTGGCCGCATGCAGTAAAATCCCTGGACTTGTTTAAGGAAAATTTTTAGCAAAATTTTCTGCAACGGGGAGTAATAATCCCAAAAAATCTAATGAAAGATTCAAGGCTTTGTAAGGGCATGATTAAAGGGATAAGTACCGTGCGAGCACAATCCGGGGTGCGCTAAAAGAGCAATAAACCGGCGAAACGACGACTATTAAAAAAATTCATTACCCTTTAAATAATGAATTGTAAAGAAGCTTCAAGTTTTGATCAAAATCACTGTTTCGTAGTGATTAGCTCTAGTCGAAAGGAAGATTCCATTTTATTGGTGGCAAAGCTTCCAGTTGTAAAAATTCAAACTCGAGGAAAATTCAATAAACTTTATGGAGTTTTCCAGCTTCCCTACTCACTTTAAATTAATGTAATATCGATGCGTTCAATATTTCCAGCATTATTTCCGGTCCATTTTTATGAATGATTAATATTTTTTACTTTACGACAAATAAAATCACTGGATCTACTTGTTTGATCATTTTATTTTATTGCGGACGTTGCTATAATTTAATATCCATTAATATAGAAACTTCTGTCATAATCCCGGTATCATAACTAAACACATTTAAATTACATTAACACCGAACTTCCACTACTACATAATGTTCGATCAATAGTAATTTAGCGACTGGCTTTTACCACTTTTCCTGCGTATTATCCAGATGAGTAGTGATCAAAGTTTTTTCAAATTTGAACAAGTCAGTAACGTTACTCTTAAACTTTCCACATTTCTGCTTAACCGAAGCTAAAGCAAAAATCATTAAATGTAAACGGTATATGAAACCAGACGAAACAATAATTTGCCCGGCGCATCCACCAATTTTTAATTTTATGACTAATGGGATCATTGAGTAAATCTTAAATTTTTCACATTTTTGCCGAACTAAAATCGTTGAACGCAAACGATGTATCAATAACACGCGGAACATGTAATTTTCCCGGCGCATCCGCCAAAATTCAACCGGAAAAACTTTATTGAAATAAAGTTTTATGACGAAAATTGCATTAATTCGAATGCCGGTTGAATTTTAGTGATCACTAGCTTTAATGCAATTTCATTCAGTAGAGTTTTAGTGGCAAAATTTTAATTTAAATTTCAAAAACTGAGGTAAAATATACCTTTATTTAATTAAATCAGAATATTTAGGTCACATTACGAGGTTTTTGCATTTTTTAGTCAATTTCGGTGAGTTTGGGTTACGTGACTGTTCGAAAATTGATTCGGTGTATTCTGTCACGAAATTATCTTTCAAGAGTCACGGACATGATAAATGTGTTTCTAATTCGTTAATGTTTTCCATCTCGTGGAATATAATTAGGAAACTTGAACTATGAACGGATTCTTTTTCTCTTCATTTAAATTCCAAATGAAGAAGTGTGGAATACGTCCAGATGAATAATTCTGCGTGTAGCTCTCCATAATTTAGCTAATCTAAGTCAACCTGCAGTAAAAATCTTGCCCATCACTTCCGCTGTCATAAATCGTCGACATTATATTTTAATCTCGCAGATAGCGTACCTGGCCTTGTTCAAAAATATATATTTTTATTTGGTTTATCTACGCTTCGTGCTAATTAAGCTGGCCAGGATTTATCTGCATTGTATGCGAATTCAAAGTTAATCTTGCTTTGATTTGTGACTTCCACGATTAATTGATATGAATTGCGTTTGGATTTTAGCTGGAATTATTGCTCGAGCTGGCAGACAGTCACGGCAAAATGCTTTATTTCACAACGGCAGGACGCCCACCACTTTGACAGGTTTAAAATAAGTTTGTGCAAGTTTTAATTCTTAACAGGTGTTTATCAAGTGCTAAGACGACGTACAATTAGTTTTAGAGTTGCGAATTTGCTAACAACTTCCGAATTGGCTAAACTGCCTGTGAACGTTTTTGCTCACCTGCTCCAGTTTCAAATTTGAATTGCCAACGTTTGTAATTAAAAGTTTTTTCAAGTTTTTGCTTCTAAGCTAATTGTTTTGACACATAGCGCGAGTTTGAGTTTATTCCCAACCTGGAGAAGTTTTTCTGCTAACCCACTTACTTCATTATTAATACTCGAAGAAACAAAGAGTGAGTAAATAGTTTCAAATAATACGGAGTTTGGAAAATTGTGAAACAAAATTACGCGCCGCTTTGTTCACTGGGATAAGCAATAACGCGGTCGCTGCCACTCGTGCAATTTAAAAAACTCTCAATTTAAATAATGCAAACAAACTGAATTTCTCTGAACGCAGTAAGCACACTAACGTAAAAACAACGTAAAGAAAATACGTTAATTCGGTTGCAAAAACGTTACTTTTACCTTTGAACAGATCTAAAAATTATACCAAATATTATATTTAATAAAAAATGCAGTATGAAAAAGTATTACACCCTCAAACGTTGGACTGTTAGAACGGTTAAGTTCTTTATGGGGCTGATTGGTTTAAAGTTTTTTATAAAGACGGTACTTCCGAAAGCCGTTATCAATTTTCTTATTTTAAATAGTAAACATTGCTTCCGAAATATTTAAAGTTTTTTGAATATTTTTGGTTTTCTGTCTTCAATAACAGTGCCGTTTGTTAAAATTTTGTTATTCTTTATAGACATTTGAAAGAGAAGGTTTAGATCTTTTCTTTGGTGTTTTCAAATTTCTAAAAAAAGATAGCAATTCCCAAATTCTTAAGAATAAGTTTGAAGAATTTTAAACTTGCATAACTCAAAATTTTTATACGAAATGCCACAATTTTTATTTTATTAAATAGTAGAAAATTTAATTTTGCATCGATTTGTATTAACATTCTCTTTACCTATGTTTAACAGTTTTCGAGGTATACGAACTTTTTTTGAATTTGAGAAATTCATTAGCTATAGCTCTTTTCGCATAGGTCATGGAAACGTACTTAAAATAATATAAGAAATCAAAGTTTTTAAAATCTAAATTTAATTTTTTTATAACGGAATAGAAAGCAAAATTTTGAATTTTGTTTATTTAATGAAAAATCTTTCTTTGTTAAACTGTGAAAAAATATCTGTTGTTAGTAAGCAATTTTCAGCAAAGTCAAAAAAAAACAACAACTTGACAGTTATTACCGATAAGAATATGGATTGCGTATAATTTTGTTAAGAAATATTTCTTTGGAAAATGTGCAAAAATATTTGTGGATAATAAGAAATTTACAGCAATGTCAAAAAAACCAACATAACTTGTAAAAAATTTTTACCGATATTTATCGGGAATTACTAAGATTGTTCCAGAATTCAATTTTCTTAGAATCAGTGGATTAAATATTAAGAATTGAAAATTCTAATAAAGATATTTATCTGGAAAATGGCACTCAGTCATAATTCGTTGAGTTCTGCTTAATGAAAATATTTTCAAGATGGCTGCACTTCCGGTTACACCGGAAGTCGCTATTAACTTTTTTATTTGAAATAGAAAGTTATGATTTTATTGCGTTTTTTGGATTAGTTGAGTTATTTTAAGGAAGTTTTTATCAGCTTTTTCTATACCTAAGTTTTACTGTTTTCAAGATATTTGGGATTTTTTGAAAATTTTTGAATTTGTTATCTGTCAGTTAAAAATCGGTAACTCGCTTAGTTTTAAAGATTTCGTAATCATATTTGGAGAATTAAAAAAGAAGGCCTATTTTTGTTCTTAGGTTTGTTCAAAATTGAAAATGAGGTTAATAAACCCAAAAATTTTAAGGTTAAGTTTGGACTTTGTTATTCTTTAGAAAGTAGAAATTTGAATAAACCAAAAGAAAGATTTAGGTTTTGTATTTCAAATGGGCTGAAGAATATTTCTAAATTTTTGAAAATGGTAGAGTTATTGATTTTTGAACTGAAAGGTGCAAATCTAAAAAAAAATTATAAACACTAAATATTTCGTAAATGGCTAAACTTAGGTATAGAAAAAATTATGGTCATACACAAATTTTCAGATGACTATCATTATTAAAACTCCCTATATTTCTAATGTAGAGTTTAGACCACAGTCTGTATAGCCTGTAGAAGTTGTTCAAAAACAAAGTTAAAATTTTTGATTTTGTAAACTTTTTTTTAATTTGGAACACACTAAAAATAAGATATAAGCTTATATTTTTGACTCTCCAAATACGATTTCTATAACTGTAAAAATGGCAGAATTACCGATATTTGAAAAATGTAAGATGCAAATTTAAAAAAAATTAAAAAACCTGAAATATTACAAAAACGGTTAAGTTTAGGTATATAGAAATCTAATAAACTTCTTTGAAATAATTTGAGTTATCTAAAAACGCAGTAAAAAACTTCTTTCTATTTAAAATAAGAAAGTTAATACCGAAAGTGCCACCAATTTGAAAATATTTTTATTGATCAGGACCTAACGTATTATGGTTATATGCAAATTTTCAAATAAATATCATTATCAAAACTTTTAATACTTCTAATGTGCGGTTTAAATGAAACAGTTTGTTTATTATGCGTTTTCTCTATAATTAATTGATACGTTTGTTTATATTTCGTTTTATTTAAATTATTAAATTAATTTTATTTTAATTAAAAGATTACATCAACCAAACGCTAAAGAAACGTAGTCATACAACTAAAAAGCATCATTGTAAATTTTAACGTATAACGTTATATAAAATTTTAAGGTTAAAAAAAACGGGAAATTCGTGCCAAGAAAAAAATCATTTAGCAATAAATAGTTTATTCGAATTTGTTTGGAATCACATTGCATTTGAGAGCGAAATGTTCGAATAGTAAGGAGGAACATTAATTAAAATGCGTCTCCGTTGTGAATTTATATTCAGAATCCGCAGATTATTTTCCAGAGATATATCATTGTCGTCGCTATACAATGACGTAACGAATGGATCCATCCGAAATGCGAGCAGAAAAATTAATCTACGGCTCTGTAAAACAAAATCCGTGTAT
Organism: Tribolium castaneum; assembly: GCF_031307605.1. NCBI lineage: Eukaryota > Metazoa > Arthropoda > Insecta > Coleoptera > Tenebrionidae > Tribolium > Tribolium castaneum. The sequence goes on from NC_087397.1 coordinate 10,120,673, forward strand.
TCTGTGAGTGACTTATGCATGCGGATCTCGATCTATAATTTACTGCTCTCTAATCGATCACTTTTCTATCAAACGCTTGTCCGCTTCCGGTCTCCCGGAGTGGTCGAGCGATTGTTACAAAAGGTGACAGCGCTTATTCGGCAGAACAGCGGCAGTAGTCCTGACTCCAGCACTATTACGACATATCAACCGGCGATCAACCGTTATCTGCATACCTGGCAGCCGCAATCACTGCCGTTTCACTAAATTCCGGTGTCGTCGGCATTCCGGAGCCGAAAAAACCCAAACCGGAAAGCGTCACTCGCGTCTTTTTTATTGCGGAGCGTCTGGAGCGAGCGAAATTTGTGCAACGAACTCGTCACAAATTTACATAATATTCTTGTGCATTCGCTAAACCGATTTGAGCGCAATGCGCCGAACTTGTTAATTGGCGGATGACGTGCGAGTCATGTTTAAACAAGAATGCAACACTGTATGTTTAGAACGGGATTATCAGTGAAACATTAAACGAACCGACATTATCTTGTCATAATGTTTTATGAATAGATTTGCGTGCAGCTAGAGAATATATTTTACGATCGTACTCCAATAATGTCTAAATTAAACTTGCTACACATAAATTTATTACTACGCACTAATACGCAATAAAATACGACGATTTTTAATCTTATTAGGCGCACATTTATTATGAAAAATTGTACCGCAACGGGCATTAGGATAAATCACGCGGGGCGCAATTAGAGTGAGATATGTTTGATGTTTATTCTACCCGTCAAAATTCATTTTAATTCCACGATTTATTACACCGAAACATATCTACTAAAATAAATGTTATTATAAGCTTCTCTCAATTTAGTCTAAACAAAACTAGTGGTGAGTCCTAATTTTTACCTTCCTCATAACCCAAACAAAAATTTATGCTCTAGAAGACAGTTCCAATTTATTCTAAAACCACATTTTTTTAGAGGTAGGTACATTGCCTTGTGTCTAAAAACGAAATTCTAAAGATAGACGGCAAATAAATACAATGTTATAAAGACAAATAATTATTTTATTAAAAACAAAATAATACAAAAAGCCGTTGAAAATTACTGACAATTTAATAGTAAATCTTTATACTGTATTGTTATTCCATCATTAAATGAAACAGTTCCATATAACTAATTAGTAGAATGCCAATTATTCGATATATTTTTTGACACAATTTTTATTGAGGTAGGTTAAATAAATAAACTAAAATTTTAATTGGCTGCATTTTGTCGAATATGTTCAAAACTAAAAATATTATAAAAAAATGACGAGCGGATTGAAATAATTTTACGTCAAATCGGTATACTTTTGTCGTAAATTTTCGATCATTGCAATCTTGATGATTTTTTTATTGGTAGGTTTTGACCAGGTTGTTTTATTTGAACAATTTGCACAATTGTGACTCGATTACTACAAAATTTTGTCCAGAAATAGAAAATTAACTAGTAAAAAGTTCTACCTAGTCATTTGAGATCAACTCTATTTTCTGATTTTTTATTTTTGATGTACTGGAAAAGTTAAAAGTGTACGTATTTTGTCAAATATTTCTAAACTACAAGTTTTATAAAAAAATAAGATCGATTTGAAATCTTCAGATAATTTTACGTCAAATTGGCATTGACCAAAACTTCTGGTTATTGTAGTCTTGATGATTAATTAATTAATCTTGATGATATAGAGTTGGACTTCTAAAAATAGCTAAAGGTACAAGAGTACGAGCTTTGGCAGATGATTCACAGTTGCAAATGAATTTTGTTCTAGGACATTCTCTATTGCTAATTTTGCGCCTAAAATGGAATAAAATGAAAATTTAATGAAATTTTCATAAATGTGAAGTTTTGCTCTGCTAGCCAAATAAACGTACCTACAATTCAGTGGTTCAGAATTTAAATGTGAAAATTGATAAATTAAAATCTTTTTATTGTGCAAGCTTCTAAATGCCTTAGACTGATTATTGACAAAGTTTTAGAATTTACTAATTATTGTGTGTTATTTGTTATTAATAGTTAATTATTCGACGAGTTTGAGTGTAAATCGGACGTTTTATTTCACGAGTGGTTTTTTAAACCTCGAGTGATAACGAGAAGTTTACCATCCACGAGATGAATAAATGAACCGATTTACACGAAAACAAGTTGAATACATTTTATTCTTTGAATTAGACTCAACAAGGCTTAAAACTGCTTAAAATCTGTTAAAAATAATCTGACGTTTCGTATTGAGAAATGCCAAACAGTTGTCAAAACTGTCTTACACAGGAGAAAAATCCGAAATTTTGACAGTGTCAAAGAATAAAAAATGTTATGTCACTCTTAAACTTCTGTACTCTAGTTGTATGTAATATCTTAAATATTATAGCATAAAAAATACATCAATTTTTTTTATTCTGTACATTAGGTATTCACATTTAAGAACAAAAAAAGTATTTGCTTTTTAGTAACTAATTTTGCTGACTGTTGTTGATAATAAGTGATAAAGAATTCTTTTTCTGTTCAATTTTTTACTTTTTATTTTAAAGAATTCTTTCTTATTTCCTGTATCCTTAAGAAACTGGCAATGGTTTTACTCTTTTTAGTTTTTGATTATTAAGTGATTTTTAAATATATTTTCATTTCTTAATTGTTTACAATTTAATTTTTGTATTTATTATTTTATATTTTCTATGAATTTTTTCATTGTGTTATGTTGAATTGCATCAAGCTAGACTTTGCTTATCTAAAATTATATTCAATTATATTCAGTAAAGGCCTTTTATTATTATTATAATTAATATTATTATTTGTCGGGAGAAGAGTAAATATAAACTTTAACCAAGGTGTTTTATTAGGATCATTTGCACAATTTTGACCGGAGAACCACAAAATTTTGCTCAGAAATAGATAAATAAAATTAAAAAAAAGTGTTACAAGTCGTTTTAGATCAATTTCAATTTTTTTCTTTTTAATCTTTGGCGGAATTTAAAAACAAAAATCGACCGTATTTCATCTAATATCTCCAACACCTGAATCGTAGAACAGAAATAGAATGGTCATTTATCTATTTCTTTATTTTATAAATTAATTAATTTTTTTTTGATTGGGCGAAGTTCCTAGAAAAAGGTAGAAAATAACGGTATTGTGGTTTGTTTTAAAAATTATTACATAAAGAGCTTTATCTTTTCGTTCTTGCTTTATTTTTATGAGTGTTGTAATTTTTGTAATTTTTTTGTGTTTAGGTGTTATATTAAGTGTTTTCATGCTAATAAAAAATTATGAAAAACAATTGCCGCGTATGAAATAAGTTGAGAACAAAATGATAACGTTCATTGTGTTTAATTGTCAATATTTTTTAAATTTTATTAAGTTAGTTTCTTTAATTTTAATTTATTTTTTCCTATTACTTGATAGCTAAAGACGTGTATTATTTAAAACAGTGAAAAAAAAGTTGGTTGTCATTAAAAAAATAATAATGACGTCACGACTCAAAAACGAATGACATCATAAATGTCAAAATGTAGCATTTAAAAAAATAAAATGGACCTGTTCAAAGATTTTTTGAACAATGACTAACAACAAAATTTTGTGCGTTACTTTTGATTTAATCTGTATAAAACGTAGTTTACATTAAAACATTATGTTTGCCTTACTTTTCATTACAAATGTGTGTTTTGTAAATAAAACATAATACACACAAAACTAAAAATGGTCAAAAAACCTGACATTCGGACTTCCGTGGTGAGTTATTTCAATTCGAATTCGTTCCTGGCCGCTAATTTTTACGGGTGTTGCAGTAAAGTTTCCAACGAAAGACTAACAAGTCTTGAATTATAACAAAGTATGTCGGGAAATAGAATTTTCTCTCAATTACAGTTGAGTTTCTTGTAACAGTCTAGTTACACCGTAAGATTAATTTTCTTTGTAATTTTATTTCCGGGATTGAGAGTAATGAAATAATTTGGGACGACTCGGGCAATGGAAACGTGCAAAATCTCAACCGAATTATCTTGTAACTTTAAAATTAAGCGCACAAAGTTAAATAAGAATCACAATTCAGTACACAGTTTTTAAAGTTGTTCTCCTAATTTCAATTAGTTTGGTTTTGGCGATGCATCCGATTCGATTAAGAATTCCGCCTTCGAAGCCCAATGACCACCTTGGATTTGCAGGCTGCGTCCTGTCGCAAATTAAACAATTTCCAGCTTCATTGTTATGCATTAATTCATTAACCGTTTGTCCCAGCTTTACACAAATCACTCTGTAATTTAATTTAATTGCTTGACCGAATAAAACATGTGTTGCTACAATTTAAAATAATGAATGGACCTTTTTACTGAAATTCGGTCTGCACTCTTTAGAACAAAACCGCATTTAATCCTCTTTTCATGCAAAATAAATAAACATATAGTTTAATTGATGTTTGTCCCGTTTTAATACAATAATGACCGTTTGCAATTTCGAGATGGGGCGATCCGATTAGAGCTCCACAGTGGCCTAAACACAGAACAAATCGCAATTATGTGAATACACACGTCATAATTTGCGATTATTCGTGATCCCGGTATTCTGCCGATTTTTAACTAAAATCAATTTGCCGCATTGCTACTAGTTTGTTTCAGCAGAGAGCGGGATAAAAATGTTTACCGATACTGTGTCATAAACTAGGGACTATAAAAGATTTAGTGGCTTAAATAAAACATTAAGCAGCCGTTACAGACGAATTGTTTTGAATACGGAAGCGGCTGAGGCGGGGGCAAGTGAAAATAGTGTAGATTGGAGCATCGTTCGAGGCTACTGCGGACTTGGGAGCCGCACATTTCCAACACGTGCGCCAAATATTGAGGCAATATGTAAGAGGCATTAGAAACGTACGAGAGGCGGACGTGCGAACACAAATTCCGGCGAATCAACGAAGAAAACCCATTTGGATTATTTATTGCCGATTTTAGCGCCGCAATCACCCGATGTCGAAAACCACTGCCAGACTCTAATTTTTCAAAAATTAGCCATACTTTGCTTGCAGTTTGCTTGCGTCAATTTTACGGCGCTGTGAAGGCCCTTATCTAATAAAGTGGGGCTAATCTCTCTTCACAACCCTAATGGTGGCCGTTATGTTGAGTTTATAGGTGTAAGTCAGCCGCAGTTGCTATATAAACATAAGATATGACACCGGAGTTATGTATGCATATGTGGATGAATGGAAGAGCTCCCTCGAGTCGTAACGCTGACAAATAATGCATTATAACGTTTCGAATTAATCTACAAAGATGCAGAGTCATTACGTGACGAAAGACTGAATTATTCTCGATTTTGCTCGTATGCTTTCGGAATAATTAAAAACTAGCGGAAACTTAATTTGTTTCACTAAAAAATTTGCATTAATTCTCGACGGAAGTTTTAGAGTTATTTTGTGACAAAACTGGTTTGATTTAAATGACAAAACGCGAATTGAAAGTTGGACAAACACGCGAGATAAAAGACCGAGCTTGTAATAGAAACCATCACGCTATACGTGACTGTGAAATTAGAAATTTTGTGGGAATTATATTTTATTTGTGCAAGTATGGCTTCCATTCGGCTTGGTTTTCACCTCACTCAAAGTGTTGACCTCAACGCTTATAAAGTTTCAACACAGTCTTTAGTATTTTCCTAATGAGATAAGAGGTTTATGGGACTTAGTCTAAGTTGACCTGACATTTTGCTTGAGATAATTTAATAAGTTGAGAACCATATAAGGACCAATTTATCGCCGTTACACTCGGATGTTTGACATCGACACCGTTGCTGAACTAATTCCATTAAATCAAGTTAACTGATTTAAAGTGACAAATTTTAAAGCACTATTTACATGTATTATGTAATATGTAATGTGTACACGCACATTTACAGAGTATAATGTCACATCACAAGTGAAATGATTAAGAACTACCTTGAGATGAAAGAAAGATTTGAAAGTTTGAAGTTCCAAAAAGGAACTGCTAAAAGAAAACACAAAAAACAAATGTTTTGTGGTATCACCGTTATTTGTGGAAAAATGTAAAAAGATGGAAGTTAAACGACTTCTTTTTAATAAGCATTAATAAGATATTGCTTTTTTCAAAATACTCAAATCTGCCCAAATCAAAGTAAAGTCTTAATAAAAACAACTTTATCGTTTTTCATCAAAATAGTCTTCGAAACAAAGTAAATTTTTGCGTCAAAAATAAAGTAATTAAAATATATAATCATTTACTTAAAGAAATGTTAAACGAGAATTCTAAAACAGTAAAGTTGAAATTAAAAAGTTATTTGTGTAGAAAATGTTATTATAACATGTCAGAATTTTATTCTAGAAATAAAAGATAATCTAAACTAGAAAAAACAGTAATATTTTATTTTTATGAATAACATTGTTCTTTTTATTATGTAAGTGTATAAATTGCGTTTTTAATATGAAACGAATTTAATATTGACGGATAGTAGATGTAGTAAAAGCTCTTACTATTGTTTTATTATTTTGTTTCTAATAAAATATACATTACGCTATCTTTTACTATCACAAGTAGAAGTATTTACTACATTTTACAAATACTACCCATTAACATACAAATATAATTATTTGTAGCAACAATAGTTTTGTAGTCTTGTATTTTTTGTGACATGTTCTTTGTCTAATGGATTTTTTCATATTAATATTTTTATAATTAATAATAATAATAATAATAACAATAATTTAATTGTAATTTATTATTATTATTATCATTATTATTATTATTATTATTATTATTATTAAATGATGCCACAGTTTCCTATCACTTTGTATCAAAGATCATTCACATATAACGTAACTAGAACATAACATAACATGAGATCGTATATGAAGTGAATTAGAGCAAGCTGTGCCTGCGGAACCTTAGCCACATTTTAACCGTTTATTTACGGCTGCACTTTTATGGTTATGTTGTTTTACGTTGGCCTTACAGATCTTATGATGTGGCTAAAGTTACGTATCACTTTCAGGGCATGCTCTAGTTCAGAATATTTTCGATCCCATGTTATAAAAATACATCGACATTTTTAATTTTTAAAAATCAGTGTTCACATTCAAAAGTAAAATAAAAAATTTACTTTTTAATAATTAACTTTTGCTCACCTGTTTTGCTGACTGTTGTTGATAATAAGTACTAAAGAATTTTTTTCTGTTCAATTTTTTTACCTTTGATCTTAATTTGTTTTTTGTTATTTCTTGTCTCTTGAAAAACTGGGAGTGTTTTTTTTAGTTCTTAAGTAATTTTTAAATTGATTTTTATTTCTACTGGTGCTTATAAACTGGCGCAGCAACTTATTGGTAGGCTGTTAAAAGCTTAAAAAAATCATAAAGTCATATTTTAAGAAATTTGGAGCTTAACGTCTTCAGTCTTTATTATGTGTAATGTTTTTATGTTTCATGCTAAGCAATTTTTTTCTAACATAGTGATGAATAATTATTTTTCAATTTACTATGAAACTAGCAGTTTTTTGAATTAGAAAAAATAAAATCTATCACAAAATGTTACAGTTTGTAGATGTGTTAACATTGGGAATTATTTCCTAAGAAACTCTACAAAACTTTTTTTCTTTATTTATTTAAAAAATCGAGCAGACTTGCATCAGTGCTTGTCATCACATCAGTTACAACCTAAAATAACGTTGTATATAATCATCTAGCTAAAGAACTGTTGAACGAGAATTTTAAAACAGTAAAGTTGAAATTAATAAAATGTTTGTGTAGAAATTTTTTCTACAAATATTGCGATAAAAAATACTCTAAAAAAACTGTGTTATTTTATTTTTATTAATAGTTTTTTTTATTCTTGTCTTTTATTATGCAAGAGTCTAAATTGTGTTTTTACTTTTCTTTTTTATTTTTTTTATTTTCGTACTCTTTTGTGACATGTTTTTTATCTAATGTATCTAATGGAATAAATCATAACATAAGATCGAAAATGATTTGAATTATAGCAAACTTTAGCCACATTTTAGCAGCTTATTTACGGCCGTACTTTAGAAGTTACGTTGTCTTATGTTGGTTTTACATGTCTTATGATGTAGCTACATTTACACCTTACTTTCAAGGCTTGCTCTAATTATTCAGAACATTTTCCATCTCATGGTATTATTATTGTTATTAGTATTATTTATTAATTCAGATAACTAAACAATTGCTTTCTTATCAAAGCACATTTCCGATTCAATTCGAATACAATTTTTTTTAAACTTAATTTGGACGAGTCGTCCAAACCCGCTTAAATATAGTTGGTTTAGTTTATCGGTCATAACAACGATTTAAACTCATTCTGATAAAGTCGAACAAATGGCCAATAAATAAAGCGAGTCGTTTTAAACAAAACCGAATTATGTAATAAAAAAATGTATTGATAACATGCCACACAAATCCCTCCACCACATCTGCACAAGATTAATGGCAGCTCAAATCTCAAATTGTGTTAATCAATTTTGACACCAATGTCCCGCTTTTTCGGGCATTAGCAAACGACGCAATTTTCCCTTAATTCGCGTAAGATTAGGTAACAACTGTTCCTTGCATTATTCAGCAATTCACGAAACTCTAACTGACGTGTGACATTGTAGCAAATTGGGTTAGTGTCTTGGTTTTACATCAAGGAAGGAAGTCTTGACTTGGCGCCTAATTTCCAGTTATTTTCCAAATTGCACGTGCAATTTTAAATTGTCGCGTCGGCCGGCGCTATTATTGCAATCGGGTCATCTGCTGACTTGCACTGGGTTGCATACGAAATTCGAGACTGCCGCAATATAATTAAAATCGAGGCGCATTTTGTATTGTGTTGGTTAAACTGACTCTCATTCCACGACGTGAGTTTCTTACTAAAAGAGTTTAATTAGATCGCACCCAGATTCCAATTATTAATAATTCATTCCTCTAGCCCGGCGCATCCACCAGAATTAAAAGTAATCAACTTGTGAATAAGATGTAAACTGGTGCAGCTCAATTGTATAACTAGCGCTTGATTACGCCACAACGAGCAATATATCAAACCTGTCTAGTTAATATTTCAATTTATTAAACGTTCAGATAATGAATCGACTGCTTTTGAGCTAGTTTGAAGTGAATCGACACAATTATGACGCAATTTAAGTTAACTTAAACAAATTGCATTAGTCGTGATTAAAACTTCTGTGTATACCACACTCAAGTTTAATATAATAATTCATATCGCAGATAGCATGACCTGAAAAACTTCCCCCAGAATTAAAAACCCATCAGCATTTCTCTTTATATCCCAACCCTCGAAATATCTATTTGTCAATATTCCGAAATCTGAAAAACTGTATTATTCAGCTTGAATCACAGTGATTTAGAGCCGATTTCTCCAAATACCCGTAAAACTCCTCGCAGCATATGGAATTTCATTTCTGTGATATGTTTCTAAACAAAACTTGTGGTATTAATTATTATGACACGTGTGTAGTTTTGTGAGATTTTGGGACTCCTCATGGAACACTTCCGTTCGCACAGCTGCTTCGTCAAGTTCGCTAACGTAATGAAGATTACCCGCCTCCGGGGACCATCTTCGAACTGGAAGTTAGATAATCACCGCTCACGCTGCTTTTATCGCAATACACCATATTCTCATCGCATGCTGATCATATGTCGATCTTGGGGAAGTTTGCAGTGATTTAAAACCGCTTCGAGGGAAATAAATAAGAAAAAAAAGTTACAATTTAATTCGCGATTTGTGTTGTGCAAAGTGTGAATTGGCACAATTACTCATAAATTTTGATGTGCTACTATAAAATATTAATTTCGCAATATGTTCCGTTATTGTGACGCATTAATTGTTTATGTACGTGCATTATTCACTACTCGTATAATTGGCTAAAAAATTTAACGAATTTTTGAATAAATAAATGCAAAGCTGATATTTAGTTCACCTACATCCAACTACAAGTTTTAAATAATTTATTTTGGAAAAATGTTTTATTAGAGTGAAAGCCAGTAAGTACACACTCGTACATAGTATACCTTTTTTAACGTTCCAACGGTTGATATAACGTTATATGTTAAAATTTACGACGTTGTAATTTGGTTGTTTGATTACGTTTATGTTACGTAGTTTAAAAACCATATTTGTTTTTTACCAATTTTTAACGTTTAAAAGACGTTTTAAGTTAATGTATTTACTTTAAAAACGAAAAAACTTGTTTTTAATAAACGTATTTACTAACGTTTGTTTTAAACTTCTAATAAACGTTTCAAAAAAACTGAATTTGATTTTGATGCCACAGTCTAACGTTAATGTAAGATTTTTATTGAACGTTATAGTTATTAGCTCGTAAAACGAAATATAAATAAACATAACTAATTATTTGTATAGAAAACGCAGAATACAGGGTATTCGTTTTTCGAGCTTTACCATGGTTAATATAAAAGTTAATATAAAAGACTAAATGTTTTTAAATAAGACTCTTTAGGCACTTTTTTACAAAGAATCTAAACATGTCATCGTATTTTTCAAGACGTTCTTCACGTTTGAATTAGAACAATCAACTTTGTTTTTTTTTATGGAAACCATATTCGATTTTTGTATTTTTGAAAAATGTTTTTATTTTTGATTACAACAATGTATTACATCATAATATAATCGAATCTTACATGCTGATTAAAATGGAAAAAAAATCTTTTGGCAAAGAGTGCTTTGAAAAAAAACGCCTACAATTTTGTTCTTAAACAAACTAGATTGTGGAGGTATAAATAAATTTAGATCCGGAAGGTTTACATTTCTGCGAAGCTTACTGTTTTAAAAACTAGAAGATTTGATAAGCTAAAATTTTATTTTTCGCAAAACAAAACAAGATAAAGTTTTAAAAATTTTGCTCGCATATTTGTTAGAACTGTCAAAATTTAGTTAGTCAAACGAAATTTTAGTTTTTTTTATAACACTTCTTACTTTTAATCAGCATGTAATCATATCATGTGATACGTACTTCGTTGTAATAAGAAACAAAATGACTTTTCAATAGTATCAAAAGTATTAAATATGGGTTTCATAATAAAAACTAAAGTTGAGTGTTGTAACTTTGATATCAAAAATACCTTGATAAAGGCAATAACTTGTATTTTTTGTAAAAAATGTGCCATAAGAATGTCCAACTTAGAAACATTTAGTTCTTTTGGCTTTCGCTTAAAAAAATAAAAACAAAATTTTTTTTTTATTTTCTTCAATAATTCAAAAACTGGAAATTTCTCATTAATTTTTTTTTCCAGATAATTGTTTACTATAAAAATATGCAACTTTGCCCTAATTTAACCAACCTTGTATTTCTTATTGTGGAGCTCGAAAAACGGACAACCCTGTATACATTGTAATATAGTCTAGTAATAAATACTCTTAATAGTTATTTATTTAATGAGTTTGAGTGTAAATCGGACGCTTTATTTCACGAGTGGATTTTTAAACCACGAGTGAAAACGAGTGGTTTATCATCCACGAGGCGTAATAAATGAACCGATTTACACAAAAACGAGTTGAATACAACATTATATTCTTCGAAATAGACTCAGCCAGGCTTAAAATTGCTTTAAATTTGTTAAAAATAATCTGACGTTTCGTACTGAGAAGTGCCAAACAGTTGTCAAAACTTCCTTACACAGGAGAAAAACCGTAAATTTTGACAGTGTTGAAGAATAAATATATAAAAACTAATATAAAAAAATAAAAAAGTGCAGTGCTGGTGTTATACAATACTATTTATATTTTGATGTTTTATGTAAAAGATAACAAATTTTTAATTATATATTTAATAACTGTGAGAAGTGCAAGTTATTTGTAATAGTATTTTTGGATGTCCTATAAAGGACTTAACCTTTCTACAGTTGTCTGAAAGTTTTTTTATAATGTTGCTTGTTGACGTTGATTACAGGTTTTAAATTTCTTTTAATTTCACCTTATATTCATGCGTTATAAAATCGTTTAAATTGTCAGTAAAAAAAACGTTAATGTACAATAATAATAAATAACGTACAAATACCGTTATTTCCGTTACACATATTTACGTTGATTTAACGATAAAGGTAACTTTTTGCAACCTAATTAACGTTTCCTTCTTTATGTTAGTGTACTTACTGCGAAAGCTTTTGTGTGCTTGCAAACATGACATAGCATCCCGAAAGATAAATATTTTGATAAGAATAAAACTGTAAGCATTATACAACATTTCATATTTATTGTACAATCAGAGGGTTCTTTTGAGTAGTCAAGCCACCACAACGTCAATAACCAAAAATAACAATTTGAGATTTGCATCCGACTTGCAATGAATAAACAAGCTTTATTTCCTTTGATACGAGGAAGGAGAAATAAAAGCAAAGATCTATGAATCTTTAATACTCTTTTTTCTTTCATCTCACTGACTAAATATTGTTTTATCTGCCATATTTACCCAATGCCTGATACATTCCCAAGCAAACAGAAGATGCGTTAGCCAGAAACAATCCAATTGTGGGTTTGTTTTCATCGCCTTTTTCTTCTGTTAATTAGATCGAGAGGGAAGTTTTTAAAGAACAAGTCGCACCCTCATAAAAGACGGAATGTATTTTTAAGCAGCTTTTTAATGATCTAATCTACAAATTATATCATCATTTTATATTCAAGCTGGGGGAATATGGCGAGGGTTTGCATAAATGTCTTCTTCAGACTTGGGGAGAACATTTTTGGATACATTTGCCAAATTACAACATTACCACATTGGATTTAATCGATGGGTCGAGCAAGAGTAGATTTTGTAATTTGTAACTATTAACAGAATTTTAGATGCATAAAGGCTGATTAAATTTTGGACGCGGCATATTTGACTCGCATTACGAATTTAAAGCAAGATTAACTATTGCTATTGATCTCGCACAAACTAAATACGAAATAATGGAAAGACGCGGCACGAACCGGTCATAAAAACAGATAATTATGACGTCGGTGGTGAAACGTGAGAACGGCAAAAACCGTGCAAATGGTAACGATTTGAAAAATCTTATTTGTGCGGCTTCATTAGGGATGTTTTCCGCAGACAATTTAATATAGGCAAGTAAAAGGGGTAGAGGTAGATTAGAGGTACTTAAAGTTTCATGGAAAAGATGACGAAGTGTAGAAAGATGGCGCTTTTAATGGGCCCTTCCGATGTAAACATCTGAATAATAGATTATCACAAAACGCCGCCCTCTGAAAAGTAATTATAAATGTCCGCGCTAATCACGAACCCCTCATTTGTTGTTTTGTTTTATGTGGTCGCTCTTATCTCATGCTCCTCATAAATAATTCATTCGCTGAGAAACGTTCCGAATGAATTATTTTATTTTTCACGGAAAATTTTCAAACTTCATTTCGACGTTTCAATTATTCAGATATGCGATGCGTCTTCAAAAGACGGAAATGGCACTCAAAAGCCCAAACTTGCTTTGGATCCACGTGCTCCTGTCAGACAATTAAATTTATAAAGAGATAAAACGAGTGCGGATCCGGAGGCGCGACCACATTTTTTTTATTCTGTTTATTTCTGCCATTGGAAATATTCAAAGAACGAAACGCCGAGTATTAATACTCGACTTGAATTCGCATTTTTCGTTTGTTTGAGGCTTTATTTATTTAATATTTAATTAGTTGGAATAGAAATGCTACGCTTCGGAGCTGCTTTGTTGAATTCATTAAATTATTAACAAAAATATGACAAATTCAATTTGGGAGCTCAGCATTTAATAAATTTCTTAACGTCTTAGAAATTATCGGATCGTATAATTCTTCTTTGAAATTAATGAAGCTTGTAGAGGAAGCTATTTGTATCCATGTGGGCGGTAACATTGGATGGGAAAGCAATGGACTACAAATAGCTATCAACGATTGCAGCAAATTAAGCTTAAAAATGCTATTCCTGGAGCCATCACTTAAGTGTATGTGCACATAAATAGAAGCTGATCGGCTTTAATTTATTTCTATCAACTCTAAATTTTGAAGCGAGCGCTTCGTGAATATTCTGCTGATAAGATTTGGTTTTGGCAAAATTGTAATTCTCCATGAGAAGATAAAAGACAGCTTCCGGGAAATGATGTATTATATTCCGGGTTTTGAAACAATAAGTTTTAGTGTTTCGGTCGTCATTTATATTGATTAAAGTCGTTTACAAGAATATAGTCCACATTTCGAGTGCGATATTATTTCTGTTAAATTTAGTAGAGCAATAATACAATGTGCTCTTTCTCGTTACATTTCTCTTTCGTCTCACATTTTCCACGTTATTAATTTATCGTTTTATATTACTTACTGCTGCAGGAAAGCTTTTATTAAATATTTTTCCCCGGGAGTAGAAATAAACCGTTTTGACACTTGCCGAATGTAAACACATGAATAATAGCAGTGTTGTCCCTCTTTTATTAATAATAAAATAAGTAATTTAATTGCGAGTGGATGCTAGGAATTCGTCCGACAAAGAAACTTAGTAATTGAATTCGTTATGTTCGTTTAGCGTATTTGAGAACTCAAGATAGCGATCTTGCGAGATCCCGGACCGTTCATGAAGAGAAAACGTCTTAAAATTCAGGAATTCTCACGAATCCAATTACATTCGCGCAATGTACCGTAATTAGGACACTGCCGTACATAGAAAATAAAGTGAGCTGATCCGTAATAATTACGTATTGTGAATCTTGTAGTCGCTGCTATTTCAACTAGTAAACACAAACATACGGACTCTTTACTACTACGGGAGGCTTTAATGCATCCATTTCGGCACAAGAACACGCTTAGTTTACCAACCAGCTCGCGCATTATCGCTTATTGATTCAGCACCCAAACCTGAACAAACTTACAACTGATAGCACCGCTGGGTCAACTCTCCAATTAATTAAAAAAAATCAAACAAATCAGAATCCGAACGACTTTACATTTAAATTCTTCGGTTTTTCTTTTCGCTGCTTCACTTCATAAATATTCGACCTCTCTCTATAAACTCGCTTTATTGCCTACCTCAAAAGAAATTGGATCGAGATAATTGCACTCCGATGCAAGAAATATGTTAACAGAGTTAAGAATCTGAAATTTATTTTTTTTCTCTCTTTTATTTCGCTTCAGAGGGATAAAAATATAACTAACACTTGTGAATAGAAGCCCCATTTTTATTGCTTGCTTTGTGAGCCTACTTTCAACAATAACAAGACTCGAAACCGCCGTCTGCGTAACAAAATAATCGATTGATTATTGTGGGCATGAACAAAGTTAAATTTTGTCCCAGAAGTACTCGTTTCAACAGCACTCAATTAACCAAAAATACGGAACGTAAAAATAACGTAGAAAAATGTTAATTAGGTTGCAAAAACGTTACTTTTATGGTTGAATCAACGCAAAAATGTCCACAAAGATAAAACATTAACGATTTTTAGTAACTGTTTAAACGATTTTGTAACGCAAAAATATTACCTAAAATTATAGAAAATATAAAACCAGTAAGCAACGTTTTAAAAAGGCTGTTTTTAGTCAGATAATTTTATTCTATCATAAATATGTAACATGAAAAATTATCACCCTCAGACAACTGTAAGACAGTTAAGTCTTTTTTGAAGCTAATGGAACGTTTAATTAAAAGGTTACGTTAACGTCAGACAGTGCAATTAAAAGCAAATTCAGTTTTTTAAACGTTATTTATACATTTAAAATAAACGTAATCATACAACCAAATAACATCGTTAACGTCAAACAGTGCAATAAAAACCAAGTTTAATTTTTTTAAACGTTATTTATACGTTTAAAATAAACGTAATCATACAACCAAATAACAAAGTCAACGTCAGACAGTACAATAAAAACCAAATTCAGTTTTATAAACGTTATTTGTACGTTGAAAATAAAAGTAGTCATACAACCAAATAACAACGTTAACGTCAGACAGTGCAATAAAAACCAATTTAAGTTTTTTAAACGTTATTTGTACGTTGGAAATAAACGTAGTCATACAACCAAATAACAACGTTAACATCAGACAGTGCAATTAAAACCAATTTAAGTTTTTTAAACTTTATTCGTACGTTTAAAATAAACGTAGTCATACAATCAAGTAACAACGTTTACGTCAAACAGTGCAATAAAAGCCTAATTTAGTTTTTTAAACGTTATTTATACGTTTAAAATAAACGTAGTCATACAACCAAATAACAACGTTAGCGTCAGACAGTGCAATAAAAACCAATTTAAGTTTTTTAAACGTTATTTGTACGTTGGAAATAAACGTAGTCATACAACCAAATAACAACGTTAACATCAGACAGTGCAATTAAAACCAATTTAAGTTTTTTAAACTTTATTCGTACGTTTAAAATAAACGTAGTCATACAATCAAGTAACAACGTTTACGTCAAACAGTGCAATAAAAGCCTAATTTAGTTTTTTAAACGTTATTTATACGTTTAAAATAAACGTAGTCATACAACCAAATAACAACGTTAACGTCAGACAGTGCAATAAAAACCAATTTAAGTTTTTTAAACGTTAATTATACGTTTGAAATAAACGTAGTCATACAACCAAATAACAACGTTAACATCAGACAGTGCAATTAAAACCAATTTAAGTTTTTTAAACTTTATTCGTACGTTTAAAATAAACGTAGTCATACAATCAAGTAACAACGTTTACGTCAAACAGTGCAATAAAAGCCTAATTTAGTTTTTTAAACGTTATTTATACGTTTAAAATAAACGTAGTCATACAACCAAATAACAACGTTAACGTCAGACAGTGCAATAAAAACCAATTTAAGTTTTTTAAACGTTATTTGTACGTTGGAAATAAACGTAGTCATACAACCAAATAACAACGTTAACATCAGACAGTGCAATTAAAACCAATTTAAGTTTTTTAAACTTTATTCGTACGTTTAAAATAAACGTAGTCATACAATCAAGTAACAACGTTTACGTCAAACAGTGCAATAAAAGCCTAATTTAGTTTTTTAAACGTTATTTATACGTTTAAAATAAACGTAGTCATACAACCAAATAACAACGTTAGCGTCAGACAGTGCAATAAAAACCAATTTAAGTTTTTTAAACGTTATTTGTACGTTGAAAATAAAAGTAGTCATACAACCAAATAACAACGTTAACATCAGACAGTGCAATTAAAACCAATTTAAGTTTTTTAAACGTTATTCGTACGTTTAAAATAAACGTAGTCATAGAACCAAATAACAACGTTAACGTCAATCAGTGCAATAAAAGCCAAATTTAGTTTTTTTAAACGTTATTTATACGTTTAAAATAAACGTAGTCATACAACCAAATAACAACGTTAACGTCAAACAGTGCAATAAAAACCAAATTTAGTTTTCTAAACGTTAATTATACGTTTGAAATAAACGTAATCATACAACCAAACAACAACGTTGTAAATTTTAACGTATAATGTTATATTAACCGTTGTAACTTTAAAAAAAAGTTATATCTACGTCTGTGTGCTTACTGGGGAGGGTCTGTAACCGAAATTTGCTTTGGTGATGAATTATTTATTAATACTGCTATTGCTGAAGAACAATTAACAACAGTTGCTCGTTTTGTGTTGTACCAATTGTCGTACTATTGGCCCCTTTGAGGGCTTAGTTGGTGTTACTTTGGCAAGTTGGTGATTTGGAAGGAGTGAACAGCAGCCCTTGATTGCTTATCCTTGTGTCGTGCAAGGGGCGGTTTATGTGCTACTTGTCGTTTATTAAATTGTTAATAAAGTTTGTGCCACAATTAAGCAATAATTTATTATTGTTGTGGGTAAGCAAGAAAATAAGTTTGTAAGTCGATGGGTTTGCTTGTCAAGAGAACCAATAAATGATTTTCGAATTAATGAAGCTTTAAATATTAAATCGATGCTTTGTCAAGGATACAAGTAGTCGATACAATAGTCACGATCTTGCCTATTTTTAGTCCCCCGTTGGCGTCGTGTTTTTGTCGAGTGTTGCATTTGTTAGTAAGATGTTCTTTGTTGAAATTTTCTTCATGCACGTAATAAATGCAGCGCTAATAAAATAAGATCCTTTATAGTGGTGCTAGTTTCATGTGTTCCGTTTTTCGGGTAAAAGCATAAAAGCGACATACAAGCTTTCTATTATTATAGCGAATTTCCGGTCTACAATTTGAATACATTTCCTGCGGCTTTTACGTAATACGTCGTACATAAATCCACTTAGCTGGAGTCACAAGACGTATTAACTCGGCTGTGGTGCTTCATAATAATTAATAAATTAAGCAACATGTAATTATTTGTCTTGGCGCGGGTTTAAAAACTGTACTCGTGTGTGCCTAAATTAACAAGAAAACCAATTTCGTCCTTAATGGATAGAAAGGGTACTTGTCGAGGCAATAATCCCCGGATCCTTTTAGCAGCCGTGTACGTACGAAACATCATCGCCGTTTCTGCATGGCAAAAGGGAGTAAAATTCCTGCGATGTCAGTATACATAACTGTAATCGTAAATCTGCGCACCTAGTTATAAATCTGCTCATTTTCCTCTGCATTTTGTTTGCATTCACTAGATGAAAAGGGTGTACAAGTCAACATCATATAATTTAGTGCTTCAAATTGGGCACACCTTATTATAGTCGAGCTAATTTTGTATGTGTATGCAAAATCTTGAGTCGGAGTTTGCTTTAGGCCTTAATCCAGTAAACAACACGTACTGATGTATACCTGCCGCATAAATTGTTAAAGCGCATTCACTCTTCCATTTGCAAACTTTAACATCAATATTTTAGTTCGTAAAAATTTTACTAAGTTCGGATTTACGACAAGTAAGGCTCGCTCAACTGAACTCCAGAGAAGTGCACGCTACAAACTTCATTTAAGCTCCGAAATACAACACAAGAACATTTTTATTTTAATTGCAAAGCCGTGCTTTATTCCAGTTTTCAATGACCACTGGAAAATCTAATCGGCTTTAAAGTGAAACTACAATAATGCTGCGATATCGTTACGGCCACATAATAGCGCATTATTTATTAATCAGCCTAGATCGCAGCATTTTCATTATGCCAAACATAATAAACTTGATAAAATCTGTTGTGCCACATAAAAGACGCCATTGAATACATTTAGAGAGAATAAGTCGGTCCTGGTGGCGTTTTCATTAAGAAAACTGTTACTCCAACGATAAGAATTATCACGAACTTTGATAGTACAACGAGTTGCTTCATGAGTTCAGCTATTAAAGCGTAATATTTCCACGCGGTGGAAAAATTTCCAATTATAGCTCGTCGGTGATCACCTCCCACGCGACTCTAATCCCTGTCCACTCGCATTTTATTTTTATCCAATTCAAAGTGCACAATTGCAGAGCCCCAATTAAAAATATATCTTCGAGCAACAACCCTTCCCACGTAACGGACGCCCACCTCGAAAAATCTAATTGTGGAATGCAGTTCGGTTCTTGGAGAATTTATATTAAACCTCGAGAAGTTCACAAGTGTCTGACCGTTCCATATTTAATATAAACTACTCGAAAGACGGTAGAGACATCCTTTGTAAATTCAAAACCTCTAAACTTAGGTATATTACGGGAGCCTTTCCTCGGGCTACTCGCCCTTTTATCACCTAAAAGGAATACCTGCACTCATTTATTTCAGATTTACAAGGGTCTATGAAAGGGTTGTGCAATATGTCGCGATAAACTAGCTTTTTCGGGACTTGATTTGGCCTAATTGACTTGTCAGGTCGATAACGATTCAATCACTCAACCATTTTATTAATTAATTTGCATAACAGTGACAGTTTACTAGCTCGAATGCGTACAGAGATGATTATTTACATGCAATAACACCCAGTCTAGCCGTTATTGATTCGATAAGCTGACTGTTTTAAGTTACATTACACTGGATCATTACTAATTCTGTTTCCGGTTGAAATATTTATAGACCTGTATTATTAATCGGAAAAAAACTGAAAGCTTAACTAGATAATCCGTTTTATTATGATAGGGTTATTGCATGGACGATTACTAATTCAGGCAACTGCTGTGTGACTAGATTCAAGGGTAGATGTAACGCAGTTAGAGACAAACTGGGCGCTCATTTAATATTAAACAACATCGAGTTTTGGGATAAAAGAAACGAAGCGAAATTGTTTAAAAGCTTTTTCTGGCCGACTAAATTCGTAATAAAGATGAATTTTTGGTAAAATCCTCGGCCACTTCTTCGGTAAATTCCAAGATAGCGTCATTTCAGGAAATTAAATCGTTTAGTTTATTCGGCGAGTTGAAGCTTGCGCGAATCTACTAAAAAATAATTATCGTATGTTTCGTGCTTGAATGGCGTGAGGTAAAACAATCAGGTCTTGGAATGGGTGGAAGATCCCTGAGCACTGAAGCGAGCACTAACGATATAACCAGATATAACTTCACCCACCGGACATAACCTAATACTCATGATAAACTCTCGGAAGAGCGATTTAGCCCAGGTTAGGAAGTCTGCCTTGAATTCAATAGATTCAGAAGTGTGGAGAACTTCGCCAGACAAAGTTTGTTTTTCAAACTCAAACTCGATATAATACCTCCTCCGGTCCGGGCCAACTTTTTTAAACGAATCGGGTGCAGTAATTAATGCAATACGCAACTGCAACACTCGTGGGACGTGTCGTGTCATAACGCGACACTAATTCACCCGGTGTTGTGGTACGCAACGGCTGCACTCGAGGGACGAATACTACAAGGTCATCACTAGAGCCCTAACATGCAGTTTAAGGGCTTAAAACTCGAAATAAGTTTGTTTTGTTAAAAATGCAAATATCATTCCTAAATTCCTAATTGAATTGTTGTATCCTAAAGGAGTTTTAAACATCCAACGGTTGTATTTTATAAATTATAACCTTTCTAACTTAAAAAAGATATATATTTCAATTTTTTATTAGTGTTTAGTTTAAAATCATTACATTAAAATTTTCACTTTTAGAGTTATTTTATTTTACATCTAAGGATTTTTTGTGTATTAGCCTTCCAGTATTTCAGCTTTTTTATTTCTTAACTTCTCTATAGTTTTTCGTGGTTTTACTATGTTATTTTAATAATGTTCTTACATTGCAGTTTCATAATTTTTTCATTATAACTTTTTCAGTCACTTTTTAGTATTTTTTGTTGTTAAGTTTTTTGCTTCCCAATTCCTTAGTGTATTGATTGTTTGTTCAGAATTTGGTTTCACTAACCTTGTAATTATTAACTTTTCTAAACCTACAGTGTAGATTTTAATTAGTTGTGTAAAAGTTCTACAAATCTAGGATTTTTTGTGAAATGAATTTAAAACGGGTTTTTTTGTAAAAAAATCTATTTTTTTAACTAAACAAAACCGATCATTTTATTCGCATCTACGGTAAAATTTTGTTCTGTGAGACAGACCGGCTCTTAAACCGGTTCACAGGGGTCTCATTTGTTCCAGAAATGAGTAATTGACCAACAAAAATATAAAAATTACCTTCTACTTGTTTATCTAATCCACAAAAAATTACAAAACCATTAAAACGTTTCTGGATATCGGAGGATACTTATACTGCACTCTTAACTGAAAAACAGATCATTCATAAAGCGTTCAAAACTGAACAAAAAATTGTTGTTTGATTATTTTGTAAATGTCGGCTAAACCATCTGGAATTTCGTTGTTTTCTATAAAAAATTTATGTTTTCTATTACGAACATTTCGCATGTTTTTCAGCAAATACTCAATTGTTTTGCAAAATTTCCTCACAACACACAAAAATGTATCAAATTAGGTCAAAAATTTTAACGTCATTTTAGTTATTAATTTGGGGATTTAAAATTTATGATTTTATATAGTGTTTTATTTAACTTTTTTAAGTAAGGCAACATTTACCAAACTTTATATTATTTCATGTTTTCAGGCTTCTAGCTTTTCGATCAACTATGAGATCTTAGAGTGTTTCCAATCACACAATTTTTGAGATTATTTTCTGTATTTTACTTTTTTAGTTTCTTAATTTCTCATATGTCTTATTCATTTCTTATTAAATATTTCCATTTTTCGTTGTTTCACTATCTCATAATTTTAGTTTTCTAATTTCTTAATGTTTTTATTTTACAATTTTGTACTTTTTAAATTTTTTTACTCTTTCAGTCACTAAGATCTACAAAATTCGTAACCTACAGTTTTTTAAATTTCTTGTATACCAGTTTTTTATTTTTTTTAGTTTTTCAGTCTTGGAATGTATTGATTTTTTATTCAAAATGTCATCTTACAGTTTATTAATGTTTTTTTTTTCTTATGAACATTCACAATAGACCTGCGCTTTATTTTAGTGAAGTCACTTTAAAAAATGACTTACTTTCTCATTCTGAAATTTTAGTAGTGGTTGAAGCAATGATGCTCGTGAATAAAGTGTAAATTTTTGTAAAATATACTCTAAAAGTTGTGGAAAAATTTGTTAGTGACAAACTATTCAAAAAATTCTGAATATAAAAAAGTTAGTTTAATGAAAAAATATTGATAATGCGAAATTCCTGAATTTAGTAATGTACTAATATGTATCTTTGTTCAGTGAGTTCATTTTCTAGGTTGAGATGAATTCTACGGAAAAACAAACTAATTTTACAACAGCTAATTTAAGACAATATTTAGGTTCAACAGTTAATTAACTTCTTTATAGTTTTTTGTGTAATATATAATTTTAAGTTCTTGACAAAACGTAATTCGTGTTGTTTGTTTGTTTTTATAATGGAATTTATTGCAATCAAAATCATGTTTTTATTTTTCCTGTGGTAGGAATTAGTATAAAATTTATTTTAATTACAAAATTTTAAAACTTAATTTCTGTTAAATAAGGTTTATAACTTCTCTAGTCATTACATAGACAATTTTTTCGCCGGCTTTCAAGTGTCGCCAGTTAAGCGAAGATAATTTAATTACCGAAAGGGTTGTTTTTAATTTTTAATTAAACAAAGCGTTTAGCGGATGAAAACAGCTGGTCCTAACATAACGTCCCAAATGTAAATTTTCAAATAAATAGCCAATCATAACTAACTGAATTAATCCGGGTGTGTTTAAATATGGCACATTAGTGTAATGGTGCTAGATGGGGGCTATTTTTTCCTTATTCATTATTTTTCGTAACGAGAGATGGCACGCATCTTCCATCATTCTGCCAGTCTTGACGCCTCGTTCTACATCACCATCATTTTCATCAAGCAGTGACTTTGTCATTGCGCTTTTTCGTTTGATTGCTCCTAATCACACTATATCAACAATCTGCTCCAATCAAGGGCTGAATTACATGTAATTTGAATAAAATTAAATACAGCTGGTGAGTCAGCAACTTGGGGGGAAAGTGTAGATAACTGTAATTATCTAAAGTGGCACTTATAAATGAAATAGCCTCTGCATAAATATTTTATGAATGCGTATTGATTTTTTAGTGGGAAAGTTGTTGCGGAGGCTGATTTCGCTTTACCTGCGGGTAAAAATATTGACTTTTATTATTTACATTTGTTACGGTATCTAGTTTTGTTTGTTTGACTGTCTTTTCATAAAAATAAAACACCATTCTCATACAAAATTTACACCACTCTGTGCATTGTAATAAAGACTGACATTACTGTCACATTTCTCACATGTGCATTATGCATTAATATTCAAGCAGCTAATCATGCTAAGTACAGTTCGAGTAATTAAAAGTGAGTGTAAAATGTGTCGTTTAAATATTTGATGCGGCAGAAATCAATTTGCTCATATCCATTTTCAAAGTTTCCGACTCTTGACTCTAAGTGGGGCTTATATGTGAATATAGGGCAGGATTTAAACTTTATAAAGCGAGGTTACTATTCAGGAACTCTTCCTGTTGAAGTTGACAATAAATAACGTACTTAAAGTACTTTACACACAACGAGCAAAATAAAATGGCCGCATAGGTGTTGACAAAGTTGGTCAATTTTCGTCGTACGTGTGTACGTGTTTACGTAGGTTTGAGGTCTCTTGTCTTTGCCCGGGAATGCACATATTTTCTCTGTAGGCTTTAAGTCAATATTAGTTGGGGTCAGTCCTTGATTGATTTCCACGCTTCAATGCCTCTAATGTAAAGGATTAGAGAAGTTAGGAGCGGTCGAGATTAAATCAAAGTTTAAAGTGTGCCCATTAACCGGATATTTTTACCAAAAATTGAGACAATTTTGCGCGAACAAGCGCAAACTCGTATAATGTTTGATTGAACGATTTTAAATGTTGTATTCGTTTGGGAGCGCTTTTCATGTAAAATAAGCTCAGATGAGAAGGAATACTTAATCAAACGGATTACTAAACGTTTCCTCTTGTATTTTGTTTTAAATGTTTTTCCACGTTTCATTCGGTCGAAAAATACGCTTTCTGCTCTTTGCACCTGACCGGAATGGAAACATGCTCCAATAAATATTCATGTTTTAGAGAAAGAACTAATCGCGTGATGGAGCTATGAGCTGGCCAATTGTGCTCATCGGTGGGCGTAATGTTGCGTGATTATTGGCTAGTTTTCACCAATCGTGATGTTGTGAAATAGAGCTGGCGTGACTATTGGAGGGTACAATTTGTATGTAAAGAATATCAGTCGCATAAAATGTTTGGTTCATTACAGAAATTGCTATAAAAGAGATAAAGGAAATTCATGCACTAAGCTCTACCCCGAGGGATCCAGTTTAAAGCTCTAAGGGAAAAAAGAAAAAGTTTTTTTATTACTTCGTGTCGTGGGATCGACAATTTAGTTTATATTCTGACGACATGTACTCGAAAGCAATAAAGTTTCAGTTATGAGTTTTTGTTGTTATATTTGTATACAGATAGGTGCGGTCATTAATCACAAGTAAATGGAAATCAATGATTAGTTTTATTTCTGGCGTCCTTTAATCAATTTGTTCATTTCATAACACAAGTGCCTTGTCTCATCAAAATAATTGCTCCCATTTGTATCAATAAATAAAAAATTACCTAACAAGGTTTGA
This sequence comes from Tribolium castaneum, assembly GCF_031307605.1. NCBI lineage: Eukaryota > Metazoa > Arthropoda > Insecta > Coleoptera > Tenebrionidae > Tribolium > Tribolium castaneum. The sequence continues at coordinate 10,145,661 of NC_087397.1, forward strand.
AAGACCTTTGAAAAACCCGGTTGTAGTTTTTAATTAACTTCACCCATTCATGTCCGTTGCTTGATAATGCTTTTGATGCTAATTTAATTAATGCAAAAGCATTATATGGCTTAGCAAAAATTACATTTTCGTTGCGCAGCCCTTAGAAAATTATTTATCGTGTAATTGAAAAATCGCCCCGAGTGCTACAAGAGCATCAAATTACATATTTTATAACAGACGAATCTTTTAATTCACTTGCACATTGTGTATAAAAATAATTCATGCCTGCTTTTTGATTTCTGGGTATGTTGGACGTGCGAGATTTTCCGGCTTCAGGTCGTGTCACTGTGCCTTCGCAAGGCTTTTTCGAGTGAGGTCGCATTCCGACTTGTGGAAATGGACCGGAAGGCTCAAATAGGAATACGCAACGGCAGAATTCTCTCCAAAGCATTAATAACTTCAGAAAAGCTGTTTAACACCCTTGTTGCTGTTGTCTTTTTCTGAGCGATAAATCGATAACTTGACAATTAGTAACCTAAATTAGTTTCCCGGCTATTAATTAATTTAACATTGCCTTGAACGTGTTTGTTTCACTGTTCGGTATTTTTCGAGCGCGGATTATTAATTTGAAATAAATGGGTGAGTGCGATTTTTATGGAAAAGTTCTGTTCTGACAAATCTCAATTTTACCGGTGAAAGAGCAATGTCAAAAGTTAAGCAGATAACATCTGCATAAATAGAAATTGCCTGGAGCTTTGATCCCTAATCCATCATCGATAATCTCTGACGGTGGCAGGATATGTCATCCCAACTTTATGTTTTTCCTGGTGAAAGTTTGGTGTATTTTTTGGCTGTTATTTGAAGAAAAAAATGGAAGTGACTGATTAGTAAGATTTAGTTGTATGGGATGGTTTTGAGCGTGTCTTTCTTACCTTGAAAGGCCTGAAGGGACGTAACAAGGAGCGATGTTATAGGAACAAGAAGGAGTCCGAACCCTCTCCAGAAAGGAGCTTTTCTCGCCATCGTTCGAGCACTTCTTCCCGTCCTTACATTCTAAATAATCCGAAACACTCGTAATATGTCACGAGACATAAAAACATGCACTCCGGTAGATATCAACGATCGATCGGAATCTTTCCCCACAACTACTTTGTTTGCAGTTCCAGTCCTCGACATAAATCAGCAGTAACAAGTGGTTTCTGATTTATCCGCTCAAATGAAAACTGTTACCCGGAACAAAATTATAACGTTTTTGTCGAAGATAATCCGGGACTTTCAGCAACCGGTGAATCACTCGGAATGGCCGCTGCGATAAAATAGTTAATTGCACTGAAACTCCGGACCCGGAGTCTAGCAGCGCCGGACCGTAAATGCCGGCTTGAAACGTGCCCTGAACTGCCTTTCCGCCGCGATATCACTCGTATTTCAGTTTTCAGGATCCTGAAAATCGGGGCATGCGCTCCTTCTGCCAATCCGTTCCTATATCCCACGGCCGTTTTTCCTAATTCGCACCTTGTTTTACTAAAGCGTAAATTCGTGTTGCCCGAACTACGGACATTTTGTTTTTGTTATTTGCTCGTAATGTAGAAAATCCGGACGCGAGAGCGCTATTTTTGTTTTTAAAAGGAGCTTAAGCGTCGTTTTTAATTCGCGATTTTAACTAACTAAACAACAACCGCCATTTAACTCAAAGCCACAAAAAACACGCAAGAAATTTACAAAGGGACTTGACCCGGAACAACTTTTTTTATTCGACACGCGGGAAAACAATCACGGATGCTATTCGGACGATTGGCCATTTTTCCATGAAATTTCATGATCCGAATGCTTTTGTGGTGGGTTAAAGCACCACGGGTTTATCAATAATTTAAGAGCCCGGTTGCTTGCAGCACTCCAATCGGCTCACTAAATTTTCACAAGTTTCACTCAAAGTTTTAGGCTAAGAGTACTCCTGCGGTTATTAAACTATTATCTTCATTCACGAGCCACGAGCCAATAATCAAAACTTTGCCGAATTCCTAAATTAATTAACAAATAGACATCGTACTCAAGAACTAATATTACAACGTACGTTTTGAGAAATGTTTTAAAGATGCCAAATTTCAAACGTAAATACTGACGTAAACCAGAAACAAACATGAAAAACCACATCCAAGTTGAAAAGTGTGTTTTATCAAACATTTTCTTTGTTTTCCTGTAAACACAACAAAAACAATCTGTCAGTTTCTTCAAAAAGCGGCTCCTTTATGAATTTTATTTCCTTCATAGGGCACGTGTCTGGAAGCCTTTTCCGCAAAATTAGATTTTTTCATTTTGCTTGTATGTGAATGTAGAAATTTGATTAAAAAACCTTCGATTTTTTTATGCATAAATAAATGTATGTATATTTATTAGTGCTCACATACAGTAGTAAAGGTATTTATTTATTTAAATTCGTCAGATAAATAACACATAAACATATCCTTGGATAAGGAAAGTTTTTAGTTTTACTTTTAAAGCACACTATTTATTTGACTAAACAAAAGCACTATTTATTTTGGTATTAACTATTGTTTGTCCTCATTCGTGTTTTGTATATTTAAATAATTTTGACCCAATTTTGTTAACAATGCAGTATTTTGTTACACATTCAGCGGGGTATAAATTTATACTTATATATTTATAATTTAAAGTCAAATAATTTGTTTTTTCAAAAATAATTGGAGAAGTCAAATTTCTTTTTAACAAATACACTGCAATTAACTAAAATAAAAAAAATACTTTTTAGTCATTTCGATAAATTTTTTACTTGTTGAAACGCCAATACCAAACTCGTCAAAATTAATTTTTAAAGAATTGACTCTTTTTTCGTTAAATATTACAATGTTGTTTGTTTTCTGTTTGTATAATAGTTGTTTTTTATTTTTTGGATATTTTTTTGCAAAAACATTGTTTATTGTAGCAACATTTTCTTTGTACACCATTAAATTTTTATTATGATTACCTCAAACCGCAAGGACTCTGTAAGCTCATCATTCAGGCAAGCTTATTGTGTGATTTATTGCAGACAGGCTGTAATCTTTCAGACGAACCGATCGGTATCGTAAATATTTTGGGGTCACTCTTGACAAAACATTTTATTGTGAAGTTTGCTTAACTTAAACACCATTATCTGTTGTAAACTCTATAGTGTTCAAAGGAAACGTTACTACAATAATAACATTTTATTACAGATATAATTACAGATAATATTCATCGCTTGAGCGTCTTTGAACGACTTTGGGCCTAAAGTGGCTGAAGGTAGGGATGGTCTCACCCACTTTTTTGTAGAAAATTTTATTTTTTAAAACTTTCTTCGTAATTTTTTTTGTATATGTGATCGTGTTTGAATCGTTTCAAAAAATATTTATTGCTCTGAAAACTTAGACAGTAATCGAGTAACTGCGCTCTCTGGCGATGTAAACGGAACTATAGAAGAAGGGAACTTTTTATTTGTACGTCACTACACATCCTATTCTTTAAATATCCACAGTAAATCAATAAAATCAATAATAATTGTTATGAATAAACCATTGAATAATTGCTGAAATAGAGACAATAGTGTAAAGCATTCGTTTCAGAAGACCATTCTTATTTTCAGTTTATTAACAATTTGATTCTTAGCGTTCCTGTCTTTTTTTCCAAGCAATTAGTAAATATCGGTTTAGTTTTCCATAAACCAAACAAATACGTCAAAAAAATTTTTTTGGTCTCAAGACGATGATTTTTGAACATTCAACGGACCCGAATAACATGGGTTTCAATTGAGAGGGAAATAATAATTTCTAATTTTTAAAACATCTTGACTAGAAAGTGTGTTTCCTTTTGGTAGATTGAGTGAGATTTCGGTTGGCGAGGCTGCCGCGCGACAAATGTTCATTTCGTGAAATATTTCTATAAATCAGCAAGCCCCAAGCGGTGATAAATTGTGAAAAAATGGGATTGTTTCAGGTATATGTTTGTAATTTTTGTGTTGGGCGATAACTCAATCTGTTGTGAAGGAATCGGAATGAAATATGTATAATCTCTGCGGGGTCTTGGTAGGTACAGATAATAATTCCTCCTACAGGCCATGTTTAGAGTCTTGCAGACAGAATACAAATTTCAAGCTGTCACTTACAATTATAATTAACTTGCTAATTCGCTAGTAGACGTCACGTGTATGATGTATATCACTGCAGTGCTTCCCGCTCTATGAGCAAATGAGCAAAGCATTCCTCATTCGCACCCTTAGCACATTCCCCAACGCAGAAAAACATTCCGCGATTCACATACTCCCTGGGATTACCTACATCAAAAAAGCCCACTTAAGTGTACCGAGTAATGAATTACGGAATAACGAAACCTTGATTTATATTCATGAAGAGACTCACAAAACACAAATAGTTACTTTGCAGATCTATTATTCTAAATATCTTCCGAGAAGCTAAAGAAATTAGTTTCGGTTGTCTTATTTAATGAAATACGGCTCGACTAAGACTCATCAACTTCACATTGAGAGCGTTCTTGCACCTTGAGTAAGTAGATACAAAAGGCAAACTGTTTTTGCACACTTTTGTCTGCAGTCTAGATCGATAAATTTGATAGGAACCTGAAAATTCGTGTCGCTTTAATCCTTTAACAAATTACGGTCAAAACCCAAATAACACTCTCAAAACCCTCACGAGGCAATTTATTACACGAGCCAGACTTATCTCTTTTCTTTACCACTAAGCCAAATTATTAAAACATTTTTCGAATAAGAGACAAAGAAAATATTTTATTTCGCTCTCTGGTGGGAGATGTTTCGCTCATATTTCTCGCAGATAATCTCACTAAAAACGGGATCATAGTTCGAGCACCTATCTATCTTACATGCTATAATGGATTTGATATTTTTTATCTCCCGCGCAACCCCGATCGAATTTTCAACTTATGCATACGTAATGTCTATTTGCCCTCTAAATATTTCCTTCAATCGCTTCAGTATTTGCCATGATAAATCATTTGTATAGACAGCTCGCCCTTTCTGATTAAAAGCAAATTCTCACTCGACACTTTACACTCATTAGATAAATTGGACAAATTGACACTAATTGGAATCCGACGTATGAATCGACTTAATTGAATTATTGACACAAGTGTAATTTGGAAAAAAAGAGGAGAAGCAACAATGTATGCTTGTTATACCTGACCTGGAAGCGAGTTCGCGAAACAGGAAATATCAGAAATACACACATTGCTATTTCTGACACACGTCAGGAAATCCAGTGTATGAATATGCAAAATGCAGGCGGTTTTAGTTGGGTCAAGTATCCCCAACTCGCAATTCTTTGTGAAATTTTCTTCGTTTTTCCCCTTCAATTCTTGTCAAGCAGCATGAAAGCCGCATTTCCCTGCATGCCGAAATGAAGAATCTGTGCTTGTCGCCACCGTCGGCATGCAAATATATATCGACGTTTAGCCCGGTATGAGCAAGTGCAAGAATTGACGGAATTCTTGCTTGTCGACAGCCGATGAGAAGGCAGTCACCGTGTGTGACTGTATGTCATTTAAGAGTGTTAGAGCGTTTCAGCACACTTTCCATTCAGTCTGCGTGCCGCCTTTGTTTCAGCTCGTCTAGTTTTTGCTGTCTAACGCGGAGGCCGTTATCTCTCGCCTTCCATACAGATTCTTGCACGCTCGGCTAACGATATGCTCGTCTATTCCGATACAAAAATGTCAATATCTTATTTATGACGCGTGGCCTCCGGCTCTTTCTTTCTTCTTCACACCTAATTGCAGGTGATGGCACAAATTCCAACTGAACTATCTTTCATTTCCAAAGATGCGACAGCTAAATCTAAGGATCATTTCGAGCACACAAATTTGATTAATGGACACTTTTGGAAAAACTTTCAGTTCACCCCTCGCTAAAGGGAAAACAAATGAAGGACTTCCTCTCGCAACACCGAATTTAATTTTTAAGCTCTACATGATGTTTGTACAGGGTGACCATCCCCTTTAGTGGCCCTAGTGTTTTTAATGTTATTAGATTACGAAACTTAAATTAACACAAGGATATTTGATTGAGAATAATAATATAGCACAGGACACTGCGTAAATTTTTTGATTCTATTTTCAGTTTTTATGGCACAGTATCAGTAGAAGTGAATTTTTCTTTATAGGAACTTAGTATCAGTCAAACTGTTTGCAACCCACAATTGCAACCACATTTGTAAAACTTGAAATACGAGCAGGAAAAAGAAGTTGATAATGACGGACGGGACACAAAAAAAACTCACATTTCTTTCGTTGAACATGTTGTAAAATTGTGTCAATTTAAAAAGCACTAATTGCAAGAATTATTTTTGAAGTAACAAGTAACTGAAGAACAAGGCAATGTGTAACGACTTCTGATTAATTTACTTTTTCTTTACACTGGCGGGACAAAACAATTTTATGTATAAAAATAATTCTAAAAAAATTATTCAGACAAAATTAGACAGTAGAAATTAAAAATTTTTGGTCTCTTTTAATGACGTAAGCTATAAAAGCAACATTTATATGTGTGGAATAATTCACGGGACAGCAAAATTTACAAAAATAAAAAAGTAATAAAAATATATAATAGACCAGATTTTCGGAAACTCTCGTAACATGCAATTTTTAAGAGCATTTCTTAAAACTCAAAATAAATTTGTTTTGTTAACAATGGAAATATTTGCCACCATTTTATTTATTCCTAAATTCTTAAACTGAATCGTATCGTAAATGAGTTTTTAACATCCTACAGTTGTGGTTAGCCTTTGTAATTTAAAAAATGATATTTTTTTCAATTTTCTTATTAGTATTTAGTTTAAAATCATTGCATCAAAATTTTCAGTTTGATAGTTATTTTATTTTACACTAAAATTTTTTCGCTTTTCAGGCTTCAGGTAAAATCTTTGGTAACTAATCGATAGTAAATCGTACTTAAGATTTTAACTATGAATGCGTATTTCAGTGCTTTAGTAGAAATTGGGTTAAATTCACAGCTTTTTGGCAACACCGCACGCTAGGATTTTAAATGCTTGTGTGTTGTTGTCGTTGTTTTTGATTTTTTGGTAATTTTTTAATGTTTCTTAAAATTCAATGTCCACGACACTCATGTTTCATAAAAAATAATTACAACGTCACCAAAACACAGTTTTATTGGTTTTTTATTTAAAATCTAATGTTTTAATTCAGTTGTGTTTTTTTTCTTTCCAGATCTATAGTTTTTTCAGTTTTCTAGTATTTAAGTGGCTTAGTTTATCAGAATTTTATATTTTTTAGTTTTTTTGTTTTTAGTTCTTCAGTGCCTTGTCACTGTTTGATCTTTTAATTTTTGAAAATATGCTTACTTTAATTCTGTATTAATCTTATATTTTAATTAAAAACAATTTTTGTATCAGTTTTAATTGTGAAATAAAAAATAATTTACGTAGAAGTGTTAAAACTGCAGTATTCGCCAATTTTTAATTTTGATTTAAAAAAATTATTTTAAACATAATAATTGTAATTATAAATTTTTACAAACCGACAGTGTAGATTTTACTTAGTTGTGGGAAAGTGTATAATTTATTCTAGGATTCTTAGTTCTTTTACAATAAACTAAAGAAGCGTGTTTTTATAACAATAAACAAATTATTTTAAAAACTTACCAAAATCGACCATTTTATTCGCATCTAATCCCGGCTCTAAAATCGGTTTACTAGTGTCTCATTTGTCTCAGGAATGAGTAATTATACCTAAATATCACCTCCTACTTGTTTATTTGGTGCACAAAAAATTGCAAGACGATTGAAGCGTTTGTCATTGAATATCGGAGGGATATTGCACTCCCAACTGTTAAATAGACTAATCATAAGGCATTCAGAACTGAACAAAAAATTATTCCTGGATTATGTTGTAAATGTCGACCAAACCATCAAAAATTTCGCTGTTTTTTAAGAAACTTTCAAGTTTTCTATTCAAAAATTTCATAAATCGTGGATAAATTGTGGATTCATTTGTTTTTGATAAATATTGATTCTCAAAATTAGTTCGTGCTTAAACTCAAACTTTTCATCAGTTTTTTAGAAAAACTTAATAGTTTCGCAAGGTTTCCTCTTTTTAGTTTTTAGTTTAGTTTTTATGTAGAAAATTTTATGATCTTTGAGATGCAAAAATAAAAATTTTGTGTTCCTCTTAATTTTTTTCTCGTTCAGTTTCATAGTATTTCAAGTTTTTAAGTTTATTCTCAGTATTTCAAATTTTTAGTTTTTTAATTTCTTTCTAATAAATGATCTATAGGCTGTGTATTTTGTTGTTGTCTTTTCAGAAGGTTCTTTGTAACTTGAACTTGGTCATACTTTCTTGTTTTTTTTATCTAAAAAGTAATTAAAAATACAATTATTCTTTTTTGATTCTTTGTCTTTAATCGCTGGTGTCCTAGGTTATGGCGTATTGGGTAATGGGGCCCTGTAGTAGCATGTAAAAAAATCCATATTTCACTTATAAAGACAATTTATTTCTACAGTATTTACAAAAATATACAATCGTGTAACAGTTCACAACTTGTAATAACTCGTTGAAAAATTCCTTTCTTTCATGTGCCTATCAACCCAGTCCGTATACATCGGCAAATTGACATAAACCCCTGGCGTTTTATTTGCTCCGCATCCAATCCCCCACGAAACAATTCCTACTTGAACAAACCTCCCTTCCTCCTCCAAGGGACAAATCAAGGGACTTCCCCCGTCCCCTTTGCAAGCGTCCCTATTCTTCTCCCCTCCGGCGCACATAAAACTCCTGTGCAACCTGAACGCTTTCCCCAACTTGGTCCCTCTCAGTGCCTTTTGACACTTATTCCTCCCAACTAACGGCACCGTCACCTTCCTCAAAACCGCCGACAGTCTTCCCCTCGCTGTAGCTTTGCGTCCCCAGCCGCTCGCCACACACCGCTTCTCATCAACTTTTAATTTTCCCGCCGGCAAACAAATGAAGCCGATATTTGCTTTCACAACAAATGCTTGATTCAGAACAAGCAAAGCAATGTCGTTCCATAAAGTCCCCGTTTTGTACTGGGGGTGAACGAGGATTTCCTTCACAACTTGGTCCTGGTGCGGGAACGGTTCGTCCGTCTTCTTGATGTTCCATTCGCCTGCACGCACTTTCACGGTGTCGGGCGAACTGGCGGAGACGCAGTGACCGGCAGTTAGGACCACCTGGGGGTGGATTAAGGAGCCGCCGCATATTAATGCCGCCTTTTCGCTGCTTTCTGGACTCACAAACACCAGCACGGTCCAGGGGAGCTCCCCGAACTGCACTGTTTCCGAATCGGAAGTAATGCGGGGGCCAATGCCTTGGGAATTGGCGAAACCGCACTTTTTGGACGGGGGCGCTTCCAGGGGGGTGTCGCAACACACGTCGAAATGGTTGGGGCAAGAGTCGTCCTCGAATCTAAAAAATTGTAAATTGTTGGAAACTTTGCGTCATTCTGCCATAAATTATTTAGCATAGTGAATCCAAACCGCGATTCTGTGTGGTTTTGCAACAAACGCAATTTGTCAGTTCAATCGGTCCTGCACTGCAATTTATCTTTTACTTACCGGATATCCAATAATCCCTGTCCATTGGTCCCTTCATCATTATCCGCACATAAATGCGGCGGGACGCACTTGCACTGGATTTCGCTGGTGTTTTCGTCGAAATATGAGGCAACTGCGAACTTGAGCAAAGTTGCAAAAAGGAATTGTTTCAAACTGAACATTTTATTCCTTTGAGGTTCTGACGGCAACTGAGCGAAAACCGTGCTTAGGATCGGTTACTAATTACCTGTAGGCTGCTGAAGTATTCAGCAGGGAATTATTGCAAGAATTGGCTTTTAAATGGTATACCTGCTTAAGCCAATAATCCCCTCTAAATAATAAAAGATCCATTTGTGAAATTTAAGCCCAGCTTTCACTCAAGTCGTTCGAGAGCACTTTGTAATGTGCCTTTGTTGCGCATTAAGAATATCTCCTTTAAAAATCATGTTTGTACACAAAATCCTCTCGCAAAAAATAACAACAAGTCAGTGACCCGTAAATCTGTTAAGTGTCAATAAAAACCCCGATTTGATGACATCATGTTCGACACGTGACATCATTACCGGCTGGAGTTTAATTTGCAGCAAGACCTGCAATTGGCCCACCATATCCGCCCTGAAACAAATGGATTTGAAAGTGATTCCATTTTCTGTGTCATTAGTTTCCACTCTTGGCGCCAAACTCCACTCGGAAAGCTCAAAATAAAATTTAAGGAATTTTCAAATCAACCGTTCTCCTTATACTTTCCTTCGTCTAATACGAAACGTGCCCAATGCTCGGTAAATATTATTTTGATTTCCCTTTTTTTGCATTGAAGGGGGTATCAAAGAAGCGGGTTGATGACGCGGAAACAAGCAAAAGATGCCAAGATTGTTCATTTCGCAGAATTTCTAAACACCAGTTGTCTTTTGAGAAAAGTCAAGTTTTAGAGAGACACAGGCGCCGTAAAGATTAGGACTCATGGGGAGCCGAGACAGGTATCGATATCCACTAATCTTCGGAGCAAATAGAGTCTGTCACGTCGAGCCAAAACGAGCAAGGATTTGTTTTTGTAAGTGTGATATCAGGCAAAACAACCATTTGTTAAAAAAATCAAGATTTAAGTAACATTGTCAATTAATTTAATAAATGTCTTACGTCCTATTTAACTTAATTTAAGGCACTAATTGACTCGGCTTTCTAGATTTTCATGATCTTTCACAGACATGGATCTGACGCTATCGAATTTTCTGTAAACGAATCCACTTTTTCAAAAATAGAACAATTTACGCTAGAAATTTTCATCAAAGTTTTTTTCTATACAAATTAGTATGAAACAATAATTGAACATTTTTATACTCACTAATCTATTTGGTTGTTATAGGTATTGTTTATGTTACATATTGGATTATCGACGTGCAATTAATTTTTTGTAGTTGATGTCTAGAAATTCCCTATTATTTTGTTTTTTTAGGTAATTATTTGAAAGAAATAATTTTTCTCTTATAGGTATTAATAATGTTTCTAATAATGTTGTTGCTTATTCTAGCTTTATTCTACAAGTGGTTACTATGGTGCATTATTTCATTTAGTTGTGGTTTGTTTTTTTACGTACCCGGATTTGTTGAGCATTACACCTAGTTATCTAAATTTCTTTAATCAAAGCCATACAACAAAAATTCGATAGAATAAAGTAGCATTTGGTGATTCTTTTATTTTATTTGGTGATCTTTTTTTATTCCATCGCTAAAAACATTTAACAAAAATTTCTGGATGTATGATAAGAGAAAACGTTGTATTATACACGTAAAGAAAAATTGGCATATTCTGCTCCTTATTCCTTTCTGAAACTCGTGCTCCGCACTGTTTTCAGGCTCCTCACTCGTTTCAGAAATCCATCCATCACTCACAGATGATGAACAACTTTTCTTTGCTTATATAATAAACTACTATTAATCTATTATTATTAATTAGAAAATAAAAAATTAAATTGTTCTCATAATAAGTTAGTCTTTTAGTCGGTATGTTGTCACGACAGAATAAATCGTGCAAGACAAGAAAAATAAAAAAAATGTCTAAACTTTCGATAACTAAAATCTCATTCTCTACTGCATTTACTTGACAAAAATAATTAATTAAACCAATAAAAACAAAAATTTTGAGAACAGCAAAAAAGAAAATTTTCTGATAAAATTGATTAATGCACAAGAGAGTACTACATTTACCGTCAAAATAAATTATTGCACGACAGGAAAAATTTATGTTCTAAAATAAAAATAATACACTAAAAAACTATATAAATTTAATAATATTATTAATATAAAGACAATCAATATACCAATTTGATCACAGGTCTTTTTTTTAATTCGTTTCAGATACTCGTATGATAATAATAATAGTAATAATAATAATAATAATAATAATAATAATTATACATACAATTGCAAAGAAATAAGAACAAAAAAATAAGAAAAACTTAACACAATGGAAAGAAAATTTAAAACTAAAAAGATGCGAAAAGAGTGAAAATGAAAATGGAAATGGAACAGTAGCATGTAGTTAATTAACATTAACCATCTGAAAACAAAAAATCTTTGTAGAGTGTATGAAATTTATTCACCGAAACTGAAAAAGTACCGTTGAATGAAAAACTTTTACTTTATTATCAACTGAGGCAACTGGAACGTTGTCATTATATACTTATTTCTGTTCTTTCAACTTTTAACCAACGTAGCTCCGGTACTTTGGGAGAATCATGATCGTATTTGTTTAGGTCAAAAATGAATCTACAACAGTTATTTTAGATTTTCTGTAATTTGTATTTTGTGATATTGTCTAAACAAGAAGAGTATAAAATTAAGCAATATTTTATAAATAATATAACTAAGCTTTCGCTAAATTTTTTACGTAATTTAAAATTTGAATCAGATTGTTTGTCAATAATAATATTAATTTGAAAAGAGAATATGATTTTTTAGGACCATATGAACATGAGACTTAAAACAAAGATTATTATCTGTTATGAGTCCTAAGTGTTTAATAGAACTAAACATGAAGATTTATAATTAATAATAGTATTTAATTGGATTATTTTTAATTGTTGCTAGCGAACCATATAAATCTATACATTTATCAGAATTAAGTTGTAAGTTCATTTGCATAGTTCTAAGTCGGCATTAATTTTTAAACATTTTTATGGAAGTTCTTGTTGGGAGAAGTGTAGATAAAGGTTAAAGTCGACACCATAAAAAGTATGTTTTATTGAGCTTGTTTTCGTTTCTAACAAAATGGTCGTATATAAAAAAAGAAGACGACCAAGAATAGATCCTTGGGGACCGCCTAATATAATTGTTTCAAGATTTGAGGAGAAATTACCTGTCATAACTTTCTGAGTCCGTTTAACTAGGTGAAATATGCAAACATTCAGAGAAATATTCAATTTTAATAGTTTGAAAAAAAAATTAGGTGGCAAATCATTTAAAAAAAATCAAGAAAATTTGTTTAAGAATGAATTTTTATTACTGTATAATATTGGAAACCATTGCATGTTTGATCAAAGAGTGGCTTATTCCAAAAAATGTATTTTATTAGATTTCATAACTTTGTTAACTTTAGGACCATATGAAAATTAAACAAAAATTGTTTTATTGTTTTATTTTTTATTTAATTTAATTTAATTTTTGGTAAACATAGGGATAGTTTACAGAAGGTGAATTAAAAGTCAATGATTGTGCTTTCCTGTATTATTTTTCTGTCGCTTATATTAATAATTGATATTACTTTTTATATTTTATACACGTAAAAGTGTGGAACAAAAACGTATAAAGCATTTTTCGGTCATTATAAATTTTAAATGAAAATAAAAACTAAAGTACCAATGCACAAAAACAACATAGTTTTTGTAAAAAAATGTGCATTCCACTTCAATTGTGATGCAGTAGAGATTTAAATAAATTGGCCTTTTGTATGAGAGCTCATTGCAAAACGTACCAACTGTTCGTTTATTTATTTTGATGGCAGCATACAATGTAAGTGTATTCGTGGTTAAAAATGAGTATAAAGAAAATAGTGCAGTTTAGAAACGAGCCGTCCTGATATAAAAGTGTAATAAAATTTAGAACTCGCATTTCGGAGTAACGAAAGAATGGCTCATGCCATATTTAAGAGAAATAAAATGAAAAATTCCGTGTTCATTTTATTATAGTATTAACATCTACTTGAGTCGCTTGTTTCTTTATCCTCGCAGCAATAATAAAAATGTTTGTCAGTTAAAAGTTAGGGCTTTTTCAATCCGTCCCAGCGCATTAAAAGTATATAGTGAAACTATCGTGTTTTAGCGTAGTGTCGCTTCTGTATCCGACAGTTCATATATAACTTAAATCACGAGCAATTTTCCAACAAAAGAAGCAAAAATCAAACGGTGTGATTTTAGTTTAGATCAAGTGGTCGTGATAAATGACGTGGAAAACAAAAGAAGGCAAACTATTACGTCGTCTATCTTGGATACTCGAGTTTGGCCCTGCTTGACTCAGGCCGACCCGACCGGTCAAACCATATATTCCAACTTGTCGAAGTTTGCCACTTAAGCAACGAACAAGTAGAAAAAATATCCCCAGCTACTTTTCAACACTTGTAAAACAAATTAGAGGATGTAATTAGTCAAAATTCGATTTAAACTTGGCGAGTTTCTTCGATTTAACTTTGACTGTTTTTCAAGTTCTCGCAATTTCGATGAATTTAGGGATGTTGTTTTCGGCATCGATCATCACACGAAAGGCGCTCTTAAATTACTTTTCATTTCGACGAGATTTACGGAAAGAACGGTTTAATGGCACGTCTACGGAGGACTATAACTTAGGAGACGAAACGAGATACAGAATCGCTGGATTTTCTGAACCCAATGGAATAGTACGGCAGAGTAAAAGTGAGGGCGCTTCGGACGTTACACCGTCATGGCGACAAATCGTCTTAAATTAATTTAAATCTAACCAATTTACAAATTACTAGGAAAAATGCTGAAATGTTGCATTCCTAACAGACTGAGAAAAACTATCGACTAAAATTTTCATAAGAAACATGGGAAAAAATTATTTTAAATTATAAATTTAGACTTCGTCCTATATTTTTTAAGACGCTGCAAATACGGTTAAAGAAAAAAAATGTTAGCAAGAAATTTGTAGAGAAATAAATTTTCATAAAAAAAATCCTCTTGACTTGTCTATATCATCAATCGTTTAGACCCCAAAGATCTTCAAAGTCACTGTAGCGATGGATTTGTTTTATTTTATCGGTGGTCAAGTAACGGAAAGTTAATTTGTACCTAAATTCTAGAAGATACTAGAAGTATGGTGTCTCAACTTTGTTCCTTAAACTTTAGACTTTTTTCTATCTTTAACTGTATTTCTAGCGTTTTGATAAATAAGCGACATTGCGCAAAGAATGATTGCCTAGACGTTCTACTATATACAGGGGTGTGTAATTGGTCTATAACTTTTTTGTTATTTGGATTATTGCTGTCGTTTCCATTATTTGATAAACCGACTAAAAGTCCACAAACTCAAAATATTTTTATTTTACAGGTGCAGTTTTTTAGGTACCTTATACCATTGTTTTCGGTGAGACAATTCAAATTTCTCTCACAAGAGAGATGAAGCTAAATCTGACTGCTTTAATTCTCTTGTGAGAGAAATTTGATTTCTCTCACCGAAAACAATGGTATAATGTAAAATGGTATAAGATAAATTAAGATAAGATAAAACAAAATGTCGTATATCACACGTGATCGAAATGCTATTATAAAGATCGTGAGCAAGCGCCCTCATGGGTCAAAATTTTCACTCGTATATAATGATGCATTTCTATCACTTGTAATATAATATATTATTATTACACAGAGGATGTTGTATTGACTTACCCTGTATAGGGTGGTGAACCAATGTTATGTTTTTTCAAATGGAATATTTTATATATTTTAGCATAATTAGATTCTACGCAAAAAAATAATGTAAAGTTTTATAAAGTATTATGAATCTATCTCTTTTTCATTTGGAATTATTTAAACGTTTTGTTTAAAAAAATCAGTTTTGAAAAATTAAATTGAAATTGAAAAGTCGTCAATAAATATTTTCTGACAAATTTGTAACAGAAAAACTCAAAAAACCTTGTATTTTTATCAAATAGTCAACATTTACTTGAAACTCGCCCATAATGTACATGTAGAGAGTATGTTAGAATGCAAAAAATTGAATAACTCATTTTTTGTTTCAATGAAACACTATGTGTGTCTTTACATAGCATTTTTTGTAAACTTTCTAATGATATGCAGTTTGTATAACAAATTTGAAATATTTCTTAGTGTTTAAGAAAAAATCTTTTTTAAATTAATTTATTAATTACTCTTGATGAGTGAAATTTATTTAGGTATCAAGTAATAACATGGATAAATAAAGATTCGGTAACATTGATGAAATTTTGGTGAGTAGTAGTTTTTTACTTCCTGAATAACGAAATACATTTTGTTTTTTGACAACACGTACCGTTTATTTGTTGCAATTTTTTATTAATAATTTATTTAGTCTTTATATTAAATCCTAGTTCTTTTTTATATTAAAAGCTCAGATCAAAGTATTTATTTCAAACAATTACCACTTGTTGCCAAAAGTATAAGTTATTTTGAAAAATGGACATCAAAACGTCACACAGTAGTCTCCTGAATTTCTCTTTTTACGTTGGTGACAAGTACACGGTAGAATCGTAATGTCGTAAAATAATTGAGGTCTAAATTGCTTGTTTTGGTTGCTGGAGCTCTTATATAATGGACGATTACTGTTTGCTTTTAAAACGCGACACTAACGTCCCTAACAAAAAAATGTTGAGACTTCAGTCTTTTATCGTAATAATGTAACTTTTTAAATGTTTCTAAAGTTAATTTTTTAAAATATTGTGTAGTAATAATAAGATAAAAATTAAATAGAATTATTTTCATTACTTATTTGCTTTAGCATGAGTGTCAATACGAACTTGGTAACACACGAATAATACGTGATGGGACATTTTTGTAAAAATTTTCGAAATCAGGTTAAATAATTATAATAAAATGTTGAATAATTCCAAGACAAAAAGAGAGAGACCTATAATAGTTTATATAAAGTTACATTATTTTTTTTGCAAAATTAACTTTTCAATACTTGACTACCGGCAAAATGAAGTAAATCCGTCGCTTGAACGTGTTTGAACTACTTTGGGGTCAAAAATGGATGAAGAGAGAGATAAAGCCTCGCGGAATTATTTGTAGAAAATTTAATTATTTACTTTTTTTCTAACTTTTTTCTTGCATCTGTAACCGTATCCGCAACTTTAAAAAAAAACAAAGTACAATTTGGTAAAATTTTATATATTTTTTAAATATAGTTAACACTTAAGTTCTGGCATTATGTTTATGTCTTACTATTGAGAATTTAATGCCCTATCT
Organism: Tribolium castaneum; assembly: GCF_031307605.1. Lineage (NCBI taxonomy): Eukaryota > Metazoa > Arthropoda > Insecta > Coleoptera > Tenebrionidae > Tribolium > Tribolium castaneum. The sequence continues at coordinate 10,162,662 of NC_087397.1, forward strand.
GCCTGTATTTTTTGTTTGCTAATAGTTAACCGTTATTAAAATACAACAATTTTTTCTAATTTATTGCTTTAAAAACTTGAACGATTATGAAACAACTGCGCTCTCTGGCGACATTAACAGAACTATCAAAGACGAGAGCGTTTTCTTCGTGCGTCGTTTCCTATCCTAACCTTTAGATATCCGTAGGCAGGTCTATAAAAACAAACACCGGATTAAATTTTTTCAAAAGCGCAGCTTGTAGTTTTATCCCTGTTTTATGCGAATTGGTATTTAGTTACAAAAAGCGCTTTTTGTGTAATTAGTGCCGAATATGTTGCAAAAATATTTGTTCTAATAACACTGTCTGCTCTCAACGAGTGTTTTATAAAAACGGATGATCAAAAAGCAGCCCGTTGACAGTTGATAAATAAATACATTGGAGTTCATCGGAACGGCAGGTGGTGGAGGGCTTGTTGGTCCCCATGTTCAATGCGCGACATCAATTTTACGCTCCATGCATTCGTCACTACCTTCGTCCCATTGCGTTCACCCCAACCCGACAGAAATCCCGGATTTAGCAAGTAGAAACACGTCATCTCTGGATAAAACAAATCGAATAAAGCTCCATTCATACACACAAAGTTGCACCAAATTAAAATAAGAGAACCAAAAACAGCGCCAGAAATAGTCACATTTGCTATTTTTGTCGGAAAAGTTTAACTCGACCGTTATCAAGAGGCGTCTCGCATTATATTTTCAATAAGCTTTTTCCATAACGTATTTTTCTTTACGAATATATGAGCTCTGATCTTATCAAAGTCAAAAAGTAACGTATTCTTTTGAAGTCACTCGCCGTGATACATAATATAAGGACATATCTTTCCCCGGTGTTAAAAGAGCTAAATGTAGCTTGACATCACCTCGGCGTGATACAAAACCCCCAACAAAAAAATAAAACATAGAAAGCTCCCATTTCACAATAATTGTAAAAGATCGCGGGCACTTTCCTGCAGATAAAGATAAATTTTTCGATAGTTTGCTGCGCCCAAAAATATCGAGTTTAATTCCAGGTGTAGTCGCGAATATTTATTTGCAGGAAGCGACAGCCATAAAACATTTTGTCCCGGTTTTCTTACTCGCTTCAAGATTCACGCACTAACACTTTATCAACGTAATGAGGCTCAATAATGGACTTGGAGCTGGAAATATCAATTAGGATTCGAATATTGATAAACTGTTGTATTATGGGGTTACAAATGCCCGGGATGGCGGTCAATAGGCAGGTCGGGTCATTTGCAGCTGGGTCTTGTGTCATCTCAGCTATGCACTTAATTGACCAAAAGATAATGAAAATGTACGACTGAATTGGACTTTCAGGAAACAACCAGCGTTGCCACCTTTCCGACATGGCAATAATTATAATTAGTTGCTACGGTCACGTTATGTTACATTTATTGTGTGCACAAAGCGAAACAACAACTTTATTTGCTCGTATTTGTTCTAGGAAATTAAATTTTAGTTTATGTTTATGTTGTATTAAAAAAAAATACAATAAGGATACATTATCAGAGTAGTACAATTAATCATCATAGATAGAAACAAAATTTCTTACTATTTTTTAATAGTAGTAGTGTTCCTCTCTAGTTTAAAATAGACAAAGTTAATAGACACATAAGATGCTTGAGAGCTGTCAACATGGTTTTATGACAAATAAAAGTTTAGATACAGCGTTATTTACTTACATAAATAAAGTAATTGCACAAGTAATTGTTGTACTTGATAAGAAAAAACAGCAATTGCCCATTTGATTGCAATAATCATGCAATAATGTTAAGAAAACTCGAAATATATGGAGTAAGAGTAGTAGGCGCCCTTAAAAGGTTTGAAAGCTATTTATCTGAAAAAGAACAACAGATAACAATAAACAATGTTTTTTCAAGTTATAACTTGATCAAAATGGGTGCTTCACAAGGCTCAACTTTGGGGCCTATGTTATTTACGATATACCTACATGATATGTTTCATAATGTTCAGTTAGGCAGCTGCTTATGCTGATGACACAAATTTTCTTGTTCAAGCTGGCACCTTAGAAAACGCAAAGAATATTTTGTCCGAGGTGGTAAAATCACTGAATGAGTTGAAAAAAATAAACTAGTCATAGATTTAGAGACAGTATTACATTTATATTATGGTTCGTTTCAAAACAGGATTTTCTGTGCTCTTTTTATGCCTTAAAAGTTTTTCGGTTACAAAAAAAGCAATACGAACTATTGCCAAACTGAAGAGAAGAGACTCTTGCAGAGAATATTTCAGGTCTCTTAATAATACAACTTTATATGGAATATATGTTTACGAAGCAGTCCGTGAATTTTAGTGACAACTAACTGAAACATAATTATAATTCAGGCTGTGTTAAAATGATTCTCATCTAGTTAATTTTAAAATTGATTTGCATGTAAAAAATTGTGCCGCTCTACACAAATGAATCCGCTATGAACTGTCATTTCTGAAATGTATAAATTCAGTTAATTACATTTAAAAGTTTCGTAAAAAAGCAACTTAAACATTATACTGTTCAAAAAACACTTTTATTATCAAAGTTTATTTTCGAATTGAAGACTTAATAAATAGATAATGGCAACATTCGATATCTGAATGCGTGTCAGTAGTTCTATAAAACGACATTTCTGATTTTACTTGAGAAATTTATATGTCACTAAATGAGAATCATTTTAACACACCTTGTAGAAGACACTAAAATATGTTGGTCTCTGGGAATTACAAAATATTTCTATATCAAAAAACTAATTACTTTAAAGCATGTAAATGTACTACTTATATCTCTTAAATTATCTCCAAAAATATTTATTTAAAAAAACGTGGAAAAGATACCTACATGAAAAGATCTTGTGTAGTATAGCGAGTTCTTTACATTATTAGCACTTTTGTTTCTTGAAATGTTTTTTGTTATATACTTACAAATATTTTTCACTTTTTTAGTGTAACTAACTATACATTTTTGTAATAGTCTTTTTTACAAACAAATTAGACATTAGATTTTAGATGATTCCTGGTTCAAAAATGTTAAAATTTGTGTCTTTCTTCCTTTTTCTGTGTTTTAATTCTGACCTCAAAAGCGACTATTTAGGCATAAATTTTAGTGAAATCTCGCTTGAAACAAACTAAACTCATTAGACTGTCGAAAAAAAAATTCGATCAATAATCAGTTCTTTGGAATTAGTAGGTTTTGAACCATCCTGTACTCAAAAAAGCAAAACTCTCTGTAGCAAATCTGACATATCTTTATTTTGATGCCGAAAATTAAAATTTTTGGACCACTTATGTTAAAATGATTTTAAAGTTTTTTCTTCAAAAATGTAATAGCTTGCCATTGAAAACCTAAAATGACTTTATTCTGGCGTCTTAAAAAGTATTTTATATTTTACTTTAGTTGAAAACACTTTTGATGATTCCTTGCTTAAAAATGCCAAAACTAAAAACTCAGTCAAAAAAATAAAATCGCTTTATGCTACCTGAAAAAATACATTCATCAATTTTGTTGAAATTGTTTGATTTTAAAATTATTTATATTTATTTCTACTCCAAAAGCACCAATTTAGGTAAAAACATTTGCTTTTTGTAAGCTTTTATGCTTAAAAATAAAAAATCTTGCTGCCAAACACTTAAAACTGCAATAGACTGTCTGAAAAAATAAGGATTCAATTATCAGTTTTGTTGAAATAAATGATTTTTAAACAAATTTTTGTTCAAAAAATGGCAAAATCTGAAATAGATTTATTTTGATCTTGAAAACTAAAAGTTTTGCACCACTTGCTCAAAAATGTAAAAACTTACCTTCTCAAATCTACAGTCACTTTATTCTGACGTCAAAAATTAATTATCTAAGCATGAGAATATTTGACTTTTGACGAATTCTTACTTAAAAACGACAAAACTTGCAGTAAAAAGATAAAATCGCTTTATTATGTCTCAAAAATACAGTTCAATCATCAGATTTTTGAAAAAAGTTTTTTTTTAAAATTAGCATCTCTAGCCCAAAAACGATATTTTACGAAAAATAATCAGATAATTCCTTAAGAATCACTAAAAAATAATTTAACTGATGAAAGATACTGGAAAAAGACGAAAAGTTAACAAACATTATTTTTCAGTGCACACTTAGTTGCTTCGAGCTTAACAATAATAGAAATTAAATTAATTAAAAGCAAGAAATTCATAAAAAATATTAATCATTTAAGCAGTCTAACTACAGAAACTTGTTTTTTTTTTAATACAAGGACTCATTACGTCCTTTAACGCACCAAAAAAGGCTAAAGGGCAATTAATTTGAGTTAAGCATTATTATCTTTTGAAATAGGGGCCGGTTGGTGACCCCAGTCACAAAATGGCACCTTAACGCGTTTTTTCTCGCCCTCGTTAACTGTAAATTCGTGTTTTCTATCATTTAAAATGCAATTTCGGCCCAGATTTTATACAAGCTCGCTTGAAAGTGGTAATATCGGCTGAAGCTGGCAGGCAATGAACAGCTGAAGCTGGGACTGCAGGAAGTGTATTATGCAAACATAATTGCATTCCTGCAGTTTACTTGGGATTCCTGTGGTGTGCCTGTTTTCATTTCGTAATTACCACCATATTAGCAACTTCCGAATCTTGACCATTGCAGCCCAATTTTCAATTAAAAGCGGCCAATCGTAAAAGCTCGAAATAATAAAACACATTACGGGTGAAAAACTGGTTTTAGGGCTCATAAATTCCGATATTTGAAAGTAGTAAAACTGAAGATAAGCGAGTAAATGAGAGTCGGCTGAAATGGGACGTCATATCGGGGAAAAGTGCAATTTTCCTGCACTCGTATGAAACTAGGTGACACTCTGGAGTCGTCATTCTCGATTTGTTCTATTAAAATGAGCCGTCTTTCCGGTAAATGCTACTTTTGGGTGTAGCATTAAGGCCACAAAGAACGGCGAAAAAACCTCCTCCTTTGTCCATTCAGAACGGAACAAAAATACGCTAGTCTTAGCATCCTCACTCGAAATTTGCATTCGAATAACTTCCGTTAAACGTTTGCAAAGGAGAAAACAAGTTGAATTATTCGGCGAAAAGCGCAGACGAATGTGCTTTTTATTCCATTTGGGCTAAATGCAGCTCTTATCGTTTAATCTGCGTCAAATATTAAAATTTTGTCAGTGTGAACAAGTTTCTAATTTGCGCGTAGGACGAATTAAAACCGATAATAAAATTTTATGTTAACAGATTTTCATCCGGTAAAACTACCTCAATCGGTGTGGCTGCACTATTAAGCACGATATAATCACCACAAATGTCCACATTCAAATCCAGGACCGAGATAAATTATGTAGGACACGAAAACCACTGATGAAACTCAAAACTGTTGCGTCGAAATTGTTCATAAAATTCGTGTTTTAATAACGTCCGGAGTGACAATAATCAAATTATTTTCACATCAGATAGCCCAAAAAACTTGCTGAATTTTTTAGCTCACCACCGTGTAAAATTACAATCGATTTCCAATAGAAAAGTTAATTTTTAACCGGACCTGACTAAACTATGAATAAAACAGCAGCAATACCCGGCTTTATTTATTCAAAACCAACAATAACTCAAGAAAAAGTCCCCAAAGGCAGCAGCGTGAGGTCAGTGTTTGTGTACAGTATCACAGATCTTAGGTACTCGATTTCCTCCTGGTGGATGTCCCAGCCACTCAACTGTCCCAAAACTTTCAAATTGGGGCAATGTCCCATCAAAAGTTCCACCGAAATGCAGGTCAGCCCCCGCGCGCAGGACAGCCACAGCTCTTCCAGGCACAAGAAATCGCACTCGGCACACAGCCGGAAAACGTCTCCGTCGGTCATGTTGATCACGCATCCGATTATCACACGTTTGAGGAACGGACAGTTCATTAAAATACACTTGAGGGAGGAGTCGGAAACGTCGCAGTAAAGAATCTCGATGTTTTCCAGATTCATGAAAAAAGTGTCCATCTGCGAGAAGGCCAATTTCAGCTGAAAACATTCCAGAGTGTGTAAATTGGGGACGCATAAACAGACGTCGCACAAATCCAGCGCATTTCTTTTATTGTGGTTTAATTTGAGGACCTGGAGCGCTGCTCCTGAATCGGCCAGATAATCCAATAGATCGGCGCTGTCGTGATGGACGAGTTTGATGCAATTCAATTTTTTGAGCTGCTTCAATCGGCAGATTACTCCTTTTTGGGGTGTGTCTAAATGGATACTTTTCAGCTGCTCACACATGTTGATTATTGCTTCAATAACCTCGTCGCTTGTGCCGGTGTCGTGCAGATATTTCAGGCGGGTTTTGTGTTTGGAATTTTTCCTGTACAACGTCAATAGAGACGTCCCCGTGAAAGAATAAGTGCGCAAACAAGTGAGATTTGGCAGATTTTCGATCATTTCAGCTATAATGTCACAATCCGATTCATCTTGCTGACAAATGGATTTTTTACCGAAATATCCTATATCCACACACGTTAGTGTCTCATTCCTGATCAGTCTCAAGCCAGAGCTTGTGAACGAGCACTCTCCCGAAATATCCAGGACTGACAAAGACTGCGCTTTGCTTATTGCTTGTAAAACTTGATCGTCTGCCATGTGTGGTATAACGAGTATTTTCAGTTTCGTCAAGTTTGTCACCAGCTCGCTGAGTTGTGCGGGGTGGTCGCGCACCCACACCCCTTTCAGGTTTAATTGCTGCAGGCCTGTACCCTTTTGAGTTATAACTTTTAATATTGCTTCGTAATAGGAATGGGGGAAGATTCCTGTATCCAGTTTCCTAACGTCTTGTCGAAGTAAAACTTGCAAACAACTAAACCTCGTAGCGGCATCCAGATTTACGGAATTTAAGATATTTTTTAATAACTCTTGAACAACTTCATAAGTGGCATCGAATAAATACTCCAAGACTACGTCGTAATTTCGGCCTTCGTCATCTGAAAGTGCCTGAATTAACTGCGCTGAAACGAGTTTTACGCACAAATAACTTAAAGGATGAACTTGATTCTTCGGTGACATTGTTAATTTAATTTATAACACTGTTACGAAGATGCTTTAATGACGGAGATAACGCGCAAAACTACCTATGTTCAGAGTTAAATTTGTTCTGGCACTACGCGGAGACGCGAATTATAAATAGATTTCACGCGAACATTTATAAAGGCTTTGTGTGCAACGACAATTACTTACAACTCGCAAAGTATTCCAATGCATGTTTTAACTAATAACAATCATTGCAATTACTTATCACCATGTTTGTACAGCGAAGGAAAAATAAAAGAAATCAAACAAACGTTTCATTTCATTTTGCAGAAAATAACTAGGGCAGGTGTGGGAGAGAAATCGAGAGGAAAATGAAAAATGTAATTTACATTTTTAAAATGTAGAGGAAATTTGAAAACAGCTATTTCTGATACATTTATATAGCCCAAGGACGATTCATTCAGGCTTCCATGTTATACAAGGTCTCCGTTTTTAGAGCTCCACCATGGGAATCTCATTTATTATAATTTAATTATAAAAAAATTATAATTATGTTAAATAAGGGCAAAGTTGCGTATTTTTATGATGAACAATTATCTGGAAAAAAACTGATGTGGCATTTTTAGTTTTTGTTTTTATTTTTTTAAGCGAAAATCAAAAGAACTAGACATTTCTAACTAAGACGTTCTTGAAGCACTTTTTTACAAGGAATCTAAATCTGTCATCGTATTTTCCAAGACTTTTTGAGATCAAAGTTACAAGACTCAACTTTGGTTTTTCTTAAGGAAGCCATATTCGCTTTATGTATTTTTGAAAAGTGTTTGTATTCCTGATTACAACAATGTATCACATGTTAAAAGTTAAATAACTTGAAAAAGTTAAATGTAACATCCAATTTTTTGTTTTTGCTTCTCAAAGATTATTAAATTGACTACATAAAAACATATCTCATAAACTTCAAATGCTCAAGTTAACAACTAAAAAGATACAAAATTTTTTGACTAAATTTGGTTTATTTTTTAGCTTTGTGACGGAATCTTGCGAAACAATTGAGTTTGTGCTCAAAAACTTGCGAAATGTTTGAGTTTGAACACAAACTAATTGTGAGGATTAATCTTTATCAAAAATAAATCGATCCACAATTTATCCATGATTTTTTAACTCAAGTCTAAAAGAAAACTTGAATTTCTCTTAGAAAACAGCAAAAATCCAGATGCTTTGGAAGGCATTTATAAAATAATCAAACCACAAATTTTGTTCAGTTTTGAACGTTTTATGATTGTTTGTTTACCATTTGAGAGTGCATTATTTTTCCCAAATTCAATGACAATCGCTTCAATCGTCTTGCAATTTTTTGTGCAGCCAATAAACAAGTAGGATGTGAATTTTATATTTTTATTGGCCAATTACTCATTCCTGGGGCAAATGAGACACCAGTGAACCGGTTCTAGAGCCGGGATTTCGTTTTAGATGCGAATAAAATGGTCGAATCTGCTTACTTTTTAAAATTATTTGATTTTTTTGTCGAAAACACATTTTTGTTTTAATTTATTACACAAAAACTTACTAGAAAAGGAAGACTTTCACACAACTATTTAAAATCTGCACTGTCGGTTTGTAAAAATGAATAATTACATTTATAATAAATAATAACTAAAATAAATAAATTTATAAAATCAAAATTAACTATTGGCGAACACTGCAATTTTAACACTTGTAAATAAATTAATTTTTTATTCCAGAATCAAGACTGATACAAGAATTGTTTAAAATTAAAAAACAATTTAATATAGAATTAGAGTATGTATGTACATTTTCAAAAATTAAAAGTGCAAAAGCTCATAATGGAGAGCTTAAAACGCTGAGAAACTAAAATCACAAAAACTAAAAAATGTTGAGACTGAAATTCTAAAGTACTAAGCGACTGAAAAACTAAGAAAGTAAAAAAACTATAAAACTGGAATTATGAAAAAATGTAAAAAAAGTTTTCTTAAATACGGTCTCCAGTCATTGCGTATAGAACTTTATGACATAAATGCTGACAAACTGAAAAGGACATTGGTGTTTAATATTGGAGAAATTAAAGGAAATCAGGGAAAATCAAAATTAAATCACAAATGAAAGCAAAAAAGACGTTTTAGTGTAAACAATTTTTATGTGGTTTAAATAAACCTAAAGATTAAACTACTTCTATGTAAATGATGGAATTTATGAATTTATTTCCAAAGAGCTGCAATCAAAAAATGAATAAAAAACAGTGAATATTGTCCAAATACCTTAATAAGATAAACATTCAGTTGGGAATTTCTTGCATTTACATCTAATTAAGTATTGTTTAGTTATTGTGACAATTTATTTCCAAACTTTTGCCTGATTTCTTCGAGATTTTTTCTGATTGTCCCCAATATTTTAAAAGGATTTTTCATGATTTTTCTTAAATTTTGTACACCGATTTCTTCTACAGAGTTTACTCCTCGTTTAGTTCTATTTAGGCAACTAATCTAAAATTTTATGTATTGAAAAATTTTCAAATAAACTTAGTGTGGTGGTTATTGGGTAATAGTTTTTCAAAAATGTTTAATTTCCTAGAATATTAGGGCAGCTTTACATAAGTGACAAAAAATGTCAAGTAAATTTGATGGCAACTAAAATGTTCTGTAAATCGGTCTTAGAATTTGTTTAAACGAGTTAATTCAAACTGTAGTGATTTATAATAATTATTACTACATAAATAAGAGCTTTTTCTTTTTGTACTATGCTAATTTTTCGTTTTAAAATATTGTGTGTGTGCATATCCGGCTTAAGCAACTATTTTCGTAATTTCAGTGCAAACACACGCCCAGCAATGTTTCGATTTTCAAGAAAAAACAGTAACGTTATGTCTTCAAATAGTAAAAATATTGTTGTAAGAATGGCTGTGTCTGTATCGGAAAGTGGAAACATTTATGTATTCAAATCCTAGTTCGTTGAAAGTTTCTGTATGTATAAAATACCGATCTCGTCTTCCTGAGATTATTATACACACTTTTCTATCTCCAATCAGACTTTCAGAAACACCTCCCGATTTCATGAGGTGAATACGATGCACCGGCGCGGCGCGGCCTAAACTTTGCATCGTCTCAAAGTTGATTTGAAAATTCTTCGACTCACACATTTCCCGTTATGAATTCACCACTTTCAGTTGCAATTTCTCAATTTCCTGTTAGTGTTTCTTTCGATTAGTTTAGGGATGCAGCAACAATGCTCCTTGAACTTTATAAGACAGGAGACGCGCGAACGAAGCATTACTTTGGTCCGAAGTTAATCGATAGAGTTTCGAATGGTGTAGCATCTGCGGTATTGTACACGGATCCGGATGGATGTTTATGGTCTTATTGTTGGCATACAATGGAGCAGCAGTCCTGCTCGCCACAGATATAAAAACAATTGTATCAATAGTAGCTTTTTCATCTACAGATATTGGAAAATGACATTTCGTAAAGTATCGGATCAAATCTCTCTCTTTGAAAAAATGCGAAATGTCACCACCACAAATCACACTTATCGGAATAAAAATGCACGAGTGGGCTAGACACAGCTATCGACACGATTGTTCTCATTGAATATGGAAAAGCTAATAATTGGAGGCCTCTGAAGTTGAACCCTCAACCTTAATAGATTTATGTGTAGTTTTGCAAGCGCTTAATTAACAAGATATTTGTTATTATTATTAGTAAGTATTTCTAGTTTGCGAGTATTTGACGTATTAAGTCAGCAACGAAATCTTCTTTTAAATAAAATTAGTAAAATTTTTTTTGTGTTTTACTATTGCATTTACGCAATTTTAAATGTTTTAATCGTAGATATTGTTAATGGGAAGATAAAAAATACTAAAAAGTATCAGGAAATCATTCAAGAATTTTTTTTATTTTTATAAAGGTCTAAAATATGCGATATGTCTCAGCGTAATATGACAAAAGTTTTTATCAAGACATTAATATTATAAGTACTCGAGATGAGAAACTATACAACAAAAAATAGTCAAAAGTTCGTCGGAAGCAATAATAGCACATTTTTGTTGGTTTAAACTTTGATGGGAAATATGAGTAGGAAGAAACTTTACATTTTACATTTGTGAAAAATTATTATCGCAATCATTAAATTTACGTATAGTTACAGTTCAGTTAAGTAAAATCAACAATTTATTTAAAAAATCTATTACAAAAAGATGGCTTTTTAAAGTAGGGTCGAAACCTGGGTTGGACATAATAAAAACATTAAAATTGCTTCTACGAGCTCAAATAAAGCCAAAATTACATACAATTATAATAAAACATATTCACAGAGTTTAATACCCAAGCCATTACCAATATTGATTGAAACATGTAACTTTTCAAGTTGTTGCTGGAAACTTACTTATTTAACGTTAAAGTACAATTTACTATCAAATAGTTAATTGAAATCACCTTAGTTGCAAATCAAAAATTTTTGTTTTATTAGCACTTAAAGTTTGTTGAAACCAATAACTGTAAATTAATCAGTGATGTAAACAATGCGTACTGCTTTATTTTTTTTAGTATTGTTTTAATTCTACATTTATTGTGGTACAGAAAATTTGGAGAAACATCCTACGGTGGACTATAACTTTCAACCAGTTCACAAATTACATTAAAAAAATGCAGAAAAAATCCTTGCATACTTAACAGACTGAGAAAAACTGTCGACTAAAATTTTTAAAAAGAGTACAAAGAGATAAAGAAAAGATACAAGGAAAATATTTGGGTGAAATTTGTACAAAATTATTTTTTTTTAAGTCCGGGAAACCAAATCTCTATCGTCAACGGTTTAGGTCTCGAAGACGTTCAAAGACGCTAAAGTCGTGGTCAAGTAACGGAAAGTTAAATTAAACCTAAGCTGCAGAAGAAATATTGTCTTGATGATGTTTCTATACGAAATTAAATTTTATACGACTTTGTTTTTTACACTTTTCTTGTATCTGTAGCCGTTGGCAAAACTTTGAAATTTTTTTAAATATAATTTACGATAAAATTCTTGCATTATATTTATGTCTTACTATGTGTTAACCGTTATACAAATACAACTATTCTTTCAAATTCATTGCTTTGTAAACTTAGACAGTAATGAAAAAACTGCGCCTTCTAGCGACACTAACCTATGGAAAACGGGAACGTTTTATTTGTAGGTCGTTTCATATCCTAACCTTTAGATATCCGTAGTCTTAACCGAACTACAACGTTAGTTTTCAATTTATTTCTTGAAGTTATGTGAATGTAATTTTATCCTTTTTCGATGATTTTATTATTGGTGAATTTTTTTGTTAACGAATGTAGTATTAATCAGTTTATTTTAATAGTCATGCTTTTACAGACTCAAATGAGGTTACAATAATTCTTTTAACTGTTAGTGAAAAATGGCGTTTGACATGCAATACAAGACATTCTTTAATGAATTTGTCTGTACTGACAAAGACATAATTTTCTCATTTTGTTTTAAATCTTGCGAAATGAAATTTTTAATTTTAATGTTTTATTTTTTTAATAGTAAACGACATTTTTATTACTGTTTTTAAGTATACACATATACTTTGCTTTTATCCTGGTACGTATACAAAAAAATGAAAAAAAAACTTAAATAAAAAGTGAAAATAAAGTAAAAAAGTCGAAAAACTTGTTGATAATTGGTAATTACACACAAGTTATTATGTTCTTGTTTTTGTATTATTTTATAAGAAGCGATTTTTTTATTTAAGAAAATGCGTTACTCTAAATTCACCCTCCTGTATATTTGTTTTTAACATATTACAAAATTAATTACAACTTTCACTTTTTTATTACAAATAGCTTACTAGTTATACATACTCCTACACAAATTGAAATAAGCTGATTTCACGTAGCCAATAATTAGTCTATTGTTAATTTTTTTATTTGAGATTTGTTGTTTGTTATTGTGGCTGCACATGTTTGTTCTCGCATATCACCACAACAGGGTTAATAATGTATGTAAATCAGCGCCCATTGCGTCCACACACCATCCCTCACAGTCCATAATACTCTAGTAATGAAGTCTGTAATATCCGGAAAAAGTCTGCAACAATGCTTCCGGTTATATAACCTCTCCGCCTCCGGTTGTTGCTGTTAAATGAGTGCAAAGTCAATTTACGACGTTCACTTTTATAGTGCAAGACTTTTTGTGTAGCTTTTTGCCGTTATTGGAAGCGTTACTGGCCATTTTTACTTTACACTCTCTCAGTATAATGTCCGCTGAAACAGAAAAAAAACCAAACCGAAAGCAATAAATCTCGTGAAACAACTCCATGACGGATTAGAGAATGAGTAGTAGAGGAATGTAAGTGTGAATTCAGAGGAGTGTGAAGTTGTTCCGAGCTCAGGTGTGCCTTTTTCGAGCGCGGTACTAAACCACTCAAGTGCAGATGCGAGCGGCCAGACTGTCGCTCAAAAAGGCCGATTAATAAAGTTCGAGCAGAGCTAGAGGTTGCGTTTTTCGCCGATAAATTTGATTAGGCTTAATTAAAGACGAAACAGATCAAAAGGCGAATGATTTATAACGTACCCTCGGCGGTCGTAATATTTCAAAAATGGAAAAGACAGTCTGGTGTAAGAATGATGGATTGAGCGCTTGAAATACGCGAAAGCAAACAAATAATATCGGAGTGGATCTGAACAAGACTCTCGCAAATTCAATGATTGTAGGAGAGTCGTTTCGGCAGTAAATCATGTGTAGCGAAGAGAGATAATGATACAATTCAGAGCTTAAATCTCATTTTGCAATCGGAACAGTTAGTGGATATGGTGTAGCAGTTACGAAGCGCGATGCGCATCTAAATGTCACGACACTGCAGGTTTATGTGCTTTATTTGCAAATAGATCCGAGGGTCTATGATCTAACGAGATTAACTCGATCGGATTTTAAAGTTAAGCTCATCTCGACTGTGACACTACTGAATCTGCCTCTCCTCGTTCCAAATTAAACAAATACACAGGTAGTCCACTTAACCAAAAAGTTATAGACTGCGTGAAGTCAAAAATTCTCTTTCAAACACACACCTTATTTAAGATTGAGGACAGAGGCAGTCCTTTGGGCGGCATTTTTTTTCATTCAAACCAGTTTTTTTACGTTTTTTTAATAATAATAAATTATAAAATTGAAATTATTGTAGAAATATTATAGAACGAATTTAAATACAAATTTTTTGTTAAGGGACTACCAAATTATTTGTGTTGAACGTCAAGGATTTTGTTTAGGGTGCATAGAACGTACATTTGTTTAAGTCTTAGTTTGATTTGACAAATAAAGGTTGAAATTTTGTCTTTTACGGTTGACTGCTTAATTTTTTATTTCATTATTTTTAATCGTAATCTTGGGTTTATTTGGACATACACTGAATTTTCGCGCTCTTTTAGACATGACGTCAAAATTATTAATCTTAGTTAATCCATACAATAATGTCATGTTAATATTAATTAAATAGAATAATAAAATGAGAGAAAATAAAAGACGAAAGTTTAAAGATCTGTAAAATATAAAGCATACATTCACAGATCGCTGAAAAACTGGGAAAATCATTCACTTTAAATAAAAGAAAATTAGGAAGTCGTATCTGTAATGAAACCATAATATTTTTAACTAGAATCAAAAATCTAACTGTGATCATCATTAAGTCAAAGCCTGACTTAAACTTAAACTCTTGGATTTTTCAAAATTTCGAAATTTTTCTTTATCTTTATTTTTTCGTCTTTGTTGTTTCCAGTGTTGTTGGATTTAATTTTTTGTCGACTTTGCTAGATTGTTAAATACTAAGACACATTGGTGTTTTATTAGGTATCTATTTAATATTGCAAGATGTGCCATTTTTGCTAACTAAATTTATGATATGCAGAACCTAAACTACAATAATTTTTTGTTATAAAAACTTATAACTCAGTTGGATGTCTTGGATTATTACTTAAGCCATAATACGAGACTTTTGAATCA
The DNA here is from genome assembly GCF_031307605.1 of Tribolium castaneum. Lineage (NCBI taxonomy): Eukaryota > Metazoa > Arthropoda > Insecta > Coleoptera > Tenebrionidae > Tribolium > Tribolium castaneum. The sequence goes on from NC_087397.1 coordinate 10,177,667, forward strand.
CCTATTATTGTTATTATTTTATTTTTTCGTATATCAGATAAACATTTATTTGTTTTTTTATTTTAGTTTAAGTTTGATTTAGGATTTAGGGTTAGTTTTCTTACTTTCAGTTGTTTATTTTGAAATGAGATCGAAATTGATATTTATTGATATTTTCAGCTTTAATTTAAGATGTTTAATTTTTTTTTCTAATTACACAACTTTATAGAGGCTGTTCTGTCTAAACCTCATATAACAAGCATAGGTAGTTCTGATAATGATAGTCGTCTAAAAATTTATATACAATCACAATCCGTTGAGATTATAAAAATATTTTCAGTGTGGCGGTACTTCCGGTTATACCAGAAGTCGTTATCAACTTTTCGATTTTAAATGGAAAGCTATGTTTTTTACTGCATTTTTGGATTACTCGAGTTATTTTAAAGGAATTTTATCAGCTTTCTTTATACCTATATTTTGGATTTTTTTTTAAATTTCTGATTTGCATTTTTTACATCAAAAATCGATAACTCTGTCGTTTTGCTTATTGCTTCTTCGAAAGAAAAGGTTTAGATCTTTTCTTTGGTGTTTTTAAATTTTTACAAAAAAAATAGCAAACTCAAAATATTTAAGATTAAGTTAAGTTAAGAAAATTATTAAGTTTAAATAATTAAGTTCAGAACATCAATCAGCCATAAATCAAAATTTTTAAATGAAATGCCGTGATATTTATTCTACTAAATGGTAGAGAATATTTCCTATACTTATGTTTAACATTTTTCAAGTAATACGAACTTTTTGTTGATATGTGAGTAAAATATAAGAAATCAAAGTTTTTCAAAGCTAAAATTTAATTAACTAATTGTTTTAATGAAAAAAAAAGATTTTTTTTAAACAAATTTTATCGTTTATTCAATGAGAAATGTTTTTTGTCAAAAATAAATAATTTTTGGCAATGTTAAAGGAAACCAACATAACTTGAGATACCTATCACAGATAGATATTGGGAATGCTAATATAGAGCGTTACAGAGTTAAATTTTCTTCCACCTAGTGAAATAAAATTGAGGCATTCTATTTGAAAAAACTAACTTATAGCTTGACGAAGTAGTCCAATTATAACGTTAAGATTTTGGAATTCGTAAACTTTTTTTCCAGTTTTGAACAATTGATGGAAAGATCTGGCTTTCGTTTTTGATTGTCTAAATACGGTTTTCATAATCTCTAAAATTGTTAGAACTACCGATTTTTTAAGTGAAAGGTGCAGATCCAAATATTTTCAAAAAACCTTAATTGTTACTTTTAAATTTAGGTATAGAAAAAACTGATGGAAATCTTCTTAAAATAATTTGAGTTATCTAAAAACGGAGTCAAAACCTATCTTCCTTTTTAAAATATGAAAGTACAGAGTCCAACGGGTTATTGCTGTAGACTAGTTTTCAGATAAATATCATCAAAACTTTCAATACTTCTAATGTGGGAATTACAAGGAAAAGCATATTTTTATTACTTAATAATTTTTCTCTCTCGATAGAAATCAGAGAAACTGTTACCTGAGGCAATGCAAGTGTCTCTGCTTTCTGTTTTTGCTATTTTTTTTAATGATAATAATTATTTAAAATAATAATAATTGTTGTTATATTTTCCTACGAGAAAAGGAGCATTCTCGTTAGAGTGGCAAATACATTATGACGGCCCTGACAAAGGTCAGGTCTCACTAGTTGCTCTGGTCACTCGCAGACAAAGGAAAACTAGGTTCAATGTTTCAAAGTGGCTTAATTCCGTGCATTATGTCGGCAAGCTATGCGAAATTTTTATGTCAGTTGGAGGAGTGTTGGCAATAATAAGCGAGTTATAAATTGGAGTAAAAGCTTACTCTGCTCCTTTAAAACGAAAATAAAAAGCTTTGACCCATTAGTCGTCTTGACTGTTTCTCAACACGAGAATAAAATATAAACATGCAAGCGCAGTGCATTTCGTGTCGTTTAATGAAACGGTAGTAATAGCAGTGTTAATAGAAGAGATAAGAATTTAAGAGTCGTCATAAACGTCAAATCCGATCTGATTCGACCTGCAATAAATCTGTCGTTGAGTTGTTTAGGGCCCCGAGCCTTTGTTTAGAAAAATTTCCAATTACCGGCGTTCAGATTCCTTGGCATTTCCAGATGGTACGCCGATATTTCTGTCGTCCAGTTTGGCCCACGATAATAAAACCATTAAAAAAGTGATTAAAGTCTCCTGAAGTAAATCCATACATCTTGGAAGTTTTAATAACAAACTGAAATGAAACAAAAAGAACCGACGATAAAAATTATACGTCAGAGTTATTGGAGTGTCTTCTATCGCTAAATTATGGCATTTCTTCCATGTAATAAAAACGAAACAGTCGGGGAGCGAATATAAAGGCTCCTATCAGTTGTTATTGCACAAGAAACTGCTAACAAACGACTGATCCGCATAATTTCACAAAGTAGAAGCTCGCGAAAATTGATTTCGCTCATCACGACGTGTGATGTGCGATAAGCTGAATACTCATCTTCCATTTCGCCAAGTGGATAAAGCTAATAAATAGAAAAAAGATGCGCTGGAATTCAATACACTTTCGCAAGTTTGCCACAGATATTCAGCATAATCCCCAAAATATTTTCTTTTAATATGGGCTGGTTAAGCTGACGCTCGCTTAGAAAAACACCTTTTTCTACTGACTGAATTATTGAGTATCAAAAGCAGAGGAGGCAGGACTATCCAGGAACATATAACAGTAACCAAATGATAATAATAAGTTTTTTTTTATTAATTAGTGTTAAATAAGGAAGATTTGGAATCTATCTTAGTTTCTCATCCGCAACCAACAGTTTGATTCCTCATTGAGGAAATGCTTTAGAAAGTCCGAAATCAATTATTATTGAAGTTAGACTGTTTAGACAATTGATACTCCAGCTTCTCATATGCAAAATTATTCAAGGATTTTGAATTTCTTTTAACTTTGTGTCTAAATATTAGCGGTAATATTTTAAATGTAAGTCAAAGTTGTGCAAAAGTTAATTAGGTCAGTTCGTGTCCTTTAGTAGTAATATTTGAGGTACTTTGTGGAATAAAAGACAATTGAAAACAATTACAATTATCTATTAATTCCAAGCAACGTTTCGATAACAGACGATATCATCATCAGGCAAATTGAATATTTGTGAATTTGATGTTATGTTATAATAAAACGTGGGGGCAAATTTGGTCATGCCCTACAGTTTAAATAAAGAATAACAACCCACATTTATCACGTTAAATTTTACATTGTTGTCGCATATCTTACGACACTACGCGACAATGAGCAGGCGTCACATAATGATAAATGTAATAGTTGGGGTTAGTTATGAGCATGGATAACTGCTGTTATTTTTTGTTCACAAGTGATAGTTCAATAAAATTTATAGAAACTGGTTAAAATTGAGAATGTCAAACTCTGTATCGAAACATTTTTTTTCTTTGGTAAAGTGGGAAATCAAACAAATCAAATATATTTTTTCTTATAAAAAATTGTTTTTATTTGTTTTTATTTTTTTTACAGTGAACAGTTTTTAACATAAGTTTGGTTCTTTAAAATGAAGATTAGTTGGAGTAAGATAGAAGTATACTTTCAATTTTTTTATTGAAGTTAGACGGATAAGACAACTGATAATTTAGGTTTTTATACGCAAAATCATCAGTCAAAGTTTGAAGAACGGTGAAGATTTAGTTTGTCGAAAACCAACTGCATTATATTTTTTTAAATTGTTTTAGAAGTTTGAAACTGTTTTACTTTCTAATCTACAGCGAAGAGTTTTTGAGATATTGGTTAATGTTTTATTCTTCGAAGTAAAGATTATCTTAGATTTTTAGATTTTATTTTATTTTTTATGAACAGTGTCAGTGAATGTGAATTTTTCTTTACAGGAACTTAGTGTCAGTCAAATAGTTTGCAACCTACAATAATTTACATTTGTAAAATTTTAATACGAGAAGGGAAAAATTTATGACGGACGGGACACAAAAAGACCTCACATTTTTATTGTTAAATCAATCGTTATAAAATACTGTTAATCTAAAAGGCACTAATTCCAACAATTATTTTGAAGTAAAAGGTGGAAACTTAATGAAACTTTCCTAACGACGAAACTGAAGAACAAGGCATTGTGTAACGACTTCTGATAGTTTTTAATTTTTTTTAACAGGTTTTAATTATTAAAGACGTTAACAATATCAAAATTAAACAGTAAAAAGTAAAAATCCTTGAGTTTATTTAACGACGTAATCATTAATTGAAGTAAAAGATGAGTGCTTTTAATTGATTTTGTTGAAGTTAGACATTTCAAGCAATGTATACTCTATACTTTCAGTTTTTTAAATGCAAAATTATTTAAGCGATCATTTTTTTAAAATCCGATCGTTCTTTAATATCATTCAAAGTTTGAAGAACTGATTAAAATTTAATTTGTGAAAAAGTTTAGAAAACTGTCTATATTTTTCAAAAAGTTTTGGTTAAAATTCTTTGAAACAAGGACTGTAGTAAGAAACGAGGGCTTCAAATTGTTTTTATTAGAGTTGGATAACTGCTACTTCAGCTTCGCATAAGTACAAAATTCTTCAAGGAATTTGAATGTTTTTTATTTCTCTTTACAAACGATAGTTTTTAAGATATCAGCCAAATTAGTTTGTTAAAATTTAAATACTTTTAGAAATATGGATATTTGCAGCAGTTGAAATTCTCAAGTAATAATAATAAGATACTTAACTGTTGGGAATTCTGCATATTACTACTCAAGGGATAAAATCAAGGATGAAATGTTATTACTAACCTTGGGATTTAATAAAGTGTTTCCTAACTTTTGAAAGTTTAGTAATCGGAGTATTACATTAGTGATTGTGAATAATAAACCTAATTTATCCTTAGTCAGTCTATTATTAGGTCATAATATTGCTACTAAGAGACATCTAATGATATCAATAAAACCTATAGGTCTTATGAGAACACCATAAGACCCGTAACCAAATTAAACTGCATTTTCTACATTTACCTTTCTATTAAAAGAAAAAATATCATCGTTTTTTATTCGATGTGGAAGCCAGATTTACTGTAAACGAAATTGGAACTAATTTACTGAGTGCTGTCATGGACAGAGGTACTGCCACCATATGAATTTGTCAATGACAGCGGCTTTTTGATCTTCAAAAAGTGCGAAAAAATGACAAAATTTAAAAGATTTAGTGTTACATGTTGTTATAAATTATTGACACAAAAATTAACCTAAATATCCATTTTTGACATTATAGTCGATTTAACAAGGAAAATTTTTAAGGCCAAAAAGCTGCGGTCATTGTCAAAATCACATGATAGCAGTACCTCTGTCTATGACAGCATTCAGTACCTTAGAACATCCGTAGTTGGAACTACTGCAGACTTGCTTTTAAATATTAATTTTCCAAACGTCAAATAAAAATTTTGAAAAATAATTTTAAAATAATGATTTACTCGGATTTGGTCTATTGTCTGGCTGTGGATAAAACGTTGTATTGCATACGGGTCTTACATGTGTTTTATCCACTTAAGTAAACGATCGAACTGTGTTCTCGCGTTTAAACTGCGCGGATAAAACACATTGTAAAATTTTTATACAATAACTATTACGCTTATAAATAAATTATAAATAGATATTTAACTTTTTTAATAAAATTCTGATAACACCTAAATGCAAAACTCACTCTTTACCAAAAAATCGAAAAATGGTTTACCCGCGCTTTCATATTTAGAATTTAAACAGCACTTTACAGTTAGATAAAAAATGGTGCAATTTTTGTTTTCCTTAGGCATTCTAAATAAAGTCAAAAAGCTTTTGCGTATTATGAGAATTTCTTAACCAGACATCCAATTATTTTGTGAAATTTGCTGAAAAATAACGCAAAAAAATGCCGACTCACTTTTCTAATTAAAATGTAAGTAATAAAGTTTTTCAGCATATACACGTTGTATTGATAGAACCGTAAAAGAAACCAACAATTTTCAATTTTAATTTTTTTCTGAAGGTAAAAGAGGTAATAAGAATAAATAAGTTTCGTCGGCCACATCCGCCTGTGAAGGAGAGCAATACGTATAAAAATGTAAGAATTTAATGTTTCGTCGTGCCTGTCCATCCGATTGAGGCGTTCGTCGTTTAATTGAGGTTGTTTGTAATGGTTCGTCACGGCTTAATAAGAAATAAAGTGTTTAATTTTTATTAGCATGCGCTTCGGCAGTTAAGTCGGCTAATTACAGGTGGGGTGGTGATATTTCACTGTAGCGAGTGGCGCAGCTAGAATGGAAGAGCCGTATGGGTCCCCGGGGACACGTAGGGCTCTTGCGCATCGCTGACACCCAGATACATCACCCTGCCCGAACGGCTGGAGCATAACACCGACTAACTTCCTGTTAAATAGCATTAGTTTGACTCACATGTAGACCACACAGGATTGCCACCTTAACTTGGAATTACCTCTCACCGTCTCGCAAGACATTGGCAATGATGGTTGGAATTCGAGCCACGCGTCAAAACAAATAAAATAAGCATAACTAAGTGATATTTCATAAGGTGGAGTGCACGAAGACGAAGATAAACGCGTTTGAGAGCCGGAGCAATATACTTAAAATTCTCCACAATTGGATGTAGAGAAATGTGATTTCCGTTATTTCATTTCCGTTACTTTCACATTGTCGCGAGTGAGCGGGAATAGGGACGACGCTCTGAAAACACATTTGCCACCGGTTTGCTCTTAGAGGTGTGTACGGGAAGGCTCCTAGGGGAGTTCGAGACGACGACTGTGAAATAGGGTGCCATTAGTTCTACGGACAGTCCATGTGCCCAATCATATTGGATTGGATTTGCGGACGCTTCGTTCGACCTGCAATCATAGTAAATTTACACTTTGATGCGCTTATATACGCCTCCAGTCCCCAAAGACCAAGCCAAAACAATACAAGAAAACATAACAAACAAAAATTAAATCAATTAATTTTTTACACACCAAGGAACAAATCGATTTTTGCCGTGCTTGACAAGCCACAAACATCCAAACCTAGAAATTTAAACATTTTATATACAATAATAAAACCTAATTATTTACATCAACTCATCCAAAATCTACAAAACTAATTAATTCATTGTTAGGGTGCAAATTATCAAACTTTTTTTGATTGCTCATTACGTAAGTTCTCAGGACAGTAGAACACGTTTGAAAGAGAGTATTTTGGCATTTTAAAACAATTAAGTTGTTTATAAAAATTAATTGAATTTTATTGTAATAAATTGATTACAAACTTTCTTAAAAAATAAAAAATAAATAAAATATTATCTGAAAAATACTACTTTTGACATAAAATCATCTGCTTACCGATTCAATTATTATTATTATTATTATTATATTGTCGGGTTACTGTGTAAATAAGATAAGTGTTTGCATGTTTAGCACACAATACATACTTTTTGTTGATGTACAGAAGTTTAATATTCATTTGTTTTCTCAAGACTAATGTTAAGTTTCTTTATTTTTCTTTTAAATACTTTTTAGTTTTGAGTAACTATAAATAAGTGTAATAATATATCATTAAATTGTTATGATTATAATGAGACCTAACATAGTTTTATTAAATTAAAGTTAAAAATAAAGGTTGAATTTTGGTGGAGGCGCCGGGTTCAACTTACGAAAATTTTTATTCCTTTACTAAATTATTACTTTTGTTCACTAAACTGGTAATGCATTGCTATTTGAAAATATTCTGTGTTTTTGACGACAAAAAAAGCACAATTTTTGGACAACGTTTCTATTTTACTACAAATCTTCTTCAGACCCGTCAATTGTTTCTTTACAAATTTTTAGTGTTATTTGTCTGTAACGAAATTGTATTTTCTGTGCAAGTGTACTTTGAAAAAATACTTTTTGACGAATATAGTACAATTTCTTTTTTCAAAAGGTTGTTTTATTTTTTGACTTAATTTTTTGGAGTCAGAACTAAAAATTTAGAAATTTTTTAAAAAATTATAATTTGATAATCATTTGTCAAACTTTATTATCTAGCTATTAATTTTTGAATAATGTAATAAAAAATTTCAAATCAAAATATAAATATTACTTTAAATTAAAAAAAAAAAATTTAAAATTAATTTGACTTGAGATTTTGAATAGTTAAAAATACTAGGTAAAATTATTATAAATCAAATATTTTTAGCGTATAAATGGTACCTGTTGAAGACTATCAGTCGTTTCTAAATTTCCAATAAAATACTTAAAAAATTAATTAAATAATAACAATAATTATAAAAACCTTTTTTTTCTTATTGTTTATTAATTATTTACCGGAATGTTTTATGTAACTGCTACATACTCATGTATACTGATGAAGTTAAAGTTTTTTCTGAAATTAAACACTTAAAGAATGTCTCACTTTACAATCTAATATTCTAAACTTAGTTAACTGGTGTTGGTTAAATAATCTTAAAATTAATATCTCAAAATGCAAAATTTTTAAATATTTCAAGAAAACATTCACTTAGATATGACTATAAAATAGATGAATCAGTTTTAGAGCTTTTAGATACGGATCCTGTTGTTTTATTTTCTTCAAAACATTCTTTGACAAAACAAGTAAATTCGTTATCTACTTTTTCTGCCAAAATATTAGGTTTTATATTACGCAGCTAAATTTTAATAATATTGTAACTTTGAAAACTTTTAATTTCACATTAATAAAGTTAAAACCTGTGCTCCCAAACGGAATAGTTTCTATGAAACCTATAAACTAGTTCTGGAAAGCGTACAGAAATAATTTTTTAAATATCTTTATTTTAAAACTAAAAGAAATTACCCTTATAGAGGTTTTCCATATGAGATTTTTTTGCTAATGTTTGATATGCCATCTTTAGATATGCAAAGAATACATCTTTGATTAACATTTCTTTTCAATCTGTTATAAAATCAGATAGACTTCTCTTATATTCTAAACAAATAATTTTTTTTACGTCTAGACTCTTTGCACGTGCCACTCTTACATTTCGCTTACAGATTGCAAATTTGAACTTATTAATGAAATCTCCTGTTCCAGGGTTAAGTGTATATCTTACAACGAAATTTGTTCAGCCAGTAGAATGTTTTGTTGTTCCTTATCCTATTAGTTTGTATATGTTTGTAATTTTTCTTTATTGTTTATATTTAATTATTTGTTTATATTACTTCGTCATTTGCTGTTTATTTTTATAATTGGATTGTACTATTTCTATTATTGTATTATTGTAATTGTCCCGTTATTAAAATTATTATAAATTCTGTTGGGCACAAAAACGTTTATTTATTTATTTATAAAAAACCGGCGAACTCTAATTAAAGTATCTGGTATTCTCTCTGCACATTTCACACGAATTCTGTTTTTCAACTCGTTCATATTTTGAAAAGAAGTTTCATACACTTTATTTTTAATGACCTAATAACATTGTTATATTGTTATGGTACTTGACGTTCAATAATAATTACTACATGATTTGTCATAGTTTGATAATATCGTGGATGTCCAAATCAAGTAGGGTACTTTTATAGACGCCACACTCTGTATACTACCTAATATACTATAATTTTAGTTTTAATTCGCAGTAATATTAGTCCTTGTTTGCGTGTTATCCTGGCTTTCGCCAGATGAATAGGTGATGCACCTAACAGTGAAGTTGTGTCTAATGAAATATTAGGTAGAACTAGCTTAATTTATAAAGTTTGTCAACGGCAGACACGTAAAACGAGCAAAACTAACGTTAATCTTAGTTTAAGGAAGCTGAAAACAGGAACAGTAAGGAATTTATTTAGACATTGTAATTAAATATCAGCGTCTCGCGATGATAATTGGCATAAAAGTTGCAAGTGTGAAGTTGCTGGTAACAACATCAAAGAGAATGGCGGAGTTTAAGAGATGGAATTAATTGTGTAGCGAATTGAAAGGGCATATGGCTGTGCCGTGGAAATTTTCTCGATATATTTAAAGCACATTAAGCTGAAAAGTTGTTAGTTAATCGCATTAAGTGCTCTAATACTTCGGGTCTCCGGTAAGTCATGCGATAGGAAGGGATCGCTCTGTCCGGTTGCCTCCCATTTCTATAAAACAATCTAATCAGATTGTACGCAGATTACAAGGAAACTTTTTTAATTCAAGTTTGTTAAAGAGGGTTTATAAGCTATTTGAGATTACTAACTGAGAATTCACGCTCCACTCGGTCAGGACTCCGTCTCTGTCATTTGATAATCTAATCCGGGCGAAGCTTTGCTTTGCCGGAAAAATATTAATCCTGTAAGAGGGTCGCGGTATCGATAGAAATCTGTTAGTTTCGGTTTAATTTTTTAACGAGTTTCGCAAAGTTCGATAAGAAACGAAGCAGGAACTAACTCTTGTAATCCCAGCGTTAATTCGAGCAGCGACTGTTTTCGGAAAGAATTCTACAAGAAACTTTCGTCAGACATAAGGAGAAAATTATTGCTTCATAAATAATGCACGTATTCAAATTTTAATTGTACTCGGCTCACTTTACACTTAATTGTCTATTAAAATAAGACTCTTTAAATAAATGAACCACTTGAATTATCATACAAATGAGACGAAAAATTAATTTCAGCATAGTTGGAACTAGCTAACTGATATTTCGGATCGCTCCAACTTCGCAACTCTCCACCTTTCCTAAACAGCGAGCCCTCGGCCAAATTCGGCAACTTTAATTATTTATGACAAAAGTTGTAACTTCACTTATCCAATATACACACACTGACCTAAGCCCCAAATCCCAATTTGGAGCATGTGTAACCTAACATATTACGAAACAGAACTGTATACAAATTGCTTGTCGATTTTTCTCTCCGTTTTCTTTTGTGTGAAGCGAAAATTGTGATTTTCCCGTTTATGTGACGTCTGCGGGGTTTCTTGGAGATGATAAAACGCATAAACTGACCGAATTACCTTATAAATGTCGCTCTTAGACAAAGAATTGTATCCGTTTGATGTTATCGGCACGGCTGGGAGCACAAGAAGTAATCGGTCGCGCCATCTCGTGCAAAATTCGGGTTTTTTGATGGCAATACTCTCTATGGTTACGTTTTGCCTAAACAAATAGAAATGGGTATTTGAGAAATATGTGGGGGAGTTGTAAAACAAACTAGAGGGATGATACTGCGTGTTCCACATGGTAAAATAATAATTTACTGGGTTATACAAACACCACTAGCACATAAGTCTGAATTCAAGGTAAAGACAAACACTTTATTTTAATTTCCCAGGAGGAGTTTCCAAATTATACGTATAAGTGTCTGCACTGGGACAATACAGCTACCTGTCCGCGGAAAACTACCACTCTAACTCACAGAGTTATACTTTTAATTATAAATTTCTTTCTTAATTGCAGATTTGTAGCCCGACAAGTTAAATATTGATACGATTTACCTCCGAAGTTTCAAACTTTGTCTCAGACTGCGTTAAACTGTAAAGGGATCGATGCGAATTTTATTTGCGGCCTTCGGTCTTTTCAAACCATTTTTATCAACTCAAAGTTCAATAATTGTTATTCGGCTCTGTTTAACAGTAGAGCTTTCAAGAATAATTTTCAGAGTTCTTTACTTTCGAATTACAAAGTCGTCACTAAGTGGTGTTTGAAAGGTCTTAACAGCTTCGATTAAAACTTCCACACTTGAAAAATAATTATTCAATTATGCTTTTAAGACGACTCGGAGATTGCAACTTTTTACTTCGCACTGTATGAAACTCGACGAGTGTTCTTCCAGAGATTTATTTATTTCCATCTCTAGAGGACACTGTTAGATTGTATTTTTGGTTAAAATGAATGGATTTGATTATTTTTGGGGTGTTTAATGCTGAGATGTATCTCTTAGTTCCCCCGAGATTTCGTCGCGTGCCTATTGATCACTGGTAAGTTTTCTGTTTTTAACGACTTGGCACTCCGACCTCCGCTTTGCTGAGGTTGTGATGGTGCGATCTGTCTCCTTAATCCTCTTTCACAAATGTTTCCTTCAAACTTATAAATGTAGGTGCTTGATTTTTTTATTAAAAAGAATTTCGAATTCAATATTACGTTTTTCTCTGGTCCCCAACTCAGTGAAAACTTCGGAGCGTGAACATTTTCCAGCTGCTGAATTTTAAATTGAGTAATATCTTCATATATTCTTTTGATATTACTCAAAATGTTTTCGTATAATTGAGGTAAACTTTCTAATTTGTATTAAGTACCGAAAAATTCAGCTTTTCAAAGGTGTTTAACAGCCGTTTTGAAATTATTTAAATTCATTCAAACTTTGCGTTTGTAAACATCGGGAATTACTTAATTAATACTTGGACAGGTTCGAGACCCCAGCGGTGAAATTTTCCGACAGACAATCAAAAGTTATTGTCTCTGACACGGTTTACCAATCGCTACTCTTTTCTCTCATCTGTGAGAACATGTCAATTTAAACCTCCAAACGAGCAATACGAAACCCCCACGGACTGAATATCCTCACTTCAAAACTTTAATTGTTTTCCGATTCTTTCATCAAGGGATTTCAATTTTAACGTTCTACAGCTGCACTTCCAAGCGAATATATTTGCTGGAATAAACTGTTGCTCTATTTATTAGAAATGCAGGATTAAAGATAAAGTTACCATCAAAGCGACTCTCAATATTTATCAAAAGAGACTTCTGACTAAAGTTAACGTAAAGTCGAGTTACGAAGACACACAATTATTATCATAATGAGGTAAGGTTTTGCCGTTTGTTGAATTTAACTGAAATAGAAACTTGGAATAATACTTTGACCCAGTAAGCACACTAACGTAAAAATAACGTAAAGAAAAAAACGTTAATTAAGTTGTAAAAAGGTTACTTCTATCGTTGAATCAAACAAAAAAATGGTCATGGAAATAACGTTATTTGTAACGTTTTTTTCAGTAACTTTTTAAACGATTTTCTAACCCAAGTATGTAACGTAAAATTATAGGAAATATAAAACCAGTAACCAACGTCAACAGACAACGTTTTTAAATTTAATGTTGGTTGCTCCAAAATTGTTTTCAGGCTCAATATTACTCGTATAATTGCAATAATTCACCTAAAACGCAAAAACTCTCAGTTTAAAAGTCAGAGAATTAGCTCGAAAAAACATTTTTTTCCACTTTTTTCAATTTAATTCTCTAATTTTTCACCAGACTTAATCAAAAGATACGGGGCGTATAAGTTGATTTTACAATTTTAAATTTGTTTTTATCTTTTTTGTGACTTTCAGCACGTTTTTGACCGAAAATGGACATATCTTTTAAAAAAATCACCAAATTTGTGTATTTTCCAGTCAAAAATAGTGGACGTGCGCAAATCCTACCGGATTTGCGGGTCCATGATTTTTGTTAACAATGTTTTTCGGGACTTTACTAAACAAGCTCAGTTAACTAAAAATTTTTAGAAAAAAATTAAATATTTTTGTTTAAATTTTTATAATTTAAGAAGTAAGTCATCTAAGGATTCAACGCTATAGTTTGAAGTTATGTTTTACCATTACGTTCATCGCTTTTTTTCTCAAAACAAAAGGTATTATTCCTTTAAACTTTTTTTCATAGAAAAATTGTTGCTCTGATCCGGGTTCGAACACCCGACCTCCCCCGTCGAAATTGGCGCTTATACTACTGGGCCACCGGGCCCCAGGTACTGACCGTCTTTTGCAGATATTTTAATACAAACTTTTTAAACAAATCAACATTACAAACTATACAGAGTGGTCCACGAGTAATAATGAGTCTGAAAAAATTTTTGAAGCAACTAACATTTCATTTCATAGATAACGTGGATAGTAAAATACTGGTGGCTAATACGTACATAGCTGCATCCAAGAAATGTCTTTCTCACTACCTGACCATGACGGAACAAAAAATATCACAAAATTCCTGTTTTGATACCTTTCCTATTATCGAATTTTAAAAACAAAAATATATTTGTGATCAGCGAAAAATGGAGATTCGTCGTCCTACCTTTGTTTTTAAAAATTTGTGTTATTATATAAAAAAAATTCAAAAATCATTTAAAAAAGAAAAAAGTGTTACGTTGCCTCAAATTTAATGAAAATTCCATGTTCAAAACTTTTTTTAATTTCTGAAAAAAAATCGTTAAAAAGATAATAAAAAAATAAATTCCTCGCCATCTTGCGGCTTAGAAACACACTAAAACATGTTCCCCTTTAGCCTTAAGCACTTATAATTCAATTTTTTTTTTAATGAAAAGCCACAAGTTTTATTGCACTAAGGGGTAGAGAATTTAATTCTGCATCGATCTGTATTAACATTTCCTATGCTTACTTTTAACGGTTTTTAACGCACAATAATTTTTTGTTGAGATTAAAAAATTTATTAGTCATAGGCCTTTTCTTATAGGTTGTCATGGAAACGGAAAAAAATGTATATCTAGTTTGAAAAAATTAATTTATGGATACTTGAAGTTGCCCAAACTTAATCTAAAAATTTTTAAGCTTGTAAACTTTTTTTTCCAGTTTTGAACACGAAAACACTGAAGAACAGATGTAAGCTTTTTCTACTAATTTTCAAAATATTAAGATATTACCGATTTTTTAAGTGTCAGGTGCAAATTTAAAAATTTTCAAAAAATTCTTTAGGTGTAGGGAAAGTTGATAAAAACTTCTTTCAAATAATGCTACTAATCCAAAAATGCCGTGAAAGTTATAGCTTTCTATTTAAAATAAGAAAGTTGATTCAAGTTTTGCTGTAACCGCAATTGCCTTTATCTTGAAAATATTTTCATTGAGCAGAACTCAACGGATTATAGTTGAGTACCAACTTTCAGATAAATATCTTTATTAGAACTTTCAATACTTTTAATGGGGAGTTTAGTTGTTTAAGCGGAACAGCCTGTATATTCAGCATTTTTTCTACAATTTGTTAGTTACGTTTATTTATTTCGTTTCACAACATTAATATAACGTTAAATTAACAGTTTTCACCAATGTTAGACAATGCCATAAAAACTAAATCAACTTATTTGAAACGTTAGTTATACGTTTAAAATAAACGTCAGTAAATACGTTTATTAATAACGTTAAAGTTTTTTTACGTTGTTTACGTAAACACAACTTTAATTTAAAACGTACTTTAGGCATTAAAAATTGGTAAAAAAATAAAGATGGTTTTTAAACTACGTAACATAAACGTTTAAAGAAACGTAATCGTATAACCAAATAACAACGTTGTAAATTTTATGGTACAATGTTATATTAACCGTTATAACGTTAGAAAAATGTTAGATCGACGTCTGTGTGCTTACTGGGGAGTCCTTATAATTTTTCCGAGTCGAAGCTTCATGTTTCGTATCCTCATAAAGCGGTATATAAATTCAGAAAGTTTCAAGTAGCTGCGAAGTATTTTAAAGGGTAATTTTTCGTAAGACGGCTTTCTGAACGCGATTAAAAAGCAGCCTCCTGGTAAAATAAGCACTTTCTTAAAGACAGTCTTCAGCCTAATATATTCGTATCAGTGATATGTAACGTCCCTAAAGTGCCATATTGGGAACAATACGTCAGAAAATAGGGTAGAAAAGGAGATATCACGGGTTTGATATATTCAAGCCCGTTCTTTGAATAATCTCCAATCGGCCGTGATTTGCTCCCTGCAACCGCCCCTACCTTACTCTAATTTCTAAGCTTAATACCTTGGCTTAAACCAGCATTCTAATCAGTACAAATGACTGGTCAAATTAGGCCCAAACCGCGCTAAAGCTACTCCAGTCAGTTACTGTCGACTCTCTCTTCATTTTCCCTCCACTAACACCGACAAGATTCTCACAAAAAGCGGAATTTTATATTATTAAATAAAGCTAAGTTTGTGTGAGTTTGCTCGGGTCAAAAATGAGTGTATACAAAGGGTGCACAAACACCCCCACATTGCATGTTTACCTTATTATCTCTGAATAAACAATCATGCTGAACAAATACAACCCGAATATTCACACCAGTGTGCAAAAGTAAATAAAGAACCAACAATCCGTCTTCGATTTGTTCTTACCCACGTGTTTCACTTAATTAAATCTATAAATTTGTCTCTCAACGGCATCACAATCCACTTAATGGTGGGGGGCTCTAGCGATTCCAACTAGAATAACTAGGAAACTGTTACCATTGAACTTTAACTTTGATGAACTTGTGACGTCAGATAAGGTAGTTAAGTTTGAAGTGAACTGTTTGATGTGAGAGGAAACTGGCCCTTGGACGTAATGATAGTTCAAGGTACAATGCCCTAGTTTTAAATTGGGTTTTTTGCTGCGGTCCTGCGGTGTTAACTAAGTTGGCACGTCGCGTGCACCGGTCTGGAGCTTTTATCCTTCCATCGAGGATATTCGATTAAATTGACAAGTGCCGAGTTTAAAACTCTCGAACCTAATAAAAGAAATATCGAGGAGACTGCGACTGTTCCCGGATTAATTAATGCAGTTTGACGTGGGTCACTTCGGCATTTCCAGACCTACCTGAAAACTCAAAGCCGTTCCTGCACCCTTTGATCCTTCAGTCGCGTCCTGTCAGCTGCACGCCGAGAAAAAGCAAAGAAAACAGAACGACGTTACGACGTTTCTGTTTTTATACAATTACGGATCTTTAAAGAATATTTAATGATTTTCCTCTTTTAAGGGCAATTGCTCGTAAACTAATATTCTGGGGAGAGTTTGTTTGGTAGCGAATACCTGCGGAAAATGCGACGCTTTGAAGACAAATTCCTATAATGAATTCATAAATTGGACACGGGAAAATGGAAAGAGGTTGCATCGCATCATTATCGGAATACTTGCGCTGTGGAGAGTGCCTTATATCACATTTCGGAATGTTATTCTTCGACTTGTTGAGATAACGAGGCGATGGCTGAGACGTAATTGGACTTCGTTTTCACACATACGGTATTTTCTAACAAAACGAAGAAAACCCTTCCAGAAATTTAAAATTTGAACGAAACTTCAGAGTTAGTGCGGCGGCATCTATCAACGGGAGACCAACCCTACCAGGATTAGTTCTTACAGGACGACACCAAGTAACGATTTCTCTTTTTAGACATAAAACCAGACTCCTGTTTCCCCCATGTTCAGCTACTACCCCAAGTGAGGCGCTGCGCCATTAAATTTTAAACCATCCTTCGTTACTATAGCCACTCCTAGTTAATATTTTATTGGTTTATAACATAAAGGATTAATTAAGTGGTTTAGTGTGATGTTGTACTTAGTCAGGTTGATGCAAATTGCGATTAATTTTTACTAAATTAAATTATTTCCACATGCTTTCATCACGTATTAATTTGATTTGATTATACGGATTTAATTAACTGAGAATTGAATTAGTTAAGAGCTACTTAGCCCAATGAATTTCTCAAAGGCTGTCGGTTAGTTAATATCATCAAATTAAACACACTTAATTTATTTAGTTGCTTCTACTATTCGTACACTTTTTGTGGAATCGGATAAAATTAATGAATATTGAAAATCCATTTCTAATCGTTTATCTAAATGCCTGTAATAATTCTACCGATTATCCTTTGAAAATGCATGATATATCGAAACAGCCGTTGTAACGTAGTAGTATTCTACCGAAGGAGTTTTAGTGTTTCGTACTTAGTTTATTTTTTTGTTTGTGGTATTTTAATTAATTAATATTTTAATTAATAATTCTGTAATTAAAAATTACAAAGATATGACCTGGATACAGTGAGATTTTCACTCACTAGTCTGTTGCATTTCCAACTAAGCCTCTAGCAAATGTCTCTGATGTGTTTGTAAATATCTAAATATTTTTCTGAATTTTTAAAAGTGTGTATGACAAGACAATTTTTATTTAAATATTTGTGTTTGAAATTTTATAATATAAAATCCGCTGGCTTTTAAACTGTCCTTAAAACCTAAAATAGGAAAGATAACCTAATTTTATTAACTTTTTTATCACACAAGATCATACCAGTGACTTGTGAAGACTATTAGCAATGATTGTGATTTCATTACATTGATAAATTAGAAACTGTTTCACTATCGAATGTTCTTGAATAAAAGTTCAGTCCAAACTGTAGATTATGCTTGACAAACAGTAAAATAAAAGTAAAGAAAGCAAATTATGGTGAAGAAAGAAACTGTAGTTCAAGGCACTAATTTTTAAATAACTGCCCCGTATCAGCATTCAATTTTTTTTACTAAAACTACTGTAATTAAAATATAAAACATATTTTCTAAAACGTATTTTTTCAAATGTTATACGTTTCTCATTTGAATAATCACAAAGATGTAATCATCGAATAAAGATATAAAAATATAACTTTCTTAAAATTGCAAAATTTGACATTCTGTATAAAAAAACATATACATTAAAAGACTGAAAAGCTAAAAAAAAATTAAAACTGTAAAAATACAAAAAATAAAAAAAAA
This sequence comes from Tribolium castaneum, assembly GCF_031307605.1. Taxonomy (NCBI): domain Eukaryota; kingdom Metazoa; phylum Arthropoda; class Insecta; order Coleoptera; family Tenebrionidae; genus Tribolium; species Tribolium castaneum. The sequence continues at coordinate 10,196,115 of NC_087397.1, forward strand.
CAGTAAGGTTAAAATTCCGCACGTCTACGAGTAAGTGACGAAAAGAGTGACAAAGTAGAAAACTATAGAACTGCAAAGTGAGAACATAATAAAATTGAAAAACGAAAATTATAAGACAGTGAAAAACAAAAAACTAAATAATTTACGAAATGAATATTAAATATGAGAAATTAAGTAACAAAAAAGCTGAAATACTGAGAATCAACAAGTTAAAATAATTAACAAGATATACAAACTTTTGACCTAATTTGGTACATTTTTAAGTTTTGTGAGAGAATTTTTATATACAATTGAGTTTTTGCTGACAAAACTTGCGAAATGTTTGAGTCTGAACACGAACTAATTGCGAGAATCAATCTTTATCAAATACAAATTGATCCACAATTTATTCACGATTTTTAAACCCAAGTGTAATAGAAAACTTGAAATTTTCTTAGAAAACAGCGAAATTCCAGATGATTTGAGCGACATTCACAAAATAATCAAACATTAAATTTTTGCTCAGTTTTAATCGCTTTATGATTGGTCTATTTTACAGTTGGGTAGGCAGTATCCCACCTCGATATCTAATGACAATCGTCTTGCCTTTTTTTGTGCATCAGATAAACAAGTAGGAAGTGATTTTCATATTTCTATTGGTCTGTTACTGATTCCTGAGACAAATGGCACACTAGTGAACTGGTTTTAGAACCGATCTTTCTCACAAAACGGCATTTTGCTTTTGATGCGAATAGAATAGACAATTCTGCTTAGTTTTTGAAATCATTTGATTTTTTTCAGACGAAAACACACTATTTTAAATTTATTACACAAAAATTAAAAATCCTAGGGAAGTAGGACTTTCACACAATCAATTAAGATCTACACGAACGTTCTGGAAAATTTAATAATTACAGTAGTATTATAACAATTATAATAAGTAAATTTTAAAAATTAAAATTAACATTTGGTGAACACTGCAATTTTGACACTTCTGTGTAAATAATTTTTTTATTTCAAATTCGAGGCTGATTTTTTTATAAGAAAGGAAAGTTGTTTTAAATTAAAAAATAATTTAATATAATTAGAGTGAGTATGCTTACTGACAAAAATTAAAAGTTCAAACTCTGACAAAGAAATTTTAATGCTGAGAAACTAAAATCACAAAGAACTAAAAAATGTTTTGAAGAACTGAAAATCTGAAAAAACTATAAAACTATAGAAATGGAAGAAATGAGAAGAACTAATAAATTGAAACATTTTGATTTTGAATTTAAAACTCATACAATAGGAGACTTAAAAGCTCAAAACTTTAATAAACTGGAAAACAAAAAAACTCAAAACAGTAAGTGTAAACAGTAACGAAAAAATAAAAAATTGAGGCAATGAATAATATGGAATACTATGGGAATATTAAGTAACTAAAAAGCTAAAATATTGAAAGCCTGATAAACAAAGAATCATGTAATGTAAATTAAATACGAAGAAAAAATAAAAAGAATATATTTTAAATTGGGAAAGTTAAATACAACTATAAGATGTTTAAAACTCATTTAGGATGGAATAATTCATTTGAGAAATTTGTGAAAAAATGATACTGAAATGCGGCTCTAAGAACAAAAAAAAAATTTGGATTTGAAACAAACATAATTTTTTAAAAATCGACTACATCTAATTAACCACAATTTGTGTCAAACAAATTATAAAAAGGAAAAATTCCTGTAAATACATTGCGTTTGTACCCACTGAATTAATTATTTAGTTACGTTTATGTATTACAATGAATTCTTACAGTTTTTGTGGAATCGGATTGAAATGCATATCTAAAATCCATTTCTGATCGTTTATCTAAATGCCTATAATAATTCTCCCGATTATCTTTTGAAAATGCATGAGATATCGAAACAGCCGTCGTATCATATTAGTATTCTCCTGCTGGAAGATTAAATCAGTTTTCCTGCGTACCGGCATCTAATCTGCGTCCAAAAGACAGTTTGCTAATAAACTCGAAATTCGTTGTCTCTTTGAATGAAATTTTTTGCCACCTACGACCGGTTTATATTAAAACGCGTTTTTAACAAAATCTTATAACAGCTGACAGACCGTTGCGGAAGTTATATGAGGGGATTTAGAAGTTTTAATCAATTTGTTAGTTCGGGAAGTCGAGTTTTTATAAACTGTGACAAGAACATAAGCAAATAAAATGGTTGTGTCAGAAATTAAAAACACTTGAGGAGAGACGTAAAAGGCAATTGACATGTCTGGAAGTCTTTTTGGTTTTGTGTGTAACCGAGTGTTCAGAGCATATTCCCGAAGATAACAGGATCGTATTTATGACATAAATATTTCTATAAAGCAATTCATTGAATATTGTCAGAAAATCAATAACTTCATATTGTGCTACTTTCCTACACACTGCATCTCCAGAATTTTATATAACAATATGCTTTTGGGAGCAACATTGTAACTTTGTTCAAAATTCAGACACCTCCTTTATATCGTTATTTATGATTTTCATATCGAGGATGCAATAAGTTCCCTCGGTGCGCTTCATTATTCGCCTCGTTCCTCGCGAAAAAATCTTAATTCTTTCAGATGCCTTTTATAGTTTCTGCATTAAATGAATATTAATGCGGGCGACAAGCTGCATTGCTGATGTGCGCGGGTTCTGCGTTAAATTTATTAGTATTCTGGTCGGAAACATGTTCGGCTATTTTTCATTACTTTTGCGAAATTTATTTTATTTGCATACATATGTTACGATTCACTATAATGCAAATTACCCAACATTGGGAAATTACAGATGCCGCCGGTTTTTATAGTCGAGTGCTGCCTTGTTAATTTATTGAAATCAATCTAAATTTGACGCGCCATAGCTACATCAAACATTAATGGCAGCATCAATTATTCTAAAAATCACACTGCAACAACACATTGGAATTCTAAGTGATTTGTACACATGTTTTGTGCACTTTGGCCGACTGCTCTTTGTTCCAAGGCGAAAGCTCCTCGCAATTCATCTCGTCCTTAAAAGCCGGAAACGCTTTTTTGCTCATATTCTCCCGTTATGAATTCAATTAGTATCATTTTGATAACAAGCAATGCACTGGAGCCATTGTTCTGTTTCCGTCTATCATGACAATACCTATCCAGCACAATCACAGCACCGACACAGTCCTATATATCACCGTCATTACAGCGCAAAAGATGGGGCTACACACGATTAGTACTCAACTACACTCAGCAAATATACGGCTTTAGCACGGTGATATATAGCTGCCAGGCTACATATCTTCAAGCTGTTGAGATACATTTGCACAATTCGGTGGCGCAAAACAGGGACTTTGCCGAATTAATTCGGATATAAATGCGTGTCGTGGTTGGCTTTAACTCTATTTTAACGCGGTTTTATTGCCGGGGAGGAAAAAACAAGGGCGGTTTGTAGCGTTTGTCAACGGGTCACTGCAGAGAACTGCAAGATGGCAGCTGAGTCCATCGATGAAAGAGTGATTGATGAGACTGGGCAAAATAAATTTAATGGCCCACATGGACTCAGATAATTTCAAATAAAGAATTCCTAATCTTCTCGTTTGTAAAAATTGGAAGAAATTTGGTGTTTTGTGTTTAGTTCATTTTAATGAGCTTAATAATATTCCTATAAATTAAAAATTGCAGACGTGACCTACATTCAACTGAGGTTTTTACTCACTTGTCTGGTGCATTTCCCACTAAGCCTCAAGCAAATGTCTCTGATGTTTTTGTAAATATCTAAATATTTTTATAAACTTTTAAAAAGTGTGTATGACAGATGACCATTTTTATTAAAACATTTTCATATAAAATCTGTTGTCGTGTCAGACAACCTTATTCTTTAAAAGTTAAAATGGGAAAGGCAACCTATTTTTATGATTTTTTTAATACACAAGACAATACCAGCGACCTGTGAAAACTATTATCAATTATTGCAGTTTCATTTACATTGATAAATTGTTTAACTATCGAATATTCTTGAATAAAAAGCTCTATCCAAACGACATTATGTTAGACAAACAGCCTTTATAAAATTAATGGAGTTGTGAGAAAATATTTATAGGAGTAAAGAAAGGAAATTGTGGTGAAGAAAGGTACTGTAGTTCAAGACGATAATTTTTAAATAACTGCGCCGTTTGTAAAATCAAATTTTTTTTTTACTAAAACTACTGTATTTAAAAGATAAATTGAATTAGTACTTTTTCTAATGCCATACGTTTTTAGCCAAAGTTTTCTATTTTATTACTTACAAAGGTGTACAAACAAATTAACTGATTTAAATACAATTGTGTTATACATCTTTTTAATATTCCACCTTTGTAAAATTTAAGAGTGTTGAAATGTGACCTAAAGAACGAAAGGAAAAATAAGGAAATATAAATTTTCACAAACTGACTACATCTAAGTAGCCACAAAAAGTAGTTAGCCCTTGTTATGTAATGAAAAAGCAAAGAGAAAAAAGAACAAAAATGTTGAAGAAATAATTGCTAATTTGATAAAAATTGCCAGAAATAGATATTCGATTTTTAAGAATTTTAGCAGTTTTACAAAAAATAGTGTATGGCATTTGTATTAAAACTGACATTTTGGTAGATTATTTAGACGACGATTTTCAATTAAATTTTAATGACAATGTAGATTGAAAATTTATCAATATAAATTTTATCCCAACGTAACTTAAAAGTCAAATTGACCACAACCTACTAAACCAAATAGGGACAAATCTTCTGTTAAAACAAAAAGCACGTAGTGTGGCTGCTTAGAAAAAAATATCTTTGAATTAGTTCCAGCCGATCGTACTATTTTAAAACTAAATGACTAAGCCCTAACTGCACCGGTTCGGTTTATAAGGTAACGCCTAACAAAGCTGGGCTTACAGATATAAGCCTAAAATAAATTAAATTTTAAATAATTCGAGCCAATTATTTAGTTGTCAATCGTATACGAACACGTGAAATTGTGGGTGATTTTTTTTACTTCTCCTATTAAGGATAAAATAATTCAATATAATAAAATTAATGAACTTGCCTAAGTTTTTAAATTAGAGTAAATTTTATTACAAAAAAAGGTTTTGTTGTTGGTATGACTGAAGCCAGAAAACGTGTTAGATGTGTAAACTTTCTTGTTTAGATATTATAGTGTACCAACAAATAGTCTATTAGGGTCATATAGGGTGTAGACGAAAGTGCAAACGTATTAATTTTAGACCAAAAAAAAAACACGAAAAATTTATGATTTTATTAAAAAAGGTAAAGAACATTCGAATTCGAATACGAAAACTATTTTCCGAAGATATTCATCTTAAACTACCATCTACTTCAACATTTTTAATAGGTGTAGTTAAAAATTGTATAAATTGTGAGCAATACGAGTATAAGCCAACAAATTTCAAACAATCCATTACAAAATTATCTGGTAATAGTGTGACAGAAGACGCCAAAAAGTCCACACCAGTTTCTAAGTTACATCATTAAAAAAGTTTTTACATATTTAGAATTGGAAGAATTCAAATTAATAAAAGTGGTTTTGAAATTAGTTAGATACACGATTAAAGGAGTAAAACGATTAAACGATTAGTTTTATAATTTAGACGATAATTATTATTTCGAAGATCAATAACTTCATTGTTATGTGGCACTGCAGAAATTTGTCCATTATCTGTCTTTATGTCACCTTTATCACCTATGCCATCATCTAGTATAGGTTCTCGCTTTTATCTCTATTTTTGGCAACTATGCATAAAATTGTTTTGCAATTATTAGTAGGTACAAAATATTCTGAATTTTTAAGCGACAGCAAGACCGAGAAATTTTTTTATTACTATTTTGTTTTGAAAGAGTATTAAATTGTATTTTGTTAAAAATGTTTTTGAAGCAATGGAACTAATTTTTTATTATACAAATACAAATAAAACATAACGCAATTTTCAATCGATTATTTTTCAAATTGTGCATTTAAATTGCTTTTTTGATGTTAAACACTATTTAAGTGGCATTCAAAATGCGGTTTAGTTTAGTTTAGTTTAAACCAAGCAGTAGACAATTTTAAGCTGCACTTATTTAGGTTGCTGTTCTATTGACACACTTAAGCAGAGCTTATATTTTAAGCCACATCGGTGCACATTGGTCTAACTAGTTTAATTATTAAATTAGTATTGCTTTTATAATAGTTGTAGAGTTGTGATAGGTACAAAGCCTTACTTTGCAATCATTTCTTTATATTTTCTTTTAAGAATACTAGGGGACAATTTCAAAAATTCAATAATAGGTTGAATTGCTCAAATTTTTTTATCGGTAGTTTTAATTGCAGGAATAATCTGAAAGCAACAATGAAACTAATGAATTGTCGAATTGCTTAGACTTCTATTTAATTTTTTCCAAGTCTCGGTACTGATTTTAAATAATAAACCAATTTCTGTGATTTTTGACAAATTTATTGTGATTTTTACGAACAAATTCAGCTGTGCTGTAATTTCAGCCTTTAGTAAAAATTTTCAATTTTTCAGTATAACCCAATTTGTGACCTATTTGACCTCAAAAAATGTAATGTAAATTGACACTTTAATTTTCTATAAAAAACAGAGAATGTTAAACAGGGAGTGAAAGCATATTTATGAATGTCGTAAATTTGTTTTTAAATATTTTTTGACAAAAACACTAACTATCAGAAACTTACCTCAAATATATACCATTGTGTTTCGGTGGCCCAACTGCTTTTAATTCCATTTGTTTCAAACACAAGATAAGTTACTTAGCTTTGCTTAGATGACGAAATTGTTATAAACTCACTCGGAATTTTTACAATAAATTCCATATAAAAAGCCCCTAAGTAGTACAGACTTAAACTTCTTGCGTTTGGTGTTGTTGGGGTTAACGGCTAGGAAAAATGATTAGATCGGAATTAGCCCCTCAGTCATGAATATGGAGCAATCAGCGTGATGCAATTTGGCCCTGTAGCATCATAAATTCAAATTGGCGTAAGTTAAGTCGGGACTCATAATATATGTAATATGCCACAGGGTGGGTTCATCACGTGCTTTTCTCAAGAGGAGCATAATCAAATCTATTCGGAAGTGTTCCAGTCGGTTCACCTTAAATTTTGTTGAAAACTTGTAAGAATCAAAATAGAAAAATTCATTAAGCGCGAGACGAAATTCAATCTGTTTTCGTGATTGCATTCAGTCCGCATTCTTAATTAGCTCGACTAATCTTAAGGTAACTAGCTGAGTACGAGGGTGCAGTACAGTCGCAATTTGCTCGGTTAGTACAGATTGCAATGTAATTTGGCATAGAAATGGGGGAGAGAAAATTCCATCTCGTAAATTGGCCCTAGTCATTCAACGCCGACAGGCAAATAAGGAAGTTTGGGGACAGGAATATTAAAAATTTGACTCACACTTATCGTAATAAAGTCATTTTATTGCGGTTTTTCAGTAACAGGTTACTGCTAGGTAGCAGGATATGTACACTCAAGTATAGTACAACATTTAGAATCTAAATCTTACACTCTTACAAATAATTCGGAGTCACAATATTACGGTATGTACAATCAATCAATGCAGCCGCCAACAGAAACCGAAATAAAAATTTGTAATTAGTTCCGAGTGTGGTAGTTTCTGTTCACGTCCGTCTGTACTTTTCTAATAAGACAATAACAACAAGCTCTTCCAGATTGATTCAATAAAATATCGTTTCTAAAACAGACTACCAGTAATACGACTTATAGAGCAAATCCTCTGGGGAATAAAATTTGTAAGACAAGCGCAAATAGCCGAACCACGTCCCTACATATAAAAAATATACTCCAACAACCAATTTGATCAGTTTAATAAAAAATACGTCGCAACGTCTGGAAGTAAAGCATCAACACTCAAAATTCGTACCACGTTTTCCGGATTTGGCCAAAATTTGATTACAATTTCCGTTCGAAACATTTTGATATGGATTTCACAGCAAGTCTCACAACACACTATTTTTACGAGTATCCGTAACAAATTACGTGTCACCTGAGTATAAGTACCACTGTCAACACTAGCGTGACCGGAAAATGAAATATAAGTGTATTTCCGGCGGCACTCGAGTGGGTCTCTAATTCCAGAGGGGCCGGGGCCACGCTGGGAAATAGCCAATTCTCCGATGGGTCCTCTTCCACGCCTCTCACCCCGCCTGCAAAAATGCGATTAATTACAATTGAAAAATAATCCGGGTAATCCCGTCCCGACTTGAGGACTGTTATTGGACTTTTGGGGCGACAGCTCCAATTAAATTTCAATGCAAACCCGGAAATCTATTTATTGAAATAATATATTTCTAGGTGTATGCTTTTTCGAGCAGCTTCCTCTTTATTGCCCAAGTTTATTTAAGTCTCCCAAAGTGTTTTTCTCGAAGCGCTATTGTTTGCTTTATGGCTAATATTTCACACTTTACAATCTCTATTTCGCGTCGGTATTAAACTTGGAATTGCTCGATTATAGGGCGATTTTTGCAAATGCGCAATTGCACGACACTATCGGAACTTCGCAAAACATTAATAACTTTCAGGCTGTGCAAACGCAACAAAAACCGATATAATTAGAGGAAAGTAACTAAATGTGGGCTGGTGCTTTAATATGGGTACAGTAACATTCTCGAAAAGAAACCATTTAGAGTCACTACAAGCAATAGAAATATGAAATAGAACCTTGTTTTTTCCCCACTGACAAAAAAATACTGACACGTAAAATATGTATTTTATTGATGAAAATTGGGTCTAAATACTGTAACCATATGTTTAGTTTGTGAAATGTACTTTTAATTTTATGTTTTCCGGTCGATTAATTGCTTGTGATGCATGTTTTATAAGTTTTGTATATTTTATTTTAATCAATAATTTCGAATAAAAAGGGTAAAAGCTGCTGGAACCTCTGTTATAACTTATAACTTCGGTTCTCTATAAAATAACCTTATTGAAAAAAATAGGAAGATAATTGAAAAAGAAACTAGAAAAAAAATTAAATAACAAACATTGTTTATTATCACAACTCTAAAGTAAATCCTAGCACATTCGGAGTTATTAATTTGCTAAAATCTCATTTTGTCAATGTCAAATGACTTTAATGATTAAATGTCGAACATGGTTAATGTTTTAGGCAAATAACTCCGTATGTGTGAGGATTTACAGTAGGGTTGTCATAACAAAAAATGTTGCTTTTTTAATTCTGCATTATATGATATAAAAATAAACAGGATTGAAGCTATTTTCGATATTTATTTATTAAATTTTTCACTAAAGTTGTTGGCAAAACAAGTTTTTGTTAAATAAACAAATGTGTTAAGCATTTCCTTAAGGTCGTAATAAGACAAATCGAGAGAGACAAACATAAATGTCCACTAGAAAAAAACCCACACAGAATAAAGCTCATACGAAATAATGTACACAAAGAAAAATACCCACTTATACCAAAAAAACTACAGAGAAAGAAACTCATTAGAAGTTGTGTTGATGTAAATGAGTATTAGTTTCTCCTTTAGTTTCTATTCGTTAAAAATTTCTTTTTTTGTCCGTCTCTACCAAAGATAACATTTCAGGAGGTGTCAAGTGATAAGAATTAAAAAAAATACAGAATTTTAGTTTTTCAGCCACTTCAAATCATTTTTTATTTTTGGAATAGTTTCTGAGATATTTAGATAATCCAATTTTTTCGAAAAAGTAGTCTTATTTAACATAATAAAGCTGGAAACGGCGGCTCGGAGGCACACAAAATTTTTGGTTAATTTTTGGTTTTTTGGTTTACTCCTATTTATTTACGTTATTAATTAAAAAATTGTTTCACCAAACTTAGTTTTGTTATCATGTTATCAATTATAAATTCATGCACGACAGCAGAGATTATTTTTGCTTCTGAGTTAATTTTCTGTGACCTTTTTTCTGTGGACATTTTGACGGTTGAGCTTATTTCATGTGAGTTTTTTTCTGAGTGAGCTTTTTTATTATGTTTTTTTCTAGGTGATCTTTTTTCTTTGTGGGTTTATTTCTGTGTGAGCTTTTTTCTTTGTGAGGTGGTTTTAACCTGAGGTTTTTTCTCAGTGCGTGAGCTTTTTTTCTTGTGCGCATTTTCCGTGTGGGCTTATTTCAAAGATTCAAAAAATATGCAAAAATTGCCATTTGAAACAAACAAAACAAGAGTCTCTAAAGTTTAAAGTAGAAATAAATTATAAACACCCTGTAGTAATTCAGATCATTCAGACTTATGTAATGAGTCTGTTATACCTTTGTTGCCTCAACACATTCTTAGTAGTAGTGACATCAAAAAACTGTTTCTGTTTTTTATAATTTTTAAACTGAAGCTGTAAAACAAATTTTTTTTTGGTTTTAATTTTCTTTAAAGTAACCCCTGAACCAATATAAAAAACTTTAGGACATTTAAGAAGCTAAAAACCTATCCTAATGAGCGCAAAAAATAATAGTATGCCATAAAAAAATTATTATGATACACTCTGTATAATCAAAAATACCATGCGATCATTTGAATTTATGATCAGAGTAGGCTTTATCAGTTTTTGACTTGAATGAAAACGCCGATTGTGATAATTAGTCAACCTTAAGAAACAAATAACGATGTTTTAAACGATAATATCCAATAGAATACATTGTTTCCTTTAGTTTGCACTAATTTTTCAATCACAAAGACACAAAACCGCCTACTCTAATTATACATTCAAATGATCGCATGGTATTTTCCTGAAATGTGTCCTAGCATATAAAAAACTTGTACATAATATCAAAACTTCAACTTAATAATAACAAACTGAGCTACAGAAGACGGAAGCTAGACTGAACCATCCTGTAAAAGGCTATTACTTTGCTCTCTAAAATTATATGTCTGAATAATACGACATTAATGAAAAGTAGATTTTTAAATAGTTTTTTATGTTTGACCTACAAGCGAAACGGTAGCCCAGATTACTTGCTCTCCTCTATTATTTAGAAAAATTCAGAATAATTTATAAAATCATGTTTACTCATCATTGGCAATCGAGCTGCATCTGACCTACATTCCCTTTTATTTCCCGGAAGATGGACTCGGTGCAATAACAGATATGTTACTTGTGTAAGCATTAAAATACACTTGAATTAAGATAAGAGCAAAAACCTTGTGGCACTTGAACTAACTTTACTTCATCCCGGCGTAATATGTGGGATTTTTCAGATAAAACTTGACCTGATCTCATTTAACCAAACACAAACATGATACCTATTAAACTTATAATTGGATTACATTTCCTCCAGGAAATCTGAATTTCCGTGATTAGTTGGTCTAATAGTTCCATCAGTTTTTATCTAAAATTTAGCGACTTGAATTTAAATTGAATTATGATAGATGGGTGAGGGTCATTGCGGTTAACAAACAATAGAAGTGCCCGTAATTGACCCCAGGTTAATAATGATCGATCCATTCGCCGAAAACTCAAATTTCCAACCTGGGGCTTGTATTTATATACAAAAGTGAAGAGTCAACAGCGTGGAGCGAGGAGATAATGCAACCGTCACTCACGATACTAATAAGTGAGGAAAAGATGTGCTCATTGTTTGTCTTTAGGTAAAGTAAAAAGTTTCCGACTGTAATGCATATGATACGTTGTCTAAACTTTGGGATTAAAAATCGATTTTATTAACTTTTGTAGTCTCTCGGTGAAGTCGTGTTTTACCTTTTTGTGTTTAAACCGCAACACAAAAGGAGTATACCATCGTAACTTTTCCTTTATTCAATACTTGAGCTACATTTTTGTGTACACAAAATCTCTTTGTTCAATTATCTTCGAATAAACCAATCTCAACATTTTCGTTTTTTTCTAGATCCGGTAAATTGTTTGCAAGGCTTTTATATTTGCAATAAATTTAATTAAGGACCGAGATATGCGGGTTTGTTCAGTCACAACTTTGTCGAAAACTGTTAACTGGTATGACCAGCACAATACGTAATCGGAGCCGAAAACAATAATGTTTGGGACAAACTTTGCACCGTTACAATTTATATCCAGGTTATTATACTTTGGGGAAAAAAATGCTTGGGGAGAAAATCTGACTCACCGATTGTGTTATCGGACTGCAGAGTCGTAGTGCTGCGAACGTTGCTGGTTATTTCTGAAAAAACACAAGTCACAGTTAAGCTTATTACACGTGGAACAATTCTAACTGTTCTAATTAATACATAATAAAAATTTGCGACGTTAATACCGACTCCTTTCGGCATTTGAAAACCGCAACGTCTGCCCTTTATACCATTGTTTGAGGGCTTTCGGACCCGATTTTCCGCTCGAAATGATAAAGAAAGCGTTCAGTGATTCTTAATGTTCCCAGAGTAACTTCCTTTAAAAGCACCGAAAAGTTCAAGGTTTGTAATTGTTTGTAATGCCCGGCCAAAGTTCACGTTCGATTCTATTAAAATAACCCAGAAATAACGGCGCACTGACCTGTAAAAAACACAGACGTGAAGGAACACAAACGAATAATTGCAATTTTATGCCATAGTTCAGCTACGATTAATACAAAGTTTATGGCACGGCCATAAAATGTTTTGCTGCTGCTTTGTAACTATTGCCCGATTTGTTTATTTTCTTGTTTTTGTGAACATAAGCTTTGTTGGTCAAATACGCCTGTCAACTGCAGGCGATCCCTTAAAGGACCAACTTTAAATAAACAAAATATTGTTCGGTGGTTTTTCCAGCCGCAAACTGGCATAGTTCATCAAAGGCCAAATTTAGTAGAAAATTCGGATCAAGCATTAAATTTAATTTTACAGGTCATGAAAACGTTAAATAGCTCGTTGTGGGCATAAATACCAAATTATGGAAAACACTGTAACAATTTATCATCTTCGCGTCCATTTAAATTTGGTAAAATATTATTTTAGTAGTGAAAACGCCGTAAAGCCGCCACAAACTATCAAAAATTAATTTAGATTACTTATTCAGACGTTACTGCATTATGCATAAACCCATTTATTACGGTTTACGTTCCATTAGAAAATGAAAACGTTGGTACATGAATACCATACGCCTGAGTTGCACTTAAAATATGAAAGTTTAAAAGGACAGCAAATGTTCGTTTTGAATTAACAAAACCACCCAAAGCCTGGCTTAAAACCAAACTTACCTAAAATTAGGTTCGTTTCGGTCGTCGTCGTTGACGGTGTTGTTGTGGTGGTGGTAGTGGTGGTGGAAGTGGTTGTGATTTTAATTTCTGTAAAACAATTTTTAATTTTGCTTAAAAAACTAGCACTCGAGTACCATAGATCCGCACTGAGGCGTCACTCTTGCCCATTGTGTTGGAAGCAACGCACGTGTAGGTCCCAATGTCGGACTTGTTGACGTTGTGAATGGTCAAAACCATGATGACTTTATACCCTGACCTTTTCTCCTGAGTGGTGTACTTGAACCTGCAACTCAACAGGTGTACCTAACTTGTCGAATGTTGTAAGAAGCAAAGTAAGTTACCCGTTGAGCAGGACTTCGTCTTGTTCCTTAACCCAGTAGTTGTTGGAGTTGGGAAAAGCTTCAACGTCGCATTTGAGCTTTACATTAGAATAGAGCGGCGCTCCGACCAAAGCTTTCTGAACTTGCACCTTTGGAGCGACTGGGAAAAATTTAAGCTGATTTTTGCGAATCGATATCGGATTTCGACTTTGCGTTTTAATGAAGTTATAAATTTTACTTACAGTTCACCGAAAGTGTCACCCTTTTGCTGACAGCAGGTGGAACGTCGTTACTGGCGATGCATAAATAAGAACCCATTTGCTTGCGATCTATTCTTACGAGACGTAAGGATGGGCCGCTGTATGTATCCACTGGAACAAGATCCTGCTTAAATGGGGGCTTAATAAAAGCCTAAAACGTGATGTGAATCTGCATTAATAACTTAATAGCGCCCGTTTCGACCGAACAATGCGCCAAAAGTCCGCCTAATTGTGACAACTCTGCGAAAAATAATTAAAAACACACATGTTCACTTGCGAGCCACGAACACAGAAAACAAATTGCTCAAGTGTTTTAGAGTCATCCACTTCTGAACAATCTTGTGAATATTTTACTACATTATTTACTGAACAAAACTGACGTAGACATCGATGAAAATTTATACTTTCATCAACAATTCGCAGCTAAAATACCGAGTGAGTCAAATTTTTCACTCAGGCACTTTTCACTTCTTTGTAATTTATCTGAAATGTATGTGATGTATGTGATTTTATTGTACAGAAGAACGATTTGACTAATTTTTAAAATGATTACTTGTATTGTGTGTTTTTTCACTTATTTTCATATTCAAAAATGAGGTCACAACTGCTAATTTAATTGGCTAGGCAGTTTTCCCTTTTAATTAAAACAATGGATTATTGTTTACGTAAATTTAATTAAAAATGACTAGTTTGTGGCATTTTTGAAAAAATTATGTTACATAAAACTTGTTTCGTCACATCTAAATTAGAAAAGGATTCAGGTTTTACGTTTACAGCCGATCGTAAAAAATCCAAGCGTCAAGAATACAAAAGACACTCAATAATCAAAAGTGACAGGTCGAATGGCTCCCTCCTTGCATCCAATTCCATTACACAAGACCCAAATGTAAAATTTGCTTGCACGTATTTTAAGCAATAAAATTTCGACTTGGAATTACTTCGTCCTAGAAAACAGGTCTTAATTATATTTCATTTCAATTTCCTCATAAAATGGCGATGATTTTAACTGGAACGTTGGTTGCGTTTCGAAATAAGCACTTGCCTGTGGAATAGTACGAATAGACGAATTTAATAAAGCTTGGGCAAAAAACGACAAATTTCCTTTGTCGTGAGGTAGCTCTTATAACGTATAAATTTGTAAGTCTTATTTATGTCAACCCTTACGAATTAGCTTTCAGAAAGCGTATCTAAAGTTTCTTTGATGTATTCTCAACCATAAAAATCGTGAGATGACAAAATATATTTTAAAATTTACCGTTGGGGCAAAGTATAGATTTTCCAGAATGTGCTAATTAGAACAAATATTCCCCAATAAATTTCCACTAACCCGTCCGGTGTTTTCAGTTGAGGGAACTAATAGAGCGACCTTCTTAATTGAATTGTGGCCAGGTGAGCCTGGCTCGCTTTTTTATTTATTGTTTAATTTTTTTCTTTCGTGACAGAATCTCTGAAACGTGTCTGAAATATAAACAAATGGCGAGACTGAAAAAGTGTCTTGAAACAATTAATTTCAGCAAAAACTCAATTTCTCCGCTCGTGTTTTGCCATCGAACAAAATTGGAATTATAAATCATCCAGATGATGCCGAACTTGTTTTGATTCCGATTAAATATTCTTGATCAAGTTTAACGCATAGTCGGCACAAAAATGCTAATTTATATTTTCATGGAAAATATTTTTCCAAGATCTGGGATTGTGAATAATGGCGTTCTTTTGTGGCGCTGAACAATTTGTTCTTTGAAACCCTAATAAGCCTAAAAGAATTTGGGGTTTCTTTGACCATGAGTAAAAATAAGAAAAGCACGACTTAATTCATTGTGTTATGTGCTAAGAGGTTATTAATTACGTCATTAGAAAATTTTCCTCCACTGTTTAACCTAAACAAGAGCCTCTATTAATCCTTAGCAATCAGGCTTGTGACATTTTAATTGCTAGCTGGTAGTAGAGGCTCTAGGGAATTTCAGCTGTATAATTACAGAACATGTTATTCCAAATACGCATCCTTTGTGCGTGCTTTTCAGAAAAACAAATTTATTATGTAATCAAAATACAGCTATTTTTCTACGGGAAACATCCAAGCTCGTACTATTCTAATTACCATTAGCTAAATATGTGGGGCAGTGTTATAACGCAATAAAAACAAAAATCCGTGTGGTAATAGGAGGAATAGGAGCTAACCAAACAATTCTAAATTCAATCTGAAATATAATTAAGTACGTTAAATGGGAATAAATTTGCAATTTAATTTTAAAGCAAAACTATAGAATTAATTTACATTATTTCAAATTTGCATAAAAACGGTAGAAAAAACACAATTTTGTTGGCTCCTCATTTAAAAATATTTTGAGAAATGGTGGATGCGCCGGGATAATATTTACAAAATACGCTCTCTTCCGGCGAACGTGTTTCTGAAGAATTTGATCAATTTGAAGCTTTTATCGATTACAAAATTAATTCAGTAGCAAATCTCAAACGTGACAATTTATGATGTGGAGGTTGAAATGCCAAGCCCTAGCTGACCACGAAATGTTGCAAAGAAATTTGATTTTCCAGTGAACAAATAAAACGAAAAGACTTTTGTTTTACATTGAAAGTGTAGTGAAAGCTAAAGTTTCAATAGTGAATCGGATAAAACAGCTGTTGTCTGTTTCAGCAGATTCTGTTATTTCAGTTAATTGTATCATTGTATCGCCAAATCAATTCAAGCTTTGAATCGGCAAAAAATAGCTGAAATGGCCGCGTAGTGAATAATTATGAAGCCAATTCTAATTAGCAAAGTTAATTAGCTGGAGCCACATTATTTAATTTTAATCATTTAATTAGCAAATTCGGAATAATGCAAAAAACAAATATATAAAAGTTGTGAGAAATTTAATTAGTTAATTAATATTCGTCCTTTCGGTTTGTACATTTCCGGGAATCATCACGATATTGTCTTTGGAACAATGATTTTCAAACGCACGACATAAAAGGGAAAAAATGTGGGCGCGTACAAAAACAGGGACTCTCATTTACGGCCAAGAGTGTGTCATAAAACCTTTTTTTTGATCAAGATTAATGAACAGCGTGTGGAGAGATAGGGTGTAATTATACAAAAGGCAAATGAAACTCAACGGAGTGTTAAAAACAATTCCAAATAAAATTCCGATAATTACCTTTTTTGATGTCGTGTGGATTGTCTTGGAGAATAATGTGATCTCCATCTTCACGTCGCCACAAAATACGAGGCTCAGGATGTCCGCTGGCACTGCAGCTTAACGTGACATTATCACCTTCCTCTACGGTGACATCGCTGCTGGTTCCGGTGTCGTCAATGTCCGGTGGAACTGCAACATTAGATGCAATCTGATAAAAGACGCGCAATTTATATCACGAAATGTTTTTACACATGTGTCAACGTGTGAGGAACTGTTTCCTGGAGGCTAAAAGAATAAAAGAGTGCCGGTTATCAGTTTCAACAGTTTTTGCGGCGAAACGCAAGGCAGGCGAAATTTTGGCAACGCCATTCATTTTGCGATAAACTACCAACTCAATACTACAATTTTTAGCACTGAAACTGAACTATACTACACTGTTTTCCTTTATTAAAACCGAGGCTTAGCTTATATGTTTCCTTTCAAGTACAAATCTAATCCAGATAATAAGCCAATAAGCCAAATCAAAATTTTGAAAGATATACTTGAATTTTGATTATAAAGTATTTAAAAACTAGCCGTTTTGTTTGCCGTCATTGTAGTCAATGTTTTTAATACATTAAAATTGGTGTTATAGCACAAAATATAAGAATAATAGCTATTAACATACCAAGGATGTAAAAAACGTTCTTACAGCCGCAGATGTCAGCTTGAATTCCATACGAGCTTGCAAGACATCTAAGGCTGTAATAGCATCTTACATCCGCAGTTTGTTTAAAATTTTATCGCATTCTGAGCATTTAAAAGAAAAAAGAGTTCATTGCGTTTATGTAAATTTGACTAATCAATTAGTAGAATTGACAACTTAGTATGTAAAATTGACAAATCAACACATAAAATTGCCATTGCAATTTTGTAAATCTTCAGCGAATCATATATTTATACTAAAGCTATCAAACTTTTGTGTGTGTAGGGTAGCTCCTAACTGATAAAATCCGATAACAATAGCTACTAACATACCATAGATGTAAAAAATATTATGACAGCCAGAGATGCTAGTTTTAAAACACTTAAGGCATTGATAAATGATAACATATTTACAGCTGGACTCTTTTTGTGTATGTAAAATAGCTGTTAACTCACAAGATCCGATAATAGCTATTAACATACCAAGGATGTAAGAAATGTTATTATAGCCGCCGTAGATGTCAGTTTGAATTCCGAGCAAGAACGCGGGCGAGAATTTTAAGACATCTAAGGCTGTGATAATATACTTACATTCGCGGTTTGTTCAAGATTTTATTGAATCCTGTAGATTTAAAATAAAAAGTTCATTGAGATCATGCAAAATTGACATCGATCTGTAGAACTGACAAATTGGTATGTAAATTTGACATATCAATTCGTAAAATTTCTATTACAAGCTTGTACTCAGAAAACCATATGGTTATGCCAAAGATACCAGACCCTTTTTGTGTATGTAAAATAGATCCTAATTCTCAAAATCCCATATTAGCTATTAACATACCAGGGATGTAAGAAAAGTTATCATAGCCATAGATGTCAATTTGAATTACGAGCGATTATGCGAGCGAGGGCTTTAAGACAACTAAGGCTTTGATAATATACTTACATCCGCAGTTTCTTTAAAATTTTATTAAATTCTGTATATTTAAAAAACAAAAAGTTCATGGGGTTAATGTAAAATTGACTTATAGATCTGCAGAATTGACGAATTGATATGTAAAATTGACATATCGATCGATACGTAAAATTGCCATTGCAATATTGTAAACAATTGCAGCTACAAAACTTTTGTGTGCGTAAGGTAGTTACTAACTGACAAAATCCGATAATAGCTACTAACATACCATGGATAAGAAATGTTATTACAGCCGTAGATGTCAGCATCAAGACACCTAAGGCTGTGATAAGGAATAACATACTTACAGCCGCGGTTTGTTCAAGATTTTATCGGATTCCCTGAATTTTAAAGAATAAAGAGTTTATCGTACTCATGTCAATTTGAGCAATCGATCTGTAAAATTGACAAATCAGTATGTAAAATTGACATATCGATGGAATAAATTGCCATTACAAAGTTGTAAACAGTTTCAGCAAATCATAAGGTTATCATCACTCATCAGACTACTTTTTTGTGTTCGTAAGATAGCTCCTAATAGACAGAATCCAATGAAATTATTAAATTTGTCGCGACGTTTCGATACTTTATTGATCATCTTCAGGCGAAGAATTTTTGCTAGTTACACTCGTGAGGTATGGCACAGTTAGAGAAAAATGTTCACATGTTCACAGTAATTTATAGCCAAAATTTAATTATATCATTTAAAATTTTATGTTAAAAGCTTATTTGACTGGACTATTATAAGCTGTTTCAAAACTATAAAAACGCTAGCGTCGCATTTTTTTCAAAATTAGCTGTTATAAATTATTCATGCATTTCAAACAAATAATAGCTTATGTAATCTATACTTTCATTAAAGGGTCTAATTATTACTAACCATTTTACAGTTTTACCAATCTTCTTTAAGAAAATAATTCGGCAAAATGCAACGTTGGCATTTTTATAGTTTTGCTATAGCTTATACATATCCAAAAAATTAAATTTTTCGTAATATTGCAAGTGAAAAAGCGTGAGGAAGTATACAAACTACTTTTCTGATATACAGTTTTCTATAAAAGTGTTAACTAAAACAGAAAAACAACATTTCAAATTTTAAATGCGGTTTTCTCAAAACCTCTCCAATAAAACATAAAATACGCATTCTTTCGCTTAATAATGGAGTAGTTTGGTGCTGGACAGCGTAATTAGACATCCATTTCGGTCGCGTGAGGTCAAAATTAAAAAGCGAAAGTCCCGAGCCAATCCGGGCGTTATCAGATTTGATCTCATTCTTTGAAGCTGCCGGAATGTTATTGTTAATATCCGGGGTCTGAGTCCAATTTCCATGCTGTTATAAAGTCAGAGCCCGTTGCCTGTAAATAGCCGGATTAAGCCCGGGATTAAAATATTGGTCATCTGTAAAAAGATTTTTTATAATCTGTGCAAAAAAGCAAAATCGATTAGACGAAAAACTTGGATTCATCTCGCGTGAAGTGATGTAATAAAAAGTTCGTATTGTGAATCCTGAGGGTAAAACAAGCAAAAACTTAGTGGAAATATATAGGTTCTAAATCATTGTTGAAGTCTAAACTAACTAGTCAATTGCCACAGACATATGCTGCCAACTTTTATTGGCGGCATTTATTTTTCGGAAGGTTTACGACTGGAAATATCAAGGCAAAACCGCCAAACTTCGTGATAGAACAACAGGATGCTTTTGTATCAATTGTATCTCCGGGAAGTTTTCCTTCTGTTCCCTTTGTGCTCTTATCTCGACCCTTATGCATTTATAACGATACTTAATCATCTTAATAGGATTTGCGCACAAAACCCTAGCTTAAAAAATGCAATTAATTGTTGTGAGATTTTTAGCGCAACTTTGAAAGTGCACAATTTAAAACTCATTTAACACAACTTTCGAAGGTATACTTCAATGGTGGTTAATTGCCCTTGCACTTCTGACGTTCATCGTGGAACACGTTCTCGAATTTCCCAGTTTTGTTGTTTTTGTCTGTTAAGAAATCGACGTGAGAGGGTTTCAGAGCCGAATGCGTTTGTTGGGATATTTACAAAAGGAAATACAATATCAGAAATGTGTTTGGAATTTTTAGCAAATCAGTTAATGATTATTCATGCCTGAAATTATCTCCGCTGCAATATTGACAATCAATTACGGTGCGTCTTTTTATTCGTGACAAACCAACATTTGCACCAACCGCATTCCACGCCGTTATTGTTTCCCGTAATGAAAATTACATTAATTGTTTTCTCAAGTGTTTCGGAATTGCATGGCTCCGGAATAATTACACGAATAACCGAATTTCGGCATATTTTTGCGTTTATTTCGCAAAACGATAATTTAATGGAGTGTTCTTAATTGTATTGCTGTTTTAATTGGTAACTTAATCTGTGTTCCAAATCACTTTAAACCTAAAGCTTAGTTGATAAGACTATCGATAACGTAAATGGTAAAACATTTATTATTCCTCTCCCCGTATTCGCCTTTTAATGGCATAAATAAATTCTCTCTTGAAATTTAATTAACTTGCATCCTTTGCGCAATAAAATCGCGAACATAACCCATTGCTTGACCAGATTCATCGAAAAAATCAAAGCCTTTCAGATGCTTCGATGTAATCAGATTAAGTTTTAACCACTCGGATGTTTTGCTTTGAACTTTGAACTAAAACTAAAATCCGTAATGCGCTAATTTGGTTGTGACAGGGCGTAAGCGGGCCTTTCCCACGCCCACACACATTCTCAGCTTTGTCTCAAATTATTAAAACTCATGTAACAATAAAATGGTAATCCGCAAGAAAGAAGTAAATTTAATTGAAAGCGCCATTGCTTTTAACACTAATGTTAATCTGCTCTTGATTATATTACTGCGCTAAGTGAACACCGGAAGAATTATATTGTAACGTAATTGAAAACCACCTGTTTCACTACTAGCATTAAATAGTTGCTAAAGCTGAAGATCAAACTGTGTCCCGGCGCCTCCACCATTTTTCGCACTGTCTTGTTAATTGAGATTCAAAGTGTGAAAGTCCGCGATGATTTCATATTCGGTGGAGATTCGAATCATCGCGTCATAAATCATTCCGACTGATATATTCCGGCCCATTGTATCTTTTGAATGGCTAAAGCCACCTTTATAATGCAAAGCCTAGTTCTCGCCCACATTCACATGCAAACAGAGCACCTCGTTGCCGTTTATATTCAGTTATTCCGAAACCAAACCCGCAATTTCTTAAGAACGGAATCAGGTGCGAAATGTCAGACATAGAAGAAGTGTAATTCACCTACATCTGGTAAGCTAATGTTGTGCATACGACTTGAACGTTGCTTTTATCGCCTGAAAATATTCCAATTTCCACACGTGTCATTTGGCAAAGAGATATGGGACAGAGGAGTCGTCTTATCTGGACCCGTGCATATCGAAAGGGACGGTGATAATTCAAAATGTCAACTGCACTCCAACTCTTATCACGGATAAATACTGGTGACTTGTTTAAGAACGGCTGAGGAAACGCCTGAAATGAGTACTAATCTCGAACGATAAAAAACTAAGCGGGGCTGCAGTTTAAGACAAACAAAGCGCTTCGAGGAGCTGCCAGAGGAGATATAATTAATTTCGAGCCGGATGGGATTTACGAATTTTGGATTCTATTCAGGGAAAAAGTCGCTCGATTCGAGCGTTTCTTCGCGCAAACAATCAAATAAAAACAACTTACCATTCCGTATTAAAACAACAAAAGGATATAAACTGGGTTTCTGGAAATTGACCTCTCAACCTTACGAGTAATAAATTTCTGTGCAATTATGCAAATAATAAAACTATAATTATCCTTAATTTTTTTAGTTCATAAAAGGAATTATATTTTTACGTACTTTAATAAGAACTAAATTACATACTCGTACGCATAACAATAATAATTAATTAACCAGACCATTGTCTAGTTAATTCTTCTTAGAAAACGTTACAAAGTATGGCGTTTGAGTCTCAATATACATTCTGTCGTTAGCTTATTTATACAGGTACAAAGTGTCTGCTTCTAACAATAAGCTCTTCATAAATAAATATTTAAATTCAAATGGCACAAACGATACATGCTTCAAAGATCTAATCCAGTCTTTTGAATTTAATGCTCATATCAAAAAGCGTCCAAGAAATAACATTTGCCTTGATAATATTATAAAAAATTCTAACAACAATTTTTTCATTAGTGTTTGAGATCCGAAGTTATTAGATCATTAACAAGTAGTTATATAAAGAAAATATAAAGAAAAGTGATATTACATCAAACCTAGTAACAATAATTACAACTAGACCAACGCATTTTTAGGAATTTGATCAACTTTATAATGCAATTACAGTTGCCAATTGGCACTTTACTGAATCAAAAGATCTCAGTGTGAAAAGTTTGACAATTTTCTAGAAATTTTTGTTTACAATCTTAATAATAATATTACAAGGAAAAGCAAAACAATTATCAACAAAAATGTTAAATTAAAAAAATTTATTCACTCTATTTTTTTTTTAAATTATGAAAAACAGTAACCGGACTAACAGCTAAAAAGTTATATAAAAACAATGCGAGAAAATTATAGAAAAGCAATCACTAATACAAAAAATAGTATTTTATGTGATAAGTGATAAAAATGCATCATTTTGACCCACGAGTGCGCTTGCGCTCGAGTTGGACACTTCTCAGGAGCTTTATATTGGCATTTCGATCACGAGAGATATACGACATTTTATCTTATCTTATCTTATTTTATCTTATACCATTGTACAATATACCATTGTTTTCGATGAAAGAAATCAAATTTCTCTCACAAGAAAGATAATAAAGCGTGAGGGAAATTTGATTTCTCTAACCGAAAACAATGTTTTAAGGTACCTACTGCACCAATAAGATAAAGAATCTTACAGAAATTACATCTCATGTAACAATAATTTATTGAAATTTTACTGGAATGTGCCACCTGACAATTTTCATACGTATTTTGTAAATGTAACAGAAGAAATTGTTGATAATCTTGTAAATTGTTGTATAAATAATAATAACTCTACCATAAAAAAAATTAAAAATGATTTAAATTTCTTACCAGTCAGTCACTCTTTTATGAGAAACATTATTTCTAAGTGTCCTTACAGTTGCTAAAATAATACCCTTACATCAAGGAGGTTCAATAGATAACTTAAACAATTTTCGACCAATTTTAATTTTGTATACGTTTTCTAAAATTTTAGAAATCATCTTAACAGAACAAATTACTAATTTTCTGAGGAATAACAATTTTATTTACAAAAGTCAGTTTGGATTTCAAAGCAGTACTGTTGATGCTATCATACATCTAACTGTTATCTTAAAGGGTTTTGAACAAAAGAATTATGTTAGATCAATATTTTGCAACCTACAGGGCTTTCGATTGTGTTACTTACAAAAACTTGCTGTATAAATTATGCTAAGCTACTTAAGTGATCGGTATCAAATATGTAAAAGTATAAACTCGCTATCTAATACGAAAAACATAACAAGAAGAGTACCACAAGGTTCTGTGTTAAGGTCAATTTTTTTCTTATGTATATCAACAATGTTAATAGAGATTTTCCAAAGATAAACGTATCATTATCTGCTGATAACAGCACTTTATCTAAACAATCAAACAATCTTGAGGTTCTTAGGCAGGAATTATGCCAAATACAAAAAAAGTCTCGTGTATGTTTCCCAAATATGGACTATTAAATAAAAGTAAAACAAAAAGAAAGATTTTTTGTCTCCGTCATAAAAATTTTAAAAACTCAGAAACAAAAAAATCTTAGGCGCGTAAATAGATCATCTTTTACATAAGATACCAAAAAATATTTTTGTTACGATGCTTAGAGTAAATTGTTCCCCCACAAGTCCTAGAAACTGCATTCCATGCTCTAATAATGTTGTATGCCTCCTACGCTATATAATGTTGGAGACATGCTTATTTTGCAAATTAGATTTTTTCACTACAACGAACAGCATTAAGTATAACTAGTAGAGTATAACTTAACATAGAGATGTTGTACAATCAAAATTTAAGAAATTAAATATTTTAACGCTACCTAGTTTGTATATTTTTGTTTTCTTTATATTAAAAGAAATGAGCATAAATGTACACTAGTAAAGAGTATACATGAACATAATACCAGATCAGTTGAAAAATTTGTTACTGAATTTACTAGATTAAGCAGATTGTGTAAATTACTACGGCCCGTTTTTCTTTAATAGTTTGGGTGTGTGTACAGTCACCATCACAAAGAATGACACTCCTGAAACCGTAGCTACAAATCTTTTCGATGTGATACTGTTAACGTGTAGGTTTGGCTAGTTTATAAACTAGCTGGATATTGTCTAGCTGACTGACGTAAAAGATTTTAATCTGACTTTTGCTATCCGGTCCTGTTGGTAGAGATGTTATTCTTTTTGATCGTGACTGTATGTATAACTATATTACTTGGCGTTTCGTATAAATTAATGTAAATTAATTATTAGTGTACGTTATTAATATTATTATTATAACAAATTACGAAATCAAATACAAATTACAACTGTGATCTTGCGAATACTCATAAATCACAAACGGAGAAGTTGAGGGACGATTTCACAGAGCGGCACAATTCAGAGTAATCTCTTCCTCAATTATGGTTTAATTTCGGGTCAAAGTGTCCCGAATCGATTGAAAAAGCCAGAAATTGTATTGTTTTGATGTCGGTCATTTGTGCTAGCTTCGATATTATTTCTGGTCGTAAAACACAAACCCGGTGGTTGAAGGCGTACCAGTTTATGGACTATATCTCTATGTTATGACAGCAGGATACAGACGAACAGCCGGATAAATCGGTTGAGGTGGAAATTGGAACGTAACCCGTGTAACATAATCTCTCTTCACTGTTCCACTGTAAATTATATGAACTGGCTATGTCAGGCTGCTCTTCCGCCGGAATTTAATTCAGACTTCTTTTGGGGTCGCACGACCGACAAATTTACAGCCAAATACTGACGCTTGCAGAATTTTGCAAATATCAAAACGTCCGCTTCAAATTCACAAAATACAGGTATTGCTACTGAGAGTTTGTTTAGACTCGGGTCGCGTACTCTCTTTGGATCAAATTATCGTACTTTGGCAAAACTTTTTCGGATAACGTATCGGTGAGCCGCAAAATTACTAGTCAAGATGGCCACAAAAGTTTAGTAATTTATAACTAGGTTTGTGTTGTCTGTGTTATTGATTTCGGACTAAAACATTAATTAGCTATTATAGACCAACCGGCAATTAATCCTAATTAGAGTACCTGATTTGCTTTGTCGTCCTTTCTAATTTCCCTTTGTCGCGTCCTCGGAATATCAAATAAATTAGTTTGAAGAAAAAAATTATCTAATTCGAGGGAATTAATTAATGTAACACAATCTCCTTTAATCTCTTTATTTCCACTAAAAGCATGCATGCTGCATCCAGTATGCAAATAATCTTTTGTGAAATTAAAATTGGATGAAGTTTGTAATTAGAAATTAGGCTAAAGAGTTGGAAAGGCTGGTAAAAAACTTAATCCCTGGCGTAAATAGCGAAGCTTGAAAAATACGAGAGGCCTTTAAACGTGCATAATATCTACCAGTCGTATTTTAACCCGTAGCGGATCTGTTGCAACATCTCTCATTTTAAAACTTTCTTTACACATTCCTTTTGAGGAGGCTTTACTTTTTTTTATTAGCGGGAGTTTTTGTTTGTTTTACACCGACGCAAATCCCATGTGATAACGAGCACACGTTTCAGCTTGTTTTCATGCAAAGACGCAATTATGGAGTTTGTTTATTACGAAAATAACAACAATTTTAAAACGGACGTTTGTTTCCTGCGCAAAAAAAGGAAACTTAATTTAAATAAGACTTCTCATTCGCAACTTATTTTCTTAATGTCCTTTTGTACTTTTCAAAGAATTGAAATGCATTTCTACTGGGAAATACTCGATGATACTGCAAATGGGGACAACACAAAGCATGTAATTTCAGTTGCTGAAAATGGGACCATTAAAGTTTCAACTAACGATAAATTCCATGTGCATGTGCTGGACGAATAAAAATTCCAAATTTCGACTACACTCAAAATAAATATTTTATTACAGCTCATGTGCCGGGATATATTGGATTAAAAACACACAAAACATACAATATTTGATGAAGTTTTACGAATGCATTGATAATTTTGCCAGAAAATAGTACAAAACAGCTTGGTTATGTTTATTTCAGCGCAGAGGTAATTTTGTTACTATGAAAACAAAAAATACAAATGTCCGTATTTATTTGGACTTCTGTTATAATCCTCATTTAAAGAGTAGTTGAAACAATTGATCCATTAAATAACTGTCTGGTTCTTCAGCTTTTTATTGGTGTATTTAGTCCACTGGATGGCGAATTGTTAACACGCTAAGAAAATGTAATTTTTAACTGTTATTAGAATCAGTGGAAATCATAATATTAATTTTTTTTTCGATAACAAATAATCTTGGTTTCTTCAATTTACTCTGTAGCACGTCGGTATAAAGAACAAAGCCTTTATGGTCCTAAAATGCAATTTTTGTCCTGATTTGGGCTGAAAAATCCACTAGTATACAATAACATGATAATTAAAATTAATAATAAACTATAAAGTATATATATATATAATATATATATATAATAAATTATTATATTATAATAATTAAATTATTATGACACACTAAACATCATCTTTGCATTACATGTGCCGAAGT
Organism: Tribolium castaneum; assembly: GCF_031307605.1. Classification (NCBI taxonomy): domain Eukaryota; kingdom Metazoa; phylum Arthropoda; class Insecta; order Coleoptera; family Tenebrionidae; genus Tribolium; species Tribolium castaneum. The sequence continues at coordinate 10,223,384 of NC_087397.1, forward strand.
ACTCATCTCAAAAAAACGGCAAATATCACTATCCTCCATGGTTTAATGGTGAGATTATCAACTGTCTCCGTAGGAAGAATTTTTACTTCAAGAAGTACAAAAAAACTAAAAGGGATGATATTCTTAACCTCTTCAAACACTATCGTTCTTACTCCAAATCACTAATATCCTCTGCCCACAAAACGTATATCCGTGTAACTCAAGAATCTTTAACAAACAACCCTAAAAATTTCTGGAAATTTGTTCAACAAAAGAAAAGTGCAACCAGGATCCCAGGTCTTATGAAGTACAATAATCAAGAATTACATGACCCGCTCTCCATAGTCAATGCTTTCAGTAACTATTTCAGTAGTGTGTATAATCAGTCCAAGCAGACTGTAAACAAAAACGATGCTTCCTCACCGATTAATAACATCACGGTCTCTATAGATAACATTACTGAAGAAGAAATTTTCCAAGCGTTAGTACGGTCAAAAGATTCGTTTACCTCTGGTGTTGATGGCATTCCAAGTTTCCTCGTCAAAGACTGTTCTCATATTTTTGTCAAACCTCTTTTTTATTTATTCAATCTCATTGTTAAAACCTCTACTTTTCCTGCAGTTTGGAAAAAATCTATTATTTGCCCGGTATTTAAAAAAGGTGATATTTCTGATGTTCATAACTATAGACCCATCGCACTGCTATCTAACTTTGCCAAAATTTTTGAGACTGTATTATACAGAAGAATTTACCCAAACATCAAACACATTATAACGCCTACTCAGCATGGTTTTATGGAGAAACGGTCTACCGTGACAAATTTGTTACATTTCACTCAAGATGTCGCTGTAGAGCTAGATGTAAATGGGCAAGTCGACGTAGTGTACACGGACTTTCAGAAGGCGTTTGACCAAATGGATTATTTTATACTTCTCGATAAATTACGGCACATAGGTTTCAGTAGCTCCCTGCTTGATCTCTTAACTTCCTATCTTGTTAATCGTGAACACTTTGTTAGATACAGGAACTGTTTATCTTCTAGCTTCGTACCAACTTTCGGAGTGCCGCAAGGCTCAAATTTAGGTCCTTTACTTTTTCTATTATTTATAAACGATATTACTGCAGCAGTAACTTGTAACAGTCTTCTATTTGCTGATGACCTTAAGCTTTATAATATCATAAAAACCGATAATGATTGTCAAGTCTTGCAGAATAACATCAACAATCTCCTCCAGTGGTGCGAAGCTAATAGGCTAAACCTAAATATATCTAAATGCTTTATTATGTCTTACACAAATAGGAAAATTCCGATCATGTATAGTTATAAGGTTAGTGGTCACATTTTACAAAGAACAGACACATTTAAAGATCTAGGAGTTACCTTTGATAACAAACTTTTATTTGTGAATCATATTACAATAATTATTAATAGCGCGTATAAAACTTTAGGATTTATTTATCGCAACTGTAGAGAGTTTACTAATTTAAGAGCCTTAAAAGTCTTATTTTTTGCCCTTGTACGCTCCAAGTTAGAATATTGTGCAATTATTTGGTCACCTATATATGCCACACACATAAATAGTATTGAATCAGTCCAAAGAAAATTTTTGAAACTGCTATGGTATATTTCTTTTAAAAATTACCCCGATAGGGGATGTGACCAACTAGTGCTTTTAAGGACATTTAATATCAATTCTCTAGAAGTTAGGAGAATTATCTCAAGTATTGCATTTTTACATAAATTACTAAACAACAAGATTGACTGTATTGCTCTTGTTAATAAGATAATTTTTCTGGTTCCTAGAATTAACTCACGGCATCCCATGACTTTTTACAGTTGCAGTTGTAATACGAATGTTCTATTAAAATCACCTTTATATGTAATGTGTGGTAATTTTAACAAAATTAGCAGTAGTTGTGATATTCATTTTCATTCATTTAATTACATTAAAAATCATATAATTAGTTACTTTAGTGGCTAGGTAAAATTTAATTTTAGTTCTTGTTTCTTAATTTATTATTATAGTATTATTATTAGTTTGTTTTAGTTTATTTAAATTATTAGTTTTTGCTGGCAGCACGATCATTAAGTTTAAGTTTATTTTCTGTAATTGGGTGTTTCACCTGTTGAAAATAAAATAAATATTATTATTATTATTATTATTATTATTATTATTATTATTATTATTATTATTAAAAAACAACAGTTACAAAAAAAAATTGGAAAAATAATTTAGTTTCTTGTTTCTGTCTAGTTTCCCATCTGTCTTTGATTTTCCCTGCAATGGGAACAACAATACAGAGCGATTGGAACAAACCTTGCACATCGACACATCCCAGCTGCTTTTTCATCTCCCCGGTGTTGATTTGACACATATAACAGCCACGATCCGATTCCTTCAGCTGGCGAATTCTCAGCTGCCAAGTGCGTAGACTGTCATCATGTGTGACGCTGATTCTGGGGTTGTGCGTGATGACTCTTGTATGCAGACTCAGAATGGTCTGATCATCAGCCTTCATCCAGCCAACCTGCAAAAAATCCGCTTGAAATTACCCTAGATACGGCCATTAAAAAACAATTAGTACATCTTCAAAGTGACTTCTTAAAATTTTAATTAACCGCTCGCGCAAACTTGGAATTGAAACTCGAGTATAATATTTAAAGTTGAAACAAAGGTTTTTGCAGTGAAGAAAAATTCGCGAGTCGTGCAACTTTTGCGAGTTCATTACGGCTTTGTGTGTTCTGGAAGTTTTACTCAACTCTAGTAAATATTTTATGCGAGGAGTATATTACATTGAGAGCAGTTTAGTCTGAATTGCGTCTGTTAAATTCACATTTTGGATTCTTGTCGAAGTGGTTTAGTGCCGCCGGAATGCGGGATTGCATTGTTATGGGGGCGTTAGGTGAGAGTTTACACGCCGCAAATGACGCCCACAAAAAAAACTTTACAAATTCCGAATTAGAAAAAGTTTCTTGTGTGGAATAGCAAGTCCGTGTACGCAAATTGAATTATTCGAGTTTTGAATTTTGAACTTATCAAATTAGGAAGTTGAAGCGAATTCACCTGTACGTCTAAATTTGCGCAGTTTAGTTCGAACGCGTATAAACTGTGAGTGTATGAACATGTGGCAGTGAATCGGTTGCCTAACTCTCCATAGACCAACTCCACTAAAGTAATTTGGATCCAATTTATCTGTTTCAAGAAGAATAGAAACTGGGCCCTCTTGTCCCTTAATATAAGCAAACTAATTCGAAGTTAGCAGTGCGAAACGACTATACATTAATTAATTATTGGCAGGCGTCTCGGGAGTAGGGTTCAGACAATGGCTCTTTGGGGAAAGAGAGAATCATGGAACAGGTCGAACCTCAATGACGACCTTCTATGCCTCTCTGCGTTGTTAAGATTCATCTCGTGTCTTAATACTGTACTAACTACTGCTCGTGCAGCCAAACTACCATTTCTAATTATCAATTATAAAATCATAACACCTTTCTGCAAAGGGCTTCGCGCCTCGGCGACTCCCGCAGAGAGATATTCCTTGCAAAGCAAATAACTTGATCGAATTTTTTAACCAACGATGTTTACCCACGAAAAATTATGCCATCTCGGCTTGAACAAACACAACGACGAATCTAACCACTTATTACTGCAAGCCCTAACCGAGCTCCCAGAAAGCTTTTTTTGCAGAAAATAGCAAAATACTTGCCCTTATAAAATAGGAAAATAAGCAAAACGATAAAATGTGACACTACTGCCAACTGAATTTTATTTTACATTCAATACAAAATGTTTATAAATAATGTAAATTAAAAAACTATTTGCTTTTGTTATATTATGTTTTATTTTTGCAATTTTTGCTGATTTAGTCAGGATTTAAATGGTAAAAAAAATGTGGGGTGTTTGAACTACATTCCAGTTTTATTAATTTTTAAGCGTTTGCTTTTTTAAAATCAACGCCGATGTATAAAGGCATTTTGTCAAATGTTAGCAACAAATGTTTTGTAGTCAAGCGAAGAAGTCGAAAAAATCTACAAAAGGGACAAACATACAACATTTATGGATTTATTTAGAGGACACAATCTAAATATCTGCACAAAATATTGAATAACAAATATAATAATAAGTAACAAGAACTTCAAATAAGCGAAAAAGACGATAGGACAAGTAGATCGGGTTCAATAATAATAGAAAAGACAAGCGATGCTTGATTTTAAAGGACTCTTGAATTTCACTATTCGAAGTACAGTAAAAGCTGGGTATTGGTCAACCAGTTGAATGCTGAAAACACCCTTTCATTAAAAATTACTTAAAACTCTGCAATCAGATTAAGTTTTTTACGATCGTGAATTGGTTGAAATTGTTTTAAGTCATTTGTAAAAAATAATATGCATTCATTTATTCATTTCAATGAGGAACGTTTGGATGGATAGATGTGAGGTAAGACGACAATTGGAGGATAGAGTTACAATGATTTTAAATCTTACTGTTATAACAGTAAAATTTTCTCAAAAGCACAAGACTTGTAATTAACTAATAAACTTTAAATGTTAATATTCACAACACCTTGAATTTTACTTTGAATATTTTTTTATAAAAATGCTCTCTCGAAGTAAAGTATTTTTACTAAGATTGATTTAATTTTTTTAATATTTTTTTTGGCACAAATTCTAAAAAATTTTAAGGTCTTATTGGTCAAGAGATTTTAATTAAAATAAGTTATGTTTTATTCTCAAAGAGTATTTTCTTCGTAAAAAATAGTAAATAGGTAAGCCATAATTTTCTGACAAAAACCCAAAAAACTGTGGTCAATTCATTGTTTGTAAAAATCCCTTTAGCAAAAATTTTTTCTTCCAATTGCACTTTTTCATAAGCAATTTTGTGAGTTTGCAGTGAAAACTATTTTTCACTGTATTATAAAAACAAGTACAAAAAACAATAGAAATAATAATAATAATAATAATAATAATAATAATAATAATAATAATTAATAATAATAATAATATAAATAATAATATGAAATGAAAAACTAAAACAGCAATAGTAAGTAATAAAAATTTTACCTTTGTTTTTTTCATAAGTTTTTGGGCTTTAACTTTAAATGGTTTTTCTATATTATTGTAAATGAAATCAGCCTTTCCTGTTAATAACTTTATTATTTTTTCTACGCAAGCAAATTTTGTCAATTTTTTTTCTAGTATTGATATTAATAAAGCTAAAAATTTTAAAAATAGCAACATTTTTTAGGTATTTAGCACAAAACAATAATTAAGCATCGTTTCGTTTAGAATGACATAAGAAATATTAATTATTTTTTGTTGCAATTTCATATTAGTTATTAATTAATACGTCTCATCTTCTTCAGGGAAATTTGTTAATCACACTTACTACTTGATACTGGGTTTTGAAATATGTAAGTTAATCAAATCTGGTGCCTCATTTTTTAAATAGTAATACATTGAAATCTCTCTTAACGGACACCTCCTACAAGACAAACGGACAATTTTGTTAGCCGTGTTTTGAACTAATGTATTTTAAATGGTATTGCTTTTCTTTTAATCAATCTTTCCAATAAACGGACGCAGACAATGCTATTTGCATCCTTGGACACAAAATCTCTTCTTTAAGCGGACAGCATGTCATACGCGCGTTTATTATTAATAGTTATTATTATGACAATCCGTCAGAAAATTAAACTAATTCTGACTCAAGTCTCAGAGGAGGTTTTGCAATGTGTTTGTTTATTCCAGTATTTTTTTTGGACCAAGTCTTGCGGTGTCTATATGCATTCGTTAGTACATTATTTCATTCTTTATACAGCGTTTTCATAGCACAAATAAAATTACAAAAGCGTATAGCATATAATTGATCTATAAAAACGTGTAATAAAAATACTCAATCGTGGATTAATTTTGTAATTTTCTAATAGTTATAGTTCTACACAGATATAATTGGTTCCTGTTAATGGTTGGCTCCAAGAAAATTATGTGTTATTGAAAATAAAAATATCAGGTAGAAGTGGCAAAGAAAACGCGCTTTGTGTGGACGATTATCGTTTATTTACTTGAGTTTTTGTAAAATAAATGTATCAATTGTTAAGCAGACTTTCAATTTAATTTTTTCTCCTGCTATCTGCTACAGCGCCAGCGCCTGTAACCAAGAGTAAACTCTTCGTCACCATATTTTTAGACTCGCTGTCGTCAGATGCACTTTATTCGCCGTGCTGACAACTTTCAATTAAACAGTTGAAAAAACTATCTGTAATTTGATCCATTTTTCGAAAAGAAATTACTGTGACAAATTGCAACTTTACGACTTTGCAGCTCTTGATAAAACAGCACTTTATCTCCCATGTTAAATTACAAGTTTGCTCATTCTCTATTCAAATTATAGTCACGTGTTCCAGTGATCCTTATAATCATACAACTATAAAGTAGGCAAAGCAGGACAATTACTTGTATCAAGATGGAGTACCTGGCTTTGCGAAAAACTTTATTTATGTATTACATGATTATTTTTTTAATTCTTTTGATCAGGAGAAGCCCCTTCTGGCATAAAAGACGAGGTGAAGGCATAATATATGTGATTTACTATGTTAAAATCCCTCAGGATTTTATCGCCGCGCCAATCCCGAAAGACCGAACTGAAAGCTTTATGCCTGAGTCCACTTTCTTCAGTGTCATAAGTCGCGACCCTTGAAAGATTCTGGACAACAGCCGGTAATAAAACAAAGCACCTTGAAAGTTGATGAAAAAGCGTCCTAATTGTTTCATAAATCCGTTATAAAATGTTGATGTTAACAGCGCGACATGCGCCATATTCCGGCTCGATATTAGTAATTGTTAGTGATGAAATTTGTGATTACAGTTGACGGAGCAAGACAAATAAAATTACTTTAATGACGTAGGGCGGATTTGATTGGATGGGAAAACTCATGACCCGTAAACATCACGATTTTTTTCCATCCAAGGGAATCGTTTAATTCGCCGGCTGTAATTATTGCCACCGGACAAAAACTGATAAAAAATATGTACATGTTAATAACAGTACATAAAATTTTATTGCTTTCTCACAAACATGGACGCGATTTTTAAATGGGATTTCGCACGCTCGGATTACGCATTGTGGTGAAACAATGAACGGTTAATTAATAAACGAATAAAACTAATACGAGCTTTGTTGAATCAGATCGCTGCGTTTCTACGCTTTGCTGATTGAAAGATTAAATTAATGCATTATTAAAAACGTTAAACAAACGTTATTTTTCCATTACTAAATCGGAAAAAGACGCAAAACTCAAATGTTTAAATTAGTAGGTACAGTCGCCTATCACTGTCAGAACTAATCCTTTTAAGTTAATTGAAACAGAAATTAAGAGATAAATGTATAATCTCTCATTGGATTAGCCAAGTTACGAAATTAGATTTTGTTTTAAATTTGCCCTATTTTGCAATTAAACTTCCAAATACCTGGGGTAGCCTAGTCAAATTAGACAAAAATAAGGCGATCGGTGGAAAAAATTCCTAGAGAGATGGATTTTTTTTAAAGCTTCCTTTACATCTGGGTAGACATATATCGAAAGTCCCCGAGGTTGGGGGGGTTAAAACTGTCATTTCTTGTTTTTTTGCTTATCCCGCAAACGGTCACCCCTATCAATTTTTATCTTCTTACCAAAATTAAAGTTGATAACATTTTCTACAAAATGGTTCTAGCCTTATTGTTGTAGGGCTAACCGTAAGTGAGCTAATAGCTTTTGAAGTTTAGTGTCTACATGACACTGTATAACTAAACATTAGTCTATTATAAGTATTTATATGGAAATAGTGTGTATAAAGTGTCTCCCAACTAAACTAAGAGTGCGAAATAAGGAAGAAAAATACTTTCTTCCCTCGGGCTCTCCAGTTGAAGATCACAATTCAGCATCTGAAGATGACCCAGGAGACATGATAGAATGAACTGTTGGGCTCAATACGTACAGTTTATTATAAGATTTATTCAAAACATCTACAGATTGTCTCGGCTAAGACTTTCGAGTGATATCTCAGATATTTGTCAACGGTTTTTTATGAAATTTAAAATGCAGATATTTTAGAAGATAAAGATTAAAATCCAATTAATGCAAAAACTCAAGTCTGAAAAACGTAATTTTTACATACCTTTTTAAAATGTTAAGCCTTTAAAGAATTCTATTAAAAAATTTATCGTCAGTGAAAAATGCTGTAAGAAAAAACTCGTTCGTAGAAGACATCTGTTTCGCGAGAAAAATGAGAAACAAACAGTTAAACATTAGTACAGATGAAAAAGCGTAGATCTCTATGAGACAAATAAGCACTACGGTGGTGTTAGAAGGTATGGTGCTCCAACTCCCTTCATTTGTTTTAAACTGGAACGAACTGACGAGGTCGGGAACCATTTCATACATTGGCCATTAGATAGCGCTTTTTGAATTTGATGTAAAGGTATCCTTATTACCGATCACAATTTTGAATTTCAAAAATCCTTCAAATTTGATTTCAGTGACAGTAGCATTTTGGCAGATAAGATTCAATTTACTGAAAAAGGGAAGATAGTGATACTATTATCGGTCTTTAATTGAGTGACGGGCACATCAAACTGATATTTTGTGATGATTTGTGTCTTCAGTGTAATTTTAATACACTTGTGTATGTAAAATTTTCGCAAGAAGTGGCTCCCAAAGACAGGTTCACACACTTACATACGTAAGAGACTTACTCCCAATTGTAATTAATTCCTTCCTGTAGTTTTGAATAAAAATATTAATAACTTTATTAATTACTATGATTTCTTATTTTATACGAAATTACTACGAATAAATATAAAAATAAAACAACCCTGGCCTTTTGAAGTAAGTTATTAAAACAGATTTCATATTTATAGTAATTGCTATTAAAATATAATTATGTATAGAGTTGTCTGCTATCATTTGTAAGTGAAGTTGTGTAGAAGTCATAGTCAGAAGTTGCAGCAGAGTAAAGTTTATTAAAGGTTTGCAAAATGCCTAAAACATGCTGCATATGTTTATCTTCAAAAGGAGAAAGTAAAAACTTAACATTCTTCCCTATCCCGAGAGTGTAAATTATAAATTTATATAAATAATTATATAAATAATAAATAATTTATATATCATACATCATCAGCACTACCATTGAATTTTGGTCAATCCTACTCGCAGAAACGTAACTGTCACGCAAGGGACATTTCACAATCATCTCTCACTCATACAAAGTTAAAAAACAACATTTTTAACTTACTTGTGGTACTGGATGCTTTAATTCTTTCAAAAAGGACTAAAAGACTGAACAACAACTGAAAAATTCTAGACACTTGAACATTCAGGACTTTGGAAATGTTTCGTACACTGCTGATTGGATTTTCTTCAAAAGCTTGAATTACAGCCCCAACTATTGCTTCGTTTCCAGTGACGTGTTTTGTCCTCACTCGATTTAGTTCAGGTACGCTTCCTGTGTCTTCAAATTATTGACGATTCTTTGAACTTTAAATTTTATAAATAACATTTTACAAAAAACGACACTTTCCATAGGCGAATATTGATTCCTTTTTCAACAACACAGAAATTTCAGCCACTGTTGTTGGTTTTTAAAGTAATTTCACCAAATTAAAACACTTTTACTTTTCTGAGAGCGCGCACACTTTTGGCAGTTTTTTTCAGTGGTACACAAAAGGCCGCATAGAAATGCTTCATCAATTGTTTCAAAAGGTGACTGCCCAAATTACTATCAAAATTTGGATTAAATTTTTAACAACAAATTTAAAATTTTTTCTTGGATCAGCCGAGCGATTTGGTTAATTTTTTGTGTGGTCATTTATTTTTCCGGGGATTAATAATCCAACGGTAATTTGGCTTTATTTTAAATAAAAGAAATGTGTTTTAAAATTTTATTTTTTAAATTGAGGTCATTTTTTTGTCTCTAATTGAAAGACCACCTCCAATATGTGCATTCTAAATTTCATAACAATCCATTGACAAATAACGGAGATATTAAGCTCGAAAGTCTAAGCTGAGTCAAGTTGTATAGTAAATCATCTATTTATTAATATTTTACTAAACAAGACTGTAATTCAGTAAAGACGACTCTGAAGACTTCTGTGACCCCCATGTCTCCCCTTTTCGCCTCTAATGAAGTGTTAGACCCAATAAATTCAATTAATGTCAGTTTTTTAAATCAGAAGACATTTTTTTTTAAAGCACATTTTATTAAATGTATATTTCTTTTCACCCCTAAAACTCGCTTATTATTAATCCTACAAGAAAATGCATACAACTAGTTTGTAGTAAATTGTATCGGCTTTAATTTTGGTAATAAGATAAAAATTGATTGGAGTAACAGTTTCCGAGATATAAACAAAAAACCAAAAAAAGACTGCTCCAACCCCCTCTCCCTCCTCGAGCTTTTAAAAAAAACTCTTACCCTGTAGGAATTTTTTCCACCGATTTGTCTAATTTGACTGAGCTAGGGTGAGATAGTTTAAAATTATTTTTTCAGTCCAACAAACATTCGTACAATTTGCAGATAACGGTCAAGATGATTTATTGCTCTTAATAGAACTTGGGCAAATTACGAGTAGTTTGCGGTGCTTAAGTCCATGAAGTTTGTTGTCATCAAATTCTCCTCACCGAACTAATGTTAATTGCGTGATTACCGAAATCATTTATAAACATCAAAAAACAGTTTTGCCCTGTTTGTTAACTAGAATTTTGAACCTGGAATAACAATCAATCAACGTAACAAGCTGAGCTAGTCAGTTTCTATGCTGGCAACATAATATATTTTATATCGCTTGCAGGTATTGGATATCTCTGTGTTGTGTTGTTTGGCCGAATCAAAATCGGAATTGGATGAATAATTACTTTACTACTGTATTATTTTGATTATGAATTAATCTTGTCAGAGGTAAAAAATGGAAGAGCTAGTTGATGGATTATCCACATCTAGAATATAATTGAATTTTTGACAGGCGCCGATCATTTATTGTACAGAGTGACGATAACATTGAACAAATAAAATAAAAAATACTCGTTGCGAGCGTCGACGGGGTAAAAATATTTCCGGACAATAAAAACGATTATTTACCTTGTAATGTCCCAGATCTGTAACGGAGCAGCTGAGCACTGCCTCCCTCCCGATCGGAACGGTAACATTTTTGATAGGTCCAGCGAAGTCTGGCGTTTCCATTGAAAATTTGAGCGAAGTGGCACTCCCTCCGGTTAGATCCTCAACTGTGAATAAAATTGAATAATACGCATGTTGTTTCGAGAGAATATAAATTTAGGCAAGATTAAACCTAACAGGATTTGCAACCCTTCCGTCCCTGCTATAAAGACGCGGTTTAGGGCCCTTCCGAGGGCTATTGATGCTGAGGTCAAGACTGCTCACTTGCCGACTTGTTCACTATTTACCGCAACGTTGACAGTGCAGATAAGTGAGCAAACTAATTCGGCACTTAGTATGTTTAAGTATTCATAAGAGCCGTACTTTGCTTCAACGAAATAACTAGGCGTTTTACATGCATATATTACAAAGAACGAGATGTGTTCTTGTTTCCTGAGTGCTGTTTTACATACGTGTTAATTTTTAATGCGGCTTGTCTGGGATAGAGCAATTACGATGCTGGATGGGCTCGATTCATGATCTCATTTTCATTTCGTGCTGCGGATTTACTACGTGGGTTCATGCACTGAATGCAATCTCAATTCACATGGGATGATAATTATGAATGAGCAAATTTCTAGTTAGAACTTCGAATCACGGTAAACAGCCGTTTCGCCGGCTCTTGTGTTCACACACGGATATCGTATAAATAATGCATTGAAAACGAATAACTTTACTCATAAACTGCAACCCTTAACAATCCAAATATGTTGTAATTCAACAAAAGCTCTGTCAATCTAAAAGCAAGAAGCAAAATAATGCTATTTATAATGTTTAACAATGCTGGCTTTTCTTTATACAAAATCAATAAAACGGACGTCTGTTTAAAAACATTTTTAAGTTCTAATAACTTACAAAATCACACAGCAACGACCAATTTACAAAATTAAGAAGAACACTAACAGTAATTCTAACTTAACTTTGGTGCATCCATTTCTTCAAAATTAAAAAAAAATCGAATATGTTTTAATTGGTACAAAAGAAAACACAGAAATCTGTTAAGCTACTTAAAAAATTTTCAAAAATCGTAAAATAGTCAATCAGCCTTATGTTCTCAATATGGTTTTTGCTTTTACAAATTTCAGAAAATATATAATGTGAAGTCTTTCCAAATGAATAATATTAAGTCAATACCAATATCAATATTAAGTCAGTATCAAGTCAATTCAAATACGCAAATCTTTTTAGCGCAGGACTTTCAGATTTTAAATAGCTATTACAAACAATCAGTAGGCAATAATAAGAGTACCATTTCTGCCTTATTCTATACGCTTTATTATTTTTGTAACTACACTTAAACATCGACTTTTAAGTCAATGTTTTAATTATTTAAACAGTCTAGTCAAAACTGAGTATCATAAAAATCAAAAGTGAAAAAAAAAACAAGAAATTGAATGAATAATAATTGCAAAGTATAAAAGAAGTGCAATTGTTTGCATGATGGCATGACCCTTCATTTTTATAACAGAATAGGCATCTTAGATAATCTGGTTATAATTTGCAGAAGATTTTTCAGTTTTAAAGATATTTAAAAAAACTTTTAAAAAAACATTGAATAACACAGAACAATAAGCTACATTTGTATAAACGAGCTTCAGAAAGCCTTCCTGTTTAACATATTAAATAAATTAGAAAAGCGTTTTTTTGTTTTTTAGTTACTTATCGGTACGCAAAAAGTTTAACACTTTTTGGAAAATTTCCATAAAACAGATTAAAAAATGTAGCTGAATGGCACGGTAAAATAAGTTTTACCATGCGATTTTCTAAAATTATTTTAATCAAGTTATCCATGACAGTTACGTTAACCTGAGTCCATTACGGAAAAAAGATTCCAACATTTTTTTTTTGATTTTTCGGTAAACTTTAGGACAGATTGACACATAAAGCAACGCTGAAGTTATTTATGCAATTCGTTTCTCTGCTGGCGAAACTGTTGTGGATAATTAGATCAAAATTTTAAAAAATGGCATCGTGGTTTTATAATATGAACAAAGTTTAAAAAAGACTTTGTTTTTATCATATTATTAAATTAAAAAAGAAAATTAAAATTAATTTAAAAAGTAATTCTTGCCCGGCGCATCCACCATTTTTGCTCACACAAAAACTTAAATTTAAATAACTTTTAATAAATGTTTAAAAAAACTGTTTCAAACTAAACATAAAAAACTATACATAAAATTAGCTTTTGAAAAATGCTTCTTCCCATTGTAAAAATATGTTTCGTGAGATTTTTCATCAAGGTGAAACCGATTTCTTGAACAGGCGCACAAAAAAATTTGTATTTTTTTTAAGCTTTTTTATCCTCAATCTATTTTCGAATAGTTCATGTTTTTCTATCTAGAATTGAAAAATAAAAGAAAACAAAACTGAAGGAGTTAGAGCAACAAAAGTTAGGGTAAGTGCAAATTTACTTAATCTTAAATACTGAGAAGTTTAAAAAATACTATTTGAAAATTATATTATAAAAAAATGCATATAATATTTTTGTTGAAATCTTTATAAATAGAGGTTTCTGGGTGCCAGTAGCACTTTTACCCATTACGTCCTGAAAAATTTTCTCGAATTTTTTCCCAAATCCATCAAGAAAATAGAACTTTTCGTGGTTACTTGGAGTTAAAAAAACTAGCTTTTTTGATAAGACAAGAAATCACTTTCGTGTCTTGTCAAGACGATATTTTAGTTGACTTATTTGAAAAAAATACATATTTAAAAATTATTTTTAATTTCTTCGATGTTTAGTTTCATTTTAATCGGTTTCGGGGTTTTGGGAAAAATCGTATACATGACACATCAAGAAAGTGTCTTTACACGACTTAACTATTGAAATACTCGCCCTATCGGCCTTGTATGTTCAAACAATCGCCTTGTGTTGACTTGTTATGTAATACACTATTATTTAGCTAGATGAATCTGCACATATCTCACAAATAATAAAGTCGCTTCTAGTCATTTTGCTCTAGTCTCTTCAATCACTTTATTTTTGCTATTTATTTTTTTATTCAAGTGAGAAACAACCATAGTTTTCTAAATCCAACAAATAATATGACTAAAGCATTTTTTTATCGACTTTTACAATGTTTATTTTGTAGCTCATAAGGATGAAGCCAAGCAAAAATAAATCTTTAAAAAAAACGTAATGTCAATTATTGCACCGTAATTGGTGTACAAATATAAAACAGTGTAGCTTTGAACCGAATTTATTTTTTCACAAAATCCATATCGCATAATGCGTTCGTCTGCCAAACTTGAATAAATGTTTTGCTGATATCCTTTTAGAGCACGACTTTTTAGTACTCATTTTTTGAAATCATCTCAAACGTAACCAAAATAGACCATATAATGTGAATGTGTGTAATATGAATTTCATAATATGTATTTCAGTGTAATGCACACCTCAGTACTGAACATATTTTATCACTCTGAAAAAAATCAACTTTGGTGTTTAATCAATAATCAACAATGTGTTAATCGTAATTTCTGCTACGTACTGTTTTCGAGTTATTGTAGAACAACAAAGAATGTGGGCCAAGAGTCTTTAATAAAAAATTACTAATAAAGAACGCTTCAAACAGTATTATAATTTAAAAACAATTTGAGTTAGGTATTTTGATATTATATTTTAAAACGCCTTTCCGTTTTGCAATTTCGTTAAAACCTTCGAGGCAGTTTTCTTCGATTCTTATGATTCATGACGTTATCTGTGGCAAGCAAGAGTTTCTTTGCATCAGTTGCACCGCCTGCCTCCAGCATTTAGTTCCGATAATCCAAATTTAGTTGACAGGGTCGGAACTAATGCATTTCTGTGCTTCGAGCACGTTTCGTTATGGTCCTACATTCTTTTTCGATCCAGTTAGGCCCATTGTTGTGGCAAATTTATTAGACTATTCCAGTGTTTGTTACTGATAATTAATTTAGTCTATTGTGGTGATGGCGAGAGTGGCTAGCTATTGTTATTGGCCTTGTTAGGTAATGTCGAATATATGACTTTGTCCTGGCACTAATAAAGCAGCAAGCTTTATGGCGGAGGAAACTTGAGCGCAGTAAAAGATAAGTTGCATTAAATTCGTGTCTTGGGGTTTCGCAGTCATCTGAATGTGTGCGAGGCCGCCGTAAAGGAGGTATTTTTTCGGGGGTTGAAATCTCGGTAATTAAATTACAGACGTCTTCTAATATCTCTTTTAAAATGGTTCCGGATAAAGTTTGAAGTTGAATGATTGCTTTCTGAAGAGCGTTTTGTGCCGCGTATTGAATTAACTCATTTACATTATTCCGGAGGAACTCCACTCTGTCCTAATAATTCTTGATTATATTTTAATTTGTTCACAAATTGATTGGTCCCATGCTACCCAATCTGTCTTCATGAAAGATAAATGGAAAAAAGTGATTTTCCTTCACACAATACCGACGACATTCTGCCTCAGCTGCACACTCCAAATTATTAAAATTCGAACGCCTCTCATTTCCATCAGCGTGTATTTGCCCAAGGTTGCTTTTTACATAAAACCGGATTAATTCACTCGAGTGTACATCCATATTTTAGGATTTTTTGTCGTAAAAAATTACCCTAATGTGAAGGAAAATGATATATTTATGACAACATTTCGCGTTCTAAATCAAATAGAACTCTTATGCCCGTTCAACGGTTTATTTATAGACCATATTTTCCCACCCTTTGAGTTACACCAGCATTTATTGCCCAAAGGATTTACTGGCGATTTTGAGTGATGGGTTTGCGATACACAAATACCATATTTTGCAATTTCCACACGTGACAACGTTTTTTTGTTTTCGTGGCAACAGTAAATAATTCAAGTCGGAAAAAACCAAACTGTGGCGTTTTAAATTGGAAAAGATCACTCAGCAAGGGCCTCAATATGTGATGGACTTATAAAACATTGACGCCAAGATCGACCGGCACAACAAATAATTGATAATTTCCGGGCCAGTGAGTTAAATTTGCAAAGAGCAAAGCGAGCCCCAAGCAGAAAAAATGATTGTAATGGGAGCTTAAAGGAATTGTTGAAACTCTCCAGTACTCCGGAATGTAATAGTGGGTTGTATAAAGCCCAGGCAATGATAATTAACTAAACGTGTAATATCTGCCAAATAAATCGGAATTTGAACAATTTAATCAAATTGGATGTGTCTCGTGCCTATTCTTGGCATTGTCCTACTAATTAATGGATATTTTTAGTCGCATAACACGTTTATTTTTAGAGATGCTTCCACTAATTAAGACGCCGTTTACGCTAGAATAACATTGCAAAATTTTGTCATATTTCTCGTTTGAAGCAATTCGTGCCTTAATTGCGTTAATTACTCGTTGCGAAAATAAAAGACATTCTTATTCAAATTGCACCGAACTCTTTCGGGCGACCAATAGCTGCCATGGTAACAAATTGATGTTTTATTAGAAACTAATCCTCACTCCGGAAAGATGCGATAGACATCCACTTCCATACAATTTTATAGGGACGGAAGAGATAACACATTTACGATCCGAACGTTTGTTTGATGTTTGCTGTCCCGTAGCATTGTAAAAGCGGAAAAGTTAAATTCAAATCCGATTTTATTACGGCTTCTAATTATTTACTCACCTTTGAGAGAACTCGTCCCGAACACTAAACCAATCAATAAAAAGCACAACATTGTCTTCAACTTTTCTAATTAACCTTCGACACCCATTTTTACTTATCAATCAAACGAACTGAGTGTTCATAAACGCAACATTTTCGATTTGAAGTGGAATTGATTGCCGAATGTGAAAGGAGCTAAGATTCCATCCTACAATAAAAGGAACCTGAACGAAAAAGTTTCATAAAGTTTAAAAAATGAATATTCCAATATAAAAGCAATCGACAAACTCGGCGTTCAGTTTTGTAAGCCTCGAAACGGTCTTTGCTTATATTCCTATATTTATTACAGCGGTCAGCGGAACGTAATCCAGCGATCGCAGCAAACACCTTTCAGGAAAAATTAACTTTCTCAGACGAGAATTATACGTGTCTACAGCTGCATAAAGATTTATCGCCGCTTTTTGTCCCAAACTTTTGCCATAACTCAAAACACAAAGAATTTTAAATTCCGAAATAATTCGACATCCACTATTAACTTTCAGCTCAATTCGTGTAAATTAAACAGCCATTTGATTTATCAGTAGTGTGTACAAACTTTCGTCTAATTAAAATTTCAAATGAAAAATTATTATTCTCATCTGAAACATTCAGAAACGGCGCGCTGCAATAAATCAAAACTCTTTTATTTACTTCAACTGGGAGCAGATTTTTTTGAATTTTCACACTCGACCGCTAATTACAACGCACCGGCTGAAACAACTCGATCAATCACTTTTACACATCGTTTCACAGGAAAGTGTCGTGCGTGTCGGATCTCTTGGAAAAGTTTCGAGTACGTGTTTGCCGCTTTCCGACGCAGTACTGACCGCGATCGTCGTCGCGACGCTTAGACAGACGCCCATGCGCTGATGCACAAAATCTTTGTTCCATATCACCACAAGATAGGCCAAATAACACTACTGATACCATACAGCACCCTTGTTCTAGGGTAAAACACACAAACTCTCAAAAACAATTACTTTTGCTTTCCTAACGTACGTGAGAAGCCTTTTAGGAGAAAATGATGTAAATTCTACCAGTCTTAGAAAATTCTACCACGAGCAATATTGAAGTGTACTAATTAATTTTTCATCAGTTTATATGTTTTAATTTTTTTATTTTTTAGTCTTTATAAGCAATAAAGTAAAAATGGTGTTATTAAAGCTTTTTTCCAGTGTTTTAGCACGTTTAAGAAAGAAAGTAATTTTTTTTTTTGAAAATTTTTGCTAAACTGGCAGAAACATTACAATTATTTTGCAAGATATCGCTAAAACCTGGCTAAATAATCACAAAAATCAATCGAAATTAACGTTCTCTTGCTGTTAGCAATAACCCAAACTATAGAAAAGTTTGTGGAAAAACGCGCTTTTTATCAAAATATTAATGCATTAAGTCAAGAATTAAATAAATGCGTTTAAATCAAGTCAAAATGGTATTATACTTATGCTTTTTTCGAGTGTTTAAACACATAATTAATAAGGGACTCATTTATTTTGAAAGTTCTTGTTAAAACATTACAAAAAACCACAAAAATAAATCTAAATTGAGTTTATTTTACTTGCTGCACTTGTTTTATAGCTTTTTGAGCAAAAAATATTTGTCTTTTTAGAAAATCTAGAAGCCAGAAGCGAGTTTTTCTTTGTAAAATCAAACAAAAACTGGTATTATTTTTACTTTTTTCAAGAATTATGATAGTCCAGAGAGAGAAAGAGATTCAATGATTTCGAAAACCTTGAAACAACATACATAAAAACTGCAAATATAAATTGAAACATTAAGCAAATGTTGAACAATTAAAACACTTAGCCTTTTTATGAGATGTTGCTGGAACAGAAAATTCCTACGCCAAATTTAGGTCGACAATTACAATATTTTTGCAGAAACGCAATCATTTCGCAAAATTCCTTAAAAATCGAATTAAAAAAAATCGTACTTCTTAAGCTTTTTTTAAGCAAAGAATTTAAAAAAATACCAAATTACATCAACGGCGCTTCAGCTTAAGTCGTTTCGTTCGATTTATTTCCTTTTTAATTTAAACTAGAGAGTTCAGAGATATATTTATTTTGTAAAATTTTGTTAAAACATGCCTAAAAACCCCACAACTTAACCGAAAGTGACGTTATTATCCTTGTTTTCATTAGCATTATAGCTTGTTTGAGCTACAGAATCAACACTTACCCAAAATAACATCAAATTTTGGCAAAACTAGCGTTATTATTTTTTTCTAGATAAAGTTTTAGGCCTATTTTTTAACTAAAATAGGCTCAGTTTTTTTGAGATCTTGCTAAAACAAACCAAATTTTTTTCTGGTTAGCTTTTTCGACGGTTTTAGAAATCAAAAACTGAATTTAATTGCGATCAACACTTACGCAAAAAACATCAAATTTTGGCAAAAAATGGCGTTATTATTTTTTTAAACTATTCTAGATAAAGTCCTACGCATATTTTTCAACTAAAACTGTCAGTTTTTTGTGAGGTTTTGCTAAAACAAACTACAATTTTTTTTGGGTTTGCTTTTTCGAAGGTTTTAGAAACTAAAAGCTGAATTTAGTTGCAATATTAGTTTTTTTTCGAAAACTTATACTAAAATTTGCTAAAAAATTTCCAAATTAGAACAAAGTTTAAGTTACTTTAATTCATTGCGTTTCATTTTGTTATTTTTTAACCAGAATCTAGAGAAAAGCTCATTTATTTTGCAAACTCTTGTTAAAACAAGCTTATTTGTAAAAATTACAAAAATAAATCTAGGTTGTTATTTTGCTTGTTTCGTTCGATTTCAACCTTGTTTTAAACAATGTCATCAGAAAACCAAAAAAACTATTTCGTCAAAAAATGAGTTACATTATTATATCTTTCAAGTCTTTAAGTTAAGCTTTAAGCATCATTTTTGACCATCAATATTTAATTCATTTAATTTTCCTGTTAAGAGGAACTTTCAAAATAAAGTCCTAAAAAATAAAATGAAACTGACGTTATTTTGCTTGCTTCATTGATTTCACTTGTAGTTTAGCAAAATTACGTGAGCAATGACCCAAGAAAGATATTTATCAAAAATTGTCTTCAAGTCACGATTTACATGTATTTTTTAAATAAAACATTTACATTTTGTGAGATTTTTGAGTTCTATTATTTTGCATGTTAGAGTTTGTAACCAAAAAAAATTCATGGAAATCAAGTTAAAAATAAAATAATCTTTGTTTTTTTCGAGTGTTTGAGTTCTTATTAAAGTTCTTTATGCGAAAAAAAAATACTAAATTTTCCTATTAGATTCTCTTGAAGCAGAGATAGTCTAGCGAGCTAGAGATTCATGTACTTTGAAAGATCTTGTTAAAACATTCTCAAAAACTACAAACGAATTAAAATTGACCGTATTTGTATTTGTATTTGTATTTGTATTTTGTTGGTTTTATCCAATTTATAGTTTTTTGAGCAAAAATTTGTCAATTTTTTTTTGTTTGGAAAAACTAGTTGTAACCACTGAGATTTAAAGAGATTCAGATTATGTTAACTTAGAATTATTGTAATTTGGTCGAAAATGGAGGGAGGTTTGATTTTTTGGCAGTTTTCAACCCCCGGATTTCCAACCGTCTAAAAGTCCACCGGAAATTGCCGACAACTGGAAACCGCGATCCTGAACCGGAGTGACGTGGAGATAAAATGATTAATTAGAGATTGGGCGTTAATCGCCCGTGTACAGAAAATGTTAGAATGTTTGCTTTTAATCCATTATGTCATCAAACCCGGTTATAGACGTTTGGGCTATTGAACGGTTATGACAACATTGCATCTAACTTTGCTTAGGTATTTGTTGTTGTAATCAGGGTGTTAATACGAAATTGAGGACTTTCGCTGATTGGAGCTTGAATCAGTGGAGGCAATAAAAGTGATATGCCTTGTGCAAATATCTCCTTTCCCGGACGACTTTTATTCCGAAGTAGAGATTGTTTACTTTTAATTAGTTTACGAGATGTTGAAAAAAGCTGTGTTTGCTTAAAGAGCGGTAATTAAAGAGCGTCGAGGCGAATTTACAATTGCCTAGGAAAAATTCCGCTCAAAAATGTAACAAGAAGACAAAAATCTCTCCTGACTTGACATTTATGCCTCGTTTTCTCGGTAATTATCGTAAACATGTAAACGTAAAGCACAGATAAGCGAAAGCTAAAAATTTCACTGGAATAAAGTTACGTTAAAGCAATTGGGCGTGGTTGAGAAAACTGGGAATAATTGATAGTGCAAAACGTCAGAGGGGCAAAGGAAATGTATTTTTACGGCCACGCTTATCCAATATTTTTTTGGTGTAGCGAGGGAAACAAAACGAGCACTTTTTTCGCGATAAAATTATGTTTTCTTTCGAGATATTTCCGCATTTTTACTTTGGAAATTTATAAGTAACGCGATTAGCTCCCAGCTACGGCGCGGACGAGCACGCAGTTATGAAACAATTACTTTCTCAAGGATGTTTAAGCCAAATTGTATTTAAAAGTCATTATTGGGTTGGGAAAAATGGAATTATTCCTCTGCGACATCAGACACAACCAGCGATTTCACGCTTCGTCTGCAATTAATTCGAGTGATAACATAACAGAGCGGCTCGGAGAAAAAGCCCCTTTTGAATTCCAGACGTGAAGAACCGTTTGGCTGAATTAGTGAAAGGCTGCGTTCTTGCTTATTATGATAATTATGTTTGGTGCAGGTTATCTGGAATTATCATTAGAGGAGCAAGTGACACGGATGAATAATAATCAAAAGGATTTAATAAGTAAGCAGAGCAAGAAATTTAATCAGCCGCCATCTGGCGGCATTAATTTAAAATAATCTATGCCCAGAAGCTCCGCATGACATGGCATGCACCCCCACGATAGATGTTCAGGAAATACAGGCGACGCAAGAAGCTAACGAAGGATAAACCGAAACTTGTACACTAATTTCCGGAGAGAAGGAGCTCCAAGCACAGACCTGACTGCGTGTCACGTTCCAATCCGGTCGGAACGAGCCGAAAAGAGACGTTTGAGAGAATGGCTGCAACTTCATACGACAAACACGCATTGAAAGCAGCAAGTGTCGTAACATTTGCATAGCGGCACTATCTTAAGCTTGATAATTACGCTGTCTGCCGCTGACAACAACCTTTTTGCTTGTATCTATAAATTGGGCGCGATCGTCTGCATGGACGTTTATTGTCGTTCGCTTCGCCTTGAATGTTTTTCGCCACGGACGAGTGTTTTCATAATTTTATGCCGAATGCCCGGAATTCCGGACTTGGAAACGGTTAAGTGGGAGGACATCGCAAGCAACGCGCATTTGCGTCGCAATAAAGGCTATTTACTATTAACGAAGAATTTTTGATCTTTTATGGCAAGTTTGCTCCTGATAAAGACAACTTTCAGATATTTTCAAGATGTTTAAGTTGTTGAAAAGTTGGAAAATGAAGTGCATTTGCTGAAATATCTTGCAAGCTTTACTTAAATTTCATTTGAAAAGCAACTAACAAGTCACTGCTTACTGCATGCAGAAACTTAAAATATCTTGGCATTGGCTCGTTTTTAGACAATGAAAAGCAGCTAACTAGGCACTGCTTACTGTGTGTAAGAACTTAAAGTATTTGGCATTGCCTCGTTTTTAGGCGAATCATCTGTGAAGTTTTCTTGATTTTTGCTGAAGAGAAAGCTTTAAAAAAACCTTCGACTTTAAGGGCCGTAAAACAATTTCCTGTTTTCTCCAAATATTTGACTCCCTAATTTTTGTTAACAATAAAACTTACCAAAAAAGTCATTAGATTACTGTAAAGCGACAATCTTTTTAAGACTTTCATAAATTACTTGGTTTTCTCAAAAGATTGTGACATTAGCTCATTATTTTGACAAATTATTCTTAGGCGAATCATATCATAAATGTTTCCCTATTTTTTTAAATAATAGAGCTTAAAAAAAGAACTTGTACTATAAAAACATAATGAAATGAAAATCGCTTCTAAGGGGTTTACCGCAGAGTTTGTGCCTTGTCTACTTCAAGTAAGACGTTTAATTATTGCAGCCTGATGAAGATTTAATAAAAATCGGAACGTCGCAAAAAATATAAATTTTAATTACTTCCTGTCCTAAATAACCAATAATCTTTTCCGATCATAATTTTCAAGGTCATAAATGTTTAAAGGGCATAAAGTTTTTGGTTTTTGTCAAAATATTTAGGAACGTTGGCAATTTTTATGTTTGCTGAAAACGAAGCTTAGCAAAATAATTTGGCACTGGATAGTTCTTGAATACCGTTTAGTATAGAAAATTTTGTCATTAGAATTATTTACTCGTATTCTCTCTCTTTTTCTCTGGGGTGCGAGGACACCTGTATATTAAACTTCAGTAAAACTTTCCATTTTT
Source organism: Tribolium castaneum (assembly GCF_031307605.1). Classification (NCBI taxonomy): domain Eukaryota; kingdom Metazoa; phylum Arthropoda; class Insecta; order Coleoptera; family Tenebrionidae; genus Tribolium; species Tribolium castaneum. The sequence goes on from NC_087397.1 coordinate 10,246,543, forward strand.
GCAGAAAACAAAGCTTATCAAAAATGACTGATTGCAAAAAAGTTGGGAACTTACAATCACTGTTAGAGCATTAAAACTTTTTTGTTTTCGGGAGTATTTTAGCACTAGCTTGTTTTTAAGCGATTCATCCATAAAGTGTTTCTAATTTTTACAAATTACAAATTCTCTCAAAAGAGCTTTTAACTGAAGACATAGCAAACCAACAACTAGTTTTTAGGGTGTTAATATTTTTGTTGTTTTTTTATAATTTTAAAGGAAATCAGCAGAAACATAATACCATGCAATCACTAGAATTTAAAATTAAAGTAGACAGTTTTGTGTCATTATTTGTCATTTTTGTCACAATCGTTATTTTCACTTAAGTTAAGAAAACGGATAAAGCCTACTCTAATTATAAATTTAAATGATCGCATGGCACTTAACATATGTGTTTTCTATGACACCTTTTTTGTGGTTTAGAATTGAGCTAATTTTGTATCTTCCAGTTAAAAAGTTCATCCCTAGACACAAATAAGTAATATCAAAGTCAATATTTTTAGAGCAGTTTATTTTGGCATTGGCCCATTTTTCGACAAATTATTTTTAGGCAAAAAAGATAGTAAACCGTAATTATTTTAAGGGTTTAACGAATTATCCGGAAAAATTTTCCTGATTTTTACTGAAACCAAAGCTTAGAAAGAAGGTAAATATTTATGTTTTGTTCGAAATATTTTGGCACTAACTAATTTCTGGGCGAATCTTTTTGGTTATTTGATTAATTTTTATTGCTCATAAAAATACAGTAGATGTCCACAGCACCCATGTTTCATCTAAAACACAGACAAAAGAAAAAATGGTAAACCGCCACATATTCGGTTTACTTTAAACAGAGGTTAAATCGTTAAATACTGAAATACGACAAACCGGGAAATAAATTGGTAACCGGAATATTTAACCGTCAACTGTAATACCGGGCGTTAGGGCTTTATTTAATTTTTTGTTTATTTTTAATATCTTGGCATTTGTTCCATTTTAAACGAATTCATTGTTCTAGAGCTTTATTTTTTTTTCTACAATTGACCAAAAAACATGTGTTAACCCACTAATGTTAGTGCATGAAGCATTTGTTTTTTTTCATTGTTTTATCTTGTACACTGTAATGTCAAAATTTCTAAACATTGGAACAACTGTTAGTAATTAATTTGCAGTTTAAAACACTATTATAGTTGTTGAAAAAATGTCTTTAATATAACGTTCGCAAAACTCGTTTTTGAATTTTTAGAATATAGAATGTATTTGTATTATATTTGTATATGTATCTGAATGTTTTAGAATGTATTTTTTATTAGAATATATTTTTTATCTCGACCTTAAGGTCTCGATAAATGCCCTGCTTTACGCACTTAATATAAAAATAACTATTTTGTTTTTTTTAATATTTTAAAAATATTTTGGGTTCCACTAAACAAAGCTTATCCAAAGGGCAAAAAATAGCTAAACACAAACATTTCTTAGAGCTCTATAAATTTTTTTGGTTAAATTGGCAACTAGATTTATTTAAACTTCTGTTGAAATTCGGATGTAAAATTACCGTTGGGGGCGCCACTGAGCTAGGTCGAAAACAGTAACCATAAATGGCGGGAAAATGTTTATTCGGACATTTTGAGCGTTGTACGAATTTTGGGGCTTCACAATTATTACATTGCCTATGCGGAATGATTATTGCATTTTTGATGCAAGAAACTTATGTTGACAAATGAGAGATGACGAGGAAAACACGAATAACGAATGACTGTTTGGTTCACTTTCTTTATTGGAAAATTATTACAAAGACATTGAAAAACCTACCTTTTGGCATAATTTACGTTTAAATGTATCAGCAGTTGTTAATCTTTATTGTAGTTTTGTAGATTTACCGCAGCATTTCATGATTTTTTCAGTGGAAAATTCTAACCTAAAATTCATAACACTTCACTAATTTATTGGTTTCTTGAGCCAAACTTTGTGTTCGCTGTGATCCATTACTTATAATCTTTAATTAGACAACTGTTTGATAACACTTTGTAATCAAAATTTAAATATTTTTCACTTTTTATCCACTTTCAAGTTCCAACAATAAACACTTTATACCATGAAAAACTACAGAACCAAAGTCAACGCTAGTATTTACCACCACGTACTTTTAAAGTAATTCTTTCTATTGTAAATGATTAACACTATACACGCAAAATTGTTGAACAATTCATTAAATGTCAGTTAAATGTGGCATTACGAAAATTTCTTTACTATTTTCGACATAGTTCAAAAGTCATCACCAGAGGGCGACTAGTTAATTTTATTTCCGAATAACAATAACGACCTTTAATACATTTTTTAGTTTTTTTATATTTTTTGGTTATCCTATAGTATTCAAAAAGCCTTTGTTTTCAAAAAACAAGAATTAACCGACATTTCTTAAGGCTTTTATAGAATTTGTTCGTGTTCCTTCACATTTTTTGCCATTGGCTCGCTTTTGAGCGCATAGCGAGTTCTTTAGGCAAATAATTAATCCGTAATCCTAATTTTTGCTGAACACTAAACTCATTCAAAGTACTTGGACTTACGAAAATAGTGATCAATCACTTCTTAGAGCCGTAATGAATGTTTTGGTCGTTTCTCGGTTTTCTCAAAATATTTCATATTGAAATCATCCGTAAAATGTTCTTGATTTTTGCAGAAAACAAAGCTGATCAAAAATATTACACAAGTACATCTTTGACTGCAAAAAAATAATAATAAATAATAAATTATTTAGTGTTCCTAAAATATTTTGACACATTTTGAGAGCTAGGCGAATCATCAGAAAAAATTTTCCGATTCCAATGAATTTTTTAGCTTTAAATTCAACGATAAACTTTGAAGATTTTTAAAACAGTTTTTTTTTAGTTTCAGATGAGTCAACTTTCGAGGCGAGTTGCATTTTTGCAACAAATTGTTCCAAGCCACAGGAAGGAAAAATTTATGTTAATTGAAGATGTTTGTTGAGGGAAGTACGTATCGTTCCGGTTCATTTCTCGACGTTGTAGCGCATGGTGCGGTTTAAATTTGCGGATATTCGTAAACCGGAATGTCTTCTGCTCGATAAATCTGCGACTTTCGTCCCGGACCATTCCACGGAAATATAAGTTAAACGTCCTTCTCCTTTGTGTTTTGCGTCTCTCCATTTCGCGAAAATTAAGTAAAATGTTATGTAAGACGTGCCGTAATGACCGTCTGTACATTTTTCGCGCTGAAACTCCCGTTTCGCGGTATGTGTGTGATTATCGCCGGCGTCCTCCGGGGGCGCTTACGCTCTCCTGCAAACACCCCCATAAAAAGCGACTCTTTTCACGTAAAACATACAAACTTGCATGACCCTCAAGGGCAGACGCCGGTAATAACGAACTTTTATTGGCTTTTTGCCTTCCCACTACTTATCTGATTTATTACATCGTCCGGATTAGCGCAAATGCGCCCGAGGCTGGAGTGCACTCGGAGACGACAGGGAACGCCTTCTGCCAAAAATTTAGATTTCAATTAAATCGACTTCGGAACAAGTGTCGTAAATAGGAAGCGGCGAAGTTTCGGTGCAACTTGGATCGATAAAGTTTTTGATTCGAGCAACAAATTTTCCCAAAATTGATGCCTTTCATGTCGGATGAGTGAAGCCGCAGAAGCGATTAAACCTAAAGATATGTTTGAACAACGTTAACTGTTAATGACGGACTTTAAGGTATTACTGTAACCGCAGCCGAGCATAATTTTGCCAGAGTATGGATGAAATTAGCTGGGACCAAACAGAATCGACATTGTCATGTTCAGTTTATTTAGTACAATACGAAATCACAGGTGTATCCGAATTGCGGTGTAACAACTGATAGCAAACAAAAGCAGATTTTAATTATAGCTTTGCATTTAATCATTTCGATGATTTGACCAAAATTATAACATGGGACGACGTGAGGTGTTCACCAATTTATCGTAAGCTCTGTATTTCCATAACTAGCCGGTTGATAAGCCGAGGTTCCACCTAGTTTAGTTAAGCTCTACCATAATTGCAGTATTATCAGAATTAGCAAAAAGATACACACAAATTGAGACAATAAGTTAAAAGGGTAGACAGGTTAATTTAAAATGCATAGCGGAGATGCTAGGGATTTTCCTTATTACATAAGTTAGTTGGAAGTGCTCATTAAGCCTACTAATAATGTATGATGATAATAATAATTAAATATGAAACCTCGAAAGCGACGGCACGATGCCGGCAATATCGCGTAAAACTAGTTAATAGTATTGACAAGTTTCTGACGAAATAGTTAACATGCTTAGTGGATTGGGACCTCGAAGTGTACAACCTGTCTCAACTAAGACTTAATCAGCTAATAACAAATACGATTTGCGTGCGAATTTTTGAAAAAAAAATAGCTACTTCACCAGTAATAATGTTTAATTTTTCAGTTTAAAAATAAAACAAAAAAATTGTGCATTACTCACCACACAAATAATGTAAAAAATACAAATTTTTTGATTAAAAAAAAATTAAGGTGACTAGTAGTTTGTTTTGAAAATGTAAAAATTGAAGTTGAAGTGTATATTTTAAAATTCTTAAATAAAAAATAGTCACAACAATTAGTGCCTATAGAACTGCTCTTAAAAAAACTAGTCTTATATTTTAAGTTAGCAACTGCAAAGGTTCATGTAGTTCTCTTTGTTTTCTAAAAAGAAGTACACCTGTATAATACAATTGAAGTAAAACGTTATTTTAAGTCTTTAAATATATATGCATATAACATTTTGTTCGTGAACAAACAGAAAACTTGTATTTGAATGATTACAACAAAGGAGATGCAAAAAATTGCAATTTTTCTACAAATACACATTTGGTACGACAAAAGTTTTCGTGTGGTTTTTCTGTTTGTTTTCTCCATAAATGTGGTGATTTGAATTACTTCTACAGCGTGATTCAAAAGTAACGTTCATACATTTAAGCATAAAAATAAAGTTTTGCACTTCCGAGACTAAAGTTGATACTTTAGTCCCTGTTTACAGTGACTAAAGTAGATATTTAGAGAATAAATGAACTCTCTGGGGGGTGCAGTCCACATTTAGTTTTAGGGAATATATGACCCCCACTTTAGTCTCTGTAGACAGGCACTAAAGTATTTATTTTAGTCTAAGAAGTAAAAAAAATAAGTTTACAAAATAGCGTAAATACCTCGGGACCAAAGTGCCTAAAATCCTTGAGTGGTTGTTGCCCTTGGGGTTCGCCCTCGAGGCAACAGACTCCACTAACGGGATTAAATGTTGCACTTTAGACCCTTTATACAGGGTGTATCAGAAATTCGTGTAGGGGCTACCAATAATTTTTTAAGAATACTTTTTTATGCTATTGGCAAATTTCAAATTTCAAATCTATGATAATCTATAAAACGCCAACGGCGCAATTTACCAAATTATTTTTTAATAAAATTAATGAAATTGTAAAATATACAGTTATTAATGATAAGATCTTTCATTGAAACTATAAATTACATTAGCTATTATTTTTTTGAAGTGCATGAATATTAGCTATTATTTTTTGAAGTGCATGAATAATTTACAATAGCTAATTTTGAAAGAAAATATGACTTTGGCGTTTTTATAGTTCTGACACAGCTAGTACAGGGTGTATCAGAAATACGTGTATTAATTTTACTACGTAATAATAAAACTCATAAAATACAACAACATTTCTGTATGATGTTTTCCTTTTTTCTTCTATCTAAACTAGTCGCTCATTGTTTAATAATCAGTTTGTATTCATTGCAACAATTTTCATTCTTTTTTTAAATTTTTTAAATTGTCCGTTTCTATCGCAACGAAAATAGCTTGGCTCTTTTAGTTTTATACCCGTAGGCGGGTACACGATTCAGTATGTTATCTTTTCCAAATTTTGAGTAAATTTGCATAAGTTTCAATGAAAAATTACAAATAGAAAAAAATGTTTTATCCACAGTCACATTATAACTGGAGTTTTATCTACACTTATAAAGCATATAAATATCCACTAGTGGATAATAAGCCACTTTATCCAACTTTGCCATAGGGACTATTCTGCGAATATTTTTAATTTAACTTCGGTTAATTTCATTTTGTTAATATGATGGTTGTGGATAAATCGTTGTATTGCATTTTTATTTTAGTCACATTTTATCCACTTAAGAATATTAAACATTTGGGCTGACCCTCGTGTTTAATTAAACATTCTTGCGTGAATAAAGTGTTTTTTAAAACACTTATACAATAAATAACTATTATTTGTTGAGTTCCGTTACCTGTTAAAATTAACACACGTATTTCTGATAGACCCTGTATATAATATAATATTTTTTTCTAAGACTCTCGTTTTTTAGTTTTTTTTTCTTGCAACCGCCTTAATTCTTGCACTTCTTTCCACTATTGTTAGATTTTGTTTGTTGTCTAATTTGCGAATTTGACGGTAATTGTTTTGTAGACCAAAAGACTCAAGTTGGTTATTTTTTTCATTAGGTATTTCTTTAATGTTGCAAAATCTATTTTTTTTGTTAATCCAGTTCAAGAAAAACCTTCTCTCCAAAATATAACTTCATTTAAAAAAGTTCGTCTTTTATAACTGCCCAAGAGATGGCCCTACATTTTAAATTATCAGTTATCACGTATCACACTACAGATCAACACATTTTCATGCTTCAGTCTGTATAACATTACTGTATAATAATGATTTTGTTGTTGTAATTTTATTTACTGTAAAAAAAACCGAATAGAAAATCCGGATTAGAATCCAGAAACAACGTAGGGTAAAGTGCATTGTTACTGGACGGTAACAGTTATTGGACAGAAAGCATTATGACTTTATAACTAAGGGCTTTTCCACTCATGTGTTTATGTAATAAATTGCAAACTACTCTCTTCTGTTATGTTTTTTTTTGGAATACTTTGTTATAATTGTTCGATTACGTAACTAAAAATCTTACACTTAAAAAATTAAATGTTACAGAAAAATAAAGTTTATAACATTGTGTAACAATAAGCTTCTTCTACACACTTTAATCGTTAGTTGAAATTACAGAGTTATCAATATCTTTATTCTAAAGGCACTAATGATTTTCCTAGTTTAGAGCTTTGCGTACTTTCCTCCCTTAGGAGGAAATAACGTACTTTTATGAAATATTTGGAAGGTGTTAAAAGATATTTTCTGATGAAACCGTCGAAAAAATCGTGTTTGACACTGGAGGAATGCATCTACTCATTCTTAGATGATTAATTCATTTTCGGGTGAGAATACATGTGTTTCCTCAATTGGTATACAAATAGCTACGAAGGAACGCCTGGCACAATCCGGACTAGATTCGTAAATAACTAATTTGCTAAACGCTGTCTTGCACCAAAAACTAAAACCAAAACGTCGAATGAGAAAGATGTGTAAAGGCAGCTAAATAAAAAATGCCACAATATTGAGAATATTAGTGTTTAAATGGCGGTCTCTGGATATATGAACTCGCGTGAATACTAAAAGTGAAATAATATAAGAGGAATAATCGTTTGTAAGGACAGAAATGCAGCAGGGTTCTCTTTAAAATATCACTTAGCTGCCGAAAGCATCGACATAAACAAGCTTGGGGCGGTCACAGCTGCGTCTTATGGACACGACTTGCCAACAGATAACGCCGTATAACTCCCTATCCTTCTGAAACAGCATCCTTTCATAATTCCACAGCTTTGGCCAACGTTTACCATTAATTGCTTTCTCTAATGTTAATTTATTAATTAAAGCAAACAAGCAGTACGCACCCAAATGTTGAACAATGATCCAGAAGGGCGAAATTTCGCTCTTTGAACAAAAATTCTGTTTTTAATTTCTTAATAAGTCAGTGTATCCTCGAGAGGATTTCCTGGAGTTAAAACAAAATGTAAGCGAGATGATCAGTATAAATCTTGACGGCTTCTCTATAAAATGAAAGTCTTTATACGTATAATTTAACCAAGAAATTTCGTATAGTATGCTATTACTAGAAGCGAGGTGCGCAGTGTTATTGTTATGATTATGAATGCGCTGTTTGAGGATTTATGAGTGCATATTGTTGTTTGAGCTTATGCAAAACACGCCGCCGGTAATATCGCAGATCCAGCTCTATTAATTTATTAAAGGCATGTTTTAATGCGATGAATTTTTCATCGAACCTTCTGTGGAGCTTCATCCAACAAAGTCCCGCGTCGCGTGGTCCATTTTAAAGCGCTAAAAATTTATGAAGCCTCAAAAGAAATACACCACTCGTGTACCTGTTCCGTGCTTAGCTAAAGAAATATATCATCAGTTTAAATTTTTCAAGAATTGCGCAAAGGCATTCTCTTTGTTTCGGACAAGTCCGCTGAGGTTAGGAGGGGGTGCGATGTCGAAGGGCCTGAGGCTGACTTGAATATTGACATCACGTAGGCAATAAAGCGTGTCAAGGATCAAGCACAAATATTACTTTTCCGAATATCGTTTCATATCCAACGGCTACAAAAAACCACAAATCGGTTAGCACTCAAACTCATTTCACACCTTTTTGTCTCGGACGATTCAAATCACATACGCCGGTTTGACACATATTGCCAAAGAGACCAAAAAATTGTATTAAGGGGCAATATCCAGGAGTCAAGTTTGAGCGCGACATGAATCCAAAATACACTCAACTTAAAAATTAAACAGCAAAATAATACAAGATGCTGGTGGAAAAAGTACACTGAGCAAATTCCACTTCCACCTTGGAAAGAAATGAAGCAATAATGAAAATAATTAAATAATGCAAAACATTTTTATGGTAATTGAAATAACAAAGAATTCTCCAATAACGAACTTTACTATGAAATGATTGAACTCAACATATCATCATGGTAGTTTAATTTTATTAAAACAAAAAATCAATAATAACACATTAAAATTAAAATAATTGAAAAGTTACTGAAATTAACAAAAATTGTCATTTTGAAGTGAAAAAATTCCTAACACATGAAATGATTTATTTAAAATCATAAAATATTAAATAATCATTAAAATTTCATCCAAGTTATAGAGATATTACTTTTTTCCTCAGTCTTGTACGTTTGAATTTATTTTATCACTGCTTAAAAAATAAATATAATTACGGAGAAAAAAAGATTGATTTATTAAAGAATTATTTGATTGTAAAAAACAGCTTATTTTACTTACATCATAGTAATAGAACAACCAAGAAAACATAATAAAAATTTTGCAGATTTTATAAAATATAAATATCTTTAACTGTTTCTCACTCTTGGTTAATTGAAATTTTTGTTAAATTTAACTACATCCAAATCTCTTCTTTTATTACAAACTTTAGGAAAACAACCTTAAATTAATATTAATTTAATTAATTAAATTAATAATAATTAATTAATAAATTAAATAATACTAAAAAGCATAATTTTAAATACAAATTCAATGCAAATTAAAAGGAACATTTTTCAGGTTAATGATTCAGCCCTTTATGGTTTTGTTTCGCTAAAAATCCATTTTCTGCTATTCTGAATTTTTGCTGTTAGAGTTTCAGGTTTCAGATCAAACAATGCAAAAGTTATAACTAAGTTGAATCATCTAATGCTTGGCATATTTACATATGAGCTAAATGGACCACAGCCCAAGGCAGCAGAATTTTAGGGGTGGCAAAAATATCTTTATTTTGATTTAAAAAATACCTAGTAAATAGACGAGTTTTATTTTTTAAATTAATTGATTTGAATTTTAGTTTTTTGTCGTATTTTTTACTTCGTATATTTTAAATTGTCTGCTTAATGAGTTTTAAGAAGTTTATAGTAGTTTCAAAAAAAAAGCATAATTAGTTCACAATACAGAGAAATGTTTTTAAAAACTTTTTAAATAAATACAGGCAAATTTTTTAATATCTTAGAAAATAAAGGAGGTAGTTGATAACCTAATGCATGTTGGGTGACATTACAAAAAACTTTTTCTAAATTTAAATTTAATTTTCGAAAGTAATTTGCATTTTTAGAAAACTTATGGATATTACTGAATTTTCGAGCAAATCAACTGATAAAAAAATACAAGAGTTAGAAGATACAAATTTGCTGACTAGTTTTTATCAGATTTCAATGCTCGAAAATTAATAGAATTTGTTTAATGTTAAATTTATTTAATTATTGTAAAGTAGGGTGTATTAAAACATCAACATCTGTAGCATTTTTCAAGCAGTTTAGAAATTTTAGCAGTTCATTTGAGGTGTCACAAGGTGCGAAGTCTTTTCTCTTAAAAATATTTTTTAAATCAATGTTATAAGAATATAATTTACTCGTGATCATAACCATTTGTTTAAAGTAGTCAAAATGTTACTTTATTCATTTATTAAAATTTAAAAAAAAGCCTTTACATAGTAGATTTTTTAACGGATTATATTATAATATTATTACTGCAAAAATTATTTACAATTTTATCTTGAGATCGGAGAGATAAATAATTACTTAAAATACAAAACTCTTATAAAGGCAATAAATAATAAATATAGGTTTGCAGTTCTAGTTTTATTTATTTGCTTGGGATTGTTAAAAATATTAAAACTAGAACAATATTTATTTTAAAAAACACCAGTCAAAATTATCTATTGCAAAATTTTTTTAGCATAGAAAAATGAATAATAAAGTGATTTTTCTGAATCTAGTTAATTTGCATATTAGAAGAATTTTTTCTCTTAAAGAATACTTTTAAAATCCAAGTGATATTAATACTTTCCTCAAAATCACTTATCTAAAGTACCAATCAAAATGTACTTCTACACAATAAGTTTATTAAAATTTTAAAGGAAAAGCCTGTTTCAAAGAGTTATGAATAGATAGATGAGAGTATGATATGAGAGTATGGATCTACGACGTCTCTTTTGGTTATCACAAACTAATATCTTGAAGAGAAGGTTTTGTTAAGATCGCTTAATAAAAAAAACACAAAAATATTAAAATAATAATCATGAACTTTGAATTTTTCTTGTCAAGTTTTAAGTGCATCAGACTATAATGTTAGACATAATAATACATCTACCAATTTTAATTAAGAAAAAATGTTTTGAAATAAGTCTTATATAATAATAATTGTTCTTAGTAGTTGGTTAAATATATTTCTAGTCATGATTAAAAGTTAAGATAAATTCGAAACGTCGACTTAGAATATTTTTTTTACAAGTCTGGACTTCTTCAATTAACTCCCTATTTCAACCCCAGACATAATAATGTGACCAAAATATTTCATTTTGAGTTAGCATTTAATTATTTCAGTTTGATGACAATTATAAACCCTATTGGGATAGGACAATTCTAAATACTACAGGTACGTTTAAATTTAAATGGAGTTGTTGAATTTCAGGAATCACTTCTCTTAACATTGTTAGAGAATGTCTCAATAATATGAGTAACAAAATTAATTTTCATAATAACAATTGCAATTGAACAAATAATTTTTTGTACTCATAGCTTTTAGATAGCTATTCAGCGTATGGGAAACGGACTTTCCGGCACTGTGGTGTTTTTCACTTTGCAACAATGACTAGTGACATTTAATAGGTTGGTATCGTTCATGTTCATGTCAACTGGATGATTGTTTGACCTGTTATTAACCCATCAGCAAAAAGAACTAAATTATCAAAAAAAATTTTTTTTTGAGATATCAGTTACAAAAAATATTGTACTTAACTGGTTTGTAAAGCAATTTCCCACATTAGCACATCATGCAGCACTCGCTGCGCTCGTGCAGCTAACAAAGTGCTCATGAGGGAAATTGCACTTTCCAAACTCGTTAGGTAAATAACTATATTTTGTAGCGATGTAAGGCTTTTTATCCATCATATTCAAGCATTTTTCCATCATTATTTGATAAAATAATTGTCTGTCTTGTGGTATTCTGTTACGGGATCAAACATTACATACATTTTAAAATTTAAGTCAATTCCTTTTTCCGATGTGTTTGAAAAACAAGGGACGCATCTTCAAAGGGAATTGCGATTAACTTGTCCATTTAATAATGCAAGTTTGTTCTGAAAACACTGACTTAGCTTTGAATAGTTGGCAAAATCAATTGATTTCGCTCGGAATAATAATCCTGGAAATTACGTTTTTTTCTTATGAATGAAAATAAATTATTTCGGAATAAATTTGTAAAATCTGGTGTTTATCCGGTTCGGTGCTCGCGGAATTTATCTTGTTAGTTTATTCAGCCGTCACCGGCATTTAGCACGCTGAAAACTCGGGTGTTTCGGATGTATGTTAGGCGAAAGCTTTTCTGACGCACAGATTTGTCATATCGAATTTATAATGGAACTGTCAGAATACATCGATTCCTTCGAAATGCAACATTTTCTACCGCGGCCTCTTCATTTGTAATAAAAGCTGATAGGTATTTTATGCCACTTTCTATCATCGAATTTTATCGAGTTCACTGCACACGGTCGACTGTTTGCACGTCAATCGTAACGCGAATTTCAAACTGATATGCATTTTTTAGGCGAAGATTGAGCGAATTCCGAGTTAAATAGGAATTTGTTGGCGCCGTGTCTATTCCGTCGTGGAATATGAAAATGCAATTAAAACTAGAAAACGGATTTATATGCAAGCGCAGGAAAAAATGCACGAACCGGAGCTTAAATGTGTTGTTTGAACACAAAAGGATCAAAAGTTTTATCCAACTTCCATTACTACAGTATTAGTTTACAAATTTTGTGGCAACAAAAAAGGATGCTCTGTGGTGCCTCCATCTAATCACTCTGGAGGCTTTTAGTCACGTTTCGGGCGGTAAACGTTATGATTTTTTGCACTTGTGTGAGCCGGCAATTAGAGGAAAACAGATTAATTTCTTCGGGAAAATCGGCGGGACGTCACGTGTGGGAAAACGTGCGAATCTCCATATTTAACGTAATATGATAAAACAAACAATAAAACGCTTAAATAACCTGATGGGTGGTTGTAATTTGAAAAAGTAAACCGAAAGCTATGTTTATTTAGTAGATATGTGTATTTTAGCTGATCGAGTGTTGAATTTAGACGGGAATTGGTGAAACGGAATTGATAACGACCGCGAGCAAATCTGCTAACTTCATGGGTAAATAAATTTCCCAAGACATTAATATTTCTCGATTTGATTTATTCCCTTTAGTTGTCTACATGATGGAGTGCTGCTCCGAACTTTGTTTATATTTTGAGAGAAAAATGACTCGAAAATATTACATACAGCAGCGGCAGTATATTACACTTTACTTGACTCAACTTTTAATTACACCAAAATGCACCACGATGAATTACGAATCAAGAAATTTCATTAATAACTTTTCTCTCCAATCTCCGATAAACAAAATAAACAAAAAAGTATCTGATTAATCAGCAGGATTGTTTGCAGGAACTCCTCTCTTCTCGAATTAAAAAATAAAATATCTTAATACAGAAAGTTTCGTGTCACGCTTTAATTAAGAAGTTGAGCCCTGCCTTAAAATTTGTAATATTAAAGTTGTCTCTGCATTTTAAAATAAAGGCAAGGTAGTTAGAGAATAACCTTGTTAAACGTTTTTATTTTCTCGAATGTCCGTTTCACTCTACTTGTATAAAAACAAACAAGAATTATTTTCACCGGAGAGAATTACACGATAAACTTTGTACCGCAATGTTTACTCACACATCACACACTTAAAATATTTAAAAACGAAAACACAAAAAACTGTTTTTTGAATTAAAACAGAAAGACGGGGAGCATAATTTTGCTTGTCGACTTCAAGCACTATAAAAGTTTTACACAAATAAAACTTACTGGCTGTTTTATTTATTTATGGAGCAGGAAACTGAACGCTGCAATTCTACAGAAATTGTTGCTTCTTGCAACAACTAGTCACAGATTTATGAAACGACCTACATAAGTTCAGCTTCAAATTTGAAAATAAACATGAAATTTACTGCGTGTCATTTACTTATTCATAAAGTCAATATGCAGCACATTAATAACAAAAGTCAATGTTTTTAACTTAAATTAAATTATACTTTTAAATTTGTACGACTTTTTGATAACCCCTAAAGACTGAAGCTGGGATGTGTGATTGCTCCGGAGGAAAAATGACTAAAACGTAATCTTGTTTCAGAATTACTGGACTTAGTTATAAATCCTTCAAGTCGGGGAAGTAATACAGTCGTAATAAAACTTCAGCGTTTTAAGAAAACAAAACCACCTTGCGTGCAACTATTTTACATACAAGCGGTTTCGCGAAAACGAGCATTTTCACTTAGCAATTTAAAGCTTTTAACTCCGTACCTTACTTAGGGAATAAGGCCTGAAATATCATACCGTCCAACACACGCGCTTAAATTTCTCGGCTAATTTCGGGAGGCCCCCATTTGAATGACAATGAAATAATTCATGAGTGTTTAGATTTAAAGGTTCGGCGCTATCTGGGAGGAAATTGAATGAAGAAAGCGAACTGCAAAGCGATATGTTTTATCTATAATGAAGTCAGTCTGTTTGTATTTGGGAACAAAACCAAATATTTTACGCGTCAGGGATTCCGGAATTATCTAGTGCTTTGCAGCGATACGTGTTAGGAATACAAGACTGGATGAACCCACTCTCATCGACCGGACCGTCGAACTCATCTAGGCCAGACACTAACCTTTGGCCATGTGGTCTTTATTACCGACCGCCACTTTCCCCATGCAAATCGATGGAAATAATTGCATTTTTCCTCGAGTGTCTCGCTCCCACTTTTCCGGGTCGTCTCGCCGAGTGTTTAAATAAGAATAATATCTATGAGAAAAATATTTCGTTCGTATGCTCGCGTATTTGGAGAGGAAGCATCGTAAAATAAATATTTCATCAAGTGTTCCTCTGAGGCAGCGTTCGTATATTACACGAAGAAATGTTAAATCCGACGGAAGCTATCGAAGTGTCAGTAGGCCAGCACCGGGGCGGGTTATCAAAGTCACAATCTGCGTATTTGTGCGAATCCTCAGTCGCTCCTAATGGCCCCATCTTGCGACCAATATCTCATTATAGGGGAACCGCTTTCGACGAAAGCTCAATATCGTATGGTCATCGCTTTATTGCGATGCTCCAAATGTTTATGTTTACCTCCAACAAATAAAGTTTCAATTGTGTGTGCTCTAATTTTTACATTTCTGATGATATAAAGTTTTTATTTCGCAGAGTTTATGGTTGTCACACCGCCGGCTCTTTATGAACGTAAGAATTTAAACGTCGCGAAAAATGGAAAAAGAAAAATATTCATTTGCATGTTTACCCACACGTCTGGAGAGAGAATTTTAAATTTTGGATGTACGTGTTGTAAGCAGTCAAGCTGATTTTATTATTGTTGCAGCGAAAAGTTCAAATTAACAAATGCGGACTTAAATATTCCGCAAGTTTTTACTAAATTAAATTACAAACTTTGATGCTTAGCTCCTACTTTGCTGTTTCGGTGGCATCTCAGAGCGTTGTGTGTGTACAGGCTATCCCAGCGAGTTTGTAAGTCTGTTATTGACAATTAAAATAAATTTGTACAAAATTTGCCTAAAATTATTTTTAAGTCTATTAAGTTCAAAATGAAACGCTATATTTTTTGCATGTACTTTTAAACTTAACTTTTAATTTTTTGTATTACCTATAGTTGAAATTTAACAAGTCAGACCTTCGATAACTCGAATTTTTTGATCGAATGATTTTAGCACAAAAGCCGCGAAATCCTAATATGGATTGCTCTAGTTTGATAACTCTAACAGTCGAACTTCGGTGAATCGAATTTTTTGACACGTCGAACCCTTTTGAGTAATTCATAGGCTGCAATTTAAAAACAAATAGCATGTCCTTGAAGTTTGAATATTCTTCGTTAAAGTGGTGAAAGTCCCACTTTTCTAGAAATCTTAATTTTTGAGCAGTACATTTTCAAAAAGACGGTGGTTTGTTAAAAAAATTAACATGTTTCAAAAATAAGCAAAATTAACCAGTAAAAGTTGAGATTAAAATCTTTAGTTTTAAAAGTTACATCCCAAAACAGCAAAAAATAGGGTGTTCTATTTAGAAAAACATCAGTTTGTATTGCAGCAAATTTCGGAAATATACTGTTTATATGAAATAAATTTTATGCAAGGCAGGAAAAGACAGCTTAGGGAAAGAAATATTACTTTTCTAACATTACTACTAGCTTATTAAAATATATTTGTTTAACTTACCATTTGCATTCACATTTTGAATACTTTTTTTTTCTTTTTGAGTTTTATTGCTTTAACATTATTTTTTAAAGAGTTGTACTCTGCTCGAAAAGTTAAAGAATGAAGAAACACTTTACACTTTATTTTTACATCTAAAACGCTTTTAAATTGTTTTTCTAAAAACAGTTGTGATTCTTACTGATTACTCAATATACATGACTTTCATTTAAAAAAGAGCCAATAACTTATGACATGAGCAAATCTATTTTCAAGCAAAAACAGGTCGATTAGGATCGCGAGGGGAAAGTTCAAAACCATCATTAGTAACATTTTAGGTTTCATCCCCTAGTTGCTAGCCACCCCTATATTACAATTTTAAATGGCACCCTTTACTTTTTGAAACATCTTCGGAAAGAAAAAAAATAAACGAATTTAACTGTCAAAGAAAAAATTATCGATTCGTATTTTAGTTAGGGGTGGTTTTATTTTTTGAAATTTATAGTCCTAATAGCCTTTGATTTGAAGCCAATTTAATTTGAAATTAAATAAGAAATTTGTTAATTAGAGATGTCATGCGACAATTTCAAGTCAAGATAATGTACGTTTTAGATTTCATCCCCTATGATTAAAATTTTAAATAGCACCCCCAACTTTTTGAAATATTTTTGAAAGGTGATAAAAGGTTTATGCAACTGTAAAAACAGACATTTCTTTCGATCTGTTTTTGAGTTCAAGCCAACATAAATGTTTTAAAATGTTGGGGGTGCTATTACAAATTTTAAAGTAAGGGTGATTAGCGACTAAAGGATTAAAGTTAAAATGTTACTAATGTTTCTTTTAAATTCTCTCATTGCATTCCTAATCGACATTTTTTTTATTAAAATTAATTATGCTTCAACTCATAGCCTACTACGATTAAAAATTTTACAAAAATAACCACCCTTAACTAAAAAACGAATCTACAAAAACATTTTTTTCTTTAACAGTTAGATACGCAACTTTTTTCTTTTTCGAAAATGTTTAAAAAAGTAGAGGGTGCTATTTAAAAAATTAAACTATTGTTTCAGCAGTTGAACATATTCTAAACAAGTAACTAGTAATTTCTGCATCAAAAAGTTACAAACATTTTAAGGGATTTTTACAGTTTTTCTTCCATAAATTCAAATATGCTTAATTAATTACACAGTTTAAATTACATGTTTATTTTTGATATTGAATCTATAGTTTCAGTAGTCGAACAAGTATATCTTAAATAGATACAAATATCTACATATAATAAAATGGAAAAAGTTAATTAGTTAATACACTAGTTTACAAATTTTTAGCCATAGTTGAATGAATTTTTTGAATAATTAACTATAAGCTGGATCCTGAAACGGGAAAATGGGAACGTTCACCATGTTCATCGATTAAGATTCCCAGATTTTGTTAAGATAACTACCACAATCATAGCAAAAGTAATTTGGGTTTAATTTATATTTACTTGAGGATATTATAAAGCTAATCAAATGTTTAACAATTAGTTTATCATAGCAATTATAAATGCCAAAGGACATCACAAACAAGAATGCATCTAAATTGTTTTTGAATATTTAAATAAAACTGACATGGTAAACATATGTGACATTTATATTAGTGATAAAAGAGTAAACAGAAAACAAAATCAGTGAAAATTGTCTCTTTGGAAAAAAATAAATATTAAGGTTGAATGTGTTTGTGATCGATTAATTGTAATTTATTCATGTCCTGAAGAAGCTGACACAATAAACGAAACGTTTATACCTACGACTTTTTATTTTTTACTCCTGTCCAAACTGTTCCAAAAAATACTTTATATAATAGGGAAAAATAAATTTTGCAACGTAATTTTATTCAGCTTGAACCTAAATGTTTTAACAATTCAAAACATAAAATAAAAAAAAAATAAAAGATGAGGTACTATTATACTATTATACTATCCTAGTAACTTGTTTTTGACCAATTACTCAGTGGGAAGACTAAACACAATGTTCAGTGAATATTGAATAATGAACACTGTTACTAAAGTTAACATTTAAAATAAAAAAATAATGTTTAAAACTAACTATGTTTTTAGAAAGATTTAATAATAATTTTCAAATTTTAGTAATATAATTTACTAACTCGCTGAGACCCTGTATATTCGGTAAAATTCGCACTTACGTATGCACCAGCACGGCGAAATTTTTGCGTTTTTAACGTTAATAAAAGCAGAGGCATTACAGCGACAATAAAAGTTTTTTATGATTTGGGAGATAATGCGTGACAATAGCGGCGGGTGAATTGTTTTGGTATTTCAGCGCGTAGTTTACCCAATTACACAGTGTTCTGACACAGTAAATAAAAATCTCAGCCTAGAAAAATGCAAACATTAACAGTTCGGACGTGTCCGTAATTACAAGATTAGTGGAACGAAAAAATTTAAATTAGTTGTAGTTTATCACAACAGTCAGCTCAAACAGAATAGGCAAGATAAATTGAGGCCGACTGAAGCATCTCAAAATACATTTAACTTTGGAAATTAGAGACAGCTAAACATATTGGATTACACAGAAACGCTCTGAATTTGAGTAAGGACAAAATTTCAGCGATGTTTTGCAATCCTTTACGGGGTCTTAAATTATATGAATAATTTATGACTTAAACGACAAGCTTCTTATAACGCACGATCTCTCTCGTTTATAACTCATCTTTGAGATATTTCAATCATTTGTTCGGATTTCGCACAAACAACATTTGAAATTTAGACAATCACAGACGTGTTCAATATTGGATTGCTTGCAAGCGGAATCCAATCATTGTCTCGACTTGCCTGCAGCGAAGAATGCTGCTTCTCTTTACACAAATTTGTAACCCAATCAAATCATAATAAACTTTTTCACTACCAAGCTAAATTAAATTTTTATTAAACAGCGAAACTTTTTTACAAAGCTACTGATACGTTAACCTTGCGAGTTTTCCTTATTTGATCGGTAGCTATAGTAACCTTACTACCAACGAGTTTAATTACACCAGTTGTTTCAACAAAGTGAATATTGAAATGGAGAAATTTTCAACTCTGTGCTAAAATGAGTTTTGAACTGGGGTTGTTTTAGTTTTAAAGTTGTGCAATAGCAAACGTGCTGTATTGAAATTGAATTAATCCGCTTTTTAGCCGCGATTTTTCTAAGATTCATTAAAAGTTAAAGCGGTCGGACAATTACAATTGCTTCGTACAAATATCCCTATTGTGGTTTCGTCTAAACAGTGAAGTAGGGGGATAGGAATAAATTAAACGGGGTAATCTGGAAGTTTTTCAAAGGACGCCTTTTTCTATAAGTTTAAAAGTTTGTGTTTAGTTCTTGTGGCAAAGCTTTTAACTAATTTCGAGAGAATTTTCTACAAGAGTTGTTGGACGAATTTCAACTACTAATTTTGCCTCGGGGAACGTATCTAAGGCTTATTACACCCCAGATAGTTGCGATTTCATTGCTATAATTCGGGACTCAAGCGCTGACTATATTCTAATTATGACGTAACGCGGTTATTTACGAACACCTATTTAATTGATTGAGCGAAACTTGTGCCTCGATGCCGCCCTTCTTAAATTATTTATACAAATAATTAGAAACTTATGAATACAGACGCAAGTTTTCAAGTAATAATAAAGTATTCATCAGGATCTGATGGATGTAAACAAAATTGCGTCGGAGTTGCTCGAGCTTCAATATTTACTTTCAATTTTCTCATTCCTGAAATGAACATAATTCAGAGATTTTTATTGAATATTGAAATAATTTAAGTTATTTTTTACAAGACTTCCGTCTAAAGCCCGTCATATCCGACATGAAAGGCACTTTACGTCTGACTTATTTATAGTACAAAAAATTCCGTTTAATTATTTACGAGGCAAGTGATTGCAATTTTGTGCACATCCAAGTCAAGCGGAAAGTGGAAACGCCGGTCGCGATTTGTAACACAATATCAATATAAACATGTCGTTTGGCAAAAAGAGCACACGTTCAGTGTTATTCTTTGCGGTTTGAAGTCGGGTCGCTTTTAATTACGACGCGACGAAACTCAACACTTTGAGCGTCTTTGTGCGAAATATAACAATGCTGTCTGCGACAGTTGTGTAAATTTTCGATACGCAGAATAATAAATTTTCCTGTACAAGTATTTATGTTCGGTTAGTATTTAATTGTTACACGGGCCGGTCATTTGTTTTAATGTTTGTACGTAATTTATGACAACTTTCAGTTAAAACAAGCATATTGTGACAGTAATTATTCATAGCTCATGAGTAGCCCCACATGTGCTGGTATATATGACGGGGGCAATTGTGGATGTTGATGTGTTAATAGCAAATGTCGCTAGGCCGGTGTGCCTATTTGATTAATGATTGACCAACGGTGCGCGTCATCCCGTAATAATGAGCTTATCTCGAGCACTCATTTACTCGCCGGCCTAGATTTCGGTAAGAATCCCTAATTAAAATCTTTATTAAGCCAGGGGAACAATAATTGTCAGATCGCCACGAGAGCGAGATTTATTAAACGATTTTAGTGTCTTCTCAAATGTAATTACACCCTTAAGCAATATTTATATAAGCACATCTCGGGAAGTTCAAAATTTAGAGGTAATAAGTTTAATCATAAAGACTAATTAGGTAATGAAGTAGCAGATGGCGTTGTTCAACTCGCACCGAACTCGTGCCCAGCGATTCCGACGATCTCTTTAATTATATGCCAGAAAAATAAATTACGTCAACAGCACAACTTTGCAAATCTGTTGTATGGCGAAATGCAAGACGGATCGCTCCAAGACTTGAGAGACTTGAAGGTTATAACACTTTGCCACTATCCGTCTCCATAAGGCATAAATATTTATGCATTGTGCCAGCTAGAGGGTATTGTTCTGCACAGTGTTTGAGCCGGGACGTGACCTGGGAATACAGCTCTAATTCGGCATTAATACAGGAAGCGAACAGATTACACCTAACTCACGAAAATGCAACGTTTGATTTCCACTTATTGAATAAATTACAAAATTGAAACGTTTATTTATTTCAATTAATCAACACAATAATTAAAACAGTAAACAAATCTACCTTCCGTATTGCAATCAGCGATTTGCCCGGCGCATCCACCAAATTTGCAATTGACACAACTCACCGTGCAAATATTTTATATGCAATTTAATTAATATTTTTGCACAAATAATAAAAATCTGCCTTTTTGAGAAGCATTGTAGCGATTTACTGAAACAGCCATCAAAGTTGGTTGGATATCTCAATTGTATTTATCATCAGTTTTTGGCAAAAATTAAAACAACATCAAAATGCACACCAAACGCTCAAATGAACAGCAATTAATAACAAACATCGAGTGACCGACAAATAAATTTATGGATATTTTAATAATTTCGAAAGCCTGCAGCATTAATAAAAATTAAAATCTGTTTTATTTAATTAAAACCAATAAATTAAAACTGCAATTAAACGTGTGCGGACCTTGAATAATAAAATTTTAGTACGGAAATTAGGAAAACTCCGCTAACTGTTTTTCAATATTGTTTTAATGTCTGAGGAGATTATCCTAATTCGCCGGTTGGCTTTATGAAGACCTATTGGCCAAAAAGAGACATACATTCAAATTTTGAAAATCAATTAGCGTCTTTTTACAAACATTATTATTATTAGGTAAGTAGTTATCTTCCTATTTGACTCTCTTACAAGTTTTTAACTCACAAAAAAAACGAAAAGTTAAATGTTTTCTAAATAACGATATGCAAAATTAGGAAAATCAGTGGCAATAAAAAATGGATGCTCCAACTTTTATACAAATTACACAAATTATTATTATAAGTTGTAAAAGATTTAAGAGAAATCTGTGGAAAATATTTAAAACACTGGCAGTGATATGGATAAATTAGGGAATGTTTCAAGGAAATTAGAGAAAATAGGGAAAATCATGAGGAAATCAGAACGTATCAGAGAAAATCTAATAAAAAAGAAATTTGATAAACTAAATTTGTCTTCCGTTGTATGCTTGTAAAAATACTCAGTCCTCTAGTATCTTCCTTAATATATTGATTTCACATCTTTTTAGACTTATTAGGCATGTAGATCGGTAAATAAACACAACACAATAAATATTTAGTATAAAAATTCGAAAAAATCTGATAACTGTCTAATGTTGTATTCATTCTGAAAAGATAATCCTAATTCATTGCTTGGCTTCATAAAAAGTGTAGTCGTTCTCTACCTATGCAAAAAATACTAAAGCCCATTTACAAAAAAAAATTAAATACCTAGGTAAAATATCATAAAAAATGTGTTTTTGGAAAAGTTGAAGTAGAAGGAAACACTGGTTTCACTAGACAATAGAAAAAAGTTTAGCTGTATCTGTACAGAGTACAGAGACAAGTCATTGAAGAAATGATATACAACTACATAACGAAGAAAATGTGTGCCTTATACAAAAAAGTACAATGATACAATTACCATAATTTAACAGTCATTATCAATTAACTTTAATATAATTAAATAAATATAACAGGTGACTTCAAAATCAATATGTTACAATTTGAATTTTACAGTAAATGAGCCTACTAGATTAAATGCCCTTCTGGACAACATCATAAAAAATAAAGTAATAACTCTAAAAGCTGAAGTAGTAAAAAATGCTTTGTCTGATCACTCAGAGCAATCGCTTTTGACGAAAACGAGTTGTAATAACTTTTGAATACATAATAATATGAAGTATAAAAAAGAATATTTGCTATACAAAAAATAAACAAATATCTATCTAAATAAAAAGATTTTTCTGGGAATGACCTCACTACCAGTGTCAACGTAGAGGCCTATTCTACACTTAATTCTTTGTCACAATATCTCAATAAACTTTCAATAAACAATAGACATTGTACATTTAAAACCATCTGCACTAAAAATAAGTAATTTAATTGAATCACTACAGAAATAAAAATATCCTGTAAAAAAAGAACTTTACAATAAATATAAAAATGGCTATAAAAATGCCAAACGGCTTGTAAATAACAATGAAATTTCAAAAAATTCTGTAAATAAACCAAAAGCAGCGTGGAAAATTATATAAAAAATGTTACTATAATATTAAAATCAATAAAACGGAATAGCAAGTACTTTATTAAAATAATTAAAAACAACAATAAGAATGACAACAAATACATTCGTTTCTTTCAAGGTTTGACCAAATCTACCGGGTGTTGAAAAACCGGCACACCAACTCTACAGTAGTGGTAGAGAATTGCTTACATATAAAGAGAAAAATAGTAAAAAAATGGATTTTAATTTTTTTAATTCAAAAAACTGCTAAAGTCTGATAGTAAATTTCTAAATAATTATTACTTAGTGTGAAATATAAAAACATTAAAAAATAATGAAAACTAAAGAAGTTAACAAAATAAGTTTATAGCTCTATATTTTTTTAAATATGATAATATATTTTTTAAGTTTTTTCTCGTATTTACACATGCTTCTCAACAACGTACCACTGAGTTGGTGCGCCAGTTTTTGAGCAACTTGTATAGACCAATATGCAACAGATAATACTGAAGTTATTAACATTAAAAAAATTTAAAAGTTTTTTGATATTAGCACACAAAAAAGAGATATTTTCTTTTAAGAATTATAGACCAGTTTCAATATTAAACAGCATTTCAAGAATTTTATAAACTATAATAGCTCAACGACTGACTCAATTCTTCAGAAAATACAAATATTTTTTACAACCAACATGGTTTCCTGAATAGTCGCTCCACTGAAAGAGCCATTTTCAAGTGATCGACAATATAAAAAATTCAATAATAAACGATATTTTCCGATGAATCCGTCGACAAAACCATATGGAAGGAGGAAACTCCAGGAACGAAAGTTAATTTCCCTATATTTTTAAATTCATTAAGCATTAGTGGGAAATTAGTAAAAGTCCGCAAGTGTTTTTCAATGTTGTTTTAATGTCTCAGATGATGGTCCTAATCCGCCGGTTAGTTTACAGCGCAATAAAAAAATGTTTAAAAATGAAACTCGCCAATTTCGAGGCTCGCAGGCCGGTCAGTGAGGCAGAAACGTTGCAATTCGGCAGCGACAAGTAATAAACCGCCTTTACGGCTTTCATCCCTCCTTTATGCTCCTCGGAGCCATCAAAATAATTTCGAGTAAGAAAACGCGATTACACGACTCGGAGTTAACACAAATACAAACTTAAATAATTGAATATGGGAGAGAGGAGAATTAGCAACTGTGATAAGAGTGTTTGAGTCAGGTATTTGGACTAAAAGCGCACTCGTGTATTTTTCACGCGTGAGATGTGAAGAGTGGAAAACCGCGATAACATAACATCGTGTACATTTCATACTAACACAAGCCGGGGCTCTAATCGTTTACAATTACATTTGCATATGCTCTCTCGAACAATTTTAAAACAGCCGGGTGATTACAATTTTAGCTAATGGCGCCTCCATGAAGGGTGAATTGTCGAGCTTTATTAACGCGACGTTTAACAACAAAGTTTTTGCAACAGAACAATGCTCGATAAATTGATTTCATTAAAAGTCCCTGGTCAATAGCGTAATTGAAATTTCGATTTGTTTTATTCCCAACTAATTTTACGCAAACACGAGTTTTGTCTTAGTTTCAGCTTGCACAAAGTAAACTCGAAGAAGCAAACTGTTTATTAGTTATTGTAGCAACGTCGGAGTTGGAATGGAAATTTTATTTGCACGAAATTCAGTTTAATATTATAGATAAGGGTAGACAATAATTTGATTACCTCACTGTTGATAATTTCGATTAGGTACGGAGTCACCAAAGGGGTGTTGTGAATTATTGAAACACATGTTAAAGTAAGTTTCTATCAGAATCCGTTAAGTGATTAATTCCAACCAACTTCAAGTGTTATCTAATTACCCACCAGAGCAATGCAGAGCTGGATATGCGTTTTGCTGTATAAATTATTTGCAGTTTTAATATTCAAGACGTGGAGTCTGCATTTACGATTTTTATCAAACAAGCTTATGAAATGTCGTCTCCATTTACCTCCGGACTGTAAAGCTTATATGCAACTCGGCTGACAGAAGAAATTTCATCTAGCGAATAAATATGAGCGATATCTTGCAAAGAGATTTGTTTATAAATTTTAAATTTTAATTCCGCCAACTGATTTCTTCCACCAAACTTCATCGGCCGAAAATTACCCTGAATAATTCAGACTTGCTGAAAAATTTAATTGCGTGCTTGTGGCCGAAATTTTTCGCAAAATCTCCGCCTAAATCTCGGAGCAAACAACACAATCTATATAATTAAGCCGTTGCTTGACTCGGATTACTGGTTTATGTAGACAACGATATTATGAAACTGTAACCGCTCCACTTGTGATAAGAGTAAACGTCTAAGGGACGGGTCTTGTCTTGTTCGCGGAATCCCGGGATTACGTGTATCGAGTTAATTGCTTTAGCGAACGCAAAGTGCAATCACAAGCCCAGACGGTGCTGAGTTATATGTTTATTTGAACTGAGTTTTCCTACTATATATTTACGCTCGTGGCTTAACAAGCGTTGCAACGCTAACGCATCGTTAATTTGATATGTTAATTGAGTGTGCTTGTTAACCTGCTAATTCTACTGATGCTCTGTTGCACCTCAATGAACACGACACTACCGAATTCACGCCGTTTTTACTTAAGCACGTGTTGGAGACCGACAGCTCGATTTACAAACAGCGAAATGAAATGCATCAAATGTGCAGTTGCCTGAAATTTTCATAAAACTTGAATTTTTCACCAATAACTGGAGCACGTTTCGACAGTCTACAAATCAATAATTGCACTTTGCTAGGAATTAATGCACTCAAGCGGTGTTTTCCACTTATTTGTCCTCGTTCTGGTATTAGGTGGTCCAGCCAATGAAAGCTCAAAAAGAGATCCCTGAAGTTGGCCCTCAACCCTAATGGATTTGTGTGTAGTTAGGTAAACTCCAGCCTAATTTGTAGTAAATTATTTCTAAGTACCGTGTGATTATTTGAATTTATAGTTAGAGTAGGCTTTATTAGCTCGTTGACTTGTATGAAATTATGAAAACACTAATTATTGTCACAATTAATCAATCTTTAAAGTCAAATAATACAGTTTCAATCGATAATATTTAATTAGAGTCCATTTTTTAATTTTTTAAGTGACTTTATTATATTTTTTTTGTCATAATTTAATTTAATTTACTTTTTGCAAGTGTAATTTATTTAATGGTATAGGTATAGGATGCTAACGTTTTTAATTTTTTTATTGTCTTTATTTTACATTGATTTTGCTCTACAGAAATTTAAAAAATAAAAATAGAATTTATTTTTTATTTATTTTCTGAAATTATCTGAATATTCTTTTTTTATTTTCCTATTACTATTAGCTGTTTCAAAACTATAAAAACGCATTTTACCAAATATTTTTTTAAATATGGTTGATAAAAATGTAAAATAGTTATTAAATAGTTATTAAATAAATTAGATCTTTCATTGAAACTAAAAATTACACTGACTATCAATTTTTTGAAGTGCATAAATAATTTATAACAACTCATTTTGAAAGAAAATGCTACGTTGGCTTATTTATAATTTTAAAACAAGTAGTACATTCTTTTTAACTAGTCTAGAATTATAGAGATTATTGAAGTAGTTATGTGTTACCTTTCTACAGACTACGGAGGACTCTAACTTAGGAGACGAAACAAGATACAAAATCGCTAAATCGCTTCAAGTCTTATACCGTCTTGGCACACAATCGTTCTATTTACTTAGAAAAAAACTGCCAAAATTTGGAGCTATGCCTCTTAACAGACTAAGAAAAACTGACGACTAAAATTTTCATAAGAAACAAAAGAAGATAATTATTCAAAGTTAAAATTTGCGCTTCGTTCAGTTAAAGATAAAAAAAAATGTTAGGAAGAAATTTGTAGAAAATTGTCTTGAACGGTTTAAGTATAAATTAATTTTCTATCACTTGACTACCGGCAAAATGAGCGTCTTTGGACGATTTTGCGACCTATATGGTTGAAAATAGAAGGGATATGGTTGCACAAACTTTTTTGTAGAAAATTTAATTCTCTACAAATTTAATTCTTTTTAATATTTTTTTGCATCTGTAATCGTATTGTAGTCGTATTTTCAGCGTTTTGAAAAATATGGGGCAGAGTGCACATTGATAAAAGTTAAAAAAAAAATTAAGTATAGTTTACGATAAAATTTTGAAATTATGTTCATGTCATACTATTGAGAATTTAATGCCCTATCTGCCTGTATTCTGTTTGTTTGCCTTTTGCTAACCGTTATACAAAGACAACTATTTTTCTTAATTCGTTCCTCAAAAGTTAGACGGTAATGGAACAACTGCGCTCTCTGGCGACATTAACAGAACTATCAAGGACGCGAACGTTTCATTTGTACGTCGTTTTATATCCTAACCTTTAGATATCCGTACTACAGACACAAATGAGGCAAAAACCACTCTTAGAAAAAGTCGGGCATTTGATAGTAGAATATAGAAAACTGTGTGAAAAGATGATCTTTTGTAACATTTTTCCGTAGATATTTTTCAAATAAAAATACGAGGTATTCCCACCAAAACTACATAATTTGTTGTAACTATCTCGATACAGAACTGAGGGATTTCAATTACCTTTTATTAAAATATGTAATGTATTAAGTATGTGATGGAAACTCTGAAATGTGTCTACTTTTTGGAGTTGTTTTTTTTTCTTAAAGTGCTTATTTCCATTTATTCTCGTAAACAGCGAACAATTTTTATACAAGGTGTCCCAACTAAAATTTGCACCCCCTGAAATCTCTAATCTTGTACAAGTTTGGAAAAAAAACAATTTTTTTCTTAGTTTTAAAATTATTTGTGCATCCCTCTTGAGCCCAGAGCTACCCCTTCAAATTATTTAAATGGCAAGAAGAGTCTAGTGACCCATCACTGTAAAGCTCTTTTGTCTATGCAACCATGTACTTTTTTTCAGTTTTAAACGATTTGTTGTTTGAAGTTTAAGTCTTATTAAAATTTTCAAAATTGTCAGTCTAAAATGCCCTCGCTTAGATTTTGGAGAAATTGTTTGGTATTGGTAGACTCAGAAATGCTATCTTATCTGGACTATTGTTTTTAAAAATCGATTGTACCATTTTTTGGAAATTGGGGGTGGACATTTTACAAATACTCGTACGTTAGTAAAAATAATTTGTTTTCTCATAACTACTTTTATTTGCTGTCACAGCAATCTAGTCAATGTTCTCTAAAAGAATCGTCTAAAATTGAAAAAAAAACATATATATATATATATATATATATATATATATATATATATATATATAATATTATTTCTGAATCCGTTCATGGCAAAAAAACGTTCATTTGAACGAGAGGGTTCAAGATTAACAATTTTCAAAATATCAATGATCATAAATCAATTTCGTGATTCTCGAAAATAAATCGGTCAAAAATTAAAAAAAAGTACATGGTTGCATTGACAATGAAACCAGTTTCAAAATAATGCGTCACTCGACTGATCATGCAATTTTATTTTTTATGGAGTCTCTGGGCGCCGGAATGTTGCAAAAAAAACTTTAAAATTAAGATAAAATTTGGTTCCTGTACTTGAGCTTCCTATAAGTAGTACTTTTAATAAATTACAGGAACAATTATAAATTATAATCTTGGTTTTTGAAGTATATTTACAAACAACTTTTTACGGAGTCCTCAAAAAGTTTTGATTGGTTAATATGAGTTAATTTTGGATCAACTTCTTCGGCGTGTGAAGCTACAAGTTGAAAAATGCGGTGTAATTTAGTTAAAGCGGAAAAAATGTTGGTTTAGTTGGAGCATTGTGTCTTAGAGGAATTTGAAATTCAAATGAAGACGCAAAGAAAGTTGAAATAATATTGTGTATAGCAACAATAACAAAGGATGCAAATTATTAGAGACTGGCAAATGATTGTGTGTGAAGCACAAAGCATCTCCTTATATTATTTGTACGTAACTGGGGTCCATACTAAATGTTTACTAGCACGTAACAAGATGAAGTTCCTTTGTACGTCCACCATTGTTCACAAACGACAGTAAAAAAGAATGAGCTTTTTCATAGTCCCATCAAATGGCAGCCAGGTTATCACTGATACGAGCTGAAATTTCTGATATACGATCATGCCTCTTTACTTGCTGAATAGGGAAACGGAAACACAAGAATTCATATTTCACGTCCACTTTTTCCGGGCCCGGAAAAGTAATTTACTTTTCCGTAAATATGGATTAAGTGAAATCTAACCTTCGATAATCTTTTGAGGCTTCAGGTCAAGTTGCGCTTAATTACGTCTCGAAACCAAACTCTTTGTAAAAATATCTTTCAAATCCGTTTCACTCTGGCCCTAATTCGACGTGTCTCGAATTTGAAACTTTATATTCTCCTTTTGAGGTTCATTTATTTTTACGTGTGTTATTTGTTCGGTCAATTTTCTTTCCGATATTAAGTTTCAGGCCGAAAAAGACAGCTCCGACAATTCATAAAAATAATAAAATTGATGGGCTTTCATAAGCTGGGCGGTTTGATAGGCGCTGGAGAAGACGGGTTGTGTCACGTCGTTTTTTCACTGTCAAGAAAGTGCAAAAGAGCAGGAGGGAAAGAGGCGATATGACGCCACCTTTGGGAAATAACTTGTAACGTGTCTCGTCAGTATTCACTAGTCTCGACCAACGCAACATCCTTCAATACTCCCAACTTCCATTTCAATAATTAATACAATATTTCGCCACTAAACGACTCGCTTAACTGAATTTTAGATTTCTACGGCCCGAAAAAACGACGAGATTGAATAAAATACAAATAAAGGAACGTATCCGGGGCCTTTTGTATGATTTTTTGATGAGAATCGTACGCAAATCTTCTCATTCAACCCATTCGCTAAATTTTTAAACGGATACGCTGCCACAAACTTATTTTTCACTTAGATTCCTCGTTTGATCGTTTTTCCCGTTTAGAACTTTTTAACTAAATGTTTAATTTTGTTGTAAATTTTATGACTGGAGTTGATGGAATTCTAATGTATGAGTATGGCTGGTGAAACGCACCCCGAGAGTTGATCTTGAGTAATGTTGACAGGCTGAAAAATGGAACGCGCTATACAAAGTTCGGGTTTAGTTCCGTTCAGGTTAGGTTAGTTGTTTTGTAAACAGGATGGTGAGAAATTGTCTTCTTTCAGGTAGATAATTCCGGAGAGTTGCAACCGGAAAATGAGCAGCCAACTTTCGAAAACAAGTCGAAGACGATAAAGTGGTTTTTGCCTTATAATGAAACAAAAATTTTCGAATCTATCTTGAGTTGAAATTTCCACGAATGCCACTTTAAAGCTTTTATATTAATCTAGAAGGAGAAACAATAAGCAAAGTTGCAGTTTCAGCAAGTTGGTGATATTTTAAAGTTGCTTTCTCATTTCCCGGTATTTCTCTACACTATGCCATTTAAAACCAAATACAAATACCCAACCTGCCAGAATACAATTATTACAAAAGTAGAATACATTTCGCCCTAAATGAATAGAATAGTTTAAAGTTTTAATACAACTTTTGTAATTTTCTGTAATGAGTCTTCAGAGTTCAACAGGTGGTAAGGATATTTTTCTAAAGCTTGGACCAGGTTAGCTATTGTGAAATGCAACTCCTTTTAAATAAGTTTTATTAAATTCTTGCAAGAGTGGAGTATAAGTTATCAAAGTAGAAAATCTGCAACTAACTCTAGTTCGTTCCAAGCCTTTATCTCAATCTGCATTCTGCGTATAAATTCATCCCAGTGTTTTATTCCGACTTTAAGGTTAAATGAAAAACGCTGAAAAGCCACTTTTCGCAAGATTAAACGTCTCCATGTCCGAAATGGATTTTTCCGGTTTTCTTTGGAAGCAAATATGTTGTAAACTTGTAGGTATTCAAAGGATAAATATTCGCTGAAGCAAAATAATAACAAGAATGCACGAACTGGAAAGATAACTCGGTCCCAGAAAAACTACCACTTTAACGAAAAGCGTCTCCAAATGCGATACATCCATCCCGCGCATCATGGAAGCACTTATTTCACATATAGCCCCCTGAATGAAATATGCAAAGAGGATGACGTGCGTAAAATGCAACCCTCACAATACCAACAAATTGCACACAAAATACACCACCGCACGAAAGTTGCTCCAGTTTGTTTGGCCTGATTTTGTTAACTTTGAAAAATCAAATCGAAAGAGATAAGTCTGAGATGGAAGCAAACAGCCCTTGGCGCGACAGGGAAATTATTTCTGGTTGTTTATAGTCGATAAACAATTTCCAGCTTTTGAACAATGTTTTTCGCTAAAGGCTTTCTCACCTACGCGATTGTTTGCCGTTTTTTTACGTGTGACGCTTGTTTAGAGTCGACTTTAGCTCCAGCAATTAATTAAGCGAACAATACACTCTAAATATTTGATCTCTCATTGCTAAGGCATTTCAAACAATGCGCTCTCGTCTTGCAAAACTGCTTTGTCGCCTCTTGGAGAAAGATGTTTATTGAAATCTGATATAATGGCTATTATAAGAGACAGCAGGTGCAAAAGTGCGTCAATGAAGGGCAGCTTAGCAGGGTAATGTCTTTAGTCGAGTGGTTGGAATCAGGTGTAAAGTACCTCCGCCCGAACCATTCACATATTTTAAAATATAATACTAGCTTTCAGCAGAATTCCTAATGTTATTGCTAGCCATTATCCTATTTCTGCACACGCATCTTCCGGACAGCTTCCGGCCTCATTTTATTACCAAATCACTTTTTCCAGGAGTGAAAGCAAATCGCGTTTTTAGTGCGACACTAGAAATATCGAGTGGAAGGAATCGTGCTCATATCAATAAAATAAATGTCGTGTGTATGAGTAAACAAGTTATCGTTTCGCAGCACGCACAAGAGGAGCGTCTAATGATATTCTTTTCACCCACTGATTACTCTCTTATCATTTGTCATAAAAATAAATAGACTGTTCTTTTTCACCTCGTTCAGACATTAACGACAGCGAAACAAGAGACGCGACTGAACGAAAGAAAATTTGCTCGAGACATTTTTCAGCGCTAGTTTTATGCCAATCAGATTGAGCGAAGCGAGGACAAGTATAAATTAATTAATAAACTCTGATACAAAATTAAACATGTAATGAAGTCTTGCCACTTAATTTCGCATTAAATCCTCGTCGAGAAATTTGGTTCAGGTCGGTCTGAATTGGAAGCTTAGTGCGTCTAGGCTTTCATCTTTCCATCGAGTTATAGCCAAGGGAATTTTGTTTTCACTTGATTTGATTATGCGAAGCTTTCGACTTTAATAGTTTACGGTGTTCAACAACCGCATAAATATTGTTTCAAATTGCTCGCCACCTCAACACTTACGGCTTGATTAAGAGCATTGAAGCCTGGAAAGCGTTCAATTTGCAATTTATTAAAGTTAAAACTTTTCAAATTCCGATCGGAGGATTGAGATTAGAAGTTCATTTGAAATTCTTAAACAAGCAAAACCTGTAAAACAGATTAACAGCTCAAAGTTGGAGTGAACGAAAACTAGTTTTCTAAATGTTTCACTATTTTTACTCGACTTTTATAATCCCAACTTTACCATAATATATTTAGTTTTGCGATGAAAGCTCGATATTTCGGCGAAAGTTTTAATGGAACGAGACCACCGAATTTCAAGGAAACTTGCTTGCGCGAAACGAAATTCCCTTTAATTTATCTAATTTTAAAACAAATTTGCACAAAAGTCTTGCAGAATTCGATGACACCACCTCTTATTCTCACTGTTGTGTTTACAATTTATGGCTTCGGGTCGCTGAAGCGTTATTAAAATCCTTCAGTACTACCCGTTACATATTCATTATCCTCCACCCTCCAAGTTTTAATCCCTCCTTATTCGAAAATTGTGTACTTAAAGATCAAATTGTTTAAATTAGCAAAAACCCGAAAAGTGTATTATGTACTTAAAAAGCATAGCTAACTCAATGAAAAGTTTGCTTTGAGTCTGGTCCCAGTTTAAATAATTTTTTCTACAGCAAATCTTTCGCCAGACGAAAACAGGATTCTTCCGAAATCAATTTGTGTTTCAGTGTTGAACTTGGTGATTTATCTTTGCTCATTAAAGATCGCGAAACAGAAGGCGATCTCCGATCGCTCGCTGCAAAAAGTCGCATTCTATAAATCATCGGTTGACACAAATGAGGCAAAAACTATTTGTGTAAGAAAATCTAAACACGCAAATCCTCTTATCCCATTGTCGGGAGTTCATAACTCACATCCAGTACGGTTTCTTGCTGACCTAAAATTGATCAAGCGATGAAGGGTTAATTACAGTCTCGGAAGTTGAAGCGGGAAAGCAGCTCATTCTCTCGCCATCCGTTCTCGTCCCTCCTGAGGGGTTTATCAATCCCAGAGCTTTCTTACAGCCACCTTAAGCTGATGTAGCTCATCAACTCCGCCTTATGCCAATCACCGCTTGATGGGGGTTACTTCACACTTGCAAATGGAACAGTCTTATTGAATCTGCCATATGGCGGGGAAACTCTAATCGCATTATAATTGAACCCCGCTTCCAACTACTCCGACTCAAAATTATGGTAATGAATTTTTCAAACTTAAGCAATTTTCTATAAACGAAAATTGGCCCGGAGATAAATGCCGCTCTTTGATTTAAATGTGGGGTTATCAGTAACTGTTGGGGGAGATTTACAAGCAGCAAGCTTCACTGGACGATTTACTCCGTGTCTCTCGCTAGCTTTTCGTGAGGTCAAGAAAACAAATCCCAAAGATAACGACAAAAATCCATCGCAAATTCCACCCATTATTTAATTATGTGCACCACTAGCTCCACAATTTGTACCACTCTTTTAAACCAATAAAAAATCCAATTAAAGTGCACGAATAAAACTGCTACACAAGCCTCCGGTGAAAATTATTTCGAGAATATAAAACCTAAGGATCGTTAAGCTCTCATTAATTGATTTTTCTACACATTTAACTGAAAAAGAACAAAGCAAGGAACGAGCACTAATGATGTGGACCTACTAAAGGGTGGGTCATCAATTAATAAACCAAAAAAAAGGAACAAATGTGACATTTTAAAATAAATAATAATACAGGCTGTTTTGTCTAAACCCCAGAAGTATTGAAAGTTCTAATAAATATATTTATTTGAAAGTTGGTACTCAGCCATAATTTGCTGAGTTCTGCACAATGAAAATATTTTCAAGACAGCGGCACTTCCGGTTATACCAGAAGTCGCTATCAACTGTCTTATTTTAAACGAAAAGCTATGTTTTTCACAGCATTTTTGAATTAGCTGAGTTATTTTAAAGGAGGTTTTATCACCTTTTCTTTAAGTTTAACCGTTTTCGAGACATTTAATATTTTTTGAAAATTTTTGGTTTTGCACCTGCTACTTAATAAATCGGTAACTCTCTTAGCTTTAGAGATTTTGCAATCATATTTGGAGAATTAAAAGAGAAAACCTAAATATCTGTCCTCCAGTGTGTTTAAAACTGGAAAACAAGTTAATAAATCCAAAAATTTTAAGGTTAAGTTTGGATAACTTCAAGTGCTCATAACTTAATTTTTTTAAATAGGATGTCCTAATTTTTATTTTACTAGATCAAGGAGAATTTTTATCTGCATCTGTATTAGCATTCCCTATTCCTGTCTGTGATAATTTTTAAATTAAGTGGGTTTTTTGATATTGCACAAAATTTCTTACTAACCACAGCTATTTTTGCATAGTTTGACATAAAAATATTTCAGAATAAACAAACGACAAACTCTGTTCACAATTGTGTTATCCTTCCTGTGAAAACAAAATAAATTCATTGAATGTTAGTTTAAAAAACTTTAATTTCTCACATTTTTTTCTCTTGTGTCCGTGGCAACCTATGAGAAATGGCTTATGGCTATGAATTTTTCAGTCCAAATAAAAAGTAACTTATAAATTATTAAAAATAAGTATAGGGAATGTTAATACAGATTGATGCAGAATCTGTATTAAATATCTCTACGATTTAATAAAATAAACCTTCTGACAATTCATTTAGAAAAATTCAGTTATGTGTGCTTAAAGTTCTGAAAAATTTAACTTTAAACATTTGGGGTTCGTCATTTTTTTCAGAAATTTGAAAACACCAATGGATAGATCTAGGTTTCCTCTTTCAAATGAGCTAAAAAATATTTCCAATTTTTTTTAAATGGCGGAGTTATCAATTTTTGATTTTTGAATTTTGAATTTGCAAATTCAAAAAAAAAAATTAAGTACTCTAAATATTTCATAAACGGCTAAATTTAGGTATAGGAAAAGCTTATGAAAACTGCCTTAAAATAACTCTAGTAATCCCAAAACGTATTAAAAAATATAGCTTTCCATTTAAAATAAGAAAGTTGGTAGAACTTTCGGTATAACCTTAAAAATATTTTCAGTGAGCAGGTCTCAAGAGACTATGGTCGTATACAAATTTTCAGATGACTATATCATTATCAAAACTACCAATACTTATAATGTGGGGTTTAGATAGAACACCTTTATAACACAGAATAGTAGGACAAAAAGTAGTACCTACCCATAATTAAAAAAACGAAAATTAAAAACTAAAAAAGCTAGGTAATTTAATAATTATTTAAATTTGAAAGATTGCTAATACGAAGAACCCCTTGAAATAATTAGTCCGGACGTTTGGACTTTCATAGATAATTTCTCGATCGATTTAAACATAGCTTTGTGAGAAAAGTATTAATTTCAAAATGCGCATGTAAACAAGACAATAAACAGACAAAGGTTTAACATAAACGAGTGGTCAAAACGGAGTAATTTTAATGTTATTAGGTGGTCTGTTTTAAGCAAATTTTGCTCTTGTTGGGTCATCACATGATTTTGAATCCAGGAGCCGCCACTGGTAATTATGTAAGACTTGCGAGTTATTGCCTATTGTGAGTCCGAGGGTGTGAAAGTTTGAAACTTTCCCTTTAATGAAAAGCCTCCGAGTTTTTCAATCTTGCGGATCTAAACTGATAAAATATAAGTGATGGGGCAACACGTCGATCGTAATTGAAAAATCAGGCCAAGTTGTAGAAAAGTTGGGTTTCAATTACACGAGACGTCTTTCTGAACTTCCTGAAACCGTCTCTGAAAAGAGCGGGGCGCGACTTTTGAATTTCGCGAAATCTAGTTTTTAAAATGTTATCCATCGACTTATGCAAACCTAGTTGGCACCCTCCGAGGAAATAACTTTGATTCGGTTACATGAAACGTGAAATTATTTGAAATTTTGTATGCGCAATTCTGATTTGACATTAATATTTCTACAATTCTAACATCGACATATGTGGCATATTTTCAAGTTTTCTCGATTTAAAATTTCTACTTGGCGATGCGAAAAACTTTGTGAATAAATTACCGGGTGAAAATCGTGACGCATCTGTTCGGTTTGCTCTTTGCTGGTAAAGGACACCAGAATATTTCTTTCAATTTGTTGATGGATTCTACTTTGATCTAAAAGCAGAAATTCGGTTTTTTGCACAAACTTTCAAACTAATAAAATAGGAAGTTCACAAGTGTTGAAACGAGTTATGCAGACTGTAATAATTTGGGTTTAGAGACAGTTCAGTTGAATCAACCGCAATGCACCGAGTGTCCTTGCCAAGGATCAATACGTCAAACATCCCATTTCCTCGATTTACTCGCCCACTAAAACTAAGTACCGGAAAAATCCCCGCTGTAAACTCTTCAAGATATTAATTATTTCACGAAAAAGGTGGTGCAGACAGTTTGCTAATTCGACTGCTTTGTAGATTGGAATTTAAAAGCACTGGTTTGTGAAATTTATCTCGTCTCCCGGATTAGCAAATTTCTTACCGATAACTTTGTTTTGAAGAATTCCGTCGAAACTTCGCTCCTTCAAATAATCGTAATTTAATCGACTCACAAACCGAAACAACACCGCCCTAAAAATAGCGAAAGGGAGAAATAATTAAGTGGCGCGTACATCCGACAAACCTCTCTCCCAAACTTATAGGTACTATTAAGACTTCTTTATTTGATGCTGACTTCGGACGGCTGAAATTCTTGGTTATATTGCTGTTAAATTCTTTCGACCGTTCTTTCCCGCGTCTTAAATAAATCAAGCTGAGTGAACCACGATAAAAATGGTTCCGAATTCCGACGGAAATTTATCAGCGATGATAATTTATTGTCCTCCTCGTCAAAAACTATCCCGAATTGTGATCATCCCACCCGACAGATGCTTCCCTCCTTTATTAAACGCTTTACGTGACGACACTGCAAAAGTCGCAATCAACTGTATCAGTTTTATGTTATCCCTCAGGAATAAAAGTAATTAAATATGTATTCTGGGAGCAAATCGCGTAATCGCATTATCCTTTACTCTGTGAATTCTCTGTGTTTGCCATTGGAGAAGAAATGTTTTTTAAAATTGCTAATGTGTCTGACAAGGAAATATGCGTCGACTTTCATTATATCCGTTTAGATTACGGCTAACTGTTAAAGTTTTCTAATCAAGAGCTTTCTGTGTTTAATGTTTGCATGGTCGTGTTTTTGTGATGGAATTAGCATATTTCGCCTTTATAGCACTGTTTATATGTATTAGACTTTACGCCAGAACTCTCCCCTGGTCCTAATGAATTATTGGATCATTCCACACTTTAACGGCGATGAAACTGAATTATTATGGTCATTAAAAGTTAATAATATTATCTGTGTTGGGTCGCTAACGGTCTGCTCGTTGCGACCTTTTTACTATGATATACAACCACACACTAGTTACACTCCGCACTTAATTAAGCCTAATATTAATTTATCGGCGATTTTGCAAAAATCTAAATAAATATGTTTAAGGGCAACAGAACTAAAGTCGACAAAACCAATAACAAACTAGTTACAAACTCGTTCAAAAATAAAGAAATCGCCTCAAAAATGACCGAAATAATTACAGTGTGTACATCCTTTCATAGCAGTTTATTAACTGTTTCAAAAGTATAAAAACGCCAACGTCGCATTTTACCGAATAATTGTTTTGATAAAATTGTAAGATAGTTATTGTTAATGATTTGATCTTTCATTAAAGCTATAAATTACATTATCTATTAATTTTTTTAAGTGCGTGAATAATTTATAACAACTAATTTTCAGAGAAAATTCTTGGTAATTTTTATAGTTTTGAAACTGCTAATATGTAACCTATTTATAACAACGTTTAAGACAACTGCAATGAAACCTCTATAATCCGAACTACGGAGGACTATAACTTAGGAGACGAAACGAGAATCGCTGGATTTTCTGTACCCAAAAAAATAGTACGGCAGAGTAAAAATGAGGGCGCTTCAAGTGTGACACCGTCTCGACACCAAAACGTTTTAATTAATTTAATCCTAACCAATTCACTAATTACTCAGAAAAAAATGCAGAAATGTTCCATTTGCATGCTAAAATTACTTAATTACCTCCAAAATAATATTTTTTAAGCTAAAAACTCGTTTATTTTGCGAAACAGAACGAGTAATTATTTACGAGTGTCGAAAATTACTTCTGTCTTTTCGACTGCTTTACCAAGTTTTTTAGGCAATAGTACTGTATTGCAGAATATTTTCAGAACAGGCCAAAATTTACAAATAACGATCGAAAATGGCATTATTTTGACCTTTTTTGTTGGATTTATTTTATATACATATCGAAATGTAAGTACGAGTATGTTCTTTAAGCAAAAACTTACGTTTTTCGGAAAATTTTGTCGAAAAAAATTAAAAAATACAAAAAATGACATCTTATTTTAAGTTAAAAACCTACTTACTTTGCAATGTACACGTCTTTAAGTGTTTTAGCATATTTTTCAGGCAAAACTTAATTTTCTCGGCTACTTTTTTACAAAATCTCACAATTACGTCAAAAATTCCCTTAATTTAAGCTGCAAACATATTTATTTTGAGAAATTCCCCTCTAATAAATTCCAAAATTTCCACATCATAAAATCTAAAATAATATTTTTACGTTTTTCAAATGACATTAGTCATTTTTGAGTAAAAACTTATTTAGGTATTTAGCATTTTGGTTATTTTTTTGTTTTTAAACAAGAAAACGACCGAGAAAATACAAAATTGACGTGCCTTTGGCCTGTTTACAGTTTTTAAAGTAAAAGTTTGTGAAAACATGACAAAAAACCATCAAATTACGTCAGAAATAAGGACGCTTGTTACAACTTTTTTTTCTTACAACCTCAACATTAGAATTACAAATAATATAAGAAAATATTTTTTCTAAAAATTTCATTGGGGAAAGTTATGTGTTTAATGTACTTTTTCTACCCCCTTGTTTAAAAAATCCCATTGATTAAAACATTTATAAAGCTTGCCACTTAAAATGTATACTATTTTAATGTTAAAACAGTGTATTAGAATTTATGTGAATCTAGCGAGCAGCTACTGATAATTTCAGGTTTCAGAGAGCATAAGCCTGTATGTTTTTAGATCAAACAAAAATATCTATTTTTTGTTCACGGGAGAAATGACAAAGCTCTGTTCTTTTCGGCAGAAAACGAGCACTACAACTGTCAGTTCGACTAGTCATGTGGTCTTTCCCACACTCGTACATAAACGAAATTTTGCACTCGCATCCATTTTCCTCCATCTGATACTTCCAGATGTCGCTTCATTTATTATATCAATAACAAGACTCTTCACATTTCTCTTCGTCCAAACAAAAACGTGCTCCCTATCCCAATTAGAAATTTGCAAACTCCGATAAGTGTAAATAAAAAAATTCACGGTTTGCACATCTCATGCATTATGAAAACAGCCAGGTTTCCGGTCGGTGCTTTGCGGGTCACCAGGAAACAATAAAGCGCGGCTTGCGGTCTTCTTGTTTACTGCACCACTAAACTAAGCTTTACATTCGGCACATCACTTTCAATTCTCACCTCAAATCCACCATTAGGCTCGTCTAAATTTCACGACATTATTAATGTACAAGTGGAAGAGGTAACAGGAGGTAAACGCGTCGCTGCTAACGCAGATGTTGCCTCGAGGGTAAATTTGACTCAGCTGAGAGGAAGAGCAATGTGGTCGAATGCATGAGCTCAAACATCATCTCGTAATCTAAACGCTCCGTTAAAAAAATCTAATTTTAATTTTAACTCTTTCAAACGCACCCAACCGCCAGTGCATCAAGAAAAAGTCAGTAATTTTTTTCTTATATGTAAGTTATGAACGAATTGATTAATGAACCAATTCAACGTTTTTTTTTGTGTTTTTTTGAAAGAGTTATAATTAGTAAAATTAATCGATTGATTGTCTGAAAACCTAATAACATATTCGACCTGATGCAACAATTTTTTTGTTTATTTTTCCCAAAATTTTGCAAGATAATTGAAATTGATCAAATCTAATGCCAAAAATATGTTCAAGCACTGTTAACTAAATTTTACTGAATAAATGCGTTTTCAAAAATGGTAAATTCACAACGTGGTTTTGCAAAATATCGCAAAAAATGTGTTTTATCTCAATAATTGTATAAAATTTTGAGGTTTTTTTGGTTAATTCTTTGGCGAAAATTTACTAAACAACCGGGTTTCTGTCTCAAAATGTGCTAACCTCCTACAAAAGACCATGTAATGTAAGTACTTTTTTTTAGTTAGTGATTTTTCACCTGATTTTTGAGAAAATTTACGAAATAAATGTAAGCGAGATAGAACACCTGAAGTATAGATTTTTCTGCTTACAAAAGAATGACGTTTTTGATTAAACAACGTAATAAAACCAATGAAGAAAAAAAATATTGGGAATTTTTACTTATTTTCATGGAACTTAACGTTCCATGTTCACAGAATCTTTAAGCACCCAAAAAAGGAAATAATAATACCATTCTCTATTCGGCACTTTTTTATCATATTGTTAATTAAATTTTGCGAAATAACTTGTGTTTTTTAACTGAACAACGTCTTAAAACGCTTGAAGATAGGCGGAATAAATACACTTTACAAACGTTAAGACGCTTATTAAATTTATAAGTATATATTTATTCACGGTAAATAAGCTTTTACGAAAAATACTTTATTTATAACTTTACTAACAAAACAGTTCAGGAACTAAACGTAATTAAACTGTCTACTGAACAAATGAAACATACAGCTTTAACAAACTATTTTCTGAACAACAAGGACTGTCATAGGAATCCACTGGTTATTTTGTACTTCTTTCGTTACGTTAATTTATTTTTTTATGTTTTTTAAACATTTGATGTATTTTTATTTTTGTTTGTATTACTATTATTATTATTATTATTATTATTACTACTACTACTACTATCACTATTACTATTGCAATTATTATTATTATTATTATTATTATTATTATTATTATTACAAGAACCCATTTGACACATAAATAACTTGTATAAAGTTTTATGAAATAGGCCCCAGCCAGTATTTATGTCGAACTGGAAACATTTGAGTAGAAATCTCACTTCGAAATTTTACGTGTTTTATAGCAAAAAAAGGAGTAAAATCCTTATTCCTATTCCTGCTTTTATTCCTATTCTTATTTCAATCCTTATTCCTATACACATTCCTTCTCTACTTTGTTAAAACTTAAAACTTAAAAAAATACAAGGCTATTTCTAATACATCCCTACTTCTATATTTATTTTTATTTTTATTGCTCCTCCCATTCTTATTTCTATTCTTATTCTTATTCCTATTCTCATTATTTCTATTTTATTTCTATTCTTATTCCTATTCTTGTAACTAAACCTATTCCATTTCTTATTCCGATGCCATTTCACATTTCTATTCCTATTCCTATTCCAATTTCTATTCTTATTCCCATTCCTAATCCTACTTCTATTCCGATCTCTATTCCTATTCACATTCCTTTTTTACTTTGTTAAAACTTAAAACTTAAAAAAAATACAAGGCTATTTCTACTACATCTCTACTTTTACATTTATTCTTATTCTTATTGCTCCTTCCGTTCCTATTCCTATTCTTATTCTTAGTCCTATTCTTACTATCTCTATCTCTATTTTATTTCTATTCTTATTTCTACTCCCGTTACTAAACCTATTCTATTTTTTATTCCTATTTCATTTCATATTCTTATTCCTATTCCTATTTATATTCCTATTCGTATCCTCATTTCCATTCCTAATTCTATTTTTATTCCGATCTCTATTCCTATTCACATTCCTTCTCAAGATTTGGTTTACTAATACTGTATCCATACAATTATAAAGATCTTTCGTTCATTTGATCTGATGAATGGCGACTTATTTTGGATCTGGATGTAGCTTGTTGCTTTCTGCACCACCGATCCTTTCTGTTTAAGAACAGCGGTATAGAAGAGTTGCTTTTTCGATGTGGTGGCAATTATATTGCCATAAATCTTGCCAACCTGCGGTAATGGAAGCGCGATCTGCCGGTTAATTATTCAACCTGCACCATGTCCGCTTAAACGTATAGTAGTGAGAATGTAACAAGTGTTACATTCTCCCTATTTATACACCAGATCGGTGCTTTTCCCGCTTTGTGCATTACGTAGATTGGCCTTTATTTTTCCAGTTCCCTGTTACACAATAAATCTTAAACAACGGTGTAAATTCTGTATGTTTGTTTTTTTAATACGGCCGCCTTATTACAATTCGTTATTTGTTGCATATCAAGCCATGCAGATTTCGTGGAGATTTATCGCAGGGCTGGGACGAATTTCGCAAACCCTTGGTATAAGGAAAGGTCTTGTTCGGCAGTTCTCGAGGGGTTTGATTAAGAGACCATACAATAAATTATACGCCATAAATAAAGCAACGCCTCCCCTCATCGAATCAGTTAAAGTTTGAAAAAATTGATTTTATCGCGAAAGTTGCGTGCCGATTTCTCTTTGTTTCAAGTTGTCTAATGACGAAAAATACTTAAGAGAGTTCTTCTTTGTTCGAGTTTATTTGTATTATCCGAGTAATTTTTTCGGTAATCGGAACAACCTCAAGATAAGTTGTTGGCAAGCGTCAAACCTGCTCCTCGGGGAGTCATATTCCAGGGAAAAAACGTCTACTCGCTCTTACAATAAAATCCCGTTCTTTATCCTGCCTCCACTGCTGGGAATTATATTCAGATGACTGTTTTTTCCGATGTACTTATTTATAATTTAGCGATAGCTCCGGAATAACTAATTCGGTCACGCGAAATTTCGTTTCGAATTTGACACTTTTGACGAAATCACATAAATGGGAGACAGCTGGAAAGAAAACAATTTCGTTTATCGGTAATGGTAAACCTCCTCACGTTCGAATCTCTCCGCACTTATTAGATTTGGAAGAGGCGTTCCCAGTACACGACCCGTCATTATTCCATCTCAATCTTCTATTTTGTTAGAAGACTTTTTCGAAATAACTTTATTTTCAAGAAAGTTTTAAATACAAAGTAAAAGCACACAACCACCGTGTCGCCGTTGATTCGACACTGCCGCCGCGCCGTCTCACCGCTCATCGCCTGGTTGTTGTGTCTATCGCGCCGCCTCGATTCCCGCCGTGTCCTTAATCAGCGCCTGGCTGATTTTGGTCGTAACATTCGGCCTTCCTGCAAAATTAATGTCCTCATTAATTCGTAGCCTAATTCTCGAGGAGATCGATCAGATCTAACCGATCAATTTCCTCGCCACTGTCGCTTTCCTCGCCATCCGCCTTGTCATTCGCCTCCTGAGCAGTACTGCAATAGCGCCG
The DNA here is from genome assembly GCF_031307605.1 of Tribolium castaneum. Taxonomy (NCBI): domain Eukaryota; kingdom Metazoa; phylum Arthropoda; class Insecta; order Coleoptera; family Tenebrionidae; genus Tribolium; species Tribolium castaneum. Next base: position 10,290,553 of record NC_087397.1, read on the forward strand.
GAGTGAATCCACCGCCACAACCGCCTTAAAACGTTTGTACCCTCTCATACCTTTAATCGCCTCGATCTGGTACCTGTCGTTACCAAGCCGACGTGACACTCTATATGGTCCGTCGTACTTATTCGCCAACTTTCTATTAGTACCTGGATCCAAACAACCAGTCGCCGACTGACGCCACAAGACCAAATCGCCTACTTTATACAGGGTTGCAACCTTTCGCCTTTTATCGAACCTAGATTTCATTTGTAGTGCAGTCCTTTTCAGATTCCTTTCCGCCTCGGCCCTATTTGCCTGTAGCTCTTCACTGAGTGCTTCAGCAAGAACTGGGTACCCCGAGTCGTCACTCGAAGGTCCCGCATGCTGACTAAGCCCTGCTCCGCCCTGAGCATTCGCACTGCACCCGGTACCAGGTGTTGTGCTCGCCTCGCCGTGTGGTACCGCCTCGCCGTGTTTTACTAGGTTCGCGCCGGTTTCGCCGTTTTCGATCGAATTTAATGTCGCCTGTACCACATTATCCGCCAAATTAGCTACAACGCCCCGCCTGTGGGAGAACATCAACTGGGCCGGAGAAAATCGAGTACTCGCATTAACTGTATTGTTCAAACCCCAAACTATCTCCGGTAACCCATCGTCCCACCGATTTTCGGAATCTGCACTGCACGTCAACGCCTCTTCAATGGTTCGGTTGGGTCTTTCAACCTGACCATTCGCCCTAGGGGTAGCAATCGCATTTTGAATATGCTGAATCCCTTTTTCCGCCATGAAATCACCAAACGCCTTGCTCTGAAACGCCAATCCACGATCTGTGATTACCCTTCGCGGATACCCAAACACCCCAAAAATATCTCTCAATTTTTCAATCGCCTCTGTAGATCTCAGTGTTCGAGTTGGTTTCGCCCAGACAAATTTTGTAAATCCGTCTATCGCCATTAGCAAGTAACTGTTGCCCTTGCTACTTCTCATGAAAGGACCTAAATGATCTACATGTACTGTATCCAAAGGAATGGGTAACCTTTTTATTGGATGCAGTCGCCCTTCCGCCTTACCATAATCACCTTTGCCATAGGCACATCGCAAACAGGATCGTACATATTTCAACATGAATCGCGCCATTTTAGGAAACCAATATGTTTCTTTCATCAATGTTAACGCCCTATTGTAACCAGGATGCCCTATTTCATCGTGGTGTTTGTGAGCCAAAGTAAACCTCGCCGTGGCTGACACATAAAGTCTGTCGCCGTTTGGTGTTATTCTATACAGACGCCCATTTTTCACTTTGTACACCGCCTTTACATCTCGCGGTGTTACGCCGGTTGTCAATACAGTGACCAGCTCCTGCGCTTTGGGATCTTGTAATTGAACTGTAAGAAACCAATCCGCCTCATCTGCATGAACGATAGAAATCTGAACAGGATTTCGACTTAAAGCATCAACGTGCTGCATCCGTACGCCCGGCCTATATTCTACTGTCATGCCATACTCTTGGATCGCTAGCCACCACCGAGCTATTCGAGGGACCAAGTCTTTCTTTAAGAAAGTTGCTCTTACCGCTGAACAATCAGTTACAACTTTAAATTGTGTACCCAGCAAATACACCCGAAAACGTTTAATTGACTCTACCACCGCCAAGGTTTCTAACTCATAGCTATGATATACCTGCTCCTGAGGTGTGGTAGTTCTACTGAAGTAGAAAACTGGCTTTAGCTCACCATCTGGTTGTCTCTGTAGCAGAATTCCTCCCACGCCAATTTTGCTTGCATCTGTATGCAACTCTGTCGAAAAACTGCTGTTGTAAGCTGCCAAAACCGGTCTCTCAGACAACAAGTGACGAAGTCTCTGGAAAGCGTCCTGCTGCTCTTCTCCCCATCGCCACTCCACGTCCTTTTTCGTGAGATTTGTCAAAGGTTTCGCCAACAGGGCAAAATTCCGAATGAATTTTCTGAAGTAACTAGCTAAACCCATAAACTGTCTAACACTATGTACGTCTGAGGGTTCTGGGAACTTTAGGACTGCATCCACTTTGCGTTGACCAGGTCGTATGCCTTCAACGCTGATCTCATGGCCTAAATAATCGATCTTCTCTTGAAGGAAACTGCATTTCGCCAATTTCAATTTCACGCCTGCATCTCTAATTAGTTCCAACACCTTTCGAAGTAGCTCTAACCCCGTCGCTACATCTACTGAAGGTATCAGAAGATCATCCATGTACGCCAAGACCTGATCATGTCGCATGTTGCCCAACATTTGGTTGATAATTCTCTGAAATACCGCCGGAGAATTTGCCAACCCAAATGGAACTCGCAAGTATTCATAATGTCCATCAGGTGTTACAAAAGCCGTTTTGTGAATTGAATCAGAATGCATTGGTACCTGATGATATCCTTGCGCCAAGTCCAAGGATGTAAAGTATCGGTTTCCCGCCAACCGATCCAACTGATCCGCAATCAGTGGCAAAGGGTACCTATCTTTCACCGTAATTGCATTTAGTGCCCTATAATCAACACAGAGACGCATTTCGCCTGTTTTCTTAGGGACCAACAAAATAGGACTCGCATAGTTTGAATTAGATTCTCTGATGACATCGCCGTCAAGCAGACTCTGCACCTTTTGTCGAACCACCGCTCGTTCTGAATGTGACAATCTGTATGGACGATAATACACAGGAATGTCTGACGTTAGATTTATCGACATGGACCCTAACTGAGTTAAACCTAGATCCTCATCATTCGCCGAAAAACAACACGACATAGAACGCAATAAGTCAAATAGCTGTTGTTTATAATAATCACCTATTTCGCCTACAGTGACACTAGATAAGTCAAAACATGCGCTCACCTGCTGAATGTTCATGACTTTTGTCACCGGAACTCCTTCTTTGCACCTCTCCGCCTTTGTCACTAATCGTCCAGCCTTCCAAACCAGTGTTCTGGGTGCAAGATTTGTGATGAGGATTTTGTTGTCGTCTCGGCATTTTAACACGCCACCGGGTATCGCCACCATGTCGTCCTTGCTTTGAAACGTCACAGGAGCCATTGAAACTATTTCGCCTATTTCACAATCAGTTATTGTAACGCCCATTTGGAGTGACAGCCCCGCCGGGATAACTGTATCCTCCTTCACGAGGATTCGTGGCCTTGGTCGGTCCGTCTCCAAGGTTAAGTTCTTAAAAACTTCGAAAAGATCTTCGTCCCTGATAACGCATGCTTTATCGCCTCTCACTACAAGTGCTACGCCGGAGGTACTAATTGCTGGTTGACCCAAGATGAGCTCGATTCGCCCGAGATCACACTTGGTTATCAACGCCGTGATACTCAATGTTACCTCATCAACCTTAATGTCAAATGTCGCCTCGCCAATCGCTACACCTTGCCCGCCTGCAAACCCCTGTAGTATCCATTCGCCTGGTTTTATGTTTAAATTACGCCCTTGCGCCCAAGACCACGCCAAAATGTTGTGCTCACTCCCGGTGTCAATATAAACACGAATTTGCGCGCCACATGCCGTACCCATCTTTTTATAAGTGTTCTCTAGCCCTAATTGTAAAATTCTCACCTGTGGGTTCGCGCCTTTCACCGCCGTGGAGTCTGCTTGGGGTTTACAGGTTGACGCCTCATGTCCTGGTCTCCCACATTTTCGACATCTCTCCGTCCTCTCGTAAGGACACTCTCGACTCTTGTGGGTACCGTATCGCTGACAGTTGAAACAGCGAATTAATGCGGACTTCGCCTTTGTTGTTGCCACTGGTTGGTCCGATCTCCGTTTCATCGCCTGGCCGGAGGAGGTTGACTCACGCCGTGTCACCCCTTCAGCCTTTGCCGTCGCCCCACGATATTCATAAAACTCCAGTCCCACAAGAAAGTTGTTATACAGCGCCTCTGGGGTGGTACTTCTAGTCGCGTATGCATTTGCACGAAGCTCCTTTGGCAGCCCCCTTTGTACCCGCCGCCTGGGTATCAGTAATTTCGCCTAAAATTAGTGCCGCCTGCCTTTTTACCGCCTTTTCGATTTGGGATTTTAACTCCGATCCCAATAATTGCTCCAGGGTACGCGCAATTGGGTTATCCAAGGTCTCTGACGTCACCTGGGTTGTCGCCGAAATCGTCCTTGGGGCCGCCTCCTCCAAGTCGATGTCTTCGTCCATCGTCAAAGTAATTCCCTCTTCGTCGCCTCTTTGCTCCTCAGACATTTTTAGAACACTTTTCGCCGAAATTCGTCTTGCCACACCCAAAGTAACAGTCGACTTTTCTTATCGCCGTTTTTGCGCTGACGTTTTTCACCCAAGCAAGTCCTTGAAGCTAATTTCGCCGCACTTTCAATTACGCCACTCAAATTTCACCAACTAGCACGTGAAATAATCCCACTTCTGATTTGTTAGAAGACTTTTTCGAAATAACTTTATTTTCAAGAAAGTTTTAAATACAAAGTAAAAGCACACAACCACCGTGTCGCCGTTGATTCGACACTGCCGCCGCGCCGTCTCACCGCTCATCGCCTGGTTGTTGTGTCTATCGCGCCGCCTCGATTCCCGCCGTGTCCTTAATCAGCGCCTGGCTGATTTTGGTCGTAACAATTTATTTTCCAGTTTTCAGCGGTTTTACGTGCATACAATCGATAATTATACACACATAGTGGGGAAAAGTATATATTACATTCCTCTCATTGTGGGCCCTGGACAATAGATACGATAAATCAGAAGAGCCATAATCATCAATCTTACCTCACAATTAAAGTCATTTTTCTTTCAAATGGAAGGTACTGAAAGTTTGCCCTAAAATGACAATAGTTGGAAAACGGTCGCACGAGCAACAATTTGTTTAAATTAAACGGCAAGCATAAAAAGCTCTCCGCTTATTGCCTAGTTTTTTGCCCAATCTTGCTGCTGTCTCGAATTTAATTAAAAAAAGTTTATTTAGTCGAAGGCCATTTGTGTGGCAACCTTCAAAGTGTCAAAGCTTTTAGGATTAAAGGAGAGTGAGTATTGCGGTCCTCGAGCAAACAATGGTAGTTATTTCACATACGACAGAAGTATATTTAAATTAGAATTGGTGGCATTGTTGACTTTAAGCAGCCGCGAACGTTCTCTCTGATGGTTCGGTGAAATTTGCTATCCTGAAATTACACAGCTGGGGAAAGTCTATTGTTTTCATATAATTGAGTTCTGCAACTCAAAGTTACATCCGAAAAGATCCTATCTGTGATTGTCGAAATGGGTTTTATAATCAGAGTAATTGTTTCCACGCGTTTTATCACCTCTCCGAGTGAAAAATAAATATTTTGCCACCAAACAAATATTATTTTTCTCGCTTGTTTGGGCGTAATATCGAGAGTTCCACCAGTTATCATAAGGAGAATTCAAATAGCGCTCGCTCGGTTAAATATTTACATCGAACGATCGAGATTTGCTGTTTGATAACGTAGTATGTTGTAATAAAATTCAAATTGGGACAATTTCGTACGTTAGATGCAACAGATTTGCCATAAATTGTAATTCCTGGCATTGTACGAGTCGAAAAGTGATAAAATCAGTTCGAACCCGTTAAATAATTCCATTAGAGGTGTCGACTTGGACTTGCCAGCTTCAGATAACTTGCCAACTCCGAAACTGCTATAATACAAACCATGCACGTTTAGCACGAACCTAAAGGAATAAAATCTGCTTAATATTAGCACAGACTTGAATACATGATCAGAAATTGACAAACTTCCACACAACAAACTCAGTCGGAAAAATGATGAATTTGTTAGTACTACAGTGTAGTAGAAAAATATGTTATAAGATAACAATAAGGTTGTTAATATTATCACTATAAAAGTCTAAATGTTATTAATAAAAAATAGTTTTAATGCGAAGTATAACTTACTACTTAAGTAGTAAGTTAAACTCTTCTTTCTTGTGTAGATTCTACGACGCAAGTGAATAGTAAAATCAACTACAATTTAGGTGTAGAATTCACAACTACAAAACGTTAGATTCCAACTTAGTCACAACTTCTAGCTATAATATGTATACAGCGTGGTTTAAAAAGATGTTGCCAAATGTTAGAGTCTTATAGCTGTCATCAAAACTGACATAAACCTTTTGATTATGAACCGTTTCACCACTGGAGCCATTTAGATTTAAAGAGTATGCAGACATGCGTATATTTAGGACGAAGCAAAAAACAACGCTAGAGCAACCAAGGGTCCTTTTGCTGAGTATTTTCAAAATCTTGTTGAAGTACATTTTCGTTAATCAAAAATTTCCAAAGAGGTGAAGATCTATCTTATCGCAGTTGGCCTGTCCAAAGTCAGGATTTAATCCCGTTGGATTTTTTCTTCTGGAATTACATCAAGTTTCTAATCTATGACCTCCTGTAGCCACACACAAGAAACTCTTAGAGAGTTTGCGGCCTTTTCGTGCCGCAAGATCAACAAATAACAAATGGTTCCAGAGGCAAAACGGCTCATTTTTGGCAAGGAATTTATTAGCAGAAAATTTGAACCATCCTGTATATCACTGTTTCAAGAAGTGTCATTGACAATGACGGTCATCTTAAGTTCACATTGCGTCATGACTTATAATAATTCTAAAGCTGTGGTGATGTGGTAAAGTTTACTTTAAATGGTATTTAAAATTTTAAAGTTGAAATAATGGACCACCTATTTGTTTGTACAAATAAATGTTTTTATTATTATTATTATTATTATTATTATTATTATTATTATTATTATTATTATTATTATTATTATTATTACAGGAGTCCATTTAATAAAAATAACAAGTTAATTTTTACAAGTGACAAATAAATCACTTGTATAAAGTTTTATGAAATAGGCTCCAGCTGTTTATTTATATCGAACTGGAAACATTTCAATAGAAATCTCACTTTGAGGTTTGACGTGTTTTGCAGCAAAAAAAGGGAAAAATTCTTATTTCTATTCCTATTTTCATTCCTATTCCTATACACATTTTTTTTCTACTTTGTTAAAACTTAAAACTTAAAAAAATACAAGGCTATTCTTAATACATTACTTCTATATTTATTCTTATTTTTGTTGCTCCTCCCATTTCTATTTCTATTCTTATTCTTTTTTCTATTCTCACTATTTCTATTTTATTTCTATTCTTATTCCTACTTCTGTAAGGAGTAAACCTATTTCATTTCTTATTCCGATGAAATTTCTCATTTCTATTCCTATTCTTAACAATAATAGTCATCTTAAGTTCACATTGCGTCATGACTTATAATAATTTTAAAGCTGTGGTGATGTGGTAAAGTTTACTTTGAGTGGTATTTAAAATTTTAAAGTTGAAATAATGGGAAGTTATGCTGTATGTTCACTTATGTGAAGACTGGAATCTTCAAGAATTTATTCCGCATTTTTGCAGTGTAAGTAATTTTCTATTATTATTGGAATTTTATGTATTGTTGATGTTTAGAAGATCGTATTTTAGATAGATTTTTAACAGGTACAAACCTAAGACAGTTTCACTACTCTCCTGATAGTTTTTCTAAGTTTTATAGAGAGAAATACTTCACTAATAATAAATTACAGGTCCAAAATAATTATTGTAGCTACGTATTGTATGCTATCTATTTCATGTATTTTTTTGTAAATTGTGTACTAGTACAGTAAAACCTCTCAACAACGGACACCGATGGGGAGTTTTTAATTGTCTGGTGTGGAGAGGTGTCCACTAATGGTCGGTGGGTAAAATTACATATACTTATTTTTTTTGAGAAACATTGGTTGATTTGTGTGTAACTATAACATGGTCATATGACAAAGTGACATTAGAAAATAGATAGGATGTGTTAATCTCTTAACATAACGCTACAAAATTCAAAAAATGCGTTATACTATATGGAGTTTTGAAAGCATCATTCATTAAATAACTTTTATAATGATACTCGTACATAACTTCGGCTACTCCTATTTTTTTGTGACATCGGAACGTGACATAGTGACTACCGAGGGTATATTGGATCTGCTGAACCCTCAACGCAACACCACAATTACCGAAAAAGAACGATATTTATAGGGCTGTGAAGGCATCATTCAATAAACTACCCACTAATTATATTCAAACATTAAATAGCAGCAAAAGTATCTGAATTTTCCAAAAAAAAGTATTTGGCTCGTACACAGAATTCTAGAATAACAGTTTTGTATAGCTTTAGGTATATTTAATTCTTTAAATTTTTTGACCAAGTAAGATTTGTAAGATTCGTGACAGTAAATATTTTGTAATTTATAGAGTTGGAAAATTACTGGAGAAGGACCATAAATGAAAACAAAAGCGAATTATGCAACGTTTCGTCTTATTACATAAGACATCATCAGGCTGACGAACAAGTTATTATATAACATCGACAATTTAAAAACTATAAAACTTAAAACGTTGCAAAACTTTTTTTGGTTTTATTTATGGTCCTTTCCCAGTAATTTTCCAACTCTAAAAATTTCAATTTTTTTTAGTGAACATTTTGTTAGTAAACTTTTAATTATTAGGTAAGTATGTACATTGTTATAAGTTAAAATCTTTTCAAATTCAAATTAAATTAAAAAGAAAATTTGTCAACAGATTTTTTACTTAAAATCTTGAATTTTTGTTTGGTTGTTTTCTAGGAGCCGTGGTTTCTACAATAATTTTTTACATAACACATATTTTCAGCTTTTTTTTTACAGGTTGAAAATATTCAGACCAGCATGAGTTTACTTTGGTGCTAAAGTAATTTTCCTGTCTTTATAACTATCGTCTTCATCAATCTTTTTATATTTAATTTTATATTTATATAAAATATATTTAATTCTGAATTTTGGATATAGAATTTTTCATCCATTTCTACATGGTCCATCAAATAAATGTTTATTCTTTGCACCGTTGCCCGTTGTAGGAGGTAATTTCTTATGGTATTGTAGTAAATGGTAATTTTTTGTTCACGTCCGCTATACAGAGAGTCCGTTGTAGAGAGGTAAAGTAGAGGGATGTAAAGAGGTGTCCGTTATTCGGAGGTGTCCATTAAGGAAGGTATATCTGTATATCTTTTTTAATAAAATAAAGTACACATATTTATAATCACTGTATTGTTATTACCTACCTCGTCGAAGTCTATCAAAATTTAATAGTAACTGCTAATCACTCTAACAGTAATATCTACTATAGTGATATCTATATTAAAAAATAGTTGGTTAAACACACCGTATAACGCTAAAAATTACCCCACCAAGTAGTTGGGGTCTACTTCACTACTATAGCAGTAATCATTTTAATCAAATATATTCGAGAATTTTCTTTACAACATCAACACTACTCGCACTCCCCCCTAAATCCGGCGTATGCACCTTATCCTTAGCCACAGCTTGAAAAATCGCATTTTCGATCACCTTCGCATGCTGCACGTACCCCAAATGGTACAACATATCTACAGAAGCGTTCAACATCGCGACTGGATTCGCGATATTTTTATTAGCAATTGTTCGACCACTGTTTCTGGTCCCTGGCTCAAACACGGCATAGTGGGCCCCATAGTTCCGTCCAGAGACAAGACCCGGTCCCCCAATCAACCCACAAATGACATTAGCCACTATATTCCCATACAAATTCGGAGTTAAAAGAACTTCAAACTGTTGCGGTTTGGTCACAAGCTGCATACAACAATTATCGACGATGATATCGTTGTGCTGGATGTCTGGATAATCCTTAGCAACTTTCCTCGCCGTTTGGAGGAACAACCCGTCGGAGAATTTCATAATGTTGGCTTTGTGCACCGTTGTTACTTTTTTGCGGCCGTTCTTGCGAGCATAGTCGAAGGCGTATTTGGCGACGCGTTGCGAGTTCTCCTCCGTTATGATTTTGAGGTTTTCGACGACCGTTCCGTTTCTAATGCTGTGCTCAAGCATGCAGTATTCGCCTTCAGTGTTTTGGCGCACGACCACAATGTCCACATTCTCGTGCTTTGCTCTGACACCAGGATAAGACTTGCAACGCATCAAATAGACGCACAAATCCAGCTCGTTACGGATGGCCACATTGCTTAGGCGAACAGTGGTGTCTGCACTGAACGTGTCCACGTTACCCTTAATGGCAACTCCGTTGCGTTTGATCGAAATAATAGCGTATTCCAGGTCGGTGTTGTCTTCGCGATTTTCGTCAATTGTGACCGTTTCGAAATGGACCGGGGCCTTGGCCACTGTGAACACTTGGCGGACGAATTCCATCAGTTCCGGCCCTATCCCACTTCCGGGGATCATAGTGACGGTGTGCTTGCCGCCGTAAAGGGCCAAAGGTATCGGCGTGGGTTTGACGCACTTTGGTGTCTTGTGCTGCTTCTCGAAATCGGAGATGGTTTTAGAGCGTGTCACACTTTTCCAAAGCCAGTTTTGGGGTTTCAACAACTTGAAAACTGTGCTTGGGTTCATTGTCAAATTTTGACAATGACAATAGATGTTGTTAGGATTGAGATACCGGCGGCAAATTAGTGCCCTAACAATCCGGAAGCCCCTAAAGGGATAACATAATACTAGTGTGATTTAATTTAATGTATACGGAATTTATCTGTGTTCTAAAGAGGATATTCGTATTCCGTTTTCGCGCCGGTCGATGCACATAAATATCTTCCGGCTAAAACTGGAGTCTAAGATGTGGCAGTCGGTAGTAGTTCAGTGCTGGCTGCTATAAAGCACAGCCGCTATGTCCTTGGTGTTCATTACTTTCAGCTGACGCTTAGAGATGTTGATTTTGGGACGGTGGACACTAATACTGGCGACGTCATCATAATTTCGACAGATTTGCCTTGTTAATATTGCCGCACGAAAGTCGGAAAGCGAAATCCAAAAAGCCGGATTGGGTAATAAAACAATGTCAGCGAATAAAATATTCATACACGGGGTGGAATTATTACAAGGAAGCGCTGTTTGTTCAGGACGAAGTGGATTTACTTAAAGTTCAACGCTAGTAATTACCAATAAAATCTGTTTAGTTTATTTTTTTTCACCAAATATACACCACAGACAAGCGTATTTTCAAAAAATACGCACAAAAATTTGTGTGTGATTAAGCGAAGCATAAGATAAACATAATACTTTGGTCTTTACTTAATTCACAAAAAATATGCCCTCACTATTTACCATTTGAAGCCATGCATTTGGACTGTTAAGTTGTTTGATCCAAACTGCGAACTAAATGGAAAATAATGCGTCTGATCATTCACTTATTGCACTTCACCCAACAATTGACAATACTTATCAGTACTTATTGTTATAATAGTAAATAAGTAAAGCGCAGCTGAAGGCAGTTTATTTAAACACAGCTTTTTTATTGTAGCAACGTTTTCTTTGTACACAATAAAGTTTTACAATAGATAATGTTGTTTAAATTAAGCAACTCTCACAATAAGATGTTATGACAAGGGTGACCCGGAAATATTTACGATACCGATCGGTTCGTCTGAAAGACTACAGCCTGTCGACTTGTCTGAGTGATTAGCTTGGGTTTGGAGTAATCACAATAAAAATTTAATGGTGTACAAAGAAAACGTTGCAACAATATCTACATGTTGCTGGCGTTTTAACTTGAAATCTCCAAAATACTGCCATTTGTCTTCTCTATCAAAAAAGAATCATGTTAAACTTTCACTAGATTTGTAATTAAAAAAGTATATACCGGATGATCAGTCTCGAACACCACATATTATTATGTCTTTTATAAAGTAACGTTAGGAATAATAAACAAATGTAAAGTCATGGGTAACATTTTATAGAATTATACACTATGATTCCCATAAAAGAGCGTCTTTTAGGTTTAGAATTGATTTATAGAAAGCTCTGTTAAAATTTAATTCGTTGTTAAAAGTTAACAACGCGAATAGACTAATCAAATTGCTTCACAATTGGTCACGTGATCAGTTAATCACGCATTTAACTGCGAATTAAATTAAAGAAGCTTCTATAAACCGGTCTTTAGTCTGTTACATTGCCTAGTTTTACTTTTTAAAATCTTTCATTTTTCTGTGTATTAATTGTATTAAGTATTATTATGTCACATCATTTTGAATCATCCTATAATGTAAGTAGTTTTGAGGACTGAAGCTGTTCACCCGGTATATGAATCCACAGTTATTCTGAGACTGTTAAGAGAAAACTGTTAAAATTCAAGATGCGTTAAATGTTATTTCTATAACAATATAACCAATGAAATTGACAAATATTTTTTTAACATAACAAAAGTGATTACTGTAGGTATCATAAAATGTCAAAAAAATTGAGAGAATTTTTCTGAATTTTTTTTATTATTATATTTTTCTTTTTCCTTGTTTCCCGATAAAGCTGTTCTGCGAATTTTAGGACAACTTGCTTGTTTTTTCTAGTTTCATTTGCTTATTTAATTTATTTTAATTAGTATCTTAAAACACACAATAATATTATTTTCTGGACAGTGGTATTTCTATGGACCTGTTTCAGTGCACTGATTTTTTAAAACTGAACACATGATCATACAATTGAATAACACTATTCTTATTTGTGTTATGTAAGATGTTCAGCCAAATATACTTTTTGCAAATACAGAACATCTAAAAACTGTAATAATGCGTTGATATGAACTTTTTAAAAGTCAATAATGTTATGTGATGTTCTGTATGTACGAGTATATTTATGTTGGTAAATAAAAACCGATATTTTTCAATTCTCTTGAGCGTTAAAGTCAATTTATTTGTCGTTAGAAACCTGTAAATAGAGGTTTGATAACTGTCGGACCATTTGCCGTAGTTACCCATTTATGAAATACATTTTCCCTTTAAAAAAGTAGTCGGAAAAATAGAAGCTGGGTAAATTTTGATTCGGATAGGTCTTTGCTGATTAGTGATTAATTATCTCGTTTATTGGGATTTGTCTAAAACCTCCTTTTCTTTGTTTATGTATCATAATTATGATTTATAGGTAAATAGTAATATCAGAATTTTGCTGATTTCACGAATCATTAATTAACATTTGTGTGATGATAATTACTTTGCAAATACGAGTACATTCACGACCACTCAGCATTCAAAACGGTGTTTTAATAGTTTCAATCAAGCATGTTCTTTTATCAATTATTAAACAATAAATAAGTGCTTGAAGGCCTTTCATTGGTTTTTCCACCACATAAATGTCAGTGACGATGACTTTATCTTTGGTTTCTAAATTTGAGGCATTGTATTTCTTTCAAGGAACTCCATTTCAGGCACTTTAAAAGATGAATAATGTCATGTCATTATGATGTGGTATTAAAATATTTGTTAGGTGCAAGTCAACTGTAATATTTTTTCCGAAAAGCTGTTAGAAATAATGAAATTTGGCTTCCTTTCATACGAGTACGTATAAAAGTAAACTTTTCACTCTTGTAATTTGCTCGAAAACGATCCGAAATAAAAGGAAAGAGTGAAGAGGAAGCTGTTCCAGGCAGCATCGACCACGTGAATACGAAACAATAAGCGCCACACTTATTGTCTCAAAGAATTCTTCCCTTGTTTATTATTCTTGAAACGTGCCTAGTGACTGGGGACTTGTTATATTCTGACGTACAAAATGTAATTGCATGATTCTGTTCAAAGTGTCACAGTTAAGGAATCCCACACCAGCCAGCTTGTCCACAAGTCGTCGGAATTTTCTCGTGTTGCTTTTACCTTCCGGAATAAAATTTCAACACGGCAATTCCCGCAAAACCCCAATGACGCATCCAAACGAAAGTCGCTAGTTGTCTTAGGTCAAGATGTTGATTTTGGTAATTGTATCAGTGAAAGTAAAACGAAATATAACTAAATCAAGCGAGAAAAACCCAACAGGGGGCCGTATATAAATTGATAACGACTACTCCGAGGTTAGTATCGCTGTTTACACACTTTCACTCGCACTTTCTTGGTGTCGGTCATTCGAGATGCATTGCCTTCTACAAGTAAGTCGACGACGAGCAAATTGCTCATTTGTGCGCCCAGTTTTGTCTCCTTGCAGCCATCTTCACGTGCGTGAAGCCACAATTGACCAGGATCTCAGACGAGGCCATTGAGTCCACGCTCAACGACAGGAGGTACCTTCTGAGGCAGCTGAAGTGTGCCACAGGTGAGGCACCCTGTGATCCCGTAGGACGCCGCTTGAAAAGTAAGCAAAGTCGCGATTTAAATGCGTGATCAAAACAATTAGCACACGAGCAACTTTCACTAGAAAGTCATCAAATGTTGTAGGTTTGGCTCCGCTGGTCTTGAGAGGGTCTTGCCCGCAGTGCACTCCGCAGGAAATGAAGCAAATCCAGAAGGTCCTAGCCTTTGTTCAAAAAAATTATCCCAAAGAGTGGAACAAAATCCTTCATCAATACGCCGGCTGAAGGCCAGGTGTGGGTAGAATAACGATGTAAATCATTTGCATCTCATTATTTATTGTAATAGATGCAGTTTTTTATTGTTTATTGAAGAAATTTGTTCGTTATTAGAAATGACTTTGTTATGTGAAACAAGTAGTCTAGTCTAGGCCTTGAAACTGCCTTTGTTATTAAAACTGTAGCTTTAATTTGGAACAAATAAAACATTTGGGAACACACTCGCTTGTTTACTTCCACACCAATTTATTAGAAATTATGACAGCGATGTTGCAACTATCATTGGCCAACTGAAGACTTCGCGTGATATTTATTCATGAGCCGATACGTCAGCTTAATCGCTCTTTGAATTTAAACCAACGGAATAAATTACTAGGACGGCGTATTGGTTCCCATTCAGAAACAACGTCGTTTCGGCAATTAAATTTAATGAAACTCGTTACAAAGCGAATATTTTCGGAAAGGCAGTCAAAAATGAGAGAAATTTGAATAGAAATGTCTCCGTTTGTGATGCAACGAGATTTGAATTATTTATGGCTGCTAATGATGTATCGTTAAACATTTGGGTTTGGAAAAATCACCACATTTTTTCATCAATTTCTGACTCACATCAGGATATTGTTTTGTAATAATTAAACTGAGTCACAAAGTCTTGAAATAATACTGTCACGGGCTCAATTAAATCGATTTGATGTAACAAAAGGAACTAATTGAGCTACTTACTGGGACAGTTGAGATTTAATCTTTTCGCGTTCTGCTCTTTTTGGGTAATCCCCTAATTGCGCCAAGGGGCGCCCTCTGTGAAACAGCGGGCCGAAGCCCAACTTCCAAACGTCGATAAATTTCAAAAACCAAAAAACATGTAAGCAGTTGTCACCAAACTTCGCAAACTCCCAAATACGCTTACATGAACTTACAAGTGCCAAAGTTGCAGGCTTAGGATCAAGCATGCTAACTTTACAAAAAAATTCGAACCGTTGTACTGTTTTCAGTAAAATAATTCCGCTTTTGCCTTGACACCGTTACTCCACAACAACTTGTATTTAACAATTCTGAATTGTAAAATCTCAATATTTCCTCTGTTAATATTTACGAAGCCACGAAATCGATTCAAAGCCAGCGCTTGCGTCTTCACAACGTCTACACAACTCACACAATGAAAACGTTTCAAATATTTTTATTTTTGCTGTTTTGTACGTCTTTTACAAACGCCAGGGGCGTAAACGGCGGCATGAGTTGTGCAGGTATGTCACACAAACACGAATTCAAAAATAAATCAATTTCTTCCAGTTTGCACAGTCCTAACTGGGGTTACAATGCAAATTGCTGAACTGCACGAGGAAGACTTGTTCAATGCCACGAAACGACTCTGCAATGTTTTACCAAATAAAATACGAGACCCCTGTTTCCGAATTGTGGACAAAGTGGAGCCTTATTTAACGTAAATGTGGCAAAATTTGACGCCACGGTTGAAATAATTTTTCTAGAAATTTGTCCGAGAAAATTACTCCAGATTTGTTCTGTCTGGTTTATGGGACGTGTAGAGTGGACAAGGGGCAGCCGTTTTGCCACTTGTTTCCCCTAACTATGGAACAGGAAGAAATGGAAAACGTTTTAATAAAAGTACAAGTCGTTTTTTTAATTTTTGTTTTAAATGTGATAACTTCAGGAAAGGGAAAAAATGCTTCCAAAAATAGATTTTTGCAAACTTCCATACATCAAAGACATTTGCAACATTTTAAACAACTCTTACACGTCCTTAGCCCCCGTTGAGGACTTTGATAATGACGGTTTCAGCGCGATGGAGACTGGGAGGTAAATTTTGAATTTGTAACAATTGTTTATTTTCTTGTAAGAGGTTCGGACTGGAGAGGGAGGGATTGCGTGGACAACGACCCACAAGTGTACCCAGGACGGCGGCCTTTAAATTCGGATTATTTCTCCGACAGTAGGTAACTTCCAACCACATTATTTGCAAAAATTACAACGAAAAATAGGCAATTGTAACGGCATTTGGGGCACCAAAAACGACACCTTCCTGTCTTTGGAGCAGGAACTGTGCAAAAAATCGCAACCTAGAGGCTTGATCTTCATCGGTGACTCCATAGGAGCGCACTTCCATATGCCCGAAGTTTGGATAAACCCACTGTTATTTAGTTGGGTAATATCTCCAATTTTTGTAAAATTGACACGATTTTTGCACTTCCAGCCGGGTTTAAACGGCAGCAGTGTCATTCTGGACGAGATCGACTGGCCCCAGTTTGGGTTCGCCACCGGTTTCAAAAACATAACGAGGAATATTTTGATTCAAGGTTTGACTGACTCTCTTTATTTGCGACTGCGGAATCGCAACAGATGCAATCACCGGGATTACCAAAATTTGTCCCAAAACGGTGCTTCCAGTTACGAAGGACTTAATCATGTGAATTCAATTGCAAGAAATCGGACGACTGATAATCCAGCTTTGGTTATCTACGCCATGCAAGGGAATGATGTTTGCAATAAGTAAGTTCGGTTCTAAAATTAAGTGAAACTTGAATTTATTTCCAGTTTTAATGACACGATAAATCATATGACGCCTCCGGAAACGTTTAGACGAAATGTTATGAAAAGTTTGTTTTTACTCGACGAGAAATTACCGCCTCAAAGTCACGTAGTTCTTGTTGAATTGGTTGAAGCGGATTTTATTTTCCCGGCAATGGCTGAGAGATTGCACCCAATTGGTAATCAATAAACCAAGAAAAAGTTAACATATTTTTGGCATTTTTAGGACGATTGCACAAAAACGTATTTTATAAAAACTTGTACGAGTGGTTCAATTGTATGCAAATTGGACCGTGCACTGGATGGTTAAACGCAAACCAAACACTTCGAGACATCACTAGTAAAGTGAGTCAGTTCTGGTCCAAACTCACTTAAGTTGTAATTTTTTTCCAGAGAGCCAGAAAATTATCAACTATTGTGAAATACATAGCGACAAACGAAACCTTCAAAAATTTCCAAGTCCATTATATTCAAAACCCAATCAATTATTTAGTACGCAATGACAAAATCAACATCACAGAATTTCTCGAACCTGTGGATAGCTTACACCCAAATCAAGTCACTGATTTTCTTTTAACAAAATTTTTTGCTAACTGTGCCTTTTCAGAAAGCCCAAGTCTTGTTGACTGAAACAGTGTGGAACTTCCTAGAGAAGCTCCCAGTTTTGGGACCTGTCAACCCACATAATGACGAAATAATAAAGATTTTTGGGGAACAAGGGGGGCATTAAAATATTTTTAATAAAAAACGTTTTTATTAAAAGTTGTAGGTCCAAGTGTCAGTAATTTCGTTTAAATCTTTTCCTTCAGTCAGCTTAACATATCTCGCTTTAGTGCCCGTTTGGAATATGATTACTTCAGTCAAGAGGAATTTTTTATCTCCTAGGTCCCCACTTTTAGTCACGGTCAAACTTTTATCAGTTGATTTAAAATTCAACGATTCTAATCCAACCATCATGGAACCTTCGGCATCACAGTTGTTATCACTATCACACTTTAGCGCCACTTTCAGTTGTACCAGTTTAGTGCCCTAAAACCAGTTTTAAAAATTGGTTAAACTTTGAAACACTTACTTGGTCATCAGTAACCCACGGAATAATCCCTCCTTCCTTTACGAACGCAACCAAATCAGTATCAACCAGAGTTAAAGTAACCCACGTTTTGTTTCTCCAAGAACCAAAGGCTTCGCCTCCCCAAAACTCATACCAGACCTTGACCGCTTTGGGTAAATAAATCGTAATTTGTGTCCGGTCAGGCAAAGTCGGGTGAGCCACCAACAAGTGCCTACCCACCATGTACTGATCGACCAAAGGAAAAGTGTCGTTATCAGTCGGAAAATCGTAAAACATTGGCCTCATCAACGGCTCTTTGTCCTGATTTAACACAGTGTTGTAATAATAAAGCAGACTGTATCTAACTTCAATGGCCCTTCGGGCCGCTTGTCCGAACGCCCCAGGACCCAAAGACGTCGGGTCACGTCTTGGTAGATCGGACGAAATGCGGAAAATGGGTGCCGTGGCACCCATGAGGTACCATCTGGTACACAAAGCCTCGTGTGCGGAAGCATCGAAATCACTGGTCGAACCACAAACCGGAACACTGGTCATTGGACTACCAGCAATGCTGTTGTACAAAATTTGGGTTATGGATTTTTTGAAGTTGACCCAAGAAATAGCCACGTTTTGGATTATGAGGGGTTGGGTGGTTTCGAAATTGTGTGCCGCGGTCATGACGGAACTTTCGGTTAAAACACCCAAAAAATTTTGGGTTTGAAGGGCCCCATAGTCGTTATGGTCCAAAATTTGTGACTGGTTTTCACTCGAAGCGTCCCATGGAAGAGTGTAAGACATGGCGTCAATTATTTCCTGAAATTAAAACACTACACATTGAAATTTACTTGCGTTTGAGATACTTTTGAAAAGAAACGGAAGTTTTCGTAATTTTCGAAAACGAAAGAGTCGTCTTTTGGCCAATTGTTATTCAGGATAAAGTCACGCGGGAACGTGTCTTTGAAATATCCTTTCAGTTCTTCAGCCAGTAGTTGCACAAACAAATCAATCGAAGTGTGTTTAAAAAAGGGAAACACAACGGTGTTCTTGAAGTACTGTCCTTTGTACGTCTTATTGTCACTCTTGTAAAAAATGCCCAATTGGGTTCCATTATCGTAGAGTGCGCTACCGAAAAGAATCTACAACATTACTTTAAGACAGAACATTAAATCATTAAAAATCGTACATGTGGGGGCACCGAGAGCATAAAACTGTGCCCGCTATCAGTCAAACTTTTAATTTTTTCAAGCACGTTTTCAATATTTTGCTCCGACTTTTCTTTCCTCAAGGCCGTAACTAAATTATCGTGAAAACAGTCAGATTCGTATGGAAAATCAATACTTTTCTCTTGACTATAATCACTTAGAATGTCTTTAAGAGTAGTGGCAGTTCCTTCCCTAAAAATCTCCTAAAGTGGAGTCCAATAATTTGGATAAAGTACCTGCAAATGTGGACTCCGAGTGTTTTCATGTCAATTGTCCCCCATTTTCCTTTCCTCTGCTGTGTTATCACATCGTATGGTGTTGGCCCAACACTTAGCTCCAAGACAATTTTTTCCCGTTCTAAACTTTTCAAACTGACTAATTTGGACGGTAGTACCGTAATCTCGAGAAGGCCACTGTGCCGTACCACCAACCCATGGTATTGTCCATTTTTGTGGGCCATGAACACTGGTAAAGTGTTGTGGTCGTTGTTGTTGGCATAAATGACTTTAGTGAGAGTTGAGTTTTCGTCCAGATCGATCAGGACTTGGCCCAAGCCGAATAAGTACTGATCTGTGAGTTGAAACGACCATTCTCTGAAGTTTTCTGATACTATCAAAGGGCCATCTGCTGTTGTTAGAAGGATATCTCCGGAAGTGTTTCTCGAAATTTCCACAAACAAGGGATTATTGCTCACATTGACTTTGTAATTTTTATCAAGGACTTGGTTTGAGTCTACTGTTACAGTGGAGTCGTGTAAAATAATTTGAACATTGTTCTCATCAATTTCGTTGATTGTTAGCGAAATTTCTTTGGTTAAATCTTGCCCAAAAGGCGATTTTTCCAAACTTCTGTCGTACGTTTGTGAGTTCCCTCCTTTATTGTAATAAAAGTACTTCGATGGTAAATAGTGATAACACAGTCTAGTTGCGTTATCAAAACAACACTTGATATTGGTGCAGTAATCGTATGTTGCATTTATGTCTGTTCTACCACACGTTATCCTGTATTTTTTGTCAACAGAACAAGTGTTTGCGTCTTCGACTGGAAACGTTCCTTTATCGAATATAAAAAAGTAAACAAGGACTGGGACTACGACGGCAAAAACGAAAAGAGTTAGGAGACCTTTGGTGGGTTTCTTTCGCCAAATTATTATCACTGGTGATGCCTTTGGTTTCACTTTGTAATCTTCGCGAATTTCGTTTTGTTCAAGAATGAACTCCATTTCGAAAACACTCACATTTCACTAAATTTGACGCTCAAAGCGAAAAATTCGTATCAATGTGATAAGATATTATTTTACATTCTTATAGATATGATACATCAAGGATTTGTGTCACAATAATTATCGTTAAAATCAGCGATTATATCAACCATTAATGTACAAAAGATCCATTTCCCCACAAAAACCCGTTATTACGCTTTCAAATTTCCCAGAATGAAGACCCAATTCTTCAATTTGATACAAAACTTTGCAAAACAAACCACTATTCACGGTTTGCACATTATTGGAATTCCGAAATTACATGTTCTAGAGCGGTAAAAACAATTTTTGGAAAATTCTATTCCCTTTTTAGAATTTTTTGGGTTTTGGTCGTAACGATGGCAGCTGGCGGAGCCATCGCTATCACCTATTCAAACTGGATGCGTTATCTGGCAAATCCGACGGTGGTTTCCATTCAGAAAGATTTCAGAAATTGGCTCAATCCATTTCCCGCTGTTACGGGATGTTTTGTTGATAAAACCGATAAGAAAAAAGCCGATAAATACATTCAAGAGTAATTTGTTTAATAATGGTCTGTTGTATTATAATTTGCTTTTGCAGAAAATGGGGTATTAATTCATCTGACCCAAAGTACGCATATTACATGGATTTTATCAAAATTGTTAGCAACATTACGTACAAGAATTTGGGTCAGCTTGATAAATTTGTAACTGACCCAAAATTGCAAAATATTGATTTAACTGATTTGACTGCTAAAGTAAAGCAATTTTAAACCGAACAATAAGTAAAGTTGGGTTTTAGGTCCACCCTGACCTTTCAGGAACTCTAGTTACATTTGACACCAAACATAAAACAAAGTGGGATTTAATTATGTCAGAGTTGGGCATGTGTTTCTCGGTTAATTCTCTTTTTGTTGATTTATTAACACTTAAGTAGGTTACAAATTTGTTTTTGCTAATACAATGTGTTCAAAAATGGCTGTTCATCAAGTCACCTATGAAATTTGAACGTAGTGTGCCGCTTAGTTTAAATTGTGAATACTATAAAAGGGGCAAATCCGGCAAAATGGTACAAAAACACAAATCAAGTCAATTTCTACACTTGAAACATCTTTGCCGAAAAATTCAAAAAAAGAGAGTAAAAAGTTAAATCAAAAATTTGACAGAGTACAATTAGTATTATTTGTATTTGGATTAAGCGGCACATTGAATTTGAATTCCATAGTCGACTTGATGAACAACCATTCTTGAACACACTGTATAACACGAATTTTAGCCCAAATAAAACATCAGTCGTAACACAGAGGATTCTAAGATGTCACTATTTGAACGGTCTGTGCTACGCTCGGTATGACTCGGACCCAGACCTTCCCATAAAAGTCGGTACGTTTTGTTCCAATGTTAGCTTATTTTTTTCCTCTTACTGCAGTACTACACCCATTCGTACTTGGAAGTAGCTCATGCGACCATCGACCCACCTTTAATAGTCCACGAAAGCGAAGAACTGGAAATAAATTACAGAATGCAAGAAACTGAATCTTCTCTAGCATTACGTGACCTCTCGCCTTTGCAGCGAAAATGCCGCTTTTATGACGAACCAATATCTGACGAACTGCCAGTCTACAGCAGCAGTCTGTGTTACATGGAATGTCGCTATAAACTTGCCTTGAAATTGTGTGGTTGTCGACCGATTTTTTACCACAATTTCGGTGGTAAAGTATGTGATATAAAAGGACACCTCTGTCTGGCCCAACATTCTGATTATATCACCAAGCGACCTAGTCAAATTGGGTGCGATTGTCCGCAACCGTGCGATATCATAATTTATTTCCCTCAAGTTCCCAAATTTACAAAATGGTAAGTTTGACAAAAAAAATGCAGGAAAAAATATGATTTGTAGGGAGTATGGATATTTTGAACAGAGAATGACCTTTAGGTGGGCCCTTTTAGCACCCACGACCAAGCTTCATCGAGACGTGCTTTTTGGGTTTGAGGACTTAGTTGGTACTTTCAATAATTCGGTAAATTGCCGTTTCTGAAGATAATGTTTTAGTTTCTTTCGGTGGCACTTTGGCTCTGTTTTTAGGTATCAGCTTTATTAGCGCCATTGAATTTGTGTTTCTGTTAGTTGAAAATATTTACGTTTTGTATAAAAATCAACGCAAGACCAATGTAGTTGTTGTTGGCCCTTTCCGGAAAATTCACCACTTTTAAATGAAACACGAGCAACTTTAAAATTTTTATTTTAGGAGAATCTAAGTACAACTTTGACTTAAAAATACACGATTGTTAAAATCAAGTTTCACAATATAAAAAATAAAAAACTGACTATTTCAATTCAAATCAATTTGATTCAGTAATACATTTAAAGTCACTTAGACGTTAACACTTAGCCACTTAACAATCTTCTCCGAATGTCTCATCATCCACTTTGCATTCGCTTCACCTTGCTCTATCGACTGTCTTGCTGTTCTTAAAGCAACACCAAACTCATTTTCCCGCGCATCAACAAACATTTTAAACTGAAAAAACCCCATTAAAATGTTTCCCCAAAAATTGAAACACTCACATCATCAACTTCAATCTGGCTGTTGAACTTGGTCGTGCAACTCCTGACTATGCTACTCAATGACATGGAAGACGCTCCAAGACTGAAAAGCAATTACAAGAAATGACCAAGTCAGCCGACAAACTTACTAAGTCCTCAGTCGATTCCAGTGCGTTTTTAGGAACCTGTAAGCCAGTTGTTGCCCAATTGGGTTACTTGTAACAGCGGCAAAAACACGAGCTGAGTCGTGTTTCCGAATCCCCGAATTTTCAGTAATGGACCATTCGAGAAATCGGCTCAAAATCCAAATTTCTTTTGAACAACCGAGAGCCATCAGAAGAGTTTCTTTCTCGTTTTCAACGTTGGCGTTCAGGTAGCGCTTCCACGCAAAATCCCACTCTTCCTGGCCTCCGACACTGATAGCAGTGCAGTATACAATTTCGCGCAGATTTTCCGATATCCTGGACAAAGAAATTGACAAAAATTATTCCCAACTTTGGGAAGATACTTACAAGTTGCGTTTGTCAGGGTCTGGGGAGTTCCTCCAGGATTCAAACTGCTGAACTGCGTTGATAATACAATCACGGACCCCTAATCTGCAAGCGCGACTATTGATTTCTAAACGATTGTATGAAGTCAAATGTTGGTCGTTTTCGCTTTCGTTGAAACCCAGCTCGTGGTAAAAATCGTTCAGTAAGTCGAGAAGGTATTTCTGAAATTGGTAATTGGACTAAAACTGCACCAAGTTCCCAACCACTCACTTTATACTTGTCGAAATGAGCCGTTCGTACAAACATTTGGTACAAGTAGTCCAAACTAGTCAGGGCAGCTTTCCACGGGACGTATTCCCGTTCTTGTTTCAGATATTTGGTAACATTTAGAGCAATGTTATAGTCGAGGTAACCAACCGACGCGAGATGAAGAGCATCATCCAGAAGTTGGGCCCGGTTTTTGGGGTCAAAGACCAAATGGCCGTTCTTCTTCAACAGTTGTTGCACAATCAAATTCCAGTTTCTTGGATCATAATTCACTCTGTAGTAACCCGTTTGGTTAACATTGACAAGTAACCAATGGTTCTTCGGTTGCTTTAACTCATGGATTGTCAAAATCTGTTCGTTACGCATCCAAGTTGAATGGAGAACGTTTTTGGGGTTGGTGTAAGCGATTGGTATCCACCACAAAACCAATTTTGAGCTTTGGTCATCGTCATTAACTAGGAAACGTTCTTGGGTGAAAGTGACTGAATCATTTTCGTAGTTTCTGTAAGCTGTGACTAGCGGAAAACCAGTTTGTAGTATCCAAGTATTCATAATCTTCTTAATTGTTACGTTTTGATCAAGAACTTTATCTTCGTGACCGTGCGATATCATAATTTATTTCCCCCTTGTTCCCAAATTCACAAAATGGTCAGTTGGGTGAAATAAAAAAGCAAGGAAAAATATGATTTTGTAGGGAGTATGGGTATTTTGAACAGAGAATGACGTTCAGGTGGACCCTTTTAGCTCCCACGACCAAGCTTCATCGAGACGTGCTTTTTGGATTTAAGGACTTAGTTGGTATTTTCAATAATTCCGTCAATTGCCGTTTCTGAAAAAAATGTTGTAATTTCTTTCGTCGGCACTTTACCTCTCTTTTTAGGTATCAGCTTTATTAGCGTCATTGAATTTGTGTTTCTGTTAGTTGAAAATATTTACGTTTTGTATAAAAATCAACGCAAGACCAATGTAGTTGTTGTTGGCCCTTGCCGGAAAATTCACCACTTTTAAATGAAACACGAGCAACTTTAAAATTTTTATTTTAGGAGAATCTAAGTACAACTTTGACTTAAAAATACACGATTGTTAAAATCAAGTTTCACAATATAAAAAATAAAAAACTGACTATTTCAATTCAAATCAATTTGATTCAGTAATACATTTAAAGTCACTTAGACGTTAACACTTAGCCACTTAACAATCTTCTCCGAATGTCTCATCATCCACTTTGCATTCGCTTCTCCTTGCTCTATCGACTGTCTTGCTGTTCTTAAAGCAACACTAAACTCATTTTCCCGCGCATCAACAAACATTTTAAACTGAAAAAAAAACCCTTAAATTGTTTCCCCAAAAATTAAAACACTCACATCATCAACTTCAATCTGGCTGTTGAACTTGGTCGTGCAACTCCTGACTATGCTACTCAATGACATGGAAGACGCCCCAAGACTGAAAAGCAATTACAAGAAATGACCAAGTCAGCCGACAAACTTACTAAGTCCTCAGACGATTCCAGTGCGTTTTTAGGAACCTGTAAGCCAGTTGTTGCCCAATTGGGTTACTTGTAACAGCGGCAAAAACACGAGCTGAGTCGTGTTTCCGAATCCCCGAATTTTCAGTAATAGACCATTCAAGAAATCGACTCAAAATCCAAATTTCTTTTGAACAACCGAGAGCCATCAGAAGAGTTTCTTTCTCGTTTTCAACGTTGGCGTTCAGGTAGCGCTTCCACGCAAAATCCCACTCTTCCTGGCCTCCGACACTGATAGCAGTGCAGTATACAATTTCGCGCAGATTTTCCGATATCCTGGACAAAGAAATTGACAAAAATTATTCCCAACTTTGGGAAGACACTTACAAGTTGCGTTTGTCAGGGTCTGGAGAGTTCCTCCAGGATTCAAACTGTTGAACCGCGTTGATAATACAATCACGGACCCCTAATCTGCAAGCCCGACTATTGATTTCTAAACGATTGTATGAAGTCAAATGTTGGTCGTTTTCGCTTTCGTTGAAACCCAGCTCGTGGTAAAAATCGTTCAGTAAGTCGAGAAGGTATTTCTGAAATTGGTAATTGGACTAAAACTGCACCAAGTTCCCAACCACTCACTTTATACTTGTCGAAATGAGCCGTTCGTACAAACATTTGGTACAAGTAGTCCAAACTAGTCAGAGCAGCTTTCCACGGGACGTATTCCCGTTCTTGTTTCAAATATTTGGTAACATTTAGAGCAATGTTATAGTCGAGGTAACCAACCGACGCGAGATGAAGAGCATCATCCAGAAGTTGGGCCCGGTTTTTGGGGTCAAAGACCAAATGGCCGTTCTTCTTCAACAGTTGTTGCACAATCAAATTCCAGTTTCTTGAATCGTAATTCACTCTGTAGTAACCCGTTTGGTTAACATTGACAAGTAACCAATGGTTCTTCGGTTGCTTTAACTCATGGATTGTCAAAATCTGTTCGTTACGCATCCAATTTGAACGGAGAACGTTTTTGGGGTTGGTGTAAGTGATTGGTATCCACCACAAAACCGACTTTGACCTTTGGTCATCGTCATTAACTAGGAAACGTTCTTGGGTGAAAGTGATTGAATCATTTTCGTAGTTCCTGTAAGCTGTGACTAGCGGAAAACCAGTTTGTAGTGTCCAAGTGTCCATAATCTCCTTAATTGTTACGTTTTGGTCAAGAACTTTATCTTCGTGACTTTGCAAAGTCAGGGTGTGCCACAAGTCGTCCTGTTCCGCATTACTATACATCCGGCTTTTCAAATACCTGTTCAAGCCTTTTTGGAACACTCGCATTGATAGGAAATGTTGCATCATTCGCAAAATTGAAGCACCTTTGGAGTACGAGATTCGGTCAAAAATATCGTTGATCTCGTCCGGATTATTCACTTTGATCGATATTTGGTGCGAAGTCCTCAAAGCGTCCAAAACCAAAGCCCCGTGAAGCTCATTAATCACAAATTGGTCCAACTCTTTCAAATGCGGATTGACCTGAAATCCAACATCACCAACAAACAACCACAAAGTCACTCTCTACTGACCGCATTGGCCCCCAAACACTCCACATAAGTCGCAAACCCTTCGTTCAACCACAGATCCGACCACCAAACGGGAGTCACCAAATTACCAAACCACTGATGCGCCAATTCATGCGCTATCACATGAGCAATCCTTTGCAAACTCGCTTTACTTGAAACCTTCTCTTCGTACAGCAAAACCGACTCCCGGTACGTGATCAAACCCCAATTTTCCATAGCCCCTGCGGAAAAGTCGGGGAGACCGATCATGTCGATTTTTGGGAGAGGGTATTTAATGCCGAAGAAGTTTTCGTAGAATTGTAAAATTTGGGGACCTATCTGGAGACTGTATTTGGTTTGTGAAAGCGCACTGGGGCGGGCCCAGACCGAGAAACTCCCGTTTTTGAGACAGTCGAAGTCGGAGATTACGAAAGCAATCAAGTAGGTGGACATTGGAAGGCTTTCTTCGTAATGGTCCCAAAAATAATCAGGGAGGTTTTTGCTGAAATCGTAAATGTTTAAACCATTTTGGATGAGTTGGGACTACGGAGGACTATAAGTTAGGACGCGAAACGAGATACAAAATCGCACCCAAAAAAATTAATATGGTAAAGTAAAATTGAAGGCGCTTTGAGCGTTATACTGTCTCGACGGCAAATCGTTTTAAATTAATTTAAATCCAACTAATTCACTAATTACTAAAAAAATATACTTAGAAATGTTGAGGTTTGCACTCTTAATAAACTGATAAAAACTGACGACTAAAATTTTCATAAGAAACAGGAGAAAAAATTGTGCATTGTCTCGTATTTTTCAAGACGCTGCGAATACGGTTAAAGATATAAAAAAAATGTTGGGAGAAAAGTTGTAGAGAATTAAATTTTCTACAAAAAAGTCCGTGACGCCATATTTCTATCTTCAATGGTTGAGGTATAATTTAACTCTCCAATATTTGACCACCGGCAAAATGAAGCAAATCCGTCGCTTGAGCGTCTTTGAACGACTTTGAGGCCTAAATGGTTAAAAATAGAGATATGGTCTCGCAGACTTTTTTATAGGAAATTTAATTCTCTACACCTTTCTTCTTAACATTTTTCTTGCATCTGTAACCATATTTGCAGCGTTTTCAAAAATATATTGCAATGCCGTTTTTATTAAACGATACTTATGATAGATTGACTTAAAGTCCACAAACTAAAAATATTTTCATTATACTCAGAGTGTTGTATACAGGCTGGTGAACCAAAGTCATATTTTTTAAATAGAACAGCCTATATATTTTTGCATAATTAAATTCTACGCAAAAAAATAATGTAATGTTACTATTATGTGTCTATCTTTTTTCGTTTCGGAATTATTCAACTTTTTATTATAAAAAAAAATTTGAAAAATCACTGCGAAGTCACCTATAATTTTGCAACAAAAAAATTCAGAATATCCTGTAGTTTTATCATTAGTCTTTTTACTTGAAACACGCAGGTAATGTACAGGCTGTGTCAAAAAACAAAAAGTAGAATCAACTATTTTTTTTCAAATGGAACACCTTGTCTTTCTTAACCATTATCCATAGCATTTTTTATAAGCTTTCTAATGATATGCGGATTGTATAGCAAATTATAAATATTTAAATATAAATAAAAGTGTTTTTTAAATTACATTTTTCCTTTTTTATTTATCTTATTAATTCCTGATGAGTAAAATTTATTTATGCATCAAGTGTAATAATTAAATTAATAATAGAATTACTTACATTAGTACACGTAAAAAAATTGCCATTTGATTTATCAGATTCTAGGATAACAATTTTTTTGTAATAAAATATATTTTTTTTAATCTTAAAAAATGTTTCAGATTTGTTTTCAAACCTTATACCATTAGAAAATTTTTATGGAAAATGCTATCAATACGTGTAAAAAAATGAATGATGTTTCATTTGAAAAAATAAGTTATTCAACTTTTTGCGTTTTGGTACATCCTGTACATTATCGGCGTGTTTAAAGTAAAAGTCGACTATTGCTAAAACTACAGGATATTTTTAGGTTTCAGTTTCAGCAAATTTGTCAAAAAATATTCATAGGCGACTTCGTATTGATTTTTCAAAAATTGGTCTTCTTTATAACGAAAAAATGAATAATTTCGAAACAAAAAAATATATATAGATAGACCTTTAATAATTTATACAAAGTTACATTATTTTTTGTCCAAAAATATGTAGGTAGAGTGTTCCATTTAAAAAATATGTATACAAATTTGAAATCTTTTAATTATAGTTTACGATCAAATTTTTTTATTTTACTATTGAGAATCTGATGCTCTAACTGCCTGTACTTTTTTATTTGCAATGTATTAACGGTTACACAGTTACAACCATTTTTTCAAATTCGTTGCACTGAAAACTTAGATGGTAATGGAACAACTGCGCTCTCTGGAGATAATAACGAAATTATCAAAGACGGGAAGGTTTTATTTGTACGTCGTTTCGTATCCTAACATTTAGATATCCGTAGTTGGGACTTACACAGGTTCTGGACTTCCAATTTTGGGCATGTTTGAGATCGAAGTCATGTTTTTGAGTCTAGCGAGACTGATTTGAAATCGAGCTTTCAAAGCTGGTTCATCGAAGCACGGGAAAGCTTTACGCGCATCTGTTGCTTGAAACTGGGTTGTGGCAATCCACCTTAAATTAGTTCCTTATTTTTGAACGCTTTTCACAGAAATGATTACCTGAGTTCGTTATTAACACTGTAAGAGCTTCGGTAAAAGCCTTGGAGTAGATCGTTCAAAACTCCCTTAAAACTAATACTGACATAATACTGGTGACCGGATTTCAGCGGTTCGTTCATGTGGATAATCAAGAACTGACGACGAGTCTCATTAGTGACTTGCCTAATTGAAAGTATTTCGTTATTAAAGTCGTAGACGTTGACGCGATCTATGGCCAAATCATCGGCGTGTAACGTGACATTAAAAGTAGTAACAGTTACATTGATGAGAATTGTAACTTCTCCGTGGAATGTGAAGTTTCCTTCGACGATAAAAGGGATGAGTCTGATGGCGTAAGAATGCGGTTTGACCGATCTAGGTAGTCTCACGTCCAATTCTTCAGTCTTTATTTCTTCAGTTGTGGTGGACACTGATTCCGTTACGACTTCTTCACTCGTCGTTGTAACTTCCAAGTCCGAGTGCTTGTCGTAGACTATCAAAGTGGTTTCTTCAAACTTGGAAATCGGCTGACATGACGATAAGTGATAGACTAAAAGCGCCGTCCCGATGATACATCCCACGAAAAGAATGAAAATAAAAAGCGCTAGAGCTTTGGAAACGGCGACAAATCTCTGCTTGCCGAACGTTGTAACTGTTGCTTCCATTACGGCAAAATCTTCGCGAGCATGGGTCATGCCTAAAATTTTATAGTAATGAGAAATTTATATTTAACTTTACTAGGTCATAACCTAGATGGTATTTATAACTAGTCCACTATAAATTTTCTTACATGCCTTGTATTTTACTTACTCGACGTAAACAAACAAATTAATCGAACAAGAGAGCTTTCATTATGGAATTAAGCGCAATTACACATTAATGAGACGAAACGTTCGAGTGTCTGAATTTTTCACAAACTTATCCTAATTGGACGTTGGTGAAATAAATCATTAGTTATTAGTTCGTGTTTGATTATTCTGTGGGTGGTTAAGGAACTGCGTACGACAGGAAGGGAATGATGAAGCCTCATTACAAATGAGTCTAAGATTTCTTTTATGACAGATCGTAATTTAATACCTACAAATGAGATAGGGGCGTGCCACCCGCATCGCCCTTCCGTTCAGATTATTACGCATTTTGGAGATTTTTAAACGAAAAATAGTTCAAAGCGAATTCCGTTCGGAAATAGCTGTGCTTGTTTAACCGGCCGTTTCGGTTTACTTTCAAGTCAATCACAATTTTCTGTTCTATTTTTTTACTGGGCTTAATAATTTCCACTGTACTGAATCGAGTCGTTTTTCTTGCATATGGTTATGTACTCGAACATTTGTCCTATATATTTTACACACATGTCGTGACAGCCGAAGAAATGTTTTCGAGGAAAGTGAGTTTAAATGACCTTTTAAGTGACACGTTTTTTAAAAATAAATTTCTCCATATTTTGATTTGCTTGCTGATAGAGCTTTATCGCAAAGAATTTTGCAATTATCGATCCACAACAAACATAAAACTGCAAGTGCTCTTAAATGCGGTTACCGAAACTTTATTGGAATGGCTTGTCATAAATGAAATGAATTATGTTCATTTTTTGTCCGACTGCTTCATTTGTCTCACGCAATAAATTATCTTCCTCTTCATCCCAATGATCTCACTCATTTAATTAAAAATTGTTCAGCCGAGCAAGACGAAATAATTCGAAATTGAATTTCAGGTGATTAAAACTTGATCGCTCAAGTTTACTAAAGTGTAATTACACCGTAATGAAATTACACAGCTCGTAATACAAATAAAATTACATGGAAGCAAAAAAATCGATAAAAATTAATTTTTCGCACCTACCTTCGTATTCCGCTTCTGGGGCCTCCTAAGACATGATTCCCCTATCGCTCTTATCAGAAACACCTAACTTTGAATTTGCGTCTTTCGGCGTTGTAGGCTAATCTACTACTGAATTTGAAGCTTGGCGCTAGATTGCGCATGGCGTCCCTAAACAATTTCAATACAATTCATAGACCAAACGTGACAGAACTAATTCAAACGAAAAGGGATGGGGGAGACTCTATTGTATCTAATGCACCCCTTTTGCAAGCTCTAGTCAAACTAGATGCATCCGAAAAAAATCCCAACCGACAGCTTTTTCACCACCTGATCAATTCGAAATTATTATTGGTAAGTGGGGCAAAAATTCGGCGCCTTGAAACACGGACAGGCGACACATTAGATAATAAATCAACTTCTGGACGTATTATTTCCGTTCGTTTAAATTCATTAACAGGTCAAGGTTACAATTGTTAAATTGTATTAGGTTTTGTTCACATACAATGTGTTTGAAAGATCGAGGGATGGACACGACAAGCGTTGGCAAACAATTTATTATGTAAAATCGATGTAATATATTGTAATAACTTGCTTTACGTGATAAGAAAATACCAAAAGTCAAGGCTGTGGATAGGAAATGGTTATTGTTGTTTTTGAATTGCAATTTTTCTCAGTTCTCAGCGACCCAGAACTTGATCTCATAATCCCCAATTCTCACACTTTAATCATTGAATATTTCAAGTCTGTAAATAAAAAATCAAGGTTTATTCTCAACAAATTATTATTAAAACAGCTGATTCAAATTACTCGGTTCCTGTATTGCTTTAAACAATTTTTTTCCGACTTCCGACACGTCACAAAGCATTATAAAAATAAAATAGTTGCTTTTAAGTATTTGTTATTTACTGCTTTTGAAAATGTTAAAAATGGGTTTTTTAAAAATTCTGTAAAAATCAATCATTTCATAGAATAGAAATAAAAATAGAAAATAGAAATAGAACTCAAGAAATAAATAGTAGCATTAATAACGTTCAGTTCTTCCTGGTCTTCAAATCCATTGAAAGTGAAAGCAAAAGCAAAAATAATGCATTTTGGAATTATTTTCTATTTAGTTTGATAACAATTTAGTAGATTTATAAAAACCGTCGGAAATAACGACTTTTTGAATTCTTGCATTCTTATGTTGTAATAATCTTTAGCATTTTGTGTAAGTAACTTGATAAAAAAAGAAAGTAAAATTGCTCGTTGTAACGTGTTGGTGTATTCATTCTATTCGGCGATTTTTTGTTTTATTTTTGATAAACTTTTGTGAAATAATTGCGTTTCTAGATGAAAAGGTGATACGATAAAACAGAAAAGCATCTAATTAATTTCATTTTGTAAATTTTCAACTAGATTTAACAAAATTTCACGAAAAGACTGCGTCTTGCTCATTTTTTTTACTTTTTTAGTTTATTTTTTTTTAATTTGCTAAATAGTTGGGTTTTTAACTAAAATATTATGTGCTAAGTTTTGAAAAATACGAATAATGAAACTGTCGACCCAATTTATAAATTTTATTGAACTTTCTTATCTAAGTTCAAGACTAAATTTTTCTTCTCATAATTTAAAAGTTATTTTTTTGTTGGTAATATTTTAAGTCTTCTTTTTAATATTTGAATTCTGGATTATAAACACTGTTTTAAAACACGTTTCTCATATCAACGTGTCTTCACTATTTTAAAACACGCTTCCTAAATTAAATTTAGGAACGTCTTAATTTAAAATTTAAAAGTAAAAAATAAAAATTAAAAAAATATTAAACTAAAACACGATTTGTTTTAACAAAAGATATTATTGTTTTTGATACAAACATGTTCAGTATGTTCGATTTTTACCAAAAATTATTGTTTAAAAAAATACAAATAAAAAAAATAATAATAAAAGTTAATAACATCTAGTAATGTAGTATCAAATAAGACAATGTTATTACTGTCATGTCAAAAAACAGCAAATGAATGAAAATATTTCCAAAATTATTTCAAATATGTAGAGGTACGTGCAACATACAAGTAATTAAAATTATTAGAAAAAGTATACTTGTAACAAGAATGTTTTAACGCTAATATTTTTTATTGACACCATCATGCAGCATGCAGCTACATTTTAATAAATTTTATTAATTTTTCTAAACTAAAATTTCTACAAATTACAAATATTTGCACTAAAAAAAAACAAAAATCTTTCAGATTGTAAAAAGAAAAATATGGGTTCTAAAGATAGTCCAAAAAATATATTTAGAAAAAAATAAATAAAAGCATTAGCCTATTCTACGTCAAAAGCAAATTTATCTTAATTTTTTAATTTTTAAAATCGGTCCATAAATAAAATTTCTACAGCTCCTGACGTTTTTAAAATTACCCTGTATATAAAAAATATTTATAACTTTTTTGTAGAGCTCTGTCAGGGTATTTTCGAGTCAGCCTTATAATCCACAGTCCAACACAGCTAGTTTATCGGCATAATGAGTATAAAAAACTGACAAAATAGTAAAATCACTTGTCTTTTAATTTTTATTCTCAGCCTTTTTCTGGGTATTTTTTTATTTTTTCTAATTTAATGTTACAGAACAAAAGTATAAACTAGTTTTTTTTAACTTGATGTTTGCCATCTTCAGCTTTTTTAAACTAACCGTTGTTTTAAATAGCTCTGTTCTTGTTTGCAACAGTGATGGAGTGCAATTTATTCATATAATTTAATATGTACTCATAAATGCTTTAGTACGAAAGAAAAATTTATCTTTCGGCTTCACTGCGCTAATAGATTTATAGCCACAGTATAAAACATGATATTTTTGTTAAAAAACCATTTTTTTCACTGCACAGGAGTCGAATTTGTGAGTAGGTTTGTAAAAAAAATCATACAAATAGTCGAAATTATTTTAATTAATTCAAAAATAAATCCAATGTATCATTTGTTATCAAAGAAAAGTCATGGTCAAAATTGCATAAATAATTTATTTAAAACTCCAAGCGAAACGGGTAATATTTGTGGTCGACGAAAGCCGAAAATGCGCAAATCCTCTG
The DNA here is from genome assembly GCF_031307605.1 of Tribolium castaneum. Lineage (NCBI taxonomy): Eukaryota > Metazoa > Arthropoda > Insecta > Coleoptera > Tenebrionidae > Tribolium > Tribolium castaneum. The sequence goes on from NC_087397.1 coordinate 10,324,813, forward strand.
ATTCCGGTTGCACGAATCCAAATATTCCACATCTTGGGGGTCTAGTTGAAAGTCAAAAATGTCAATATGTTCCCTAATTCTGAACTGGTTACTGCAACGCGTGACCACACAAATACCTAACGAAATCTGCAAAAAATACATTCCTATGTGTTAATTTTTCGTACCTTCCTTACCAAATAATTTAGAACGACTTGAGCAGCGGTTTTGTGGTGCTTGCGTGCAATTTCGTCAATTTTCTCGTCACAAATCGTAGGTTCTGGGAAATTCGGGACGCCACTCATTTCGTTAATCCCTAAAGGACAGTATCCTGTAACTAAAATGTTGCGTTGGGCGCAAAACTGGATCATTTTCTTCTGGTTGAGACGCGGGTGGACTTCGATGTGGTTCACTGTTGGTATGATATTGGCGTTTTTGAGGATTCTGTTAATTTGTTCACTGTTAAAGTTTGCCAAACCGATGCTTCTTGTGTAACCCAGGTAGACACAATCTTCCATTCCGCGCCAGGTTTCCACGTAATCGACGTCACTGTACGCACTGTGCCCTTCATTCAGGGGCAAAGAATTCGCACTGACCTTTAACAATTTTTATAATTTTTTGCAAAAATAAAAAATCGTACCTTAAACCCAAGCGGCCAATGAATCAGATACAGATCGACGTAACAAAGTTTCATTTCCTGCAACGACTCACGCAGTTTCTCCACCACATCCTTGCGCTGGTGGTAGTTATTCCAAACTTTGGTGGTTATGTAGACGTCTTCACGTGTGATTACACCTTCTTTGATTTTTTCGTGGATTGCTTTGGCAACTGCGGCTTCAGTTCCGTAAATCCAGGCACAGTCAAAGTGGCGATAACCGGCGTCGATTGCCAGTTTGACCACTTGGCGGATTTCCTCAGCGTGAACAAGCTTAAAAAACAACGTAAGGACAACAATGAGAAATTTTGACTGAAAATCAACTCACTTTGTGGATTCCTAGCCCAATCAAAGGGATGCAGTAGCCGTTGTTGAGTCTTCGAGACATGTTTTAACATTTTCACGGTCGATGATGTTTAAAAAATTATCTTGTGATAATTTTTATCACTTTTAATCAATTGTGAATTTGATAAATATTACTTAAATATGACTTAGTCACGGAGGAGAAAAATACAATGAGATCTTATCAGGAGAGATTATTTTTTATTTAACAACAGGTGCATTCAAATGTTAAAACCATATTTTCCCTTTTTTACCGAATTTTTCTGATATGTGAAAATATCTTTCGGATACCTTTAAAACTAGAAGTAATTTTGCGGTTCTTTATCGCCAATTAAGTTCTCAGAACTTACTTACAGTTAAAAAATATAAAAAATATAAAAATATTAAAGATTTCTTTCCGTAGTTTCGACAAAATTAACAAATTACTTACAAAAAAATTCGTCGATAACTTCAAAACTGTAGACGATTTTGAGTTTTCTCGAAGCCAATCGATTCCTTAAGACATTTTAATCAAAAGTGGTTTAAAAACATAAATTTTCTTCCATAATTTTACAATAAATGATAAGAATTGACTTGTCATTGCAATTATTATTACTATTATTTAAAATAAAGAGTACTATTGCTTTAGACGATTTATCTCGACAACAATCGATTCTTTGGAGAATTTTACATAAATGTGTCTTAAAAATTATGAACTTTCTCCCATAGTTTTTCTGACTTTGATAACGTCAACGTCAACGACGCATTTCTCTCAAAATTACCTGTTATAATTTATTTATTAAATACATTTCAAAAAATAAATGCTATTGTAATTTATAGTTTCAATTAGCGATCTAATAATTAATAACTCTTACACATTTTTCCCAAACTTATTTAAAAAAATTATTCGGTAAAATGCGATGTTCGCGTTTTTATAGATTTGAAACAGCTAATAGTATATTTATAAATTAAATATTTATTATTATACAAGACGATAAAATTTTATTTTATCTTCGAGAGTGGTTTCAGCCGCAAGCCGAAGGCCGAGTGGCTGAAACGCTTAAGAAGATAATGATGAATTTTATCGTCGTGTCATAAACAGAAAAACAACAATAGTTGTGAATCCATATTTCTCTAACGTTAAAATTTCGTTTTACCATAAAGTAAACAGTAGATAAAATACCATTTTATCGTCCACGACATGAATTGTATGTAATTATTCGAATATAGTATAGTATGGCCCATTATACACGAATTGAATACTATACGTTACCTACGACTGAATTTGAGAATGATTTTAAATTTAATGTTTTATTATTTTTCAGTGAAAACGTTTTATCGAAGTAAACTATTGTTGTTATCAAAAATTTGTTTACGTAAATCATAAATGTAAACATCAATAAGTATTTTGTGCGTAAAAAGTAATTTTGTTCAAGAATGAATGCATAACAGAATGAAAATGATTGGACAAAAAAGTGGCCAACCCCAACATTAGGTACTTTTGTTTTAATTTTCAATTTTTATTTAATTATTTTGCGGGATAGAGGCAAAAAACGGATCAAAAACAAATTTAACAAAACAACTCTTTATTTCAAAAACTATAATATTTGTGCGCCGAAAACTCGCTCAAAGGACACACTCTTTGATTCTTATTGCACGAATCCAAGTAGGCGACGTCACCCGCATCCAACTTGAAATCGAAAATATCGATATTTTCGATAATTCTGGATTTCGTGACGGATTTCGGGACCACACTTATCCCCAAAGAAACCTAAATACAACGTAAAATACCTAGAACCATACACTCTCTCGTTTTTTTACCAAGTAATTTAAGACGATTTGTGCCGGCGTTTTCTTGTATTTCTTGCCCATTTCGATGACTTTCGGGTCGAAGATTGTAGGTTCGGGGAATCCCGGGGTTCCGGCATATTCGCTACGCCCCAAAGGACAGTAACCGGTAACGACAATGTCGTGTTTTTTGCAAAAATCGATCAATTTTTTCTGGTTTAAATTCGGGTTGACTTCGACTTGGTTGACAACGGGCTTGATTTTACAATTTTTGATGAGACGCTCGATTTGTTCCTCGTTGAAGTTGGACACTCCGATGCTTTTTGTGAGACCCAGACGGACGCATTCTTCCATCCCTTGCCAGGTTTCGAGATAGTCAATGTCGCTGAAAGCGGCTTCGCCTTCGTTTATTGGCCACAAAGACGCACTTTCCTGTTTAAATTAAATAAAAAATAACTATTGTTTTTTTGTACAAAAAAAACCTTGAATCCAAATGGCCAATGCACGAGATATAAATCGATGTAGGACAGTTTCAAACTGCTCAAAGTTTCCTTGCACATGGGAACCACCTTGTCCCTCGCATGGAAATTGTTCCATAGCTACAAAGTGAGTCAAAAACTCGTTTTTTGGATTGGAGACAGTTTCATACTTTGCTCGTTACGAATAAATCTTCCCGTTTAACAACCCCTTGTTTAATTTTTTCATTGAGCGCAACCCCAACTTCGTCCTCATTGCCGTAAAACCAAGCACAGTCAAAGTGACGATAACCGGCGTCTATGGCGTCTGAAACGGCCCTTTTTACTTCACCTTTTCCCGACTAAAATTCAAAAATTGTAGCCTGGCAAGAAAATCATTGAGATCACCTTGTATGTCCCCAGACCCACAACCGGAATCTCAAGGCCGTTGTTGAGCTTTAGGGTTTTACTCATTATGCCTGTAGTCAATGAATTATTAAGTGATTAAGTTAGAAATTTTTAAATACGCACCTGTGTACTGTTCCTGGCAAAACGAAGGAAGATCGATTTCAACGTTCAGCAGAGCTTATCACTTGTGCTGGAGTTTTCTGTGTTTATAATATCACTTGTCAGCTGTTAAAATCACGTGGTCTGTCAACCAGCGCCGCAAAACGTATCTGAATTTTAAAATTGAAGGCGAAAATTAATTTAAATCTCCCTTTTCTCTTCTTGTTTTTTTTGTCCGATAAGGTTTAATCTTATGGTCACACATAACACAAATAATTCAAAAGTAGAATTGGGTAGAATTCCTATATTCCCACTATAGGACCTCTAGTATTGGGTAGTGATAAAGAAATCTCCAATTATGACAAAAATTCAAAAATTGTTTGAGCATATTTTCACAAAATTTTAAAGATTTTTGTAAATGTGGAGATAAGTGTAAAAGCAGAGGTCAGTAATGCTGGTTTGCTTAACATTCTCCGAAATTTGCAAGAAAGTGACAAAAATGCCAAATAATCCTGAATGAGATCGAAAGGACGAAAGCAACCATATAAGGGCGTCGCTTGTGCCAATCTTTATAATAATAGTACCCGTCATATTCTTCACGGAATATTTTTTTCCGGTACAAACTCCATTTTTTCTTAAAATTTTTATATATGGAGCTAATTTTGGATTATTATTTTTTTATTCTTATACGAGCAGTATCTGTCTCTTTTGGTAAAGAATAAATTCTTTATTTAGACACAATAAGGCAGTTTAAAGTCCTGAGGGACCTGAGGTATTCGATAATAACGTTCAAACGGCAGAAGTGCATTCAAAATCCATAAAAAAAAATTTGGCAAAACTTCAGTTTAAATTTTTTGGTCCAAAAACAATTTTGCCAAGTTTGAGTTGCTCCCACTTTTATCACTAAATCAAGAAAGACTTAAAAAACAGTTTTATTTATTGACTGCTTTAAAATTTAAACTAACCATTCGGATTAAATTATGAATGAGTCCAAAAAATCAAAGTGATTGGTTTCTCATCTTATTTTAATGGCTGACCTTAAATAGACCAATCGTATCCAAAAATATAATTTTTCAATGAATCAACAATAATCTAAAGTGATTGGTTTTCTCTGCAATTTTAATGGCCGACCTCAAATAGACCAATCATATCCAAAAATATTATTTTTCAATGAATCAGAAAATCTAAAGTGATTGGTTCTCTCCGTAATTTTAATGGCCGACCTCAAGCGGCCCAATCAAAATGTTTACAAATGGTACTACAATGATTACTATGTGTCTTACGTTAATTCATTAAAGGATGAGTCTGTCGTTGCTTGTCACATCTTCAATTTTTCTTTGAATTTACCCCCCTAGGTAATGTTGGGCGAAAAACACCAAAATAGAGACAATGAGAGGAAATAAATAAGGAATATTGATGTGAAACTCTTTATATTTGTTAAAAAGGTTTAAATTCTCGAAATGGCCCAATGAATCAAGGCGCATGCGCGCGCACTTTTTCAATTTGACGGTTGACATTTCCAGAAAATGTAATGAAAAAAAGCAAAAAGTCGGTGGAAATAGTAGTGGAAACTGTCCCAGGATTCTCAAAAGTGCGAAAGGGGGCCATGGGGTAGGTGAGAGTAGTTTTAAAAACGGAGCTGATGTTTTTTGGCAATAAGAGTTTAGGTCAAAATAGGGCACCACACGTGCAAAATTATTATTTGTTTTAATTACGTCGTGTTGATGAAAATAAATTTTACACATTTTTTTATTTGTGGGATTTGGGGAGATAACTTTCAATCAGCTTGGGGATAATATAATTCCATAAAACTTTACGAATGCACTGCTCTGTATGCTGTTTTTAAAATTCCTATTTGTGGTCCTCTAGTTTTCTATAAATTTCTACTTAAAAAATTTAAAATTACTCCTGCTTTTATGCTAAATATTATCCAAAAATGTTTCCGACACTCGACACACGTTTCGTCATCTTAGTGATGGTCATCGGGTATTAAAACACGGAACCCTTTTAACAAGTATTTTTATTTGCTGCTATTCTATTTGTGCACTATCTAAAAAGCTGATAAAAGTGTTATTCCTCTGGCGCATTTTCTTCCTCGAGGATTGCTTTAAAACTGAATGGTTGGAACGGATATCCCAACCCGGCATAAAACTTACTCATAAATTCGACCCTGTGAACAAACAATTACGAAAAAAATCACCCAAAACTAGAATTTTACCAATGCAAACGCAAAGTGTGCAAAAACGCTGATAACCCTTCCATTGTGACTAAAATGGCTATCGTAAAAGCCGCCCACGCTGCGAAAAACACAAAGGCCGTAATCGCCCCAACATACGAGCTATTTGTCAAGCCCATCCTGAACAACATGCTCCACAATACTTCAGAAAGTTCTGCAGATAATACACAATTATTTAAAAAAATTGTTATAACCAATAAAAAACTTACGCGCGTGAGCTAACGACAAGGCCCACAACCGCAAATAGGACGCAGTGTGCGAAATAGTACTCAAAACGTACTCAATTGTGTGAATTGCCTGATGGATGAAAATCTCACTCATCGGTTCCTCCTCCTCCTCGTCTTCGTGCGACGTCGCAGCTGCGTTTTGCTGCGCTTCGGGGTATTCCCCCAACTCCATTCCTTGGTTAACATCGCCGTTACTTCGCACATGAGGCTTACTTTTCCTCGTGCATTTGATATAAAGCGGCTTTCCGAGCAACAGCACCGGGATACACGCCAATGACAAGAAAACTAAGATTTGTTGCACGGTCTGTTGGCCCTCAAACATGTAATCCTTGCAACCTTCCGGCGACTCCGTCGCTTTGAACAGCATCATGTTGATGAAGTAGATGAGAACATTGGGTGCGCACGAAGTACCCAACTCAACAGCTGGAAAAATGAGTTAACTTGAAGCCAATCAACCAAAAGGCAAAGTTACGTTTGCCCAAATCAGCCGAATAGATAATCCATTTCATGAACATCATCACCACCATCCACAAGAAGAGGAAACACAGCAGGAGGATCTGTGGGAGGAATTCCAGGAAGATGCTTGAGTATTTCCTGAAATGGCTATTTTTCGGGTTAGATGCAAGTCCAAACCTTCGTACTTACACGAAATTAACCACGCTGACGCACACGCCGAAAATCATATGAACGACCCCGAAAATAATAGACAGTTTCATTTTGTACGAATTTAGGAAAATGATCTTGTTTTTGGCCAATTGCCACGCGGGGTCCATGCCGATGAAATAGGGGGTCCCAGTGTAATCATATCGGGGGTCCAGATCGCGTTCATCCAACTCCAAGGCTTGTTCTTTGTTGAATTGGACAAACCAACTGGACCCGAACAAGTTCATGGACTTTGAGAAAATGTCGTTGTAGACAAAACCGGTGTACATTGAGAAGAGACCCATGAGGAGAATGATGTATCTCCCGGCGAAGAAAATGTTGAAAATTTCGTTATTACTACGCTTGGCCATGATTTTCTTCTCGGAAATTACCAAATAACCGCCAAATAGGGCCATGATCATTGCGTGTCCAACGTCACCGAACATCACAGCGAACAGAAACGGGAAAGTGATGATGGTATAAAGGGCTGAAATCATATTTGCAAAATTGTGCCCACAGTCCGGGAGCTAGTGATTTTTTTGGGCATTAAACGTCAATAAAATATAAAAAATCTATAATAAAATTACGATAATTTCACAGAGGTCCATTTAAAAAAACGGGCCTCTTTTAAATTGTATTTTGGTAATTATTTTGCATAAAACAGGCGTTTGGATTTTTGCAAAAATGTTTCTAGCATTGTCTTTTAAAATTTCATAAATCTCGATGGTGACCTCGAAAAGTTGCGCTTATGCCTTTTTTCCTACTTACAACATTGAGTAAATTTTCCATAAAAACTCAATTTTCTTATAAAAACATACTTTTTGTTTTGTTAATGTAGTGTGAATGTCTATTCGTTTGTTTTAGGACATTTGGCAGTTATTTCACAAAATTTTGTTGTAACGAGTCAAAAAGGTATCACTTTAAGCCAAATTTACCTTTTTATTCGGGTGGTTAAGCACATTTTTGAAGTAGAAACTAAGTTTTTTTCAAACAACATTGCCAAGACTGATGGAAAAATTAATGTTATTTTCACCTTTTTCAGTCGTTATTAATTTATTTATTATGTTTATTTATTTATTTATTCTTCAACAGTGTCAAAATTTGGGGTTTTTTTCCTGTGTAAGAAACTTTTGACAACTCAATACGAAACGTCGGATCATTTTTAACACATTTAAGGCAATTTTAAGCGTTGTTGAGTCTAAGTCAGGGAATAAAATGTTGTATTCAACCCGTTTTCATATTAATCAGTTCATTTATTTCACCTCGTAGATGATAAACCTCTCATTATCACTCAAGTTTAAAAATTCACTCGGCAATAAAGCGTCTGATTTACACTCAAATTCGGTAAATAAATAACTATTCTTATATTTATAGCCAAAACCAAAAAAAACCAAAAAACTTGATCGATAATAATGCTTTTAACACCAACTTATTTAACAATTTCTTTTTTAATAAGATTAATAAAAATGTAAAATAGTTATTAATGATTACATCTCTCATTGAAACTATAAATATCGGCTATTAATTTTTTGAAGTGCATAAATAATTATTTATAACAACAGTTATTTATAGAATAATTATTTATATTAATATAAATATAAATATATTATTTATATTGATATAAATATATATTATTTATATTTATAGACGTTGGCGTTTGCATAGTTTTGAAACAGATATACATATTTTTTTATCTTTCTCGAGCGTTTTGTGCGTTTCACAGCCAGAAACGCAACTACTTTGCAAAATTTTGTTTAAAACAAGCGAAAATAACCAGATTAGATTGTTACGTTTGTTTTTTTTTTAATTTATAAGCATTTTTTTTCGAAAAATTTGCAAAAACTTCAAATAAATTATGAAGTTAGATCGAAATTCATATTATCTTGTTTGTTTCACTAGATTTTAGTTGGTCTTTGATCCCGATTTTGTCAAAAAATAAACCAAAAAACCATGGAAAAAATAAAAATTGGGGGACATTTTTATATTTACCTCTTCAACATCTAAGCAAAAAACGCCAAATCTAATTTCAAATGACAATGATTTTTGTAAAAAAATTGAAATCATAAAATTAGTTCAAAGAGAGTAAATTTTAGTTCGAAACAAATCACTAAATTTTATGGGAAATTAAGACTATTTTTAATTTTCCTCGTGTTTTAACACGTTTGTCAGTTAAAAACACAATTATTTTGCAACATTTCGTTAAAAACTGGCCGAAAATGTAACAAATTATACAAAAAATGACAGATTTCTAGTGTTTAAGCAAGTTTTTGAAATAACAACCAAGTTTTTTTAACAATATCGCTATTGTGGAAGTTTTTTTAAACTAAGTTATTGGTTTTTACATAAAGTAGATCACCAGTTAGATAGCCAAAAATGCAACTATTTTACAAAATGTTAAAAACTAACCGAAGTCGACAAAATCAACCCGAACATTTCTTATTTTTGCCGTTTTTAAAGTCTTTAAGCAAGTAATTATACCACATTATTAAAATTGATTAGAGACTTAATCCGTTTTTAAATCAAATAGCACTCATTTATTGCCAGATGTTGTAATGTCAGGCCTAACAATTTAAAAAAAATCAATCGAATTTGTATTATTTTGTTTACGTCATTCAATAAAAAGTTATCCATTTTCATGAGGAAAATCCTATTGGAAATGAGCACGAGTTCAACACTATACTTTTTTTAAATGAATATTAAAGAACTTTTAATTGAAAAAATTAATTAGAAAAATGTCATAAAAAATGTCGGAAATATTTTCTACATTTCATTTTGCTTTATTCAACGTAATAGCACAATAAAGATTTATACCGACTATGTGAAGAAAGAATATTTTCATTTAAAAAATGGTTTTTCATTAAAGAAATTTTCAAGATCATAATCGTGATAATGAAAAAGGCATAAGCACTCAATTTTAAGATCCCGACCTAAAGGAGATGTAAAGAGCATTTCAACAACAACAAAAAATTGTAAGAATCCAAAAGCCCGTTTCGTAGGTAGGTATTTACCGTATTTTTTTTAATAATAACTTTTTTGTTAAATATTTTATAACATCAGATTTTTTTCACAACTGTTTCACAAAATAATTTTCGAAAGATTAACCAAAACTGTATACAGAACCGTATACAAAAATTACCAAAAACAGAATCATATTATAACACTGTTTTATGATAAAACAGTGCCAGAAACTTGTTTTTCCGCACCAAAAAAATTCACTACTACTTTTTGTAACTACAAACCAGGGTTAGCTTCACGATACGATGCAACTCCGTACGAATCAATCAGATTCTGGAACCCTCTGGTGAATTTATTCGTTCTATTGAACGTCGGAGGATCCTCATTGGTGTTAATCACGTTCAAAAATGACGGAATGGAGCTGCCGCAAGCACTCTACAACAACTAGTTAAAAAGGGATTAATCCCTCATTGGGAAACGTACGGAACCATCCGACAGGGCCTTCTGTACGATTGGAATGTCTTTACTGCTGACCCAACACTCCCCAATCAAGCATTTTTTCGTCACGTCCATATTAAAGAAATTCAAAGTGTGATAAATCGCCTTCATTTTGCTAACCATCACGCTCCAATTTTGCAATTCCTTGGCCACACTCACTAGCACTCTTTGCCGGTGGTCTTGCGTTTGGTTTAGAACCAAATTCAAATCTTCCAACCTCGTGCAGACACCTTTAAGCATCTCGTTGCGTTCTTGAAGCGAGCTTGGACACGCATAAAGCGAGGCGTGATATCCAGCACAAACTTTCTTAATCCTTGTTTTCAACTGCTCGCCTTGGAAAAACGCAACGAAAACGGTTTTGTACAGTTGATTCCCCTAACAGAACGTGTTATTCCAATGCGAAAAACCAAAACTTTTGACTCACCGTGGCCGGATCTTCGAGCGGTTTTTCAATCTCGACCTGTCTCAAAAAAACGTTCCCTCTGGATATCCTCCAGAGCATTCTCTCGAAACCTGGCACTCGCTCCCGGTTGATAACCCCCGCAACGAACCCCAAACGGCCCCTAATGGACACATTGTGACTTTCGTCATTGATCAAAGCCTTGTGGGCCGAATCTAAACCGTTGGCTTCGTCTTGCTCGTTGAAGAAAGCTTGAGTTTTCTCAAGCACTTGCTTCAACTCGATCAGCTCCAGATAATTGGACTTCAGGTTAACCGCGCTTTCGGACAACTCCTTGATATCGCCTTCGGTTTTCTCAAGGTGGGCTTCCAGATCAATAATCTCCCTGGGATTTGGAGCTTTGGGGAGCTCAGACTGGTCGGGAATCGCCACATTGTCTTTCTTCACCTCGGCCTCGATGTAGCGCAGCTTGCGCTCCATTTCGTCGCATCTTCGGACCTCGTTTACGAATTTTCGTTGGAACACGTTCACGTTTTCATTCAACTAGAGGCAACAATTTAATTTAAACAAAAAAAATAAGGTGGAAATTACGTCTCGGAATTGAACGATTCCGGATTCTCCGAGCTCCGATATGGCGAAATATGCAGCCTCAGGTTGGATGAAGAGCTGAGCAAGTACCATTTGCTCACTGCGGAACATGTCCCCCATTTTGAGGCGGTTTCACTTTCTGAAAAATTGATTTAGCTGAGTGGGATTAAGCTTTATCTCGGGTAATCTCAACTAAGACGCTCCACTCAAATATGGCATTTTTATTGTCTGGGATATGCGCTAAGTTTTCGAAAACTGATTGAAGATTTGCAAAAAAGGGGCAAGGTGCGGATGTGACATTTTTATGACGCGTGGTTTGGCATTTGTGACTTGAATTTTGTTTCTCGTCCACGCAGCTTCGAATTTTCGCCGTAAAGCACTCCTTTATTTATTTAAGATCCTAGCGTTTATTACGCGAAAACACACAGCGTTTCCTAGAATAGAATTGTTATCACAGGAATTTCAACGAGGATAATCCTCGCAGATCCTTTTTGTCTGATTCAAAATCAAAACTACGGATATTTAAAGAATAGGATAGGAAACGATGGACAAATAAAACGGTTCCGTTCTAGATAGTTCCGTTAATGGCGCCAGAGAGCGCAGTTCCATTACCGTCCAAGTTTTCAGAGCAATGATTTTGAAAAACTGGTTGCATTTGTATAATGGTTAAACATAGCAAACAGAAAATAATACAGGCAGATAGAGCATTAAATTCTCAATAGTAAGACATAAATATAAAGCCAAAATTTTATCGTAAACTATATTTTAAAAAATTTCAAACTTTTACCAATTTGCACTCTGGTCCATATTTTTCAAAACGCTGCGAATACGGTTGCAGATGCAAGAAAAATGTTGGGAATAAAGTTGTAGAGAATTAAATTTCCTACAAAAAAGTTCTTCAACCGTATTCGCAGCATTCGCAAAAATGTAAGGTGGAAGGCAAATTGATAATTCTTTACGCACCGTCACATATTTATCAAAACGCTGGGAATACAGTTGAAGATACAAAAAAATGTAAAAATCAAAGTTGTAAAGAATTAAATTTGCTACAAAAAAGTTCGCGAGACCATATCCCTATCTTCAACCATTTAGGCCCCAAAGTCGTTCAAAGACGCTCAAGCGACAAATTTGCTTCATTTTGACGGTGGTCAAGTATGGGAAAGTTAATTTATACCTAAACCGTTGAAGATGGAAATATGGTGTCGCGGACTTTTTTGTAGAAAATTTAATTCTCTACAACTTTGTTCCTTACACTTTTTTGTATCTTTAACCGTATTCGCAGCATTCGCAAAAATGTAAGGTGGAAAACAAATTGATAATTCTTTGCGCACCGTCGCATATTTATCAAAACGCTGGGAATACGGTTGAAGATACAAAATAAGTGTAAGAAACAAAGTTGTAGAGAATTAAATTTCCTACAAAAAAGTTCCCGAAACCATATCACTATCCTCAACCATTTAGGCCCCAAAGTCGTTCAAAGACGCTCAAGCGACAAATTTGCTTCATTTTGACGGTGGTCAAGTATGGGAAAGTTAATTTATACCTAAACCGTTGAAGATGGAAATATGGTGTCGCGGACTTTTTTGTAGAAAATTTAATTCTCTACAACTTTGTTCCTTACACTTTTTTTGTATCTTCAACCGTATTCGCAGCATTCGCAAAAATATAAGGTGGAAGGCAAATTGATAATTCTTTGCGCACCGTCGCATATTTATCAAAACGCTGGGAATACGGTTGAAGATACAAAAAAGTGTAAGGAACAAAGTTGTAGAGAATTAAATTTGCTATATAAAGGTCTACCATATTTCTTTCTTTTACAGTTTGATTATAAATTACTTTTCGTTACTTGACCATAGATGAATTCATGGTTTCGGCGTCTTTTTACGTCTTTGGGGTCTAAACCGTTGACGATAGAAATATGGTATCGCGGATTTTTTTAAAGGAAATTTTATTCTCTACAAATTTCTTCCTAATATTTTCTTTAACCGTATTCGCAACGTCTTGAAAAATACTAAACAAAGCGCAAATTTTAAACTTTAAATAATAATTTTTTTCTCATCTTTTTTATGAAAATTTTAGTCATGAGTTTTCCGCAGTCTGTTAAAGACTGTCTGTTTTTTTGCAAGTAATTAATGAATTGGTTCGATTTAAATTAATTAAGTTACCTAAGAGTACTATTTTTTTGGTTCAGAAAATTCGTTTCGTGTCCTAACTTATAGTCCTCCGTAGTCAAAACAAAACTATGCTCTTAATTCTGATATCGCAAAAGCTTGTAATATGTTAAATAGGTGTTCCGACCAGTTTACGACAATCTCGTGACTGTCCATTTAAAGCGGTTATAGAAACAATAAACCCAAGTCTGGTAATAACGATTTTATGAGACAATTCTCACTGATTAAAATGGGCTTATTTTTCAGTACCTATCGCGTAATTAAGATTAAGAAAAACGGTCCACAATAGCAATTACTTTACAGCGGTGTAATAAGTAATTAATTTTTATTTTAGCCAAACAAGCAAATGGAAATTTTAAAAATCGTTCTTGGAGCGTATCACGTGCCAGAGTCTCATGACTTCCGCCATATCAATTGATGTCTCTCAAGCCTTGAACATTTCAAATTTAATAATTGTGCTTAATTTCACAGCGGAAATAATGGAAGTTTGAAACGCGAACTGTAATGATTAATGAATTAAAAAAAACACAAACCTTTCCCTTCTGATAAGTTTAACCGCCTTGCCGTCAGCTACCTCACTTGATACTGACTGAAACCTTAGTCGACTCACACAAATTTGTCACATGATAACGTGCAAACAAACGTACATCTACTTGAAGTAACGATACTTCAGGTAACAATAACAACATGGAAATCACATATCACACAATTAACAATCGATCACAGATTTGATTGATACCCGCGTCATGAAATATTTTATTGCAAAGTCCAAAAATGTTAAATGTTTGCGCAATAGTTTGTTCTGCTCATCATAAAGGATTTCAACATGTCAAATATGTGTTTTGGTGTGTAAACAGTCGCGAGTTTACCCAATTTTGGCCTGAAATATTGACGTTGGATCAACTTAGATCAAAGTGTTTCGTTAGTGTTTTAATAACATATCAAACACACATCGTATTGTAGCATTTGTGTCAAACATTTCACGCTTATTTCCAAAAATATCGAAAGCGGGGCGCTTATCTCGTATTTTTAGAAGTTATTTTTCCCCACTATTGTCTTCGCCTAATGAACCGACTAAATATAGCTGTTTGGGTGATAGTTAATAAAGTGGAAGAGTTTATTCGCGATTAATTTTACGACTCTTCTTCCTTTCTTCGCAGCTGCGGGTAATACAATCATTGTCAAAGAAAGCCCGACTAAGCGCTTGTAAGACGATCATTCTTTCGCAACTTTTTTCACGATCTAGAAGTGTGAGAATGAGTTGTTTTTCTCCCACAACTAGCATTAAAATTTCATCAATTTATTCAGAACAAATATCGATCCTTCACACAAACAAATAAAAACAAGTGGTCAAATTTGAGCTTTAGTTCACCAAATTGCATGGAAGGTCACGTTTTACGTGTGCGTACCTGTAATCAAAAAAAGTGCATATTTTGTGCATTATTGGAAAAATCGATGACCCCTCCCTTAAAGCACACGAAATGTGGTTGTGCCAAGGGTTAATTAATTAAACGAAGAGGCGTGGTCTATTGACATGCCATCTAAACAAACGGGACAAAAATCCCAGTTTCACTATTTAGTAATTCTTTTCAAAAGTGGCTATTATACAGACATTGACCGCGTTATCGCAATAATGTCAAGGCTTATCGATCAAAAGCTTGTCGATTTTACCTCAGTTATGATGTTCGGGTGTTTTACAGAAATTTTAAATTGGACACAATGACATAATGGCTATTTCAAGAACGCGGGACAAAATAATGATAAATCGTTATCTTTCAAGGTCACTTGTTTGCTGTTGTTCATACGGAATTAATTAATGGATACGTGAAGGATAATTGCAAAGGCTGGAACAATTACAGTAGTTTTAATAATAACAAAGTGTAAACAATAAATCAGATAGCTGGTTCCGTATTATCTGATTTAAAATTCGTGGTAACACCAAAAATTAACAAATTTCCTGTGATAAGATAATTTGATTAAAAGTCTGGAAATTCGGGTCAATTGAACGAGCGTTGTCTCGCTGCATTCTGATATGCAAGACAATAATAAGCAATAACCCACCAGAGCAATAAAAATTTGAGTCGGCGATAACAATTTCGTCAAATTGTAATCAATTGGAACAATAAGAGGACAATTCTTTCAACACAGTTTATTTTATAGTTATGTTTTGAAATCATTTTGGCAAGCTTTGAGCACCTTAAAAATGCCCAGACTATATTCATAAATACCTACATTATAACAGCCTGAAAATATACCATTACGCAACAATTAATTCTATTATTTTCAAATTAAGCCTTTAGGAACTAAAAACTGGTCAGAGTCGGAAACATCTGTTCGTAAACAAGAAACAGCAGCGGAAATCGCTCATTTAAATATTAAGTAATATTACATGTGCTGAAAGTAAAATCTGATGCATTTAGGATTTCTCATATCGACGAAATGTAAATAAAGTGATAATTTTATCTTATAATCCATTCGTTTACTGTTAAATATGTTTAAATATAAACTTGTTTTGTCACTAATACCCACATTCTGGGAAACTGGCCCTAATCTACCTTGATCCAGATAATAAGACCAGTGGCGTCTAATTTTGAATTAATTAGCGATTTTTAAATCTTGCTTAATCGGCCGGCCACCTTGATCCAGATTTAAAAAATGGTCAGTGGCGTACGACAAACACGTGACAATTGATCAATTCACATTAAAACTATTGTTTTTAATTATTATTTCTTATAGATACACTTTGGGATAGCTATAAACCGTACCGCTCTAAAAAATCAAAAGTACACTAATCGTAGCTACCTGCGTAAATAAAACAAAAACAAAATAACAATCACGTGACACTCAGCGCCGATTTTAAAGTTACAGTCATTTCACCACAAACTGTACGTTCACACTACAACCAGACGCACGTTTTCTTCAGGTTCAACACAATCATCAATTTGAATGTCAGGAGCTAGGGATAAAATACCAAACGTTTATTAAATGGGAGAGAAAAGAACGCCAACAAAATAAAGAGAGACGAGGGAAACATTTAACGCATGCGTTACATTGTAATCCACGTTTCTCAGTAGGGATAGCACGAATTATTTAGGAATTTGATTGTTCTAGTGGAAGTACAGATTTGTTGCATTAAACTGTAATAGGATTAATGGATTCACTTTGTGGATAGTAGCAGTAGTAGAAAAAAATTGTCATTCTACCCTTGCATTTAGTTTTAAATGCTAACACAAAAATGTGTAGACAAGAGCAGAAACTAAGAATAAAAAATCAATGGTAACGTAACCGGTCTTGGGGTTAACGACTGTTCATGAATTTGTTTGCATAGTCAGTTTTTGAAAAAAATGAGCTGGCAACCCGTACCACAGCGATGTATTGTTGGCTGCACGACTCAACTCAATAGCAATAAAACTATTTTTATCGCAAATTTCTTCTAATGAATCACTTTCACAACATTTGAACCGTTGCAAATCATAGTTGCTTCATTTCGCCCCCTTGTAGCACCGCCCAGACCATGCCGTTGACATAACCTCAAATCATGCATAAGCTAGTAAAAGTGTGGCAAATCGGCCGTTTAAACTACTCTAAAGGTTTAAAATTGCAAAAACACCTCGTCCATCTCCACCATGAACAGCCCGAATTCGCAAATAACACACTCCTGTGTCTGGAGCACCCCCCTGTCTACACCACGGGAATTCGCACCAAGGAGTACCCCCAAGACGTTGCGCAACAGTTGGAGGCTTTAGGTGGTTACAATTCCCCAAAATTTAAATTCTGATGAATTTCCTTCCTCCAGGAGCGGAGTTTCACAGGACGGACAGGGGCGGATTGATCACGTTTCATGGCCCCGGCCAGTTGGTTGTCTACCCTATCCTCAATTTGAAAGATTTCAAGCCCAGTATGAGGTGGTATGTGTGCCATATTGAGAAAACTGTGATACGGTTGTGTAAAAAAATGGGGATTGAGGCGGAGACTTCGCCGCATACGGGGGTCTGGGTCAATGATAATAAGGCAATTAGTTTCGTTTTTTAATTCAAGTGATAACTGTTTTTGTAGATTTGTGCCATTGGGGTACATGGGAGTCGGTTTGTGACCTCGCACGGCCTTGCTCTTAATTGTTGCACTGATTTGAAATGGTTTGAACATATTGTACCGTGTGGCAATGAGGGGAAAGGTGTGACGAGTCTCTCGAAAGAGTTGAACAGGCTCGTGACTGTGGAGGAGGTAATTCCCCTCTTTCTGGACAGCTTTTCCGAAATTTTTTCATGCAATTATGTTAGTTTTCCCAAACGTGAATGTGATAATATCTTAGAAAACATTGTTCAATAAAATTTTATTACTGAAGTGATTTCCAGTGACTTTAATATTTATACGAGTTTAAAATAGGTACACACAAGAGATCTAGAGAGAGAAATTAATTTGATAATTTTGTGTTAACACAATTTATTAAAAGCCGCCGCTTTTTATTAAAATATCGATTAATTTTTTTGTATTCCCATACTTTCATTGGTTCGTTAATTGTTTGTGACCAATCAGAAAGCCACAGGATAACTTGTGACCAATAGGAATGTAACATGTGGCAACAATTGTTTGCTCGCCTATGGCTTGTGTCGTAATTTTCGAAAAAAAAAGCAATTACTTATAGCATGTATTTTAATTATTTGTAGAATTTCGAAAACTCAATTCAAAGTAGATAAAAATACATAAATCTACTATTAATCAGATTAATTTAAAATTTCAATAAAATAATGCTTTAAAAAATAATAGGTAAAGAACAGTAAAGTATATAAATGAACGAAAAAAATTCTGTAGTAGGTAGGTGGTATACTCTTAAAAGTTTTTTTGAGTAATTAACTTATTAATAGACTTAAGGTCTATTTAATTCGCTTTTAACAGTTAAG
This sequence comes from Tribolium castaneum, assembly GCF_031307605.1. Lineage (NCBI taxonomy): Eukaryota > Metazoa > Arthropoda > Insecta > Coleoptera > Tenebrionidae > Tribolium > Tribolium castaneum. The sequence goes on from NC_087397.1 coordinate 10,343,133, forward strand.
GCGAATGGACCAATCAAATTGGTTGAATTTGGTCATGTGACAAGTTATTCACGTATTTTATTACAAATTATTTATTTACAAATTACATAAGTGGCTCTTTTTATGTGTTATTTGTTTTTTTGCGAAATTTTTATTTTTCATTTTATTTTTTATTTTTATTTTACTCGTGTGACAATAGAAACGGAATTATTTAACAAAATTTCACTAGAAACAGGTCTAAAATTTACAAAATTAAACTAAAAATGTTGTTATTATTCGAATTTTAAACTTTGGAACGTCGCAGGTACATGTTTTAAGATGAATTTAAACATAATAAAAACAGACTCGTTGAAAATGCTAAATTATCAGGGTTCTTGCGAGATTTTGCAAAAAATCGCCTTAGAACACAGTTAGTAATTAAAAATTATTTTAAAATACTGTCGAAAACAAGGCGAAAATTGACAGTTGGTGCTATTTTCTTGCCTTTTCTTACTAGGTTCGGTGATGGGGCGCAAGAAGCCACATTTAGATTATTTCATGAAAATTTTTCATAATCATACGTGTCATGGAACTTCACAGCAAAATAGTCACGATTTTTTAATATTATCTATGGTTTTCCTTTGAAATGAAATAAACAAAAGTGACGTTTGCGAAATGGCAAAAAATCCACTTTGTTGCATAATTTGGTTCATTGCCTTTTACTTTTCTTTCATCATTGCATTTTTCTGTGCGTTTTGGTACATCATATTGTACCCTTTCACAGTGTGTATAAGCGCTTGCTCGGTAAGTCCTAAACTGAAGAGTGCTAACAATTTTCCTTGTCACCGTATTTTAGGACTATACGGACTTGCTGCTGAAGGGAATTCAGCTGCCTCAGTTCTGTGCTAACAAGATGGTGCATTGTGAAGGATGTTAATGTTTTAAAACCCTATTTTATATCTATGGTTTTTGTTTAAAATGAAATAAACAAATGTGAAACAAACGACGAAAAATCCATGTTCTTGCATGAGTCTTCTTCAGTTGGGTTCATTATTTTTAATTTTTCTGTCCATTTTGGTACTTGCTGCTGAAGGGAATTCAGCTATCTTACTTCTGTATTCATAAAGTGGTGCATTTGTGAAGGGTGATAATGAAATAAAAAACATTCTTATCTTTGATTTTTATTTGAATTATTGATAATTCGTGGTAGTGCGCACATAGACAATGCCCGAGGGCATTGTAACCTTGTCAACTTTCCCGCCAAAAATTTTCTGGGCTTCCTCCTCCTTGACTGATGGGAGAATCATCACTTTTTCGCCCGGAACCCAGTTGGCAGGCGTCGCCACTTGTGGTACTCTATCCACCAGTTGGAGCGAATCAATGACCCTCAAAATTTCACTTAAAAGGCAATTAATCGAAGGTAGAAAATATTACAAAAGTTGGGTGAATGATGTTAGTAAATTCAATGATTATTTTTTTATCTGTTTTTAATGTAAGTTTTTCTCATGAAGGAACACTTAATTGCTACTTAAAAATACATACATAGTTTCATTGCAGCTAGCTACCATTAAAGAATTCATTATAATTATAATCATTAACCTTCAGTCGAATGCGACAGAGTAAACGCTAAAATGATTAAGCTTTGCAGCCCTTTTATTACTCAATACTTACTTAATAAATGGTAATTGTTTTTTTTGTATTATTTTTTTTACTTTTCTTAAATATTAGATATTATACTGAATAGTTTTGCCCCAATCAACATTTGAAAAGTGAGTGTTATTGAGTTTCGTTGGAAAGCTATTTTCATAATCTATTTTTTCCAAAAAGGACTATTGTTCTCAGATTAACAATTTTCGAGAAAATTGCAAACAAATGCAAAAATAATTTATAACTTAAAAAATATTGAGAATTTGGCAATTTTCTCGACTACAATCGATTCTTCGGATCATTTTACATTGGTCTACATTAAAATAGTTCCACTTTTTCGAATAGTTTTGCCGTAATCGACGTTTGAAAAGGGGAGTGTGTGAATATTTCAACATGTTTTTGACATTTATGGGGCAATAACTCGGGAACCACTAAACGTAATCCTATTAGTTTATTATCATTGGAAACCTCTTTTAATACACTATTTTTATCAAGAAAGATCATTGTTCTCCGAATAATAGTTTTTGAGAAAATTACAAACAAATGTAAAAATTGAGAAAAAAAAATCAAAATTTAAAAATAATTGAGAATTGGTCGATTTTCTCGACGCCAATCGGTTCCCCAAATCATTTTACATAGATTTATATCAAAATAGTTCCACTTTTTAAAATATTTTTGCCACAATCTACGTTTCAGCAGAGGGTGCGTAAATATTTCAATATGTTTTTAATGTTTATCGGGCAATAACTTCGTCGCCATTAGACGTAACCCTATTGAATTTATTATCGTTGGGTATTTATTTCATATTTTTCTCCAAAAAAAAACATTGTTCTCCAATTATTACTTTTCGATAGAACAACAAACGCAAACAACAAATTGAAATAAATATTATAACTTAAAAACTATTGAGAATTTGACGATTTTCTCGACGCCAAGCAATTTCCCAAATTATTTTACGTAGGTTTATGTAAAAATAGTTCCATTTTTTTGAATTGTTTTGTCGTAATCGACGTTTGAAAAGTAAGTATAAATATTTCAACATGTTTTTGACATTCATAGGGCAATAAGTCCGAAACTGATAGACGTAACTTTATTAAGTTTATTATCGTTGGAAAGCTATTTTCATAATCTGTTTTTTCCAAAAAAGACCATTGTTCTCAGATTGATAGTTTTCGAGAAAATTGCAAATAAATGCAAAATTTGAAAAAAATCTATAACTTTTAAACTATTTGGCAATTTTCTCGATGACAATCGATTTCCCAGGTTATATTAGATAGATTTACATTAAAATAGTTCTATTTTTCCAAATTGTTGTGCCGTAATCGACGTTTGAAAAGTGGGTGTGTGAATATTTTAACTTCAACAAGTTCGTAACTATTAGACGTAACCCCATTGAATTTATTATCGTTAGGAGTCTTTTTTCATATTTTTTTCCAAAAAGACCATTCTCCAATTGTTAGTTTTCAAAAAAACGCAAACAACAAATTGAAATAAAAATTATAACTTAAAAACTATTGAGAATTTGGCGATTTCCTCGACGCCAAGCAATTTTCCAGATTATTTTACGTAGGGTTATGTAAAAATAGTTTCATTTTTTTGAATAGTTTTGCCGTAATCGATGTTTGAAAAGTGAATGTGAATATTTCAACATGTTTTTGACATTCATCGGGCAATAACTCCGAAACTGATAGACATAACTTTATTAAGTTTATTATCGTTGGAAAGCTATTTTCATAATCTGTTTTTTCCAAAAAAAGACGATTGTTCTCAGATTGATAGTTTTTGAGAAAATTGCAAACAAATGCAAAATTAAAAAAAATATATAACTTAAATTTTTGAGAATTTGGCAATTTTCTCGATGACAATTGATTTCCCAGGTTATATTAAATAGGTTTACATAAAAATAGTTCTATTTTTTCGAATTGTTTTGCCGTAATCGACGTTAAAAATATTTTTGATATTCTTCGAGCAATAACTACTCTAAAACTATTAGACATGACCCCACTAAGTTTGTTATCGTTGAAAAGCTCTTTTAATAAGCAAATTTTGTTTCAAGAAAGATCGTTTCTTCAGCGGTTAACAGTTTTTGAGAAAATTGCAACCAAAAACAAAAATTGAAAAAAAAAATATACCTTAAAAATTATTAAGAATATGGCCATTTTTAAATGTTTAAGACTTTTTATCGTTATTAATATTATTATTGTTACTATTAGAGTGAATTAGCCCACTTACTCGACATTCCGACCGGTTGATTGCGGATAATGCATCGAAAGTCTCAAAACGTGCCTGGGATCTATAATATAGAGCGCTCGCACTGTGAGCGCCCTCTGTTTATCGTCCTTATGCTGTTGGTCGATCATGTCCAGCATCACGGCCAATTCGCGCCTCTCGTCCGAAATAATGGGGTAGGGGAATTCCCCGGGAATGTCGCGACAGTACGACTTGATGTCATTAACCCAATCGACGTGGTCTTTGAGCTTGTCGCACGAATGTGCAAGCAGTTTCACATTGCGTTTGGCGAAATGGGGCTGATGGACGGCAATGCGCCCCAATTCGGTGGTGCACACGGGCGTGAAGTCGGCCGGGTGCGAGAATAAAACTACCCATCTGGGAAACAACAGGGCTGCCAACAGCCACAAACAGGGGAAGTACTCACTTGTCGCCTTGCCAGTCGTAGAACTGGATGGGGCCTTGCGTTGTCTCGGCCTTGAAATTGGGCACAGTGTCGCCTAATCTTAAACGCATGGTGATGGAAGACGGACTGGAGGTGAAAAATTGGCCGAGATTTTATAAAGTGAAAGTGGGAGGGGCTGGACAGGGCCGGATTTATTGTTCGAAAGAATTTGAAGGAACTTAGCAAAATATTTAACCAGTTAATTTGGAATAAATTGCGCTCATTTTTTGGGGTCAAGCACAGGGGCCTCGACAGACACAACAGAAAAGGCAAAAGATTATTATTATTATTATGATCAGAGTTTTGTATTTATTTATTTATTTATTATTTATTTATTTTGTAGGTATAAAAGTAAAAACAAATTAAATTTTCAAATTATTCCAGGAGTTATTTAATTGTTGCGCACTTACATATTTCAGGTTTTCTTAATGTTTTGTATAATTTTTATTTTTCTTGGAATGTTGATAAGTGTTGTTATTCATTCTCACTATTGTTACGAAAATTATTTATTGTTATCACATTTGTTAAAAAATCTGAAACTTGGGAGTTCGGTTTGCAGGGGCTCTCAGTTAGTTAATTCCACTCTGTGATTACGGCTACAGACGAACAGTTATTCATAATTCAGAGTTAAAAACAGAAGATAACCTTTTGTTTAATCTAAGAGTCGTAAAAGAGATCATAATAAATAACAATATGAAGTTTTCCGTTGTCTTGATCAGAAAACTATTCTGGAAACACATTAAGTCATGCAAGGGATCAAAGATCATTTTTAATTTTAATTCTTCAAGATAACGGAGTTATTAATTGATAAATTTGTTTATTTACAGCCGCCGATCATAGATATTATTCAAGTGGGAACGAGAATTCCGAATTGTAAGGGTTTTTAAAAGGGCAAAAATACCCTTCTATCTCTACCAGGATATATTTTGTGCCTTTTAAATTGAATTTTGTTAAATTTTAATGCTGTTTTTAAATGTTTTTATTACTTTTTTATTCTGTTGACTGTGGTACCACCTAGGTGTCAAATGCCTAAGCACAATTTTATAGAAACCTACAAAATTGCAGTATCATCTAAACGCCATATTCTACAACAGTGAATTACAGTGACCTGTAAACTTTTAAATACCATTTTAAAATTGCAAATATGTAAGCAAAATCGTCCACAATCTGTAAACCACATAAGTTTTTTTAAACTTTTTTATACTGTTACTGTACAAATAAATAATTCAACTCTCTGATGTTTCGAAGATTTTTCGGTGTGAATAATATTCAAAGAAGCTGGACTTTGCCGCAAATCCGATTCGGGAACATCTAGTGTTTTAAATTTCGGAAATATATTTCATTTCAATTTATAGTAGAATTTTGCAACAAAGTTATTACCGCAGAGTAGCAATAGATTTGGTTCAGCGTATAACTTGTCAGATATTTCAAACATTTTTTGTTTTTAAAAATATTCGAACAAATAGGATTTGCCACTGAACGTACTTCGGACAAAATTTATTTTAATTTAGCGCCAGTAGGAATTCTGCTATAAAAAATTAACCTTGACAGTTTTAACAAACGTCAAATCCAAGGTCGTGTCAAGTGTCAACTTGTGCATAAAAATAAGTGAATCACCTATTATTATTCTCTAAAAATTGGTAAAAATGAACCGATTATTCGGCAGAGGTAAACCGAAAGAGCCAGGCCCTAGCATAGCAGACTGCATTGCAGGGGTAAGTGTCAAAGTCATCCCTGACTTGTCTTTGAATGTAGTGCTAACCCCCAGGTTGATCAACGAGCCGAAAGTGTTGAAAAGAAAATACAAACCTTGGAAAATGATCTCCGAAAATTCAGAGATCAAATGTCGAAAATGAGGGAGGGGCCAGGCAAAAACGCAATTAAAGCCAAAGCCTTGAGGATCCTAAAACAAAAGAAGATGTACGAACAACAACTTGACAATCTAAGGGGCCAGAGTTTCAACATGGAACAGGCGAATTATGCCCACCAGGCGTTGAAAGACACGCACACCACTGTTGTAGCAATGAAAGATGGCATGAAGCAGATGAAGAAGGAATTCAAGAAGATTAACATTGATGATATTGATGTATAAGTCTTGTTTAAACTTCTTGTATCGTAGGTATTTAACAGAATTTTTCAGGATGTTCAAGACGAGTTGGCTGATTTGATGGAACAAGCAGATGAGGTGCAGGAAGCTCTTGGCAGGAGTTACAACACTCCAGAACTAGATGAGGATGATCTTGCTGCTGAACTGGAAGCACTGGGCGATGAAATTGCCCTAGATGATGACACTAGCTACTTAGATGATGTCATAAAAGCACCAGAGGCGCCCAAGGATAAACCAGAATCAGAAAAGGATAAAAACAAGGTGATTACAATTTCTGATCAAAGAGGCTGAGACTTAATTAAGGCACCAATCACAGCCTTTTTGATGTAAGGAGACATTTGGAAATTGCTAACTTTAACTGATTGATACTCATTCTAACAAATAAAATTAACATCTAATTGTGACGTAGGAAACTATGAATATACAACGGATGAAAAAATACAAAATCGAAGGATAGGTCGGTTAGAACGAAATTTTGTATTCATCAAGGAGGCTGTTAATGTTACCAACTTAATTTCAAAGTCGCAGGCCACTTGATCAATTATTTAAGGGACCTAGTTCCAATTCTCCTCAAATATACCGGGTGACTATTAAAGATAATAAAAGTACGAATGCCAATAACACAGATTTACACAGAAATAAATTGTGTAGTTTCCAAAAAAATGCAAATAATAATTTTTCCAAAAAAAACCTATACTTTTGAACATAGTTTTCGTGTTTCTTGAAAAGTTAATAAACTTTGGAACAAAACCCCTCATTTAAAAGAATGGAAAAATTAATTTCCCATATGTTTTTCACTTTCAGGATGGAATTCCAGTTGATGAGTTCGGGTTGCCCCAAATTCCAAGCCACACGAATTAAACATGCCTTCATTCTAAATGTAAATATGTTAAATCAGCTACAGGTTCGTGTTTTTATTATTGCACATAATGGTAGTTGAAATGTATTTTTATGTGATTTATTTCAATTTAAGTGTATAATTTTTTGCTTTTATATTTTCTAATTAAAAAGTTAACAAGTTACAAAGTTTTTCTCTTACCGATTTCTTGATAAAATTCAATAATGTTACTAATGCTATTTTGGCATTCTTTGAACTGATCAAAATCAAACCCAGATATGGCAGTGTAATGATGAACATGGGCCTAAAACAATGTTAATGTTGTCAAGAGGCCAAAAAATTGCTTACTTTTCTTTGGTATAGCTTCGTAAATTGGTTTAAAACTTCTTGAAATAAATTTGACGTTGATGAGGTGTTGCATAGAGAAAACATTGAAAAGTCTAGTCCCTTGGGGGGCACATTGCACAGTCCGACTTTAACAGCTTTGCTTGACCAACAAGCAAAGTGTAACTTACTTTTCAACCTATCGATGTAACCCCTCATGTCATTTATTGAATAATTTCCTCTGCCCAATAAAGTGAGACTCATCGCCATGTACCTGGAATCTAAAAAAATTATTCAAGTAATTTTTTTGTTGACCCACGAGGAGGTAATAGTATATTATTATACGAGTTTTATAAGACGTTCTATTATGGCACGAATGGTTTTGGAGCACGACGAAGGAGTGCTCCAAAAGAATGAGTACCACAAACAAGTTTTATAGAACTATTTTTACTACTTTCTATTTTTGTTGTTTGGTTTTGTTAAATTTAACTTATCAAAATCTGTTCAAACTGTTTCCTCTTAATTTTGTTAATTATTCGGGCTTTATCAATAAACGATTTGACGCTGTTGACAGATCAAACACTAACTTACGGTGATGGCTGCTGACACCTAGTCCAGCAGTGCCAATACAACTCCTAAAAATTTACTAAAATTTTGTGAGACGGACGCAATTAAAAAAAAATTGCACAAATTTATTTAAAGAATTTTGGTGGAGGCGCCGGGTTAGAAGTAATGTCTTAGTCGTTTGCTTTATGATTATTATTACTTAAATACCGAGCAGTTAAATGTGATTTTTATTTAAAAGTAAGTGTTTTTTAATTATTATTAATATTTATATTTTTTCGGTTCAAAACAAAAACAAACAGAGAGTCTCAGAATATTTATCACAAAACCACCAAAGAACTTTAGCGCAAACTGTGCTACGATTAAAAAAACCTTCAGTTTCACAGTGAACAATTTGTGAAATCAAACCAAAGTATATTATACATTTTTTCCAACAGCAGGTCCGTAAGCAAGACTAAGTTTAGGAGAAAAAAGTTCAAATTAAAACGATGGTATATGTAAATTTAATTGAATAAATAAATTTAAAACATATTATCTAGTTAAAGTGCTATTTTATCTACTCAAAAGAGTTAATAAAGAGATACTTTAACATTTGCTGTAGAAAAAAATATTTACACGCCAAACCTACCAAACGGATCGACTTTTAATAGCTGATTGTTTCTACTACACGATGCTAAAAACAGTTCGTTTTTTAATTGATCACTGAAACAAGCGTATTATGTAATGAATAACCGAAAGAAAAAGTACCTGTGTGCGCTTGAGTTAAAATTTTTCAGTCTAAACGGGCTGTATCCACTCGCTAAAAAAATTAATTTGGGGAAAGGCACCATATTCGTATTAATCTCATTCATATCAATGTTCATTTTCCCCCCAAATCTCGAGCCACTCGTGAGATGCAAAATCATATCAACGATTATCTTGTTCATGTCTTCAAACGGCCTAAATGGAGAGAAATACGTTTTATTTTTAGCACTGTACCGCCCCGTGTGTCTTAAAGCAATGTCCAGAAGTGCCCGATTTTCAACGGGAAACACACAAGTGGCACTTTCCAGCAGTTGTTCCGTGGCGAAAGCCATGTTATAGGGGCCCGTAATCACGTCTTCAGTGCCTGTGGGGTACACACACGCTACGAACCTAATTTTTGGTCAATAAAAATTTGATTTTTTATCACTTACCGGTCGATGTGTGGAAAGAAATCTGCAAGCAGTTTCACAATGAAAGTCCCCAGCCCCGAGCCCGTGCCACCCCCCATTGAAAATAAAACCAAAAACCCGTGCAAATGGTCACATTTCTCGACGTTGTATTGGATCGCCTTGAGGATTTTTTGCTTGAATTTGGGGCCGTGACTGCAGTAGCCTTCAGCCCAGTTGTTCCCAGAACCGGGATAATGCGTTATCAGAGATTTGCTGTCGAATAAGTCGCGAAATCGCCCCGACTTGAACCTGGCAACCACACTGTCCTCCATGTCGATACATAAAAACTAACATGAGATTGAAGACAATTCGAGACAACAACTCACTCTCGCTTTGGCTTTACTTTTCAACAAGTCGCTCAATGTCTCAATTGTTGTGTTCGTTGGACCCATGTTGAAGAAACTCGACATGAACTGCTGCAATTCCGCTTTGTTTCGTTTGGGTTTGGCTGGGGAGTCGGTCGTTGTCTTGACCCCATACTCTTGGAGGATTTCCGGGAGGAGAAAACTGCCGATTTGGTTGCCACATTGCCCGACTGGACGTGACAATTGAACCACAAATTAGTCTCACAAGTGGCTTACCTTGTATCACGATGAATTCACTCATTAATTTTTTACGAACGGCTCATAACCTCACTTTATTCAAATTTGAACCAAGCGCGCCAAAAACCGCCACTTCTCTCTAGCACACCCAAGACGCATCTTCCCACCTTGTTGGAGTTTGACGGGTTGCTAACTTCTTAGAAACTGTCAAACAAAAAATGTAACGGAAACTCAAAATACAAAATTATTTCATTGTAGTTCACGAATTTTCAAATTTATACGTAAAATGCACTTTATTACTTTAGTCTTTTTGGTTCTCACGGCCGCTTCCGCGGGTCGGGCCTTCAATGGTATGTGCACAAGTTGTAGGTTATGTCTTAACGTTTTGTAATTTTTAGTTCATTACTTGCATCAGGGGGAGAAGTTCTCAGCTGGGGTGCAAAGGATGCCCCCAGAGTTTCATATTTTTTGCTACGCGGGCAAGCCCAAGTATTTGATACACATTTGGCAAAGTGTTATGGTACAAAAAACAGGTTTGTGGTATAAGTTAGTCTAAAGTTTTGTACAGCTCCAGTTGGATCATAAATCCGGTGATTATACTCAATATGACGGTCCGTCCCCTGATGCCGTTATGGAAGAATTCAATGCCAATAGGTACAGTTGGAATTTAAATTTATTTACAAATAAGCAGAAGCAAATGCATTTGGACCCATTCAATGAGAGCTGTATTGGAATAGACAGCAGGGAGAGCTACACAGTGACCCTAAATGTAATCAGTAAGGACGGACAAAGTGTTTGTAACAAAATCTAATTTTTTCCGTAGGAATAGATTACTGGAAAGTGCTTCTTCTACTGGGGGGCATTTCCCTCTTTCTTACAGCAAACAGACTGAGCAGAAACACCCTGTTTTATTACATTTGTGGCATTTCACTCGGAATTTGTACTTCGTTCCTGATTCTCATTTATTTAATTAGCAGACTTTTCCCGAGGGTAATATTCTAAATTTTAATTTTTTCTGTTCCAAGTCAAATTTCAGAAACCAATAATGTACGGAGTGGCTGCGTTTGGATGGACGGTCGGAATCTACCTTTTGCAACTTTTGTGGGACAACGTCCGTGTCATTTTACTAAATTACAAATCCTACGTTGTGTGGTACACTCTAATAACTGGTTTTATCAGTTTCATAAGTACGTTACTGTATTTTTTGCACCTGAAATTATTTTGTGGTTAGTTTGCTACAGATGGGGCCCCATAGAGAACGAGAGAAGCCGCAATTTGATCCGATGGGCCCTGCAAGGGGCTGGTCTTATTGCAATTTTTTTCAGCACCCAATTCCAGGAGGCGGCAATGGGTCAAATCGTTGCCCTTTTACTCTTCCACAACGTGCCATCAACGTGGCTTTTAAAACCGAAAACATACTGGTAAGAATTTTTGTTTTCAAAATTTGTTGTATAAAAAACGTAAGTTGTGAGCTAATTGTTTCATTGTTATGTTTCGTATTTTTCAAGGAAAAAACGATTTCCGCCGAAAATTAAACCACTAACTAACGACGAGTATTACGAGCAGGGAGTTAGGGAAACAACGAAAGCGTTGGAGGATTTGAGGAAATATTGCTCAAGTCCTGAGTGTAAGCAGTGGCAAGTTGCTATGAAATTGAAAGATGTCAAAAGGTGGGTCAAGTTCTTAGACAAGAGGGTAAACTATAGAACGCTTAGTCTCATAGATTTTTGTGCCCTTTTGTGGTAGGTGAAAAATAAGACGCAGCCAACTAGATATCCTGGCTTTTTATTTATTTTATTTAAAAGTACCTAATTTAGGTTTCACAAATTGTTCATAATGAAACTGAAAGTAGTATCACAAAGAGAACTTTTGTGCAACTCCGTCGTGCTCCAAAACCATTCGTGCCACAATGGAAGGTACCCTAGTACGGCGATTTTTTTTTGATAAACTAGAGAGGATTTCAAAAAAAATTATTCTTAGAAAATGGTCACATTTTTAAAGTACTTGATGTTTTTTTTTTTTTCGAAAGGCACATAATTTAAGCAAAAACGCTTGGGTCCACACTTTTGCCCAACGCTGGTAAAATGAAGTCAACAGACAGCGTAGCTATTTATACACTTTCTGATTAAGAAAAAGTTGATAACAGCTTGTTACCCGTCTTTTTAATCCACTCCACAAAATGTCCAGGATATTTTATAACAACTTTGCACGCTGCAAATTCTCATAATCTAATGAATTTATTATTTGTGACTATTAGTCAACAGAGAATTTTTTTAATTTCGTTTTTTTTCCGTGCGTTTCCAAAAAATACGTAGGAGTTCTATAGGTTACTGTCTATGGTCAAGTTAGCACAAGTGGCGCCATCTAAGTTTTTTTTCAGATTTGCGTCGTTTATGGAAGGCAATTCGCATTTGAGTGATGAGGAAATTCTAGAGTACGAAACGTCGATCCACACGACGGATTTAACGGACGATGAGAGTGAATATACGGAGGATGAGCAGTGTTTTTAAGACTGACAATTTCGTTAATTATTTATTTACTTATTTGCATTATTGTAAAAACTGTAAAATACAATTAATTTTTACTTAAAGCTGGTACATCCAAGGCCACAAAAATCAAATAAAAAAAAACGTAATTAGTATAATGGCAGTATTTTTCGTTTTAGTTAATTAGTCAATTAATTAGGTAAAAAAAGGCACGAGTTCAACGTATTCGCGATATTTTTTTCGCTTTGTCGACGCAAGGTGGTGGAACTTGTGGTTTATTAGTCGAGTAGCGATTGTACGTTCTGAAAAACAAACGTTAAACTAAATTAAAGTTTTATAAAACGTACATTCTGTAAGCCTCTGAGCGCAAATATTCCATCAAATGCCCGACTCCTAGTTGCAACTGATCCGCGATAGGAGCCACCCATTCATTGCCTTCAAACCTAAAAACAGACTTATTCGACGTCATGTCGAGATTCCCGAGTTCAGGGGGCAGTATCGTGAGGCGATTTCCTTGCACATGGAGCTCACGCAGTCTCGTCAGCTCCCCCAACTCTCTTGGTAACTCAATCAAATCGTTTTCCCTCAAAACCAACTGAAACACCCCGTTATTCCCACCTCAAATAACATAACGTCAAATATTTGCTTACAATCTGCAAGTTTTTGAGATTTTTCACCTCGGGAGGTAGGTACTCAAAGTCGTTGTCGCCCAAATACAGGGCTCGTAACGTTTCTAGATCAAAAATTAATCATTTGGAGGGAACCAATTGTAAATTACCCATCATGAAGAAATTTCCTGGGAGTGATTTTTCGTTCAAATTGTTGTAAGTCAGATCGAGAACTTCAAGAACTGGAAAGGCGCCAAAGCCGCGAGGAAGATTATAAAGACGATTGATTGCCAAGTTGAGAATTCGTAACTTTGGCATTGATGATAAAGAAAGGGGGAGTTCCTCAATGTGGTTGTTTGTTAAGTTCAAAATTTCGAGGTTCGTCAAGTTTGCAAGAGCCGGCGGTACGGCTAAAAAGGGTTTTTAGTTTACGGCCCAAGGGCGGAAGCACCCACTTACATTTGATCTTGTTGTGGCTTAGCGTAAGCCTGGTAATGTAAGTCATATTAACTAAAAAATAAATCAATCAGTTCCGTGTTCTATTAATAATTCTATTTATCTTATTATCTATGTAGTAAAACTTATTCCCCATTATTAGAGATAAAAAATTGTATTATTATTTATTTATTTTTCTTGGGAATGTTAGTTAATTTTGGGCCACGCCCACCCAGGTGGAACAAGATACCAAATTAGGTAAAACCTTGCCGAGGAGTGATTCCACTTACGTAAACCTGGTGTTTCTTCGAACGAAGAAATGGCCTTATCGGCCAAATCAATTTCGAGATTTCTTATTTCCCGAGCTTCGTCTAAAACCTTTTTAGCCTTAGACATTTTGCTTGTGTTTGGAAGGCACGAAACTGGTGCTTGATTCATTGCGCGCGCACGAAAAGCCCGTCAAATTTAAAAAGCAACTGACCACGTTGAAAGCCACGCTCGAAGTGAACTTTTTCACTTGCCAGTGGTCTGACTGGACACTTGCCAAGTTTTTGTTACGTGCAGTGAGCTAATTGGATTAACAAACACGTTTGTGCTAATTAATGGAAGGAAGTAGAATAAAGACAGTTGGAACATAAATACAAAAGTTTATTTGACCCTTTCCTTACACTACCTACCTATTACCTAATATTAAATAAAAAAACTTATAATAATCCGGAATGCGGCCCGGCCCTGGACTCTGCGCTATGTGCTGAAACTCAAAAACATACTTGTTTAGTAGAAGTTGAACAAATAGAAAAAATATACGATTTCTAGAACGAAATATTGTGTATATGATAACATGGAACGATACATTTGTTACTCTACTTATTCCAGTCATTGTTACAGCCCTGAAGTGACTTGACTGCGTCTTTGACTGAAATCAGACCAAAGCGTGAAAATAACAATTCAACAAAAACAAATGACAATCCCAAATTCTGATTCCTCACTAATAATAAAAATGCTCAGAAGTTGGGATTTACCAAAATTGGACGCTACCGCACCTTTTGTTTCAGAAGGTGGACTGCAAATCCTTCTGAAGCTACAATCTCCAATCCGTGAAGGTCCTGAAAATTTAAAAAAACAATAATACTCCAGAATTCCACAAAACTAGCTAGTAACAATAACATTTAATCCTAAGTGCAAGGAAAGAGTTTGACTATACATAGACAACAAAGTATACTTAGATACAGACATTTTAAATTAATTCAGTCGTTCCAGGCTTGTTGGGCGTTTTCGCTGCAGGTGGCGCAAAACTCTAGCGAGACCTTGTGTCTTGAAACGTGTAAACATACTCCAACATCGTCTTCGTCTTCATTCGTAGTATAATTGTGCTCTTTTAAATGCAAGTTCTCCTCACTCGTTTCATTCGAAACAGGGTCTAGAATCGTATCAGTGACCCCCATAAAATCATCAAGTTCAATATTATTGAACAGATCGTCAGTAAAATCATTCAATCCACTTTCAGAGTGTGGACTTGAGAGAAAATCTGATTCAGGTGTGGGAAAACTCGGGTAACGTTTTTCCTCCCATGGGTGTGCTGTTTTTCTAGCTATAGCTTGCTTTGGCTTTGAAACATTCAAAGATAAACTCTGATCCAAGGATGTTGTGACTGACATACCTGTACTGTGGTGGATATTTTTTATCAAATTGCCAATATCTGCACTATTTGCAATCACACTTTTCAAGTATTTGATTTCTTTCTTTAAATCAGCGATAAGCAACGACTGACTTTCAATCACTTTGGAATAATTAGCATTCTCGGTTTTCAAATGCCCAACTTCTTTTTCAAGATTTGTGATGTAGATTTTCTTTTTAAGGCGATTTTCGCGGGCCATTATCGCGTTCCGTGACAGCCCCTTGGTCCTACGCCCACCCATCTGGAAACCCAAAAATTCATTACTCCCACGCCCAATTTTGCGTAAACGCGTTGGACTTACTCTTCTGTTGTGTTGAGAAAAGTCCCCATCGTCAACATTTTCCCCATCTGACGAGGAATAGTCGTTTTCCGAAACGTATTTCATACGTTTAGCGTTTGAAACCATCTTGACCCAAATGCGTTGTTTTCCCACCAAGAAAACTGTCTCAAATTCACTCACGAACGCCTTTTTGCTTTTACCAACGACTCACACCTAAAAACTCGTCTATTTTGTGATTTTTTTGGCAATTTTGGAATCGGAGAAACGCCGATAACAACGATAAAGCGCAAAATGGCCGCGCACGCGCGCTTTCATTTGTTTGCAAAAGGTGGTGCAATAAGCGGCCAATCAGCTAGCGCCCTTAAAGCGCCACTTTCAAAAAGTTCAACATGGTAAGTAAACGGTTTTGCCTTGACCTCATTTTGTGAAGTAATGAACCGCAGCAGAGGAAACGTGCAGAGAAACAGGAGCACACCTATGCTTACTTTTGCACGTATACACAACCAAACCGCTTATAAATGCTTGTCCTCGAATTACAATTCATTTGAAATTTTGCAAAGTGCGCTTCGATCATGAGCACACGTTTAGTGCGTCATTTTTGACAATTTTGACACTGTCAGGGGTCGAAGTGTTTATTCCGATCAGATTTTTTGCTACAAGTGTTCCTCAGTGCATGAGATTTCACAAATTAAAGGTTTGTAAATAGTGTTATGTAAGCCAAGTTGAATAACACATTTTTGCGACTTTACAGGATGAATTCAATACTCAACACTTTATTAATAAAGACTCAACATATATTGTTAAGTTCCCAAAATAATAATGTTTACGGTGTGAGAAAAGAACACTCAGACTCCTCAAAATATGCTGGTACAGGTCACAGGGTTAACAATTTGGAAAAGAAATTTTTAGTATGGACTGGTAAATACAAGACTGTTGAGGAAGTGCCTGCTTATGTAGCGTAAGTTTAATCACGAGTTAAAGTGCTTGATAACGTCTGCAATATTGCAATAATCACATTACTTAAATTAGTTACCAAATGTGTCTTCAGATGGCACTAGAGTCGCTCTAGTAGTACCCTGTTGGTACCTACCTTAAAAAAGGCTAGTTATTGTTATTTTTTAGGCAAAATGTTGTGGAACGGGCTAGGAATAGAATGCGTATCAGGATCGCCAATTACATGATGGCTGCAACAGCTTTAGCGTGTCTTGGTATGGTTTATTTGGGCAAACAAGCAGCACAAAGGGGTGAAAGTGTCGCCCAACAAAATATCGAATGGCATCGCCGTTTTAATGAGGATACCAAGAAGGAACAGTAGACTTTTTGTGATTGTACATATTTAGACTAGGATTTATGATATTTAAATGCCTCTTGTAAAATATGGCTATGGAATAAATAGAGTATTGTTATATTCATTTTAAGCCAATAAAAGTGGTTGCAAACTTTTCCTCAGTGCATCAATTGTACATAAACAATTTACACTTTAATGGCTAATAACTTAGAGAAGATGTAAAGCATTTTGACCATGAAGTTTACCAATAGTACAGGTCCCTGTACTGAAATACTCTTAATAGACTGTTTCTTCGTCATTAATATGTAAATAGAGGACAGAAACTAAAAACCGATATTTATCGAGCCGCAAGTTTAATTTTGTTGTTTTAGTATTATCTCACAGACTTGAGTTTAATATTCTCAACGAGACCATATGGAATTTTCAATATAAATATTTTATCTTTCTGCAGCTCTAGATAGGGAACTGATTACTCATTATCATTAGTAACGACTTTTTATAAAACCAATATTATTTGATGATAGACCAGTTAATTTTTGTAGATATATGAAAATTCCACAAATTAGGGCAACTTTCCAACTTCGTTTTTAAATAAAATTCATTGTTAAATTATACGGAATAACTTTATTTGCTGTTCTCTTTCTCCCCGCCTTAAATCAGCTGTAAACATCCACATTTAGCGACCAATTTAAACAATTAAGTTCACCGGTACCACGTGGGTACCACTTATTCCTTCGTCTTTCTCTTCTTTTGTTCGTCTTGTTCCCTCCAGCTTATTTGCGTGTATTTTAAGGTACGTACCCCTCTGTTCTCACTCCTTATCTATTAGAATATTACAAGACATCTTTTCGTCATCTTTGATAATCGAAACGCAGCAAACATGTTTTTCATTGATAAACTGCCGTGACCTTTATTAATCAATAATAGCCCCCCAGTGGATTTAAAAAGCACTTATTTCCCAATAACTCTTCCACTTCGTATTACTAGGCAGTGTAATCCAGTCTTGTTTTTCAGAGATGGCAACAGGTGGTAATTTGGGTAAGTTAACCACGTGTTTGCTCTAACCTTACACCTCAAATGCTCCCAATTCTAGCTCTTTTGTCGGTTTCCAACAAAACCGGTCTCATATCCCTCGGGAAAAACCTTAAAGATTTGGGTTTTACCCTTGTGGCAAGTGGTGGTACTGCGAAGAGTCTCAGGGAGGCGGGGCTCGCTGTTAAGGATGTCTCAGAGATTTCTGGAGCTCCTGAGATACTGGGAGGAAGGGTGAAGACGCTGCATCCGGCAGTGCACGGAGGGATTTTAGCTAGGTATTTTACCCCATAACCCCAACTCTTAAAATTAATCAATTGTTCTTCAGACTTATCCCCTCAGATCAGGAGGATTTGAAGAGACAAAAAATCGATATGATCCGAGTCGTGGTTTGTAACTTGTATCCATTCGTTGAAACAGTTTCAAACCCAAATGTTACAATCGCCGATGCTGTTGAAAACATCGACATTGGCGGCGTTACTCTGCTCAGAGCCGCCGCCAAAAACCACTCAAGAGTCACCGTAGTCTGTGACCCTTCAGACTACGATAAAATCATCACAGAAATGCGTAGCACCCCCAATAAAGACACCACAGCTCAGACTCGGTAACCAATCACCGAAAATAAACCAACCCGAGACTAATTTTCACATTTTAGTCAAACTCTGGCTCTTAAGGCCTTCACACACACCTCAGACTATGACCTAGCCATTACAGACTATTTCAGAAAACAGTATTCGGCCGGAGTTTCGCAACTTACGTTGCGTTATGGCATGAATCCGCACCAAAAACCGGCGCAAATTTTTACTACTTTATCCAAACTACCGTTAACAGTAGTGAACGGAGCCCCCGGTTTTATTAACTTGTGTGATGCCCTCAATGGATGGCAGTTGGTTAAGGAACTTAAGGCGGGTTTGGGGCTCCCGGCAGCTACGAGTTTTAAACACGTATCGCCAGCGGGAGCGGCTGTGGCTGTTCCTCTAGATAGCACTCAGGTAAGTGACCGATTTGACGCAATCGTGGTTGGTCAATAGTGATAAGGGGGAGGTCATTTCTTATCACTAAATGTGGTTGCTTAATCATTTCCATAATTGAAAATTATTAAAATAGCATTCGCTATTTTAATTTGGATTTTTTAATCAATGCTTTCGCTAATATTTAACTGTCTTAAAATTTAATAATAATAATAATAATAGATTATGTTATAAGGAGAAAAAGTGATACTTTTTGTGGTAAAGCTGCGAACATTTATTTCAACTTTTACCTAGTACTATTTTATCCGCCGACGCATTTATTAAGATAAATTGATAAAGATTGAGAGAGATTTTTCAAATTCATTGCTACAGTCTTTGTCACATTTCTATGACCTGACCTGATCGTACCATGATGGACTTTTCGTTTTGGTATTTCACAAAAAACTTCAATCTCCAAAACCCTCATAATTAAAAGAAATACTGAATGTTTTGTTACATTTTCTTAATATTCTTTCCTTTTATAGTAAACGACGGCTTCTTATTCGTTTTACGAATTTGTAAATTGGTAATAAAATAAAAATTTAATACTTATAAGTAGATGCAAAAGGAACATTTTTACTCTACAGCCGAAGAATACAAATTTTAATTGTCAGTTAGTCATAAAATTATTTTTGTAACGATTGCGCAAGTAATGATTATAATTTTATTAAATTTTACTTAACTTATCTTTGGAATCAAATTAGTAATTTGATTAATTAATATTTATTGATTAATATACTTGATCAATAAGTCTGTTAGACCTTATTCAAGGCACACGTACTAAGAAAAGAGCACCGTTTCTATTTTTTATTAATTTTTAAAACTGAAGGTGTCAAAATTGATTTTTTTATATTTATTTTAACAATAATTCCTGAACCGATTAAAAAAACTTTAGAGACATGTAAGAAGTTAGAAAGGCATTCTAATGAACACTAAAAACAATAGCATGCCATTAAAAAAATATTATTATGACGTCATTCGTTTTTGGAACACTCTGTATGATTAAAAATACTTTGCTGAAATACGTCCTAGAGTATAAATAACGTCTATAAAATATCAAAAGTCCAACTTTATTAATAACTGAGCAACGGAATACGGCAGCTGAGCTGAGCCACCCTGTAGATATGCAACATTTGAATACAAAAATATTTTTCACAATTTTCTTATTTTATCAAATTTGAGGCGGTCAACCTATACAAGGTATATCGTATCCTATACAGGTGATTCAAAAGTGTCGGACAATCTCTTGAAAGGTGATAAAAGAACATCAAATTAAAAGTTCCTACTTTTTTGCGAAAAGGTCAAAGTCCACTCACAGATTAGCAATTTTTATTAAATTCTATCAATTACAGACTAGTTTCGAGAACTAGCCTGCTAACTTACCAAGATGTTTTTTTTTTATTTTGGTAAGTTTTTATATCCTTGTTGCGTCTTCTTTTTTCCATGGAAAATTGTTAAATTGTTATACACTGATGATGGGTGATTCCCAAAACTAGTTTGTAATGGACAATTTTAATAAAAATTGATAATATGTGGTTAGACTTTGATCTTTCTCCCAAAATTTAACTACTTGAATCCACTTGGAGAAAATGGACAAATTGTATAGAGTTAAAAAATTGTTTGTTGAATTTTTAAGATAAGTTTTCGAAGCTTTAAATCTGATTTTTTTTATATTAAATAGCGGAAACGAGAGCTCTTGCAACATTGAACAGGTATCTGCTGAAAAAAATCATCAACTAATATCTTAATTCCCATTAGAAAACCTCTACTGAAAAAAAAAACTTTTTAACAATAACCTTAAATTTTCAGCTTTATTACTTGCCTTACCTATAATTAATTAATTAAACATTTGATATTGTTTTTAAGTCTCTTTAAAAACAAGTAAAGTATGTATAACTTAGTTATTTATTGTAGGCTTTATGCCCAAAGACATGACAGATACTAGATAGGTACTACAGTGTTAAATATTTCTGAAATTTTGTGAGGTGCAACAAAAATACTAATTACATGACTTACCACTTGATGTTACACCTGATTTAAATAATAAATTGAACCAAAATTAATAAACCGTCACATCCATTCAATCGTTAATTATTTTTTAATTTTTTAAAATTTACAAGTCCAATCAAAGGTTTTATCTAAGAAAGTTACAATTAATTCACCCTGTAGTATCAGTATCTTTTTTTATAACATCGGTATTGCCCTTTCGCCAATTGACTATAAAAACTAGGAGTTTACTACTTATTTTTATTAATACCACCAATGTTTTTCCCAGGCGAAAGTATGTATGGTCGACGATATTTTCTCCGAACTAACCCCCATCTCTACGGCCTATGCGCGGGCCCGTGGAGCGGACCGTATGTCATCTTTCGGTGACTTTGTCGCTCTTTCCGACCCTTGCGACGTAATCACGGCCCGAATCATCTCCAGAGAGGTGTCCGATGGAATCATCGCTCCAGGTTTCACACCTGAAGCTTTGGAAATTTTGAGGAAGAAGAAGAATGGCAATTACTGTGTCCTTCAAATAGACCCCAGTTACGAACCCGATCCAATTGAACGCAAAGTCCTGTTCGGCCTTACTCTGGAACAGCAGAGAAACAACGCTGTTATCAACAAATCTCTCTTTACCAACATTGTCACCAAGAATAAGTCTTTGCCGGATGGAGCCGTTCGTGACTTGATTGTGGCCACCATAGCCTTGAAATACACACAAAGTAACTCGGTTTGTTACGCGAAAGATGGGCAAGTTATTGGGATTGGAGCGGGACAACAATCTAGGATTCATTGTACGAGGCTTGCAGGGGATAAGGCTGATAACTGGTGGATCAGACAGCACCCGAAAGTTATCAATATGAAGTTCAGGAAAGGGGTGAAAAGGGCTGAGATTTCAAACGCGATAGATAACTACGTTAACGGGACTGTTGGCAAAGATATGGATCGGAAAGTGTTCGAATCGATGTATGATGAAGTACCGACTGAGTTGACTCAAGCTGAGAAAAGGGCATGGTTGGATCAATTGAAGGGTGTTGCTGTTGGGTCAGATGCCTTTTTCCCCTTCCGGGATAACGTGGATAGGGCCCGTCTGGTTAGTTAACACTTTAAAAATCAATCTTTTTCTAGTGATTTCTTTCAGAGTGGGGTCTCCTACATTGGGGCTCCCGCCGGTTCTACAAATGACGCCGAAGTCATTGTTGCGTGCAACGAACACAACATTACTTTGGCCCACACAAACTTGCGGCTCTTCCACCACTAATTTTACGGACTATATTTTTGTATACTTACCTAAAGCATGTAGATATTGTACTCGAATAAACGAAATAAAAATATTTTTCCAATTTGTTGGTTTGATTCCTTTTACCTACCATAATGCATATGAGGGACGAGCTGTACCTGTGCGTTCAAAACTAGGTTAGTTTTGTGTTTTTTAAACTATTTTTCTACCGAAACGCATAAACACATTTCGTTAGGACAAGCCGAAAATCACGTAATTACGTTCAAAATTATCCAACTTTGGACTAAAATTGTACGCCTCCAGACACCAGCCCCGTTTTTAAAACTATAACATTTACTTACCCGATGACCCTCTTTTACATCTTTGTACATTTTTTAATATCCTGAGACAATTTCCACCAACTTTTCGTCTTTTTTTGAAAATATTTAGAAAAGTCAATTGTCAGTTTAAAGAAGTGCGCGCGCATGCGCTTTAATAAATTTAATTTTTTGACTAATATTAAAGAGTTTTAATTCAATATTCCTTATTTATTCCCTCTTTTCCTCTCATTGTCCCAATTTTGATGTTTTTCATCGTCCAACATTGCCTAGGGAGGTAGAATTCAAAGAAAAACTGCAGATGTGAGATGCGACAAAGACAGACTCAACATTTTATGAATTAACGTAAAGCACGTAATTATTGTTGTAAAATTTGTAAGCATTTTGATTGGGTCGTTTGAGGTCGGCCATTAAAATTGCGGAGAAAACCAATCACTTTAGAGTTTTTGATTCATTGAAAAATTATATTTTTGGATGTGATTGGTCCATTTAATGTCGGCCATTAAAATAAAGTAGAAACCAATCACCCAGAATTTTTGGACTCATTCATTATTTAGTGTTAATAGTTAGTTCAAATCTGAAAGAAGTCATTATTAAATAATAACAATTAATAAATTTTTTTTTAAACGGCCATCCTTATTAATGCTTTTCTAAGCCTAAATTTGAGTGAAAAAAATTGGCTGCGGTTTATCTCAATTGCCAGAACTTTCGTTTATTTATTGTTTTTGTTGAGAAAATTACGTTTATGTTGAAGTTTTGCGCTTCTGCCTTTTGAATGTGTTATTAACTTATTATCAAATACCTCAGGTTCATCAAGACAAAATATTACCGCCTTGTGTCTAAATATACAGAGTAAATTCTTTAGTAAAAAGAAGACTGCACTTATAAAAACAATGGTATTACAGTAAAAAATTAGCTATACAAAAAAATTTTAATAGAAAAAACGTTTATACCAAAAAAAATCAGTAAAAGATGCAACTTGTAGATACTATTATAATGACTGGCGATAAGTTTTTTGTAATTTATTGGAAATCAGGTTAAAGTTGGACCTAGTCTTAATTATTTTCCTTTGTTAAATGCACTACAATCAGGCATTCTTATAAATAAATACTTCCTGACTCATTTTAAGCTAAAAATTGACTTTTTTGCAAAGTGTTCCTTTATCTAAGGGCCTAAGGCAAAGAGTTACTGAACGTTTTGTTATTTACTTGTATATAAAAATAAGAACAATTATGTTACACGGCTTTAAATTTAAATGAATTCGTAATTTGTTCAAGCCAGAGCAATGTAAAGTTGTAGTAAGCAGTAGATGAGGAAGTATTTTTAATTTAGAGTTTATAAAAAATTTATTATTATTTAGAAACTCGTAATAAGTATCGATTTTAGGCACTTAGCGAGCCACTATTATGTCAGACTAGTTTTTCCCTACTACTTACTCGAATATACAGAATGAAAATGCTACATATTTTTTCCAAACGTTAATCAAAAATACTGTTAAAAGTAACATTTTAATAAACAATGACCGAATTGTGCTAGTCAAACTTTATTTTTTTTAATTAAGCAGATAAAGTCCGGATGGCTTTATTATTAAATACTACAGTCATCTTTTTTATTAATAATTTTTATAATAACAAATGTTAATATTAAAAATAAATTCAGAAACTATTCGATGGTGAATGAAATAAAATGGATAAAATTATGAAATATTATGTGAAGATGTTGGATAAAAGATAAAATATTATTTAGGACGTGTGGGTGACTACGCATTAGTACCCACTAAAAAAACATAGCAGTACTCGACGTGCATCTTGTGGGTCATATTATGCAAATCCACCCACTTGTACCATAAATAATAACATATTTCCAACTTATTTAATTCTTTATCATGTTGCATATGTTAATTTGTTTACACAAATTCAACATCATTGACCTCAGAGTACCCCGATCTCGGATCCGGTTGGTACTCGTCTGAGTTCGACTTGCGAGCTAAATGCTCGGTTTTTTGGAGGGGTTTTGGTTTACGTCACAAGCATGTCGTAGAATAAATGTCATCATCGTTGTTTCTATTGGTTTGGCTTTCCCACAAACAGTACCCGAGTGAGTGTGGGTAGCAGGTGGTTTTGTAAAATTTTGATTTTTGGGCAGTTCTTCCTCTTGGTGCTTACAAATAGTGATCAAATTTGTTTGGAGAAGTTTGTGATGTTACACAGTTTGAATTGTGCGTAGTGCAAATCGATAAGATTGACTGTTTTTGCAATATGGAGTTTTGTTGATTTCTCGGAAATGTGATTTTGTGAAATCGACTTGTTTATTGGAAGAGTACCGTCTTGACATTCTAATGGTTTTCAAGTAAGCAATAACTGACTTTGCGGAAACGATTTAGTCCAGTGAGGACGAATTTTGCGGCTTTCGCCCAATTTTTACATTTTCGAGGAAATTAGAGATAACAGTAATGATTTTGGGACGATTTTTTTATTTAAAATTTTTAACATACTCGTATCAAAAATAAAAAAGTTTTTTATCTTTTCCAAAATTTCACTTTACGCTTCACAATTTTTGCGGTTCAGAAAACACAAATTTGCATGTCGTGTAACAATGTCTAAAAAATTCTATAATTTATGATGCGTAATAAAATAATAACAGTTATGTATATACTTAGCGTAGTGCCTAAATTCATGCACACACATATCATGTTTTTTTTTAATTTAAGACTTCTTTTTATGAAAAACAATTTCTAATAATACTGGGTTTGTTAGAAGTATTACTTCAAGGTTGCTGAAGCCATTTTAACATAATAATAATATTTATTACTGGTAAAAAATCCAATCCCAATGCACATCTTTAGAAATTGTGATGTAACTTGTTGCATGATGGAAATTTCTGATTTTGTTCCCTTGTTCTGTTCACTGTTGCAAGGTCAATAATAAGTATGTATAATTATAGATTATTAAAAAAATTAAATCTTTTTAGTCTGTAATAATTAATTCGTCACGAGTTTTATTGATTTTTTTGACCGTAAAGATAATAAAAAATAAATCTTTGTTGTGCTTCAATTATTTTCACACGTTTTTCCATGCTGTGCAAAATTAATTCAGGAAAAATAATGAATGCAACTCATTGTACACACTACAGGGTGTTTTACACAGTTTTACGCGACGTGCGGTTGTAAACTGTAATCAACAACGAACTCGATAAAAATTGGCGATAGATAAAAAAAATAATTTCCTATGAAAAATAAATTATAATTTAAACCGATTCAACGTTATGTTGTGGGGAGTATTAATTTTTTATATACTTTTTGCACGAAACAAAATTTTTATATTTTTTATTTTTATTATTTGTTGAAAAATTTTGAAAAAAATCGCATGCATAGAGAGGGTGGTTACATTGTGCGCACGCTTTTTACAATTATATGAAACATGTTATAACACATGTATAATAACGGGAAATATTTAATTATTTACGGTGAATTGCAAAAAAACGTTAACCCAATGCTCCATATAATATGTAAAGTCATCATAAAACAGTGTTTTAAACCACATCAATTTTGTTATGATAAGTTGGTTTTTGTATATTTTGATTTATTGAAGATCATAATAGACATGACAAGATACTGGGAAAACCAATTGAGATTGATAAATTAATGATCCAAACATAAACGTGGTTATTATTTTTTCCAACTTTTTTCTTATCTGGGACTTCCATACGATGATATGGGACGTGCCAATAATTAAACAAAATTTGTCTTTTTATTACGGTTTTACCACAAAATGCTAAAGTTCACCACCAATTAAAACGACATTCTCGGACGTAATTAAATCAGTTGTGACGTCTGGTAAATTTCGTCGACAAAATAGAGAAAGTTGAACGACTCTTCGAGTTAAATTCATGTACTTGTCACTTAGTTTTTTGAAAAAAGTGCCAATAGACACAAAAATTACTCAAGGAAATATAAAACCTGATTAATCAACTCGTTTCAAACTTGTTTAGCGTACTTGGAATTTGGCTTTCACGTTTCCAATCGTTCGAAGGAAGACTTCACGATTCTATTAATAAAGTTTTTTGCTTGGATGTTTTTAAAGCAACAAACAGCCCGAAATAATAATCAAGGCTAAAGTCTTGTTAACAATCTGTGATTCTTTAACCACAAGCGTCAACTTACATCATTTTCTTTGCAACACGTGACTAGCATCACATAATCTGCAAACAATAACTTTCTTTTCTCTTGTTGCAGACTATAAACATGAAAAATGTGTGGCTAGTTCTTCTTTTACTCATCTATTTCAAACCCTCAACAAGCCTCAAATGCAACCGCGACGACAAAAAGTGTCTCTGCCTCCCGGGGGCTGAATTCGAATTTCAGTGCCCCTCTAGTTTTGAAAATGGGGATACTGGGGATTATCCCGACTACGTTATTCATATAAAAGAGGACAAGGATATTTTGATAGACTGTTCTCCAAATTTGAAGCAATTTAATATCACTTCGCTTCCTAATGTTACCATTGAAAGGACTGAAAGCTTTCGAATGAGGTTTTGTCCGTTACCTCCCCGAAACTTCAAAGAGGTTTTGGACTGGTTTGGGATTAAACAAGTCAAATATTTGCAATACTCACATTACGAATTGGCTAATACGACACTGACTAAAGACTATTTTGAGGGTCTGGAAGATCTGGAAAAATTATCATTGGAGAATAATGGACTAGTCGATGTGGAAGAGGACGTTTTTGCAAATACTCCAAAGTTGACATCACTCGACTTACAAGTCAATAAAATCAAACTTGGGGCGAATTTATTCAACAACACACCACTGTTGAAATCGTTGGATATTTCCCAAAACAACTTGGACTACCTTCCGCCAGATTTATTTAAAAAATTGGAAGACTTGGAGTTGTTACATGTTTGGGATAATAAAATTCGGTTCATCGATGATTCAACTTTCCAAGGTTTGACGAACGTAAAATCGATCGAATTGAGTGGAAATCTGATTGAAACGATCACAGAGAATGCTTTCAAAAATTTAAGCAACCTGGAACGTGTTAATTTATCGATGAATAAACTGCAATATGTACCGGGCGATCTCTTTAGGCACAATCAAAAACTAAAATTAGTTTTACTGAAAATGAATGAAGGGTTATACCTTCCGGGTTACTTATTTTCGAATATGTCTCAGCTTGAGGAAGTTGACTTGACTGATTGTAAACTGAAAGGAATTTCATCCGATATTTTCAAACATTCCCTAAACTTGAAACGAATCAAACTGGCCCACAACACGCTGGACTTTATACCGCAAACTCTTTTCGAAGGCCTGACAAATCTGGAAGAGATTTATTTGAACAACAACAACATTGAGACAATTGACCAAATTTTCAAGACACTTAGACAACTCAAAATCCTGACGCTTGAAGGAAACCGGATCAGGGACGTTGGAAAAGCCGCATTTGACGACTTGATACGTTTGGAGAAGATTATTTTGCGCCACAATCAAATTACAAAGATCGACAACAGAGCATTTTACAACAATGGTAATTTGAAAACGATCGATTTGGCCCATAACCAGATTACGGGCAACTACAGTTCAAAACTAGTCCTTTTGGAAAACGTCCACGACGCTGAAACTATTGACTTAAGTCACAACTTAATAACGCGAGTCGATGACATTGTCACGATGTACAACAAAAACAAGTTAAAGTCTCTGGATTTGAGTTACAACCGCATCGAAGTCATAGGCGTGAGTATTTGGTTTCTTAAACTTATTATTGTACTGATGTGTGATTTTAGTTACAAGAGCTGCAACCGTTCACTAAAAAAGTTATCATCAAGCTGGACCATAACCACATCAAGACGGTTGATTTTAGTTACGTTGAAGTTGTTGCCACAAGTGGAGACGCCAAAGACGCTTTATCTGATCCCGATCCGTGGCATTCAGTCATCGACTTGAATGAGAATCCTTTGAATTGTGACTGCCACAATTTTGATTTAGTGAGATATGTCACAAACGAGCTAAGGCCGGAAATTAAAGTAATGTTTGACTTGAAAATGGACAACTTAAAATGTGCAAACCCACCCCCACTTGAGGACTTTCCGGTTGAGTCATTGGTACCGAAATTGCTCATTTGTCCAGTTGAGGATGGGTGTCCCGAGAGGTGTTTGTGTAGTCAAAGACCCTTTGACCGAACGATTATAATAAATTGTGCGGATAAAAATCTGACACAGTATCCTCAACTCAATTTGAGTGATTTTACAAACATTGATTTTGTTCAAACTGAAGTGCATCTTGAGGGTAATTCTTTAAATACTGGGCCTGGTAAAAATTTGACTGGTTATGGTAATGTAACGGAGCTTAGTCTCTCGTCCAATAAGATTGAAACGATTTCCTGGGTGCCTCCAAACATTAAGGTAAACATCTTTGATAGTTGTGGTGTGTTATGTTATAATTGGGTTTGCAGGTTTTGAAATTGGACAATAACAAGATCAGTTATTTAAACTGGGAGGTTTTGCACACGTTGAATGAGTCAAATTTACACAGTCTTACCTTGCATAATAACCCGTGGACTTGCGACTGCCAGGCGGCAAATTTGACTAATTTTCTCCGCCAAAACCCAAAAATTGTACGTTTTGCAATTAAAAAATAATCTAGTATCTAATTGTGTGTTTCAGTTGGACGCAAAACATGTTTATTGTTTCAACAGCACGAACCGTTTGATTGAGTTGAACCGGACCGACCTTTGTCACGAATGGCAAGTCGTTTATCTCGTCCTTATAGTCCTGTCAGTGCTCTTCTTCGTCGCCCTTGCCTTTGCCCTCTATTACCGCTACCAGCAGGAGCTAAAAGTCTGGCTCTTTGCGCACAACTTGTGCCTGTGGTGGGTCACAGAAGAGGAGCTCGACAAGGACAAAATCTACGACGCCTTCATCAGCTACTCGCACAAGGACGAAGACTTCGTCACGCAAAACCTCCTCCCGGTCCTTGAAGGCGGCCCCCAACCCTACAAACTCTGTCTCCACTACCGCAATTGGATCCCAGGCGAATTTATCACGACTCAAGTCACAAACTCGGTTCTCGAATCGCGCCGAACGCTTGTGGTGCTTTCGCCCAACTTCCTGGAAAGTGTTTGGGGGAAAATGGAGTTCCGGACCGCTCACACGCAAGCCATGACCGAAGGACGGGCTCGTGTTATCATTGTCTTGTACGGAGACGTCGATGTGGATAGTTTGGACGACGAACTCAAAACGTACTTGAAAACAAACACTTATGTGAAGTGGGGCGATCCCTACTTCTGGAACAAGTTGAAATATGCTTTGCCGCACACTAAACGAAACGTCGCAAATCAGCAAAAAATGGCAAATGTTATGAACTGTATCGACGATAAGTTTAAGTTAGTTGTGCCCGTTACGAATAGTCCAGGTAGTACTCCGCCAGTTCTGGCACTTGATGCAAATATGTTGAAACATCCACTCAACTTCGTGCCTAGTCAAGAAATGGATACTCCTCCTGCCGAAGCTGGGACTTTGCTGGTTTCGACTGGTCTCTAAGACTGTGTTTTTATTATTCTGTACAAATTTATTGAGTAAGGTGCCAAAAGATTGTATGTAAGTATGTACAAATGTTTGAATTAACGTACTGTTAAAAGTGTAAATAAAAATAACATGTTAGAATTACGATATATTTTATAAAATTCTATTGTTGTACTCTTTATAAATACACCAATTTTTGCAATACTTTTATTTGATTAACCCGACCTTGAACCCATCTCAGACTGCATTCCACGAACCACCGTATCAATGGAATAACAAATTTTCGCAACTTTTATTTCCCAGAAGGAATAAATGAATTATTAACACTAAAATTATAAATTCCCACTTGAGACAAGTTTGTAGCGCATTCAGGTGTGTTATAAACAACATAACTAAAGAACAAGAATTATCGCGTGATTATGATGTTGCGGATGCAGATAAGAGTAAATGGATAAATCGACCACTGAGGAAACAAAGTTATGTGTTGGTGATAAGTGTATTACGACTGGTATTAGAACATACAGGTGAATCACGTACTAGTTGATAATGAAAAGTGTGGCCGTCAAGAAATAATCGTAAATTTTACTTTGATGCAGCGAGAGTTAAGGTCGACAAACACTTGGCGCAATTAAATGGGTGACTAACATTATTTTTGTTCTCCTTTCAGATAACAATATGTACATTTCGCATAAAAAACACAACTAGTCACGACTGTGACCACTGGTGAATTACTTTGTTTGAAAGTAACACTTTAAGTTAATTTTTGATTCATCTAAGTTTTTAGATCATGCAGTGTGAGTTGTTGTTATTAATCGTGTTTGGTTTTGGATCCTGCTTGATGCAGTGGAACTGTTTAAATTTCACCGGGCCTCCGTTTGAAATCCAATGTCCTGGTAATTTCTCGTTTGAGAGAGACGAAGGATTTGTTATCAAAGCGGAAAGAAAAAATTATGAAAGAATAAGAATTGATTGTTACAAAATGGGGACGTTTCGTTATGACTTGCTGCCGTATGTTGCTATAGACGGAATAAAAGGCATCTATTTAAATTCGTGCCCTGTGCCGAAAAATTTCGAGTCAATTGCGAGACATTTTTCGATGAAAGAAACCAAAAAGTTTGAGTTTCATAGCGTGGTAAATGTTAGTTTGACCAAAGCACATTTTGAAGGTTTTCAAAGTCTGACAAGTCTATCATTGCGAAGACTAACATTTACAAGTATTGATGACAACTTGCTTGACAATACACCACATCTGGAATATCTCGAAATCGAAAATAATAAACATCTCAAACTTGGCGAAATTTTCTTTAAAAATACTCCAGGACTGCAAAGATTGTACATGTCATGGAACCAAATAGGGAATCTACCAACACATTTGTTCAAAAACTTGAAGAAGCTAAAGACCTTACACCTAATGTCAAACAATTTGACTGAACTTAATAAAGACACATTCAACGGGTTAATAAGTCTGGAATCACTTGAACTGACCAATAATCTTATTGAAACAATCACCGAAAACGCATTCGAGGGCCTAACCCACCTCAATGGTCTGAATCTCCAACAAAACTATTTAACTAAAATTCCATCGAATCTCTTCCGAAACAACAAAAATCTGAAAACTGTTTTACTGGCATTCAATCCGAATATCACAATTCCTGATTACTTGTTTGCCAATTTAACGTCGTTAGAAATGGTGGATTTAAGTTTTTGCAACTTGACTTTCTTACCGGAACACTTATTTGTAAATGCAAGCAATTTGAGATTCCTGAAGTTGAATAGAAATCAGTTCACTCACTTGGACCAGAGGGTCTTTAAAGAACTTGATTTGGAGGAGTTGGAACTTGAAAATAATAACATAAGTGTGATTGAGAAGGGTTTGTTGCAAGGGCAGCGATTAAAGAAGATCAGTCTTGGGAGAAATCGTATCAAGACAATTCAGTTTGGAGCTTTCAGTGATAAGAGCAATTTAAGGAAAATTGTATTGTCACACAATCAGCTTAGCAGAGTGAATATATTTGCCGGCACTCAAAACTTGAAATGTTTGAAAAGTGTTGATTTAAGTTTTAATAACATCACTAAAATCATTGAAATAAATTTACCCACACTTCCTAATATCACGAAATTAAATTTGAGTAACAATTTTATGAAAGAAATAGCGGTAAGTAAGTTTTGTAGTTGAAGTATTTATACTGACCAATTGAAATTTATTTCAGATGACTGATTTACAGGCCATTAACACAAACTTGGAAGTTGACTTGCGTTACAACAATATCACCAAAATTGATTTTGACAAAGTGGGCGAAATAAGCGGTGGTGCTAAAACAACCGTTTTGTTCGCAAACAACCCCATTATGTGTGACTGCAATATTTACGGCCTTTTGGAATTTTTGACTGGAAGATACAAAAATCAATCGAAAATGTTCAATATTTCTACCAAAAATTTGTCGTGTTCTGGTCCACCAGAACTAAAAAATATGCTAGTTGAGACGTTATCACTGTCGAATTTGACATGTCTTCGGGAAAATGTTTCCGAAAAATGTTCCTACAGCTGGAGACCATACGACCGGACTGTTGTTTTGAATTGTTCTTTTAATAATTTAACAACCTATCCGGAAATTGACTTGAGTAGGATGGCTTCGTTTGATTTCAATCAGACGGAAATGCACCTTGAAGGAAACCATCTTATTGTGGGACCTGATAGGTTAACAAATTATAGCAATGTGACTCGGCTTTATCTTTCACATAACAAAATTAGGACAATTTTTTGGTTACCACCAAAGCTTGAGGTAATGAGTGCTGTAATTAATAATTGACCTCATTGCTAAATATTAAGTTTTTAGGTGTTGCAGTTGCATAATAATCAGTTAGATAACTTGGGTTTTGAAATCATTAATTTACTGGAATCTTTAAATTTGGTAAACTTGACTCTTGATCATAATCCTTGGAATTGTGACTGTGAAACAGTAAAGTTGATAGATTTTTTTCGAAATAACACAAGAATTGTACGTTTTGTGAAGGGAAATGCAAAAATTGTGTTTAATTAATGTTTGTAGTTGGACGTAAGAGACATTTATTGCTCCATCAGCAGCCACCGTGTGATTGAGTTGAACCGGACCGACGTTTGTCACGAATGGCAAGTCGTTTATCCCGTCCTTATAGTCCTGGCAGTGCTCTTCTTCGTCGCCTTTGCCTTTGCCCTCTATTACCGCTACCAGCAGGAGCTAAAAGTCTGGCTTTTTGCGCACAACTTGTGCCTGTGGTGGGTCACGGAGGAGGAGCTCGACAAGGACAAAATCTACGACGCCTTCATCAGCTACTCGCACAAGGACGAAGACTTCGTCACGCAAAACCTCCTCCCGGTCCTTGAAGGCGGCCCCCAACCCTACAAACTCTGTCTCCACTACCGCAATTGGATCCCAGGGGAATTTATCACGACTCAAGTCACAAACTCGGTTCTCGAGTCGCGCCGAACGCTTGTGGTGCTTTCGCCCAACTTCCTGGAAAGTGTTTGGGGGAAAATGGAGTTCCGGACCGCTCACACGCAAGCCATGACCGAAGGACGGGCTCGTGTTATCATCGTCTTGTACGGAGACGTCGATGTGGATAGTTTGGACGACGAACTCAAAACGTACTTGAAAACAAACACTTATGTGAAGTGGGGCGATCCCTATTTTTGGAATAAGTTGAAATATGCTTTGCCGCACACTAGACGAGACGTTGGGAATAATCAAAAAATTGTAAATGTTGTGAACTGGATTGACGATAAGTTTAAGTTAGTTGTGCCCGTTACGAATAGTCCAGGTAGAAGTTCACCAGTTCTTGCACTTGATTTAAATATTTTGAAACACCCACTCAATTTTGTGTCTCGTCAAGAAATGGATACGCCACCTGCTGAGGCAGGCATTTGGGGCTCGACTGGTTTTTAAGACTGTGATGTGCAATTATTCTGAATAATTTTATTGAAATAAGTTTTCAACAATTATTGTTGATCGAATTTAAGCCTTGTTAATATTTTTCGAAATGTAAATACAAAATTTTTCTGTAGTAGTTTTTATTAATATATTATTCAGTTTTTTAATGCGACTATTTTTATTATTTTAACCCGCTTTAGACATCTGTTTCATTTTTTTCCTGAATTACCGCTTAAATAATTAGACATAAACAGTTTTATATTTAATAGCAGTGATAGCTCAGTGAAATTAAACAAAAATCGTCGAAAAAAATTTTTAGAGTTGGAGATTTTTTTTATGTTTTTTTTTTGGACTTGGGTAAACATACCTACATATCTGCTATTACTCTGTAGGTATTTCACATTTATTTTGTCTTTATGAAATTTACAAATCTAATACATCATGTGGGATTCTACATTCTAACATAAATAATTCAGTTCTTATCACTCAAAGCTACATTGTCGCAACATTGTTTTTTTCCAAGATTTTTTTGGAAAATTTTATATTTCAATTAATTTATATGTTTACCAAGCAAGTGAAGTAGGTGGCATGCTACTTAAAAAGAAAATATGTACCACTCAAAAGTAGGTTAAACTATGTTAATATTAAAAAACAAATTTAATGCAAAGAAAAATTATTCTTGGCGTTTCAAGTTTTAACTTTATTTGTAATACTTTATCTGTTATTGTATTTTTTTTGCTTTTTAGAGAGAAATTCTGAAAAATGACTGAGCTTTTAGCTTAACATAACGTATAATTTTCGACTTGATTAGACGGTTTTTTCGGGCTGTTTCAACAAAAACTGTCCAAGAAAATTTCTCACTTATAAAAGGAACAAAATCACTCAGAAGTGGCTAAAAATGCAATTATAACTTTGATGTTATTTGTTCAATTTCGCAAAATAAGATACATCTAACAAGAAAAATCAATAAATGTCGTGTTCTGCATAAAAAAGAAAAATTTTATTTAATTAACAAACAAAATAAATAATAAAATATTCGATAAAATAAAAAAAAACAATAGTTATTTTTGTAATTTGCTTTAATGGGCATCTTAATCAAGTGCGATGTCATAATAGTCATTATTTAACGGAAAATTTTACGAAAATTTTTAAATTAGCAAGAAGCAAATTCGGGGCCGTATTTTTGCCAATTTCGCAAATTTCAGGAGTGTTCATTCAGTATTGCCTTCATTATCATCTATACTCGGGTTTTTTAACAAAAGAATAAAACAAAAGTTTTAAATAAATTTTTCTCTTTCAAAATTGAGACATTACCAACCGTCACAAAAATTCCTAAATTGACTAAAATAACAATTTTTGTTTAAAAACGACAAAAAGGGAACAAAATACAAAAAATAGTAAAAAAAAACAAACGTTTCATAAGACTTTAAGTTACTCATTCTTTCACTCGTTTTTGAAACTGATTTCGTGCTTTAAGATTGGTCTTATGAAACTTATTTTTTAATATACTTACAAATATTTAACGAGTTTGAGTGTAAATCGGACGCTTTATTTTACGAGTGGAATATTAAACCACGAGTGAAAACAAGTGGTT
This sequence comes from Tribolium castaneum, assembly GCF_031307605.1. NCBI lineage: Eukaryota > Metazoa > Arthropoda > Insecta > Coleoptera > Tenebrionidae > Tribolium > Tribolium castaneum. The sequence goes on from NC_087397.1 coordinate 10,378,363, forward strand.
TATCATCTACGAGGTGAAATAAATGAAACGATTTACACACAAACGAGTTGAATACAACATTTTATTTTTCGAATTACACTCAACAAGGCTCAAAATTGCTTTAAATTTATTAAAATAATCTGACGTTTTGTATTAAGAAATGCCAGACAGTTGTTAAAACTTCCTTACACAGCAGAAAAATTGTTTCGACAGCGTCGAAGAATAAAATCAATAAATAGATTAATGAATTTTATTTAATTTTTATTTTGATAGATAGGTGATGATTTCTTCATTGGTTTAATCAAAATTTCACTATTTTGTAGTTTTGAGTTTATAATTTGAGTGATAATATTTTAAAATTGAATCAAAGGACTTGTTTGCACTTTTAAGGGTTATAAAAGTGTATAAAAAGCTTTAGGAACAAAAATTGTAAAAATTCTCGGTCAGCTTTTCGTCGATCAGAACTTTAGCACGCTTGCGAGTTTTTATCTACTGCCCAATACTCTAAAAGTGTTCTAAAATAAAGTGAATAAAGTCAAATAAAAATATCTTTTTATTTTCTATCTTATCAGTCAATGATCTAATTGCGAAAACATTTTAAATATGGTTTTATAAACGTAAAATCATGCGCTAAATACGGTGTAACAGATTAAAATGCATTACGACAATGCATAGTTTTTGAGAAAAGGTCACTTAAAATGTTGAAAATTCGTGATTGACCACTTTGGAGTTATTAGATAGTTATTAGCATAGAAAAATGAGGGGTTTACAAGTAGTAAAAAAAAAACAAAAGTGGCTCTGTACTCAGAAGAAAATTTTATTAGTTTTTTAATTCTACCATTCATTAAATACTAGTTTGTAATTTTTTGTAAGATCAAATAAAATTTGCATCCAAAACAGTGTGATTGTGCTAGTTATTTCTTCAAATCAATTAAGAATTTTTATATAAATGTTGAAGTACAGCAAAATATGAGTACGACGATCTCAGAATCTAAAATAATTTCGATCTAAAAAATACCTAATGTGGTTATTTTATCTTACACGAGTCAGAGTCGTCAAAGACAATGTTATGAAACCCCCTGCAGTCAAAGTCACAGGCCTTTTAATTCTTTCCAAAAAAATCGCCAAGTCTCGTCTTGCTCTCAAATCAGATTCGTACCAGTTGGACATGTGGAAATATTGCCCGATTTCGTTGCTCTAAAAATAAATTGTTTAAACAATTAACCAGAAGGAAAATTATCTTAACTGTTGTCATGACGTCATGGCCATACCAGCAATACATTCCCACCTGTGTCATCATGCACAAGAAATAAAATAGCAAATAACCGAATTGCATACTAAACAGCGGCACCTAAAATTTGACTAAAATTTTCGATCTTTTCCCGTGAGTTGACTTACAATCATGATCGAAAATCCAGTGAAACAGATAACAATCACACTGGCGAAGAATTGTAAAAAAATGCCTTTGGAAAATGTGTGTTCGATCTTATGGACAAAGCTAAAAATTTGCGACTTTATTTAGTTTGATTTTTTTTCCACCTACTTTACGATTTCTTTGTGGTGCTTCACACATGCTTTAAATTCGAATTCGATTGTCACCAGTTCATGTCTATAGTCAATACTTTTTAATTTTTCTTTCAAAATGTCGAACTGTGCCGAAGCTATCGTTATCAGCATCCAGGTCAGGATATCAATGGTCGAATTGATACACGCAGTGATGGACAGAGCGACCATTTGGAACACAAAAGTCGGGTAGTAATATTTGGTTGTATTATAAGGCAACCATCCAGGCAATGGCAAAGCCTGAGCTTTGGTGTGGTCGATATATGGCACCATACCCCATGCAAAAACACACACGACGCACAATAGGCGAAATGTTGTGCCAACCATTTTCGTAGAAGCAACTTTTTGAGTGACTTGTTTCAGTTCATTGCTGGCAAAACCGTAAAATCGCGAACGTGTTAGTAAATCTTCAATGTGCAGCATTTTGGATCGGTGGTATCCAAAGTTTGCCAGTTTGCACATGTAGGTAACATGTGTCATGAAATAGAGCAGGGTTTCGGATAGTTTGGACAAGTCGTGTCTGGCTACAAATATTTGCATTATCATTGATAACAGTTGACCAAATGAAATCATCGTGGTTGTAACTGACGTAACGATGGTAAAAATGCCATTTTTTCGGTGTCTCTTTTCGGGTAATAACCCGGAAATGAAAGAATTTTTCTTTCAGTATTAAACGCCGTTCGTAAATCAAAATCCTAAAATTTGCAAAGTTAACAAAATAAGTTGGAAACTGTTCTTGATTTACTTTAATTGTGACAATCATTTTCGAAATCTTAAGACAAACTGCGAAGGATTTAGTTTCTTGGATTATATATTTATCGACATTTTTAATTGCTAGTGCCCGACTGATTATTATTAATTGAATAATAATCAAATATCTCTTGTCCAGTTGGTTAAATATTAATATAGGGAGGGTTGTTTCTTCGTTTGTGGTTGTTATTTATTTAAGTCTTTAAGTGTCTCTTGGAGCTGCTACTTGTTTAAAAAGATTTAATTATTTTTCCAAAGATTTAATCATATAGTAAAGTTGCTACACTAGAATTAGACAGTTCAAATAATAATTAGAAAATTAGTTTTAAACCAAAGTCTGAAATAACACCAGCAAATAAAGCGATGGTAAGAATTTTTTTATTTTACTTGAACTTTTGCGATTAATTTGATGTTTGGTCTTTTAATTCCAACTAGTTTAATCGTGAACTAAAATTTATTTCGTTTTTTGCAAATTTAGGGACAATTATTTTCTATTCTCAATGATTGAAAAATCGAAAAAACTATTTAATTGCAAATTAAGTTATAACACTTTAAAAATTGTGTTATTTTGACAATTTTGTAACATGATTTCAATAAAGAGGGTAAATGTTGATTTTAGCTACTATCAAAGTTAAAATTTTCAATATTTATAATTGAAAACTGCACTTTTTCACTCAAATAAATATAAAAAAAATTGAGAATTCTTTATCGAATTTTACAAAATTTTATATAATCTTAAATTCTGAATTACTTGTTTGGTAATTTACAATAAATTAATTAATACATTAATTTCTTAAAATTTTTAGATTAGTAATTAGATCTTAAAAAATCCTTTCATTCATCAAATAATTATTTTTTCGGGTAGGTACCTCGTATTTAGTCGAAACGTCTCGGAATCAGGCATATGTAAAGACTACCATAAAGTGGTAGGTAAAAGGTAAATTTCCATTTATTAAGTAAAATACAGGATGTATCAGAAATACGTGTGTTAATTTTATCATCAAATACAACAACTTTTCTATATAACATTTTGCAAAATTCTTCTTTATAATTTTCTTTCGTGCAAACCAAAGCCAGTGCAAACGAGCCGGTCAGTGTTTAATAATTACTTTGTATTCATAGCAACAATTTGCATTGTTGTTTTAAATTGGTTTCTATCATAACGAAAGTAGTTAAGCATTTTTATTTTTGTACTTATAGCCAGGTACACGTTTCAGAATGTTATCGTTTTCTAAATTTTTTAGTAAATTTGTGGATTTTTTATTGAAAAATTACAAATTGAAAAGGTGTTTTATTTGTAGAGCTCTGCTACCTACTGCTAAAATTAAGACACGTATTTTCTATACTATAAATACTAGATAAAATAATTTAAGTACTAATGGTAACGTACTCCCATATTTAAATAAGATTTGCAAAAGAAAAAATAATAATACTGTTTATAAAACACTATTAGCTGTTTCAAAACTATAAAAACGCCAACGTAAATTATTTTTTTAAATAAGGTTGATAAAATTGTAAAATAATTATTATTGAAACCATAAATTACATTACCTATTAATTTTTTAAAGTGCGACGTTGGCGTTTATATAGTTTTGAAACAGCTAATATAGGTATTTAACAATACTTTCTAGGCTAAATATTTGAAATGAGAGACGTGGAGTAAAATTATTTTTTTAGTGGAAAAAAGTAAAAAGAGTAATTGCTCTTCTTCTTACTTGTTTTACAAAAGAATTGTTATTCATAATTTTTTTTTCTTGTAAGTAATTTTTAGTTAGTACTACCTGTTTTCACATAGCGTTTATTATTTTTGCTTAGCAATTATTATTTTTACCTAGCGTTTACTATTTTTTACCTAGCATATACTAATTTTACATAGAAATTTTTATTTTCACTTCGCGTTTATTATATTTTTAAATTAAGAAGTAACTCGTGTTTTACATTTTTCTTATCGAAATATTTTTGAACGTTTCCATGGCATTTTAAATCATTTGGAGAAAAATTTATATACTGGCGTAAACCAGCTAAAGCATATTTTTATATGTTTAAATGTTTTCAATTTTCTACAATTCTTTATAATCGAACTTATAATTAAAATGAATTAATTAATATTATAATAGTCTTTGAAATTAATTATTTTTAATTATTCCTAATAAAATTCTGAAACAAATAATGCTTAAATGTTGTTTGTCTAAATATTACCTGAAAAAACAACTTTTAAACATCGTATTTATTAGAAATTATAAAAAAATTATCGACATAATATTAATTTTAATTGTAAGGAATTGTAAAAAAAAATTACTAACAAGCTTTTATTTCTGTGTGATTATTAGTAGACTTACTCTGCATACAAGGCAAAAGCAAAGAAGAAAAAAAAGAGGAAATCTCGAGATATCTAAGATTCCAATAATGTTAAAAAATTGACTAATAGTTGCATGTTTGTTTTTTAAGCTGCATAACTTAAAATAAGCATTTTATGTGATTGAAACAAATGGGCATTTAAATCGTTTACTTTTTCGTACCTAAATAAAGTTTATGCGAGTTTTAATAAAATATATTCAAAATAAAAATAGTCCAAAAACCTAAAATTCGGTTCTACGACTTTAGACGATTATTATTTTTAAATTCTTATTTTATTTGTCTCGGTTGTTGCCATTATAAATAAATTATTAAGGGTATATTTCGATTTTTTTTATAAGACTTGTAGTTAATAAAAAAAAAGAGTTTTTGACTTCATTTAATCCGGAAAATTGTTATTAGTTAAAAGACTAGCGTATTGTTTATTATATTGACTTTTTACTCAGTGTAAACTACTTAAACCACTAACAAATTTTAAATGTAATTTTTTGAAAACCGATCGACAATCTGTTTCAAATTAACTAAAATTGAAAACTTTAATATCATGTTTTTGCTCTCAGAGAAGTTTGTAAAACGTTAAAAATGTGTGAGTCAAACAAGTTTTAAAAAAATCTAAATTATTAAATGGCTGAATACCTAAAAAATGGTATCGTTTAAAACTTAGATGTTTAGGTAAAATGGCGTGCGAGTAAAGGGAAATTGAAAATATTGTTACATTTTGTGAATATTCTATTTAATTTACTTTAATAGTTAAAGATCGTGTAGAACTATTCTAATTCTGCTTTAGCCCTTGATCTTCCTAAACTTCGTTATACAAATGTTGAAGTACAGCGACATAAGAATATGATGATCTCAGAATCTAAAAACTGATTAGCAAAATCTTAATCAGAACACAAATAAAAATACTTACCCGAGTTAAAGTGACCAAAGAGAGAGTAATAAAATTCCCAGCAGTAAACGTTACAGGTTTTTTCACTCTTTCCATGAAAATAATTATATCTTTTCTAAAGGCCACATCGGATTCATACCAGTTAGACATGTAAAAATCTTGTCCGATTTCATCACTCTAAAAGTTTTTGTTTAAAATAAGATTTTTAACAGTTGTGAATATTTTTACAGTTGTCATGACATAATGGCCGTACCAACAGTAAATAGCCACTTGCGATATCATACACATAAAGTACAGTGTTAAATACAAAAATTGCATACTTAGAACAGGAGTCTGAAAATATGTGTTACAAGTATACTAGTTTAATTGAAATAATTCCCAACTTACAATTATAATCAAAAATCCTGCAAAACAAATAACGATAACACTGGCGAAAAACTGTATAAAGATCCCTTTGGAAAAGGTTTTTTCTACGTTTTTAACATAACTGCAAAAACACGCCATTAAACAAAATTGAAACAAATTGTCCCCTACTTGACGATTTCTTTATGGTGTTTCACACAAGTTTTAAACTGAATTTGGAGCGATGTTGTTTCAAGTTTGTAGTCGAGATCTTTGAGTTTCCTTTTTAAAATATCAAATTGTACAGATGCTATTGTTATTAACTTCCAGGTCAAAATATCAATTGTTGAATTAACCGATGCAGTGATGGAAACAGCAACCATTTGGAAAAAATAGGTCGGGTAGTAATATTTTGTTGTATCATAGGGTAACCATCCAGGTAATGGCAAAGCCATGGCTTTAGTGTGGTCTAAATACGGAACCAAACCATAAGCTATACAAGCCAGTACGCAAAAAATCCTAAACAAATTTGCAACCGTGTTCGTGGCTTCAATTCCATCTTTTATTATTGTCAGCTCGTTTTGTGAAAATCCGTAAAATCTTGGACGTGATAGCAAATCTTCAATGTGTAGCAGTTTGCTTTTGTAAAACAACAAGTTTACCAATTTGCACATATAAGTGAAATGTGTCATAAAGAAAAGCAACGTTTCTGATAAAACTGTTAAATCATTTCCTGCGACTATAATCTGCATTACCATTGACAGGAATTGGGCTATGGTTATCAGTGAGGCAATAGCACATATGATAAGACTCGAAAAACCAGCTTGTCTCTGATAATAGCCTGAAAGTGAAAAAATCGCTTTTTCAAATGCGAAAGCAGCTCTGAAATCATAATCCTAAAATCAGCAAATGTAAAACTGCCTAACGGTAATTCAAGATATGACTTCTATTGTAACCCCCATCACTTCAAAATGCCAAGAGCGACTGTATTAAATTATATTTCTGAAATCATAATTATTCATCGATAGATTTAATTGGTAGTGCCTGACTGATTATTAATTGAATAATAATCAAATATCTCTTGGCCACTTGGTCAAATATTAATGCAGCGAGGGTTGGCTCTTCGACAGCTTGTTATTTATTTAAGTGTAGAAAATGCTTCAAGTGGATTTATTTTGGGCATATTAAATTAAAATTGCAGATATTTTGAGTATGTATTTTTTCTTCGTTCTGTTTGTCCAATTTTTATTGAGCAAAAGTCGATTTTTTAGTATAGGCAGTGCCAATTTAAGCGCTTTTTAGCAAAACTTAAATTTTGACGAAATAAAAGTAAAACAAACCCAAAAGCAAAAATAATGGTATAAGAAAAAGATAATAATTGGAGCAACTGGGAACTAATAAATTTTGATTATTTTTTTTAATTATTACGTATTTTTTGTGTATTTCTGAAACATGTGTTCGGACTGCCAATTTCGAAATTACTTTTTTTATGACAATGCGCTTTTTTCGACTCAAAATAATTGATCAATCAGTTTTTTCATGAGCAAGGATCCATAAAATAGTTCTTTAACTGCCAGGATAGGTATTACTTTTTTATTTTTTTTTTCAAAAGTATGACTTAATATAATCAATTCCAAAGAACTAAAATTAATTAGCACACAAAATTTATATTTTTGTTATGGGTCATTTTTAGTTTTATTAAATGACAACTGAGATTTTTAAATTGTGTACACATTTTCATCTTTCTGGTAAGTATAAAAAAATTCAAAAAAATTTAACAAAAATTAAAAATAGAAGAAAATAAATTATAAAATATATAAAAGTTTTAATAGAATAACACAAAAAGAGCTTTATTTTTTTGTTCTTGTTTTATTTTATAAAGGGTAATTGTTGTCTGTTTACTTTTTTTTGTTAAGGTGTCATAGTAAATGTTTTCACGCTAATTATACAAAAAATATATAAAAAACAATTGTCGCTTATAAAATAAGTCAAGAGGAAACAGATAAAGCTTATTATGTTTAATTGTCAATATTTTTTATGTTTTATATTTTTTTTATTTTCAGAAAGACAATGATGTGTAGTATTTGAAGCGTAAACATAATTGTGGATTGTCATTTAGAAATACGTCACAACTCAAAGACGAATGACATCATAAATGTCACTATAATGTTAAAATGTACATATAAAAAATAAAATTGACATGTTCAAGGATTTTTTAAAAAATGAGGAATACCAATAAAGATATTAATTTTTAGCGTTACTTTGAGTTTGTATAAAAAATTATAACAAAATTCAGAATAATATAATAATTGGCTTTCGACAAGATATGGCATAAAGGAATTCTATTATATGCTATTTCAGAACTATAAACACGCCAACGTCAATTTTTTACTCAAAATTAGCTATTATAAACTATTCATGCACTTTAAAAAAAATAATAGCCAATGTTCAGTGAGATATTTAATCATTAATAGCTATGTATTTTATAATTTTATCAATCTTCTTAAAAAATTAATTGGTTGACGTTTTTATAGTTTTGAAGCAGCCAATAACATTTTTTTTTAAATTGTTGGTAGTCTTTAAAATTGCATTTATTTAAATTATTAATTTTTATTTATTTTTGGGACTACTGACATTTTTGTACGGATTTTTTGCACAAAACAACATTTAAGAACACTAAAATAAAATAATTTTTTCCAGCGACTTACCATTATCATTAATTTATAAATTTTAATTTAACATATGGTAGAAAAAATCTAAAAAAATCATGTGCATAGAGAAAAATGCAGGGTGAATCTGTTAAAATTATATTTTTATTTTTACTATATCTCAAGAACTAATAATCGCACAGGATATATTGTTTGCGATAAAATACTTTGTATTTTTTGCTATATTTGTGAATTTTGCAGAATTATACTACAGTTTCTGTTCCTGTTCCAGTTCCTAATTAAAATTATTAATTGATGCATTATTTACTGTTAAGTAGCTGCAAAACGTATTATTTCTTGTTTCATCTGTAAACAAGCGATGCTCAAATATTGTTTTGTAATAAAATTCCGTAACAAAATGATGTCCCTATCCTCAAAAAAGTATTTATTATTTTAATGATTTTTTATATTTTTTTAATAAAATATTTACTTACCGTTCTAGAACTTTAAAATACGAGTAAATGCAACTTACCGTCTTGGAAAAAGACGTTGTAAACAATCAAATTGAGCTCAATCGTTAAAAAAAATGTTTTGCTTGTGATTTCCAGTTCATTACAAAGATTAAATTGCAAAAAGCTTTGTCTTTTTTTCTGTATGTTATATTTGCACTTTTTGTGTTTTTTTTCTCTCCTAGGTCATATTTATTTATATTAAGATAGGTAAAAACATGAAAGCAAAACAAAAAAAAAATTAATTCAGTCTTTATTTCTCAAAATAAAACAATTCAAAAACTTGACACAATAAACTCTATATTACTTCAACTAAGATTAATTATCAACATATTCAAATTTACACCAGTTCCTCACAAGATAATTAGGACTTGTTGTATAGATGTTTCAATACCGCAAAATACGAGTAAGACGAACGCAAAATCTAAAAAAAAAATTGTACAAAATTGAAGTAAACAGACTCATTTTTATATTTTATTACGCGAGTAAAAGTATTCAGAGACAGAACAACAAAGCCTCCAGCGGTTAGAGTAATGGGCCTTTTGGCTCTTTCTAAAAATATTGCAAAATCTTTCCGCAGAGTCAAGCTCGAGTCGTACCAATTTGCCAGATAGAAGTACTGACCGATTTCATCGCTCTGAAAAAGTAAATCATTACACAATTCTCATTGTTTCTCATAATTAACTGTGGTCATAATTTCGTGGCCGTACCAACAATACATTCCAAGTTGTATCATCATACAACAGAAATACATAATCGTGTTAGCGAATTGGAAAGTTAATACTGGGACCTGAAATTTGACTAGGTTTGGTAATTTATTATTATCGTTGTTTTAGCAATTTACAACAAGCATTAAGAAGCCGGTAAAACAGATAACAAGAGCACTGCACAGAAATTGCAAAAGAATTCCTTGCGAAAAACTTTGCTCGACTTTGGTTGTGAATCTACAAAATTAACAAAAAAATTAAATCAGTAAAAGTTTGTTACAACAAACTTGATAATCTCTTCGTGATGTCTTATACAATCCTTGAATGTTTCCCGAATATCATGTTCTTTGTCGTAATTGTAATAAATGTTTTTTAAATTTTCTTTCAAAATATCACACTGGAATGAAGCTATTGTTACTAATAGCCACGACAGAATATCAATGGAGGAATCCATGTGAGCGGTTATTGAAATACCAGCAACTTCAAAGAAATAAGTTCCGTAATAATATTTATCAGTCCAATTAAACGGGAACCATCCAGGTGTCGGCAAAGTCTTTGATTTTCCTGGATCAAAGTACGGTACCAGGACATAAAGAACCACACACCATACACAAACAATCCGAAATGTTTTTGCAACTAAATTAAATTTTCTGATTTTTTCATTCATTCCCGTCTTTTCTATTAAATCAAGGGATAGTGTTTTCTGAAATCTGGTTGTTTTTAACATGTCTTCAATATCAAGCAACAGCTTTTTGTGGTACTCCAAGTTGGCCAATTTGCACACAAAGGTCAAATGAGTTGTTAAAAAGTACAAAGTTTCCGAAAGGACCATCAAATCATTTCGTTTAATTACCGATTGAATTATCATCGAGAAAAGCATACCCAGGGAAATAATCCATTGAATCGTACCGCTGAAAAAATGAAAATAGTTTTTTTCGTACTCTCTTAAAGGATAGAATCCTGAAATTGTTAGAATTTTTTTCTCCCGTGCGAAAACATTCCGAAAAGTGTAGTCCTAAAACCGACAAATTACTCATTTCTGGAACAAGTTTGCTCACCTCAGACATAATTTTCGACTGACTTTGTCAGATTTTCGAGGAGAAATAAATCTATGGTTGCTGGTTTAAGTCAAAAATCGATTTGTATTTGGTAATTAAATGAACCGAACATATCTGGCTCGGTAATTATTCATTGAAATTAGGGTTGTTTTCAACTTGTTATTTATTAAACTGGAAGAGGGTTGGGTTGATACTTGGCACTTTTATTACAAAACAATTTACACCAAAGATATAATTTACGTTTTTAAAATAGTTTCGTGACCTGACCAACGCAGGTTATTACGTCATGCATAATTGAACGAAATTTGATTTTTAAATCGGGAGTCTTTGTAGAAATCTCAACTTTCAAGAGAAATAGAAAAACTAATTTTTTTAAGTTTTTGTGCAATACCTGTCTTATTCATTACATATTTAAAAAAGAAATTATCATCGTTATACGAAACTCGGCTGTTAACGGACTCCGACACTCCTCAAAGCAATATTAAAGTGGTAATTAATTTTCCTCTAATTAGCTGTGATAGTTATTGATAATTTTGTTATCTTTAAACTGTAACTTTAGCAAAAAGTTTATAAATAAATTAATTTGTGATAAGAAGGGTTTTAAGTCTTGGCACCTTTAAGTTAAATGGAATGCTAAATGGTGGATGCGCCGGGATAATAAATGGCAATAATTTTTCCATTACTATTATAAAAGATTTCAGGCTGTAAAGCGTTTTAGCTGTTAGATTTTATTTATTACAAAACATTGCCTAACGCCTGTACTAAAGTTACTGTGGGATAACTTAAGAGAATGTTTTCTGGTACCTACATCTGTAGAGATGTAAAGAGAACAGCTATCTTATTGGCGAATTTACCTTTTTGGTAGAACAGAAGACTGTTATTAAATCATTTTTTCTACATCTTGCTACTAAGGTAAGTAAACTCATAATCTAGAGTCTTTTGCAATAAGACGGTCTAGAGAGACCAAAGGGAATTACTTCCAAGAAATCAATATTTCTTTTGAGGTATATAAGTTTATGCATTTTTTGCGTATTTTAAATTAGGTTTCACATTACATTACAAAGTGGAAAAACGTTTTAAACGAAACCTTGCGTAACATAATCACTTAAAAGTGGTAAAGAATCACTGAGTGTGGTGACTAGTTTGTGATTAAAAGACCGATCAAATAAAAAGGCATTTAGTCATGAAAAAAGTTGACTATAGTGAAACCTCACTTAAGAACGAACACTTTTTTACAACGGACATTTTTGTAGGAATGTAACAAAACCTATATTAAAATGTTAAAAAATTTCCACTTTCTATTAGTGGACACCTTTCCATAACGGACACTTAAAAATTCCTTATCGGCGTTCGTTGTTGAGAGGTTTTCTGTATTTAAACCACAATCTTGCAATTTGTACAACGAACGTTTTTTTGGTATTCTATCAAATGTTATTTAAAAGTCTAGACAGACAACATCTACATAGTTCAATGCATCTAACTTCTTTGTCCAAGCGTTATTAAGACTGCATAAAATATTTTCCAGATATAAAACTGTAAACGAGTCAGAAACTTAATCATTTCGTTATAAACAATACAATCTAGAAGCTAGTTACTAAGGTAACTGTAGTTTTTTGCATCAAATTTATCTCCTTCTTTTTTAAATTTGGCTAAGTAGCGCTGTTTTCCTATCATTCGATAATTTACAGACCCAAAAAGAATGATGCATAATAATCGATAATCGTTTGCATGGCGTTTGTATTTGGAAAATATGCACATTTTTTTAATGACTAGCAACAATATCGTGTAAGGCTCTTCAACAAAAACTTTGGAGAAAGTTTTCGCAAACTTCGCAAATAAAACCAGATAACCTGGAACGATTGTGTTAAAAAGAGCTTTCGGATTTTTCAAGTCAACAATATGCATTTTATATTTATAATGATAAATGATAATAATAAATAATGATAATGAAAGACAGTTTGTTGCATGTTTAGTGCGTTTGTATGTTCTATCCGTTCAATTTTTTCTAATTTGTCGAAGAATGTGGTTTTTGATCTATGATTTCTTTGACGATATTTTTATTGTTTTGACTGTTGTATTTAAGAAAACCAAACCGTTTAGTTTGTGTAAAAAAATATATTTCAGTTTTCTTCTTTTTGCTCTTAATCTAAATCTTTGTAATCACTAATTGCTTTCAGGAAACTAATGGTCAGTTTTATTAACATAATTGAATTTAAAGGAGCATTAAATTAATAAATGTTATTTATAGTTTATAATGTGCTGATTACTTTGGATTTGTTGACAAAACTTTCACATTCTAAATCAGCAATCAGCATTAACTTTAAAGTATTTTTATTTCGACTTTGAAACTGGTCCTTATGCATATAGTTTATGATTTTTTTAACTGATTTTGTTAATCTATTTTATTGAACAATGCATATTTATCTTACTTCCCTATAAAAATAATAAAGTTGCAAGGGGGGCGTATACTAAACTGAAACACCCGGTATATTATTTTTAAAGACTTTGACATTTGTTTACAGACTTTACATTTAATTATAATGTTTAGTGCGTTATATTATAAAGTGTGGTAAGCAATAAGTAATAAAAAGTAAGAAAGAAATAACGCTGAAGATTTTTGATCTATTGTTATGTTTTTGGTGTTTAGATAGACAGCCAACAATACGTTTTTTGCCGGCATTTTTTAAACAGCGTCCTTGGCTGTCAAGGTCGAATCTGACAAGGAGTATCTTATTGTCAAAAAATCCAAAGTGGGTCGGAAATTCGTTTGGAGTCTGTTTCAGAAAAATAAACGTAATTAGTTTGATTAATCGATAAAGGAGTCAACCGTGATATTGGCTGTTTGGGTCAAGCTGTGAGATGGATTTACAAATAGCCATTGGTTGATGTCATCTCCCTTTATAGCATTTTTGCTATAGCAGAAGCAAGTAGGAGTGCATGCAAGAGCACTCCTGCTTTCCTTATCTATTGTAAATAGACCGTTGATAATAAACAATGGTGTTTGAAAGCGTATTAACTCAGGTATTAAACCGCTTCCTTGGTGCCTATGTAGAGAATTTAGACACAAATCAACTAAGAGTGGGAATATGGGGAGGTAAGTCAATATTGCAGCTCTAGTTTCATTTTTATCTTTTTTTTTCTCAAGGCGACGTCGAATTAAAGGATTTGGTTTTGAAGCAGTCCGCTTTAGACGACTTGGACCTCCCTCTTCAAACTATCTACGGCAGAATAGGGAAGCTAGTTTTGAAAATACCGTGGAAGAATTTATATGGGGCTGCTTTCGTTATAAACATTGAAGATATCTATCTTCTTGCAGCCCCAAACCAACAAGTTATCTACAATGAAGAGAAAGAAGAAATCAAAAAGTCGGAAGCCAAGAAACGAGAGATTCTTAAAGTTGAATTGGCGAAAAAACAAGAAGCTGACAAGGGTTTGTTGTCTGTTTATACTTGAAAAAAAAACAATTCAAGTAAATTTATTACAGACAAACCTAAAGCTGACAACACATTTGTGGAGAAATTAGTGACACAAATCATCAAAAATATCCAATTAAATATCAAAAATATTCATATTAGGTATGAGGATAAGGTCACAAGTCCTACACCTTTTGCGTTAGGAATCACACTGAGTGATTTACATGTTGTGAGCACTGATGAGAACTGGAAACCTGCCATAACGAAAGAAGATATCACAAAGATCTTTAAAGTAATTTTTCATCAGAAAATAATATTTTCTTCATTGAATGTTTGTAGATTGTTACACTGGATGGTTTAGCGATTTACTGGAATTCAAACACCGCTTGCTACGATGGACTCCCTAAAGTCGACATGTTACACAAAATGTGTACAGAAATTGCATCAAAAAATAATACACCCATTAATTACAAGTATGGTAAGTATGTAAAACACTATGACATCACTAGTTAGTCACTTCTGACATAACTAATGTGATAAAGAATGAGTCTTTAAGGTCAACGAGAGTAAACAAACTGATAAAATATTTAGAGTGGCATTCTTTTGGCAATTTTTTTTCATGAAAAAATTATAGATAGTTTGTATAATTGCGTCCGGAAATGTCACAACGTTTCCATTGTTCGGTTTTGACGACCCAGTGAATAATGTCAATGTTATTCTAACTTGAAAACAAAAAATAATGAGCAAATATATTTTAATCGTGATAATAAAGCGAATTATTTTTAGAATTTATTGGCATGCTATAACAGAAATGTTGGCCTGCTTAAATAAGCTTTGGAAAAAGAACGATTCACACAGCGAAAGTTTTTCGATTAAAATAAATCATTTTATATTGAATTAAACTAGGTCCTGACATTTGGCTAGAAGGTCATCGGCTTTTGTCCTTTGATCCGAAATTATGTCACTCCTAATTATATTAATCTCAATTTTGTGAATGGTTTTATAAACACAAATTTATGTAAAATATTTAAAACATGTCACGGCCTTGGAGAGATTTACTTAATTGTTTTGCTAACAAAAGGTATTTATAGAACTGTGGTAAATTAGTACTAATATTTTATAACGGTCGTAAAATACACATGTTGGCGGGTTTTTCGTTTAGTCTGCGGTCCGTTTAAAAATTACAATTTTTGGGCATTGGCGCTACGTATACAGGGTGATTCAAATGTATCGGACCAACTTTTGCGTGATGATAAAAGAAGTTGCATTTTTTTGGTTTTTCTTAGCAATCGTATTTTTTTGTTGGTCTTTCTTTTTTTTTGTTTCGTTTTCGAATTTGCTAGTTTTTGTCAATGTTTTAAATACACCATAAAATACGATATGATGATTTTTTCAATAGGTATCTGTTTAATGTTGCAAGGTCTGCCACTTTTGTTAAATAAATTTAAGAAAATATAATTTAAATAGCTAAAAATTTATTATAAAAATCTAATTTTGAAGACTATATCTTGTAAAAAAAGGCTCAAATAATTTTTTGTCATAGGATTTTTTAACTCATTTTGCTCGTAATGTCAGCTTTCGGTAGATATGGTTCGCGATTTTGGAATCACCTTGTTTAAAAAAAATAAAGACAAATTAAAATAATAATAATACGAAAAAATAAAGAACAATGTAAACATTCTAAACATTTTGTAACTTAATTTGCTATTGAAATAGTATTCAAAGAAGACAATCGTTGTTGGGAATATAGTCTAGTAGGTTTTTAAAATAAGTATTTTAACTTTAAAGTCTGAAAGGTTTTTTTTAATGTAGCAAATACTATTTGACCGTATCCTACTTTTGAGATCAAAAGTTCTCAAAAAACATTGATTCTCAAAAGTTCTGGCTTGTTTTAATTTGATAAAAATTGCTCATAAATGCAAAAAGAGGTATAATAAAACAAATTATAATTAAAAAATGATTGGGAATTTGGCGATTTTCTTAAAGCAAATCGATTTTCAGATTATCTTATAAGATAAAATCAAAATAGTTTCACTTTTTCGAATGGTTTTGCGGTAATTGAGAAAATAAATAAAAAATTCTTAATATTTTTTTCCAAAAATTCAAAATGTTAAAAAAACAGGTTTATAGTATAAATTTTAATTTGCACTTTACCAAGGAACAAACCGTTTCGCTTTAAGAGTTATTGATTCGCCGTAATTGTTTCTTTCTTTGTTGAGATTTTTGTCGAAAACTATTAGAGACAACTCATAAAACTCATTATCTTTTAAAAGCTCTTTTAATTATCTATCTTTTTTTTAAAGATCGCTGTTCTCCGACTAATACTTTTCTCGCAAATTGCTCATAAAACAAAACTGTAAAATTTAAAAAAATCATAACTAAAAAACTATTGTGAATACGGAATTTTCTTGACGTTAATCGATTTTCTGGATTATTTTACATAAGATAGTATCAAATTGGTTCTACTTTTTCGAATAGTTTTGTTGTAATTGAAAAAAATTAAATAATTCAAAATACTTTCTGATAAAAATTCAATGTTTTGAGAAGAAATTCTATTGTATAGACTTTAATTTGATCTTTACGATGGAAACAACCGTTCTGCTCTAAGATTATAGATTCGCCGTAATTGCTTCCTTCTTCGTCGAGATTTTTGTCGGTTTGCGGTACCTGGAACAATAACTTCTGAACTATTAGCAATGGCTCGATAATGCTTATTATCTGTGGAAAGCTCTTTCAATTATCTATCTTTTTCTTAAAAATATCATTGTTCTCCGACTAATAGTTTTCTCGTAATTTGCTCATAAAAGCAAAAATGGGCAAATATAAAAAAATATATTAAAAGAACTATTAGGAATTTGGCAAATTTCTTAAAAGCAATCGATTTCCGAGATTCTTTTACATAAGATAAAACTGTTAAAGAATAATACAACCACAACCTATCTGTTTTTAATCTTAATGTAGTTTTTTTGTCATAACAATAAAAAAAACTTTTGCGAGAGAACCTCATCAATCATAGGCTACTTTCAGAAGTAACTAAAAACACGCATAAATAAAAATAAAATTGCTTGTATGTCTCAAAGAAAATATCGTTTCTTGACACTGTTTATTTTTCTGAGACATTACTGAGTTTAAGACGATATAAAATTCCTATTACCTCAAGCTAGATAAATCGCCAACACACATAAAAAAGTTATGGCCAATCAACGCCTGGTTCATTTTGTTTAGTCTGCAGTCCGCTCATTTTTACAGTTTTGGGACCAATCAACGCCTCGGCTCGCCTCCGCATCAACCAGCGCCCTGAACTCGACAAACCCGCTTTCACTATTCCCAAAATCCACTTAAATCTCGACATGGAACGCCTTTTCGTTGGCATAACCAAAGCCCAATATCGCGATATTATAGCTCTTGGTGATTCCATGGACCGCATGATGAAGGGAACCCCCTACCGCAAATTCCGCCCCAACGTGCCTTCCTACAAAGGCAACTACAAAACGTGGTGGCATTTCGCGTACAATTGCGTGCTGGAAGGCGAAGTCAGGCGGAGGAGACGCAATTGGGATTGGAACCACATTTGCAAACATCGCGATTTGTGTCGGGAATATGGGACTCTATACGAGAAAAAACTGCAAAATAAGGCGACCAGTGATGAGTTGAGTCGTATCGAAGAGTGCGAGAAAGTGATCGATGTCTTCAATATTGTTATTATAAGACAGAGGGTTGAGTTTGAGAATGAGAGACGGGTGAAGACTAAAGGGCCAGAAAAGGGTTGGTTTGGGTGGATGTGGGGGAGTAAAACTTCAATCGATTCGGATAGTCTAGAGTCTGATAGTGGCACCGAACTCAGTAAAAAACACAAGCTCTTGTTTCACTCATACATTGTTTTGCTTCGCAGGGAAACAATTCCAAAATGCGATGACCAAAGAGGAGAAAGAACGGCTGTATAAGGCTATAGGTTATCAGGAAAATGCGTTACCGTCTGAGTTTCCTGAGGCTTACGTCGACAATTCATGCACTTTTATTCTACGAACGCTTGAAGTCGAATTAAGTGACGACTCAGGAAACGTCAAAAGGGTTGTTTTTACTGAACTTAAAGGGGTCAAGTGTCGCGTGGACACCAGAGCGGCGGCCAATGCCTTAAAGTATGTCAAAGTCTAGTCAAATGTTGTGGATATAAGTTAATATGGAATATTTGAAAACGTTAAATCAAAGAGTTTTTTGTTTAAACTCTCGAGAAGGGGAAATAAAATAAAATGGTTTTTAAAGATTATTCAAAGTCGGTAAGAGCTGGAAAAAAGCACAAAATTTTACATAAAATTGTTCTCTTGACTTTTTTGATATTGTTCAAATTATCAAAGGGTGATAAGTGTAAAGGGATGAAATGTACAACTTAAAAAAATTATCTAAAATACTTAATTGTTGTGTGAAATTTTTGTTGAAT
Source organism: Tribolium castaneum (assembly GCF_031307605.1). Taxonomy (NCBI): domain Eukaryota; kingdom Metazoa; phylum Arthropoda; class Insecta; order Coleoptera; family Tenebrionidae; genus Tribolium; species Tribolium castaneum. The sequence goes on from NC_087397.1 coordinate 10,397,014, forward strand.
TAGAATTCGAACGTTGTTTTTGGATTTATAATTGTTTTCATTATGAAAAAGGCGTTTTGGCAAAAAATACAAAAATCTAAAATTGGACAAATTTTGAGTATATTCTCATATCTTCCTGTAAATTAAGCTAGAAGTTTTTTTGCAAAAGATTTCTTAGTAAATGCAGAGCGTTACGTATTTACACATGTTTGAGTTTTGATAAAAGATAACCGGAAAAATTAAATTTTTTTTTAATGGTACTAATTTGTGTAGTGAAATTTTTTATAAACGAGAAAGTTTTTTATTTTTATATTTGAGATGAAATGGAACTAAGGCTTCAAATTAGTTTTTGGTGCAAGAATCATTTCGATAATTAAAATAATTAAAAAATTAATTGTCACGCCAAAAAGTTTAAAAGTAGAGGAATATTAATTGATAAGTGACATTAATTATATTTTTAACTACAGCGAAACCTTTTTTAATGGACATCTCCGTATAATGGACACCTTTTCACAACGGACATTTTTGTAGGAACGTAACGGAACCTATATTAAAATTTCTCTGCACAACAATTAAAGATTTCCCATCGGTGCTTGTTTTTTTTATCTTTTACAAAAAAAAAAAAACGAAGTTTCTAGCTTTACTCAGAAGGCAGATACGAGAATGTAAACACAAAATTTGTCCAGTTTTAGGTAAAACGGTTTTTTCACCTTTTCAGTGAATTAAAATTTCGTAATTTAATTCTATTGCGTCACTTTTAGGCTTTTTAAATATGTACTGAAGATAAAAAAGTTTTTTTGATTTTTTTGCTAAAATCAACCGAGTTAGGGCGGTTAAAAGTAAAGGAATAATATTAATTGATAAGTGACATTCATTATTTTTTAACTACTAGTGAAACCTTTCTTAATGGAAATTTCTAAATAACGGACACCTCTTCACAACGGACATTTTGATAGGAACGGAACGAAACCTATGTTAAAATTTCTTTGCACCACGGACAATTAAGGATTTCTCATCGGTGTCCGTTGTTAAGAGGCTTTAATGTATTTACCATTTTTAGCCCTCAAAATGTTTTCTAAGAGATCGAGCTTCAGAGGGAAATACACTGATTTCACCTTGATCGCATTTTTCAGTAATTGTAAATTGCAATAACTTGAGTGTTGCAGCTATGAAATAATAATTGCAGAATCTTATCTGAATATTAGCTTCTGGGGTCTATCTTTTAACATAAATACTTTCTCGCATCTGGAAAAATTTACTACACAAATATGTAACGTTACAAGAAAATGTAATTTTTTTGTTTCTCTTTATCAAAACTTAACCTTGTGTAACTACATAAAACTTTGCATTTATTGAGGAATCTTTTGACAAAAAAAACGAAGTTTCTAGCTAGCTAGAAGGCAGATAGGATGTAAACGCAAAATTTGTCCAGTTTTAGGTAAAACGGTTTTTTCACCCCTTCGCTTTTCTTTAACTAAAGATTTTTAAAGACTCCACAGTAACTTATATTCCACAACATTTAGGGCTTATTCGAGTGCACTTTTTACACATTCCCAAATTACAAATAAATGTGTTTTTAAAGGCTTCATGTCAAAATCGATGAGTTCCAAACGTTTGGTCTCCAACAAGACGATTTTTTGCCGAAAATAATCACCTCAGAGACTGGAAAAGACGACAGTGGGTTGCTTCAAGTGCTCTTCGAGACCAATCCTCTCGATAAAAAATGCGGTCAAAGACTGCATGTCACCTCCCAACCGCTTAAAATCGTCTACGATGCACAAACTGTCTTGAAAGCGATTGAAATTTTCAAAGTTCCGTCTTCGTCAGCTTTGGACCAGATTTCGGCAGCGGCCGATTCCGGTCTTTCTAATATGAAAGAAATGACTTCGAGTGGTCTCCAGCACGCGATTGACACCCACGTTCATCTCGATCTCAAAGTAGATTTTCGTGCCCCTTACATTATAATCCCCTATGGAGGGAAATACACCGAAAATGAAAATGTCCTAGTGGTCAATTTAGGTAATTTCCAAATGCACTCACTTGATCGGCCGCCAAGGAGGGATGTGAGGCAGATGTATGCCGAAGGGTGCGACGAGAAGGAGATTTTGACACAGCTGATGGCTCAAAGTTACGATCAGTTTGCGTTGGAATTGACTCGAGTGCAAATTCTAATCGCACAAAGTGATGAAGACTGGGAAGTTCACGTGAGTGAGGTGAAGACCAGCGATATGCACATTTTAGAACCAATTAATTTGAAAGTCAATCTCGCAACTTGTATGATCACTGATGATCCAAAGTTGCCACATATGAAGATTTCAGGGGAATTACCCTCGATTATTGTTAATGTTTCTGATGCCCGATTGTTACTACTGATGGCGTTGGGGAATAGCATTCCTTTACCCCAAAGTGACATTCCGGAACCTACACCTTTAGCGGTAAGTTGTGCGATTTAAATTAAAAGTGTAAAACTACCATAAAAAAGAAATTAAATGGTGTATTATCAAATGTGATATAAATGTGATCGTTTTTTAATCTTTTTCGATTTTTTTTTAGTTTTCGAGATCTGCAATTAATTTTTTGTTAATAATTTATTTTTTTAAATATTTTTGGGTTAAAATAATATTGCTTAAACAATACTACCTGTTTTTTAACAGAGGTCTTTTTTTTCAACAAACTTATACATTTTGCACTGTTAGCTTTTTAGATTCTGCAAAGTGAAAAGTTTTTTTTTTATGAAGATAATTGGAAAAACAGTTTTATCTACCTTTTAGTTTATTGTAAAATGATTTGTACAAAAAAAAACACAAGACTTTTCTATCGACCATTCTGCCACTTTTCACAATTATGTTTTCTATGTGAAATAATGAAACTTTTTGGGACAGTTGTATACAGTTTTTTCTTTTACAAAGAAAGAAGTTATAGGATAATTGATAAAATATTACAAGCGAATGTGTTATTGAATTATTTTGTCGATTTTGTATGTTATTTTCTTCATTTTTAATTAAAGCTAAAACTTTGTTGTTACTTTTTTTACTTTAGGGTCTTTAGACAAAAATACAAAGTCTATATTGCTGTTGTGATGAAAAATAGATACAAATGTGCTGTAAGTTTGATGCAGAAGCTAAATAAGACGCAAAATTGGAAAATCAGGTGACAGATTTTACATACATGAGCAAAATTTTCAATAATTTAGATAAATCGTTTTTAAAATATATATATTAACAGTTTCAGAACTTTTTAGTGGTTAATTATTAACATCGTATCAATAATCTTTTTTGAAATTATTAGGATAATACCTTAGACTTTCTACTTTGTTTTTGATTTTTTAAATTCGGTTTCTTATGTTATCTTTATTTTTTATGGAGTTTTCTTTTTGGTCTAATTATTTGAACATCATTACTAGAGTGAGCACTTGAATGTATAATTTGTATAATTATTGTTTTTATTATGCTTTATAAATCGTGTGAACTGAAAACTGAAAAAACGACATTGCAAATATTTTGAAAAGAATTTTTTATTTGTCAATAAATTGCAGTTTACTTTACAAAAAGGGGGAATGTTGAAATAGAAAAAAATGGAAAAAGTTTGTGCTTACACACTTTTCAGTTTGAATTTGCATTTCAACTTTTTTTTGTACACGAATGGTGAAACAAAATATAATGTAATGTAAAGTGAAATGGCCTTTTGGGGCCTATTGATTTTTCTGTAAAAGAAGAATTTATGTACTAACTGACAAAATAGCCAAAAGAAGTCTCGGGATATGAAGTATTAAAATATTTTTATATTCTTGTTTATATCGTTTCTATTTTTATCAAATTAAATTTAATTAAATTGAATGAATTCAAATTTGTTTCTTAAACATTGAAGGTGTTAATCTGATACTGAATTTGTTGTAAGACCTCAATTGCTGATCATTGGTCTATGATCAAACTATTTTAAATGAAATTGAATAAGGTAATGAAAATTTTACGTTTATTTTCCATTCAACTATTCAAATAAATAAGGATGAATATTATAGAAGTTGATCTGCTTCATTGTAAGAGTTTTCTCATTGTTTTCTCATTTTCTTCATTGTAAGAGTTTGAAAATGTTCGAAAAATAAGATAATTTAGGTCCTTTAAATTCTTAAAATTCGATTCAAAATTGATTACAGCTGTTTCGGCTTTATAATGCCATCATCAGATCTAAAAAATGCACGTGGTGTATTTATGATAACCTGTCTTTAAAAATTTTAAGAATCTAAATTAACTAATTTTTCGAAGGATGAATATGGTTAATAGCCTGATTAATGTTATTAACAGAAACAATGATTCATTTGCAATTTTTTGTAGAATAATATGTTGTTAATATCACTAAAAACCTAGTTTAGCAAAATTGCAGACATAAACAGAGTAAATCATTTTGAGTTTTTCTAACAATTCTTAGACACTTTTATTAAAGAAGACTGGGAATAAGAACCCACTTTCTTTTATTTCTAATCTATACGGGAACACCCCTAAGTATCTGTAGAACTCAAGAATCAACAGATCACAATTTTATCGCCATTGATGATGTACTAATTAGTTTTTTCTTAATACTTTTTATTTACTTATATGGATTGATATTACAGAAAGTTGCAAAACGGGAGTCGAGCATGATGTTGAGATATTTGGAAATGCAAGAAAAAGCGTCGAAAACACAAACTCTGCTCCCCTCCACAGCGAAAAAAACCGACGACCAATTGGTACAATTCACGACGCTAGAGATACATTTTGCAATGTCCGGTATTTTTGAATCAACAGTTTGAAATTTTTAATAATTTAAATTTTTAAGAATTATTACTCAACGTGAAGCATCAAAGCGATATTGCGTCTCCCATCACAAACATCGCTTGTTTCAGTGTTAAATCACTCGAGCTTGGTTTGGTGCAACAAACCTACAATACGAAAATCACTCTAGATTTGGGTGGTGTCAGTCTGATTCAAACACACGACTCGAAAGAAATCAAAATGATAAGTTCGCCGAGTTTCGAAGAGGATGAACAATACCTCTTCCAAATTAAATTCACTCAGGTTAACAAAAATTCACCCGAGTTTCACTCGACTTACAAATCGTGTGAGGCAAGTCTTGCGTTGGAGTTTGCAAAACTTGGGATTATTTTGCACAAGGAGGGTTTGCTGTCCTTGATTCAGTTTGCAACGAGTCTGCAGACTGAGATTGATGATATTTGGGGGAGTAGACCGGTTGAGAGGGTCGCTTCGACTCATACACCAAGTTTTAAGAGCCAGTTGTCGACGATAAGTGAGGGATTGGGCTCCCAATTGGCCCCTCAAGGTAAGTTTTTTTGTGATTATGAGTATTTAAAGATTATAAACGTCTCAGTTTAATTCATTTTTGAATCAGATACTCACCTATTATTTGGTCAAAATCTAAAATCCCCAAAAATAATTCAAAATTGTTTTGGTTTTAACTAATTTTTGTCTAAACTGCCATAAAAAATAAACCAAAAAATACAAAAATTATTTTTGTTAAAAATAGTGTTACTTTTTTAAGCGTCCTAGCTATAAAATCACGAAATTAAATCTAAACTGATTTAATTTTAGCTTATTTTGCTCCATTTAGCACAAGCAGGAAGTAATTGTACAATTTTTTTAATAAACTAGTTTTTTGCGAGATTTGACTACAGAAGACGGAAAAAACATCAAGTTAAGTCTAATATTATACTCCTTGTTTTTTTCGAATGTTTTAGCTCATTTTCCAGACAGAAGCCTAATTACTTTGCATAATTTCGTTAATAGTAAACTGTAAATTTAAAATAGACCGAAAAAGTTTGTCTTTTTTTTGATAATTCAAGGTCATTTTTTGAAGTCGAAACAACCCTTTTTAGATTAATATCGGTAACACTGCCTGAAAAATACGAAACTGGGTCAAAATTGATGTTATTTTAGCTTATATCGTGCGATTTCTTGCACTTGAATTTTGTTTTTCATCGATTTTTTTTCAAAAATACGTCGAAAAACTTCAAAGTTTGGTCGAAAAATGTGTTATTTTTACATTTTTTAAGCAACTAAACACGTGGTTGAAATTATGTTCTCATAGTTTCTTGTGAGAAACCTCATGAGTGTTCGTGCCATGTCACCTTCAAGCAAGATCTATCAATATTGAAGCCTGATGATGATTTAATTAAAATCGAAACGTCGCTAAAAATATAAAGCTTATTTAGATTCCTGTCCTAAATAACCAACAACAATTTCCCCCGGCAAATATTTCAAGGGTAAAAATGTCATTCCATTATAAAGCGGAATTTTACAGAGTTAAACCGAAAATTGTGTGAAATTTTTTTGAACACATTTTTGTATAAAAACTAAGTTTTTTTTAAAAAAAATTCGTTAAAAGTCGCTGAAATAGTTATTAATAATACGAGTGCGAGAACACAAGCTCAAAGTTCGAGGGTTGTCGTTATGCAACGAGCGTATGCGAGTTGCATATCTAAACACCCGAGAACTTTAAGCGTTTTCGTATGAGTATTATTAAATTTTTTTGTTGGAACATTTTCATTTAAAACACGTTGCTACGGGAAGCGTGTTTTAAAATAGTGAAAATACGTTGCTATGGGAAACTTGTTTTAGAATAGTGGTTATAATCTAGGATTCAAATATTAAAAAGACGGCTTAAAATGCTACCAACAAAAAAATTAGATTATTTTTTCAACCAAAGATTTATTTATTGTACAAGTTTACGGATATTACAAGACAAGACTTTTTACAATAATAAATTGGTCAAAAGTAAATATTAATTTTGTTTTTCTGGAGCATTTGGGCAGGTTTTGGAGTTAAAATCTGTTTTTTCCTCAAGATTTTTCTAGTAAAGACCAAGTTATACCCAAAATTATCTTATTTTTGTCTTTTTGAGTACGTCTGAGACGATATTTTTTTATTTTTTTTAAGAAAAAAAGAGGAAACATAAGGAAACCAAGATTGTCGTTGAGACCATCAAGTTTAAATTATCGGCGAATGTGCAAGAAGTGAACGTTGAATTCGCGACTGAACACGAAAGGATTTCGTTTTGGGCCCTTAAGGGCGTACACTCGAACATCATCGTCAAGGAGCCCTACACGCAAATCAACGCCAACTTGAATCAAATCGTTGTAGTTGATTTGAATCCGAAAACGATTCACAACTTGGTAAATCATAAAATACCGGCTTCCCGATTTTTATAAATTTTTCCAGATTTTGACTGTCGAAGGGACTGAAGCTTTATCAACCCGTATCGTGTTATACAATCTCGATAAAATGTCCGAAAGTGATAAGTCGGATATCTCAGTCGATTTGACAATGGGTGGTTTGAGGATAATCTTCCTCAATTGGTTTGTGACCCGAATGTTGGACTTTTTGAACGAATTCCAAACCGCCCAAGCTGCTATAATCGAAGCCTCTCAAGCGGCTGCGAAAACAGCCAAAGAGAACATGCAAAATGTTTACGAAAAAGCAACGAAATTATCACTCAGTATCAATCTCAAAGCCCCCGATATAATAATTCCCGAGAATTCGAAAAGTTACGACGCTATTTTGCTGGATTTGGGTCACATTTCCATTTCCAATCAATTCCTAACTATGGATATCAGGAACGAACAAAATTTTTCGGCTGTTATCGACGAAATGAAGCTAAATCTTACGGACATGAAGTTGTCACGCGTTAAATTAACCACGCGTGACGAAATTGATAAAGAATTAACACTTTTGGTGCCTTTGACGTTTAAATTGACCATTAAGAGGAATCTATCGACTTCATGGTACAAAGCGGTGCCCGATATTGATATTACAGGTCGCATTTTTTCCATTACGGTTCTACTAAGCCAACTTGATTATAAAACAATCATGAGTGTCCTCAATGGTAATTTAAGTGAAGGGCAGAAAAAAGGAGCTCCGGCTAAACAACCCCCCAAAGAAGTAATTGAAGGGACGAAGGTGATTTCTGATGACAAAGCCTTAATCACGATTCATGAAAAACAATCGGGGCACGAGGAAAAGGACGCAAAAACGAACACGTTCTTGCGTTTGACTTTTACAATGGATAATCTCGTGATGACGCTATTCACCGGTGGTTCAAAAGCGGTAAGTTTAACGCAAATGGTTGGTTGTTGTTTTAATTTAAGAATGCATATAATAATAATAATAATAATAATAATTGTGAAGAGTTTAAGCAAGCTGTTCTGCTTTATTCAAATGCACCGCCAATTTAAAGACCAGATATTCGCAAACAAAATACACAATTAAATTTATGGCAATTGTTGAAATTATTAACAATTACATGCTTCCTAAATATTTACAAAGTATCTTTCTTTATTTTACGACTCTAATTAATTTATTGTGGAACAATAGTTGCTATTAGTATTAATCATTTCAAAGAATTTCAAATATGTAAACATAAATAAGATAAATGGGAAAGTCGACTCAATAAAAAAAATTATTAAAAAATAAACACTTTCCATTTAAGCCAAATAATTAAGATGAAAAACAGAATATCTACTTATTCCTAGTATAACTGAACACTTTTACAAATCAAAGATTCACTTACATAAAAATTATTATCAAAGTACCTACTTTTAAAAATTAAGAAAATGTAAACAAAAAACTTTGAAAAATACAAGATCATTCATAAAAAAAGAGAATAATGGCCTTCCTAATGAAAATGCTGAAATTTGAAGAAAACATTTGGTGTGAGAAAAAAATGTGTTTGATGAGAAAAAAAATCGTGGTTTGATGTTATTACACATACAGGGTGTAACGGGAAGATAGGGACAACAGGAAACCAGAGATTCTTCAGCTCAAAATAGATCGATTTAGAACTTACCTCTATACCAAGTTGAACCGTTTACAAGTTAGAGGGCGACAATGTTTAAAAAAAAAATTCGATTTTATTTAATAACTTTTTAATAGAATTTGAATCGGTTTTATTGAAATTTAGTATAAGTAATTCGCTATTCAAACCACACGTTTTGATGTTTCTTTTGTTTTTTGTAATTGCACCTGTCAACAACCAACAATTTAACACTTTTTAAGATATATTTTTGTTATTTGAATGGTGTAATTCTTTTATTATTGCATTCCTCTTGAATAATTTTTATAACTTACAAAATTTTTGTATCAGCCTTTGTTTTGGAGTAAAAAATAATTTAAATTTAATTATTCAAATAATTTAAATAAGCGGACGTGTCTAAATTTCAGGCGTTTGCCCATTTATTATTATTGGTTTAAAAGTTTTTTTTCAAACTTTGGTTTTAACTTGCTTATGTACGTGTATTTTAGGTAACAATGACGTAATTAAAAAGACATTTCTTCACAAAATTGTAAATTACTAAAAATCGTTCGATTTCTATACCCAAAACAATTAATTAATTAAGTACGCTGTCATTACGAAAATTAATAATTAGTAATTAATTACAAATTACAGTTGTAATAATTAAAGCAACAATTAAATAATAAAATTAAATAATTGAAGACATTTTAAAACTAATATTATAACAATTTTATAAGATATAAAAATTGTTCAGAAATATTGGGTTTTTCGTATAAAAAAAGAAATACAACACTCACATAACGTATAAAAAATGTGTCCTAAAATGTGTTTAATTGTTGATAGTAAGTACTTTACAATAACAAAAAAACTAATGAAATAGCACTAAAACATGTAGTTTTGATAACAAATTAATCAAAATTGAGTATTCCCTTTTGAAGTTAGTAATAAAAAATAAAATTAATTTTGAAACTTTGGCGGCCTCTAACTTTTAAATGGTGCAACTTGGTATTAAGGTAAGCTGGGTTAAATCGATCTATTTTGAGCTGGGGAATCTCTGGTTTATTGTTGTTCCTATCTTTTTGTTACACCTTTACAAGGTATCATCTTTAAATTTATTATTAAAGTAATAATACCTATATCATGTAAGTGGAAAGCTCCTATAATTAACAAAATCCCTAATTTTTCGTTAAGAAAATTACTACTTTTAGGAATTTTAACAATTTTATTGCAAACCCAACCAGTTTCTATAATATCAAACTCATCTGATTTAAATCAAAAGTTTCAGGTATAAAAAAATCCATATAAATGCAGTTCTGCTGTTACTTGTCTTTCCACAGTTTATAAGATAATGACTTTATGTGTATTTAAATTACCCCCGGTTTTTTAAACGATTTATCGTTAGATAAATTTTATCGGTTGGATAGTTGCTAAGAGATGATCCGATTGGCATTTCTATAGAATTGATAGAATTTATCTAGTTAACGTTAACTCGTTCAAGAAACCGGGGGTTAATGTATTGTTTTGTTAAAAATTCAATTTCTATTTCTAGCACTATGAATTCTGGTTATGGTGTCAGTTTAAAAAAAAAGTATACATGAGTTATAATAACTGAGTTGACTCATGTATTGTGTATGTACGAAATCAAATGAAGAGTATAACCTGCACCAGAAAAACAACTATTTATTACTTAAGTTAACAAAGCTGTTATTTTTGTGACTAATGCAAATACAACAATACATCTCTTTTTTTTTAACGGTTTCACTCATCTCGGCCAAAATAATTCATTTCGAGTTAGCCATAAATCAGTTAATTTCACTTTTTTATTGTAGTTGTCCAGTGATTCGCCGGCTCACGACGAACGCCACGCCTTGGCTCGTTTCTCATTGGAGGGAGTTTCGGTGAAAGTTCGAATGTTGACAGATAATTCGATGATAGCGTCGTTCCTACTTCTCAACTGCCTTCTTGACGATATGAGAGTAGGGCGTGAAGGGAAATTAAATCGTCTTGTACAAAGGAGTCAAGACTTTGGAGCAGCACCGTCGGTTAGTATGGTTTCGATTTCGGAAACTTCCGCTTCGAAAAGTATGATCGATATTGTTGTCCAAATGAAAGACAAAGATATTTTCACCGACGTGAGGGTGTATAGTTTTACCCTTATTTTATCCGTCGATTATCTTATGAAAATTGCTGACTTTTTAACGATTCCACAAGAAGAAGTCAAAGAAGCGCCAAAAGCTAGTAAGAGTAACACGTCGACGAAATCGGCAATTTCTTCCGGAATGATGGAAATGGAGGAAAAAGCGTCCCAAATTACCCTCAATTTGAAGATCGAGAAACCGGATATTGTGTTGGTCGAGCATATGGACAGTATCGACACACAAGCCATGATCTTAAATGTAAATAAAAACCCAGTTTTTGTTTTTTATTAGAGGAAAATTTCAGAGCGAAGTGGTAATGAAATTACGTATGTCGGGCGAACACCAAGTCATAAATGGTTCGATTAAAGATTTACAATTGTATACTTGTAACTACAACCAACTGAAACGAATTGATACTAAAAGTAACGTTTTGCATCCTGTTACTATAAGTCTCGCAGGATCGACGCCTGAAAATAAAGGACTGCATCTCGAGGTTTGTTTATTAATATTTAATAGCAATTGTGATTCCGTTTTTAGCTTTTAGTCACTGATATTCGTCTCAGTGTCTCACCTGCCACCATAGAACTGTTGAGTAGAGTTACAGCAACTGCGACCGGAAGCAGTGCTGAACGAACAAGTGAAGATGAAGAATTACAAGACCATTCCGATGTGTGGGAACACAAATCGTTTGAGGATGAGGATTACTGGTTTTTCAGAAATGGTAAAAAAACTTGATTTATTTATTTATTCTCAACTGAAATTTTGCATACATACGTAATTTCCGTGACATGTTGTAATAGTACTGGTTTACGAAATTTTACTTATCATCTGTTGTCGCATTTAACATTTGATTCATCATACTTTTGGAGTGTAGATACAAAACTGACGTTCAAATTTGGCTCGAATTTTTATTTTAGAGATTATAAAAAGTACGGAAAATTTTACTTGAGCTCAAAAAATCTGTTGGAAGTTTTGAAATCTGCGTCCAACAACAGCAAAAATATGTGACACCACAAAGAAGTAAATAATTAAAAAAGGTGTGTGTATTTTTCTAAATAAATATCCCGATAATAATCAGTTGGCTGTTTTTGAAATTAGCATCCAACAATTATTTAACTACAGCAAAAAAATATGAGGGCAACAGACAAGTAAATGATTAAAAGTTGTGTTTTTTTTTTTAAGAAATTTTAACTTGAGTTACCTCCATCTCAAAAACTAGAGATAATAGAAAAAAATCTGTTGGCAGTTTACAGTTTAACAGTCACGTTAAAATCCAACATACTTTTAACAACGATTTAAATTTTAGTTCAGCTTTCTATGGCGTTTCATTAATATAAAAAATTTATAAAAATGAGTCAATTGATCACGTAAAATAGACAAGTAATAATTTAAAGTCTTACATTTTTAAATAAAATAAAATATTAATTTTTATTATAAAAAAATATTATGTGGTAATTTTAGACGTGCGTTGCTTATTTCATTACTTATTAGTTATTAGTTTTTTTTTATAATTAAATCAAATAATAATAATATACTTCATTAATATACTCCAAAATTTGATGTTAATGGGTTTCTAACTTGTTAACTTCAAAAGATAGTTCAGTCGTTGATTACGATAATTAATTTAAAAATTGTTTGGATTGAGCAAACTAGTTAAGAAGAACCTTTTTGATTTTTTTATCTTCATTAGAATTATAATTTTTATCGAAGTATTTTTAATAAATATGAATTTTCTAACGCAACACATTTGCTTAGCAGAAAAAGTATAATGTAATTGATATACTCGAATATTCAGACTAAAACTTTTGTAAAAACTGATAATTATAAAGAATAATAAGATTTCTTGTCATTTTTTGTTATAATAAAGAGACCAAGTGGGCAACGCAATTTAATTAACAAATTACTGTCCGTTATGCCTTGAAGTTACCAAAAAATCATTTCTGTTATTCTGTTAACATTAAGTTATTATGGATTTACCTATTCTGTGTGATAATCTGCTAATTTACTTTTATTAGTAAATTAAATGTTATGTTATTTTAATTTTATTAATTTACGACTAATAACTTGACATTTGGGGTGTTCAAAGCTATAAATCCAATTTTTGTCATTTTGAGAAAAATATATAAAATCTTCTCCTTCAAATGCAATAGTTTAGTTTATTTTAATTTCATTAAACAATTTTGTTATAACACCGAAAATTTGTGTATATTTATTCAATGTATTAATGAGCTAACTCTATCAATCATTTGTTTCTCCACAGGCCTACAAGTTAATATAAAAAATAAAGTCTTATAAAAAAGTATAAATTAAATCTGACATCTCATTTTAATTATTTCCGTAAATTAGGAGACAATATTTTTAAAGGGGTAGTTTTTATTAAACAAAAATGTTAAAATAGTGGTACGACTACTGAAAAAAATTCAATAATTTATAACCACCTCCTGATGAGGAAGTAAAAAAAAAGTCAGTAGTAACATTGGCCCGCAAAATTTTAACGGAATAAAAATTAGAATTTTTCGTTTGAAAAAAACTGAATATAAAAAACTGAGTTCTATACTGTATTTCTCCAATTCATGTTTTATACTAACTTTTATTCATTTATTTTTCAAACAAAATGATACATTGTTCTGACTTTTGTTGTTGTATAATGTATGTTAATATATGTCATTATCTGAAAACTTTGCCCGTTCAAAGTAAAATAGATTCGCAAAATATCAGCCAAGTTTACTCAACACCCATTGTGATAGTGCTATTTAAATGCCAACAATTCTCATTACTTTATCATTTTTAAAATAATTTTGTTAATTTTTAATTAAATATTTATTCGTTTTCCGTAAATATGACTTAATTATAGGCATTAATTAAATGATTTTATTATCGTAATATTCGAAAGAATGTTTATTAAAAACAACATTTATGTCCAAAAAGATTTATTGCTGTTTTTTTTTAATTCACTTATGAAAGTAGTATTGTTTAAATAATAAATAAAAAGTAAAAATATAAAAAGTTCTTTCAAGAAGCTTTCATTTGAAAATTAAAAAAAAATTCATGTGTTATCAGAAGATTTTTGCGTACAGCTTGAATTTTTTAAATTATTAAAGCTTTTGAGAACGGTCATAATATACTACGACTATTGCAACCGCATTTATAACTGTGTAAGCAAAAATTTAATTTTCAGTACATTTTTTTAATTAAAAGTTTTTTTTTATTTTATTTAGATGAGGCGGTCGAAGCGACCGAAGCCTTGAGCATCTCATCATCCATCGTCCCGAAGTCCCCCAACAAAACCCAAGAAATGTGCATAATCTCAATGCCTTCAATAATCCTAACAATCGAAGCTGGTGTCGGCAGTAAAACCTTCCCAATGCTAGTCCTCGAAAGCAGTCTCAAAGGCCACGTAAACAACTGGAGTTCGCAATTGAGCGTCGAAGCCGGCTTAACCCTTCAAATGAACTACTACAACAGCCGTTTAGCCCTGTGGGAACCCTTAATTGAACCAGTTGAAGTGTCCCACAGCAACAAACCCAAATGGGTCCCTTGGGAACTCAAACTGGAAGTTTCGCGAAACGAACCGGAGGAAGTCACAACTCCGACCGATCTCGAATCGCTAGATAGCGCTCCACAGCAAGCTGCGATGTGTATTGATGTGTCCTCCGACCATAGTATTGAAATTGTGGTCACTAAGACGTGTCTCGAAGTGTTGAATAATCTGGGCAAGGCGTTCGCAACTGCTATGAAGCCGGGCGAAGTGAAGATGCTTGAGACGATGGCGCCGTTCAAAATTGTGAACGAGTTGGGGTGTTCGGTTTGTGTTAATTTGGAGAGGGGGTCGTTTGCACTGTTTGGGGGCGAAGAACTGGCGGAAGTTATTTTGGAGAGTGGGGCTGAGGCACAATTGCAGAAAAAACCAATGGTGCTCAGTTCACCCTCAAGACTGGGCTTGCAATTAACAACCGATGCGCTTTCGGTTAAAAATTACTTTGTCAATGTGAAAGTCATTGATAAGAATTGCAACATTGATTTGCCCGTGGTGAGGGCTGATAAGCGGTTTTTCCCTTTGAATTATCGAGGGGACGGGAACGATCACTGGGGGCTCATTTCGGACGTTACAGTCGACGAAGGTGTGACTATTATTACGTTACGAAGCATTTTAAAAGTGAGTCGTTTTGTGAAAATTACCAAATTTGAGAGCTTGTTTGTAGGTTTACAACCATTTTAATATCCCGATTGAAGTTTATTACATGACGGTCAGAGGCAATGAGCTTGAATCAATCACAACGATTCAGCCCGATTCACACGTTAATATTCCACTGAAAGCCGTCTATACACCGACGAACGAATTGTTCTTCAGTGTTGGGGGTTATTCGGTTACTACAGCTCCATACATATGGAAAGACTTACAAACCAACTTAACCATCACTAAAACTTTGCAATGTCAACCGAAGGAAGCCGAACTAGGGAACGACCCTTTCATTATTCAGGCAGTTGGCGAAATGGAGCAGGTTTATTACGAAAACACGTCAAGACATACGATGTCAAGCACTTGTTATAACATTCATTTGAGACCGGCTGTAGTTTTCAAAAATTGTCTACCGATTGATATCATTTGTTGCATTGAAAACACAGTTTCTGAAATACCGGTCGAGCCTGGAAAAACACTTTTGTTACCGAATGTTGAACCTGGAAGATCCGCTCTAGTGATTAGGGTAAGTTTTAAGTACGGATACCGATAAATACGACGTTCTGCATTTAACTTACAAAAAAATTATAAGTGGATGGAGCATTAATTTTTGTTTTTCTATAACTGTATTAAAAAATCATGCCGATTTGCCTAAAAATGTTCTAAGATGTAACCAAAAATACTAATTGCACTTACCACTCTACGTTTAATTTCATTTTAATTTTATTTTATTTATTTATTTATTATTTTATATATTTTTTTTATTTTATTTATTTTATTTAATTTTTAAAAACATTAATTGAATTAGCATTAGTTTTTATCTTTGAAATAATAAGTACTTAACGAAATTTTATCAAAACTGTCAAGACAAACTTGATAATACTCAAAACAATGTAATCTTAATTTTGAAATTTTTTAATGATTACCGATCTGGTCAACTGGAATTAGTATTATTATTTGCATATTAAAAGAAATTTAGAAATAACCCACTATATTAACTCACTCTGTATGAGTCTATCTCTGTTTATTTACTTCAGTTCCTGCAGAGAAAATTAAAGTATGGTTTACTTTATTAGTTTTTCTTAAATACTTGTATTGTTTTTTTATCACCATTCGAGAGATTTTTTGACAGTTTTGAATCAGCCTGTATGCTTCCAAATCAAATTTTATTATTTGGGTTTAGTTGTACAAATTTTAGAATTTAATTTTAAGTTGCTTGGAATTATTTGTAACTAGTATTTGGAATTAAGGGCTAGTATCTGGACTACCATTGAAAGCAAGACAGAAATTGGTCCCATTTTTTGGCGCAAATTGCATTTTGAAAAATTGTTTGATGTCCTTATCGATTCTGTATGATCGTTATATTTGCGGTCGTATTCGGAAGTAAAATTACCGTTGGGGGCGCCACTGAGCTAGGTCGAAAACAGTAACCATAAATGGCGGGAAAATGTTTATTCGGATATTTTTAACGTTGTACGAATTTTGGGACTTCACAATTATTACATTGCCTATGCGGAATGATTATTGCATCTTTGATGCAAGAAACTTATGTTGACAAATGAGAGATGACGAGGAAAACACGAATAACGAATGTCTGTTTGGTTCACTTTCTTTATTGGAAAATTATTACAAAGACATTGAAAAGCCTACCTTTTGGCATAATTTACGTTTAAATGTATCAGCAGTTGTTAATCTTTATTGTAGTTTTGTAGATTTACCGCAGCATTTCATGATTTTTTCAGTGGAAAATTCTAACCTAAAATTCATAACACTTCACTAATTTATTGGTTTCTTGAGCCAAACTTTGTGTTCGCTGTGATCCATTACTTATAATCTTTAATTAGACAACTGTTTGATAACACTTTGTAATAAAAATTTAAATATTTTTCACTTTTTATCCATTTTCAAGTTCCAACAATAAACACTTTATACCACGAAAAACCACAGAACCAAAGTGAAGCTAGTATTTACCACCACGTACTTTTAAAGTAATTCTTTGTATTGTAAGTAATTAACACTATACACGCAAAATTGTTGAACAATTCATTAAATGTCAGTCATATGTCAGTTAAATGTGGCATTACGAAAATTTCTTTACTGTTTTCGACATAGTTCAAAAGTCATCACCAGAGGGCGTCTAGTTAATTTTATTTCCAAATAAAACAATCATTCAAAAGTTAATAGTTTTTAAAAAATAACCATTAACATCTTAGAATTAATTCTCATCTTTAGCCACATAAGTAACTTTTTTCATGGATAAATTAAGATTTTTGGGGGAATTGCGGTGGTATTTTCTTTTTAATCCAAACTTGTTAGGTTTTTGTTAAATCTGTTAAAAAGAAATTAAAAGTATGCAACTCTTTATACATCCATTGTTATGTTATTTGAGTATAAAATAATTTTTAATACTCTGTTCAAATATTTTCTAATATTTGAATACTAAGAACTATTTATAAATCCGTTTAATAAAACCGGATTGTTATGTACAACTTTATCACAAAAATACTCGTAATTGTCCATTTTTCTGGAAAGTAAGTTTTATTCTGTCTAAACATGTACGTACTCTAAATATACAGAATTTTTAAATATGTACTAAATTTGAATGTAACGAACCAGTTGTTTTCCAAAATTTCAAAAGTTTTTTCTTAATAATTTTTTGTAAAAAAATTAAACATGCGAAAAATTATTTTTGGCCTCCAGTACTGTAAAACGTGAATGACAGTTGCCCATTCATGAAAGGTAACTTGACCTTTAAACACGATGCTGTAAACTGGTAGCAAACAATTAGGTAAAGTAACCACAAAACACTGGACGATTAGACATGTTTAAGATACAAACCGTGCTTACCATAATTAAGTTCGTATAACGAAATACTTGTTACCTATAATTATTTAATTCAATCGACCATGGTGTATATTTAATTAGTGAAAATATAAATCCCTTCGGAACAGCGCCACCTATACATACGTTTGGGAACCACAAATGTCATTGAATCTATGCATTGATTGTTTTATACGCATTGATTCAACCAAACCAAAGCTTGTCGGCCAAAAAGTTTTATACAAATCTCATGCGTTAAGTCATTTTACAGCGCTTCAACTAATAAGGCACTCGCCTTTCAGGCTCGTGCCTCAAACAAAGTTGTCGCGCTGTAAAATGTGACTTACCGCATTCGAGTGTAAATAGCTATTTTCAGCTGTCAGATGTGGTATGAGAGAATCGCAGAATAAATTTGTAAATGATTTTCCTATTACTTCACTAATTATTTGTGAACTACTGAAATTTATTATCGGAATTAATTTAGATTTTTTATTTTTTGTGATTGGAGTTGGTTGTACACTTTTTTCAAATTGAAACGATCCCTCTATTAAATATTTCATAAAATTAAATTTAATTAATTATTAAAGTATGATTTCATTAATTTTTGGAATGAAATTGGTTTATAAAAAATGTTCCTCTTGTAGCCCTGAAGAAGCACCCAAAAAAGGTGGCGAAACGTTGGTATTAATAAATAAAAAACAAACAAAATCAACTGCACCTTGTCTGCTATCCCAGTAATTACTTAATGCTTATATTTAGATACAAATAGCTACGGATGATGACTACTAAGTGAGCCCCTTCAGCACACAGCACTTTTTAAGGTAAAACACCATGATTTTCAAGGGTAAACAGAAAAGCAAAAAAATCGTGAAAACACCATGATTTTTAAAGGGTAAACAGAAAAGCAAAAAAATCGTGAAAACACCATGATTTTCAAGGGTAAACAGAAAAGCAAAAAAATCGTGAAAACACCATGATTTTGCCCACTTCAGCACATATGAATACGGTTTTGTCAAAATAAATTCAACCTTGAAAAACACTTAAAATTCATGAAAATCATTTTTTATTACATACTTACCATTATTTGTGCTTTTATTGGAGATTGGAAAATCATGACTTTATCAAAACTCAATAAAAAACCATTCCACAAAATATTTTTTATTAATTAATTAATTTAATAATAATATTTAATTTATAATCCCTGAATCAGTAGATGGGCCTGTAGATGGGTTGGACCTGGAGTCCGAACTTCCTGTTTCATCTGAACTCGAGAGATTTTCCGGCCTGCAAGAACAAAACAACAAATTATAGAATTAATAGACTATCTTTTTTTTTACTTACAAATTGAGGAACCCAATGAAGTTCCACTTTTCTTCTTTGCTTTTGAACCAAAGTGTTATCCTCAATCCTGGAGTAAGGGCGATAACTATACTTCTCGGTTGGGTCTGATCCAGGTACTGGGCAGGTACTTGAAAGCCAATTAGTCCCATTGGGAATAATGGGAACGGTGTTACTGATAACACGCCATTCCCTGCCACTACGTGAACGGCCACAGGGTTAGCGTTGATAAAAAGAATACAATCACCCACAAAAGACGGCATTGTTTGCAGACTACCGATTTGCAACTGTTTAAATTTATCAGTTAAATGGATACGATCCATCTTATCACCCATATTTTGTATGCAGCAAAAAATTTGTGTTGATTAGATGGAGGTTACAGAACTACAGAAAACGAACACCTCACACCATGGAACAGCCAACCAACTGATATCGGTCGAGGGGCAACCGGCGCAACCTTCGACCATACAGGGTTATTCATATTTGTGCGACAAAAAATGAACCTCAAAAAGGACCTATAAAATGATGCTAATTGAGATTATAAGTCGTGTTCTATCGAAATTGATAAGAATTTTACAGCCCTGGGAAGTAGGGGTATGGAAAGACGTTTTTGCACCATAACTTTGGAATCATTTGACCAAATATTCCAAAACTTGGTAGACTTACTAAAGAGAACATGCCTTTTAATCTGGTAATTATGAAAACCGGATACATCCATCCAGTTTCCGGTTGCAGCATTTCCGGGTCACATTTTTTGTGTTTTTCTAATTTTTTACCCTCTTAACACTACTTGTTTATTGCCTAAATCGATAGAGTAATCAATGGCGAATAAGAAAGGTATAACCTTTTACACCGCTAAAATGCACCATTTAATAGTTATTTTAAGTTAAACAGAGGCATGCACTTGACCAAAATCAAAAAAGTATAAATTTTGAGCAAAGGATTCGAACACGCTGCGAAATGTGTGCACATATATTAAAATATTATTTTTTGATACTTTTTATTTGTATGCAAAGGATTTAGAAGAACCTTATTATCAGTTATTACAAAATGTGTTTGATGATGAAAAAATTCGTGGACGTAGTCCACTCATGGAGCAAAACGAAATTCGACCTGAAGAACCGATAATTGAATCATACTTTTCATCAGATATAGAAGGCATAGTCGATGTAGACGAACTCGATAGAGATAAACAAAACTTGATTGTCGTTGATGATTTCGTAACGGCAAAAGATCAAAAGAAACTGATAGATTTAGCTATACGCGGAAGAAAAATGAATGCTTCAATGATTTATATAACGCAGGATTGGTATAGAGTGCCAAAATCAATTCGTTTACAATGTAATTATCTTTCAATATTTCCATCATGTGATGGTAATGATATAAGCTTAATATTTAGAGAAAAGGGGTTAGATAAGAAACTCAGGAAATATTATGAAAATAACATTAAAAATTTTGATTGCTTAACTATTGATTTCAAAACTCCTGAAATGAAATATAGAAAGAATTTTACACCCATAAATGACTGGCAGAGCGTCCCTGAAAGGGACTACGGCTCCGCAGGCCTATCCGAAGTCAAAGACGATGACATCTGAATACGTTCTTAGAAAAAATAGAAAAAAAGGTGGAAAATCAACAAGAGGACCACCTGGTATAGGATTTAATCTAACAGAAAATAGCGATTATGATATCGCAGGACACAAATTAGTTAATGTAAAACAACCAGAAAATCCTGGTGATGCTGTTAATTTACAATATTTAGCGTCAGCGAACGATAATATGATCAAAAAAGATGATTCAGAAAGCATTTTAAAAATTGTTAAACTTGAACTTAGTAATATGATTAAAAAAGATGATTCAGAAACCGTTTTAAAAATTGTTAAACCTGAACTCAGTAACATGACTAAAAAAGATGATTCAGAAACCGTTTTAAAAATTGTTAAACCTGAACTCAGTAATATGATTAAAAAAGATGTTTCAGAAAGCGTTGTAAAAATCGTTAGGCAATCGTTAGATTCGGCGAACATAAACGCTACAAAAAGATATATTGATATTGGTAATAGAAGATTAGTTAAAACTGCTGATGCAATTGATAAGTATGATGTTGTTAATAAAGGGCAACTAGATATTTACGGAGAAAGGTTAATTAATTTGGAAACTGAATTCATGAAAAAAACTCATTATTCATTTTTACAGTTTGTAGGAAAAATAAATTTTGAAAAGGGAATTCATGATAAAAGGACTATAACTATGCTTAAGTTTACTTTTGATGGAGAATATTATCTTAGTATACCGATAAATATGGAAGTTATAAAATTCCGATCAACAGCTGATCTGAAAGATTTAGAAATTACTAATAACGAAATGAAAACATTTGATCTTTCGAACCCCTTTTCTGATTTATTACTTTTTAGGATAAAAAAAGAAAAGGTAAACACAGATGAAAATCTAGGCGGTTACAATCATAATAAACCATATAAATTAAGAACTCCAATCAGATTTTATATGTTAGTTAAGTTTTCTCTATAATTATTTACAAAAATAAACATATATAAATGGAAAGCAATACGTCTTTGACTAGTGTTTCGCATATAGTAATCAATTTAAATGAAAATGGTACCTCTACTGTTTGTTGTACAGTAAACGGTGAAAAAATTGAATTTACGCTGACAGAAGATGAAGAAGTTGAATTGTTAAGAAAGGTTACTGTTATTTTACTTACAAAATTACCACCAGAAGAAGCTCATAAACATCTGAATAAATTCTTAAATTTCGTCTAATTAAAAATAACAATCGTGTTCGACAAGTTGCACAATTCAGTTTATTGCTAACTAAATGGATTATTGTAAAATATGCAAAACAAAAACTAAATCTACCGGAGAACCAGAATTCAGGCGAAGCCCTCATGACCGAAGGGAATTTATTGTAAACTATAAACGCTGGAGAAGAATATCAACTTGCAAAATTTGTCAATCAGTAAAAAATAATATTTCTAAATCACCTAAAGATATTTTAATTTTTGAATTATTTAAACCCGCTAGGAAAAAATATCCAACACGTCGCTTTCAACACAGAGGTATTGATGAAACTTGGCAAATAGATATTTATGTTTTTTATAGGCCAAAAGGAAAATCAGAAGATCCAAGCTATACTTTAAGAACAAAAACCTTGAAGTCAAAGGAGCCGAATGATTTTAATAAATTTAAAAAGATCAATAAGGGATTTATCTATATTCTAGTTGCTGAAGACACCTTTTCTAAATTTGTATGGGTAGAACCTTTAAAAACTAAATCAGGATTAGAAGTAGCTAATGCGTTTTTAAAAATCATACAACAAGCGATTAAAGATAAACACAATCCACCGAAAAATTTACATGCTGATATAGGAAAAGAGTTTTACAATAAAGATATGAGGATCGTTTTAAATAAATACAATATCAATCTTTATAGTACAGGAACAAAAAATAAAGCTTTTTTTGTTGAGAGGTTCAACCGTACTTTAGGAAATAAATTTAAACCAATATTATATGACAGTTTTGATTGGCTTTCGTCACTACCAAAAATTATAAAAACTTATAACAATTCTTATCATTCTACGATTAAAATGAAGCCAAAAGATGTTAATAAAGAAAATGAAAGACAGTTATTAGAAATACCGTATATATGATTACATTAACAAATAATAAACCGAAATTTGTAGTTGGTGATAGAATTAGATTGTCTAATATGGTTGATATTTTTCGTAACAAATTAAAAACAAACTGGACTGAAGAAATATTCACAGTTGTAGAAAAACGCGTATATAATGTTTGGATTTATTTTGTTTCTGATCTTAACGGCGAAAAAATTAAAGAGGGGATATACGAAGAAGAAATGCAATTAACGTTATTATAAGAATTATTGAAATAATACAAATAAAAATAAATATAATTTTTTTCTTTTCTTTTTTTAATTCCACAATCTTTAAGTTTGCTTTGATTAATAAATTCGCTGTGTTCATGGGCGTATTCATTTATTAACTAGAGAAAGAGTATTTGCTAATCGTCTTTTTGCTCGTTCTTTATTGTTATATCTAATAACAGGATTTTTGTTCAGTAACACGTTTATTTTTTCTTCATCATAACTATTGACTTCTTTTAATTCTTGTTCCAATACATTAATTTTATTATCTTTATACTCAATTTCTTCGTCCATTTTTTCTATTGTTTCAACCGCAGCATTTCCTAATTCTTTTAAAATTCTGTATTCCATATACAGTTGATTAGATGCTTTAACTTTATTACCAACAGATAAACTATTAAACTCAATGCAGTCTTTTTTTATTCTATTTTGAATAATTTTTATCTGATTTTTGTCTGCAACATCAATTAGTGCTATTATTTATTAGATAAGGAATTCGCCGCTTACGGCTCATGAGTTGACAGAGTCAAAGAATTCATAGTCTTATCAAAAATTTTATCAAATTCTTCTTCGGTCTGCGAAGCCGCCCGCCACTCTTCATCTTTTATACTCCCAGCGGCATGCTGAGCACTAGTCCCTTTCAGGGACGCTTTGTAATCTGATTGAGATGTGTTTGCTTTGTGTTTAGATTTAATTTGTTTTTGTTTTTTGTTATATTGTTCTATGTTGTTTCATTTTGTGTTATGTTTCATTATTGTTTCACCAGTGAGAAATTTTATTTGATTCCTAATTGTGTTTTCACCAGTTTTATTCTGTTTAGCAAACTCTTTTAAAGTAATATTTTTAGAAGTAGGATCTCCTTTTTGTGCTAAAAAGTTTAATGCTAATTGTCTTGATTATTTAAATTCTTAACAGATGGAATACTAGACTCTGTTAACGTATAATCTTTTTTAATTATTATATTTATCTTTTGTTTAGCTGACTGTTCCCTTTTGGTATTATGAGCCATTTATTATGAAATAATATCTTTCTAATAAATGGGGGATAAAGATTGTCAGATTGATCATGAACAAACATCTCCGAATAATGAGTCGTTATTAAGAAAATGTTCCATTTGTCAAACCATAAAATCTCATTCAAATTTTGTTAAAAGTAAAAATCAGAAACATGGAATCGGATATGTGTGTTATGATTGTAAAAAAAGACGAAATGATAAATTTACTTGTAATAATGTTTTATGGATGTTCCGATACGATATAAAAAAAGACATTTCAAAAAAATATGGCATGAAAAATTAGAAAAATATATTAACGACTTAAAAGGATAATCTCATTCATAAATTTTTTTGAATAATTTTTTCCCTAATAAATGGGGCTCTCGAAAGATGAGCTTCGTAAAATGACACTTGAGGAAATTATAAAACTTACTAAAGGTGATTTAAAAAAAGTGGGTGACATAATTGAACAAATTAGTGAAGGCAATTCGTCATCGAGTTCAGATAAGAGTTCATCTTTGACACATGAGTCGTCCTCGATGGATAAATATTTTTTAACACCACAATCAAATAATGAGATTGTGCTAAATAAACTAAGTTTAAAAAAAAATAAAAGCCATCGCAAAACAGATGGGGTTAAAAAACTATTCGCAATATAACTCAAAGACTAAATTAGATCTTATACAATTAATTCTAAAAGAAGAGCTCATCAATGCAGGCGATTGGTTTAATAAATTAAATAGACGCAATATTAAAAAATTAAAATCAATTGCTGAAAAACTAGGTGTAAAGATAAAGCAAAATAGTAAAAAGACAGATCTAGTGAATCAAATTTCAGATAATGCCCTCATGAGCAAAGCGAATTTAAATACTGTTCTTAAAGAAATCGGGTCGCAAAGTTTAGAGGAATTATTAGAGGAAACCATGACAAAAAACGAATCAACTCAGAATACAACGATAAAAGAATTAAGAAAAATTGCTAAAGAAAAGAATATCAAAGGTTACTCTAAAATGAAGAAGGCAGAATTATTACAAAAAATTAACGACCAACCGTTCGCTTTTGAAGATAGTTATTTTAAAGAGTTTTCAAAAAAATCTAAAATTAAAATAATAGAAACAAATGCTGAATACACCAAAAGATGGAGGAAACATAAAGTTTACTATAAAGTTATATTATTGAAAGAAGAAGAATCATCCGAGTCAGATCTTTCAGACATAATTATGAAAAAAATTACTGCTGTTAGAGAGGGATTAAATGAAATGATTAAAATAGTAAAACAGAAAACAAATTTCAAAGAAGGAGATTTAATGAATATAGTGGTTAATCATCCTGATCTTTGGAATCCTATTTCAGATATTAATAATTTGTTAAACAATATTCAAAGTATCTTAACTTCAAATCAAGATTTAGATATATACGGTTGTACGTTTAATGCTGAAGTAGTTAATCTGCCTAGAGGTGCTACTAATGCGAAAAGATTGCTAAATATAGCAGAAGACTCACGAACAAAGAAAAGCATAACATCGATAAAAAACAAAGATAATTTATGTTGCCCAAGAGCTGTTATTGTTGGATTAACTTATCATACAAATATTATACTTGGTAGAGAATATGATCATAATGATATAAGATACATAAGAATGGGAAGAAATTTACAAACTACTTTAGCTCAAGAACTATGTAATCAACTTGGGGAATATAATAGAAATTATTTTACTTTAGATGATATTGCGAATATAGAAAGATTATTAAATATTCAAATAAAAATCGTAGCAGCCGAATGTTTTAATTCTATAATATATTCAGGACCTGAAAAAGATGTGAAAGTTTATTTATATAAAAATGGAAATCATTTCGATACAATCAATAGTATGGCAGGTTTCTACGGTCAGTCTTATTATTGTAAAAAATGTGATAAACCATATCAAATCAAAGACGACCATAAATGCAAAAAAGAAAAGAAAATGTGCCTAATGTGTTTTAACCCCAAACACGAAGAAGACTCTAGAATATATTGTGAAAAATGCAATAGATACTGTTTTAATCAAGAATGTTTAGAAAATCATTCAGAAGTTTGTGAAAGATTTCATAAATGCTTAAAGTGTAATAAAATACTCAAAAGAGGTGATAAAATGGTTGACGAAGGTAAAAAAATGATTGAACAAGGAAATAAAATGATTGAAGAAGGAAATAACAAGAAGGGTAATCAAATAATTAAAAAAGGTAACAAAATGATAGAAGAGGGTTGTAAAGAACACAGATGTGGATGGGAAAAATGTCGAAATTGTTGTAAAGAAGTTGAAATATTAAAACATAAATGTTATATGCAATGGAAACGACAAAAAGGTGGAATCTGCCAAACAAAAATAAAAGAAAATGACAAGGAATACACAGTAAAAGGTTGTAAACATTGTAACGAAAAAGGGTGTACTATAATATACTCTAAGAAAAAAATTGAAAACAAAAACTATTGGGTTTATCAATGCTGTGATTGCAAAAATTGTAATAAAAAACCACTGAATGATACGAAACCGTTTAAATGTGTTAACTGTAGTTCTAAAAAGCATACAAATTATTGTACCTATACAAAAAAATATTTATTCTTTGATTATGAAGCGATGCAAGAAACAGGCAAACACATCGCTAATTTAATTATATCTCACGATTTTAGCGGAAATGTTAATTCTTTTAAGAGTAACGAAGATTTCTGTAAATGGTTAATTTCTAGAGATCATCGAGGGCACACAGCTATTGCACATTATTCTAAAGGTTATGATTCTTACTTTATTCTAAAATATTGCGTTGAAAACGGTATTAAACCTTTCTGCGTATATAATGGATCTAAAATAATGTTAACGGAAATAAAATCAATTAATTTAAGAATTATTGATAGCAGTAATTTTGTTCAAGGACCTTTAAAAAATTTCAGTAGATAGAGATAGCCGGTTCAAAAACCACCTCCACCTCCCTCTACTGCGCATGTGTGAAAATTGTGTCAGTCAGCCGCAGACGCAAGCGCGTAATCGCAGCTCGCTGGCCTGCGACCAGCTGGTCAGCCGGCCTGCGGCCGACTGACGCCATTTGTGATGATGCAAATATATTTATGTAGTATAATAATAATAATAATAATAATAATCGTCGCCATCTTGGAAGTTTGAAAGTCGGCGGCGGTCATTTTTGTTTAATGGTAAATTGGCGCCAAATTTAAATTATTTCAAAATTAATATTTGAAATTAGTCGGCCATGTTTGTTTGTTAAAAAAAATGGCGCCAAAATTTTAATTTATTTAAAAATTAATATTGGGTGTAATGTTGGTAGCGCCGATGTCGTCACAAATTCCGCCTAAATTCTCACGTTAGATGGCGCCACGGTCTGCAAACTTTTCGCTAGATGGCGCTGCCGTCAGCGCAGCCGTCAATCAAAGATGGCGCTGGCCTCCATTTTTTTTTTTTAAACACACCCCCCGCCCGTTTGCGAATATGCAACCAAGAAAACAAGTAGTAGTAGTAGTAGTAGCTTTTTGGGGTTGTGAAATTTTTGGTTTTTGGGGTTGTGAAATTTTGAATATATGATTTTTGAAATGTGCAATTTTGAATACATGAAGTATATATACAATACATGCTGTATTGAGTTAAGCAAAATATCAGAAAATCATCGCGCTTGTCACTAATAACTAATAAAGGAAAGTCATTATTTTATCGATAAGGAAAAAAAACCTAGTATATGTAGTTTTTTATTTTTGTAATGTTGTTTGCCTAACTTGTCTGTTGCGCACCAAGTTTATTTTGTTATTTGTTTAAAATATAATGCAAAAAAAGTTGTTGTTGTTGTTGTTCCTTCCATGGGGAGTCGAACCTCAGGTAGGTAGAGTGGATAGTGCTGTCTATTTTGGAAACCTGAAACAAATTCACATAAGCTATTTGGTTAATGGATAATAATAAAAACAATAAATTACTTTAATTGTTTATTACATCTAAATATAAGTACATACATACATACATATTATAATACATAAACATTATAATACAATAACTACAATACAAATTAAATATTATTCCTGAGTTTGAGGAAGAATATTTTTATGACCCCAAGATAATGTTCTACCTTCAGAATTGTTTAAGATGTAACGTTTATCATCTTTGAAAGATAAAGCAATTTTTTTCTTTAATTCTGTGTAAATGTTATGAAGCTTCGAACGAAAGATATTCATTTCTTTAATAATTTCAGTGTTTGGAACAGTAACTGCGTTTTGGTAGTCAATTTTATGTAATTCACTTGTAATTACATTGTGTTTAATACCCTTAGCTTTTTTAGATAATTCACCTTCAACATCCACACAATATGCTTTAGCACCTGTTCCTAAAAATTCTGATATTACACGTCCTTTATATTCATCTTTCATCTTCCCGATGACAGAAGACGATACAGGTATTCCATGAATATTTTCTGCTTTATAATTTGAAGTATCAAAACGCTCTATATTAGATTTAATATCATCATAAATATTTTCACAAAAAATTTCAATTACTAAACTATCAGTATCGGTATACAAAAGCGTTGCATTGTTACCGTATTTAAGTTTTATGAAATTATAATAAAAATCATACATAATAGTTTTACTGATATCTAGAATAGTAAAACCTACATACAGAGGTTTATTGTAGAAAACTTTTTCGTTCTCTAATTGAATAGCTACAAAATTTGGTGTAAAGATAGATGAATTTTTAAAATTTGGTCGTGCAATTAAACTTTCAGCACCTGGTTTTCTACCTATATTATTCCATGATGTTACCAATTTCACGTTTACTCTTTTATCAATTGATTCCATGGTTTTACCAAAAACTGAATTATTCATTAATTTAAATACATCTTTTTCTAACGCGTTTTTTGATTTGTTACGCATTTCTGTATTTAAATCAATATATGTTTTCAACCATGGTGATTGATTAAAACTTAAAACACGGTGAATATTAATTAATTTTAAACCACCTTGTATAGCTTGTCTTAAATTTCGATAATGTAAAACATAGTGTACTTTATTGTTCAAGGTTGCGCAAAGTTTCTCAGTTTTACTAGAGGGAGGAATAAATTTTTCAGGACAAAATGGTAAATCGTTGTGAAGATTATGTAATTCAGAAGGATATTCTAAATCAACTTCGAATATATAACCTACATCAGCGTTATCTGTCAAATTGAGAATTAGGTTATCATTGAATTCATTAGGATCTTCCCATCGAAAACCGCTATAAGGTAAATATTCAGACATTGCTGCTCCATACAAGTTGGTTGCATCAAGGTACATTATAAAAGAAGTTGGTTTAGAAGGATCATGATTTGATAAAAACTTATTATTTGCTACTGCTTTACGTTTTGAACATTGACAAAGTCCTCCTCTAATAGATTTTCGAAAGAAATGTACCATGTCTATATCAGTTAACAATTCGAATTTAATTCCAGTCATTTTTAACATAGCATCCCAGCCTAATGAAGGTGCTGTTAAGTAATGAGCTGGATCTAGTTCATAAATTTTGAGACAAACCTTTCTGAAATTTTCAAAAATGTCTGTTAGTAACAAAACATCAGACTTTAAATAAATGTCGGAATAATCACCTAACGTTTTGCAATCAAATAGATTCCAGACTTCCTGTGCTCGCTCATAATCATGTTCACTGATATCAGTTTTATTAAGATTATCATAAAATTGTTGAATCAATGGTAAACTGGTATCATCTAACTTATTAAAACAATCCAAATATGAATATGGAAAAACACCTTTTTGTCTTATCAAATTAAATTGGTTATCGTCCGGAAAGTGTTTCCGAATGGTTAGACATTCATCAGAAGTTAAAGTCTGAGATAATTTATCTAATGAAAAAGAAAGGAAACGGAACGAATCTACGAATCTAAGCGTTATAAAAATATTGTCAACTGTATTTGTAGTCGTGTTCATGACCTTATCAACTAAAATTTTTTTTGAAAATGTAATATACTTTTCTTTAGTTTGAGCAATGCAATTAATGATGGTCTTTTCTGTTGCTAAAGCTTTAATAAATAAATGACTATCATAATTAGTTAAATTATGACAAAAAACAGGGATATATTTTGGAATCTTATAATTTAAATTACAAATAGAATGTGCAGGTCCTAAAAATTCACCTGTTAAGTGACAATGATTACGAACTCTATCACAATTTAGACTTCCGTAATCTGTTTTGAAAGGTTCTTTACATAAATGACAATGGGTAGATATTTGAAAAACCAATTCATCTAACGGAGTCATTTCAAGTGGTACGATATGTTTGAGGTGATCGTGATAAAGTCTATTTACATCATCTTGCAACCATTTCACAAAAATTTTAGGAGCATCTTTTCCTCGATAAGTCCGATAAATTGATAAATTATCATTATATGCACATTTTATGTAATATCCGAAACTATATGGTTCATGTAAATGTGTAACAATTGTACGGATATTATCGGCTGAATTATCATTGCGTAAAGGTTTTAAAATAGATTCAAAATCGAAATAAAATACAAAAGGAACTTTAAGAGATTTATCAAAATTTTGAAATGTTAATTCATTACCAGGCACTTCTTTACCAAATTTATTTATAATCAGATCAGAAGTTGGTAATGTAGTGACAACTTCATTACAAGCATACTTACGATGTTTAACTAATTTTTGTTCACTCGAAAAAAATAATAGACAACCGTTACATATAAATTTAGCATGATTATGTTTGGAAAGTTGTGAACTTATTAATCGAGAAATGTTGCTTATCAGACAGTAATGTTTGATCATTCTTTCATCGTCTACGATAAGTAATAAATTTACATGAATGTCTCGTTTCTTAGAAGTTAAATAAAAGGGACCTATAATATCTGATACCCATTTACCTTTTTCATGATCAAAACGCTGCTCTGTTCCATAGACATTTACACTAATATTATTAAGTGCTTCAAATTTAAAAATATCAGTTAATTTAACCGGAAATGAAATATCTGTAAAATCTAATTCCTCTTCAAACTCACGATAAGCATCAACTCGATGTCGATTAACATTTACTTCAGTTGAATGAAGGTGTGCCAAAACAGACCATTTGAAACATTCATTATCATCATTATGAATATTGATAACCGCTCTCCGCTTCGCTATGTCCTTCGGTAATGGTATATATGTTGATGCACGTAGTGGATTGAATTTGTTGATATTAAGTTCCAAAAACAAAATTTCCATTAAAATCCAACCTAAAAAATTTAATACAATAATATGTTTATAAATAAAATTGATATTACTTACCACTATCTTTTTCCAAGAATTCACTCATTTTGTTTTTTATGACGCCACATATTTCTTCCAGTTCTACCTTAATATTTGTCGATATTGAAATGATGATATTTTTAGTGTTGAATGATTTGATTTCGATAATGTCTTTAGAAGGTAAAATATATTTAGCAAAAAGTTCGAAATTAATTTTAAGTTGGTTAAATTCTCTCAGTTTTCTAGTTATTAAAGTGATAAGTTTATCTTGATTTCTTTCAAAAAAATTGCACACTTCCAAGTCATCTAGTTGTGAATTTTTCAATCGGTATGAGGTAATTCTTGATTTGAAGGCAACTTGATATTCTTCAACGAAATCATCATCATCATTAATTTTGGCGGAGATGACACTTTTATGTTTTAAAGAACGTAAATGGTTTAATCTGGATCCTCTGTAGTGACTATTGCATATTTCACAAAATTGATGAAATGAACATGATGGAGCGTTAGTAGTAACTTCTAAAAACAAAAACAAGTTATAATAATAATAATATAAAGAATATTTACAAAAATACCTTGTAAAGGTGTTCTAGTTGTCAGGCGGGCTTTTTTAGGAGTCATATCATCCGAATCCATTGAACACAATGATGAATTTGTAATATGACGCCTATAGTTATCAAATCTCGTAAATGACGTTTTACATCCGGTGCAAGTGAGTTTAGATAATTTATCACCTTAAAAATGCTCTTAATTAAAACAATTTCTATAACGTAAAATGTATTTACTTACTATGTTTTTTTACATGACGTGTTAAAGCATCTTTGCGAGTAAACTTGTTATCGCATTGAGAGCACTTGAACATGATTACTTTCATACACGGACAGTCGAAGTAGAAATGAATTAATCATTGATGCGATATGATTTTATATTCCATAAACTTTGCAACCGGATATTGTGGTTCCTTACGTAAAAATTCAAAAAATTCAAAATATAACTGATAAAAATTTAACGTTTTTAAGGAAAAAAACGTTAGACAGGAAATATGATAACAAAAATAATCAGAATGAATATTATTTTTTATTAGACATAAAACAAACTACATACTTAAACTAACAAAGTCATACACCTAAATAAATTTTTAATTGCAGTTTTTAAGCCAAACCTAACGCTATGAACATCATAAAAACGATCCAACATGTACAAACAATTCCAAACATTGCTAAAAAGGTAGGAACATGATTAAAACAATTTTTTATTGAAACTACATCATGATCATTAAGTATAAGTCTCTTCCAGTCAGTATCAATATAATTACTATTGGTAAAAACTAGTCTTAATTTAAAATATATTACAGAGTTTGCTATAGAAACATTTTCATATTTAAATATTTCTATTGCAGTATTGCTCAAATAACCCAGATTCATCTTCTTCCATTGGTAATCAACATCGTTGAAAAATAAACTTTTCCAGAGAGGAGACCATCTTGTGTTGTTAGGACTTTCACTAGTGAAGACGATGTACATATCTACAACATCTAACGGTTTTTGCACGTACAACACATTTTGTATAAGAGTAACAAACAAGATGAGTGATGAGTTCAAAAGAGGCATTACACTTGAAACGCAGTGGGTTGTTGTTGTTGTTGTTGTTGTTGTTGTTGTTGTTGTTGTTGGCTTCCTGTATCATCTAAAATACACGAAACACAATTATTTATTGATGAAGGAGGACCATCAAACTGATCTTCGTCAAAACTGTTATAATAATGTTGTAAACATGGTAGATTCAGCTTTATATCATGATCTTGTTGATATGTTTCCGGTAATTTATGAAATATATCCATCAACTGGCACGGTCCTAATTTCAGTAGTTCCAGTTTCATTAGTAATCGAATATCGCTTATGGTTTTTTCAAAATGCAGCACTTTTTTTATAACAGGTTCTACACTCGTTGCCATCTTAAATGGAACTAAATTAGACGTTAAATAATTATATCGTATATATATTTCTTATTTATTAGGTAATATCTTTCATTTCAATCCAACTATTCTGATTATCTGGTAAACCTAACCATTTCACAAATAATTTAGTTCCTTTACGTCGAATCACTTTCTCAACTAAATAGACGTCAGGATATTGAGTTTTTGATAATTCCCAAATATAAAAAGCTCCTTTGATTGGTTGACCTTCTTTATCTTCTAGCAGAAATGTTACAGGATTGGTTAGATTAATCTTACTGATTTTAAAAATTTCCGTTGACCAATTGGGTGTATATCCTTTTTCAAATAACATCTTTTCTTTGCTAATTCTTACGAAATCTCCGACTTTAAATTTTTTTCTGTTTTTATCAACAATCTTTAGATGATCATATGCTGTTATGTCTCCTTGATTCGAAGCGTTTATCTCTGTGGGTTTCCTTCCTGTTGTTCGATGTATTGTAGTATTATAATTTTTGGTTATCTCTTGCAATTTATTTATCCATTTATGTGTCGCAAATAACGTAAAATATCGATAAATTTTGGATTTTAAAGTACGTATAACTCGTTCAGCAATTGCTGCTTTTTTAACGCTGTACGTACTATAGTGATTAATATTATAACGTCTCATCAAATCCTGAAAAGTGGTATTATAAAATTCCTTTCCTTGATCTGACTGTAAATTCTTTGGTATTCGTTCTTTTTCATTCTTCAGTATTGATTCCATAGCTCTGCTAACCTCATTAGCTGATTTCGATTTCAGTGGTCTGGTCCATAAAAATTTAGAAAAACAGTCGATTACGACTAAAATATATTTAAATCCATTATTATGATAAGATAAATTTTGCATTTCTGCTAAATCTACTTGCCATAAATCATCCAATCCTTTAATTATAGTACGTCTTCGTTTAAAATTCCTGCGTGCAGGTTTAAATATCTCGTTTACCAATTTTTGCTTTACATCACTAACTTGCTTTAGTCGAACCATTGCTTATTTACGGTACACTTCTCTACAATTTCCATGACGATCTGACATTTGACCTGGAGGACACTTGTTTTTATTATGAGGCATGGGTTCTATCTTTCACTATTTTCATATGAATCTGTTACTTTCCTTTTCTTTGATATAGGTACATTTTCAAGTTGATCTGTATCACCTGCTTTAGAACGTTTGGAAATGGTTTCTGGTTTTATCTTAATACTATCGATTCCTTCAAAGCGTTCTTCAAGTTTTTTTATTCGTCTGGTTATCTCATTTGAATTATTCATAAATTTTTTCCACTTGTTATCGATTTCATAATTTATACTTAAATGTTTGTTATGCAATTCTGATTCAATCGTGTGAGGAATTGTAGCAATTATATTATCAATTTTTTCATCAAGTATTTTGTACTTAACATTCATGGTTAAGTTTAACTGATTAAATTTATCCATCCATATAGCATCTGCTTTATGAACATTATTATTTAAATCCGTTAAAGCAGCTATTACTCCTTCCATCTTTTGGTATATTTGTTTACTTACTAAATCAATATATACCTTATTCGCACAATCTTTGTCTTCTGTTGGATCATTAATGTTACAGATTCTATGATGTTTTAAATCAAGGTCACCATCAGCAGTGAAAACAAAAGGTGATGGTGTAGATTTAAAAAATGCACTTGATGCTGATAACACTTTACGTCCGAATAGATCAATGGGCATTTCAACACTGAGGATTAACCAGAAAAAAACTTAAGCCTAATATATTACACCACATTCCTTTAATTCTTCTTCTATTGATAAAATTTCATTCAGATGGGAATTGTTACCCGCTTTTGTCGCTGCATGTAATAATGCTAGACGTGACACTAATTCATTTATGTCATCCCAGTAAACATATTCTACACGTTTATTAGTGAATAATCCTTCACCAATAAACGGAGATTTAGGAAATGAAGTAAACATTGGTTGCACAATTTGAGTATATTTTACACCTCTATGACCTTTTAGTTGTTTTGTGGGATCATTATTTTTTCTATGTGTATTAGAAATTTCAAGTATTTTTTTGTATGCTGACCGATCCTCTTTTGTAATTTGAGTGTATTTATCTTCAGGGTTTTTAAAAAATATTAGTCTGTATAAACCAGGAGTACCAGGAAATGATTCATTATCTAAAATTAAATCACCATTTTGACTGATTATTAATTCATGTTTACCCATAAATAGTTTATTCTCTTTTGAATTATATCTAGGACCAAATGTCTGATCACTGGTTTTCTCTAAAACTGCTTCTATTGCATTTCTCGCAACTGGAGGATATTGTTCTAAAAATTCATCTAAAATATGTCTGCTATTAATTAAATCATCCATAGTGTCAGATTTGGTTTCTTCATCTTCTTCTTTTATTTCTGGTAATGACTCATATATTTCTTCTGGTTGTCGCAGTGATGTACTAGGTTCATATGTTTCTTCAACTGGTAGTTCAAGTTCTTGTTTAATCTTTTCTTTTTTTGGTAGTTTAAGAAATTGTTTCCTTTGCTTTTGAATATGATGTTTTGGTCTTTTGTGTTGTTTTTGTTGTTGTTGCTGTGGTGGTGGAGATTGCTTCTCCAATTTTATTGAAATTTCTTCTAAAGGATTTATAACAGGCTGAAAAAGCTTTTTAATTGACTCATCCGCTTCACTGCTGTTTAACTTTATGGCTTTATACTTCTTTCGAATTGAATCAGCTGCTTTTAATATATGTCTTTTAAGGTTTTGATCTGGTTTGGTACCCATCATTACCGCTTAATGTTATAAACTAACCGAACAAATCAGAATTATTGTTTATATAACTTCTTATTCGACTGCTATTATAACGGGTCTCAAACTGATATTAACCGATCTCAAACCGATCAGGAACTGCTTTTTAACAGACATTAACCGGTCTGAAACCGATATTAACCGGTCTCTATCCGATAATAACCGCTCTGGAACCGGTATTAACCAATATCACACCGATACTAACCGGTCTGAGACCGATATTAACCGGTCTCTAACCGGTATCTAACCGATACTAACCGCTTTGGAACCGGTATTAACCGATATCGCACCGATACTAACCGCTGTGAAACTGATATTAACCGGTCTGGAAACGTTCTCAAATAGATATCACTCTACACTTGAATAAAATGATCAAACCCTTTTCTATATCGACCCTTATTTAATTCATTATCTTTACATATAACCAAAAAACCATATTGGTTTTTCCAACATTCCTGACATATTTCACAGAATTGTTCGAATTTCATATCAGCACCAACATGATCTTCATATACATGTTTTAAATTTAACAGATCTTGTTTTAATATTACCAATAAATTTGCATTATCTCGAATTAAATGTTTCGGTATTTTTGTATATGTTTGACAGAGATAGAAACTATCAATATTTTTATGCCGGCCCATGCAAAAGTAATCCCTTATCTTAGCTTGATTACACATTATGACATCATCAAATATAAAAATAGAGTTATTTTTTGCATCTTTTGGATCTAGCACGTCTTCATTATGTTCATACTGGTTATATTCCATTCCTTTAATTTTTTGTAGCACATCACTAAGCAGTTTATACTTCGGTTGATATAATGATTTACAATAAATATATATGTTTTCAAATTTCAATCCGTTGGGATCAAACAATAAAGACAATAATATGTTAGTTTTTCCTCCACCAGAAGGTCCACAAATTATACAACGTATTGATTCGGGTAAAAGTGTACCATGTCGATGAGACATTTTATGTTTATTATCAACATTATTATAATCATGATTTATGATAGGTAATTGTAATTTTTGCTTTAACACTTTCATTTTCATACTAAATTAAAAACATTTATAAGAAGGTTTATATAGGGAAAAAAGTTCAGTTAAATGTTGTCTTTCAAAGGGGAAGGACTATTAAATACTGCAATCAATAAATTACCTTTTGAATTACATTTACCAGGATATCAATATTGCGGACCTGGTACAAAACTTAAGAAACGGTTAGAACGAGGTGATCCTGGAATAAACAAGCTTGACAGCTTTTGTAAAACGCACGATATAGCTTACGCTAATTCCAACGATTTAAAAGATAGACATCAAGCGGATCGAATTTTAGAAGATAGTGCATGGTCACGTGTTAAGTCTAAAGACGCTTCATTTGGTGAAAAAGCAAGTGCCTGGTTTGTAACTAACGCAATGAAAGTCAAAAGGAAATTAGGTATGGGAATCCAAAGGAAAAAATCGAAAAGGAAGACAAAGAAATCTAGAAAGAGGACACAGAAAAAACAACAACCTTTTCATAAAGCTCTTTTATCAAATTTAGAAAATAAGGGATATGATAATATAAAATCTGCATTATCAGCTGCTCGTATAGCAGTTAGAAAATCTGGAGGTCGTAAGCGTATAA
Source organism: Tribolium castaneum (assembly GCF_031307605.1). Taxonomy (NCBI): domain Eukaryota; kingdom Metazoa; phylum Arthropoda; class Insecta; order Coleoptera; family Tenebrionidae; genus Tribolium; species Tribolium castaneum. Next base: position 10,434,787 of record NC_087397.1, read on the forward strand.
AAATTCCTCGTATTATACCTATAAAAACAGGAGGATTTTTACCATTGTTACCATTAATTTTTGGAGGACTTAGTGCCTTAGGGGCTATGGGCGGAGGTGCTGCTGCTATAACTAAAGCTGTAAATGATGCTAAAGCAGCGAAACAGAAATTAGATGAGAATAAACGTCATAATAAAGTACTGGAAGATATCGCTATCGGGAAGGCGGGAAGTGGTTTATATCTTCGAAAGCAACCACGAGGTTATGGATTGTATTTACGTAAATTTCCAAAAAACTACCAATAAAACTGCCTAATAGGGCACTAACTGATAATGATTTAAGAAGATATGCTAAATTATTAAAACTACCCAAATTTAAAGGCGTTTTTATGAGAGATGAATTAATTCATATGAAACCTGATAAGACAGAATGTGCTATCATTAATTTGGACTCTAAAAAAGGATCCGGAACTCATTGGGTTTGTTATAGAAAAACAAATAAACAGGTTGATTATTTTGATAGTTATGGAAATCTAAAGCCACCTCTAGAATTAGTACGATACTTAGGAAATTGTAATATTTACTTTAATCATGATCGTTATCAATTTTTATCATATAATTGCGGACATTTATGTTTGATGTTTTTACATAATAAAAGATGAGATAATCATGTATTTTATTCAGTCATGTATAAGACATTCTCCCTAACAGGTGTTGAAAGTACGCTGTCTGAACACTATGAGCCACCCATTGACCTTGAAGAAAATTCGAATTATTCTATAGCTTTAATCGGTTTTTATACTAACAATAATATACCAAATATAGAAGAGGGTACAAATAAATTTTATTATTTTGCTCCGAACACTACTGAAGAAAAAGTGATAACATTTCCGAAAGGTGCTTATGAAATAGCTGCTATAGAAAAATATATACAAATTATTCTTAGTGGACGATCTGCAACTGATGCTCAAAAACAGAATACATTTTCATTGAAGGCTAACGAAAACACATTAAAGTGTGAGATATTTAGTATTTACGACATTAATTTCGCTCACGAAGATAGTATTGGTAAATTGTTAGGTTTTTCTAAAAGGAAACTTAAAGCAAGACAATTACATGAAAGTGATTTACCTGTTAACATAATTAAGGTTAATACAATACGTATCGAGTGTAATATTGTAAGAGGTTCTTTCTACAAAAACAAAGAATCTCATACTCTTTATGAAACTGCTTTAAGTGTTAGTCCAGCCGAACAGATTTTTGTGGAACCATTAAATCCTATTTATTTACCTATCATTAATAGATCCAATATACCTAACCTAACTATTGATATTGTTGATCAAGACCATTGTCCTATAGATTTTAACGGTCAAACAATCAATATTCGTCTTGCTCTGAAAAAAGAAGCATAAACATGGGTTTAGTGTTTCAAAATCAATATAAAAAATCATACAATCCATCAAATTATCAGTCAGTATCTTGTCATCAGTCGACATTATCACATCAGAGCGTGCAGATTCTTAAATCGTTAGGATATAATGTCCGCCAGCAAACTTCAGGTTTACAGTTCACCGGAAATAGACGACAGCATAAGTAAAGAGGAAGAACATACATATAGTCCGCAAGTAAGATCTTTCGATAACAATGATGAAATCGAAATTATAATTAATCAGAGAGATATTTGGATTTCTCTCTTTGAATCATTTATACAAGTGGACGGTGAGTTCATACCAGATCCGGTACCGGAAACTGGCGGTGGAAATGTAACCTTGACTAATAATGCAGCAGCATATTTATTTGAGAATGTAAGCTATGAATTGAATAATGTTGAGTTAGATAGTGTACGTGAAGTCGGAACAGTATCTACAATCAAAACTTTTCTATGTTATGGCAAAGATGAAGTAAGAGCATTAACTCTCGCTGGATGGAATGATCAAGAAAGTCAACAACTGAAGACATTTAATGAAACTGATAATACGTTTTCATTTAGAATCCCTTTATCTTATCTGTTAAATTTACCATTTGATTATCATCGGATAGTTAGCGGTCATCAAAAACTTCGATTAATACGAAGTCGTAACGATGCTAATTGTTTCATTTCTACCGGAACGAGAAAAGCGACACTTAAGATTAACAATATTGAATTAAAAGCAAAACATGTTTACCCAAATGATGAAATTAAATTAACTATATTAGAAGGGATCAACAAAGATCGTGTTATATCGTTACCGTTCAGAAAATGGGAAATTCATGAACTTCCATCAGTTCGACAAACTAATAACGACATCTGGAGAGTTAAAACATCTACTCAATTAGAAAGACCAAGATTTATTATCGTTTGCTTTCAAACAAACCGAAAAAATAATCCAAAGTCTGATGTTACTCTATTTGATCATTGTGATGTAAGAAGCGTACGTTTATGGTTGAATTCAAATGTTTATCCATATGAAACATGGAAACTACAATTTGCTAAAAATAAATATTTAGAAGCATATCAAGCTTACGTTGATTTTTATAAGGAATTTAATGGAAAAGATCGTGCTGAACCTATATTAAGCTATACAGATTATACAAAAAGACCGATATTTGTATTAGACTGTTCCAAGCAAAACGAAGCAATTCGAAGTTCCACCATTGATATCAGCTTAGAATTTGAAAGCGATAATAATTTCCCAGCCGATACAAGAGCTTATTGTATTATCATTCATGATAGAATAATGCAGTACTATCCGTTAACAGGAATAATTAGACAACTGATATAAGGATGAAAAAAAGTGTTACTATAAGTGATAGTGCTCCGGAAGTACATAATCTAATAGTTTGGTCATATGCTTATCAAGATGCTAGAAAAGGAAACTATTGGATACAATGCGCTGCAGACAGAGAAAGGTTTAAGTTTAGAATTAATCAAATGAAAAATATTTTAAAGGAGATCTTAAATTCTGCTCATCGTGAACAAATTTTTCAGTCTAGATTTAAGTGTTCAACATGAAGGTAGTAGTGATTGATGTTCAAGGATTTTATATACCTGAATTCATCGTTAAAGAATTAACAATATTTGATGGACATCGAACTGGTCACTATTTGTTTAAATCACCGGTGCCGTTTCGTCAACTAAGTGCAGATGTAAAAAAACAAGTGAAATATTTAGAATTAAATCATCATCTATTACGTTACAACAGTGGAAATATCGACTATGAAAATATTTATAACATACTAGAAGAAAATATTATCGATGATGTTATCGATATTATTTACGTAAAAGGAAGCGTTAAAGAGGATTTTTTAAGACAATTTTTCGATTCAAAGGACTTTTACCCTAGGATCATCAATTTGGAGGAAGCAAACTCTTGTCCAAAATTGCAACCACAACTTCCGTTATGTATGCATCATTACTTAAAAACTAAAATATGTATCTGTAGTCTTAATAATGTACGGTTTATTTATAATTATGTAATTCAGAATTTACCGAAATAAACGTTTAAAGTTTTAATCTCGTTTCCTTCTCCTACTTCATTAACCTGCCCTCTCCACTCTAGTTAAGATTACAAAAAGTATAAAGGGATCAACTTTTAGTGTGTGAAATAATTTTTATTGAAATATCAACAGTCAACACAACCATCATGTCTAGTAAGTAGAAATAATTTTTACATTATTTTATTTTAAATTTTTTCCGAATCAATTGTTTGAAATTTAATTACAACACTTCATCATCAGTCTTAATAAATTAATGTAATCTATTTATTAAATTTCTCTTTCTTTTGTTACAGAACATCCCGCAGGTTACTATGGGGACTATAACCCAGATTTGGTTGTTAACCACGCTGGGTTAACCGAAGAGGAGGTGGACCACCTCCTCACCCAAATTCCCGCGGGCACCTTCGAGTGGGTTTCCCTTATTAACATCTATCTGCGACTGGAACCGCCCCCATCCCTTGGAGGTTATTTTGATATTTTTACCGTGGGGCGCTTGACCGCCGCGATAGACACCGATGAGGAGCGGGGTATAATTGACATTTGGGTATGGGTACATTAAACCTCATACATGTTGGATCGTTTTATGATGTTCATAGCGTTTTTTATGATGTTCATAGCGTTAGGTTTGGCTTAAAAACTGCAATTAAAAATTTATTTAGGTGTATGACTTTTTTAGTTTAAGTATGTAGTTTGTTTTATGTATAATAAAAAATAATATTCATTCTGATTATTTTTGTTATCTTATTTCCTGTCTAACGTTTTTTTCTTGTAAATTTATGAATCAAAAATTTTATAAATATCCAGTTGTATTTGATTATTAATTTATCGTTACAATCATTTTCCCCAAAAAATTTATATCCAATAGTTTACAAACAATATATACATTTCTAATAGTTAAAACACATTTATACATCTTTTATAAAAAAAGTGGATTTGTTTAATTGAAATAGGTAAAAATTCATATCCAAAACCTTAATTAATTACTGGGCGGTTAACATTTTTTACCAAAAGATTTTGAAGAATTTACAACAATTTATCATAAACCCTCAACAGATGATATAGTAATTATTGTAAAAGCTGAAGTTTATATTTTTTTCATTATCTACTTTTAGATTTAAAACTAATTATCCGAAATCTATAAGCGAAGAATTTAAAATATCAAGTCCAATTTCGGCAGCGATAACAACTTACTCAGGTGGTATTTATCTTTTTCTCAGAGATAATACATATATTACATTATCTAGTTGCATCTCTGGATATAATGTTCCTGGTTTAACAAACGAATTATTTGAAGGTGTTCCTAATAAAATAACAAGGACATTTAGATATTTAAACGGAAAGCTGTACTTTTTTAATGAAAATAATTACTTTGAATATGATGAGTTTACTAAGAGTGTCATACAAGCGGGACCTAAAACTTTATCTATATTTAACATTAATTGTCCGCGAGAACCCATCTTAATTCAATTGAAAAAATTATCTTTTAAAAAGATTATTACACACAATGCAGTCCTGGTTGAAAATTTAACAGATTATACTCGTGAAGAAGATAGTTGGTGTAGTTGGTGTATTCATCAGTGTTTGTTTACAGTAAGTTTATATTACAACTTAATAAAACGTTCTTTCTAAACATCTAATTTAAACATCTAATTTCAGCTTCAGACCTACAAAAGTTGTGCCAAAAAGACGCATCGTAAGTTTATCGAAAATATTGACTTCGGCACAAGTTCTTCATCCACAAATTCTTCCGATTCAGACTACTGAATTCTTCTCTAAAACCAACATAAATAATCTTTTTTTGGTAAATTCTTTAATTTTTTAAATTTGTTTACCACATTTGATTGCTAAAAATGTGTTTAATTTTTTAGGAAAATTTTTATCAAATTTTTATCAAACAAAAAGTGCGTCACAAAATTCCTACGATAAGGTAAACCACAAAATTAGTATTAAATCATATTTTATTTCATTTTTATTTTTTAGGAAAGCGTGTTATCTGTTAACCGCAAAAATTGATTATAAAAGTTCCGTTTTTTACACATTTCACCAGTTTTATTAAAACTATCTTTGTGAGAAGTTGTATGTGCTCCGCTGTGTATTTTTGCATTTAAATTTCAAAGGATTCTGTAATGGCTGATCAACTATTAAATCTGAATAAAATTGCTGCCTGTGAATATACTGATACATATGTCAGTGCCAACGATTTGGAAGTGAACAAGAAATATAAAATCATCAATTTAACCAAGGCAAACACACAACATGGGGTTATGATGGTAGCATATCTGGACAACGTCGGTAAAGTTTTTTTACCTAAACGACTAACAGCAGTTATGAATGATACCATAATTACGACACTAATGGAAGGACTCGGATCTTATTTGATTTATATGGGACGTAAGCAAGCTAATGGAAATCAGGAACATGATGCCCACATTTTTAATTTCGAACGTATTGTTCACGAAGATTAATGTAAAATTTTTTGGTAAGTGTCATGTTCACCTCTATTTAAAAAACTAATTTATGATTTTTTTCAGGTTTCCAAAATAGACAGCACTATCCACTCTACCTACCTGAGGTTCGACTCCCCATGGAAGGAACAACAACAACAACAACTTTTTTTGCATTATATTTTAAACAAATAACAAAATAAACTTGGTGCGCAACAGACAAGTTAGGCAAACAACATTACAAAAATAAAAAACTACATATACTAGGTTTTTTTTCCTTATCGATAAAATAATGACTTTCCTTTATTAGTTATTAGTGACAAGCGCGATGATTTTCTGATATTTTGCTTAACTCAATACAGCATGTATTGTATATATACTTCATGTATTCACAATTGCACATTTCAAAAATCATATATTCAAAATTTCACAACCCCAAAAACCAAAAATTTCACAACCCCAAAAAGCTACTACTACTACTACTACTACTTGTTTTCTTGGTTGCATATTCGCAAACGGGCGGGGGGTGTGTTTAAAAAAAAAAATGGAGGCCAGCGCCATCTTTGATTGACGGCTGCGCTGACGGCAGCGCCATCTAGCGAAAAGTTTGCAGACCGTGGCGCCATCTAACGTGAGAATTTAGGCGGAATTTGTGACGACATCGGCGCTACCAACATTACACCCAATATTAATTTTTAAATAAATTAAAATTTTGGCGCCATTTTTTTTAACAAACAAACATGGCCGACTAATTTCAAATATTAATTTTGAAATAATTTAAATTTGGCGCCAATTTACCATTAAACAAAAATGACCGCCGCCGACTTTCAAACTTCCAAGATGGCGACGATTATTATTATTATTATTATTATTATACTACATAAATATATTTGCATCATCACAAATGGCGTCAGTCGGCCGCAGGCCGGCTGACCAGCTGGTCGCAGGCCAGCGAGCTGCGATTACGCGCTTGCGTCTGCGGCTGACTGACACAATTTTCACACATGCGCAGTAGAGGGAGGTGGAGGTGGTTTTTGAACCGGCTATCTCTATCTACTAATTTCCCTAAAACATTCGGTCTAAAAGAACTTAAAAAAAGGATATTTTCCACATTTCTTCAATACAACGGAAAATCAGAACTATATTGGAAAAAAAATACCTGATACAAAATACTATGGTGTTAATTCTATGAAACCAAAAGAAAGGGAAGAGTTTTTAGAATGGCATAAACAAAAAAGAAAAGAAAATTATTTGTTTGACTTTAAAAAAGAACTTTACGAATATTGTAATTCTGATGTTGACATATTAAGAAATGGATGTCTTGAATTAAGGAAACAGTTTCTAGAAATAGCTAACATAGATCCATTTAGATATGTTACAATTGCAGGGGTTTGTATGGCTATATATAGATCAAAATATATTAAGAAAGATACAATAGCTGTTGTTGATAATCTGAAAAAAGATCAATATTCTCAACAACCAATTTCATGGTTAAATAGTTTTCATAATCCAAATATAAAACACGCATTGAACAATGGTGAAGTGAAAATATGTGGATCAAAAGTTGACGGGTTTGATGAAAAATCCAATACTGTTTACCAATACCACGGTTGTTTTTGGCACGGTTGTACAAAATGTTATAGTTCAGATTTTATTAATAATAAGAATAAAACAACTATGGAAGATCTTTATGAGAAAACAATAGAAAGAAGTGAGCAAATAAAAAAAGGTGGTTATAACTTAATAGAAATGTGGGAATGTGAGTGGACAAAGTCAAAAGAATATAAGAAAGAAATGAAACAAATTGAAGAAGAAATTAAGGAATTGGAAGAACTTAATCCTAGAAACGCATTCTTTGGTGGAAGAACGAATGCAACAAAATTGCGCGTTAAAGGAAAGAAATTGAAATATATAGATATTTGCAGTTTATATCCAACAGTACAATGTTACGATGATTATCCAATTGGACATCCTACTAAAATATTCAAACCTCGTAAGTACAATTCAGATTGGTATGGTTTAATAAATTGTGCAATTTTACCACCAAAAGGTTTGTATCACCCCGTTTTACCTGTTAAGAATAAAACCAAATCTGGTGATGAAAAACTAACATTTCCATTATGTCAATTGTGTGCAAAATTAAATAATCAAAAAGATAAATGTTCTCATACAGAATCTCAAAGAATTATCAGAGGAACCTGGTGTACCAACGAAGTAAAAAAAGCAATTGAAAAGGGGTACAAAATAATAACTATTGATGAGGTTTGGCATTTTTACGAAAAATCATCAAATTTATTTAAAGGATATGTGAAAGCGTTTATGAAAATTAAATTAGAAACAAGCCCTTGGCAGGATGATTTTGAATCAGAAGAAGAATATAGAAAAGCTGTAAAAGAAAATTTAGGTATTGAATTGGGTAAAATAGAAAATAATCCTGGAAAGAGAGCTGTTGCGAAAATATGCTTAAATTCCTTATGGGGTAAATTTGGGCAATGACAAAATATGGGTGCAACAGAATATGTTACAGATGTTAAAAGGTTTTATGAAATTTTATTAGACGACAAACTTGATAACATACGAATAAACGATATAAATGAAAATATGTTACAAATTGATTATAAGTTAAAAGATTGCTATATAGAAAATGATTTCAATACCAATATATTTATAGCTGCTTTTACAACTGCAAATGCTAGACTAAGATTGTACGAAATGTTAGATAAATTAGGAAAAAGCGTAGCATATTATGATACAGATAGTATTGTATATATAGATGATGGAAAAAACACTGTTAAAACAGGCTGTCTATTGGGAGATTGGACAGACGAATTAGGTAAGGATGTATGGATTGTTGACTGGTTATCAACAGGTCCTAAAAGTTATTATTATAAAACAAACACAGGTAAAGTTGTTTGTAAAATAAAAGGATTTACGTTAAATTATGAAACGTCCAAAAAGATTAATTCCGATAGTATAAATAATATTTTAGAAAAGAAAGACAGTAAAATCAGTACGCAATATAATCGAATTACCAGAGATACTAAAACTAAAGAACTCTTAAATAAAATAGAAACAAAAGAATTTGGTTTTGTTTATGATAAGAGGGTTGTTTTAGAAAACTTTGATACAATACCGTTTGGATATTAGCGTCAGCTGGAGCTGACTCAAGTCTGCGACTAATTAGAAAAAAAGACAATCCGTGGACGTAGTCCACTCATGAGCAGAGCGAATTCTTATAATTGCGTTTTTTATCCGTCAAGAACGAGTGGTAAACTTTTCTGGGGTGTATACCGTTTGGGTATACACCGAATTTTCATTATTTTTTTCTAATTCACACAACTGATTGAGATAACTCTTATCTTCTTTATCTATTTTTGATATAAGTAGTTATATAATTATCCTAATCCTTTCTTATTACTATAACGAAGTAAAACCGAGGAGTTTTTATGATTTTCTTTGCTTTTCTGTTTAGGTACCCGTGAAAATCGGGGTGTTTTTATGATTATTTGATGTTTTTTTAACTACCTGGAAAATCGGGGTTGTTTTCCTTAAAAAAATGATGTGTACATGGGGGCCCTAACAGAGTAAAATCTTTGATACAATACCGTTTGGATATTAATTAGCTTATAATTGCGTTTTTTATCCTTCAAGAACGAGTGTGAAACTTTTCCTTGATTATATGAGACCTATTCGACATTTTCTAGGGTGTCAACCATTTAGGTTGACACCTTATCTTCTGATTTTTCACACAACTGATAGAAATAAATCTTATCTTCTTTATCTATTTTTTGACATAAGTAGTTATATAATTATTCTAATTCTGCATTATTACTGTAACAGAGTAAAATCTTTGAAAAATGTTAATTTTAAAATATACATTAAAATCGGGGCTATTTTTTACTTTTTTCACTACCTTGAAAAGTCGGGTATTTTCACGATTTTTTTTCGCTTTTCTGTTACCCTTGAAAATCGGATTATTTTGCTTGATATTTTTTACTTTTTTAACTACCTGGAAAATCGGTGTGCTTTGCTTGATATTTTTTACTTTTTTAACTACCTGGAAAATCAGGGTGTTTTGCTTGAAATTATTGAGTGTTCTGAAGGGATGTCTTCCTACCTTCAAATTTTAGACTTTTTGATTTACCTTTTAGAATTTTGATCTACCTTGAAAATCGGGGTGTTTTACCTTAAAAAGTGCTGTGTGCTGAAGGGGCTCACTTAGTAGTATGATGAACCGTGAACTTAATTATTAAAGTTTTATTAGGAAGTATGGGAAAGTATTTAAAAATATTATTAAAGTAGTAAATTGTATTTCCTACACAGGAAGGAACTGCAGTGGAAAAGAACTGAATTACATTATACTATAAACTTTATACATAGCCAGAAATAAAGTTTTTGTAGAATTTGCGCACTTTTCCATATTTTTAAGTTGTATAAATTGGAGAGAATTCAGTTTCCCACAAAAAAGGCCGGACACCACATTTCTATCTTAACCGATTTAGGTTTAATTTAATTTTCCGCGATGGAAGACAATTTTCTTTGGTATATTTGCTTTATCTTCAACAGTAGCGTTTTGAAAAGTATGGGACAGAGCACAAATTTTTAATTTATGAATTTTTTTTTCGTGAAAATTTTTATGTTTTTATATTTTTTTGTATTTTGTCTCGTTTTGTTTCTTAGTTAGTTTTGATTAACTCGTTTGTTTTGTTAGTTGCCTTCTTACTTGGAAAAGGAGTGGTCATGCAGACAAGAACTGCACAAAGATGCGCCCGAATTTTCCGTTTGGAACTTTGCAAGTTACGATAGTGCCGTCCAAATGACTTTGGCCCTGGGTATGCACGTGATTATCGAAAAAGGTTCAGTCGTCATGGCCCTTTATTGTCCCTTCTGGATGTTGAACAAAACCGGCCTCATGCTGGCATATCGAGTAAGTATCGATTTGAATCAGCAGTGAATGAAAATAACATTTTGTATTAAATTCATAGAAATCTAAAAAAAGCGACAAGAGTGACTCGGGAGGAACGCCGAGCAAGGTATTTGCTTGGGTGCTTTTCCTTTTATTTCTTTTCTTTTTGTTATTTTTGTGTGTGTTGTTTTGTTTTCAATTGTATATAATTATTTTTATTTGTGGTTTTTAATCAGAATTCTGAAGATTGCGTCAATGTGCTGCACCACCCGGCCAATTTCAAAGGTCCGATTTTGTTTTCTTTCAACGCGAAGAATTTCTTCGGGAAGAAGAAAGCAGCTGTTAGGGTCGAGCAAGGGGATTGGTCGGATAAATTCTCGTTAGATGTCGCAGGATCCTCTGGAGTGGTTGTTTGCAAATACCAGAATTTGCTATATCAGGTTGATTTCTGTAAAATAAGTAAGACACATAAAAAAACAAAATTTTAGATTGGTGTACAAAATCAACTGACTTACAATGGTCTAACGAAACAAGTGACTTTCACACCGTATTATGTTATTATTAATAATGCGTCTTTCGCTATTGAATTTCAAGAAAATGACAGGCCTGCTGATCCATGGATTTGTGTTGAGCCAAAATCCTGTTCGGCACTTTGGCCTAAAAGCGAATTAGATGACAAGTTGCTGAAATTAAGGGTTAAAGGTACAGAAGAGGTTTCAGCAGCGTTTCTGTACACTGAGAGTCATACTTCGCTACTGAAGCTGAAAAATAGGGTACGTATTTCTTTGATGTTTTTGTATAAGGTATTTGAAGTTAAGTCATAATTTAACAAATCTTCATAAATATGGTGATTTTTCGGACATTTGTTTTGCCAAAATTGGACTAAAACATTATTAAATAAAGTCAAACAAGAGTGTTTTCTATCTCTTTCTCATACTTTCTCATGAAATTTCTTTAAAATCTGGGCAAAGATTAAGGAATTAGATCGAAAATGATGTTTTTTCAGTTTTTGGTAACGCAATAATTACTCGTATTTTACGATGTTTTGTCAAACTGGGCTAAAAATTCAGTAAATTAGGTCAGAAATGATATTATTTTTTGCTTTTTTCCAGCATTTCGCACGTATTTCATACAACAACACAATTATTTCGTGAAATTTCGTCGGATAAAAAGCTGATTAATAACTATTTTATAACGAAAATGGTGTTTTTTTTTATTTGCTTAATCCTTTTTGTCAGGTTTCGCTAAAACGAGGTCAAAAATCAATAGATTATGTTATAAACGGTGTTTTTTTACAATGTTCTATCAAAAACGCGGTATTTATAACGTTTTGTTAAACTTGACCAAAAGATCATTGAATTGGATTGAATTAAATTACTTGAATTGTACGCCTTTCTTAAAGAGACGCAATTATTCCGTGAAATTTTATCAAAAATAAGCAGCACTAATTTAAACGTCAAAATACTTATTTAATACGAGAGCGAAAACACAAGCTTAAAGTTCGAGGGCTTGACTATACGAAAACGCTTAAAGTTTTCGGGTGTCTAGTGATATTCAAATTTTTTTTTGGTAGCACATTTTAATTTAAAACACGTTGCTATGGGAAGCGTGTTTCAGAATTGTGAAAACATGTTGCTATGGAAAACGTGTTTTAAAATAGTGTTTATAATCTCGGATTCAGATTTTAAAAAGAAGGCTTCAATTGTTACCAACAAAAAAATGTAATTTTGCTTTTTTCGGGCGTGTTTTTTGCTAAAATCTTAAGTTTTTCGGCTAGCTCTTCTTAAAATCGGACCAAAAAATCACTAAATTATGTCTAAAATTATATTTTTTTAATAATTTTCAGTCAGATGCGCAGTTATTCTTATTTACGAAAGTTATCAAAATTAAGCCCAAAAATCACCAAATTATTATTTGAAGTTCATATTTTTTGGAAACATTTTTTTCTGAATGCGTAAGCTTGTTTTTGAGCCAAAAAGTCACTAATTCACGTTGAAAATCGAACAGTATTTGCCTTTTAAGAATTTTTCAGCAATAAAATTAAATTTGATAAACTAAACCAGATCGTGAAATATGTAATTTTTGCGTTCCTTCAGCTGTTTTTGCATGTTTTTCGGTCAAAAAAACACAAATATTGCCTCAAATTTCTGAAAAATTAGTAAAAAATTACTAAACAATGTCTGAAAAAGTGTGATTTTTGTTCTTTTTCAACGTTTAAACATGCTTTTGAAGACAAAACTCAGTTTCTTTGCCAGATATCGCTACACCGATACAGAAATCAGTAAATTTTCGAGCGATCTAGCAGGTTTTGCAACCAGAAATGCAATTATTTTTCGAAATATTGCCTTTTTCAATCGTTTGAGAATGCTTTCGAGTCCAGTAATTTTCGATAGATTTTGCTAAACCGGATGAAAAATTACTTATTGGGCCATTTTCTAACGTTTTGAACTGAAAGCTCAGTTTTTTTCGCTAAACCGAGCTGAAAAACCACTACAACAGGGTCAAAAACGGCATTCTTTAGATACAGTGAAACTTCCCTTAATGGACACCTCCGAATAACGGACACCTCTTCACAACGGACATTTTTGTAGAAACGTAACAAAACCTATATTAAAATTTGAGAGGTTTTACTGTAATAGTCGAGCGTTATACTACGTCTTTCAGCGAGAATTTTTGTCAATAATAAGTCGAAAATTCACTAATTTTGTCCAAATTTTTTTACCGCTGTAGAGCGCAATTTGTCTTTTCATAAATTGAAGAGAGCTCTTCATAAATTGATATTTACAAAATTAATTCATTTAACACATCACCTGAATTTATCAAATGCCCAGTTTATAAAATATTAACTATGTTCCGCATTTTATTACGGGAATTATTTTTGTTAATCAATTTTAAATTTATGCCTTATCCAAAAAATATATTTTTTTTCATTGTTACTTAACAACAGTACGGTGGCATCAACGTGGACATCCAAATTTCCGAAGGCGCCATCTACATAAACCTCGCCCCTTACGACGGCAATACAGCCCCAGCTCTTATCATAAACCACACCATCGATACAATGAACTTCTGGGAGAAAGAATCAGTCCAAATTCGAAAACTCCCCTCCAAACACAGCATGTTATACACGTGGGAGAACCCCTCAGGTCCCCGCATCCTAGTATGGGAAGGTGCGAACAAAAAGGAGCACAGTAACGATCTCCGCAAAGACGACATGGGCGAATACACAATAAGAGAAGGTTACCACATTTATTGGGTTTCATTCCTCGACGGAATGCAGCGAATTCTACTCTTCACCCAAGACCAATACGTGGCGCAAAACGCGCGAGCTGCGAATTTATTCGAACAGTTCCAGCAAGAAATCACCGTTTCGATACACGGTGTCGGCTTGTCGCTTGTCAATAACATAACGCGCCAAGAACTGATGTACATGGCGATTGCAAGTTCGGGCATAATCTGGGAACATTGCAAAATGACCGGTCGGAGGTTCAAACCGTTCGGGAATAAGGAGAGCTTGTTGTTGGAGACGGCCTATCAGCGGTTTTTGGCCGATATTCAGGAAGGCAATTCGCCGAAAGTTGCAATCGATGCTAAGACCGAAGTCGATTTTAAAAACAACATTATGATGAAACCGAACAAGAGACGCATAAGGAGGACGTTCCAGACCGGGCTTTGGGTGCAGATGCGGACCAGTCCGAGCCAGTTGCAAGTCCATGCGAAAATTAACCGACTGCAAATCGATAATCAAATGTATGACTGCATTTTCCCCGTGGTTTTGGCGCCGGTTCCGTTACCCAAAAGTGTGGCCATTGACAGCGGCATGAAGCCGTTCGCTGAGCTCAGTATCGTTCAACTTTTGATGAAAAACACCCAAGTCAAGCAGTTCAAGTATTTCAAACTCCTGATACAGGAGTTTCACGTTAAGGTCGATCTGGGTTTCGTTAACGCCCTAGTGGATATGTTAGAATCGTCCGAATATTCCGAAACGGAAGAACAACAACTGTTCTTGAAAGATATGAGTCTCGTTGACGAACCGCTCTATTCGCACGTTTCGACGCAATCGTTGCAAGAACAGAAGAGTTTCTACGACTTGCTTCACTTTTCGCCGCTCAAAATCCATGTCAGTTTTTCAATGGCAGCGGGGACTTCAGCTGGGCAAAGCAGTTCGACGCCGAATTTCCTCAACGTGTTACTGCAAGGTCTGGGAGTAACACTAACCGATTTACAGGACGTTGTCTTCAGACTGGCGTACTTCGAACGCGAGTACACTTTCCTAACTCAGAAACAACTAATGAGCGAAGCCACAAGTCACTACGTTGGCCAGTCGGTCAAACAGCTTTATGTCCTAGTGTTGGGTTTGGATGTTTTGGGGAATCCCTACGGGCTGGTTCGGGGGATTACCCAAGGTGTTGAAGATTTGTTCTACGAACCGTTCCAAGGTGCGATTCAAGGTCCGGGCGAGTTTGCTGAAGGGTTGGTGTTAGGTGTTCGGAGTTTGTTTGGGCATACGGTGGGTGGCGCTGCTGGTGCTGTGTCACGAATCACTGGAGCTATGGGGAAAGGGATTGCAGCCTTGACGTTTGATAAGGATTATCAAAGGAAACGGCGGGATCAGATTAATAAAAGACCGGCGACTGTGCAAGAGGGGATTGCTCGAAGTGGCAAGGGATTGGTTATGGTAAGTCACACGATTTTTTTTTTTTCGTTTAAAAAGGTCCTGTTACTTTCGTAGTGGTAATTATTGTTAAAATATAATAATGCAAAAGGTGCTACGTTTTGAGGAATTAAAGTTTTAACATTCAAAATTTTACAACTTTTACATTACTCGGTTTTAAAAGTGACCACTACAAATAAATAAAGGAAACTTGTAACTTCAAAAAAATATATCGAAACTGGTTTTTAGAGACACACAAAACCAAAGCATCAAATTTTAATTTTTAGTCGTTTATACCATTAATTCTCCAATAGGTATAACAGTATATTCTACAATACGTATATTCTCAGCCGCTGCTAGCGAGATTTCTTAACGAATGACAAAAACAACTTTATTTTTAAGAGTCTATTGCAGAGCCAAAAGTATTTTATTTTCTCTTTAACACTCATCGTTGATAAGAAATTATATTCAAACAAATTCAATTTTTTTTTTACTTTTTAATTTTTTTTTCTGAATTAAATAAATAATAAAGCACTGATTGCATTTTGATAGGCTTTCTCCCATACAGCCTGAGTAGAAGAATGTATCTTGTAAATAAGTTTCAAAAATGTTACTTAAAACAACTGTAAAACACAGAAGAAAATTACTAAATTTCGACGCTGTTTAGCTTAGTATTTTCCCCATTAACTATAGAAATACAGAGTGAATTTAAAGTAACGCATAAAATTCATATTTTTTTTTCAAAAAAGTAAAATACAATCACCCTTTATAAAATAAAACTAAACCAGATAAAGCCTGTGTAATTATCATTTGTTTTTTTTAACATTTTTGATATATTTTTTTTTCTTTTTTAATATGTTTTAAATTTATTTCTTTTTTTTTGTGTACTTATCAGAAAAATAAAGAAGTATACTTTCAAAAACAGTAAACAAAATGTCGGTCGCCATTTAAAGAAATTAAATATGACGATTACTCCAAAACCAGTGACGTCACAAGACTCACAGTGGTGTCAAAATGTAGTATTTTTAAAACTAAAATCGACCTGTCCGAAGATTTTTTCGAAAAATGATTTACAACGAAAATATTAATTTTATACGTACGTTAGACTCACCCTGTATTTTTTTGCGTGGACTCAAACACTTCGTCTACAATGTTTAAACATTTTATACAAAATTAATAGATAAATAATAACTCCCTGCATCACGTAACATTATTATTTGTTTTTATATCATTGCGTTTTAGAGGTAAATTTTACTAGGAGTGATTTATGATTATGAACCAAACTTGTAATGGTCGGGTCTGCTTAGTTTTTGAAATAATTTAATTTTTGGACGAAAACAGTCTTTCTAAGAATTTTTTACTATAGAAAAACTAAGAATACTAGAGAAATAAAGTTTTAACGACTTTAAATGCAATAAAGTTCAAACTTAAAGCTGCACTAGATTGTCAGCGCAAGTTATTATTAGCAGAAAATTTCACTTTTCGAGTCCTGAAATAATAGTTGAAAATTTTTACTGATTTGAACTACCGCCTTCTTAATGAAATATATATATATGAAATATATATGTGTCTATAAAGCCGGCGATGATTTGAATTATCTTTTTTGTAATCAGTAAGAGACAATTAAGTATTTATTTAGATGCACAGAGTGTTATATTTAAACATTTTTAAATTATTCCATTGTTAAAAGACTTCTTCATTTTTTTAACTTCTCCACTGTAACTCTTAAAAGAAATATTGAAGCACTAAAGCTCATATATCCCATTTCAGTTCATAGTAGAATTCTGCAACAACGCATTTGAATTTTTTGGAGTGAAATAAAGCACAAATTGAGAGTTTTTGTATAAGATAAGAATTTTGTTTTGAACTAAATCCCAGCAATAAATTTCACTCTAAAAAAATGCAAATGCGTTGTTGCAAAATTCTACTATGAAATGAAATGGGATATATTTTTTTCGTTGAAGTTAACTTAAATAATTTCATTTTCTTCTTCATTTTGATGATTTTAGTTTGTTTTATTAGAGATTTAATGTAGTTTTTCTAAAAAGCAAATACTACAGACTAACCCTTTAATCCGTCTTGTTTCTTCCTTTTCTTTCTTGAATTCCATTTCAGAACCACACTCAAACCGCAATCAACACCCACTATCCAAGGAATTTTAAACTTTTAAACTGCAAAATTCTGTTTTTATTTAAGAGGCGTTTGCGACAACAGCAAATAACTAACTGAAAAAAAAATCAACAGCACAACAATAATAATTGTGTAAACGTTACCAACAAAAAAATATAATCTAAGAGATAATTAATTGTTGTGAGATGGATAACAAAGAGGATTGTCTTGATTTACGACTTCGTCACTTAACGTTTTTTTTATGTACCTACTTGAGAAATAATCAGGGAGATGCATTTTTAAGGTCCAATCGCTAAAACTTATTTCTTGAGCAAATAATTTCAGATTCAGGTTCAAGTATTCATAGCTTCGTTTTTCTAAGAACTAGACAATTAAAACGAAGCCACTTTTTAAGAAGAATTGAATAATAAAGGCATTTTTTTTAAATTGCAAAATATTCCAGCCACCAATTTTTTTTGGGTTTAAATATTTTTGTGTCTCGATTTCAGATTAACAATGCTATAAGAATGTTTAATAGCTGATTTTGATTTACAAACCCTAAATAACTAATTTATCTAATTGGTGAAAATAAATCAACAACGAAATAAATATACACGGTGACAAATTTTTTGGCCTGTGCATAAATAAATATTTCTAGTTTAGTAGAAAAAAAATTAATAGCCTAAAAAATGATTGGTCATAGGGTGTGGTCGATGGTGTTACTGGTGTTTTCACCAAACCGATCAGTGGTGCTAAGGAGGAAGGAGTTGGAGGCTTTTTCAAAGGATTGGGGAAGGGAGCAGTGGGGCTCATTGCACGGCCTACTGCCGGTGTTGTAGATTTCGCAAGCGGGTCACTGGATGCCGTTAAAAGGTAAAAAAATCGCATTGTAATTAAAAAAAAACAATTTTTCACTCCTGTTTAGGGTGACTGAGGTGGGCGAAGACGCAAACCGGTTACGCCCACCGCGGTTTTTACAAGGCGACGGTTTGGTTAGACCCTACAACAGGTACGAAGCTCAGGGACACAAACTGTTAACCGATTTAGAAAAAGGCAAATACGCAACGACTGACATTTACGATAGTCATTATGTTATTGTTGAAAATCGCGAAATTTTGTTACTGACAGATAAGCGATTGGCGTTTATTTCGCATAATGATATTTTCGGCGGCTGGCAAGTCGAGTGGTCTTATACATGGCAAGAAATCAAGAATCCGCCAAGTGTGGTGCCTAAAGGAGTTGCTATTCCCACTTCTGATAGGAGGAAGAAGTTGGGTTTGTTGGGGAATAGTGATAACGGGAAAATTATCCTAGTCGGAGACCCACAGAAAAAGGAGGAAATATGCGCGAAGATTGAGTCGTTGAGAGGTCATATTTAAATTGTTAGTTTTTATTGTTTCACTAGTCATACGGACTGCCTCATCCTTTGAAGTCTTTTTTACTAATCTTTATGCAACGTAATTTTATTTGTGTATGCAACAACTTGTGCTTATTTACGCTTTTCGGCATTGGTGATGTACTGTTGGGAAAATAAAATGACGTTTTTATCAAAAATATTTTTTTATTTTAATAAACATGACTAGACTTTTAGAGTATTAATCACTTCACGCACGTATTTGGCTTGCTCCAAATCACGCGATGTTTGATTTATCCTATACAGAACAGGACAATCTAATGATAAACAAGCGTTGTCATCAAAAATACCCGTACAAGACTGACAAATCTGAAAAAATTATCATTGTACGAGTATCAATATTAAAAAAAAATAGTTTACCATATTGATGTTATAATAACTCTGTTCCCAAATCCGCACTTTCTCGTGCAAAACAACCGCCGTGCTTTGCGTCCTCTCCCGACACTTTTCGCACAAATCGTTCTGTGTCTGTTCCCCACAACTGGCACAACTATTTGAAACGAAATATTGCGAAATCGTGCTTTTTTTCACAGGCGAAGCGTTTCGCAAATACTGGAACTGTTTCCGCGGCATTTGGTTAAACCACGCGTTCAAATCGGCGCCGATTAAATTGAAACAACGGTTAATTGGCGGAATTATGACTTTGGTGATGTAGTAGATGGCATTCGGTCGTAAACTCGCATCGGTTAAAAATTCACGGGGGCTTCGCACTAAACGGATTAATGGCACTCCAGGAGGGCCGTTTGCTATTATGTAAGGGACGCGTTCGCCTCTCCTTGGCTCGCTTCGTCGGTCCACAGAGGTCCATTTTCTGCAATGTTCAATTTTTGTTTCGGTAAAAAAATAAGGTGTTTACCTCGCGAGTTCTAAAGCCGGAACGCAAGCACCGGGGCGGTAGCCAGAGGCTCCTCTGTATTCTTTAGCGAATGTCAGGTCTTGGAGACTTACACGACCTGTTAAAATCTTATCTAATTGGCGCAAGACGTATTTTTTGACCAAACTGACGTCTTTCGTTTCGAATAATAGTCGTAAACATTTTTCCAACATCTGAAATAAACGTAGAAAAAATGGTTGTATTTAAATAAAAGCGGGCAGAACACAAATAAAAAAACATAGGCCGATGAAGTGAGATTAAACATTAAATTATCAACAGCAAGAGCTAAGATAATCAAAAAAAAATACTGAGAACTATACAGGCTGTCCCAGGGAGTTATAAAAAAAATAGATCACCTAATAAAAGTAGTTCCAAGTATCTGAAATGAGGTGTTTCTAAAATGAGTTGCGAATGAAACACCTATATTTTATTCAAGTTTTGCACTAAGCTTTAAATAATAATAATAATAATAATACTTGTACGAACAGGCATAGTCCAGATGAACAGCTCAGCTGCTGTTCTATACTATTCCATTCAAACCTTACAAATAAAAAGAAAAATACACCAGATGAATAAAAGAGAAAAAACAAAAAGAAAGTAAATTAGCATAACAAAGAAGTACGGAATAACCAGTAAATTACTATGACCGTCTTTGTTATTCATAAAATAGTTTGCAAAACATTGCAGATTTGAAACTAGGAAGATTCAAATTCCACATTAAGGAAAAGACTTGTGAATTCTACTTCTACATCCTACATTAACAGTGAATACCACTACCGACGTATACATTTTGACTTATACTGATCTTGGCCTAAACTTTTATTGGTATTATTATTATTATTAATGAAATGCGGTCGGGCTGAGACTGAAACCGGCGCTTATGAACGAGGTATTATTTAGTTGGAAGCAAGGTGAGCATCATATTTTTGAATTAATTAATTTTTTTTAGCGAAAACAGAGGTTTTAAAAGTGTATTACATATAAACTGAAAAAGAAAAAAGTTCGAATAATTAGAAAATATGTTATACGTTAAATAATTTAAAAACAGTAAGTGACACATATTTCTTGTTTTTTTTCTCAAAAATCATTAAATTCTGTTTCTAAAAACATAAAGTTGATTAACTTTCGCTAGCGTTATGCGGTAATAGTTATTAATAATACGAGTGCGAAAACACAAGCTTAAAGTTCGAGGGCTGTCGTTATGCAACGAGCGTAAGCGAGTGGCATACCTAGACACCCATGATTTCTTTCTTTCGAAGCGATTAACTCGCTTATTTTTCATCGTAGGAATTTTTGAACTACTGATATAGAACAAACCATATTTTCAAATCCCGTTAAAACATAAAACAGGTAAAATAAGTTGTCAATGCCTTTAACTTTTAGCTATTACTTTTTTAAATTTTGTACTGCAACAAAGTCCAACACTTCTTTTAAGCTGGCATAATTTAATTTTTTTATTATTCTTGGTTTTGGTCTAATGAACTTTCAAAAAGTGTGTGTGTTTGCCAAGAAAATGAAAGTACAAAGTATGTACAGTTTTTTGCATGTTGGCACAGCCTATTATTATCAGCGTGTTTTAAGTAAAAGTCGACTAACTGCTAAAACTGCAAGGTTTTCTGAGTTTTTCTGTGGCAAATTTGTCGTGAAATATACATTGGCGAGTAAAATCGGTCTTTTTTTTAACGAAAAGTTGAATAATTCCGAAACGAAAAAAGATAGACCTATAATAATTTATACAAAGTTACATTATTTTTTGTGTAGAATCTAATTATGCAAAAATATAACTTTGGTTCACCACTCTGTATACAGGCTGTTTGTGGATTGCGCTAATAGACCTCGTCAAAAGAAACAACTTTTCTCTCTCCGATTTTTGCCGAAAACATGTCATTTATGTGTTAAAATTAAAAATAAGTTGAGACCGAAAACCCGTCTCCGCTTATGTCTAGACACGATATTTCCATTCATTCAAACAACAAAAAAACATTATAAAAATTGCCAAAAATGTTGCCCTTCGGTCGTAATGCACGCTTGAGCCCTTCAGGGTAGGAAAGCTGCTTAAGGTCTTGCACACATCTCCTCATGTGTTCTAAATGATACGGTTGATGATTGCATAACACAAACGGTCAGCTCCTCGGCGGTATTACTTGGAACAGTAGTTGTTTCACGTGAATCCATAAAAAAACACACGGATTTAAATCTGGAGAGACCAGGTCACTCAATTCGGCGTTTGAATAACTGGCCATAATGATTTAATTTCAAACTGACACGTGAATTCGCTCGAAAGCGTAGTCGCAACTGACTAACCGAACGTGTAAACACCTGATAACTTTTTTGGTGCACAAAGCTATCCCTTTTTTGTACATAAAAACGTTCACGGTCAACGTTTAATGCAATTTGCACCTATTAAAGAGAGACACACTATAGTGAAAATTGTAGGGGAAAAAAATGGTAAAAAATTTTTTGAATACGAAATTTGTTTTGTCTTCAAATTGACTTTTCATCACGCATTCTTTTAGTGGTTAAAATTCGTGAGCGCAATCCACAAACACCCTGTACAGGTGTCCGGAAAGTCGCGCACCTCATTGAAGGGGAGTAATTGGATAATCCTCCAGGGTACCGAAAAAATGTTTAAAAAAATTCCACATGCTCTGTTTTTATATCAGAGCCTAAACAAATTATGGAAAAAGGTAACATTGCACAAAGATACACGTGAAAACTGAAATTAAAAATTATAATTAAAGTCTTGGATACCATTACAAGGTGTTGAACATATTTAATTTCTAGTCTTTAAAACCATGATTACGCCATTGTTGTTAGTCAGTTTGTTTGCGCATTATCGTAATTTTTAATTATGTTATTGAATGCAACTGAGTGGAGAACAGCTTTATTTATTGTAATAATATTTTAAACAACTTAAAAACTGAACAAACAATGCACTAAATAATTATAACAAATGCTCAAAGGTTTAGCTTGCACCGTTTGTAATGTTTCTGGAGTGATCGTAGTAGCTCTAGCGACATGATATCGGTTCACCAACTCCTCACGAGTTCTTCTAAAATTGCTTCTTCTGCAGTAATGGTTTTCGTACCTCTGGGCCGACAAGTTCCCTTGGTAAAAGATCCAAACGACCAGTTAATCGCATTCTTTGGTCCAGTCAATGGAAATTCGAGTTTTCGTCTGGATCGGCATCCTGACGAGCGGCTTCACTTGCATTTCCAGCGTATTCACCAAACAGCAAACACAAGTCACAATATTCATAGTAGGAAAACATTTTAATCCTTTTTAATCCTGACACTGTTTGAAACTGTAAAATTACCGCTGACAGACGAAACAAAAATTTTAATGACATTATAAGCAATCACCGTAACCATGGTTTCATCTGAACAATAATGGTTTGTGCCAAGTGTTGCCAGATTTATTATCATTGTTGACTCAAAAATTTTGTTAACATTTCTTAAAAAATCTGGGAAGGTTTCTTATGTTCTTATGTTACTACGTCCTTTTATGTAATGTCATTTATACCACAAATGAATTTGGATTCGAAATGGTTGTGCAAACACCTTCATTTTTTAATTTTTAATCTTTACTTCATCATATCTTCATCAATAAAAGACTTAGATTTTTTTTAACATTTTTCTGGTTATCTAGGGCATCGGCCGATGATGTAGTGTCACGGCGGTGCACGACTTTCCGGTAATATTTTAAATAGCAAACAAGTTATGGACCTATTACACACCCCTGGGTCACCTGTATACCACGAATAACTTTTCCAGGGTTAACTTAGTGAACTGATTTTTGTCATACCATTTCTGTACTTACTTTTGATACAGCCGGACACCCATCCCTCCGCACAGTCTCAATCCCTTTCGCCAAATAAATCGGTTCTGTTTGATCTGGACTTTCATACATATACCCCACGTACCGTTTCTTCGTCTGGAGGATACAAGGATGGTAGATTTTCTCCAGTTTGAGTTTGACCGGATCAGGGTTTGCTTTCGTAACAGCATCTGCAATTTTTTTCCCAATTTCGAACGCCTCCTCCCGACTTTTCCCCTTTACTAGCACAAACAACGAATCAGTATCCCCATAAACAACTCTCGCACCCCATTCTTTGGTCGTTTCCACCAACTCTATAGCCCTCTGTAGCGTCTCTCGCCCTTTACTCACCACACTATCACCCACTTCGACCGCCGGCATCCGCCCACTGAAATTGGCCGAAGTGTAGCCATAAGTCACGTTTGCGATCAACTTCAACCCCAGCTGTCTACTGTGAAGCACCTTTTGCAACAACTGATCGTCCTTGTTTCGTTTCATTGCGTTTTTCACCATGAGGCGAGTATCAAGTATCTCTCGCAACATCCTGGGGAGAATCCCATCACGCACTTGTTTCTTCACAAAAGCGACCCCACATGGCGAAAAATTAACACAATCGTCATTTAACAATTTCTCTACTTGTTTTTTTGATACTTTAAGCTGGGTGGCGCCAAACTCAAACGGGGCGTTTTTACCCAAATTGGCCACTTTGCCCAAACAAGTCGAGAAGCAGTAGTTATAAGCGATGATCATTGACGGGTACAAACTTTGAAAATCAAGCACTATGACCGGATCAACGTACAGTTTCGACTCCGGCTCGAGGATCAAAGGGAGAAACTCCGGGGCTTTCATTTTGGCCCGTTGTTGCACACTTGGAGACACGGGGATGAAATTTAACGGCTTAGCTAGACGTAACATCATTGATTCGACCCGAAATTGCGACCCGCGTGACAAGACTTCGAAAAACTGGATCCCGAAAAGTCGCGCCAGTTCGCTCGTGCGTCCGATTAAGTCCAGTTGTTCCAAAATTTGCAAAACACCACTCGTTCGGAACAAGTAGTGCGAAATGGTCCGGTGGCGGAATAAAGGGTTGTGCCACCAAAGCGCCAGTTGTTTGAAGGAATACAACGGTATTCTTTGATGCAATAAATGATAGACGATGTTTTCGAACGTGTAACTCTGAAGGGCCACTTCGTGCCGTAACAGCCTCCAAACGTCCAGTAAAATACGGCCAGTGATCCGCAAACTATCCTCATTGCGACTGTGTTTCTCCCTCACCCGGGCTAAGGAAGTGACAAGGGCGTGCCCAAGGGCTTGACCCCGGTCAAGCAAATACCCCCAGGAACACATTTCAATCTCATAACCGACCAAAATATCGGGATCGTGGTTTTGGACCAACTTGACTAACTCGTTCAACAATTCTTCCTCAGTTGAAACGTTCAATAAATCGCAACGGACTTCGCTTGGTTTCACTCCGTCAAGGGTTATGACCCCACTTGTGGTACCACCAGGCCCGTCTTCGACAATTTTGTAAAAAACGGCACGGATTGAATCATATGCCGGGTCCGGCCTTAAGTCCCCTCGAGTCTCTATGTGAAGTTCTAGCGATAAAATCGTAAGGTATTGACACTCGTTTAGGGCCTTAGCATTTTGGAAATTCTCCGGTGTCATTTTAAAACCGTACGTGTTATCAAGACTGGTTCCGGTGATCTGACACGAGTTATCTTTCTTGACCGGTTGGGTGAGCGATAAAGTTAGTTCCAAGTCGCTTTCGTCAATTCGATCCGGACTAACTGGAAGTTTGATTTTGATTTTTTCACTCCTGGCAGGTTTAAGAACTGGGCGTTTTTTCAACCAAATTTCGGCGTCGCGAACACTGGGGGCCCCAATTAAGGGGGTTATTACGATTTGATCGGCACTACAGAACGAGAGTTTAACTTTTTTAACATTATCGTGGGTCCATTTTATGTTTGGTGGCATTTTTTCCCGGCGATAGGTCTCCAAGCCGGGGTACAAACTTTGGAACTCTTCCAAATGGGCCGTAGTTTTGCTTGGGATTTTTAAAATCGAGTGGCCGATCTCGACACTGTTTGTCACGTCAGAGGCGTCGCTGTAAAATGGTGTTTCGTGGACGATTTTGGGTAAATTGAGAGAGTCTAAGTTTTGGAAAATTTCGCTTCGGGTTGGAGGTTTGATTGAAGGGGTTAGATAGTTGGTGAGTTTTGGGGGAGTTGGGTTTGAGTGGAAGATGTCAGATTCTGATGATAGTTTCAAGTCGGTGTCGGAGTTTTGGGTGAGGATGGTCGAACAGCCCTCTTTCGGTTTGTAGTTGGTTTGTAGGTCGTATAGTTCGGCGACGGTTAAGTTGCGAGTATCGATAATGTTTTCTTTGTTTTTGATTTTTTGGCTGTATTCACATTCAAGGTAATCCTCGCATATTGTCGTATTGTTTTGGAAATTTAGGCGTCGTTTGGCGTGCTCCAGTTCACTGATTTCTACAAAGATATTTGATATTTTAACAGGAGGGCTAAAAGTGTGCCTAATTCGTTTAATTATTATTATTATACAATTAAATAAAAAAATAACCAATCCAATCTGTAAAAAAACATTGGTTTGAGTTGGGGACTACGAAAAATTTGTGATTTAACTTTTGAAATTGAAAATACATATACTTTAACTTTGTGATTTGTATATTCGATTTAATAATAAAGTGCCTTTTACTAGAAGACCTAAAGCGGGTAAGTTAAGTTTGCTTAAATAAGAAATGTAATACCAAAAAACAAATACGTAGGAGAAAATTAGCAACAAAATATAATTTTGAAATTCGTTAAAAAATAATGAATTAATTATGCTCTATCAAGCCAGATATTTTCAACAATACTGCAAAATAAATGGCTAAAAAATATTAATGCCACTGAAAACTGTAGGTATTTCGATAGATTCAGGATTGATTTAATCGCACTATGTACGTTTACGATTACATACATACTTGTACATGTATAAAGTTGAGCGATATCTCTAGACTTTCTAGGGAATTTGTCGCATATCCAGATTTGTCTTATTCTGCGACTTAGTCAAGTTTTTCTAATTTTTTTTAACTAAAGTTAATAGAGATCGATGCAAAATTAAATTCTTAATTCTTTAGCAAAATAAAAATTGAAGCTTTTCATTTGGAAAAAATGAGTTATAGGAATTTAAAGTTCTCCAAACGGGATTTGTTAATTTTTTCTAAATGAAATATCTGTGTTTTCTGTTTCAAATGCTGAAATACGATTTCAAGATATTTAAAAATATCAAAGTCACCAAATACAAATAAATTTTCAAAGGTACCTACTTATGTTTATGTATGAATAAAATAGTAATCATTGAAACTGTTGATAAAAACCAATAAGAAACAATTTTAATTTTAATCTATTATTTTGTGATTGAGGAAAGTAAGGAAAAATACTCGTATTAATACAGGGTATTTCACATAATTTTACAGGCCTACGCCTACGCCTGTAAAATGCCACCAACAATACATATTCCAATACAAGCTCGATTACAAACTTTGTAAAATTGGATAGTCTTCTTAGTTTGTTCACCCCTTCGAAAAATTACGTTTTTGAGTTAGTGATTAAAATAAATAGATTAGAATCATATTCATGCCGTCTCTTGATAGAACACATGATAATTGTTAGTAAAAAACAAATTTATGACTATCAATGAAACAGTAATTAGTCTGACAACTACATACTGTCATGGGTTTCCAAAAGTTTAATAATTAAATGTGTATTTTTTTGTATCTAGTGTTTTGTGACTTTTGTATATTCGGGTGCGAACATTAGTCGCAAGCCTCGTAAAGTTATGTGAAACACGCTGTATATTTTATTCGAAATAAAAAAAATCACAATATATCAAATGTTTATTTGAATTTATAATTAGAATCCATGGGATTGGATGAAAAATTAAATTACCAATTGAAATTTAACTATTGAATTCTTTATTTTGATTCATTAATAAAACTCCAATTTAAAATTGAAATTACCACTTTGTATTACTTTTGTCTCCGTTAAAAAATTTGTAGACAAATGTCTACGAAAATGGCCTATTTCGAACTGAAAACTGAAGACAGAATTTCAGCGATTTCGATGTGTTTTCAAAGAACTTGTTAATGCTAAAATTGTTGTAAATTACTGCGTCGTGTTAGTAGATAAGAGAGGGTTCATGAAAAGGGACTAGAAAGTTGTAATTCCGCAAATTGTTTTAAAATTTCCAACAAATAAGTAAAATAAGAAGTTTATGTTGCGCAGGAACGTCGATTGTCAACGTCTCCCCGTTTATATTTATAAGAGTCAAATTGGTAGAAGAAAATGGCTTAACAATTAGGCTTATTTTTATTAAATTATTATTTTATTAAATTGATCTTCAACTATTGCTCGCTTAAAAACGAATCAAACCGTCTTGAAACAGCTCAAATCGTCTTATTTAATGATTCCTCGCTTAGAATTGAACCAAATTGCCTGGGACCAGCACTAGTTTGGTTGGAATGTCATGATTGCCAACAACTTTTCGATTAAAAACGGGACAACTCACATTCAAATAGCTTATTGTCATTATCATCGATTAGATACTAAACTTTTAGTATATGTATTTCAAATTTTTAGACTGTTTTCCATTACAATCATTTATTACTGAATTTTCGACTTTAACTTTTCTAAGTCTCGCCATTTTCGGGTCTTCACCACGTTTCCATTATTTTATTTCAATTGGGTTGGCAAATGTTTTATTTTTTAAGGTAGTATTTGTAATATCGGCGTTTAAACAGATGTAATTGAGTACAAATTTGAAGTAGGTGGCATTTTGAATAAAAAAAAAACGATGCAATTCACTAATTACACAAGTTACACTTTAACTCGTAGTAGACATAATGAAAATAAAACTGCTTGAGTTCGTTTAAATAAGGGTACAATTCATCGACCTTTATCAACATGTTAGTAAACAAATAGATATCGGTAAAAATTATGGCAAACTCGGAAAACGTTTCCAACTAGCAAACTATTCAAGTGATGAGTTATAGAGAAATACATACAGGGTGCTCAGAAACTGGCGCACCAACTCAGTGGTACGTTATTGAAAATCAAGTGCAGATTACGGGAAAAATGTTGAAAAAATTCCTAAAGTCATATTTTAAAAAATCTGAAGCTACAAACTTATTGTGTTAACTTCTTTAGTTTTCATTATTTTTTTATGTTTTTATGGTTCACACTAGGTAATCGTTCCCTACCAAAATGATGAATAATTATTTTTAAATTTTTTATCAGACTTTAGCAGTTTCTTTAATTTAAAAAAAATAAAATTTATCAAAAAAATCACAATATGTAGATGTGCCAACACTGGGAATTATTTCCTAGGAAACTGTTTCAAAAATAATTTATTTTCATTGTTGATCAAATTGTATTGTGATCATGACTGTTAGACAACGTTGCCACATATCATTTATCTAAAATCCGTTATTTATCAATAACTTTAATAGAAATAATTTTTTTACTATTTTTACGTTTATATGTAACCAGTTTTCTACCACACCATTGAGTTGGTGCGTCAGTTTTTGAGCACGCTGTATACATAATAACAAAAAGCATTCAAATACGAGTCTAACTTTCTTAATTTTTGTTTTTAATTTTTAAATGTTCTAAATTATGTTTATAATAGGAATTGTATTTTTAAGTAAGGCTTAAAAAACGTCAGCCCAGCCGTTAGAAAACCCGGAAATACCTATGACCATGATTATTTTTCGCAAACGTGTTTACATAAAATGACGATAACACGTAACAATTCATACAAATAAATAAAAAAAATAGATTTTATTTACCTTGACTCCGCCCATTGTGAACAAAAATGGGCAAACACCCGTATTTGCTTTTTTGTTTACTTTTCCTTTCCTTCTCATCTCCGGAACCGTCCAGTTGCGGGATAAGTGTAACATCAAGATCGTCATCCATACTTTCTAAAATATTTTTAAACGGCGTAGTATCAGCCATTGAGATGCTCAAATCAAGTTCGTTTTCTTCCTCTTCTTCTTCTTCTTCGTCTTCTTCCTTCGGCAACTGCGACAAAATACTATCCGCTTCTTCACTTTCGTTATTTCTCCGGCCCAAATCTTGCAAAATCTCAAACAAATCTCTGGCGTCATCGTCAAAAGTTGCATTTAGATCCACACTGTCGTTCAAACTTGAATGAGTTTCAACAAAAGACGCGTTTTTTATATTTTCATTTTGGGGCGTTTCAGCCGGATAAACACTGAGATTTTGATCAACAGTCTCGTTGGAATCATCCAAAAGACAGAGTTTTTCAAAGAGGGCTCTTTTGAAAATTTCGTGAGACTTCGTGGGCTCCACTTGCGAATGTTCAAGAGTCAAGCAAGGCCCCATTTGCGAGTCTTCCTCTTTATCCCTCAATCTTTGCTTCTCGTCTTCCCACAGTGCGGCAATTCCGGGATTTACCCCCATTTTACCATCCGCTATTTCCAATCTATTGAGAATATTTTCGCACAAAGTATCAGCTTCGAGTTGACTGTAGCTCTGTTTATGCGAATCGTCTCTGAATTTAAGATCGTTGAGCAAAATCCGACTCATTCCGTGCAGATTATAATCAATCATGAATTGTAAAATGTAGGGGATGTGCGATTCGTGTGGTTGGTACAACCGGCCGTGAATCACTTCGCTTTGTAACATGTTGCCAACCTTGCGGATTAAATTAGGATTGTACAAATAAATCTTGAAAAACTGGTGCTCCCGCGTATGGTAGCCATAAAACGGACTAATCAAAATAAGTAAAAGTTGCAATAGATCTTACTTGGACTCACATCCCAGAAACTAGAGTTATTTTGTAGACGTGTTGGGTCAAAGCTGAGGCTTGACCGAACGACACGTTTAAGGCTTTATCAATGCTTGCGGCAATTTGGTATTTGAGACTGTTGCAGTCTTCAGAGCCGTCGTACGGAATGTACAAATAGGGGAAGACGCCATGGACGTGCAAACAAATTTTTTGACCTAAAATTGTTGGTTCAAGACTCGATTTGTTCGTTTAGAGACACAGACCTTCAGCTGTTGAACCAAAAATGCGAATTGTCGGGACCTGGCTTATTGAGGAGCCTCGGAAATCCGAATACATGATGTCCAAGTCTTGGATGGGGGCTGACATGTAGTAATCAACATTTACAATTCGGATGGCGTTTTTAATAGACATTTTGTTAATGAAAATATATAAAAGCTAACTGTAGAAAAATAAATAAAATACAAAAATGTACACAAAAACAAGAAATAATAAAGTGAGGTTACGTCACATGTTTACGTTCTTGTGGAGTAGTAAGAAGGATTACCGTTGGAATTGGTTGTTTCAGTCACGTGGTTCCCATTCATTAATTTAAAAATTTCCCAATATTTTTTTTACAATTTATAAATTAACTGTGTTAATATTATTATTAAATTCTAATCTGATAAACTTATTTCGGTATATATTATACATTAATCAATTAACATCTTCAAGAAAGGTCAGTTTTTTCCTCAAAATTTCTTGTGAGTGCATTGATAATAATTTATCCTCCGTAGTCTGACCGAAATTTTGTTCAGAAAATAATCTAAATCACTGTAAAAAGATTCAAACAGACGTCAATCCCAATCTAATTTGGTTATTTTTTGTCAATATTTGCAAAATAACTTAGTTTCTCGCTTAAAAACCAGACAGAAATAAAGAAAATAATATAAAAATTAATAAGTGAATCTTTGGCTGCAAAACGTGTTAAAATCACATGTTAAAACGCTAAAAAATCTTTACCGATGATATACCTTGGCCTAAGTATTTGAACAGCAAATTCTGGGAAAAAGTAAATTTTTAAATTAAAACTATACTAAATAACATGATTTATTGCAAATTCGTATTTTCAGAGAAAACTTTTGCAAAATAAGTGAGTTATCTCACTCAAAAAAAAACGAATTAAACTTAAAAACAACGTAAATGTAACAAAAAGGCCAAAATAACGTTACTATTAATTTGACTATGAATGAGTTAATTATATTATTAGGATAGCAGACAAGGTGCAGTTTGTTTTGTTATTTTTAAGGGCTTCTTTAGGGCTACTTTTAATTTTCGTTTATGTTATTTGACATAAATGTTAGCCAATTTATGCAATCTAAATACATTTTTGGTTAAATAATTTGCTAAAATGCTCAAAAAAGCTAAAAATAATATCATTTTCGATCTTTCTCTGTAACTGATTTTCAGTGTATGTGAAAGAAACGCAAAATTTACATTAAAAATGTTCTTAAGCATTAAAAAAGGCAAAACATAATTATAGGTTTTTACAGTCTGACGAAGAAAAATTTGCAAAAAAATAATACAGAGTGTATCAGAAATACGTGTGTTAATTTTAACAGGTAACAGAGCTCAACAGATAAATCATTTTTCTGTTTTTAATTTTTCAATAAAAGTTTTGCAAATTTATTTAAAATTTGGAAAAGAAAACAATTAAAACTTGTACCCGCCTATGGGTACAAAAATAAAACTACCGAACTATTTTGGTTGTGATAGAAATGGATAATTTATAGTTATTAATAATACGAGTGCGAAAACAATAGCTTAAAGTTCGAGGGCTGTTGTTATGCAACATATGAGTGTTATTCAAAATTTTTTTGTTGGAGCATTTTAATTTAAAACATGTTGCTATGGGAAACGTGTTTTAAAACAGTGTTTATAATCTAGGATTCAGATATTAAAAAGGAGGCTTAAAATGTTACCAACACAAAAAACAATTTAAAACAACTATGAAAATTGTTGCTATGAATATATAAACTAATTATTAAACACTGAGCGGGTCGTTTTTGTACAAAAGAAAGGAGAAAAACAGTGAAAGCAATAAATAAGAATTTTGCAAAATGTTACGTGTATATAGAAAAGTGTTGTACTTTGTTAATTTTATTACGCGGTAAAGTAACACACGTCTGTATTTCTGATACACCCTGTATAATTTATCTTTAGCGGAAGAAAATTTCGCAAAATATAAAACGAGTATTTTTATTCTATCTATATTTATTTATTTTAGTAGAGGCGAAGCCAGCTGGTGTGTTTATACTTGTAATTATCAGAATCGTAAAAAATACGAATTATTAAAATAAGCAGATTTTCCGACTTCTTTGCATCTGTAGTAGTTATTTAGTTAGTTTAAGGGTTTATTTTACAATTGTCAGATAAACCCCGGATAAGTTATTTCTAGTATAATTACTATGGTTACAATTGTTACAACAATGTATTTTTCAAAATTTAACCCTAAATTTGTAAATTTGTAAAATGCGCCCTAAAAGACTAAAAGACCTTTTTTTAAATCTAGGGCAGATACTTTATATTTGTTATGATGTCTGTTATCAGTTGTGTCATGTATCAGACTATTATTATCTGCCACGAGAACTTAATAAATTTAGTGAAAACATCGCGGATTACTTTATCTGATCAATTTTTCTTAATTACCATAGTAAATGGATAAAATTTTACGCTAATAATATTGATGGGTGATGGGTGAATTATTCCAAAATAGATATTCGCTTTGTATACATAAACCAATTTAAAACTCCAAACTTTACTTTTTGATAGGGTATCAGTTTTCGCGAAAAAGGAACCCTTGAGCATGTAGTCACTACATTATCTCATATCATCCGCAACATTTGTGTGTTTAAGTGATAGTGAGCTGACATACAGTCTTACAGTAGCGATAATCTTCCAAAAAGTAAAAAAATGTTCTAATTTGTGCAAATAAGGTAAGTTAATTTGCCTGTAATTGATAAAAATGTACCTTTTATAGTCGAGATTATGGAATTTTTAGGTTTTGTTCCATCATGCGGCAGATATTATGGTTGATCACGTTTTGCACAATTTTGAAATTTGCCTTTTGCGAAATTATTTGCAACGATCCCAAAGGAAGTTGTGGATGTTTAGGTCGTCGCGTATTATGTTCTACGGCAAAAACCGACGATATCATCATTGATATCAGCAAAGGAATAATTGACATGGAGTGTCCCAGAGAATTGAAACAACTCCACTTTGAAAAGCCTCCAAACGTGACTATTGACAGCGACATTTCAAAATTTACAATGCGGTATTGTCCACTACCACCGAACAACTTCAGAGAAATTTTCGCCTGGTTTTCGCTACAAAATGTGGAAACATTCGAATTTTACGCCTCGGAGCTGAACGCCTGCACCTTAACAAACAAATATTTTCAATCATTGGAAAATCTGAAACAGTTAATTCTCTCTGATAACGCAATTGATGATTTGGACGAAAACTTTTTCACAAACATGCCACAAGTGAAACTTCTAGACCTCAAAAATAATCGCATCAAATTGACAAAATCGACTTTCAAAAATTTACAGTTTTTACAACACTTGGATTTGTCGTCCAATAACATAAAATTTGTACCTCACGGAGCCTTTCAAGAACTCGAAACGCTGACAACTTTGAATTTGTTCGACAACCAACTGACCAAAATCGACGATTTTACATTTGCCGGACTTTCAAACCTGCAATCGCTCGAATTAAGCGCCAACAAAATACAAACAATAAGTGAAAACGCATTCGCCACTCTTAAAAATCTGACACGGATTAATCTTTCAAACAACTTCCTTAAAACACTGCCTGGGGGGTTATTCCAAGGCAACAGAAACCTAAAAACGCTCAGACTTAAACACAATATTGGGTTACAACTCCCGGGTTTAGTTTTCGCAAATTTATTCCTAACCGAAGTGGATTTGACGAAGTGTCGTTTAGGCGAGATCCCCGAAAATGTTTTTGAGAACACGACAACGTTGAAAGTTGTCGAGTTGGGAGGAAATGATTTGGAAGACTTGCCAGAGAACGTGTTCAAAGGCTTGACGAATTTGGGCAAAATTTCTTTGCAACACAACAAGATTAAGTCAATTTCACACTTGTTCAAAGGACTTGAGCGAATTACTTTGCTGCAGCTACAAAAAAACTCAATTGAGAAAATTGAGAGCGAAGCTTTCGCCGATTTGATAAATCTGGAAAAAATTAACTTGCGGGGGAATAGAATTAAACAAATTAACCCGCTTGTTTTTTCAAGGAATCATAAACTAAAAACCGTCGTTTTGGCTGATAATGAGATAGTGGATAAGTTTGAGGAGGCAATAACTTCAACTCAAACAAATAACTTGATTCGCTGGAATTTGCGCCACAACCGGATCCAGCAAATAAAGGTGAATTCTTCCGTGTTTATAATTTTTCTCTACTGTTGAGTTTCAGCTCGCGAACTGGAAAAACGTATCAATAACACTCGATTACAATCCACTTATTTGTAACTGTCTCAATTACAATTTACTGAACCATATCAGAAACCAGACAAGAAGTAATAACTTGACAATAACTGCAAAAAATGTTAAATGTGAGGGCTCTCAAGTGTTTGAGAATCTTGAACTGTCGAGTCTCACATGTTCACTGGACGAAATTTCCAAAAATTATTTGTGTCCTAAAAACTGCTCGTGCATTTGGAGACCTTTCGACGCTTCTGTCGTAATCAACTGTTCAAATAAATCGCTCGTTAAGTACCCACAAGTGGACCTAAGTCAGTTAACTTACGTTTACAACGACATTGAATTACACCTTGAAAATAATAAATTGGAATCAGGGCCTGAGCGCCGTTTTGGTTTTCTCAATATTACAAAATTGTTTCTTTCAAACAACACAATCAGGTCAATTGATTGGGTGCCACCAAGGCTTAAGGTAAAACATATTATTTTTTGCGTTTTGAAATAAATTAATAATTTGTTTTGAAGTCATTACATTTGGACAAAAACCGCATCAGCAAAATCCCTCCCAAAGTCATTGAGGTTTTAAAACAGACAACTTTGGTAAATTTGACTTTAAACGACAATCCTTGGATGTGCGATTGTGGGGCTGAAATTTTGGCCCAATTTTTGCGTACATTTCCGGTGAGTTGTGTCCCTGTCCCGATTTTAATAACAATTAACACTTCCAGAACTTTTCCACTAACATTTATTGCGCTAACACAACCCTTCGCCTAATTGATATGAAAAAGGAGGACTTTTGCAAAAGCCAGACTGTCCTTTATTTAACAACACTAACCCTCTCACTCCTTCTCATTTCAGCCCTTTTGGCCATTTTCTACTACCGGAACCAGGAAACTATCAACTTCTGGCTTCTTTCCCACAATTTGTGTTGGTTTAGTGAAGAAAATCGCGATAAAGACAAGATCTACGACGTTTTTATCAGTTATTCACATAAAGACGAACATTTTGTCGAGGCTCTCTTATCGTTCCTTGAAAAAGGTCCCAATTCTTTTAAAACTTGCGTACATTATCGTGATTGGACGCCTGGAGAGCCTATCGTGAGCCAAATCATCAATTCCGTGGTGAATTCGCGCCGAACTTTGGTGGTGCTTTCAAGGAATTTCCTCGAAAGTGTTTGGGGGAAAATGGAGTTTAAGACGGCGCACAGGCAAGCTTTGAGCGATGGAAGGAATCGGGTTGTGGTAGTTTGGTATGGAGATGTTGAAGTTGAGAAGTTGGATGAGGAGTTGAAGGTGTATTTGCGGACTAATACTTTTGTTAAGTGGGGGGATAAGTTTTTTTGGGAAAAGCTGAAGATAGCGTTGCGACGGACTGTGAAATGGGGGTCCAAAATGGGGGTACAAGAGGAGGAAGATATGTTAATAGTGTAGTCAGTCTCTTTGAAGACTTTTTGTATTAATACAGGGCCAGGGCCGAGCCAAGACCGCGTGTAGGTCCCAAATATTGCGCCCCTTACTCGTATAAAAATATTAAAAAAAATAATAATAAGTTAAATAAATGAAATAAAAAAAAATTTGAAATAGTATATTTATACAAAAATAAAACTATTCGTAACAAGAATCATTTCAAGTTTTGTGCAGGTACATCAGCGGTTGAGTATTTACATTCCTAATATTTACATAATTTACTCAATAAATTCACATTACTTTGCTCTAGGCATTTTTTTTCTAAAATACAATTTATCTAATCTATTAGGTATTTCTCTTTCCACTACAGGAGTAGGAAGTTAGGAAAATTATTAAATCGATTTTGAGACTTCGTCTTAGATAATTTTTGATAGTTTTTCTGAAAAGGTCCTCTCTTCACAAGCAGAAAGTGCTAATATTAAGAGAGTTGTAGGAGCAACAGTAATAATACATAGTGGAAAATGCTGATACTGATTGAGACCTGATTACACTAAATAGAAAACGTGAATTTTAAAATAATTTTTAGAATTTGCTACTGGTTTGTTCTCATTTCCATAACCAAATTGCTTTGTTTTTTTATTAACTTCACAATTCTGTCGATTAACTGAATGTTTGAAAAACGTTTTTACTTAATTTTGTAAAAAGTATAAACAATTTGTTATGTTTATGGTTGGTCATTTTACTAAAATTTACTTTAAATAAAGAAATAGAATGGCATACCAAAAAACTATTGGAGATACAAATTTGTAACTACAGTTGAATGAACCAGGTAAAAATTAAAAATTAAATTAAATTTTGGTTTTTCTGATTTTTTGCGATTTAATACTTTTGTATTCGCATATATTTATTTCTTCCATGTGTTGAGAACAAATTTGGCGATTAGTGATAATTAGTATTCATTTTACTCCATTTTTCGTCATAAATAAATTTACAAAAAGAAAAGTTCTGAAAATAATTGAAACATATATGAAATTATAGGGAGCTTAGAAAAGGAAACTGTCGAAGAGGTTGACATAAATTTATCTATGAGGAACTGAAAACGTAAATACAGCTGAAGCCGCTTAGAAGCGCTTGAAAAGAAATTAATTCTGAGAAAAATCAGAAACTTAGGTTGCTACTTTTTTATTTTTTCTCGAATAAATATTTTATACGATTTGTTCTTTATGTCTTCTTACGTCCACATCACGAATTCAAAAAACAACTTTTTGAGATATCAGTCTAATTGTTCATTGACCGGAGTCATTATTGTTACAGTCGATTTTCTATTTTCTACAGTGGCAGTCTTTTTAATGGACTTTATTTTCTGCAAAAATCAAGAAAATTTTACGCATGGTTTGCCCAAGTCATTTGGAAAAATTACAAAATCTTTCAAAGCTTTAAAAAGTTATTTAAAATTTATAATTTATAATTAAATTATTATAATTTTTATTTTTATTTTTTGAAGAAGCTTATTTTGTCTTTGAAAAGGAGGCTAGGCCTCCACAAAACTCCAAAACCGTAACAAGTTTTAAGAATAAACAACAGTCTACTATTTTTTTTCGGTCAAAGACTATTTTAGTAAGCTTTGTTTTATGCAATAATCAGGAAAATTGTACGATGATTCGTCAAAAAATAATTAGGTAGTCTAGCTAGTGACAATTTTTTTGAGAAAGCTAAAAAATAATTGAAATTTTATGAAGCAATTGTCGGTTTATTATTTTTTTTCAATCGAAGGGCTTTTTGTTAAGCTTTGTATTCTTCAGAAATCAGGAAAATTGTTTGGATGATGCATTAAAAAATAATTCGTCTACAAACAACCAATACTAAAATATTTTGCGAAAACCAAAAAAACTATTACTTATTACAGAATAGCTTTGGATAACACGTCTACAAATGAGCGAAAGCACTTTTCATAAGGAAAAAAACGGAAAAAATTGGGAAATGAATTGCCAAAAAATGAGCCAATAGCAAGATATTTGGCAAAAACCAAAAAGCCGTTACTGCCGAAAGAAGCTATTGTCAGTTAACTGATTTTTTACAGTCGATTATTCTTTATCTTCAGCAAAAATTAGAAAAAATGTAGGGGATGATTCGTCAAAAATCAGCCAATGCCAAAATGTGTTGCGTTCCGATTTACAAAATATTTAATTACAATCAACGAAATATTAAGGCCCTAAAAGCGGTTGTTATTTTTTGCAATTAAAGGCCTTTATACATAAATTAAGCTTTGTTTTCAGCAAAAATAAAAAAAGTTACGGTTAATTGACCTAAAAACGGGCCATTGCCATAATATTTTGAGGAAACCCAAAAATTTATTACAGCTCTAATAAAAAGTAATAAACTGTAAGTTCAGTTCTATTTTTACAATCAAAGGTCTTTTAGATAAGCTTTGTTTCTGCAAACAACGGTAAAATTTAAAAAATCGTTTGCCTAAAAACGAGCCAAAATATTTTGAGAAAACCCAAAAATTCATTACCGCTCTAAGCTTTTATAGTTAAAGACTAAATAACTCGTTTACAAACGAACAAAAGCACTTTTAATAAAGTTTGTCTTCAGCAGATACGGCAAAAAATTAAGGGATGAGTTATTTTAATGGAAAATACAAAACCAAAACTTACTCTAAACCACAATAAAATACTTGTAAATATCTTCATTAAAACACATATGATATTATTTAATATCATAACAATACAATATATTATAAGAATTACAGCCGAATTGAACAGGTACTGTAATTTATTTGCAACTGCATTATTATATTACAAAATATTTAATTACACTTATTAGATTTTAACTCGAACTAATTTAATCCGAGGTTAAGTTAAATTTTAATTTCGTCATCAGATAACAAAAAATTGTTCCTCAAAAGTGATTGTCACTACTTTTTGGGCAAACGCAGGAATCTTTAACGGAAGATTTCCACACCCGTTCGAGGTGGGAAAAGTTTAGCTTTTCTCAACCAAAATAGAAAAAGAATATTTGTGTATTATTTTCCGATTTTTAGTCAAACGAGCATGGAAAAGCTAAAAGTAATATTTCCAGTCATTGGCCATGAGCAAGGATCTAGAAAGTACTTTTCAGATGTAGTTGTCATTAAGACTAGTGGTAGTAGTAGTGTTTTTGCCCCATTCGGTGGCAAATTTAATTATAAGTAGATTAATTTTTTTGTCCCGTTGCAAAATTATGTAAAAATGGCGCACATGACGAAGAAAAGGCATGTATTAAAAATTAAAGGGAACAATAAAACCAACGCCAAAGAGAGCAACAAGCCCGACAAATCGTCAGTATGGCGCGTAATAGCCCCGTTCGTGACCGTCCCACTGAAGAAGCCCCAGAAGGAGGTGGAAGACGAACAGTTCAGTTTCTACTTGAAGAAAAAGCCGGCTGTTCTTCTGCGCGACTTGTCAACGTTTATGTCAGATAGTGTCGACTTGCCGTCACTCTTTCACGAAACTGCCGATGTTCTACAAAAGGTTACTAAAGCTTCGTGGGTTACTCTGTACCTGGTCGACCGCGCCACGAACGAGATCTACGTCAGCCACCCAAACACCACGCGGGAGAGACACAAAGTCAAATGGAAAATAGAGGAGCAGTCGACCGTTGCCACCTACGTGGCCAAGAAAATGGAATACGTTGTGGTGGAGGACGTGCTCCTTGATATCCGATTTCCGGAAGGAATCGGTTATGACGGTAAAACCCCCGATTTGTCACCAAATCACCAATCAGTCGCACCCACAGCTAGCACCATCCCGAGGTCCGTCATGTGCATCCCCATTGTGACCCCGGACGGCGACTGCTTCGCTGTGATCGAGTTCGTGAAGGAGTACCACTTGAAGTGCTTCGTCCAGGACGATCTCAAGATCTGCGTCATGGTCACGGCCTGGATGGGGGTGGCCATCCACCAGAACCAGGAGCGTCTGGCTTTGAAGCGGCAGCAGGAACTCAACGATTACCTCCTGGACCTGGTCAAGTGCTACTTCGAGGACCACGTCCTCATGGAGAAACTCATGAGCGAGGTGGTGAAGTTCGCGAAGATCACCCTCGGCGCCGAACGAGGCTCTTTCTTCATCATC
Organism: Tribolium castaneum; assembly: GCF_031307605.1. NCBI lineage: Eukaryota > Metazoa > Arthropoda > Insecta > Coleoptera > Tenebrionidae > Tribolium > Tribolium castaneum. Next base: position 10,475,271 of record NC_087397.1, read on the forward strand.
GACAAAGATAGTGACGAAATGATCGCGCATTTGTTCGACGAAGGCGGACAGACTGAAGGGCCAGGACGGAAAGTCCGGTTCTCCAAAGAACGGGGGATTGCCGGCCTAGTGGCCCGGACTGGGCAAACAGTCAACATCAAAGACGCTTACAACGACAGCAGGTTCAACAAGGAGATTGACCAACGGACGGGGTTCATCACCAGGTCGATACTCTGCATGCCCATTTTGGGCAAGAACGGGGTCTTGGGAGTCGTCCAAGTCGTCAACAAGAAAAACGGAGGGTGTTTCTCAAGCAACGACGAGAACCTTTTCAAAACTTTCTCCCTGTATTGCTCCATGGCGGTGCACTACACCAACATCCATTCCGAAATCAAGAAACAGACCTACCTGAACAAAATCAACCTGAAAGTGATCAAGTTGCAGCAAGTGCCCTGCCTGCACGACTTGACCAACTTCACCGACAGGTCCTACGTGAACATACCAGTGGAGTTCGACAGCTTCACCTGGAGTATCAACAATTCGGACGAACTCGTGTACCTACCGCAGTACATATTGTACATAATGACCCAATTGATCAGCGTTTCCGAAATTAATCTCAACGTAATGAAGAAATTTATTTTGACAGTTCGCAAATTCTACCGAGACTTGCCTTACCACAACTTCGAACATGCCTTCACCGTGTGCCATTGCATGTACCTCGTGCTAAAGCGCAATTTGGACCAGTTTAGCAAATTGGAAGTCAAAGCCCTGCTCATCGCCGCCCTCTGCCACGACATAGACCACCCCGGGTTCACCAACAATTTCCTCCAAATCATCAAAGACGACATCGCCATACTTTACGAAGCCCCAGCCTTGGAGAACCACCACTGGGAGGTGACCAAGATGATCCTGAACGACCACGACATCTTCCCCAAGATGAGCGGGCAGGAGCGGGAGTTGTTCCACAGCGAGATACAGAAGGCTATTCTAGCCACAGACCTGTCCACTTTTTTCCAGACTAGAGTCACCCTCGCCAAGTTGTACAACGCGAAAACTTTCGATCGATATAATCCGAGTCATAGGGTGAAGATGAAGGCGATTATCATCAATGCTTGTGATTTTTCGGGGTTGTCGAAGCCGTTTCTGGCCGCGAAAAGGATAGTGGATCAGCTTTATCGTATGGTGGATAACTGGGTTGAGTTTGGGTTAAGTTTGATTGCAGGCGAGTTCTACAAACAAGGTGATTTGGAAAAGGAGCTGGGGCAATGTCCGTTGTCGGTTATGGACAGAGGGAAGGAGAATTGCATTCCGGAGGATCAGATACGGTTTTTGAAGGTTGTAGTTATACCGTGCGTCGAAATTATTCGGGTGATTCTGCCAAATTGCCGCGAGTTGTACAATGGAACTTTGTAAGTGGTACGTTGTTGAGTATTTTTAGCACTTTATTTTTTAAGGAGATTACGCCAAACCTGGGAGGATATTATCAAAAATACCGGGCGCAAAATTTGGCGACAAGACGATTCCATTGTTAATCCTACTTATATTTAATAAAATAATATTAAAAACTATATTTTTCTTTCATTTGTTGTTTCCGTTAATTAACAGTACTTCCATTTCAAAAAAATCCACACTAAATAACTTTGCATAGGTACTACGTATATCCAATTTCAGTTCATAATAGAATTACAACAGCGCATTTGAATTTTTCGGAGTGAAAAATAAAATACAAATTGGGAGTTTCTGTATAAGAAAAGAATTTTGTGTTAAACTAAGAAAACCCAGAAATTCTCGATTTGTGTTCAATTTTCTTCAAAAAAAATCCAAATGCGCTGTTGCAAAATTCTACTTTGAACTCAAATGGGATATACAATGTGTTTTTAAATGATTTTCATCTAGTCGTCTATGAAGTTCATGTGAAATCAGAAATGCCGCTTCATAGACTAATGATAGGCATTTAGACATTATACTATTACCATTCTCCATTTATTAAGTCTCGAATTCAGAAACATGCTTCGATAATAAAAGTGTTTTCTTGCACAATGTAACAATTTAATTGCATTTTAAAAAAATTTCTTAAAGAAATTAATTAAATTTTACAACTAACAAAGGATTCAATTGAGTAGAGCGGCACATTTTTTGTACATGTAAACCAATTTCAAAGTGAATTAAATGACAATCATTTAAAAAAACATTGTACATATTATATTGAATCACTGCATTTTACATTTTGCCACCACATTTTGAAACCTAACGTATTAAGTAATTTATAATAACTGTACTGGAGCTATTTTTTGCACAATGCGTTAAAATTGCTTAAAAACCGTTGAGTTGGCTCAAAACGGTGTTATTTGTGCTCTTTACCATTGAATTTACTTTAAACTTTGTTAGAACAGAACGGAAAAGCACTAATTAGCTAAAAATTATATGATTTTTCCTTATTTTCAAGCCCTGTAACATATGTAGTTCAGCCAGAAATAATCACAAACGCAATTATTTCTAAAAATACGCCGAAAAATCAGAGGATTATCTCGCGAACGGTATTATTTTTGCGAGATTTTGTAAAGTCACTAAACTATGAGTTGAAAATTTCAATATTTTTGCTTTGTTAACCGTTGTTTAAGGAAAAACGCGATTTTTTTAAAGAATTTCGATAAAAACAAACCTAGAAGTAAACAGCTTCTTGTGCAACCAAATATGAACAGTGTATTGTTTTTCATTTTAGACGTGAGACAAAACCGAGATAAAAAAACACGTCATCAATTGTAAAAATCAGTTTTCCTGACGGGTTAAACATGATTTGTTAAGAAATTTCAAATATTCAATATCAATAAATTAATTTAAGGGTGGAAAAGTGCCACTTTTCGTAATTCAGTTAAAAAAAATTACTTTTTTCTATACTCGAGTGTTTTATCTCGTTTTAGAGAAACGCAATTATTTTGCAAAATTTGTCAAATATCTGCATGCCCATTTTGGGCAAGAACGGGGTCCTGGGAGTGGTTCAAGTCGTTAATAAGAAAAACGGAGGGTGTTTCTCAAGCAACGACGAGAACCTTTTCAAAACGTTCTCCCTGTATTGCTCCATGGCGGTGCACTACACCAACATCCATTCCGAAATCAAGAAACAGACCTACCTGAACAAAATCAACCTGAAAGTGATCAAGTTGCAGCAAGTGCCCTGCCTGCACGACCTGACGAACTTCACCGACAGGTCCTACGTGAACATACCAGTGGAGTTCGACAGCTTCACCTGGAGTATCAACAATTCGGACGAACTCGTGTACCTACCGCAGTACATATTGTACATAATGACCCAATTGATCAGCGTTTCCGAAATTAATCTCAACGTAATGAAGAAATTTATTTTGACAGTTCGCAAATTCTACCGAGACTTGCCTTACCACAACTTCGAACATGCCTTCACCGTGTGCCATTGCATGTACCTCGTGCTAAAGCGCAATTTGGACCAGTTTAGCAAATTGGAAGTCAAAGCCCTGCTCATCGCCGCCCTCTGCCACGACATAGACCACCCCGGGTTCACCAACAATTTCCTCCAAATCATCAAAGACGACATCGCCATACTTTACGAAGCCCCAGCCTTGGAGAACCACCACTGGGAGGTGACCAAGATGATCCAGAACGACCACGACATCTTCCCCAAGATGAGCGGGCAGGAGAGGGAGTTGTTCCACAGCGAGATACAGAAGGCTATTCTGGCCACAGACCTGTCCACTTTTTTCCAGACTAGAGTCACCCTCGCCAAGTTGTACAATGCGAAAACTTTCGATCGATATAATCCGAGTCATAGGGTGAAGATGAAGGCGATTATCATCAATGCTTGTGATTTTTCGGGGTTGTCGAAGCCGTTTCTGGCCGCGAAAAGGATAGTGGATCAGCTTTATCGTATGGTGGATAACTGGGTTGAGTTTGGGTTAAGTTTGATTGCAGGCGAGTTCTACAAACAAGGGGATTTGGAAAAGGAGCTGGGGCAATGTCCGTTGTCGGTTATGGACAGAGGGAAGGAGAATTGCATTCCGGAGGATCAGATACGGTTTTTGAAGGTTGTAGTCATACCGTGCGTCGAAATTATTCGGGTGATTCTGCCAAATTGCCGCGAGTTGTACAATGGAACTTTGTAAGTGGTACGTTGTTGAGTATTTTTAGCACTTTATTTTTTAAGGAGATTACGCCAAACCTGGGAGGATATTATCAAAAATACCGGGCGCAAAATTTGGCGACAAGACGATTCCATTGTTAATCCTACTTATATTTAATAAAATAATGTTAAAAAATATTTTTTCTTTCACTTGTCGTTTCCGTTAATTAACAGTACTTCCATTTCAAAAAAATCCACACTAAATAACTTTGCATAGGTACTACGTATATCCCATTTCAGTTCATAATAGAATTACAACAGCGCATTTGAATTTTTCGGAGTGAAAAATAAAATACAAACTGGGAGTTTCTGTATAAGAAAAGAATTCTGTGTTAAACTAAGAAAACTCAGAAATTCTCGATTTGTGTTCAATTTTATTCAAAAAAAATCCAAATGCGCTGTTGCAAAATTCTACTATGAACTCAAATGGGATATACAATGTGTTTTTAAATGATTTTCATCTAGTCGTCTATGAAGTTTATGTAAAATCAGAAATGCCGCTTCATATAACTAATGATAGGCATTTAGACATTATACTATTACCATTCTCCATTTATTAAGTCTCGAATTCAGAAATAAGCTTCGATAATAAAAGTGTTTTCTTGCACAGTGTAACAATTTAATTGCATTTTAAGAAAATTTCTTAAAGAAATTAATTGAATTTTACAACTGACAGAGGATTCAATTGAGTAGAGCGGCACATTTTTTGTACATGTAAACCAATTTTAAAGTGAATTAGAAGACAATCATTTAAAAAAACATTGTACATATTATATTGAATCACTGCATTTTACATTTTGCCACTACATTTTGAAACCTAACGTACTAAGTAATTTATAATAACTGTACTGGAGCTATTTTTTGCACAATGAGTTAAAATTACTTAAAAACCGTTGAGTTGGGTCAAAACGGTGTTATTTGTGCCCTTTACCATTGAATTTACTTTAAACTTTTTTTAGAAACTTTGTTAGAACAGAACGGAAAGGCACTAATTAGCTAAAAATTATACGATTTTTCCTTATTTTCAAGCATTTTAACATATGTAGTTCAGCCAGAAATAATCACAAACGCAATTATTTAAAAAAAAAAATCAGAGGATTATCTCGCGAACGATATTATTTTTGCGAGATTTTTGTAAAATCACGAACAAAAAGTTACTAAACTATGAGTTGAAAATTTCAATATTTGTGCTTTGTTAACTGTTGTTTAACAAAAAACGCGACTCTTCTGAAGAATTCCGATAAAAACAAACCTAGAAGTGAACAGCTCCTTGTGCAACAAAATATGAACAGTGTATTGTTTTTCATTTTAGACGTGAGACAAAACCGAGATAAAGAAACACATCATCAATTGTAAAAATCAGTTTTCCTGAGGGGTTGAACACAATTTGTTAAGAAATTTCAAATATTCAATATCATAATTAATTTAAGGGTGGAAAAGTGCAACTTTTTGTAATTCAGTCAAAAAAAACAAGCGTTTTATCTCGTTTTAGAGAAACGCAATCATTTTGCAAAATTTGTCAAATATTAGCAAAAAAAGTTACAAAAAAACTAACCAAAAATTGTTAAAATTAAGCAATTATTTCGACCGTTTATCGAGATAAAATTCCGCTAAATCAACTTGAAAAATCAGTAAATTATTGGACCCAAAACGATATGATTTTAGATTTTTTTGCGTTACCTATATTAGAGCGTTTTTCATTCAAAACGCAATTATTTTGGATTTAGCAAAATTTCGTCAATGATTGAATTGGAATGAAAATGGTGTTATTTTTGCCTTATTCATGTGCTTGTACACGTTTGAAGCTTAAAAACTCAATTTTCGCGCTAAAATATGAAAAATCACAGTACTGATTCGAAAATGATATCCAAAAATACCATTTTTTGCTAAATTTAATAACAATAACTCAGATTACTTTCCAAAATATCCTCAAAAGTATCAAAAACTTTGTTGAAACAAATTAAAAATTTAAAATGTTTTTTTGCGAGAGCTCAAAAACGCAACTCAGTTTTTTATAAAGAAAAATCAGTAAATACTATAACATTTTTTTTAAACTTTTTAGTACGTTTTAGAATCAAAAATACAAATATAAACTAAATAAATTTTTGAAGAAAATTTTTATGCCGTTTCTCTGACTTGCCTCCCGGGGGCGCGGGTTGGCGCAGCCCTGCACTTGTGTTACTCGTATAGTTGACTGAAATTTCGTGATTATGATTTAACATAATAATATAATAATATAATATAATTTATTAGACATAATTCTTAAAACAGTGTCCACTTTCAGGGCTTACATTACTAAAATAAAATAAAATACCTGAAATTTTTGGTTCTTTATTTAACAAAATAATTAATAAATATTGCAATTAAAGAAGTTACTGTGGGTGTTTTTCGGGCCATACAATTTCCTCAATCCATTGGATGTAATGCGAAACCCTTGTATACACACCTGGAGACTGTCCACAACCTCTACCAAAAGAAGTGACTCCTACTATATCATACATGCACACAACATCATCACCTTCGTGGTATATTTGCAGCGGCCCCCCACTGTCTCCCTTCAATGTTAAATTTTCACATTATTGTAAGTACAAAGCAATAAAGCGCAATTTACTTGACAAGTATCTTTCCCATCTTGACCTGAGCCGGCACATAACTGAATATCGTCCACAATACCCCTTTTTAGATTTCTTGAGATGATATTTTTATAAGTCATATTACAAAACTCGTGACTTACTAAAACCAGCGCTACTTTGAGCAACTGGTCACTTGCCGTACCTGATGCAAAACTCGTGTAACCCCATCCTGTAGCTAGCCCTTTTTCCACTGAAATTGATTTTTCTGTATAAAGGCAAGCTGGCCTTGCGTAAGCATTTAATTCTATTGGTTTCTCAAGTTTTACAAGTGCTATGTCATTATATCTGGCAGGAGGTTTAAAGTCTGGATGTACAATGATTTGTAATGGTTTCAGTTCTTGTTTATGCTCAGTATCATTAACATCAGTAACCCCCATTTTTACATACTTAAGTGTAAGACCTCTCCTATAAAAATCAATCAGTAGAATCATTAGAAGGAAAAATCACAAAACTCATCACCTTGATGCAAAACAATTAGCAGATGTTAAAATAAACCTGTCGCTAATAATTGTACCTCCACAAAGCCATCTTATATTCTCATCGGGCGGCTCTTCATATCCTAATAATACCTATGATATAAATATTAGGTACATTTTTTAAGTAAACTATCTTGCCCACCATATGAGGAAATTCCTTTCGCCCAGCCGAAGTCCCACCAACAATACGTTTAACAATTTTATGTCCACATTCATTGCTCGCATAAGAAGAATATTCTCTACATTCTGAAATTTAACAATAAAAAATAATCGGTCCCTGTCTAACTCTAACTATTATCCTTACTTATCTTGCTAATATCACCTGGCTTTCGCTTTTCTATAGTTGGTGGACAGCAAACTATAGATTGCGTTTCCCGAAAGCCACATAATTGTGGAAGACGTTGATTTTTTATTATGTCGTCTTGAACTTGACGACATTCGGATAACAGTTTACAAATACCTGAAAGTCCGGACGAGGTCACGGTGCATGGAGCACCTATAAATTCACAATAAACATAAAAAATAATTCCTTTCTGTAGTGATAACTTACCATTTAGTTGACCATAAACAATTTCTAATGCAAAAAATAAAAGTATAATATGCAGATAAACCATTTCTCCATTAATTTCGTTAATTTTAAGAAGATGCGCGACTAAACAAACCACATGTTAATGATAATAATAATTCACTAATGACGTTTTTTTCAAAGTAAATCAAAACCCAAAAGGTTAAAAGTTATCTCTTTCTCTGACTTGCAAGGCAAATGGGTATTCCCAACAGCATTCCAATAACACGAGATGCTATCAGGTATAATCAAGGAGAGACTGCTATAATACGTAAAGGAAAAGCAACAGCAACTGAAGACACTTGTTTAATTAATTCTTCTGCTTTGCTTTCGAATAGCTTACATAAAATTTTCTTGTTTATAAGCAGCAAAAGTACTTAAATACAAAATTTAGTAACAGAAAATTTACATACTTGAAGCCTATTTAGTAATAAATTAACATCAGCGTCCTAATTAATCTCGACAATTGACATTAATTTAATTATTTCCCAACATTGAATTACCCGCGATCATTTGTATGTCTCGCGCGAACCAGTTCCCCCTTTTTTCTCCACCAACCGAATTTCAAAAAAAAATCCTGCTACAAATATCACTTTATTTCATATCATTATTTATAAAGCTATGTTTTATTACATTGTTCGATTAACTCTGGTTATTTTTAAGATAATTTCGTCAATATTAATTTAATTGTTATATATCCAAAAACTTAAAAATTTGAAAACTTAAAACTGCTAAAAACGTTGTAATTTTTTAAAGGGGTGAACAAACAACAATTATTAACATTTGAGGAAAATGAGTTTCATGGGCTAAGTGCCTCAAACTCAAATGTCTACGATAATAATAATAATAAAACAAAGAGATGATTGTTTAATTTTTCAAAATTTGTAATCGAGTTTGTATCGAAATGTGTATTGTTGGTGGCATATTACTAGCGCAAGCCTCGTAAAATTATGTGAAACACACTGTATAATTTAAAATAAAAAACTTAGATCCTTTGGCATTCTCAAATATCAAAAAAAAAACAACACCGAATTTATAAAAATACGCGTTTCTCCCAAATGTTCCTAAAAAACCGTAAGAAAACGCAAAATGGAAAAATTGAATTAAAAGCTAGGAAGTTCCAAATAAAAACTCAAGTTATAAAAACAGAATTAAATTTTATTCATTTTGCATAAATATCAAATAAATTCAAAATCAAATACATACAGCTGACAACCTTAACATTTTCACCAATAATACATTTAATCATGAGAACATTGAATTGTGCAATATTTCAATATCCGCCTCCCTCGCCTTGGCGCGGATTTTTTCTTTGCGGAAAGCTTCATAATCTTCATCGTCAGTGGCCAATTCAAAGCGACATAAAGGGCAAGAATTTGTCTAAAAAATCAACCCTCATTAACAATTTGATACTTAAATAACGTATCAAAGCCAGTAATACCTTGGCCAGCCATGGCAATATGCATTCAGCATGAAATGTGTGATTGCAAGGCATTTTCTTCACTGTTTCCCCTTCACTATGCTCCTTGAGACACACAGGACATTTTACTCCTAAAAAACGAAAATCAAAATTTGCAAACAAAAATCGTGTTTACAAACCTTGCCCATTTATGGTAATGCTCGGTAAATTTTCCACCACACTTTTAGAGGCTGGGGGTGCTAAACTCTGAGTCAAAGACTCGTCAAATATGTTATAATCCCGAAATAAACGAGCGAAATGGAGCAAGTGGTTGGGGGCCTGCCCTTCCGAAAGGGGCTGCCACCCCATTTCTTGAAAGTAGTCTGCCATTGTTAACACACACACAAATCAACAACAATTAATTTGGAATGATAAGCAACAAATTTGTCGAGTTTTGACACTTGTCAAAGTGACAGGTAACCTCAAAAAAAGCTGTCGAAATACCTAACCTACAAAAAAATTGTTTTTAAGTAGATTAAATTATGGAAGAGATTTATACACTGGATAGCTATGGGGATCCCATTCGTTTTCCTCTGAAACGCTACTTTGAGGAATTTGCCAATTCCTCACGTGGGGTTCCAAGCAACAAACCTGATGAAAGCACCAATGAGACTGAGTATTTATTAGCAATTAAGGACTTGATGGGGGCGGAAATCTCCTACAATGAATTAAAACACTTGTCTGAAGAGTGCAGGTATAATGAAAGTTTCACCAAATTGGAAATTAAACGTACTTTTCAGTATTGATCAGTTAACTTGTGAGGAAGAGGACACTAAACATTTTCCAACTAAATTACCAGAAAATATCAATTCCAGCACAAAACTACCGGGCACGTTCATTACAAATGAAAGTAACCACTTCGCCATCAATAAATTTATACAAGAAATGGAAAAACAAAAAAATCCGTCACAGTCATGTATAGGCAATAAACGAAGTTACTATCCAAGATTAGAGGTAATTCAGTTGACTACTAGTTTCAGTTAAATTAAACTGAAATTTTAGTTTCCCGTGTCGCCTTATCCCCCAGACCTCAAGCCAGGTTCCGATTTTGTCGCTTCAATATTAATATACAGACCAGTGGAATTCAAATTTTTCCATGCTAAAAACGCATCTGAAAAATTACGATTCAGTCACGAAATAGTCGTTCTAGGTCGAAACACTTTAACTGAGTTGAGGGACACAATCATGTGCTCATCAGATTTTGGCCTTTGCAAAGAAGTTGAGAACACATCAGCTGATCTGAAACCACTGGCTAATGCGAGAGTAATAAGCTTTCCTTGTTAAGCAACTGTGTGATTTTTTTGTTCCAGAACATATACCCCTCTGGTTTTATTTTCATTGACAACGTTTTTTACAACGACTTTCGCGACCCTAACTCCATTGATTATTCATTCCCGATTATTGAGTGGGCCAAGGAGAAGCAAATCAAAAACCTCTCAAGCGAAAATATGGAAAATGTTCGCATCGAAAGTCTCACACCCAGATTTGGGTACCCGTACTTGTACATGCATCAAGGAGACTGCGAACATTTGTTTATTTTTGCCGACGCGAGGCTTCTGAATTCTAGCGACTGTCTGCATTCGCAGTTTTATCCGCACGTTTTGAAAATCAATCGCAACATAAACAGAATGTGTTTCATGTGCTCGGTTTCGTTCGCCAAGTGGATAGTTGTTGACAGTGACCGACTGCCCCAACATAAAGTTTTCATGTGCACCGACTGTTGCAATTCTTATAATTACGTAAACGGGGAGAAGTTAGGTAGCTTTAAATTGTACCCATACTATGAAAAGCACGTTGTTGTATGAATAAATGTTTGAATTTCGCGCCAAATTTCCAAGATGGCGGTCTGACCTGTTCCGACACGGAGTAGTTCTGCAAAAGGTTTCCCACTTTTCCAAGTTATTTGAGGAGTGATTGTGACCGAACTTGCGTAGAATTAAACAATTTGTGTTACTTGTGTGGCGTTCAAGTCACCAATCCGTGTTTTTCCCCGGTTGTTCAAAGAACAGAACTGTTCCGGGGGCAAGTGGAGTAAAGAACGTACCTGCTTTTGTTTTCAAAAAAGTGCGGCAAAATGAGTTTCCTCCAAATAGTTTACGACGATGAGGCTTCTGATATCCTATCAGAGGAGAAACTCCAAGACACGTCCTCCCTATTGTTGGAGGGTGTTAATGGTACGTTTTTTTTCCAAAAACTTTGCGTTTCATTAATTCACCATTAACAGACATCACCGATGATAATACTGGGCAAAATGTGCTCGATAATGTGGTACAAATTGAGGAAACGCCAAACATAATGGTCGAATGGACCAGGAAAGAGACAAATTTTCTGCTGAAAAAGTACAATAAATACATTGTTTGTACCGGCCCTAATAAAAAATTCAGAACGAAAAGACAACTGTGGCAACGCGTGTCTCAAGATATTAAAAATGAATTAAAGAAAAACCGTTCAAGTGCTCAGTGTGAGAATAGATATAAAACAATATTAAGGAAATGGAGGAAGCAAGCAGGAAATGAATCGTTTGAGGATGTGGAGCTTGTTCTCACGAATAATAAACGGAAAGGGAGGAAGCAAGCGGAAAAAGAATCGACTGAGGACGTGGAGCCAGTTCTCACAAATAATAAACCTTCCTCGTCTGGGAATGAACCAAATAAAGAAACAGAACTTTTAAGCCAAAAAGACGCTCTTGCGGACGTCCTGTGGAAGATATTTAAACAGAAGGAGGAAGGGCGGGAGAGAAGACACCGGGAAAAAATGGAACTCATCAAATCTCTATTGCAAAATAATTGATAAATAAATTGTACTTTTTAAACCGACTTGGTGTTTTTGCGTTGTTGTGTTGGCAGTTGAAAAATGAGAGCGCAGGCGTTATTTGGCGGCAATAAACAGTAAAATAAATTGTAAAAGTGTATTATTTATTGTGTGCTTATTGTTATAAGTTATTTCATGTTGAAATTCACACTATTTACTTTCCCAGGTAAGTGGTAATTAGTTGACAAGAGTTGTCAGTTCCCTAACCTCACATTTTTTGTACGTCGGGAAAAAACTGCAAAAAATGAAAGTATCTTTTTGTAGAATGGATGTGTAATTCGAGTGTAAACTTTGGGGGTTTTTGGTAAAATGGCATCGGGAATTCACACAATGTCGCCTCAGAATAGCATAAACTTGATCAGTGTCTACGGTAAAGAAGAGTTCAATCTGCACGATTTTGAGGAAAACCAGAATTACACGCAATACAGCTTCAGTCCCGAGTTCTACAATTACGTGAATGGATCACGATCTGTAATAAAGAAGATGCCATTGAATTTGACCTCACACCAAAAAACCGTCAACAACAACATCCAAGTGAAAAGTTTAGAGCAGCGAGGTAATAACTCTCCACAGGAGTGCGAGAGCGACGAGAACAGCCTCTCACATTCACCCCCTGACAATAAAGGAACGAAGTTTAAGACGGCTAAAGAAACTGAAAGTGAATTCAACGAGACGTGCATTTATCAGCCAAACTTGTACCAACCAAACGTTCGCTGCAGCAAAAACAGGTGACTTGTACGGTCGTTGTGAATAAAAAATAAAAGTGGTTTTACAGCAAGTATTACTACCGCGGTGGCCAGAAGAGATTTTACAACAATCTGGAAGAGACTGAGAGAAAAGTGCACGGGTTAATGCGCCGTTTCCAGTCAAGGGCGTACAAAATGAAAATCGATGCCAAGCCCCAAATTTTGCTAAATGGGGGCCCTTGGGACCCCCTGAACCAAGCAATCTGGGACGTGTTTACGAGCAAAATACAAAAGGAAGAAACCTACACAAGCAAACTCCACTTGTGGAAATCAATATTTTTATTTTTTCGGGTATTTATGTTATTACAGGCGATTTGGTTTAATTGAAGCCTGATTTTCAGATGTTAAATAACTATGGATTGTATTTAGTGGGGTCCACGATGTCGGGCTTCGCCCTCGAGGGCAGCGACATCGATATTTGTCTTTTAACGAAACCCATTAGTAGCGAGCCGAGGATTGACTCGTTACACCATTTGGATTATTTGCAGCACGCTCTGCTGGAAAATGGTAAAATTTAATTTTTACAGTTATGGAAATTAAGCGTTGGATGTAGGTCTGGCAAGCGAAGCTGAACTAATTATGGCGAAGGTTCCGATTCTAAAATTCAAAAATAAAGAAACCGGATTTGAAATTGATTTGAATTGTAATAACATTGTGGGGATTCAAAATACAAGACTGTTGTATTGTTATGCCCAACTTGACTGGAGAGTGCGACCTCTGGTGGTTATGGTGAAGATTTGGGCGCAAAGAAACCACATTAATGATGCCAAAAATATGACCATTTCGAGCTACTCGTGGACGTTGATGGTCATACACTACTTGCAGTGTAAGTGGGGAATAATTTAATTGGGGAGAGAATTGAATAAATTTGAATATTTCATCAAACACGCGAAATCTCGCTTCTAATTTATCATACGATTTTCTTATCAGTATGATTACATTAATTGCCTTTCCTAAATGGTAAGCAGCACGTCTTTAAATTAAACACATAGTTTTTTTGTGCCGAAAAATCACCAAACTAAGTCAACAATTATTTGATTTTGCGTTTTTGTCAATCATTTTTTACACTTTTCATTTAAACGCAATTATTTTGTGGAATTTCTCAAAAATGAGCCAATGAGTTTTTAATTGCGTCCCAAGTTGAGGATTTTTCGTCCATTTAAGCACGAATTTTTAACTGCAAACTCAGTCTAAACTGAGCCAAAAATAACATAATTCTTGTTTTTTTTGAGAGTTTTTGCAAATTTTTTAGCCTGAAATGCAAAATTTCGTAAAGATTGGGCCAAATTTATGCAAAAAATTGTTAAAATTTCGTTAAGTCGGTCCAAAAACGTTACTAAATAAAGTCAATTTTGCCATTTTTTTTTACCCTTATACTATGTTTTAGCAAGTTTTGCTATTGGAAATGCAACTATTTCCGGAATTTTCTCAAAAAATTCGATATGTGGCGTAATTTTTAGGCCGAAAAATCGTAAAATTACGGCGAGAATGTGATTTCCGTTTTCTGTCAATTTAATAAATTTTTCAGTCAAGAATCATTTTGCGGATTTTTTTAAAAATAAACCGAAAGGTTGCATTGCATTTTTTGACCGTTAAGCACGTTTTTTCTCCATAAACTTACTTCTTTCACGAAATTTTGCAAAATCCGTCGAAAGATTACCAAATTACGACGAAAATGTCATAATTATTTTACCTTTTTGTCAGGTTTCGTACGATTTTCAGCTTGAAATGCAATTATTTCACGGAATTTCGTTAAGAATAGTACGCTGAATTGATTAAAAAATGGTGATGTTTTTGAGTTTTTTTTAGGTGTTTAAGCATTAGAACAGGATTTCGCTAAAAATGGTTCAACAGCTTACGAAATTAACGCAATTATAACATTATTTTTATCCTTATTGTGCGTTTTAGAACGCTTTTCAATTGAAAACGTAATTATTTCGAGGAAATTTCTCTAAGGCTGTTTAAGAAATGTTTTTTTTTTGAGTAAAAAACTTATTTTTTGTGTGATTTTTTCACTGGAAAATCACTAATTTGCGTCTTAAATGACATCACTTTGCCCATTTCGCGTGTTTTAATAATTATTCCGCGAAATTCCATTTACGATAATTCTCAAAATCGTCAAATTAAGTAGATTTTTGCCTTTTCTGGGCATTTTAACAAGTTTTCCTGTAATAAACGCAATTATTTGGCGGATTTTCTTGAAAGTAAGCCGACAGTTCACTAAATTATGTCGCAAGTGGTGCCTTTCTCGACCGTTTAAACACAAAAATTAAGTCGAAAATGGCAATTACTGCCTTTCTCCAGAGTAGATCTCGCACGTTTTCACTCTGTAAAAGCAAATATTTTAAGGAATTTTCTAAAGAATACGCCAATGTTTTCTAAAATGGTGTTATTTTTATCTTTTTCGAGCGTTTAAGCACTTGGCCAAATCAAATGCAACATTATTTTAGCCCTTATCGTGCGTTTTAGAAAATTTTTCGACTAAACAAGCAGCAATTTCGAGAAAGTGACTCAAATAAACCGAAATATGGAGTAGTTTTTGCCTTTTAAATTTTTTTTTTGTGAAAAAACTTATTTTGGTGTGATTTTGCTGCACTTTGCCTTTTTCGAGTGTTCTAATCACTCATTAGTCCCTAAAATTTCGTCTACAAGTCGAAAAATCAAAGTTATGTCGAATGTAAACTTGGTACTTTCAGGAGATTTCACAAAAACGCGTCGAAATATCACTCAATTATATTCGCACTTTTTTCAGCCCGAAATGCAGTTATTTCACTAAATTTTGTTAAGAATACGCCGAGTTGATTAGCAAATTGTGCTATTTTTTATAAGAGATTAAGCACTTGAGCAAGATTTCGCTAAATATTATGACCGAAAACTCACAAAATTAAGTCAAACATGCATAACATTATTTCCATTTGTATTTGTGATTTAGAACCAACTGGAAATGCAATTATTTCGAGATATTCTTCAAAAATAAGTTGATATGTGGGGTGTATTTACTGCTGTTTTGAGGCATTTTAATGTTTTTAACCTAAAAACTTTTTTGTGTGATTGCACTCAACAAAAATTACTTATTTGGATCATAAATAGCATTCATTGCTTTTTTTCAGTGTTTTAACAGTTAAATTCAGCGAAATTAGGGCGAAATTATTATCATTTTTGTCGAAAATAACAAAATTATTGGAATTTTCGAGAGGTTTTTCAGTTCGAATCGCAAATATTTAATAAAATTCTAACAACTATTCAGCGAAATTTTGGCAACAATAAGCCAACAAATCGACAAATTGGATCGAAAATGGTTTCATTTTTTATAAATGCTGTTCCATGATTTAGGTTGGACAAATTCTCTTTTTATAAAATGAAAAGTGCATTATTTTATTTTATTTAACAAGTAATGAAGACTCTTTTATTGTTAGTGTTTCTTAGATACTGCTTTTTACGGTTACGAGAAATTTTGACTCATTTTTTGCATATTTCTCTACAAAACTTCCAACCTATACAACAAGCAATGGAGAAGGTTTACGATTTACTACCTTTGTTAAACTACAAATCAGTTTGAGTTTTATTTTGATAACCAAGTCTGATCCAAAAACATTCCATAAGTTTTTCCGTGTTGTTTATCCCTGAAAAAACAATTTTAGTATTTAAACATAAAAATTTGGCAAAATGGCTCTGTATTTTTGATTTGTTAATTTTTGCCGTCCGTTTTGAGCAATTTGGTGTCTTGCAGGTGGGGTGTTCCCAGCAGTGCTCCCTTGTCTCCACAGCTTGTACCCCGAAGAGTTCAACACGCTGGAAAACCGGTCGTTGGACGTGCAGGGAGGAGTGGAAGGTTTGAAAGACTTTGAATCTGAAAACACACGCTGTCTCGGTGATTTACTGATCGGTTTTTTCCACTATTACTCCTATTTTAACTATCAACATTATGCTATTTCAGTACGTACCGGTTCACGTATACCGATTGAAATCTGTAAACAGGTAAAAAGTCCTAAAAACGACCCCCACCAATGGAAATTCTTGTGTATTGAGGAACCTTTCGATCTCTCCAATACTGCCAGATCCGTGTTTGATTTGGAAATTTTCAAACATATCAAACAAATCATTTCGGCCTCGTATAAAGAACTGGCGCGCAACAAACAACTGAGTAATATACTTCCGGTAGCGCAGTTGAACGGTCAAAGATAATCGAGTTGGTTGTAAAAATGATGGGATTTTGTGGCAATAGTGGCCTTCTGATACATTCCGTAACTTTTTAAGCAATTGAATTTGTTCTAAGTATAAGTTGTAAGAGTTTCTTCGGTGTTGAGTCCGGTTTATTTTTTCCAAGGGGATTCTTATTGTTGTTACTGTAAACTCTCTGTGATTTTTTTTCGCTTTATATAAGAAAAAATATACCAAAAAAATACATAAAATTGCCACAATGAAACATTTTTAAAAACTCATTGTGGACGAAAAAAAGTATTATTTTGTACAGGTTCGTGTTTATTTTTATACTTCGTTTGTAAATTATAAGTAAATATCGCTCTCTCATATTTTTACGCTTAATGTTACGAGAGGTTAACTTAATCGTGCTCGTAATTTGGTAAAACATACATATCAAATACGGGTCTAGAGACTTAGCCTTTTTCGAAAAATAAAAAAATAAAATAAAAAAGCAACGATTACACATAGTTCACCACCGTCTGAGATACAAACCAAAAATGATTTGCCATAAGTACGAATCACAAGTCGATGTTAATTTGAGACTTATAAATATTGTGATTTATCGTCTGATCTCAGTACTACTTTAATGTAATAGTCACAATGTGCCAAATGTTAATTAAGGTTAATTCTAAACTTGTAATTAGACAATATTTAACATCGGATACAATAATTGTAAACAATAACTTGAAAACTGTTTGTTTACGTAGGAATTGTAGTTGATCTTTATCTTCAGGAACTGTGAACATTTTCCACTAGTTAAGACAGTGTTTGTAAGATTTTTGAATGTTCCATTTTGTAAAGCGGAGATTCAGTGTTGAACATCAAATTATCTTTAAGCTGTTGTTCAGTTCAGTCAATATAATTCATTTCATAATTTTTTTATTACATACCTACCCAAGTATTTTGAAAAAAAAAACTAATTAATCGTGAGTCTGCCACCCTTTTATTCAGTAAAATTAATATCACAATTACAGAACAAATTACCTTATGTTGTATGTACAGTGACGAGGCGAAGATATAAAATATGACTAGTCCACTGGGGAGGAGATAACAAATAAAATCAATAATAAAAAAGGAATGCATTGCACAAGTACATCCATAAATAAAAAAGCCACTTAAAACTCTACATACAATATAAGTTTTCTTCTTACGATTGACCTTGTCTTTTAAGCCTCCGATTTGGATTCCTTTCATTCTTAATTAGTACTAGTCTTAATTCAACTATTGCCATAAACCTGCATAATTTCCAGTTAGTGTGGCTGGCAAAGGCCCTCCGGCAGTGAATAATCGCGTTCCACTAGTGTCGTAACAGTGTGTATAAATCGCTGGAACGTATTTTACATTCTGGATATTATCTACGAATTCGTCGTCAGGAAACTACAAACAAAATTTAAAACCCTCCTGAAACTGGCGATAAATACATACCACATAGCCTTTGCTGGCTTTAAGTACAACCGTCCGCGAGGAGTTTATACTAGAGTCCAAATACTTCCCAGCTTTCAAGTCATAAAACATCAACATCCCTAATCCAGTCCCTACAGTTAGTACGTCCCCTTGAAAACTAGCCGACCTGATTCCGCAACCAGAATAGCGCGAAGAAACCTTTTTAACGGCCTGGAATTTTTGTTAAATAGGTTTTTCGCTATTAGACCAGCAGCTCGCGCCAGAAAATGCGTAATGATCGTATACAGTACACCCCCATTCAGTGTTGATATTTGGACAATATCATTTTAATAATCTGTCTAATTTAATTCCCTTTTAGCTGAAAAGTACTTTGAAATCTGAGATGACATCGGGCAATCAGTGCGTTTCTTTAACTTATAAAACAGCTTATAATAATAATTCAAAAAATTAAAGAATGCAAGTATAATCAATAGCGAATATTATTTCTTTATATTGTTTTTGTTGTTATAAGTTATTGTTTTTTTTATCAAAAATTGACAGAATAATTTTAACAAATGTTCTTCGCAATTCTCCATGGAATATGATT
Organism: Tribolium castaneum; assembly: GCF_031307605.1. Classification (NCBI taxonomy): domain Eukaryota; kingdom Metazoa; phylum Arthropoda; class Insecta; order Coleoptera; family Tenebrionidae; genus Tribolium; species Tribolium castaneum. The sequence goes on from NC_087397.1 coordinate 10,494,286, forward strand.
TTCATCAGTATGTTGCAAATAAGGAATTAAAGAAATATTGCCATTTCGATTTACTATAGTAAAATCTCCCATAAGACTCTCCTCTTAAACAGACGTCTCCTTATAACGGACACTTTTGCTTGGTTCCGTCTGTGTCTCATAAGAATAGTACATATTTTCACCTCTATTCAGCAGACTCTCGCTTGAATGGACACGGACAGGGCAATTCCAACAAAAAACACTTTATAACAACCAAAAAAAAAAAAAAAAGAACAATGTTAAAGCTAATTTTTATCAACACAGACTTTTAAAATGATTATATCATTATAATATGATGGCCCTAATGGATTCTAATGCGGTTTGAGAGGGGGGAGAATTCCTGTGTTTCCAACAAAGTGGCCACAAGTCATTTGCTATCACATACTTTATGTACACTACATCAACTGGCCTAAGCGGGTCCAATAATTAATAATTTATGTCTGGGTTGGAAGACACACGTTTTTTTAAACTGATTCTTATGTAAAATTTTCGGCTGACTTCGATTTTCTTTGGAATTGCGTTCATCGTGAAAAAGACATTTCTGTGGAAATTTTTGAAAAACTTAAAATTGGTCAAATTTTGTGTTTACATCGTCATACTTTCCTTCTAGATAAAGCAAGACTTCATTTTCTTTGCATAAGATTCCTCAATGAATGTGAATTCTAACGAATAGACACAAGTTTTAGTTTTGACAAAATAAAAGTGAGAAAATTGCAGTTATCTCGTAACGTTTCTTTTTTGTGAAGTGAAATTTTCGAGATGCGGGATTTTTTTATCTTAGATAGACTTACACGTAGTCGAGACCAAATAAAGTGAAGAATGACTCGTAGTGTTGCCCAATTTTCTCAGTTTTCTTTACTCAAAACTAAAACTTTTGTATTTACGTTAAAAACTATATTCATTGAGTAGCTTTTTGCAAAAAAAAAGGTTTTAGCTTTATCCAGTAGAAAGATATAACGATGTAAACGAAAAATTTTACAAATTTTAGGATTTTAAAAATTTTGCATAAGAATAAGTGTTCAGTAAACGAGTCCGTTTTTGATATACGTGCTCATTGTTGAAAGGAAATAATGTTAAAAAAATGTTTTTCAGTTTTCAGGATTTTTTTGAATTAAATAAAGCAGTGATAGCATTTTAAAACTCCTCTCCTACAGCCCGAGTAGAAGAAAAAATCTTGTAAATAACTTTCAAAAACGTTACTTACAACGGCTGTAAAACAAAGAGGATAATGATTAAACATTCGACGTTTTTTAGCGTGGGTATTCTCTCCCTTAATTAAATGCTTATTTAATGAAACCCAGAATGGCATACCGTTCAGGATCATTAAAGAATAACTTTTAATTTTTGCAATTTTTTTTTCACGTATCAACATTTGAAGATACGAATTTTACGTTTCATGTGTTTTCGTTCTGTATACGTTCATTTAAAAATGTCTAAAAATTTACAGTTGGTGAAGAGAGAACCTTCACCTCTGTGATCAGTATGCTCTTTGAATTTCGCAATTCCCAATGGACATACTGTATACGATTATAAAAACATTTTTTTTACAAAGTTTAAGTCGATTTAAGCCTATGCTGCACCTATGCCATTGGCTTTCCCTTGCATTTTTTCCATCAACTTGGCATGCTGTATCATCATTACGCTTTTTGTGCCGCGAACTGCCAGTCTAATTATTTTAATACCTGAAGCGTCCGGCAGTCCAGCAACAACGTGTATGACCTGCATCCAATTGCATACAATCCTGATTCTTGGACCGCTAAACACACATTTTCTTGCGTGGAAGGCAATTTTCTCGACAATTTCTGCTTAAACGTTTCCGCGTTCCATATATGGATGTAACCGTTCAAACTCAACGCTGCGATCTCCTCGTACGCTTTATTGAACGTCAAAGCTCTGACCTGACGAAAAAATTAGTTTTTATTCCCCACAAACCACAAATTACCCTTTGCGAGTTGCGACAGTCTTTGACCGAAATGGCCGAAACGTGGTGGTACATCGGCACGTCCGTTTTGTTTTCGAACAAGTCCGGCGTTATCCTCCAGAGGGCCATTTTGGTGTCCCTTGACCCCGAGACGAGGAACTCATCGTCCAACCAACACATATCAAACACCCAGTCTTTATGCGCATTTTCACCCACACAAACAGGGTCAAGCGTTGGCAACCTATATACTGCTATATCACACGTGTTTCGCGCCCCTGTTGCGAGCAGCGTCCGCGAGGGGTTGATTTGTACTGAGTGGATGCCGCAGTGGGCCTGCTCCGCCCCCAGGCTGTCCCTCCGGCTCACCAGCGAAGGGATTTGGTCCAGCTTATGCGTCACTACATTGTATACCATCAACTGGAAGGCCTTCATGAATTATAAGCTAGGGGCTAAGCCAAACAAACCTTGTTACATTTCGTACCGAACACAACCTGTCTGTCACTCAACCACTGCGAACAGAATACTTTATTCATGTTACCTAGCGTAATGGGGGTTTCCCGAAACATTTCGTGCGTGAGGATATGGCGCGACCCATAGTCACTCAGCACGGACGTAATGTTTTTGCCATACATTTCCCTACTTTTAACGTAATCTACGAAGTTGTACGAGGTATTTAACACTTCCTTTTGCATCGCTACAGTCTCTTCGTCACTGTCACTGTCTTCGTAAGTTATGAAGTCTTCAGGCTTGTCGGTCCTCCGGTTGTGCTCAAGCTTTGAAGCTTTCGCTTTGTTTCGACGCTCCTCCAGCCGAGACTGTATCGAACAAGCCGGGGTTCTCCCGTAAACGGGGTACATCCGCGTCTTGGACATCCTAACAGATTCAGGAGGTTAATGACCTTCGGGGAAATAAACTACTAGCAAAACACCACACACAACATCCCTCCGGGTTGTACTACGTTACTACATTCAAAATTACGGGAAGCATTCGGTCTTAATCGTCTAATTGTTGTTAAAAAGAAATGTTGACAATGGGGTTGACAACAAACGAGTTGTGCGCGACCGCGTCAGCGCCGATTGGCGCGAGCGCCACGTCCCGCAAACGCCAATCCCTATTAATTCATTACTAATTCATCCAAATATTTAATTAAACGCGTTTGGATGAACTTTCCCCGTACTAAACACCTGGTAATGAAATAACAATTAGAATTGCGCCAAATCTCATTTCACCTGACGCGATTTCGCTCAAATGAGACAGCCGTTGCAAATGTCAAACGCACGTGTTGACGACTTTGAAAATGAGTTCCTTCAAGAAATTGAACACAAAAATCTACCAAAAAAGCGCGTCAGTGGTCACCCCTGACTATATCTACTGGAAGCAGCTTAGTGTTGGTTTGTTCGTGCGTTTTGGCACCGCTTAATTTCATATTGTAGCCCCCTGTCTTGGTGAAGGAGTTTGGGCCCATCGACTACATTGATTTTTCCCCCGTTGAGCCCTACTATTTTGCTGTAACGTGCTCAGTGCGTGTGCAAGTGTACAACCCGGTCACTAAACTGGTGGCTAAGAATTTATCAAGGTTTAGGGAAAGTGCATATGGGGCTGTTTTCCGGTCAGATGGGCGGCTTATATGCGCCGGTGGTGAAGAAGCGAGTGTCAAGTTATTCGACGTTTCGACTAAAAGTCTCCTAAGGTGAGCAGGTGGTGTGTTTTGAGTGGTATTTAATTTTGTTGTAGGTTGTTTAAAGGACACAGTGCTGCGGTTCATAGGACTTTTTTCATCGAAGGGAGGCCGCAAATTGCGTCGTTTTCGGACGACAAGAGTGTGAAAATTTGGGACATTCCGACTGAGACCAACATTGCTACGTTTTCGGACCATTGTGATTATGTTAGAGCCGGGGCTACAAATCCTCTTGTTCCGGACGTTGTCCTAGCCGGAGGGTATGACAATTTTGTAAAAATGTACGATACTAGGACCAACGAGACCATTCTCAATGTCAATCATGGTAGTCCCGTTGAGTCTCTTTTGTTTCTACCAACTGGTGGTATTTTTCTCTCAGCTGGTGGGACTGAGATTAAGATATGGGACACAGTGGCTGGTGGTAAATTACTGGGGAGTATTTCCCAACACCACAAGACCATAACTTGTCTCAGATTAGCCTCGGACAACAAGCGGCTGTTATCGGGGAGTTTAGACAGACATGTGAAAATTTATGACCTCAGTAGTTACAAAGTGGTTCACACCTTGGACTACCCTAACGCTATTTTAAGTCTGGGGGTTTCGAAACACGACGAAACCGTTGTTGTGGGTCTTGTTGACGGTTTAGTTGCGATAAGTCGTAGAGAGGAAGGGGAAAAAACGAAAAAAGTAAAAAAACAAATTTCTTTCCAACACAAAACAAACTTACACTTGCCAACAGTTGATGCAATTGTACCGCAGTTTAACCACGAAAAAGAAACAAAATACGATAAATGTTTGCGTAAGTTTGAATATTCCAAAGCCCTTGATTGCGTTCTGGTGTCTTATGTGGCAAATAAAACGCCCCAAGTGACTGTAAGTGTGATGCAAGAGCTTATCAAAAGACGCGCATTACATAAAGCTTTTCTCGGGCGAGACGTTAAGTCAGTGATACAAATTTTACGATTTCTTATTAGAAACATAACTGAAAATCGCTTTGCTAGAGTGTTAATTGATGCGGCAAATATTTTTATTGATACTTATGAAGAAAGCCCAGTTATTGTAAATCCAGAAGTTAGGAATTTGTTGGTCAGTTTGACTCGTCTTCTGAGAGAAGAGGCCGAAATTGCCAATGAAATGACTGAGTTGCAAGGGGCTATGCATATGCTACTATCAGCGGCGACAATACCCACAGAAACAAGGCCAGAGCAAAATATTCACCATAACTTGTTACCGAGTAAAGAGGCCCAAAAAAACCTCATTGTAAATCTTACCTGACGCCAATAAAACACGTTTTAGATGGAATCTAATTTATTTTGGATTTTCTCCAAAGTGTTGTACAAATGTTTAAGCTCATCTTCATCCAGTTCCAAAACCACGTTTTCCTTTTCCTCACCGTCGACGCTAACAAGTGCCATTTGCAACCGCGAGTGAACAAAACGCTCCTTGTTTGTGAAACTCGAAGCAGCTTCAACATTCAACTCCCATGAAATATTATCCAAGTTTTTCGAATTCTCGACATCAAAATTCCGCTTCGTTTCTTGAGTCCACAATTTTACGAAGTCTTCGGCCTTGTCCGACTCAAATTTCAACTTTTCCACCAACTGGTCTTGCAAAATTGTGGGTTTTAAAATCACTTTTGAGGCCTGTTTGAAAATGTGAGCTATGCTTTGAATTAACAGTTGGACGTTTGCGTCGTCCAGTTTTAACGATTCGGACAGTTTTGCTAGTTCCGCTTGTGTGAAAATTTCGTCGGTTTCCGACTGGACGATATGTTTTAGTAAGAGATTAAATTTGTTCCTGTTCAAGGAGTTGATTAGGGAGACGCCACCCTGGAGCCTAAATTGGTAAAATTAGACACTTGTTTTTGGACCAGTTTAAAATTACCGCGAGTTAATTGTGATCCAGGGTAGAGACATTTTTGAGTTTTTATTTTAATTTATAAAACAATTAAAATCTCAAAGATAACCTAACCTCACTTTTATTGAAAATTGTCATAAAATGCGGCGCTAAATTTGAACATGTTAACAATCACCATTGGTCTCGCGAATTTTATAATAACGTGCAACAACAGAAGACACCCACGCGAATTGAATTTGATATTCGGCATCACTTATATTCGTAGGGACTTTTCCACTTTCGATAGCTTCATGTGACGGAAATAAATAAGAGTATTTTAGCTTTGGTTGTAAGAGACCTTTATCGGAAATATCCTCCTTGTCGTGGAAAAACCTGGCCCGTTTTTGTGAAATTAACAATTTGTGAACTGGAACTGTGGAAACACCGTGTTTGTCTTCACTAAGGTGCACTTCCAGAACTTGTCTATTAGCGTCAATATTCACTATCACCCCCATTAAAACCTTGTTGTCAACCAACTGATGAAATTCAAAAACATCGTCACAAGTCCACTGAGACTTAGTTCTAGGACATACACCTGCAAGCGATGCCCTCACGGCAAAATGAGGCACTTGACAAAATTTATCACTCAAAAAATAAATGTCATTCATTTCCACAACTTTCACTATGCCGTAATCAATGAAGTAAATTTGGGCCTGTTGGTCCTTCTGGTGAGTGGCAGGAAAGCCAGTAATCACACCTCGATAGAAACCACCATCAGTAAAAACAGCACAGTACAAGTCCATCACAAGTTTGTCTTTTGGTATTTGATATTTCTTCCGATTCATGTAATAATACTTGAAGATACACTTTTGAAACACTTCAAGTTCGCGGTATTTTACAACCATCCAAAACTTGGAAGGGTCGTAGATTTGCGTAACTCGGGCACGGAACGATTGTCCTTGCTTGAAAGCGCATTTTTCGAAACAAGTAACCAATTCATTCTTAATACTGTGATTTTCCATATTTTCCCCAGTTTTTTTAACCATCTCATTTGAAAAACAAATTTAACCTAGCTAACTCGACCACATTCTAGGGAAAGTGAAAACGTCATGTTGGCGATATTGATGTCGGTGAAGACAACACCAAAAATGAAAAAAGATCTTATGAAATTATTTAGACAAGTGCGCTATTGCTGGTAATTCCTTTATTTAACGGGAATTGGTTCAATTTCAATTTCACCGGTTCGATCAGTATGAATTTTATGACTGCTTATTTTCTTAGGAAAATTATGACCCTAAATTTGGTAGTGGTAGTGACAAAATAGTGACAGTTTGAAAAATTGTCTGTAATTTTTTCGCCCCCTTGCGATATGAGTATACCGTTATTTCCCAAACTAAAACCAAAATTGATCGATCCGTTGTGGTTTGACGTTGATCAGCCTTGCGACGATGAAGAGGAAGTGTCGCAATTAGAGGCACAACACCAAGCTTGGGTACCCCAAAGTTACTAATTTTCCACAAATTTTGATTTAATTCTTGTAGCTACAATCCATATCGCAACGTGACAGTGATTTAGCCCCCATTGGTAAAACGGTTTGCGAGGTAAGGGACGAGCGCGTTGTTTGGTCTTGTTTCTTATTTTAGCCACAGAATTTGGATGAGGACGATGATGAGGAGGACGAAGACGATAACGATGACGATGACGAGTCCGAGAGTCACGATGAGGAAGAAGAGGATGAAATCGAAATGGACATCTCGCAAGAAAGGAATTCGCCAGTCGACGTAATAAACCCCAATGCCACGGTGTAGTTTATTTAAAATATTTACCTAGCTCTTAGTGCTACAAAGCTGTACATAATTCTAAATAAAAAATATTTATTTCAAGAATTTTTTGTTTAACTTAACCTCATTTTTTTCGAAGGGTTGGTAGCGCTGTTGTCCCAGTTGATTCTGTCATTTGTCAAATTTTGAAGTTGCACAACAATTATTTAAACATTTAATTAAGTCTTCAAAATGCTTTAACGATACATTTTGCTCAAATCAGCATCCTTATTTTTGTTAAATAAGTGACCATTAGTTGCAATCCCTTTTATTACAATTTTCCGACATAACCTATTGTGTCTCCTTATTCTAAGTTCAAAGTGAAAGGTACAAGAATTGTTATTTGTTTAAAACTGGAGTAGTTGAGCTTTCACCGCCAATTTTCATTCACATTGGACAGTGGTTCGGCCTTAGCTGGAATTTTGCGAATAAGGACAAGTCTAAGGTTAGTACTACTTTTACTGAATTCCTATTTCGAATAGCGAATTACGTTTGTTGTTAATTACGTAAGTTCGTAGAACAAGACACCTGAGGCGTTGAAGGTTTAGAAAAATTTGCAAGGTATTGTTCTCAAAACAGAGGTATGTTCCTGTAACATATGTTTTCATTTTTGGTGTAATTAAATTAATAAAAAATAAATGTAAATCACTTTCTAATCAAAGTACAGTCATTGCGGAAGTATGAGATAACAAGCGAGTTTAAAGTGTGTTTCATTCCCGATAAAAACATTTTACAGCTTGTATTGTTGTTGAACAATTAGGACCATAATTTAATTGGCTAATTGATAAACAAATACGAATATTAGATTTTTATTGCTGGCCCAACTTCTAGCCACTCGATTTTCTTTAATTTTTTTGTGTCGGGCTTAGCAATTATCTAACAGCTGGGCCAACCATTCTTTATTTAGGCTAATTTAATAAAATTAAATTTAAATAATGTGTCAGTAATCACAACCCAATTAATTCGATTTTAATTTTGATGAGCTTTATTCTGTTAACACATTCGTAGCTCCTTGAAGCCTTGTCCTGTTTTTATCACATCACCGCCAATAATCGAATACAAATTCACATCAACTGATAACAACTGGAACTGTTGCCAAATACAAGTTACGTGACCAAGCAGTACTTATTTTGCACACGGTTCGAAGCTATAGAATCGTGTGCAAAATGTAAGACTATCACGATAAGTACCTTTCTATAAGCGTACTTAAAGTCGAATTTTGAAGAAAAGCTACTTGTATGGTGCCGTGTGCAAGGCGAAAATCAGCCGTGTGCAACAAGTTCTTCAATAAAATGAATAGACCGTGGTCTGAAGATACAAATTTGCGATCATAGCAACCAAACTTTTGGGATTTTACGTCCTTTACTTGTTTTCGGCTTATTTTGACCACAGGAAACCACAGAGGATTTTACGTGCTGATGCGGTCGATATCAGTAGTAAACAATTTACAAAAGTAGACCCTTGAAAGTGACTAAATAAAAACCAAAATTCAGTTGTAGGGGTTTAATTAATAGCAAAGGTGGTACTACTTCAACACAATAATAGGCCGGAAATTCCAATCTGTACTATTATCATGATGACGTTTGTGCCGCTAAAATTTCAGACTTTAAACATTCCAAATTCTTTGAATAGCAAAACAGTTGCGACTATTCTGAATTGGTAATTGGGTATCTCATGAATTCAGCGACCTCAGCAATTGACTGTACTTTATTTTACATGAAGTAAGCAAATGAAATGTTTTCAGGACGTTGCCATTTAAGAAAAATGCAATTTTTGTGTATTTTTATCGGTCACCTTTATTTCAAAATATATTTTCGTGAAAAAAAAAATTGCTGTTGATATTTCATCATCGGTATTGGAAACAAAGATAATAATGACAAACAAATTTTCATTGTTTTCACAGTAGACAGTAGATAAAAGTAGTGCCACCGATAAAATATCGTTTTTTCGGTTTTTGATCGTCGCATCCTTTTTGGGTACAATTTTCTGAGCGTAACATTGTTATTTCCGTTTGTGAGTGATAACTTCCCTCCACACAAATCTATCGGTGGACGATAATAATCGAGAATACTTTTTATTTGACTAACCGTAACCGTATTAATGAAAGTTAGACCAGTTCAGTTCCTTGTAGTAAGCGGACAACAACGATTTCTTTTACTTTAAACGTAGGTCAGTCATTTTATTTATTTTAGCAATTTGGTGGTTAAATAAAATGACACAAATTATCACAGTGTCCATGTAAAATATTTTCAGAAATGGAACACCACAACCACGACATGCACGAACCGCTGGACCACAACATGCATCAAGGGATGGGTCATATGGGCCACGATATGGGCGGCACAACCATGCCGAAACATGATATGATGAGCCATATGATGTCCATGGCCGTAGGCAAATTATTTTCTTAATGAATTTTTTCCAAAATGATTTTTTCTAGTTTCACACTGGCTATAATGAAACTGTGCTTTTTGACCAATGGAAATTCTCAACCATTGGTGGTTTGATCGGTTCTATGATTGGGATTTTCTTCATGGCAGCTCTTTACGAAGGCTTGAAATACTACAGGTGAAAGGCGATTTTTTGGAGTCGCTTATGCTTTTTTGGATCATTTTAGGGAATACCTGTTTTGGAAAACCTACAACGCGCTACAATACAGGGCCGTTACGCTTCCAGAAAAGGGGGTCGTGTCGGAAGACAACCAGATTGTCCAGTAAGTTTAAAAATTCAATCAATTGTCACAACAGATTTTTGGTGTAAAGATTTATTTCGCTTGAACTAAAATGATTCAATGCTAGATCAAAGTTTATTAAACAAATTGGCTACGTGAACATTATCAGCAGACATATTCATTTCAAATTCTTCAATCTAAGCGATAGTTTTTTTTGTTACGAAATTTTTATGTAACACTGGTTTTAATTGCATGAAAGCGTCTTAAAAATGTTTTTTATATTATTTACATTAATTAATTAAATCTGATTTTTTGACTAATTCTAGTATGGTGGGAGAAGTCATCCATAAACAACCGTAAGTCAAAAATTAGTATGGAAACGCACCTAACGTAGAACGCAGCACAATAACTTTGTTTTTGCTTTTTCTTTCACTCGTTTTATTTTTCCTACAAATAACCGACCCTTTATTAACTTTTAACATTTGGCAATTCCTTGACCGATTAATCTTATTTAGTGATTTAATCAAGTCCAATTAATTTTGTAATTCTTACAGACCAACGATGCTGAGCGGCATGCACTTCTACCAAACGCTCCTGCACATGATTCAAATGGTCCTATCGTACTTTCTGATGTTAATTTTCATGACGTACAACGTATGGTTGTGTCTAGCAGTAGTGATAGGAGCGGGCGTTGGTTACTTCCTGTTCGGTTGGAAAAAATCTGTAATAGTCGACGTGACAGAACACTGCCATTAGCGATAGTTTGGTAGCATAGTGTTAAGTACTATATTTTATTTGTCTTGCCAGTGCATTAACTATGATTAATTGGATGCAAGACTGACATTTGTTAAGTGCCTGCATTTTAATTTTTGAAAGTACATAACGAATTTTAGCTTTTTATTATCAAGACATCCATATCACGAATTTATGAACATTTTCTATGTTATTAAGGAATGAAATTACGAAATCGCAGCCATGTTTTGTAATTTTATTGTTCTCATTTTTTGAAGTTACAGTATGAGATTACTAGTTATATTTGTTTAAAAGTATTTAATTTCGTAACTTCAACTAGTATTATTAAATAATTGTATATACGGTGATTTTTGTGAACGTAAGGAATAAATATGTGCAATTCTGACTGTTGTTTTTTGGGTGATTTGGACTCGGTCTGTATATTTAACTTGGATAATCTTTATTCCATAGAACATATACAAAAAAGAAGTAACATGATAGGTATACTGAATACGCACACCGTGCTGTATTTCTAAAGAAAATTCAAAAAACGTAAATGCAATACATATGAAATCTACGGCACAGTTCTAGCGCAAAGAAAATGATTGAATCGTAAAAATTACGACGCCTTATGGTTCTTAATAAATTGTTGGTCTCCTTCGGAGACAAATCGTTTGCGCCCTCTGTTAGGCATTTTTTCGGAAATTCTATCAGTCACAAATCCCTCCTTATGGCAACGATCGACGAATCTATCCAGGATAATGTAAGCCAGCGGTACGTCCATCTGAATATCAGGTAGATCATCAAACACTCGCAAAAACCCTCTCTCCATTTGTTCGGGTGTAACGAAAACGGCCGCATCGAACGCTTTCAGGAGATTACACAAGGCTTCTTCCACCTGGACATTGTTCGCCTCCAAGGCCATCACAATGGCCTCATAAACCAACTCGTGGTGGAAATGCGGCACCTCCAAATTGCGCAAGCATCTGCTAGCCTCTTCTATATCCCTTGACGAGATGTATTCCTGCAGAGTTAAGTTCATTTGGCGAGTTAAGGCTTTGACTGGTCTCAAGGCCCCTCCAACGCCCCACACGTTGTGCAATCGCACTAGGCCATGCTTCATGGATAGCAAAGTATCAGCACGGCTCAAAGCCTCCTGGAATACTTCATTATCACTCTTCTCCTTCGTTATGGTAATAAACTTGGGGGGAATACAGTCGTCGGCGATAGCTCGAGCGATGAAATTCCCGAGAAAAGTTGGCGCATCGGGAATATCAAGTATCAAGTCGCTGAGATTTGCAAGAAGGCTTTGGAACGCTTTGGTTATATCAGTCTCGGTGATCACGTGACCGAAAAGGTCCGAAATCAAGACTGACGTCATCTCTCTATGGGAAGGCTTGTGGTCCATGGACACTTCGATCACTTGTTCGACTAGCACGTCACGGTACTGCTTAGGAACAGCCTCAGCTATGGCGATGGAAGCTTCGTGCGTGTCCCCATTTTCGAAATACTCCAAAATGATCGGATCAACCTTCTTCTTAATTTCCTCATGGGACACATCTGGAACTATCACAATAACAAAATAACTGCCAACACACTCAACAAGTATTTGCGTAAATGTGTTGTAAATTCCCAATTTACCTATCGCTTTCAATTCGATGTCCCCATTGCTCAAATTCTCATTGTCAAAGTTGGGGTCGTTGACGTCTTCGTAGGTTTCCAACAGTTCGGAGCCCGGGGCCCCCCAGACGCCCTTCCCGCCGGCGCCCCCTTTCTTGGGCAGTCCCCGTCCATAGCCGTTCCTCGAGCGGCGACTGTTTTTCCAAGACCTGGGCCCGTGGATGAATCCGGAAGCCACGACATTTTCCTTGCTCGATTGGCGATGGACTTTCTTCGGCTTGCGTTTTGAACCGGAACCGTCTCCGCCGGCGATTGCCTCTTTCGCAGCCAACTCCTCGTCGACCACTTTGTCGATGTCGTTGTCGAGATCGACGTCAACGTGGCCTTGTTCTCCAGCCATTCCGCACCAAATAAACCAAAATACCAACCGGGGATCGACTGTGGCTCACGCACGGACACGGCTGTATTTTTTCCTGACAATAAATGTAGATCAAGGTTTTTGCAGTTACGGGATGTGGACAATTGCCAATTAATACGGAGAAAAAAATAAAAAGGCGACTGGTTTGTTTTTGTTTTGGTTACGCGACTGTTTGTGTTTTCCCATGACCTTTATCGTGATTTAACAGTAGCTATTTACATAGTTGACAATTTCACATTTTATGACAAAAATAGAAACAATTTCCATAACGGATCAAATTCAACAATTAACACTCTTAAAAAATAATTAAATGCGTTGGTTTCCATATACACCTCACTTCACTTCATTGCGTCCAGTCCAATTGACGTTACCTTGAGTTGGCGTATTTTAAAAATGGCAAATGTGTATAAAATTTTGACGTTTGAATTTAATCGTCAAGGTCGGACAAATTAAGATTTCAAATTGCTATCAACATAGCGGCCAAAAATTACAATTTTTTAGAGTCACCCCGTATTATATGCTTTCCTGAAAACCGCATATATTGTTTACGAGGCAAAACAATTTTTTTAGAACTACAGTTCACACTGGTTAACGTTTGGCCCTTTTGAGAAATCTTTTCTTATACAGCGTATTCCAAAATTTCTGCTTTCCGATACTTTATTTATAAAACACAGAGTGAAAAAATGTTTAAAAAATCCACCTAGATGTTTTAATAACCAAGCAAAATCGACCAATAAAAATTTTGCTTAAAATCTGCAAATGCAAAAAATACCTATTAAAAAAAACTTTGTATTTTAACTCATGTCTTAAACATTCTGAATACTTGAAAATAATTGTTTATTTTAACATTTAAGGACCCATTTGCTGGGACACGCTATATAATTCATAACTTTGTGATTATCTAGGTTCAAAGTTTAAGTTTGCACATATTATCCTATTTATTACAGTTGGTACGATAATTTCGTATGTGTAACAATTTTATTTCACATTTTTAGAAAAGTTATGAAACTGCATTCTGAATTATATTTTTATAGTCAATGTTTTTGTGCATCTTTATTAGAAAAAACATAATGAACATCGCCGGTAACAATAAATAGAAAATATTCATTCGGGACATGAACAAAAACACTTGAAAAAATTAAATTTTAATCGCGATTAAATTGTCATTTGTCAATGTATTTTAAATGACAACTTAATTAGAATTAGTTTAATTCGAGATTAAATTTTAATTTTGCGTTCTGTAAACCGGCCCTAAGGCCCGGTTTATAGAAAGCTTTGTTAAAATTTAATTCGTTGTTAAAAGTTAACAACACGAATGGTCCAATCAAATTTGTTCAATTTGGTCACGTGATCAGTTAATTACTCATTTAGTTCAAGATTAACTTAATGACGCTTCTATAAACCGACTCTAAGTGTACAAAACATTTAACACACTCGCAAATTCGACAATAACTGTTGCTAAGAAAGAAAAATTAATTAAAAAATAAACTGCTTGGAAAAAATATTGTTATTTTTATGCTTAGCTGAACTTCTTTTACCACACTTTTATAAACATTTGAAATTTTGTCCGACGATTTTGAATTACCCTGTAGATTTTCCAGCCATAGATTGCATTTTTTCAAAAAAGCAGTGAAATTAGTGTTAAAATTTACCCATCAAAAGGCTGTTTAGTACGTACTGTTATGTTTGAACTTAATTTTCTAATTTTAAATTTTTACGGAAATTTAAAATATCGTTCATTTTCTGTCAGCAGGTTCCCTTCGAAATTCCTATAGATGAAATATAAGGGAGATAATCCTTTTAAAAATCAGAAGTAATGACGTCAAAACTATATCTCAACGCAAAACTCTCCTAATAGTAAAAAGTCTGAAGGGCATTTAGACACTTAAAAAAATTAAAAAAAAAAAAAAACAAAAATTTACTCCTTTCTGTTCAAAACACATGACTAGTTAGTCAAAAACGGTAAAAAAATATTGATGATTTGTTAGCTGGGATTTTTAGTACCACTATAAAGTCCATAACTATTTGATCCTAAAATTGGACAAAATGCTCTTAAGGCGATTATGAGGTGCATATTTCCAACCTTAATCGAAAAAGCAGCTATAAAAAAGTTTTCCACTATTGTGATAATGGTAACTGATAAGTATTTTTAGCACAGTTATTTAAAACATAGTTGGTTTAAATAACCAATGCCTTTAATTTCAAAGTCATAGTCATAGGTCACTTTGAGCAGAAACTAATAATTATGTTTAATAAAAACTGTTTCACTGTAGAAAAATTTTTGAAAGCTGGTAAAACTCATTAAATGGAACCGAAAAAATAATCTCCACAATCTTCCATCTGATAACTTTTGATTTATCTGCCACTAGGAAGAGTTATGGAAGGTCAAGCGTGTTTAATGGGTTGCCTACACGACATTCACCACGAAGTATTTTTCAAACTATTTTAACATTTGGCAATCATTGCTTATTGACGACAAATTGGCTGTAATTATTGGTGACACTTTTACACACTATTATCTAACATTATGTAAGGCAAAGGTCGCAAATTCGGAATTATCGTCACTTGTTCGAATGGCCCCCAAAATGCCCAAAAATCGTTACTTGTAAACATGACAAAGAAGAGCGTCTTTCGGGACAAACAATTTGTGAATTTATTTTGAGCTCTAGGCCAGATCGTCTACGTGACCAGAAACCGACAACACACCACATTTATCCTTACTTTACCTATGGCAAATCGGCGAGAAACGCGAACAATCCCAAAAGCACTCTCAACTTCGCCGCAGGAGCCCGAAATAGCCCCCACACCCGCTGTTGGGGGTTACTTAACAGTCTACGTTTTCTAGAACGCCGAACGAAGAGGTAAACAAAAACAAACCATCTGGGTCTGGGTGGGTATTACGTGAGCGGCGAACGAGGTGAAAAAACGCCGAAAACTTGAAAATTTCAACTTACCGATGATCCAAACACCGTTTTTAATTCACAAGAATTTAAACCAGCAAAAAAATCTCACAAAATCAACAAAGTTTTAGTGAAATACGTTTTTGCGCAACACGCCACTACAGGACAGCCATAAACAATACAGATCGAAGAGAAGTTGCAACACGGAAACTAGATTTACCGGCATTCGCACTCTCTCCAACACATGGCAATTGCAAGCAGCAGGAGAGAGATGGATAATGTCACGGTTGAGAAAAAACTTAAGATGGCTGCATTTTGTTGGGGACGTTTTTCAATCACCAAATGGGATGGAGCCGTGGAGGTGAGGTGGAAAATAATGTAATGTAATCAAAATTAAAAAATTTACACTCGTTAAACACTTATCAGTCTTATTATTATCATGGTACAATTCCAGGTGTTTATGTTGGTATTATTCCGAGCAATTTTTTTGGAAATTGTTGTGGTAACACATGATAAAACAAAACAATTATCAACAATGAGTCACGTTATCTATTTCCAATTTCCAGTAAATAGAGGAGATTTTCGGGTTAAAAATAAGGTTTACTATTGAATAACGCGTAGCTGCAGTTCAAATAAAAATAACCTTGGAAGTTGGTAACTTTCACCGATAACAAAACCATAAATAAATCTAAAACGACGATGATCGGTTGTTTTATTGACGTAACGTCACAAAGGGGCATAAAACAATTGAATATTTTCTATAGGTGTCCCGGAAATGACTATTTTTTTCAATAAAAAAAAAACATGTCATTGACTTCAGATGATGTAACAACTGGTTAAAAGTTAATGCTCGATTAGCATGCAAATTTACGCATCTGATTGGTTCAGCTCGGTCACGTGACAAGTTAATCTGACGTTTGAATGCAGTTAATTCAAGGACGATTAAAAAATCTAAAAGGCAAACAAAATCGTTGATAACCGATAAATAACGCTCTAAAAACAAGCAGCGATAACAATTTTTATAAATGAAAGACGGTTTTCACTGAGGCTGTATATATTGTTTAGATAGAAATCGGATAAATGTACAATAAAAAATAGAGATAGCAAATGTGCAACATATTTTACAAAGTACAGTATAGTAATTGAGAAGTACACTTGAGGCTTTGAAATGTATTTTTCCATAAAATAACTTACTCATAAATATTATATAAATAACAATAAATAATAAATAACATCTGTACAATTATAAGCGCTTTTTATCTTTGATAAATAAATCCGCAATCACTTCGTAATGAAACAAATTGGCACCACCTTATTCCCGAATTTTTTCCAATAAAAAAACCAACTAGAACCAGCAACACATGCATAATATTGTGAGTAACGTAACATCCTATCGAACAACAACACGGAATAAAGATAAATTTAAATGCGCAGTGTTTCACAAAGAGATGAATATCTGAATAGCTAGAGTGAGAAACAATTTATTGCTTTCATTGCAAGCACACTTGAAATAAAGTTGTTTCGGCCCTCAAAATTGGTGTCTTGTCCACAAAAAGTGAAAAGAAGTAAGAACTCGTCTCTAATCTTCACAATATAATCACAAGTCATAATCTACATGTTAAAAATACTATCGTTACCCTAAATATCAGACATTTGAAAGTATGTTTGGCCCCAAAATACTTTTCAGAAGATTAGGGACTAAGCTAGCACGAATATTATTGTATTGTAACGCACATCACGATTTTATGAAAGAATCTAACACAAAACACTTACACTGATTGTCTTTATTTTACGGTATTCCATGCACATCAATTTATGAGAAAGGTGTGTGAGACTCGGGTCGTACATGCTGGAGAATTGGAGGGAATAAAGTTAGACTGAAAATTTTCACAACCATGTTTATGATAGGCGTATTATTGGAATTAAAACAATTTCTTCTTGACTGCTGTGAATCGCTCCATGTAGGCATCGTATCCGGGCACGTCTGCCAACTGTTTCAACTCAAACAAGTTTCCATCAACCGCTAAATTACAGATTTTTGAATCAGTCAAGATTTTGGAATGTATGGCAGACAGCTGCAAGCAATTCTCCTCCAGACGCAGCGTTTTTAAGCGCGGACAGTTCGCGATTTGGGGGGAAATTTCAGAAATTTGGTTTTGATTTAGATTTAGTTCAACGACATTTAAACCTGAAACTTCTGCAGACACAGAAGTGATATCGTTTTTAGACAAGTCTAGGATGTCTAAGTGTTTCAAACTACAAAACATCAAAGGTACTTCTTTTAAATGATTCTCACACAAATAAACTTGCTTTAAATTGATCAAATTCGATAGAGTTCGTGGCAAACTGGTTAAATTATTGTGACAAAGATTGAGCGTTTCCAGTTTTGTAAGAGCTCCGATACAGTCGGGGATTTTCACCAACTTATTCTTATTCAAATTTAGGTGTTTCAACTGCAAAAAACGGCTTATTTCGTTCGGTAAATTTACAAACTTGTTGTCAGATAAATCCAAGGTTCGCAAATTGCCTTCAAGTTGCCTGAACTCGGGGGGGAATCCGTTGAGGTGTCCTTGGGATAATTTCAAAACGCCGGTTTTTTGAGCCGTTACAATGTGCTGTTTTAGCCCCGAATTTCCCATTTTTGACTCCTTTTGAAGCTAATATGCCATAAGCTGACGACACGGATAAATCAACAATTGACACAAAACCAAAACGACTTACCTCAAACCCGTAAGAAAAACAAATCATTTGCAGATTTTACAAAATAAAACAGGAAAGACTGAGGAAGGGCATTATACAGAGCCCTAAGTCCTACATAAACAAATAAGACTTTCCTACAGAAGGAATTTTGACAGGTATAGTGCTGCCACCTGTCACCAGTCCAATCCGCCCCCCGTGCAATAAAAACACCCAAATACATTAAAATAAAGGATCACAACACACATTTATCAGAATTTTTCCAATTCAAATTGTCTCACTTGTAAAAACACAAGAAATAAACATTGCAAGTTGCACGAGACCTTTTTTACCGACAGCATTATCGATTGTTGTCAAGTTGTGACAGGTGACGTTCCAGATGGCGGCACATGCCTCAATTTATCTTGATTGTATATTTTTTTATCGTCCACCAATTTAATTTAGTTACAATGAAAGAAAATGTAAAAATTTCAAATTAGTTCAATGAAAAAAATGCGCAAAAAATGTAAGAATACAAGTGCGTGGATGTGATCAGTTTTACTCTGTGGGTGTTTTTAAATATGACATCTACATCAACACCAAAATCTGTAAAACATGTATCAGGTGAGTTTTTCAATTAATTGAGACTGATTTTTATCGCGAAAAAAGGGGATTGTGTAACGAACAATTCCCCCCTTCTTGCTGTCACGAAACTGGCAGTCTTAAGTCAGAAATTCCGTTTGTTTTGGCAAGCTGTCGTCAATGACCTTTTGGCATTTTAACCTTTTTGTTAATTATTAAGCTCAACCTTTTAATTTTCGATTATGTTCGGTTGTAGGTCTCCGATTGTACTATTTGCTGAATTGTATTGATTGTGTTTTGGTATCACTTATCGATCGATTATTATCTGGACACTTTTCAAATAAATACAAGGTGATTGCATTTCGTTGCTGAAAATGTATTTAGTTGTAGTGTCGAATTAAGGGGTCAAGTGGCGAAGATGCACTCAAATTAAGTCACTTGTGCACAAGTGAATGAACTTAGATCTAATTAGTATCAAAAATTACCTACAGTCGCATCTAAAAATACCCCCTTGTAACTCCTGGATGCAGTCCAAAATGTGTCCAAGCCGTGCGACAAATTCCAGCAATCGACAGACGTTAACTGATTTTGATTAATTCTAAAGATGTTGTAATGAACGCAATCGCGTGACAATATCTTGACAATCACACGGACAAAAATAGGTCTTGGATGCTAGTGCAGAATTAATTTTAGTTTAGCAGTCATTCGTAGATTTAGTTGAAAAAATCCGCGATTCTGAGACGTTGTTTTGCGGCGCAATGCCGGATTTTGACGATTTTTTGGAAACGAAATGTAGAAGAAAATACCGGTTGTGCAACCAAAAAAAATGGTCAAGACGTCGCTGGACTGTTTTATTATCAGTTTCGCAGTTCGACGAAGGTGAGATTCATTCGTTCACTAAAATTTTGGGTTTTGCTCTGATTCACCATAAACCTTTCGACCAACCACCTGGGGGGATTCTCTGACTGGGTGGCGCGTTCAGCACTTGGTCGTCGTCTTTGTAGCCGACACCAAGCAAAGGATTGCCGTCTGAAAAAATCTAGTGAGTTTAAGTCGAGATTGGGTGGACTTGCCTTTGCGTTTCGACGGTTTCGTCCGAAATTCGTCGTTGGAGCTCACCCCCATCCCCGTCAGAGGGTTTCTCAAGTGACTTTGTCTGGAGGCACCTGAACTGATGGTCTCGTTCGAGCTTGAGTTGACGCTTGTTGTGTTGTGGATGGTCTTTGCGGGCGCTCCTCCGACCGAAAAAATCGTAGTCGATGCGTTTTTGTTCTCATGCACTGAGAAAATGTCGCTTTTGTTCCTCAAAGCGCATTTTTCCTTTTGCTTAATTGCGGCTTCTTCGGCATTGTGGGCGCTGTCGTCCACTGTTTTATTGTCGTTTTTCAACTCATCGACTGGTTTTTCCGCGACTGGGTCTTCAGTCGTTGAGGTTTTTAAAGTCGTTTCTATATTTATCGTTGGTGGTGCATTTTCAATTTTTTCGTTCGATTCGTTTATTGCGATGTTTTCGCTAGGTTTGGCTTCTTTTAGAATGTCGATTGAGGGTTTAGGGACGTCGCAAGTGGCGTTTTCGGGGGCGGGAGTTTCGGTGATGTTTTCGCTGGATGGTGCCTCTACGTCACCCATAACTAGAATCCAGTTGTTTTCAACTGATTTATACAATTTGAGATGATGGAGTGAAAGTGTGTGGGTGAGGGACAAAAAATAGAAATGACAGTATTAACACCCAAAGTTAATAAACATATGCTAGCCATCAAATCACGACTGCTTTAATCCGATTTCAAGGATGGCTTACTTTTCATAATTCAACTGCGAAGTTACATTTAACTTAAAGCTCAATTGAAATAGAAGTCGGAAAATTATTTCGTGTGAGGGAATCTCCGTAATCGATTTCTTGTCGACAATTTTCACACAAAATGACACTCAAAATTGTCATCGATTGAAAACCGTGTTTCTCGTCAAGTGCTGTGCTATTCGAGTTCGGGACAAGGGAATTTGAAATACGTACCTTTACTTTGATTTATCTACCCTGTAACAACTTTTTAAATTTTCAACTTGGGAAATTTTTACAAATTTATGCCAAAAACACAAACACAAATACGAATGTCAAAAATTTGTTTTCAAGGATATTGGTATTTTGTTGAAATGTTGAAAGCCGCGTTTAAGCTGTAAATTCTACTTTGTTGCAGTGTAAATAAACAAGTTTTTATCTTAATGAAGGTGTAATACGCTAATATCAGAATCGACACGGAAATAATGCTGCAATGTTTCATTTATTTATCTCAATTTTCGTTTTCCTAGTCAAGTCTATAAACTTCACACCTACTTGATTTTGATTTTCAAAATAAAGAACAAGTTTTAACACTTCTGTATTTTCTTAAATTACTTAAAAAATTCGAACTCATCTGATAATTAATTTTCTTATCACGGTAACTTGCACTTAATGACATCTTCCGTTTACTTAAATTAGCGTCTTTTAACAACCTCCCACAATCCTTAAACACTGTAAAGTTTATTTGGTGTAACATTAAAAAAGGAATTTGACGAAGAGATAAAATGTGTGGACAAAATACCCATTAAAGTATTATTTTAAGCTCATGGTGCAAATTTTCCAGCTGTCTGGACTGCGATTTTAGTTTTCGTCTTCGACTCTATCGTGTTTGTAATTGTGTATAATTAAAAATTACACAACACTTTGCTTGACGATGGTGTAATACAGGAAGTTTGATCATAAAAATCTTCGAGTAAACGTTGCCACATATCGAAAATAGTAGTTTTGTGATGATTTAAATGGGAATTTCCTGCGTGGGCTTGGAAGGTGTTATACCCATTTATAATGCGGTAACTTTTACGTCATCGTGTTATAGTTTATAATTTATTACGTCAGGATTATAGGGTAAATAAACTACGATCTTCTCAACAGGACCTTTTAATTTTACTTTACTCTACAAAAGCCAGTTACAGACTAACTTATTTTCTAAAAATCCAGACATTCGGCATTCATCTTTAACACATGTTTCCCATCTTTCACACTCGCCCTAAAAGCCCTCACACACACTAACCATTCGGACCTCCCAAGCATCCCTTACAATTCTACGAATTCATATCAACTCGGCCTTTCCTGACAATGTTCTCGTCCTCGAGAACACATCCCAACCATCTAATCACTCATTCCCCTAATGACACTTACCATAACTTAAAATAACGAAACTAAACACTCTACTTATGTCCCCAAATTTTTCTAATAATAAAATTCCGATAAAAATTTAACATTACCCTTAACACTTGTACAACCTACTTTATCTTAATTATTACTCCTCTAAATTACTAACTAATTTTAATCTGTCTACAGAAATAATTCCTTTATAGAAGCGACTACTTTGTTGTTCGCCTTCTATATCTTGCACTAAATATCTATCATTCCCTATAAATTTAACAATCTCATAGGGTCCTCGATACTTAGGGCTCAATTTACGACTTTGGCCGGTCGACGGTACCTCAGCCCGTACCAACACCAAATCCCCTTGCTTGAAAACCCTAGCCTGACGCCGCGATTTATTAAAATTCGCGCACATACGATCCGCATTTCTTTTCAGCCGATCCGCAACTAAATTTTGCTCTTCTTCCGTATTTAAGCGTGTATTTAAATCGCGTATTTCGGCTGCTAACGGATTATTAGTGAACCCGTCTCGCGTGTATGTCCGGACCAAACTAAAAGGCGTTCTTTTAGTGACCGAATGGGTTGCATTATTAATAGCCCATTGTACTTCGCTTAATTTTTCGTCCCAATCACTACCTTCTATGTCATCCGTACTTGTACTTAAGCATGTTATTATCACGTCGTTTACTTTCTCCACTTGTCCATTCGATCTAGGACTTGCTGTTGCAATTTTTACGTGTTGGATTTCACAATCACCGCAAAATTTTTCGAACAACTTCGAAATGAACGCTGTACCTCTGTCGCTAATTATTTTATTGGGCTTTCCATAATTAGAAACGAATTCTTTCAAAAAACTAAGAGTTCCCTCGGCTCCTACATCCGGCAGCGCTTTTAATACTGTGTACTTACTAAAGCCGTCTATAATAGCGCATACGTATTTGTTTCCTGTTTTACTTGACGGAAAAGGGCCCAAATGGTCGATATGCACCACCTGAAACGGAGTACTGCCTTTGTCTAACGGGTGCAGCATTCCCGGTTGCCTCCCCCGCGGTGTCTTACTATACAAACAGTTAATGCATCGATTGATATATTTTCCTACCTCTTCCCGCATTTTTGGAAAATAGTAGCTCTCTTTTATTTTGTCCAACGTTTTATCTATTCCCAAATGCATAAGTTCTCTATGAGCGTTACTAATTATATCAAATCTTAAATCGACAGGTACATACAATCGCCACTTTCCATCTTTTACCCGATAAACACGACCATTGCATAACGTAAATTTAGAGTGCGTTGCCTGATCGCCCTCTTCTAATTTCTGTAAAACGCTTTTAGTTTCATTGCAGGTACGCTGTAATGCCGCTACCCAATCCGTATTTATCTTTATCCCCATGACATCTGGAAGTCCACCCACTGGCACGGCCCGACCAGCCTCTACCGCATTTCGGCTAAGGGCGTCTGCTACTTTATTGTTTTCGCCCCGGTGGTACTCAACGGTATAATCAAACTCTGACAACCTAATAAACCAACGCCCTATTCTTGGATGCATATCTTTTTTATTTGCCAACAATTTTAAACTGTTACAATCAGTACGAATTACAAAATGAATCCCTAACAAATAAACGCGAAATTTCTCTAGTGCCGCTACAATTGCTAAGCATTCTAGTTCATAGCTGTGGTATTTCGCTTCCTCGGGTGTCGTTTTTCGGCTGTAAAATGACACCGGTCGCAATGTTCCGTCATTCTGTTTCTGCAGAAGCACGGCACCTAACCCCGTTGAACTCGCGTCTGTATGAAGTTCTGTATAGGCGCCCGTGTCGAAAACGCAAAGGATTGGTTTGTTCATTAACGCTTTCTTTAACGACTCGAACGCGTTTTGCTGTATTACCCCCCATTTAAAACTACCTCCTTTTTTTAATAAGTCACTGAGAGGACGGGCAATAATTGCAAAATTCCGGACAAAACGCCTGAAATAACTAGCCAACCCCAAAAACGATCTGACCTTGTGTACGTCTGTAGGTACCGGAAACTCAGCCACTGCCCTAAGTTTATCCCTTCCCGGTTCAATACCCTCTTTTGAAATTGTAAAACCCAAATAATCAATTTTTGTCATAAAGAAAAAACATTTTCGCAAGTTTAACGTCAAGTTCGCGTATCTAAATCTATTAAATAACAATTTTAACTTAGCTAATCCTTCCTCTACAGTTTTGGACGGAATAATAATATCGTCCAAATACGCCATCGCAGTGTCATATCGCAAATTCCCAAGAACTATGTTTATTAATCTTTGAAACTGCGAGGGCGCATTCGCTAACCCAAAACTCATTCTCTTAAAACAGTAGACCCCATCAGGGGTAATGAAAGCCGTCTTACCTCGCGCGTCCCTCGACATTGGTACCTGGTGGTATCCCATGGACAAATCCACTGAGGTAAAGTAGATTTGGCCCCGAAGTCGATCCAGCTGATCGTCGATTAACGGCAAGGGGTAGTGCTGTTTCACTGTTTTCTTATTGAGCGCTCGATAATCGACACACATCCTCACTTCCCCGGACTTTTTCTTTACGAGAATTACCGGACTTGCAAATGGAGAATCGGTTTCTTCAATTATATCGGCCTCTTTCAATTCGCGCACTATATTTCGCACTTGTTCTTTTTCGGAAAACGACATACGATACGGTCGATAGACAACTGGTTTATCGTCTGTTAATTCAATGTCCATTTCTACTAGATTCGTACATCCAATTTGCTTAACATTTCGGGCCACTAAATCTCGATAATCATTTATAAGTTCCAACACTTTTTCCGCGTCTTTCCCGGCCAAATCAGTGTTGATTTCACACGCGTCAATAGGTTCCGTGTTAACATCTCGCCGATGTGTATATTCTCGACACACGTCCCCTCGCGCAACACTTTGATTTTCAACAATTTTTATGTCCTTTCCACTTATATTTAAAATGGGTAACACCGTGTCACCGTTCCTGTCTGTGCTTATTACACATCGTGGTACCCACTCTCCCGACTCGCGTAGTCCACCTTCGACACAAAGGGTACTTTCTGGTGTCTGTGTCCTGACTGTGATGTGCCCCAGGAAGTTATTTCGAATTACAGACGCCTCACTCGCCCACAAAACCGTTCTTGGAGCATTATTCGCACCGTTCTCTTCACATTTTCTTATTATAAGTTCGTGAGGTGTTTTTACAATTTCGATGTGCGGCTGTTCGGTGTATGGATGCCCGATTATCACTGGAATCTCCTGGGTTTCCCTCGGCACCACCAGGAGTTCGATCTGGGCGTTGATGCCGTCGATTTCTACATCCACCTGTGCGGCTCCTAAAACACTTGTAACTGCACCGCCGTAGCCCGTAACGTCCTTCTCCTTGTCCCAGTCACACATAAGTTTTAATTTGGGTACATAATCATCCCGGATGACACAAACTTCCGCTCCCATGTCCACGTAACCCCTAACTTCCACCCCGTTAATTTTCACGTCCTTAAAATACTTTAGATTGTCCGACTGAGCATTTATTGTCTTTACTTGCGCCGCCACTTCGTTTGCAGTAGCACCCCGTTGCGAATTTTCGTTTCGCCCTACTACTTGTCTTTCTCGCGAATCGCGACCCGGTACTTGGCACTCGCGCGCGAAGTGTCCCATTTTCCCGCACTTAAAACACGGAAAACATTTGGTGTTATTTTCCACTCTCGGAGTGTTACAGTTTTTAGAAATGTGGCCCTCTGCTCCACAGCGAAAACACTTTCTCTTCTCTGGCAAAATACGCCTCTCTGGAACCGAAATTAAATCCAACCGTTCATTGTTCCTCAAATCACGAAGAAGCTGCCACTCATCGTCGTGTCGAACAGTCAGCAGAGATCTCGCAACTTCCCTGGACTTCAACCCCGTGAGCAGCATTTCTTTCGTTTCCGCGAACGACAATTTTAAATCGCGACACATCGCCATTTTTGCGTAAAAATAATCTTCCGCGCTTTCACTGGTTCTTTGTTTTCTCTCCGACATCTCTCTAAACCTTTCGGCGAGCGTTCTTCGATCCGTATAATTTTCGCGGAATCGCATCTCAAACGCTGCCCACGTTGTTAAGGTATCCTGGTGATATCGATACCACAACAACGCGCTATCTACGAGGTGTTGACGCGCCACCTCCAACAAAATTGCATCACCCCAAAATTGACGTCCCGCCATGGTTTTGATGTCCTGTAACCACTGTAATGCGTCTGATGCACCTCCTTTTCCATTGAATACGCGTAAACTTTGCGTTAAATCGGGCATTACGCAATACCCCATGTTTCTCGACGCCCCAGGCGCCTCCACCCGGCCCAACGGAAGACTGTTCTGCAGGCCACTTGTCTCCGACACCACCCCGTTTCCAGACGACCCCAGCGTCCCCGACGCCTCCTTATCTCTGGACAACTCCTGTATGTCTGGCGACCCTGCTACCTCCTGGTCAACCGCCGCCGCCGCCGCCGCCGCCGCCGCCACTGTCCCTGTCTGAGCCTGTAACGCTTCGCTCACCGCTGCCTTCACTAATTGTAAAATTGTCTCTAAGTTCAAAAATTCCTGTCCTGATTGAGGGATGATTTCCTTCGGGCTTTCTTTATTCTTATCGTCCGTCATTTTCCTTTATTTCTTTGACCACTAACAAACTAACACTAATAAAACCAAACTAAGTCTCCACGAATAATTTTTTTTTCACGATCCCACTTCTGATAAATTGTTATAGTTTATAATTTATTACGTCAGGATTATAGGGTAAATAAACTACGATCTTCTCAACAGGACCTTTTAATTTTACTTTACTCTACAAAAG
Source organism: Tribolium castaneum (assembly GCF_031307605.1). Classification (NCBI taxonomy): domain Eukaryota; kingdom Metazoa; phylum Arthropoda; class Insecta; order Coleoptera; family Tenebrionidae; genus Tribolium; species Tribolium castaneum. The sequence continues at coordinate 10,521,138 of NC_087397.1, forward strand.
CCAGTTACAGACTAACTTATTTTCTAAAAATCCAGACATTCGGCATTCATCTTTAACACATGTTTCCCATCTTTCACACTCGCCCTAAAAGCCCTCACACACACTAACCATTCGGACCTCCCAAGCATCCCTTACAATTCTACGAATTCATATCAATCGTGTCAAATGATTCCCAATCAGGTCGTGAAAATGTAATTAATTTAGGTCTCGGTAACAGAATCTATAGCAGATGTTGTCATTTTCCGAGTGCATTCAGAACGGAATTAGATTCTTATTTCTATGATACACATACCAAAGCCACATGTTTGTCTTGTGATATAATTAATTATGCATAATAACTACACAGAGTGGCCCATTAAAAACTCCCTGTCTGCTGCATTTCGTGTTAAAAAATAAACATGATTCATGTCCCACATATGCAGAAAATTTGTAAATATTTATACATTTTACGCGCTTTTAATTTTCGGTCCATAAAATGCTACTACAAAATTATTTCAAAGACGAGGTCGTAGATTCGAGTGGGATAGGTTGTGTTTTTCAACACATTGTATCTGTTGTTTCAGTAAATAACTCCCCTACTCGCCGGCACGGCAGTTTCTTGAATCGGTCGTCTCCTTGCTGAAGTTAAGATTGTTCACTCGAGCTGAGCATGTTTTCAGTGGCTCGTGATTTTTTGACTCATTGTCCGAAATAAATTAGTTTCCTCGTATTAGTCAGTGTGTGTTATTTTATGGTAATTAGTAACAGTTTAAGTTTAATAAGTTAGTGGTTTTGGGTGCAGTTCCGATGTGTTCGTTGTTTGACTGGGACGCAAAAAGTGCTCTTGATTTTTTTTCAATAAGGCAACACAGGTAAATACTGTTAAAATTTGATTAACGACAACTGAAAGTAATTATTTTGTGAACCTTGCCTTTGGGTAATTATGTAGTTACATCATTGTTATCATTGCTTAAAAATAGCTGCGGTGTCGTTACAATACTATTAGTAGTGTGATTTAAGAATTGAATTTTTTTTTTCAAAGTGCCAGGAATTTTTCAATTTTTAGAAAGTTTATCTAGCACATAAATCACGTCGAATACGTATGACACACATTGACGTCATTATTGGTAAACTTATCAACTTTTGGTCACTTCCTTTTTTAGTATAAGATGCATGCAAATTTATTTTGTAACATTGTATGTAAATAAACTGCTAAAGACATCCGAACAAGACGATCTCAAAAATGTCTCTTCATTACATATTTATAAAACGTATATCTCTGAAGTGTCTTTATGGGATTAGATGCTGATCTTGAATTTTTAAGTGACCGGAAGTATGCTGGGGTTACTGACGGCTCTCTCGCAACAATTTTTTATTTTCATTCTTTCTTAATTTTATTTTGTAATGAGTGTCTCTTTATGCCATATTTGGCATGAAGTTTTTGTTTAAATTATCAACTGCCTTTGAAGTAAAACTCGTTTTCCTTATTTAGCCAGTCCGGTGTAGGCTCGATTTCTGATTCAGTAGGCTTGCAATGCTTTGTAATTTATTGGAGCAGTTCCATTTGAAATTCCTTTACGACGAAAGGAAAAATATTTATTTGCTGCACTCTAAATAAATAAATATTCTCGTATACTTACTTCCCTTGTGTGGTAAGCGATAAGTGTGGAGATCAAAATGCACACAACAGCATAATCATAATAATTACAATTGGATTATTGTTATCAGTAGTTGACAATAATTACGTTAGTACAAACATAATTTGTCCAAAGGTGACTTTATCTGTACGTTTGTCAAGAGACTAAAATGAAAACTGATAAAATACTAAACGAATTGATTAAATTATAGTGAGTACAAATTAAACTCTACATAGACTACATATCATGGAAATAATTTTAAAGAAGGCAAACAAAATATTAAGTTTAACATACCATGAAGTGAGAGGTGAGTCTGGTTTTTATTTAAATCTCTACCTGAGAGCCACACGTTTTTTTAAAAAATAAATAATAATCATTTAACACACTTTCTGTTTGAAACAATGCATAAAATTCTCCAAACGGCATTATTCACAAAAATTACAGATGTTAAAAAATAAATAATAATCATTTAACACACTTTGTGTTTGAAACAATGCATAAAATTCTGCAAACGGCATTATTCACAAAACTTACAGATGTTGAAATTTATAAGTCCAGCGTAATGTTAGAGCGACAAAGTATTAAGTTCAAAACATTGGCTATTGAAAAATAGTTTTTTCACCTGTAACAACTGGGCTATATTTTATTAAAAATTGTAAAAATCCCCCTTTTAATGTGTATTCAATGTAAGACTTTTTGGACATTTGTAGCATTTATTTGAATGTAACATCACCTGAAGATTAAAGCCAATTTAAATTATCAGAAGTTGTTTGGTTTCAGTTAAGAAAAGCAGATATAGGTAAATATATTTTAAAACAAATTTCACAGAAAATTTTAAATGTGTCAATTTAAGAAGATAACCAAGAAAGCCTTAAATTGCCTAAATCACTCTTCCAACTTAGAAATGGATGCAAACCTATCAGTAAATACACCAGGGGAATATCAGGATTATTACAGAAATGTTTAGAGCGTTAAAGTATAAAGTCCTTTCCGTGCCTTTTATTATGAATATTTATAAATAAACTTTGTTAACCTCCTAGATTCACTTATAACAAAAAATTCCATAACAAAATAACCGCTCATAAATGCTAGGTAAAATTGTGGCAAAATGAAGAATTTTTTGTTTTAAATTGGGCCTGAATATTCAGCATTTTGGGCTATTTTGGCTTTAAATAAAACAACTGTTACTTTTCCAGTCCTTGAAAGACTTTATGATTGTAGTCACACAACTCAAAATCTTTAAAAATTATTGTAATAATTTAAAGAATTATTGTTAAACAATAGACCATAAATAGTTGTATACAGGGTGCTTCTGCTAAAACTTTCTTATTAATTTTTTATAGTTTTAAGGTTTACTATATGATTGTTTATTTACTTTGCGTTATAGGACATTTGAGAAAATAAATTGTTAAAATTTGCAACGGGCCCAAAAATTTAAAAATTATGGTTAGTACTTTAGTGTCAACCAATTGACTTTTACACCTAATAAAAACCGAAAAACTTGAAAACTATTTCCTTAATGGCCATTTCGCCATATTTATTGTTATCTTAATATAAATAAGATATTACTCTATCTCTATGTGAAGGACAAACAGAAATTAAGTTTTGAAATTAAATGTGCCACCTAATCATGATAGGTAAGCTGTTTTTGTTTTCGTGTGTGAAATGTAAGTTTTGGACTTAAAAAATGAGATATTTAATTTAAAGTGTCGCTTTAAAAAATCTCGGATTTTTTTAACTTACGTAACGCAAATATTGCACATGAAATTTTGAATGAACAGAGTATAGCGTTGTAATTATGTGCCAAGCATGTCAGTTAACGCAAATATTTGCAAACGCTTGGAATTGTTGTCTCTATTTTCCTCCGAGATCCGCGAATTCTTTCGTATCATTTTGCAATAGTACGCGACTTTTATAATATTATTCATAATTTAATGTTTTTTTTTCAGAAAGCGACAGTCCTATTGCTTCACCTCTGGCCGGGTCCGGTCCTGGCGGCCACAAACCCTCCTTCAAAAGCACCAAACTCGCTCGCCGCGCCCGTTCGTTTAAAGACGACTTTTTGGGCAAAATCTCGCAAATGCGCAGCCCCACAGGCCCGGGCCTCCGCTCGCACAGCCCCAAGGAGCGGCCGTCCAAGTCGGACATGGTCGAGCACGCGTATTCGACGACCAAAGGGCCTCTACAAGAGCTGGAAAACCTCTGGAAGCAGACCCAGGCCACGCTAAAACACTTCCGAGACGTCGTCTCGAAGCAAAAGCTCGAAATGCTGCCCGGAAATGGCACCATAGTGCTCGACACAGTGTGGCAAATAAACCTCGTTGTGCGATCGTCAATCAACTCGGATTCGAGCAATGCGATTTTTTCGGCCACCAGCCACATGTACCAGAGTGTGGCCAGGCTGATCAAACTGTGCGATGATGCGCTGATTGATGACAAAAGCAGCGAATTGACGACGGAGAATGTCAACGAAATCGTGGCGCAAGTGGAGGTGGCGGTGCAGGAGCTGATCAGGTTGGTCCAGGAGAAGATCGCGCACCAACAAATTTCTTATAAGACAACACCAAGGAGTTCGTACGTTAACACCAGCCTAGAAATGCCAGCACAACGAAATTCTTTACCTGATATTCCTCTGACACCAAGGGAGAGGCAGCTGTTGGAGCAGAATTCGTGTGGGCCGCCGATTGTGAGAAGCAGTCACAGCACGGAGTCGATCTTGAGGGACTCCAGTCCGCCTCCCAAGCCACCGCTACCAGATGGGTTAGTATTTTTATTCGAACAATTCGAAAAGACAGAGTTTATGATGGTAAACGAAAATTGTAAATGCAAACAAACAAATCTGGCAATTGTGGAGCAATGTTTGTTGGTTTTGTTTATCTTTACATTTGTTTGCGTTTTTGAGTCAACAAAAGACTGCCTAATTAAAGCGTGACATGATGGAATAATTAAATTGTTAGGTAACGTGCTAAAAACAAATTTAGTTGTAGTTGTTTTTAATATTACTAATGTTTACCGAAAATTTATGAAAAAAATAATAATGTGCACGTACGACATGTTTCTCATAAATTTTATTAAACACCATCGAGAAACCTTTTTAAAGCACCATTTTTTGTATTTTGTTACCTCATAAAATTGATAAAAAATAAATAATTTGAAAATAATGATGGACAATATTAAAATCTCCCAAAAGCCAAAGAAATCTCGTAAACTTACTTTACTCTAAAGAGGTCTGTTTTAATAAATTTACTGTTATTACATTTTTGTTGTGTCGTATTTTTACTCAAAACGATTGGTCATTCTTTGGCACAATAAAAAAAATAATAAATAAATAAATAATAATAAATAAATAAAATAAGAAAAGTGTTGAGAGAATTAGGCAAGTGGTAACAATTATTATTAGACAAATATTCTTTAAAGAAAGAAGTGAGGAGCACAAAAACAATTATTTTAACTAAGCATTATTTGAGACTGCAACTGATTGAGATTGTTATCAAAATTTAACAAATATTTATAAAAAACATGTCAGCAATCTGATGTAACTGCCAAACAAGAATAACTAGTAAATAATTAATAAGACAAAATATTTTTTAAAGAAAAAAATTACTAAAATACGGTTGAATGTATTAGCTGTTTCAAAACTATAAAAACGCCAACACTGCATTTTCTCTCAAAATTAGCTATTATAAATAGAATTGAGATAGAGAAGTATAAATAGAGAAGTAACTATTTTACATTTTTATCGATCTTTATTTAAAAAAATAATTCAGTAAAATGCAACGTTCGCGTTTTTATAGTTTTGAAACAGCTAATATACATTTTCTATTTAAAAAAAATAAGAACAAACAATAATTTTAATTAACATTTCTTGGAAGAATTGTTTAACTGATAATTGTTATCAAAAATTATCAAGGATTAAAAGAAAATAATAAATAAATAAATAATAAAATAATAAATAAATTTGTAGAAATAAACTTGTAGAAGTTTTACAAATATATGTCATAATAAAAATAGTCTTCTGTTATTATTATTAAGAAATAATTAGACATACTTTAGGTTCACTTTGATAAAAACCATTGTGGTGCAAATGACTAAGCTGTTACCATGACAACTCATATAAAAGTCAATGCCAAGAGTACACTATTTGCACACCACAAGGGTTTTTATGAAAGTGAACCGAATATAGTATTTTTTAAAGAAGAAATGTAGGCTGGGGTTAAGCACTTGGTAAATGACAAAATATAATTTGTTTTAAAAATAGGGTGTACAAATATTAGTTTCAACCAAAATTTCTTGAGAAAATCGCTTGAGACAGCTGTGTTGTTAACAAAATTTATCAAAAATAAGAATAAGAAATAATAATTAGACACAATATTTTTTTAAAAAAAGTAAGTTGAGCTTAATAAATAAAACAAATATTAATTTTAACCAACATTTCTTCAAAAGATTACATAACACTGGCGTATTGTCATCAAGATTTGTCAAAGATTAAATTTAACAAATACTATTAAAAAACTATAAAGAAGCCTTCTTCTTAAACTACAAAAATATTGTTTTACCCGATGTTGTTGTTAAAAACGTACTTAAATGAGCAGACAAAATACTTTTTAAAGAAAAAAAGCTTCGGTTCGGCTCTTGGCGAAGATTTACAAAAAATTCATAATAATTTTTCTCTGATGTTAATTGCTAAACAAAGATGATTAGGAAAGAATTATGTTTTTAATAAATGAAGCTGAGGTTTTGTTTTTAACGAAATTCCATTTAATTAATTAAAAATCGTATTATTAAAATTATTGTGATCGTGGTTGTAAAAGGCGGAAAACCCCGAAATAGACTCCATTCAATGAAATTCCAGTCTATAAACTGGGCTACAAATTTTGTCCCGTAATTGGTCTATTAATTCTATTGTAACCACATTTACTAGCAATTTAAGCGGCCAAACTGTATCATAAATCCTGTCTTATTACATTAAATGTTGTGTGTTCGGCCCGAAATAACCAAACCAATTCCAGTGTTTTGTTTAATATAAGCCACTCGGAACCGAGCAGTTGTATAACACCACCTCCTTTACCTCCAAAGAAGAAAAACTACAAACTGCATCGATTGACAGACGAATGTTCGAGTTTGGATAACTCCCCTATACGCGCTATCAGTCGTGACGTCACCTCCCCACTCTTATTACGGTAGGTCAGTTGCTCAAAGCTAAACAACCAGTCTTTTACATGTGGTGTAATACGTTTTTCGGTTTTTTGGTTGTGTTTGTGCGTTAATAACGTGTCAAATAGCTGCAGCGGGTGTAATTTGTGCCACTAGAGACTTTAATTTAATTTAGAAGTGACTTTTTGTGAAAATACGAACTTTATAAAAGAATACAGGGAACCACGTTGTCGGTGAGAAAGTGAGTAAGCTTTAATTATACTTTGAGAAACTATTATATTTATGCATTTTAGTGGCAGAAAAGCACATTGTTAAGTTTCACTTTATTGCGAAATTTTTTGGGGACGGTAATCGCTTTTTAGTTCGGGGAGAAAATGCTTTTACCAGCGGTCACGTCACCAAATTTAGGTTTGATGGCACAGTACAACCGATGAGAATTTCTGCAGAAGTTCTACCGAGCATGAAAAAGCTAAATTATACTGTGGAGGTTTGTATTTATTTAACTGTTAGACATTTCTTCTACAAAGTGTGTTTTAGATTTCATATGACCTAGAAGAAGGGGTTAAGACGGCACATTGTACCTGCCCAAGGGGCAACGTGGCTTGCCATCATATGGCTGCAGCATTATATTATGCTCATTATAATGTAAGTGCTACTGACATTGAGTGTCAGTGGAGTGCCCCATCAAAAACAACACCACAAACAGAAGTCATTAAGTTAGCTGATGTTTACAAGCCGAAATTATCAAACTATACGGCACTGTCTAGGTCCTCTACTGAGGACGAAATTATTCAGTTCCGTGCCGAAATAGGCGTCACGAATGTGGTGGGCTTCACTTGGCTCCTAAGACCAGAAGCAAGTGAAGAAGCCAGAAAAATTATTGCAGATATCGAAGAAATTCTACAAAGCTTAGAATACGTGCAGGCCATAGACAAACAAAAGTTTCTTTTGGAGAAGTGCAGAATAGATGAGGCACGCATTAAACTGGTTGAGGCGTGCACTCGGGGCCAACATGTTAACGAAAATTGGCATGTAGCAAGGAAACATCGTTTAACGGCCAGCAGGTTTGGCATGGTACTATCTGCTTGCAGTAGACGAAGATTCCCACCCTCTTTATTTAAAAATTTGGCGGAAGGCTATTCGCTTGACAGGGTTGCTGCTGTGCAGTGGGGTAAGACCCACGAGAAGACAGCGCTCAGAGAATTTGAAGAAGCGACGAATCTTAAAGTCCAAGAGACGGGATTTTGGTAGGTCGAAAATAATTAACACGTATAACTTAGATGAATAATGTAATATTACTTTTTTTTGTAGGTTGGAAGAATCAGGCTTTTTGGGAGCAAGTCCTGATGGATTAGTGGAAGAAGATGGGATTCTCGAAATTAAATGCCCATATAAATATAGGGACACTGACAGTTTGTCTGAAGCCCTGAAGGATAAAAAATATTTTTATTGGAGGGATGAAAATGAGGACATTAATCTTAACAGCAATCACAATTATTACCACCAAGTACAGGGGCAAATGCACATCACTGGTCGAAGTATCTGCTACTTTGTCGTGTGGACACCAAAGTGCACAGAGATATTTCAAATTGAAAAAGATCCGGGGTGGTCAGAAAATATCAATATTTTAAAAGAATTTTATCTTGACCAATATATTTCCTTTATTTCACAATAATAAACTGTATATAAATAGATGGTTTTTATTTTACATTATTTTAATCATCACAATCCTGAAACAATTCTGCTACCTCTTTAATTAATGGAAATTGGAGGTTTGTTAAAGCGGCAGTCGCTTTAAAAACAATATCTCCATAGTGGCACAAAGACTCTGGCAAAAAATTTAAAATATGATAACATTTTAATCGGCGTATTGCCCTTTCGACGTGTATTCTTGCACGTGCAATATTTTCGGTACACTTAACTTGCTCTGGTGTAAATTGGACATTTGATAAAAAAGGTGGAATATTCAAAGTGACCCCTGGTGGCAGAATATTTTGGATCAAAAATCCCTTATCGGCTAAAATCATATCTCCAGTTTTTAACATGTCGATTATTCCACAATTTAAAACAACTTTTTGATCAGAAGTTGATCCCACGTATAAATCACTTACAAATGTGATGACACCATTGGGTGCAACTCCAATTAGCCCTTTGAAAGTATTATGATGTTTGTAAGTACTATATGTTAATTTCTGTGTTGACATAGACTTACGTGATACCACAGTGAAAATTTCGGTACAATCTAGAACTGCTCTACAATTAGTAAAATTGCTAAAACATGTTGGCAAGCAAGATTTATTTTTTTCGCGCGAAGGCATTGTCGTCATAAACTGTTTATATAAAATTTCATATATTACATGGACAAATGTTAAAATAATATTAGAAACTGTGCTTTGGGCAACCCCAAAGCGTTGCGCCAAATCAAGTTGAGGGAAATTGAGTCGTAATTTTACTAGGGTTAAAAAGAGTTGGTCAATTCTAGTTAACTTTTGGACTGTCCATTTGTGGTAATATTTTATGTCCAACTTTTCGATTAAGTGAAACAATGCTTCGAAAATCTGGCTATTGGGAAGACCGGTATATAAAACAATGAGTTTGTCATTTCCTTGAACATTTTCATAGCAAAATCGTACTGTCAGATATTGTATTTTTGCTTTAAGTTCAGCATTTTCCTTTTTGAGAAAATACATTTCTGCTTCAAGAGCCGCATGTGACACCAAGGGTGCTTGCACACCCATAGATTCTAACGGAGCATCTTGAATTATATCTGCTGGTGCTGCAACTACGGCTGTAGACGTCGATGGCACTTCCTCTAAATTCATTGTCGATGGTACTGTTTCTTCCGGTATATCAACACTATTCAAATGATCAAATTGTAAATCAATTTAAAACTAGGATTCACTTTTTACCTTAATGATTCAGCGGAACTAGAACAAGAAGGGAGTCCTTGTTTTTTCATCTTTTTTTTTTCTGGAGATTCCACTTGAAAATAGGCTCTTTTTGCGATATTGTGCAAAAATAATTCAGGACCATTTTCCTTTCTTCCATCCCGAAAATGGCAGCTGCAAACGTAGGCTCCTGGTCCGGGTTCTACATCTCTTCTACATTTAACAATGAAACAAGCAATTAAAAATTAATATCAAAACATCTATTAAAAATTACCTCAACAATTTTTTCCATAGTGCTCGTTCTTTTCCCGACTTAGGAAAACTAAAAAAATGGCATTTATCGCGAGTACTATAGTGTTTGCAATCTGGAGCCCAACACATTCCCATAGTTGTGATGTAAAAACCTACTACACATGAACTATCAAAGTATCGCAACAAAATATTATTCACAAATCATACCTAATGATGTACCACAAAAATGAGATAATGTCTTGGAAAAACAGAATTTTAAAAATTCAAGAACACGAAGATATGGAGAACGATCGGAAAAAACACGATAACAAAAGACACTCACGAAAGAAGCACAGAACTCACAACCCGTACTACTTTCAACCATGTATGTGCCTGAACCCTCTACCCTCGTATACCTGCTATTCATCCCTCGTGATGGGGGAGGGGGACAGAAAACAACCCGTTTATTGGGGTTGCGCCGGTTGCACCCCATGAATTCGTCATTCAGAAGAAATCCAATGTCATTAGTGTGGCAAACCATTTTTCCCTCAGTTTTAAAAGGCCACATAATAATTTACATCAATATGATGTCCAAATTAAGAAAAACTGAATTTTGAAGTTTGAAAAAAGTTAGGTTAGAAAAGGATTTATGTGTTCAACTTACAGAAATATTAGCTCAGTTGCTAAAATCTTTAAGAAACGACATTGCATTTTTCATAGCTATCATTTCTCTGTAAAAGTAATGTTCCTACACTTCTAGCATTAAAGAAATACGAAAAACTTTTAAATGCCCATAAGAAAAGCATTGAAAATGGCGATTGTTTAGCTTTAAGGTGCTGACCTACCTCAAATGTCTACGTCACACTGATAGCGCGTATTGCTTCTAGTCTAGAAAGGTGACCCAACCTTTAATTCCACCTTGCCTTCTTATCGATTTGTTTTGATATTTAGAGTCTCAGTTCGGTCGAAATCACCCGAAGACTCAATCTCCCTGTTATCAGCAAGTGCGGGCAGTTTAGACTCGGTCCTAAACCACTCTCGTGGCGAGGAAGACGACGAAATTAAAGGCATAATGGAGCGGACATGTGACAGTGAAGTCGATAATCATTCAGCTGATATTTTCGGTAATGAAATTTTCCACACTAGAGCGGGAAATGATGCAGTGTTTTGTAGGCGCAAACGGGTCTCACAGTTCCTGGGAGGAGTCGTCATTAAGCTCAAACATATCCGGTCAAATCACCGACTACAATCGACTATCAAACACCGACTCAGGCTTTATATCGTCGCAGTCTTACCGATCGTCGAGTTACTCCAAACGGAGCTCTCAACAGAGCTCGGTTAGCTCGCAGTGGGCGCAACACACGTCGAAAATGTCAACCGAAACGGTTAAAACCGAAAGTACGATGCACAGTGTGCACAAAGAAGGCGACTCGCTTTTAACCATCAAAAACTTCGACCAAAAAACAAGCAGTAGCAGTAGCAGCAGCTCGCTGGTTTCAACGATAGTAAATGCCGGACAACTGAGCATCACTGACGCTGATGAGACACAACCGCCTGCCGTTCCACAGAAAACCAAAAGAAAAGAACGGCAACCCTCACCTTATGATAATGTACCTGATAGTAATTTAGGTACGTGGTTTGAATTAATCAAACCGTGTTCAAAATATGCTTTCAGGAGGCGAACTTTTAGTCACTTGCCCCATGCACCAATCCCATCAAAGCCTTGCGAGTAGCACTAGTATGTCAAGTACGATGGGTCAAGACAGCAATAAGCCTCCGCCTCTCCCACCCAAGAAAAAACACAGTAAGTTTCAATGAAGTCAATTCATTAGCCTATAGCTGGAAATCAAGTCGTTAGAACGTTTTTAATGCGATTAAATTTGTTCATAGTGTTCCAGTCTGTGGCTTACTCTGGTAAGTAAGCCGCTAGAAAGAACATTTTCGTTTCGTTTTTTCCTTTAAAGCTTGAGAAATTTTTGTTGTGCGAACTAAACAGTTTTGTGTGATTTTTCTAATTAATGTTTACAAAGTGTTTTGTCTTTTCTAGTGGTTAAATAACTAACTGATTTTTGCAAAACATCTCCATTCACGGAAGCGTAGTTAGAGGTCACAAAAGTTCTTTTTCTGGAGTGAGATTTGGATACGAAACGATGTACAAAAAAAACGTCCATTGTCGTCCAAAAAAAAACATCCATTGTCGTCCATTATTTAGGCGCAATGAAATTTTCAAAAAAATGAACGAGAGATTATTTAAAATAAATGATTTAACCCAACATACATCTATACCAAGATGCACTGATTAAAAGTTTAAAAATTCTTTTCGTTTTTCATTAGTAATTTCTAAATGCTAATGAAATTTGGTACTAGTAATTTGTCATCAAAACCACATTTTTGGTGCTATTTCTTTTGTTTTTCTGTTATTGTTAAGTACTTTACAAACAATTATTGAACATATTTTAGGACGTATTTTTGTTATACGTTATCTGAATGGTGTAATTTTTTTTGTTCGAAAGACCCTACATTTCTGAACACTTTGTATTTCATAAAAATTTTGTATCGGCTTTGGATTTGTAATAAAAAAATAATTTAAGTATAAATGTCCACATTTCGGATGTTCGCCAATTATTATTATTGGTTTTAAAAATGCATTTAAATATTTGGTTCAACTACAATGGATAAAGATGTATTTCGAATGCGTTAACTTTGTAGAATAGGATACATAATAATAAGTATAAATATAAACATCTAATTTTACAGACAAGTCTGTGAAAGTGAGTAATACAAAAAATGAGTATTAAATATTTCATAAAAGTTTAATTTTGGAAGTAATGAAATCTTTGGAAGTAGTTCTAAACGTAGCTAAGAACTTAACAAAAATTATTACAATAGACGACACTTTCATTGCAAGATTGGAATGTCAAAGTAAGAGTTTTAAATTAAAAACTTAAAACATATTATAGTCAGAGATAAAGTCAGTGCTCCCTAGATAATTCAAACACTTTATCAGAAATATTAAAAAATACTATTGGGAATTACTATAGTTTGCTAATATCAAAATGTTGCAAATACGCTTGAAAAGACAAAAAAAAGTGTAAGGAACAAAGTTGTAGAGAATTAGATTTCCTTTCACTAGTTTAGGTATAAACCGAAACGAAACCGTCCCTTGAGAGTCTTTAAGGCTTAAATGGTTCAAGGTAGAGATTTTTTGAAAGAAAATTTGATTCTTTATAACATTCTTCCTAACACATTAAAAAAAAATATATATTTTTTTCCCATCTTTCTCGTCAAAATTTTAGTCCTTAGTTTTCTTCAGTCTATTAAGAATGCTAAGCTCAACATTTCTACATTTTTTTTTTCAAGTAATTAGTGAATTCGTTGAATTGTAATTAATTTAAAAAGAATTTTGTATCTGGTTTCGTCTCCAAATCTACATCAGTGAAGATTGGGGCAAGCACTTTTGGTGTCTTTTGTGCACTTCGTACCACCTCACTGGAATAAATGAAAAGTTTCGTTGAAATTTCGCTTCGCTTTTCGTTTCGATAAAACTCCAACTTTTTGCATGCAATCAAGACACAAAAACAACAAATTTAGTTTGAAAATTCTCTGAAGTCGAGTTGCTTTTCCAGTAATGGCGTACATGGAAATGTTCGGCAACTGCTCCCACGCCAACGAACAGGAATTCATGCGACATTCAGTGCACATGGTGCAGTCGCACTGGGCCCAACCTCCGACCCCTGGTCTGCCAACAACCCAGTCATGTTCATTCAGTCACACTTCACACAGTTCTAGTCGTTCATCACACACTCAAATCCAAATTCTAAACGTACCACCACATTCCACAATGGACCAAAGGTACAATTCCATAATTAGAAATCATTTCTCTAACCATTGTTTATGTGTAGAGTATCATCGCCTTTGCATTCCCCAAACCCCATCATAATGGAATCAAATTCTCCTCCCCCAGCTCTCCCGCCCAAACAGAGGTCTAGGAACAGTTCGGTTAAACCGTCGCCGCCGCCCACGCCCACTGTTAACGAAGTCAAGCCGCAATCGCCGGTTAAAACGCTACCGGATTTGCTAGAACACACCGCCAATTCGGTGACGAAGACTGCTGAAGATAAGAATGAAATTAGTGAAGTTAATCGCTGTGATATAGACTTAATGGAAGAAGTGAACGTTGATGATTGGCTTGTTTTGAAGAAACCGGAGGAAGAGGGCCCTGATATCAGAGGGGGGCCCATTGATGCCCTCATCATCCAGGCCACCAAGGCCACCAAAAACGGAGGTAAGCAAATTTCTATTTGAATTAAATGTTCAACAATGTGCTTCTTGCAATGTGTTGTTAATAAAACTGTTTTGCTTCGAATTGCAGAAGAAAAGGAAAATGGTACGTAAAAGGTTGAGGGTTAAGCCACTTTCCTTCACTTTTTTCCATTCCAACATTTTTATAATAAAACTAAACCTAACACAATAATAACTAGCAGTTTCAAATTTTAAATAAAATATTTATCTCTAACTGACAGGGGCGGATCCAGAATTTCATTTGGGGAGGGGGGGCTTTCCAAATTTTTTTATAATAGTTATAATTATTTTTGTAATTTTTTTGTACAAAATTTAAGCCCAAAAAATGTTACAATGCAATTTTATATTTTTTAGTATAAAACACCCTATATTTTGTGCATGTTTTGATATACGTAGTTGTTAATCATAATGTTTTTTACTAGTAGGTTTCAATAATTAATATATAATAAATAAAAAAACTACAACATAAAATATAACAGGCAATATTAATTTACATACAGTTAAGTAATAAAAATTTCTGGACGTAAAAAGAACTTCTAAGCAGAAGTTCTTCCTTGTTTTAGTTTTCGAGAATAATAATATTTTATTAAGTGACAATAATTTATTTTCATTATAAGGAAAGGCATTTCGTGTTTTTTGGACTATCACTCAAAAGAATATAACCTTCTGGCAACTTTTCGATTTTAATTTAATCTTCTTCAGGCCGGCAATTGTTTTTATAAACGGGTTGAAGAATATTCAATTAGAATCGAAACGTTGCCAGAAAATTGCATTTTTTTAGTGATACTTCTTATACCTTCCTTATACTTTACTTTCCTTATTAATTTATTTAGAAATGTGCATTAAAAAAACTTTAATGTGATTATTTAAAAAAACATTTGTTAATTAGGCTTTTATATTACTAAATTATTATATTATTAAATAGGTCCGCCCTTGCTGACTGAGAGTATAATAAAACATCAAATGCATGATAATTTTGTGTGAATTCATCAAGTAGCTAATTGCCTTTTTGCTCTGCATGTTGTGTGCTTGACGATTTTTCTTTTGATTTTTATTTAACAAAATTTAATTGTTTGTAGTTTTCATGTATCAAGAAGCATTTTTGACAACGTACCGCACGTTCATCACCCCTCTCGACCTAATAACAAAACTTATACGAAGATACGATCACTTTTCGTTCAAACCTAACAACAAGAAATTGCGATCGGAGGCGTTCGCTTTGATCGTTCGAGTGGTGAATGACTTGACGTAAGTTAAACGGTTTCGTCGCTTTTTTGCTCAAAATAATTACAGCGTTTCCGATTTGGACGACCAACTCCAATGCAAACTCATGCACTTCGTGCAACAGCTCATCTCTTCGGGCGAAATCACCTTAGCCAAAGCCCTCCGAGTCAAACACTTGGAACGGTACGAAGCCAAACAAATGAGTCTGAAATACACCAATGTCGTGACGAGTCTCTCGCTCACTGCGCGAACTTCGACTCTGCTCGACTTCAAATCGGAGCAAATCGCCGAACAAATGACTCTGCTCGATGCCGATTTGTTTATGAAGATCGAAATACCGGAAGTGCTGATTTGGGCACAGGAACAGAATGAGGAGAGGAGTCCGAATTTGACGAGATTCACTGAACATTTTAATAAAATGTCGTACTGGGCACGTACGAGGATTTTAACAGCCGAGGGGAAAGACGTGCGGGAGAAGTATTTCTTGAAGTTTATTAAAATTATGAAGCATTTGAGGAAAATTAATAATTTTAACTCGTATTTGGCGCTGCTGTCGGCGCTAGATTCGGCCCCCATTCGGAGGTTGGAGTGGCAGAAGCATGTGCAAGAAGGGTTGAAGGAGTATTGTGCTTTAATAGACAGTTCGTCGAGTTTTAGGGCATATAGGGTGGCTTTGGCTGAGACTCAACCCCCGTGCATCCCTTACATGTAAGTTTTTTTGGAAATTTTGTTAACTTTGAGCTGATTTGGGTGTTCAGAGGGTTGGTTCTGCAAGACTTAACATTCGTTCACATAGGAAACAGTAACTTATTACCTGATGGTACAATAAACTTTTCAAAGAGATGGCAACAGTACAATATTGTTGAAAATATGAAAAAGTTTAAGAAAGGGTGAAGATGCAATGATTGGTGTACAACGTACTAATGTTTTGATTTCCAGAATCTACACTTTCAAAAAACAAGAGCGCATTATTCAGTTTTTCCAAAACTTTGATGATTTCATTGGTGAGGATGCAATGTGGCAATTATCAGAGTCCATAAAACCCCGTGGTGGCAAAAAAGCTACTTCGTAAGTAGTGGCCATCTTAGTGTAATAGCAATACTTGTCGATTTTAACGCAATTTTGAGCTCTATTTAAATAAATATTTATTTATAATTGTATATTTTAAAAATCAGTATTTTATGAAATGAGCTAGGAGGAATTTTCGTGAGACTTCTTCGTCCTTTACAACCAAGAGTTTTGTCGCGATAAAACGTAAAATGCGGTGCTTTCAATCTCTAACTTAGGTCTTAAAAAATTCTATTTATTGAAACAAGGAATTTTTATGCAACGAATTTTTGTTAAGCTTTCGCCTAAACCAATCGATTTTTTGCGAAGTCTTTACTCTGTTCATTATGAATGCTTTATGCATAAGACTGAGCTGTACTGTTTTCTGAATGTTCTAAGGAATTTTTCGTTATAAGTGGCATTTGTAAAACGGACTGAAATAAACACTGTAAGTTCAACGACATAAAGACGATGTTATAGCACTTCTTCCATTTATTGCAACCGCAAATTGAGTGTTAGATTAATTAAACTTAATAGTTATGTGTACGAGCATTACTGTTAGAGAAAAAGTTAACTATTAGAAGGCCTAACTAAATATAAGCTAACTTAAATTAAGGACAGCTGAGTAGACTGCTCTAACCCATTAAATTATCAAACCAAACAAAACTCGTGGTGAGTTTATTTATGTTGCAATATTTTTTAGACCAATTATACATGTGTTTTAGATTTGCAAATGTCGGAGTGTATTTTTTCAAAAATGTATCACTTTTTAGCTCAATTGTATTATAGATAGATGTCTATTCTGTTGAATCTTCTTTTAACAGAAATGTGTAAGGCGATTTTCTTCATGCATATTAACATATCATAGGTGGAAACATATGCAGTGATACGGACGTACTATTTTCGATTGTGATTCACTCTTATGATGCGTCTTTTGTTGCACATTTCTGTACAACTGTGATGTCAACTTTTTTAACTGTTTTTATTTATCTTTCTTTACACGGTCACGTTATTTATTCAGCCGTGCCCAATAACACGTTACACAGGCAAGTTATCTTTATTAGGAACGGCCAGTGGGTGTTACTTTGTGTGCCATTTTATTCATTCATTTTCATGATATTAAATGAGTTGTAGTGATTGTATGATGTACATAAATTGTGTAAATTTGTTTATAGTTTTTTATTTGTTTCCGTAACATGTTTGTGTACTTGCTTTTAAAGTATGTATGTTAGTGTGATATTGTACTACTAAGTACTCAAATAAAAATGTCTGATTAAAGAACGTTTCATTGAACAAAGAAATTTAGAAAGTAAGTCCGGCTACGTTTATAGTTGAGAAAATCTTGGATACGCAGTTCATATAGGCGGCCATTCGCAAGTCCAGCCCTAAGTTATGTTCCGCAGCCGTTTGTTTGATAGCCTTCCCCGCTTTCTCCATTGAATAGTGCAGTCCAGACTGGACAATATCTTTCTCAGACGCGCCTGCCATTCGTTGTCTGAAGGCCTCATTCGGTGTGATCGCAACTCTACTTGCCGCACTACCTATTGACTTCTTCAGCGACTCTTCAACCGACTGTAGCAACAACTTATTCGAATCCTCTTCATACTTAAAGGTCAGTTTCCCGAACGAGACGTGATTAATATTTTTCAACCACTCGAAATAAGACACTGTTACACCTCCAGCATTGACGTACAAATCGGGGATAACCAAAATATTTTTCTTAACGAGAATTTTATCAGCGGCTGGAGTTGTGGGTCCGTTCGCCCCCTCAGAAATGACCTTAGCTTTGATTTTATCGGCGTTGTCTTTACGAATTGCTTTCTCCGCAGCTGCGGGTACCAAAATATCGCAAGGTTCGTACATGAGAGCCTCCTTATCGAAGGCTTTAGCTCCGGGGTACCCAACTATGGTCCCGTGGGACAATTTATAATCCTCCAAGTCTTTGGGGTCAATTCCTTCGGGGTTATGGAGACCACCGTCAATCTCAATGACTCCAATGCACTTGGCCCCAGCTCTGTGTAGGTATCTCATGGCGTGCAAGCCCACGTTGCCAAACCCTTGCACGATGAAGGTCTTGCCCTGCCAACCTGGAGTAAGGCCACACAAGCTCATGTAGTGCGGGTCGTTGATGAAGAGGTCCGTTCCGTTGAAAAGCCCCCTTCCTGTGGCGGAAACCCGCCCGTGAATTCCTCCCTGATTGATGGGTTTTCCCGTAACACATCCCTTGCTGTTGATATCCCGGTAACCCATCGCCTTGGTGTAGGTGTCGGCAATCCAGGCCATTTCCCGCTCGCCTGTTGCCATGTCTGGGGCTGGGACGTCAACACTAGGCCCCAAGAACCCCTTCTTGGCCAATTCTAACGCAAACCTTCGCGTGATTTTCTCCAACTCATTCTCGGAGTATTTTTTCGCGTCGATTCTAATCCCAGCTTTAGCTCCACCGAACGGCACGTCAACGCAAGCACACTTAAAGGTCATCAAGGCAGATAAAGCCTTGACTTCGTCCATGTTTACGTCGAGCGAGTAGCGGATGCCGCCCTTCATGGGCATTCTGTGCGAGCTGTGCTGGGCTCGATAAGCTTGGATTGTCTCATACTTTCCGTTATCTCGCTTTATCGGGAAACAAAAATCTAGGATGTAGTCGCATTGTTCCATCAAAGTTAGAATACCCTTGACTCGGGCTTTGCGATGTTCGATGGGTATCTTGGTCCCTTTTATTTTCCCCATTTCTTCGACTAGGTGGTCCTCAACCAAAATGCAAGCCTTGTGGAAGAAAAACTCGACCATGTCAAAAAATTGAGGGTCTCTTTCATCTTCCATGTTTTTAAGGCGATCTGGGATTTTGTGATCGGCATAATTGCGACTTTGAGGGACGTAGAAAGGTAGGTAAGGAAATTTCCAGAGGTTTAGAGGTAATTTTTTTGGAACAGTCTTCAATAAAAACATTGTTTTACGAATTTGATTGAAGTGTGACATAGCTCACTTGAATAGGTGTGAGGCGGTGGGAAGTTAAATTGGATTATTTCTTGCATATTTATTTGTTTTATATATAAAACTACAGTGACATGCAAAATACAGTACAAATTTGTATTAGTTAAGTGTAAGGAACATATTGTACACTTGGGACAATCAAACTGAAACTACAAATCTATCGAATGGAAGTCAGAAGATTGATGAGGATACATGATCGATGATTGACGATAAATAAATACACTTTCCGAGATCAATAATTTGGCCAAATAAATCTTTAGTTATTGCACGATTATAATCTAAAAAAACTTGCATAGTAGGCGCCAGTCCTAAGCGTATTTTCTCCTATTCAGATCCTCTCCTTGCTGTTACCGCCGTGTTTTTCGTTCTGAACTAATAATGACAGCGACATACTATGCAAACTTACAGTCTCATCCAATTAGTCTTTTAAAATCACTAAAACAATCCGATGATTACAGACTTTGTTGTAAAAACTAAGTCTTATAAGTATAAATTTATGTAAGTATATATAGTATAAAAAAATGATATAATATAGAGTAACTACAAAAATACGAATATCATGAAAGCAATGAGTATTACGTGATAGTGACTTGACTAAATATTAAAACTGTTGCGTTAACTCTTCTTTGAGCTTGAATATGGCAAAATCTGTCTAGGAAACTTCATAGCACCTAATGATGTTATTACAGAATGTTTCAATTATTTCGCACAAGTGTGTTGCTTCTGGCTACGTCCAAAAACAAAATAAAAGAAAATGTGGCCCAACGCTCCAATATTTTGACTAGATTTTTAGAATATTGCAATTCAGTACGTAAAAATCATAATGCACTAAAAAATAAAATAATTACAACCATTCCCAATTATTTCTTATGGAGGCTCAAACCTACAAGTTACTAACCATAGAATTATATTTCTAGATCCCTACATCCGTTTATACATACAATTTTTATTATTTTTGTATTTACTACAAATATTTACAAACCCCTTTTAAATTAATTGAAATAAAATTAACTGTGGCAAAGGACACAATGTTTTGTTTATATTGTTTTCCAGTATGACATAACAGTGTTATTATGTATTTTATTTATAAACAATGTGTCCACTATTTATTTGTTATTTCTTGTAATAGGTTTCCAAAATAAAATAGAAATTTATAAAATTAATTTCCTTGAGCTACTCTTGTCACAAGTACGAACACTGCACTTCTGAAAATAAAATTGAAACACTCTGTATAAAGGTGGGTCGTAAGAATTAAATAGGTGATTGGCGGCTTTCATCCCTATTTGCATACTTTCAAGTAACAATATTTTTCCTTTAGGTAAATGTATGTTTGAAAGGCCTTTACGAATAAATAAAATTAGTCATCGGCTAATAATAACTGAAATAAAAACGTTAGGCAATCGCAGAGATAATTTTGTTTGTCATGTCTTGAGGCAGATAATTATATTTTTTGTCAGGTCAAGAATAAAGCAAATTTGCGCAACTTGTTGCCAAACAATGCAAGACGATTAGCCGAAAAACTGATATACTTTTAACCCACCTGAGCAAACCCTCACTTAGTTCATGGCGTTTCCTCTTTAATCAAGTCATCATCTCTGAACCTAAGCTAGCATTTATATTCTTCTACTTTTTCACTACCAGACTCATTCGCGCCATCATCAACAAACTTGTGATTGTTTCTAATATGCGAATTGAGATTTCCGGATTGGACGAACGCTTTGTCGCAAAAATGACACTTGAACGGCTTCTCATCTGTATGAAGTCTTATATGATTGTTGAGATTCCCCGATTGGGTAAACGCCCTGTCACAGTGAGGACACTTGAACGGTCTTTCCCCCGTATGTATCCTCACGTGATTGACCAAATTGCAGGACTGGGCGAACCCTTTATGACAAACCTCGCACACGTAAGGCTTATCACCGGTGTGAGTCCTCATATGGATGAGTAAGTTGCTCTGAGTGTTGAAACCCTTCATGCAAAACGTACAAGTGAGTGGATCGTTGGGGTTTCGATTGGTCTGCTCGTGTTTTAGCAAATGCGTTTTCATTCGACGGAAGAATTTTTTGCAAATGTGACACTTTTCTAAAGGGAGCGATTTGCGTCGGGTGTACGTGTCGCCAGCACGCTCTGCTTCGTCTTTTGATACCAGTCTTACCGTTTGACGCGGAGATCGAGAGATGCTTTGTACTTTCGTGTCGTCCTTCGAGGGGGAATACTCCTTCTTGAACAGCTTTATTTTGATCTGAGGCTTTCTACTTATCGGAATTATGGATATGTCTGGTTGCACCGTCTTGGGATGGCCATTATTCGACGCCGAGTGCACGTCCCTGCTCTTCACGCAAGTCACTTCCTGGAAAAGAAGGAATTTTCAACGTTAACTTAATTTTGAGTAAAGGCTTCATACACGTATAGCAATCTTTAGGAACTTAATGTTAGATTAAATCTGATTTAAATAGGTTTAAGAATAATGAGGGCAAAAATTGGGGGCACGCCAACAAACAAACAATCGAGTATCAAATGTCATTGTCATCAGTAAACAGTAATCCCAGCCTTCTTAGTTGTCTTAAAACATATTTTAAAATGGTGGCAAAAAGACGATAAAAACCCTCAAGAAAAAGTTATCGACTCTAGAGCGAAATGTCCCCATTTCTTTGAATTTAGCACGATATGGGGGCCCCTGTGTTAGTAATCAAACTCACTTCTTCGTCTTCACTGAGTTCATGATTAATGATCACGTCAGGCTCCAAACTTCTGTGAAAATCGCGTTCTTGAGCATTTTCCATGTTCAGTCCCGTATCTGGAATAAAACAAACATTGGGAAATCATTTTTCTAATAATAAGCCGCAAGTGTGCTTTTGTTTACGGAGTGTGTGTTATTTTTGCTACTGTCAAAAAACGCAAAATAAACAAACGAGTAATTAGATTACTATGAAAAGAAGGCGTTGATAATTACCTTAATTGTTAGAAAATCCGGAGCAAAAACGTAAAACACGCAAACATTATAACTTGGTCCAGAATAGAAGTACAAAAAAAGCTATACAGCCAAGAACTCGATAGGTTGCTTAAAAAAATATACAAAAAGTGCGCTTCGAACTGTCAAAAATCGCTTATCCTCTTCTATCACAAAAAAATTGGATCGATTTCAGTCCACTACCAACACAACGGCGACAATGACCCCACTTTCTCAAAAAATCGGATTCGAAATTGGGGAATAACACGTCCAATTGACACGAAATTGCAATTAGCCCACTGGCAACAAACCGGAAACGTAAATCCGGGTCCCGGATCGGGCTCCTATGCCCCAAAAACAACGATCCGTTTCGAGGCGTTGCCAACGTTCGGGCCTTACATGGCGTCAGGTTGGCATTCCTGGGCCTCTTTTGCCGAAGTTTTGCAGCAACCAACATGGGTGAGTGTCACGCACTGGCGTAAATAAATACGTTTTTTTCGCGTTTTGGTCGTTAAATTTGCCGTAATTATCCGAATTCCGTTAATTTGTGTGTCGCCTCATCAAATTTCATGGGCCACAAGTGACTTTTCGGTAACTTACCCCCAAAAATATCGATTGTAACTTCGCTCGCTTTTCGCTCCCTTGAAATAAATCCGTTCCATCCTCTTGCTAAACACATGCAAAACTGCCCTTTTTTTCGGTAAATGTGATTGTGGGAGTTTGTTTGGCGTCGTTGTTTTCGTATTTTTCTAATTCATGTTTTTGTGTTTCAGGTAAGCCCCGCGGTTTGAGGACGGCTCGTAAACATGTGAACCATCGTCGTGAGCAGCGATGGGCCGACAAAGACTACAAGAAGGCCCATTTGGGGACCCGCTGGAAGGCCAATCCTTTCGGGGGGGCTTCGCACGCCAAGGGAATTGTGCTTGAAAAAGTGTGAGTCTCTTATTTTGCTACAAGTGCACTTTGAGACAACTAGGCACTCCTTTGATGCCTTAGTTTAATTTTAAGAGTGCTAGATTAAAGATGGTACTCTGAACCATTGGGAAGTCAATTCGGTTGACTTCACGCTCTGATATGTGTGCCACAGTTCAAATGGGGTAATTGGCGCCCTGCGCAGGATTTGCTTGTGAATGGGTGTGCTTGATTCAATCACAGGAAAATTCTGTGCGGGGAGTTGGTTTTGTCACCACAGGCAAGTTAATTTTGTTTGTTAAAATCATGAGAGGAGTATGGAGACGAAATGTTACTGTTTTTGCAGAGGTGTTGAGGCTAAGCAACCCAACTCCGCTATCCGTAAGTGTGTTAGGGTCCAGTTGATCAAAAACGGGAAGAAAATCACCGCTTTCGTCCCTAGAGATGGTTGCTTGAACCATATTGAAGAAAACGACGAAGTTTTGGTCGCAGGTTTCGGTCGTAAAGGTCATGCCGTAGGTGATATTCCCGGAGTTAGGTTCAAGGTATAAGACAGCAACCCCATAAAAACACACATCTCCAATTTTATTGCTTACAGGTTGTCAAAGTAGCCAACGTATCCCTACTAGCGTTGTACAAAGAAAAGAAGGAAAGACCTAGGTCGTAATTTATATTTTGTTAATTTTTACATCTTGGATACTGGTATTTTAATAAAATTCCGGAATTAAGTTAATGTTTTGTCTTAATCCCTCACTTGCTCCCTACTTAAGAATAAAGACAAACGCAAGAACACCTTAAAATTTATTCAATAAATACAAGTGATATGTACAAACAATTAAGACAGTAAATTCTTAAAAAATTATTGCTAACAGTTGACTAGAGGTGAGCAATTTTTCACACATGGCACAGACGTGGCCATTTAAACAATACAACCCCACACCAGTTAATAACTTGTTTGGCAATAAATAAACATAAGTACAGTGTCCAACTGGGGTTAACAACTGAGGAACTTGACCCTGATTTGTGTTTCATTCACTAATTACCATCCTAACCACGGTGGTTGATTCATTTCATGTACTGGTGTGAAGGTTAAATTTACAGGTAAATTGATTATTGCATACGATCTTTTTAACCTTTCCAGCGTTTTTGTGATCATAATACCGTTTTTGCCCATGAGAAAAGCCGCAGGTATGTGAACTTCATCAGATGAGTCATCATCAATCATCTCAATAAAGTATTCTTCAGTCGGCTTGGACACATCTGTTATAATTACGGCTTGAGCACCGGCTTTTTCCGCAATTTTTGCCTTCATTTTGAACGAACATTCCCTAAAAATTTGTGAAGTGGTGTTTAATAAAACGGAATTCAAACATACCCTCTCTCAATTAAAGCAACGTTCCCTTCAATATCCTCGATGTTCTCAGGGGGTGTACAACCAAACTTTGGTTGAATAGGCACAAGCGGGACATGTTTAATATAAAACGATTCGTTCTGAGGCAAAATAATTAACAAGAAAGCCCCCACAAGCACTTGCTACTTACAAAAGGTGCTCCAAAATCTTTGGCAGGCCTTATCCTGTACGTATATTCTAGCTCTAAGGGGTCAACTATTTCAAAAAATATATCACCAGCTATTATTTCAGCCGTTGTGGCACCGTCATGAACGTGTAAATTATTTGCTGGAAAAACACTCAAATAAATTGATCCAAAGCAACTCAAACACTTACGACCACTTTCCGCCTTTATAACAAAAGCCAGCAAACCGAACACTGTTAAAAAATCGTTTTTTAGCAACAAGACTTGCTTGAGGTTCATAATCTGAAACATTTCAAACGATTTTGAAAGTCTGTAAGTTAGGTTAGAAAGAAATTTCAAGGGTTTAATAATTATTCTTACAACAGAGTTCTAATTTGTAATGTTTTTCAATACTGTTTCACCCCTGCAACTTCACTAATTGGCAAAATAAGCTTTGTCACCACGAATTTCGAAAGTTATTACAAAATTTACAATCACATTTGACAGCGCTCCGCCACTGATTCGAAATGTCAAGTGCGGCCAGATCAGTGGCGTACGTATCAAGTGAATATTCTCGAACACAAAAAATACGACTTTCACTTTTGGGATAATTTCTGTTCTTAATGCATATGGTAACAATAAAAATTCGGTATGAATATACTTCGTCTATTATTTTAGTCCATTATATCGAAAAAAATATTTCTTAATGTTTTTCTTAAAATCCCAATTAAGGCTTCTTTTTAATAATAAATAAGAGTAAAATATCAGTACCTTTCTCGTTCTCAAGCAAACTGCCTGCATTTGAGATGGACTTGTTCATAGGGCTTAGAGTGAAACAGACGTAAAAATGCCCACTTGTCCCCCACCAAAATATCAGTGATTTTCAAAATATCAACAGAATGAAAGAAAATAAAAAAATGCTACTGATACAGCAACAAAAATTAAAAACATCTTTATTTGCAAAGCGTAGTTAAGTATCACAATGAAATATTACTTAATACTTATTCTAAGATTTAAGTCGCTTTATTAATGAGCTGAGGGGTCGGTTGTAATCTATCAACAAATTTATGTTGCCCAACTCGACCTAAGCCTTGACCCATTTGTACTCTATCACCCGGTAAGATCGTGAATTGAAAATTAACGGGTGCTTCAAACACTAAGACGATAGTAGAACCCATTCGAAACTCCCCAAACGGATCCCCTTTCTTAAAATACGTCCCATTACCCAAACACAGATCTTTGCAACGATCTGATTTTTTCGGGTGATTTGTGTGGAGGGTTTTGTCGCAGTAGACTTTCACTGTCCCCACATTTGTGGCACCAACTGCGGTGTATGAGAAAAACCCGTGGTCCCATGAACCCAAATACACTGCGCGTTCGTTCAGACAGAACAACCCAGGAACCCATTTGGCGATCCGGGGACTCACCGACAGGAGTTCTCCGTGGAAATGGCGCCGGTGGGTTGGCTTCCAATTTGCAGCCGAATGGAACCTAAAAATAATCAATGTTGGCAATGCATTTTTTCCATTGTTTTCGCTCTCTTTATTTGGATTGATTCTTTCGTTAATTTAAGACCAATTCGCTAATTACTTGGAAAAAAGTAGAAATGTTGAGTTTTGCATTTTATCAACTCACGACTACAATTTTCACGAGGAACATAAAAAAATTATTTAAAATATCAAATTTTCTTTAAAAAAAGTCTTTATCCTCAACCATCTAGTCCTCAAAGACGCTCAAGTCACGGTTTCGTTTCATTTTACTGGTGATAAAGTATGTGAAGATTAATTTATACTTGAACCGTTGAAGATGGAAATACAGTGTCGCTGACTTTTTTTAAAGGAAATTAAATTTTCTGCAACTCGGTTCCTTACACTTTTTTTTGAAGCTTCGACTGCATTCGCAGCGTTTTGATGAACAAATTAGAAATTTCTAATACTAGTATTTTTTTATAATGCATTCAAAAAGTGTTTGCACTGTTTTTATCTCTGACTATGTTTTAAGTTTTTAATTAAAAATTTGTGTTAAGTTCTTAGCTCCGTAATTTTTTAGAACTATTTTCAAATATTTCTTTCCTTCCCCAAAAAATGTACACTTTTATCAAGTATTTAATAATCATACAGAGTGTCCGAAAATTGGAGAATTCCGAGTTCAGAGCATTGTAGAGAACTGCTTCAGAAGTCCAAATATAGAAGAAAAATAAATGTTCTTGGCTTCCCCACAAAGAAACATTAGTTTACACTGCGTTTCTTTAAGTGCAGGCTAAAAGTTTCAATGTTTATTCTTATTTATGGTAAAGATGACTGTGGAAAACTAAAAAGTAACACAATTTCTCGAAAAAATAGCTTCATTTTGGAGTAAAAAAATATTTGTATTTTTTAATAGAACGAAAGATTACAAAAATGTAAGATTTTATTTCCTTCAAAATGAAGCAAATTTTTTGAGAAATTGTTTTATATAATTATTTTCCCCAATCATCTACATTATTATAAATAACAATAAACACTGAAATTTTTAACCTGCATTTAAAAAAAAGGAATTTAAAGAGCACCTGAACTGCACCTTCAAACCAGTGTAT
The DNA here is from genome assembly GCF_031307605.1 of Tribolium castaneum. NCBI lineage: Eukaryota > Metazoa > Arthropoda > Insecta > Coleoptera > Tenebrionidae > Tribolium > Tribolium castaneum. The sequence goes on from NC_087397.1 coordinate 10,548,542, forward strand.
CTTTGTGGAGAAGCCCCGAATTTTCATTTTGTTTTTATATTTTAACTACTGAATTTATTCTCTACAACGCTCTGAACTCGGAATTGGCCAACTTTGGGACACCTTATGTTATAAATAAATTATTCGTCAATATAATTCAATAATTCTTCTGATACATCTAAGTACACACAAATTATGTATAAAGATAAAGGAAAAGAAAAGAATACAAACAAGTAAATTAACAAACGGATTTACAAATAATCATTGTTGTATATGAAATAATCAATGTTGTAATTTGCTTTTTTGTAAAAAAATTGATTTTATTTTAGTTACGAATTACTTTGGAGGCAGGCCATATCCAACTGTCTCCAGTCGTAATTTATTTAAACTTTTTAGATCATAGTAATTTTGTGTGCTCGTACTTTTGTTTAGCTTAATTAATTCTATCTGTAGCTTATCTAGCTTTGCTCTGAATATTATAGCAATGCTGATCTAAACTTTTGTAATAATTATCTAAGTTATTTCGTATTTGCAATAGCATGTAATTCCTAAATATATAGGCAGGGTAAAGTTAATATTTTTTTGGTATTATTACACTTGTCAGACTTAACTTCAAAGTTAAAGCATTCGAAATAAACATTTTTGTGTAAGTAAGTGGAATTTTTCAAAAGTCTTTTATGTGCTGAAATAATGACCTTTGATTAAATTAGCAATCAGGTACACTAATATCAGTTTAATTAGAATTACAAAAAGTGGCTATAAACTTCAATACTTAACTAATCCTTGATAACGTATCCTTTTTGACAAATAGAATCAACTTTCTTAAATATGTGTAATTATAACAAAAGGTGTAACTAGAGCTAGAAGTAGCACAGCATCTCTAATTAATTTGTGTTTAATTAGTAGTCTAACTAACGCAATAATTAGAATATTTCATTTAATATTTTAAATGAACTTTTCAAACAAAACAAAGAAAAAAAGTAAAAAGTTACAAAAAATTTCGGATTTTTTTGTATTCGCTGTATTCGCAGCATTTTAAAAAATATGGGACTAGAAAATTGGTAACAGTTTAAAATTTTATAAAATATAGTTTACGATAAAATTTTTGCAAAACTTTTAATCTCTTACTATTACAAATTTAACGCTCTATTTGCCTGTATTTTTTTTAAATTTATTGCTCTAAAAACGGTAATGGAGCAACTGCGCTTTCTAGCGACATTAAAACGCCCTCCCAAATTTATTTATTATTTATAACTTTGTCATAATAATTTCAAACTTGCTAACCTGTGGTAGTCCCCCGGGGCCAAATAAATAACACACTGGTACAGTGTGTGGGCGTTGTGAAGCAGCGACGTTCTGTAATCTTTAACGTTGTTGTTATTATTCCAAGTGTTTTCACCCAGGAATTTTTCAAGCGAGTAGGTTACACCTTTCACCTAAAAAAATACCATGACTCATGTATGTAGTAAAAACAGTGTCTCAAAGGAAACCAAACAGTCTACAATGTTGTAAACAATAAGAAATTGAACGAATTGATAAAACGAGTCAATGAATGTAAACAAGTTCTTTCTAGAATTCGTGATAAGAATACGAACTTGTTCGATCTCGCCAGTGTGGACCGTGCCGAAATGCAGCACAGTGCCGTCACAAGGTGAAACTAAGTCACTCTCGTGGTCAACTTGCCGAATTCCGCTTTTCAAAGGCCTCGCAAAGAAGTCCGCTAGACTTGGATAAGACCTTAAATCCTCATGTAAAGCTTCCGACAATTTAACGCCGAAAGTGTTAGCATACAAACCATAGACTACAGGTCGTAAAAACTCCGGTATTTCTTTGTCTGCACAACAAAAGTACGTTAAAAAGTTTAGTTAAGTAAAACAATTTCTACCTGCAAGCCAGCCCCACCACCGCGAAACCGTCCTCAACGGCAACATACAGTAACAGTCAATTTCCCATTTGTTGGCCAAGCGTTCTGACGATTTTTTCCGGTAAGAACGCCATTGCATCACAGCAATAAGACATATTCCTACTGGAACGAATCTAGTCAAAATTCCCTTCCATTCAAACCGATCTAGATTTAGGAGAAAAAAAGAGAAAAATTAATTTTACCAGAAATAAAGGAGTGATGGTAATGACTGATGAAGTTCCAACATGACGTGTTTTTTCCAGACCTTTATTAGCAAATATTTGTTCATTTAAGGAGTATATTGCCCATACAGTCAATTCAGAAACAATTAATAACGGAGACATGTTGCAAGTACGATACGAATAGAGCAAATGGGTTACTTTTGAGTGTCTTTATCGTTCTTATAGCGATGCTGGGGGTTATCTGACTTGGCCTTCCGTATTGTTGGATTTTTCTGATACTTACCAGAAGTTCGTTCCTTGCGTGAAAAGTTTCTGGCAGAGATAAAATTAGGGGGTTTTCGTAAACCCTGATTTGTAAAATTTGAGGCCCAGTTTTTGTAGATGATGGTCCGGTGGTGACATATTCTGTAATTATTTACAAATAAAAAAAAATCAATTCAATTAATTGCTGTTCTTAAGAGATAAAAAAGCTAATTTATGATTTACAGGCCAGATTATTCGAATAAGTTGTAAAAAATGTAGCTATTGCAAAATACAAAAATATCGCGAGATTGGTCAAAGTTTGACTTATCACGTGGCTTAGATACTGCCTTAAGTTAGTGATACTGTTGGGCACACAAAAATTTATTTATAGACAGCAAGTTTAAATCGCGATAAAACTTTGCATAATTTTGCAATTTTCTCATTCATTATTTTATACGGTTAAAATTCAGAAACGACCCTAAATCCCTTTAAACAATTTACTATTTTTGAAAATATATTTGACCCTAATTTTTATAATTTGAAAATATCAAATATTATCAGTTCATTACGTTATAAAGCCGATTGAGATAGCGAAATAGTCTTTTTAAACTCGTGATAGAAATAAAATTAGACTTTACGTCAAAAAGCAATTGATTACAACCAGGAATCAAAAGATAGCAATTTTTCGTTTAAATAAAATTATCTTTTTCTCAAACTCGGTTCAGAAAATGGTTTTGTTAAGTGTTTTCCCTGGTAGGTAAGTGATTGTTTTGGCAACAAATTTCTAACTTATTTACGACGTATTTTTTCCAAAACAACATAATTACGTAAAAACTAAATAGTTCATGATAAAGATTGCTGATTGTGTTTGCATCTACCAGTCACACATATTGAAAACCAATACCAAAGAATGAATTATTGAATAGAGCCACGTTAAAGCCACTAATAATTCATTCCGTAATTTAAGTATTGATTGTTAAAAACCTATTTATTTTTTTCACTCCTTGTAAGGCAAAAACAAAAATTGTCGCTCTTGTTTATAAACAACAGTAAATTCTACTAATGCTATCAATTCCAATAATCAAATAAATAATCAGTTCTTATTTACCAAAGAACCGAGACCAAAGTAACAATAAACATGGAATGTTCCAGTTCTGAAAAATTTGGAAACATAAATATCGCTTTATACTTACTTGCGGGAATTATTTAATATGTAAAAAGACATTATGGATGTATTTTCTTGTAAATTGAAAACACAAATTAAACCAATAGACACATTTTCATTGGACCAAAAGTGAGGTTATACGTTTGACTTTTTTGACATAGGGTCATTTGCGCACGAACAAACGTCCCGTGTAATCGATTGTGCTTATAACCGAAATATTTTTTAAATCAGAATACAACAGAAATTGATGTATATTTAAAATTATCCGGCAAAAATCGTGTTAAACTAAGAACCGGTTTAGAAAAGTCATTAATTTAATTCGCAATTAAATGCGTGTTTGGTCACATGACCAAATTGAACAAATGCGATTGGTTCATTCGCGTTGTTAACTTTAACAACCAATTAAATTTTAACAAAGCTTTACATTATCTGTTATATACACAAATCAATAAAAGTCGAATTGAATTACAGAAATTTTATTTAAAAACTAAATGTATAATAAATTTCGAATAAGCTTATATTACATACAAAGACCGTTATTTTGTTACAGGTGTACAATCTGACCTATTAACTTTAATATAGCTAAAGACAGTAACAAAAACAAATTTTGTAACGCGAATTTTGGTAACTTCAACTATCCTTCCTAAACCTGAGCAAACTGCAACAGTCTTTCACAAAACTTGCGAAAAAATAATACACTGGAATGGTACTGTCGGGTGTTTGCCCCGATTCTGGAACGGTAGTCCACGTCTAGCTTTACCAAATCAACAAAACCAGCAAATAACGGTTATTATATTGTAGTAAATTTTCAATTATAAATAACAGAGCACATTTACAATAAAACCAAGGACTATTGTTTTTAATATCTATCAGAGACACAGATATTCAAACTTAGGTCTGTACCTGAATTGATAAAACTATCGTTAAATATGATCACATGCCTTAAAGCATAGGATTGATAAATAAACTTTTCATTACTTAAATACCTACAGTTATATTTTATATAGAAAAAATTTACTGAAATTATAATAGTATACAAAACTGTAACAGCTCTAAGTGCGCAGCAAACAGATGTGGAGTCTCCACGCTAAGTCACAATATGTTAGCATTAGGACATTCAGATTTATGTAAATTATAACAAAAACACAAATAGCCATGGGTGGGTGGTACAGAGGCTCACTACATGATGCAGAATTCTAGAACAAGAGAAATTAAACCCAAAACTCGACTAGTTAACCCTCACCTGTGTAGGGCTAGTGTAGTACACTACTGACAGCACTGCTTGCGCACACCATCCGTGTTCATCGTTGGTTTTACGTCTATTGGTTCCACGTTATGTGGTCGAATAACGTCGCCTTCGGGAGGATCTCTGATTTGTTTCTGTGATACGATTCGGTAGATTTCTGTGAGTATGTTCTGGAAAGCCAAATCGACGTTGGTCGAATCAAGAGCTGACGTTTCTATGAATGAGAGGCCGTTTCTTTCGGCGAAAGCTTTCGCCTCCTCGGTTAGGACGGCGCGTAGATGCCTTAAATCCGATTTATTGCCAACCAACATGATCACGATGTTTTGGTCCGCGTGGTCCCGGAGCTCACGCAACCAACGCTCCACATTTTCGTAAGTCAAATGCTTAGCAATGTCGTAGACTAACAGAGCACCGACGGCCCCTCTGTAATACGCCGCTGTGATGGCACGGTATCTTTCCTGTCCTGCCGTATCCCAGATTTGTGCCTTTATTGTTTTACCATCGACCTGCAAACAGCCACAGTTTGCTTACATCTTTCAAGACATGGGTTAAAATTAGATTCATGTCGGTCGTTTCCGACACTCGTAAAAATGCCACCATCAACAGTTACGAATATGGAAAATTATGCATAGTCGGGCGGTTTTGTCAAGGTGCTATTGCAAAAATTCATTGAAATAAATTGTGCTTAAGTATCATTGTCACAACAGTTGATAATTTTAAAATAATACGTTTCACAAGTTGCAATAAACGGTGTTTAAAGCATTTAAAATTTAACAACAAATAGAACAAATTCGATCTCTTTAAAAGTAACAACTTAAGCATACAAGTGTCAGTTGGCACAAAATTACAAGCGAAAAATCATTAAAAAAAGTTTAATTTTTTGAAAAAAAAAGTCACATTTTTTATATTTTCATATTTTAAACAAGTGCTTTCGGTTTTTCTCCTGTGTAAGAAAGTTTTGACAACTGTTTGGCATTTCTGAATACGAAACGTCAGATTTTTTTTAACAGATTTAAAGCAATTTTTAACGATCTTAAGTCTAATTTGAAAAATAAAATGTTGTATTCAACTCCTTTTCGTGTGAATCGGGTCATGTATTTCACCTCGTGAATGATAAACCACTCGTTTTAACTCGTGGTTTGATTATCTACTCGTGAAATAAAACGTCCAATTTACACTTAAACTCGTTAAATAATAGTGTATTAGTATATAATAGTATATTATGATACGAAAAGTATATAACGATTCGCACGCACGTATTTATTTATTATTTCTAAACGGTGGTTTAATCCAAAAACCATTCCGTTAGCACAATTCAACAAAATGGAGCTCAGTAAGAAGACCCAAGCCCAAATTTAACCTCATCTAAAGGCATTTTATCAAAAAAATACAAGTTGTCGGCCTTAAAGATATAAACAGCACAATAGTAAAAAACTCAAGACGGAATTAGAAAACTTGAAACCTAACAAAAAAACTGGAAGATAGACAATGCAGGCTGAAATAAAAATCACAAAGAATCAGTTACAATTTAATTTCTATTATGTAATGCGAATTTGCATTTTTTAACATTAATGTAAATTATAATCTTGAAAGGAATTCGGCTGCATTTATTATTAATGTATCAAAATACTCTCTTGTTCGATATACCTGACGCCGAATACAATACTCATAAATTCTAGCACCTCAGAATAATCATCTTCAGCAAGGTCAAAATTTAAATTCATCGTAATTCTTGCTTTATTACTCACAATAATTGAAATAATGTTTTTACTTTTCTTGTAAAATGTTATCTAATATTATATTTTTCTTACTTGCGATGTGACAGATGATTCCAAACAAACACAAATTAATCACAATTTGATAAATTTGACGAAGGCATCAAATTATGTGGGCCAATAGTCTCCTTATAAGATAAAAAATAAAGATATAACTGCAACATTGCAGAAAAATTGTATGAATGTGATAAAGATAAATTGTTACAATCTAAAGAGAATTCAATTTTCCTATTTTATTGCAACTAACTGTAATAAGCAAACATACTATGCCCGATATACTTACGAAGGTTTTGATAAAAACTTATGTAATTAATAATAATTTTTAAAGTAAAATAAAATAACGCGACGCCACATTTTTACCGTAATTGACAGTTTTTTATAACTTAACAATAAATGTCGTTAAGAAAGCTTTAATAGTTATACTTCACTTTTTTAATAGGTATTCAATGTTACACAAAATCATTATGTAACAAACTCAACAACCGAGGAAAAACTGATGCATCTCTGAGAATTGAATTATTAGATGTTACAGACATTTTTTTCTGTTTCCTGTCAGTTGATAGGATAAAATAAAGGTGATACGAGTTTAAATATTTTTTCTCACATAAAATAACGTATAAGTTAATTATATCGTAAATTATCTTTAACAACTTAGATGATGGTTCATAAGAAGAGTAAAAGCTTCTGAAGAATCTTTAATAGCGATAATACATTAAAATTTCTTCAATTATTCTTTTTTTTCACTTAGTAAGTGTATATGCAACAAATTTCAATTCAAACTTAATGACATCAAGCAAATAAATAAACACATACGGTTTTCCATAATTTTTTATTCAAAGATTCTTAAATGTTAGATCATTCAGTGTAACTCCACCCATTTAATTATTGAATAATAAATAAAAGATCGACAAGAGCAAACTTTTATTTTCATACAACGTATGCGAAACGATTGTTTTTTTGTTGATACATGTTTTTATAATAAAGAAAACTCTGAAGAGACAAAACCTTATTAAAGTTTTAAACAAAATAGATGGTCAGTGAAGTGTATTTTTTATTTAGAGTCAAGTTATGGTTCAACCTCGCAAAACTCTTAAAAAATCGATTGCACTATATTTCGTTTACAAGAGTTCCAAAACTGTTTGTATGTTGACGTTTGATGGCGGTCAATATCCTTAGGGCTGAGCCGCAAATTTATTTCTCATGACAAGTGGAGGGTCATTTTATTTCCTTGTAAATAAATGTTCGAAAACATGTTTTGGGTAGTCTGAACTTCTGCTAGACAGTTTTAATCTACCACTGCCTATTTACTAACCATTATATTTGTGTCTTCAAACAGGCTACATTAATCAATAATAAAATTATGTGATAAATGGTTCACAAAACAAACTGTTTTTTGTAAAACGAGGAAGTCTTCAACGTTCAGGAAAGCAATCACAGTGAAATATTAATCAATAATGGTTAAAAATATTCACGAAAAGTTGAATGTTGTATGGAATCATTTAATTACGAAATTACGTCTGGAACACGAACGATATTTCACCCATCACCTTAAATTACGTATTTCTGGTGAACGAAAAAAATCACCAATTTCTTTATTAAATTTTCCACATTAACTTAATCAAGCGTGACGTCATGTACAGAAACGAATAGGAGCACAAATTACCATTAAATTGTAGCCAAACTGGGGCATGTTTTCCGAATAGCACTTTAGATAATATCAAAATTTTGTTACCCAATTGGCAACGATAAAAAAATGGATGAATCACAGACACGGGATCGACTTTCCTTTGTCATACTCATTAGTGGCAACATTTTCATTGTTGCTGTAATGAGTGTAGCAAAAACAGTTGTAATCTTTCATAGTTCGCACATAAGTTCAGTGTTAAAATGAGCTGTTCTGGATATTATGCTCAATTTTGCGTTTCTACAACACTTACTTAACCCAGATTTCCGATTTAAAAAAATATAATGCAAATTAGGTGACTGATATGTGTACCATGGGATGTCAACTTTCACAACCCAGTGGGTCAACAATGACACAACGGTGCATTAAGATAATGGGATATCTTCGCCAGCTGATTATGACGTCTTTCACAAGACTGAAAGAGCGGAAAATAATGTCTCTTGAGTTGTTTATGCATCCACTTACACCCACCCGCATTTGTCAGAATCTGATAATATGAGTAAGAGATTTGAGCAAGTGGGACTATGATATTTACGGAAATTCGAGTCGTGACTAAATAAGATGCAGTAACCTTTTGTGTTATTGGTGTTCGACTCACCTGCATGCTACGAGTCGCGAATTCCACTCCTATTGTCGATTTTGATTCCAAATTAAATTCATTCCTAGTAAATCTAGACAACAGATTGCTTTTTCCTACCCCGGAGTCTCCAATGAGGACAACTGCAAAGGAAGCGGCACGTAAACATTTGCATTTTGAACCGTTCTGTCAGGTACGGTTTAAAAGCCAAAATCATTGATTATTCTAATTGAAGTTGTTCGTGACCGGTGCACAGGGGGCATGAAGGGGGCCCCTGATGCCGCTCTAATTGATTATTTTTGAGTAAGGACTTGGAAAAGTTGACCTCTGACATTGCTGACTTGTCACACGGGAACAAAATTTACGTCAAGTGTCAATTACCTCCAAGGTCCGCAACGTCAAAGTGCGATAACAAGGGCCCCAATTGGACGCTTACCTTTGAACAAATAATCGTATTCATCGTCCTTCGAACTCATTTTCTGTCCCTTCAGCTGATCTGCACCCTCTCCAAAATGTACCAAAATAAAAACACACAGACAATTAGTGCATATCACAAATATACCGCTATTTACACTCCACTGTTTATATCACAGACACATTTCAAACGATAAGTTTTGGTTTCGGTCAGGGATGTTTTATATAACTTTGGTAAGATCTTTACGATTTTATAGCGAACAAAATGGCGACCCACTCTTCTTTTATTGTTCGCAGATTAGAACGCCCCTTTGAACTGTCAGATTTTCGATTGTTTGCGCATGCGCGTGCACTGCCACATTGCCCATCAACGCAGTGGCGTAGCCCAAGGTTGGAAATCAGAGACGGGATGTTTCCAAAAATATATAATTATTTACACACATTTACACTATGTAGGCACTCAAATCATAATTTCCTAAGTGCATACGCTTTTACTATTTTCTTGCATAATTAAGGAACAACATTATGACCTATAAACAACATTTAAATCAATAATATATTTAAACGATAAAAAAATTCCAATAGACTAGAAAAATTATATGCTAAATTAATCCATACTTAAGCTAGGAGGGTGTTACAAATTAATTTTAGAATGAGGGGAAATGTAATAAATATTTAACTAAGCATTAAGTTATGAGCGTATCATTAAAACTAATTGTAACACAGCATTTTTTTTCTGAGAAAAAAATTAAACATTATGCTCTTACAAAACTATTTTGATTTACTGCAAGATTATTAAATAATGCTTTTATTCTTTTTAGTTAAAAAAGGCAGTGCTTGTTAATTTTCCTTGCTCTCTTCAACTAATTCACAATTTTTCCATCTAACAACTTAACAAAAACCCCGCAAGTGGTTAGTTAGTACCTTTAGACCGACCATTACACTTCGACGATATAATTATATTTACAAATCCCTAGAGTATTGTACATAATATACAATAATAATTTATTGTTGCATACAACTGACTGTCCATAAAAACATTTCAAAACTGCTCAGTCACAGTGACAACACCTCAACGATTCCAATTGTTTTTAATTAAATGCCAGTTGACGCCGTAGAGACCGTGAAATGACAGAATGACCGCGATGGTGGGGGTGCGCAAACAATCTATGAATTTATTTTGTTACAAAACAATAAATAACAATTTTTTATTCTTGTGTAATAGAACAAGATGTAACTTTTTGTACCTATTGTATTGCTACGACTGAATATATGGACGAATAGTAGGAAGTATCAATTTAAATAGTTAATTGCTACGCCACTGCGCACTAGCCCCGCCTATCGAGGTCTTTCTTCGCGTTCCAGGCCTCTAAAGCTCGACATAAATGCAATAGAACAACCACTCCAACAAGTCAGAAATAATTTTTATAGACATTCAGTGGATATCACATTTAACGTATGAATAAGAATTAGCACCATTTCTTCAATTTTTAAATAATTTACACGCTATACAATTTTTTAATTCAAATAGCGAATTGTACTATAGAATCTTTCAGTTCTTACCAAAGTATGAAAATTTGAGCTTTCCTATAAAAAGTAGAACAAGGCAGCTATTTTAAGGCTTTGGTTGCAAAACAAGCCCCGCCCCCGTTACGCCACACTTCAAAAGCGTGCCGTAACGAAAGCGGCGCTAAACCATCATTAAATAAGGCCTAGGAGTCCTTATTTGAACTAACCAGACACGAGAGCAAAAACACAATCTTGCGTACAAATTCCAGTTGGCAAGAGCAAAAACCGAGCGAAAATCCATGTTCCGAGGGTCCATCTCGGAACATTTCCAAGAAGATTACACATACACAGAGCCTTGATTGTCATTATCGTCTAGACTGATTTTATTAAAAGCGGGACCACCTCCGTCATCGAAAAAACGCCTGAATGTGAATTCGAAAAAGCCGTGAAACGGCTTAGAACTATCGGTCAGTTCGTCGGAAGTGCTCGAATCGATCGAAGCCGAATTTCGTAACTTGTCGGGATCGATCGGATCGAAATTTGACGTATCTGTGGGGTATTCGATTCGAGGTATGTGCGGGGCCGGCTGGCGACGCAAACCTCGGTCGAAATCGATGTCTTTGAAGAACGGATGCGACTTCACTTCACTAGCATTTTTACCTAAGCGTTTGTCCGCACTACAACACAATTTTAATATCAAGTCAGTACTTTCCTTGGAAAGATTCGCTTGCTTTGGTATTTGCAACGTCGTCTCCCAGTTTATCACCTAAAATCAACAAACATCGTCAGATTTCAACGCCACTCCTGATCAATACGGCTTTGAGATTAAGGCAATATATCTGAATTACGTGCATTTCTAATTGAATAATTTATCGAAGAAATAGTATACAATAAGAAAATTAATTTATAAAACATTTTACGAAGCCATGTAGCTTTAAAACAAAAAAAACATTAAACATGACAAATATTCTTTCAGTTTTTTCAACAGTGACATAGAACCTACATGAAACTTATTTTGGTTTTAAAAGTACTTTTAAACATAAATGTAATATCTGTGAGGTATAGTAATAAGGATCTTCACTAGGATATTGAAAAAGAAAATAATCACAATAACGACAGGACTAAAAAAAGATATACGTGGAAGTTAAAAATTAAAATTGGAAAAATGTATGTGTTATTAAAAAAACAAATGACCCCTACTTATAGATTTCAAAAATCAAGAATTTCAAAAATACTTCATCTTCAATGCAAGCAGCATTATTTTAGATAGATATCTAAAACAGAAATAATATAAAATAAAATAGACAATAGACATGCACATACGATTTTAAAACACGTATCGTAAGTGGCTACAAAAAAATTCGTAGAATGAGACCACATGAACTTAATTAATGTATTCAAAAAAAGTAAATGCAGAACTCACGAACTCACAAAATTAAAGAGTTCAAATAAGGACGGATCCAGAGGCATCCTAGAGGGTATGGCCCCAAAACTTCAGTTTTCATTGTTTTTATAAATTTTAATAAATATAAAGTGTAATGAACAATTTTTTTTTTTAAATTAATAACATTAGAAGTCATTATAATGCACATTTATTAACTATTTATTACTAATAAATAAATTATTATTACTTAAGAAAATATTATAGGAAGATTCTCGAAATCCAAAACAAGGAAGTATTTTATGTTTAAAAGTTCTTTTTATGTCCAGAAATTTTTATTATTCAAACTTACTTAAACACCCTTAGGTAAACATATTCTGTTGTATTTTTTATATTTTTAAAATGTTTTTTTGACAAGTATTTCAAAATTTAATAGTAAAAAACAACATTCTGATTAACAACCATGTATATCTAAAAATGCATAAAATATAAGGTGTTTTCATTAAAAAAAAAGAAAATTGAATTGTATCATTTTTTGTATAAAAAATGTTTTGAGCTTTTTTTTTCAAATTCATTAAATATTTTAACATACCGACCGTAAAGTTTCATTTAATAGCATGTCTAAAAATTTTTGGAAGTCCCCCCAAAATAAATTTCTGGATTCGCCCCTAAGTAAATATTTTTTGTAGCAAAACAATTTTTTTCATTTCCATTAGGTATACTGGGAATTACCAATAATTTTTGCAATAAGTTATTGTTTCTTTTTGAGTGACAAAGGTTTCTTGATTTTGTGGAACAAAACCGCCAAATTATAACAAGATACAGTTGTGGATAAAATAAAACAAGTTTTGAATTTGAGACTACTTTTCAAAAAATCTCATAGTAATCATGGTCCCATATTAGCAATTTTATTAAAATGAAAATAATTTGTAAAGCTGAGAACGGTCAGTCATAAGGCGGATTGCTTTCCGCTAAAATATTGCTCAATATTCAATTCATGTTTTCAATATTTTATTGAATTATTTAAAATTTACCAATAAAGAGCAAAAATTTCCTCAGGTATTGAACTTCCCAATCATTTCAATATTAGCTGTTATAAACTATACATGCACTTCAAAAAAATAATAGCTAAAGTAATTAATACTTTCAATAAGATATCTAATCATTAATAACTATTTTACAATTTTATCAATCTTATTTTAAAAAAAATAATTCGGCAAAATGCGACGTTGGCGTTTTTATAGTTTTGAAACAGATAATAATAGTTATATCTCCTAAAGAACATGTTATACCAACAAAAAAAGCCCCACAACTGTAAGTACTTGGAAAAAAAAAAAACGGAAATAGATTTTTTAATAATGTAATTTTGCTAATGTAAATAAATGTAAATGACTAACAATAATATGCGTTTTTTTGCACTCAAGTGTACTCCTATGCATTGCGACAAATTTAATAGAAAAATCGAAAAAAATGGTAAAATAATCCATCGAATAACACACGAGAGTGAGAATATGAGATATTTACACAATCTTCATTAAAAAGATATGGAAGGATAAGTAATAAAATTAATAGTTTAATTTTTTAGCGATTTAAAAAAATATGATAAATGTCAATTTCGGCAATTTTACTCAGGCGTGTTTCGAGGCAACAAGTTTTCAAAAAGTTTTGTGAAATAATTTTGAAATCGCTTATTAAAAACTAAAGAAATGCAACCTCTATAATTAAATTAAAAAAAAATCGTATTCAAAGTGGAGCAGTTCGATATTCGATGTGCCAACAGAAAGTTTCACTTCTCTACGTTTTTTATTGTTTTAAAGACGCAAAAAAAATGAAGTAAACTAATTCACCAATAGAAAACAAGTTCCTGTTCTCCTTTTTTGTTTTGAACGAATGCAATATAATAATTATCTTGTGGGTTATCCTAATGGAAATCCCCAGTGATGCGTCCTACTAGCGAGCTACGCGTTCAAAGATAGATGTATTACAAAATGCCTACATTCAATATAATTTTTGAATTATATCTAAAAATTGAGAACAGTTAACAAAAATCCAAAATATCTCAGGCTTGTATATTTACATTATCTATATTTTTTTTAATTTCCAATAAAATACACCGTTATCAAAATTTCCTATCAGCTTTATTAATAAACATGATAATCAATAAAAAAATATCAATTTGTTGGACCTATATTTACTAAAAATGTAAGACTACAATTATCAAGGAGCTCTTCAAGCCTAAAATTATGCACCAGCTCCTCGAGGGTCTAGAGCCTTAATTTCAAAGCCACTTTGACCAGAAATATTTTACCTTGTGTTGTGTTTCTGCAGGCGTATTCGCGAGGAACGGAGGTTGCCCCACCAACATCTCATACAGGATAACACCGACACTCCACCAATCACAGACGTGCGTATATCCTATACGTTGCAACACTTCAGGTGCGATATAATTCGGAGTGCCAACTAACGAATGTGCCAAACATCGATGTTCCCTCCGCCTTCTCCTTTCTAACGGTTTCATACACTTGCACTCCTCTCCCCAATCTTCAATCGGGTCCATAGAATCCTGTCTACTGTGGTCACCTTGAAACACAACAACGAAATAAAAATAAATCTATCACGACGCAAAAAGTACCGTTAGGTTGGTAATATTTCGAGTTATGTGTCCACCTAAATCCTGTACACAAACCGAAATCGGTGAGTTTAATGTGACCTTCTTTATCGATCAAAATATTGTCCGGCTTGATATCGCGATGAATGAAACCCATTTTATGCACACTTTCGACGGCGCAAGTCAGTTCCGCAATATAAAATCTAGAAAGGGATTGTAAGAAGTGACAAAAGCACAGTCAAGGTCACCTACCTTGCCAAATGCTCTTCGAAAACCCCCAACTTGATCAACAACGACATAAGATCCCCGCCGGGGATATAGTCCATAACAAAATAAAGAATATCACTATCTTGAAACGAATAATACAATTTAACAACCCATTCGTTATCAGCCTCTGCAAGGATGTCTCGCTCCGCTTTCACGTGCGCCACTTGATTCCTCTTCAGAACGTCAGCTTTTCGCAAGGTTTTCATCGCGTACAAATGTTTCGTGTCGATTTTCCTCACTAGAGTCACCTCTCCGAACGCCCCAACTCCAATCGGTTTGATCTTAACAAACATACTTTTGTCCATTTTTGCTCGTTTGAGTCTAATGTAATTCGATTCTTTTTGCGAGAGCATTTTACGCATTTGTTTTTGTGCCTCGGAACTCAAACCGATTTTTGTCATTTCGTTTTCGAGTTGGATTCTTCTCGACATTCGCTGTTTGTACGATTTGATGACGTTCTCGATGTGCTGTTCCATGAAGAATTTGAATGCTTGAGGCGAGTAATTCTTCACTTTGCCGTCCCGCCTTTCGTCTTCTTTTTCTTTACTAATCTTTTTCCGTTCCGGTATCGGTGACTGATGTTTTATTTTTGTGTAAGGAGGTAATTGCGGCGGGATGTCGTTATTCTTGCTCTCGCCGTTTCCGTTTATCGCGTTGTGGTTGTTTTTGACAGATGAGGATGCTGCGGGGAAAATAAACGCGTAAAATACACTCCCTGATCAATTTTTATTACAATAACTACAAATTGCGAAGGTGGAAACGAACTTTTAATAATAAAGCCAGACAAATGTCTAATTTCCCGATTCAAAAAAAACTAATTCTTAATTTCTGTAAGCAACCAAAGCTTAAAAAATACATTAAAAATTTAACATGACATTTGTTAGCGGAGGGCTGTAATCCTAGATGACCAACCATATTGTTTTATCTAAGGTAATACTCTTTTTTTGTGGAGTGAGGATGCTCTCCTGATCAGAAAACTAGTAAAAGTATTGTTTTTTTTTATGCTAAATAATTTAAAAGTATAAAATGTTGGTACAAAATCTTCAGTAATCTTAAAAAATGTAAAGATATTTTAAGTTATTAATTTTTCGAAAAAATATAACTAAAAAAACAAATAGAAGATGTTTGGAAAAAAACACGCTGAAATATTTCGTATGTAAAAATAAAAAAGTTCCTATAAAGCAATGTTCGAAATACTTTGTAATCTAACTAGAGTCTAGAGCCCTTTAAAAATAAATAACAGTCTACTCCAAAAAAATTTTATTTCAGAATTAATATTAGTGCACGATTAAATAAAACGATACATTGTACAAAAATAACACGATAGACAATTTTAATAGTTATTTAATAAATTTTGGTAGTCCAAAGAGTTTGTTTATTGTTGTGTAGAAGTCCGGTTTTGCGATTGTGCATTTTAAGTTTGGTTTTTGTTAGATTTTCGCATTAAGAAACAAACAAATCCTACGTGACAGTTTAAGTTCAACTATCAACTACTAGTAAATTTTAACCAAAACAGTTATTTTTTTTGTTATTTGTGTTCTTGTCCACTAGCTTTAGAAATAATGAATAGTTTTTCTAATAAATTGATTTAATTGTTCAAGTAATTAGAAGAAGAAGAAATGCTACAAGTAGCAAATTGTACTAAAAACTGTAAATATAATTGTATAAAAAAATTAAGTTGAGTCAGAGCACAAATAAGATGAACAAGTTGAGAAAATAAATTCAGAATGGCACAGGGCCTACAAAATTTGTTGTAACCTTACTTGTAACATAGTAAAAGATTATTCAAAAAAATTTCTCACTTTCCACAAAAACTTGGACAAATAATATTACTACAAAAAAAATCAAAAAAATCAGGATAATAAAATAATGAAACGAAAGCACATACTAAAATTGAAATGGAATACTATTTGAAAATGTATACAAATGAGACTATTCTAGGGATTATTATGCCTCCATTAATAAATTGAAAGTAAAATTTTAAAAGAATAAGTTTACAAAAATAAGTACATAGTACATGTGTCAGTTTTTGGTATGCAGTATCACCTTAGGGTTGAAAATATAGTTTTTAAAAAAGTACGTGTTTTATTTCCTGAAATTTATATTAATTATCTTGCGTAAATGTAAAAAAATACATAGGATCACGAGTTGATTAAAATATTTTTTCGTTGACCGCAAACTTTTCACCGCATTATCTTTAATCTGTCAACAAAATTTACTATAAATTAGAAAACAGATGGAAATTTGGTAATAATCAGTTGTAGGTAATTCAGAAGTGATAAATAAAATGTAAAGTGTGACATAATATTTTCATTTTCTTCTCGTGCTGTTTTCTGCAAATAGTGTCCAAAAACTCAATTAAAAAAAAATTTTGTATTTTTTTTGCATAAATTAAAAGTGTAAATTAATGAGAAAAATAATATAAAAATATAAATTTATAAAAATTTTTGTAATGTTTTGCATAAATTTAATAAAAATAAGCAAAACAATCCATTGAAAAATAAAACGACATTGCGAGTTTCGGCTTTAGTTCATTATACTACCCAATTCTAAAAACCTATCTTGAAAGAAACAACGAAAAATTGTTGATTTCGAAATTTTTTTTGCAAAAATTGATAAATATCTTTTTGTAAAGGCAATTAATTCTCTTTGAAAATCAAGTTTATTCTTAAAAAGCGTACCGTTTTGAAGAAAAAAATAGAGCCAGTTTTTGTAATTGTAATAGTCAATTATGAAAAAGCCAAGTTGAACTTTAAAGTGTTTTTTGATGAACAGTAAGCTAAATAGAAGATAATTTTTAAACTACTTACCAAATTATTAGGTCAAAAATTTGTTTCATGTTTCTCCATATTTTTTTGTAAAAACCAAGTTTTAACAAAATTTAGTTACCTTTGTCTTTAAGCCTTTAAGTGCGTTTTTAGTCTAAAAATTTTCTTTAGATGAGAATTTGCCAAAATGACGTAAAAAACCATTATTTTTCAAACATTTTCCACTTTTTTTAATCAGAAACTCAAGTCTATTTCGCAAAATTACGTCAAAAATGTATCAAATTAGACAGAAATATGGTGTTATATTTACCAGAAATCACGATATTTTACCTCAACAATATAATTTATAAACAACTGCTGACTTGAAAGTATGTACAGAATTTTCAAAAACTCAAAAGCCCCATAAGAAAGAATTCAATTTTTAAATTAAAGATCACAAAAAGAATTTCCCTAAATAGTACTTCATTTTATAGACAAAATTATTTATTTATTATATCAAAAATTGTTAACTATTTTTGTATCCGCTACCCTTTTTTTTGAAAAATGTAATTATTAAATAATTATGTTCTGATTTATTGTTCTCTGGTTACATTATTGTTGTCTTTAATCATGTCCAAAAAAAAGACAAGTCTTTGTGAGTTTGGAATTATTTTGACCAACCTGTTGGTGGCAGTGGTGGGGCCCCATTATCGGGATACGAAGGCCTGCTATCCCCCGACGACGTCGACTGCGGACTATCGGACCTCGATGCTGCGCACTCCGAAGACACAACCGGCGAGTACTTCCTCTGAAGAGGAGGATGAACATTTGGGGACGCCCTCGGCGACATCGCACATTCGACTGTATTGACTTGAGCATGATTTTCGTCCGAATAAGGCGGCGGTGGATGGGGCGATAACCCCATCCCCCGTTGAGCTTTAGCTTTCGCTTGCATGGTACTGGCGTAACTCGGCGGTTCTGTCGTTGGTACCACCACAGGAGTGGTGTTATTGGCGGGTGTGGTGGGCAAAGGAGCCGCCGGTTTAGGACTGGTGGTGTACCCCTTCTGTTGGATGGAAGCGGTGTATGACGGAGGGGGCGCGCAGGTGACTAAGGGAGTAGTACTCGTTGGAGACGTCGGGATTTGAGGAACAGTCGGTGCGACGGCAGTTTGCAGTACGGGTTTCTGGACTTGAGTACTTTTAACGGATTGCATGATGATGGGGGGTTGAGTTTTGGTTTGGCGGGCGCCCCATGCCAGGAGAGGGGTGGGGCGGGCCATGGCTGTGGGCGTGGTTGTTGAGACTGGGATAGGACTAGGAGAACCGGCTGAAGTTGAGCCGGAATAAATGCCAGACGAGGGGCTTTTACGGAAGTCTTGAGTGGGGCTGTGCCGGTTCTGCATCGAGGCGGAGTATGACGGAGGGGGCGGGGCGGAGTTGGAAGGACTGGGCGGGATTAGAGGATAAGGGGGCGGAGGTTCGGCAGTTGACGCGCTACTGCTCTGATACAAGCTCAGAGCTTGGATTTGTTGAGATAGTTGTTGTTGGACTTGGGGGCCGTTTTGGACTACCATTGGTTGCCGACCGGAAGAAGAGGACACACTACTAACAGGACTAGTTCCTCGCTGTTGCAACGCTGGTGAGTTATATGAAGGTACGGCAGGTGGCGCTCTTGCTGGTACAATGGGCGCGGGTGACATTCGTTTTAGTAATTGTTGAACGTTGTTTAATGCGGGGTATGAGGATGGGACGTGAGGTGGCGGCGGCGGTGGCGGCGTGTTCCGAGGTGGTGGTGGGGGTGGCGGTTCGCTGAAATTCGGAGAGTATCGGCTGACTGTTGAGTGTATTTCGGTCAATCTCGGACTATCAGATCGGGAACTTCCGGCCCCGCTATCCAAAGCCGGACTTCCTCTCGGCAGAACCAATTCTCGTTCGATGCTAGGCTTACGTATGAGTTTGGTGTAACCGCATTTGTTTCCGGAGTCGATTTGTTGTTTCATGAGATAGTCGAGGGCGCCGTCCAGACGTGAGTTGGAGAGTTGGAGCGCTCGCAACGAGGCCTCCTCCGAATAGCCCATGTTGACGAGCTGCGAGAGCGTGTGTCTGAGCTGGAGGACGTCCTTGTCGGTGCCGTTAGTGCCGGACGTCGAGCTCAGCGAGCTCACTCCGCTTGTGGCGGAGAAATTCGAAATGGTGCTGGCCGCACTGGAGCCCACGGCCTCGCCGCCGCTCTTTGCGAACGGGCGCAGCGAGTTCTGGATCTCCTCCATGGCCTTTTGGTGGTAGCCCGGCGAGCGGGCTGGCGCGCTGGGATTCATGTTCAGTTGGGGCCGAGGCTGTTGGCCCATGCTGGGCCCTGCCACTCACTAGCGATTCACATGGCTCCCCGCACATGAGTATGCACTACAATTACGCCCATTCATACATTTTGCATTACATTGGAAGACGAGTTTTGACGCACTCCTGACGATTCTTGCAGTGGATTCGATCGTTCGCGACTTCACGACTGCAATCAAAAACAAAATATTCAAAAATAAAAACACTAGCAGTCAAGGAGTAGGCATTTGCCCCCGCTGTAACAAGTTACCCCCTTATAAAAATAATAAAAAAAAATTTAAGGGCCGGTTTACAGAAAGCTACGTTAAAATTTAATTAGTTGGTAAAAGTTAACAACGCGAATGGACCAACCAAATTGCGTCAATTTGGTCACGTGATCAGTTAATCACGCATTTAATTGGAAATTAAATTAATGACTTAATGAATTTCTTTTTTTTTTTCAAACTATCCAGTCAAGTTTATAAGGTGTTTAATAAAACAACAATGAACCCTCAATGAACCAGAAAACTATGTTTATTTCTTTATGTGAAAAAAATACATAGAATAAAATTACAACTTTTTTAAAATAATTTTTTATGCAAGTTAACCCTCAACTTTAAACTGATTTTTCTTAAAATAGAGATTTCAGCGTTGTATCCCTAGACACCTTCCAATTCAAGGAGAATTCTGCAAAAATCTCCAACTCCGAAAATAAGAGTATGAGTTGATTTCTAGTGCGATGTGAAACGTCGCTCTGCACATTGCAAAATATAAAATGTTGTTAAATTTGGTAGCTTTCTGCATAATTTCGCCTAATTTAAATTTAAAAAATAACAACAGGTAACCGCACGATTAAGCTTTGCAAAACTTCAATGAAGAATGGAAATATTCATGAACGCATAAATCATGCTTCACTGCTTTGTTAATGTGCCGTGGATCCTCGAAGATGCACGTGAAAATGACGTTTTCGTTTTTACAGGGAAGTGCGAACACAGACATTGTCGCTTTATTTCAATCTAAAAAAATACGGTTACGTTTTTATCAATAATTTGACACGAATTTTATCAAATCGTCGAGTGAAAATTTAATACGTCCATAACGAGCTCTCATACTGTGACCTGTTTTGATAATTCCAAATTACTCAAGAGGAATAGATGCTTGAAATTCCAACGAATTTCTAAAGCGCTGTGATATTTGGAGTTACTCATTTAATGCAACCGGTACATTTTATAAATCATTTTGAGACACGATAAAGATTTACAAGATCTGCACTAACGGAAAGCAAAAAACAGATAAATTAATCAACATTTTTCTTGATCCTTGGACTTCTTAAATAATCCATTTTGCCGTGGAAAAATTTCGGCTTCGAATCGGATGTGTGCGGTTTTATTATTGCAGCCGTAAAACTTCAAGTTATGACAAAAGTTTAGTGGAATTTTTTGATAAACGAGATTCTTCCTTTGTGGTAAAACTTTTGATCTCAAATAAAATTATATTAACACTGACACTGTATATAAATATTTTTAGAAAACTATTTAAAAAACGCATAAACCACAAAATATGCAGTCGCCAGTCGGTATTTAATAATAATAATGAATTCATTCAGCTCTCACAAATCGTGATTTTACACTCTGCTAGATTTTAACCATTGATGTCAATTTCTTGTTAATTCATTACGTAATGAGCACCAATAACGAGCGGTAAAAAAGGTCGCTTACCAATAAGCGTGCACAATTGCAATTTTTTATGCACCCGTGAAAATCACTTTCAAATAATTATTACTGAAAAAATGTTCTAAATGTGACCTCAATTACATTTGCATTTGGATTGTTTTTATTTTAATAAACACCAAAATCGCTCCTAGTTGCTAAATGAAGAAGTCTCCGAGGAATAATTGGAGTGGTTGTGTCTTTGTATGGCATGTTTTAATTGATTAATTTACATTCTTATGGTCCAGTTTGGTGATTTGCTTTCATAAAAAGCTGCAACTATGACAATTAGCTGCGGAGATTAGGAAGAGAAGCGAATTTTGTGCGTTAGTTGAGACAAATCAGGGGGCGTTTGGTGTGGATTAAAGCGTAGGCTAAAATGGGAATAAATCGGTGTAAAGATTAGGCATAGCATCTGTCATAGTGTATGGGATACAGTGCTTCAGGCGCTAGTAGAGCTATGTGCCAAATTACAATCAAATGTCTCACTCGCACGGCATTCCAGTCATACATTCTTTGGCATTGTGCGTGACATCTAATCTGTTACTGTCTAACACCAATTCATCTCATCAAGGATAAATTTATTTAAACAACCTAGCCAACAATTACCTTTTATTCTTCTAAAACAAATGGAATCTGCTGCAAGAACTGACAGATTTTGAAGTGTCAATTGTCAATCTATCTCATTCTATGTGGAGGAATTTATGAACACTTAACACATTATTTCCATCATAGGGCTTCTACACTACGCTACGTCGCACGCACCACACAATAAACTTTTAATTACATTCAACTGTACGGTTATTTAAAGCTAAATCACTTTTTAAGGCACTTAAATCTGTAATGAAAACAAAGACAATTTACCAAGATTCAGATACCAGCCATCTTACACAGTGTCAAATTCCAGAATCTGCCAACCTTAGAAAACTATTTATTTAGAACTAAATGCCATTGCTTTAGCTCACGAATCGTGTCTGCACCCAGACAATTACTTGGAAATTATAAAACATCCCATTTTTTCCAGCTGAGTATTTATTAATGCCTTGTTTCGTCCATTTTTAGTTGAAAATAATGTGACGCCTAGTTCCCTCCGTTTTCTCAATTTGGCAGCTATGCGCGCTGCTTGCGACAATGGAGATAGCGTTTGTTCCATAAGCGTATCAAAGGTGTTCAAATTAGAAATTATTATTTCTTTTGTGAGCTTTTTTTTAGATCTAATATAAATGATTTGAAAAGTAAAATGCTAACTTAAATTGTGCTAAAGTTACATAATTTAAACATCTGCCCAGATGCAAAATAAACATGCATGGTATTTGATAGTTTCAGTCTCTACGCCCCTGATTTAAAATATTTACAGATTTAAAAATCAAAAAAAAGGTCATAATAGGCGTTTTATCTTTGTCTTTCTCCGTCAATCTGTCTTTGTTTCAGCAATGTGACCGAGTATGTGTGGAATAGAAAAATAAAAATTATGATATAACACAATTTTTATGAAATAAACAAGTATCCTTAAATAATTAAAACTGGATACGTGAGGTCCTTCTTCAATTTTCGTCAACTGTCACATCAAGAAGTTTTAGAATTGAGGTTACACCTAACCTCAACTCAATTTTTAAGCCGAAAATGGGAAAAGTCATGTCTTTAATGGGTCGTCCTTTTCGGACTTTTAACATCGAGAGTAGAGCACACAAAATTATATCCAAAGATAAGCCAACTCCAGCTCCCAAACACAAAAGTGATCAACTAGATTATGAAAGATTAATGAGAGGTGAGTTTGTTTATTCGAAAGGGCTTGAGTAATGTAATATTCTTGAAGAGTATCCTGAAGAATTTAGGGAAGGCCAGAAAAAACACCAACAGTTGGATAACTACTTAAAAGATGTTTATGTGACCTCACATGACCCTGTAAGTAAATTAAAAAAAAAAACGTCAAATTTGCAAATATTTTTTTAGAATCCGGTGCAAGAACAGAAAATAAACCCCAACAGACCTCTTCCTCTTAACAGGCAACAAGTTGAGGATTTTGAATATGGGGTTAAAGAACCTGAAAAAATTCCAGAAGGGAGGGCCTCACTAAAACAAGTCCTTAAGTTTGTGACAGACCACCAACACGATCGTAGACTACATAGTGTTGAAGCTATTTCTAAGGAGTATAAATTACCCGAAGAAATAACAAGTAATTTTCCATTGTTTTAAGCCAATATAGCCAATGATCTGTTGCAGAAAATGTTTTAAAATATTATAAAGTTTTTGAAGTCTATATTCCTGAACAAAGAAGAGTTAAAGCCAAGTTTGCTGGGCCTAGTGTACCCAGAATTAGAGTCATGCCAAAACTTAGAAAACAACTGTTACCTGGGAAAGAAGACAAGGGGGATACCTGACAATGTAACTGAAATTTAGTTCAATTTAAATAGTTTATTTATAGCAAAAAAAAATAAAAAACTTAAAAGTAGTTACGCTACTTTATCCATCTCCAAATTGTTCCGTATAGGGTCCTCCTTCACCCATCGGAATTGGGGATGAAACATTTTTTATCAAATCCGCAAAGGAATATATCGCGAAGATTATGATTAAGGGGATTAAAAAGTGTCGGATTTTAGTCATTTTTTCAGTGTTTTACAGCCGTTTTAAGTAATATTTTTTGAAACATATTTATAGGATATATCCTTCTACTCGAGCTTTAAGGGAGAAAGTCTAAAAATACAGTCATTTAACCAAAATTTGTAAAACAAGCGCTAATATGTGTAAATTCACAAGGTTTTGCGTATAGCTCGCTGTTTAAAACAATTTTTGTAAAGCTATTATAAATGTAATGTAGTTAATAACTAATGGCATGAATAACAAAGGGAAGAAGCACATCTCCACATGCAAACCGTAGTGATTTTACCCATAACAGATTTAAAAACAAAGAAAGGGAATACTATTTGCCAAAAATTTGTAGCAAATCTTACAGACACACCGAAAATTTCTAATTGGAATGCTGCTACTTTGCACGAGGCAATTAAAAAAAGGCACGAAGTTTAGTTTTTCGCTTGATTTTCTTGATTTGAGAATTCCGATCTATCGTTAGAGAAATCGGAGCGTCTACAAGTGGAATTAAAGGACCAGATGTTTTGAAAATTTAAATTCAAGCCAGATTTGAAATTGGGAACTTTATGGATACTACCATCACTCCAGTTGATTCCAGAAACACAGTGAGGCGAAAGGGCTATTTGCAAAATTGCAACAACCATCGGCAGAGACCATACTAACTGTATTTTCATTCTTATAAATAAATAAAACACTGTTTCGTACAGTTTCGTATTTTTTTTTTCTATTAATGTTATGAATAATGATAGGTTAGGCAACCAAATATACACACAGTTTAGCAAATTTACAAAAAGCGTTAAATTTCAGCTGTTTCTCTTGTTTTACAGCCGTCGTAAGTAACATTTTTCAAAGTTATTTACAGAGTGTTTTAAAATACTACTAGTGCTTTATTTAATTCAAAAAAAATTGAAATCTGAAAAAAATGTGTTTTTTTAACATTATTTCCCTTCAACAATGAGTGTTAAAGAAAAAACTAATTACTTTTGTCTCTCTCGTGGACTCTGGCCTTTGTTTTAACTTGAAATTGTTAATCGTTAACTCGTAAAACTTGTAAAATGAACTTGCGGTACTTGGTCTATGATATCCTTGTGGAAAAAGCTAGAAACTACAAACGTTTTTTAGAAAAAGGTTTCCCAATAAATGTAGTTTTAACAAACGTTTTTTAGAAAAAGGTTTCCCAATAAATGTAGTTTTTAACATAAATACACAACTTTTACTTTTGAGAAAAGAAAACAGGACTTAGGGAAACACAAGGTAATTCTACTTCAAGTGTATTTTGCAGTAAATTTAAATTGCAGTAACTTGGTGAGTCTTAAAGATATCGAAATGATTCTTGCACAAAAAAACATATTTAAGCTATTTAGCTTCATTTTTTTTCGATTATGTATAGGCTTATCTATTAAGGTAAAAAAAAGTCGCATCTCGAAAATTTCACTACACAAAAAGAAACGTTACAAGAAAACTGCAATTTTCTCACTTTCATTTTGTCAAAACTAATTCGTTAGAATACACATTCATTGAGGAATTTTTTGCAAGAAAAAATTAAGTTTCTCGCTTTATCCAGAAGGAAGATATGATAATGTAAACACAAAATTTAAACAATTTTATATTTTTGAAAAATTTGTACAAAAACGGTTTTTATAAAGAAGGCCATTTCAAACAGAAAAACAAACTTCCAATTTGAAATCAGCAGGAAATTTTTTCTCCAACCTAGACGCACAAATAAATTATTATATTAATTATTATTGGATCTTGTTGACGTAATTATTTCTTTAAATAAGATTGATAAAATTGTAAAATAGTTATTGGGTAGTAATAAAGTGTTCAGTAAAAAATTCGATTTTTATCAGTAAAATATAATAAATGATTAGTAATTAATTCATTTTTACACAGTAAAAAATTTAAATGACAAGTAAACCACGCACAGTATTTTATTAAGTCCAGTAAAAAAATCGTATATGCACACTATTTAGTTTCAGTTTGCACAGTTTAAATAATAAACGCCCAGTAGCTAGGTTGCAGGCTGGAGCTTCGCTACAGCAAACTAAAAGGAAACATACCTCTTGAACTCGAAATGTGGAATTCTACACTCTCTAAATTTACTAAATTCACTAAAAATTACACCCCTTTCATAGGTGCTCTCTTACGTAGCATTTTTTTATACAATTTTACAGAAAACTTTTGACTTAAATTGAATTTAACAATAAAAGCAAAACTTTATTTACTGATTTTTTGATCTTTATTGAGGTAAAAATAGGATTTAAAAAAAAAGTGTGGATTCAATGATCAATTAATACAAAAATTTTGTGTGAGTGAGAGTGAAAACTATTTCGTATTCGGAAAGTGTCAAGCGCTTTTTCTTGTTTTTTTAACGCCACCGCAGAATAATAAAAAAAGGAACGAATTTATCGCAAAAGGGAAAGTGCATGCAAATTTCAATTTCGCAAGTGTTGGTACGAAATGAACATCAGAATTTTTTTTTCAAAACTCAAGAGTTAAATAAACTGAATAAACAATGAATTGCTTGTAAATAATATATAATGTATTATGTAATTACGTAGTAATTGGAGTTTATGTAATTTGTTATAAATATTATAATCGGTTAGCACGCCTCACACTTTTCGGAGATTATTTCCGCTTTCACTGCGTACTTGAACAAATAGTATTTGGTTGCGAGATAACCTTCATGTAAATGCTCTAGTGAACAGAAGTAATTTGCTTCAACATACTCGTTGTCGTTGAATAATGGAGCGAATAAGTCAACAAAAAAATTACTCATCTTAGGGATTTGCTGTCTTAAATGCAGTGGATTTTCTCCTGTTTAATCATTTAGTAATTGCCAGAAACTAAGCCTTAATGAGTGTTTGTGTTTTAACAAATTTATTTATATTTGCATAATTTCGTTTAATTGAAATAACCGGAGGATCAATTGCATTATTATGCAATGAAAGCCTCGAGGGCGATTCAATTTTATGCAAAAGTTCGTCCAAAGTATTCTAGGTAGCTGGAATTCATTATTATTTATTAATGAACTTGTTTATTAAAAAGCGACTATGCAATTTCTCCGTAAGTTTTCTATTAATTTTTTATTTGTAGGTGGATTATATTTTAATTTTTCTAGCACATTATCGAGCTGAAAACTGGTTGCTTTATATTTTGCCAAATCGTGGCCAAAATTACAAATTTTGAAAGATTTAAAGTGTAAAATGTAAACTAGTTGTTATATGGGTCGGCGTAAGAGTGAGCCATAGCCCCGGTCCTAGATTTAGTCTGTAAGCCAGGAATGATGAAGAAGAATGGTACACCAGGGATGAATAAGAGAAGACCCGTGTGCGTGTAAAGTGCTTCATCTTATCTCCGTCGTTACTTGGCACATTCGTGTACTTTACACCGTTATGTTGCCATTTGAAGGCTTCATAAGCTCTTGGTCGAAGGTTAATAATCACCCCAGAATTGGTGGATGCGCCGGGCGATTTTCCTAAATCGCAATAATTAGGTGTTCTTCTTTGCTTTGGTTTTGAGTGATTTACGCGCACATAATTGAAAACAAGCCCAAGATTTGTGCTCGGAGAATTTATGCGAAAAGTGCATACGAAGTGAGAAAGTAGCGCGTCTGCCTCAAGGGCGCAGTTCCTGGCACAACAAGCGGTTCCCATTTATTACAACTTGATGTAATTAAACACAAATTTGCTATTTTACGTGCGTAATGTAATTTAAGGCAGTGCAGTGCAACCGCGACCTTACCGCGCTCTCATTATTTATTTCTGTTTGACTAACTATTACTTCGACTTAGATTAAATAGGGTAATGAAATGTCAACATTTCACGCTGAATGTCACGCCTTTGTTTCGCACGAAGACGCTAATTTATTTATATTTAGGAGAGGCAACTTTCAATCAAACGCAAACCGGCGAAATTCTTTTGCATAAAGTTAATTCCGAAGGATAGCCGAAACCTTCCGTTCTTGTGATGATGGATTATGATGCCACTCTTCTCACTTACAAATTCCGCTCTATTCTACAATCATTTATAACGTCTAAAGTGGTTTGAAATAATGCTCCCTTCGAAACAAAATTTCAGCAAGAATCCTATATGCACGTTTTTTTAAAATACTCTATTTTTAAATGTGGTGAAAATATTAATCTACTAAGCGTGGCGAATTGCAGAGATTTTCCTACGTGTACATCGCTCTATAGAAAGGCTTTGTTGCTCGCTCAAGGACCGCTTCCAGGCCTGCAATTCGCTAACGAGCCTTCCATAAGATCAACTTTTCGCTAAATCCGTCTTTTAATGACGTCTTTTCATCTCATTGGGACTTATCCTTATGGTTTTGCGAAAGAGTTGGCATTAAGAAGGCGCTTTCAAATTTACCACATCTTCTACCACACACCAAATAAACAGAACGAAAAGTTTTATTCCATAAGAACCACGATTTTATTTTCAAAACGTATTTCAGATGAATACGGGGTTAAAAGCCGGTTCTGAGCGATTTTTGAGCCAAAACCGTACTTGTTTCAAGAAATTTTACTGAAAAAAATAGTATATTATATTATAAGTGATAGAAATGCATCATTATATGCAAGTGAGAATTTTGACACTTCTCACGAGCTTTGTAATGGCATTTCGATCACGAGTGATATACGACATTTTATCTTACAGGTGCATTGTAAAAAAAATTTAAAAATGTAAGTAGATCCAAGTAACAGTGTGTATAAAGGGGGTTTGCCAAAGAAAGTGTTGTAATGGCGGAATTTTTTAAAATGGTCAACGTAAAAAATTACAAAACAATAAATTTAACAGGCAAAATTGGTTGCAGCTCATTATCTCTGTGGGCCATAAATTGTTTTTGTTTGGTGTTTTTGTCCCAAAAAAAATTCTTTCAAAAATTAAATATATTTTCGTGTTCAAGATTCATCAAAATTTAGACTTCTTTAGATTCTAGATGGACTTCTGTTTGTTGAACGTGTTTGTATCAACACCTGAAGACACTTTGTGTCTAGGAAAACAAAACTCAATGCTTCTGAAGACATAACATTGTATTAAAATATTATAGACAAAAATCAGCTTTTCGTAGAAAAATTTTAATAAAAAAAGACGCTTCTACTAAAAAAACATATTTGTGGAACGAAACAATAATTATATGTTATGACTATTATGAAAATTGGCTATCAGTTTTCTGTAATTTGAACTGAAATGGACTGGAAATTAAAGCAAGTTTTAAATTCTTCTTCAGACTTGGTTTAAAAATAAAATTGGCATTTTTTTATTTTTTCGTATCATTTTATTGTTTTTTGTTACATGATTATTTTGCATTTTTGTTACTTTCTTATTAAAATTTGGAAATTGCAGAGTTAATTACGCAGTATTTGTCATCACATTTACATCAAAAACAGTTTTCTGATACGAAATTTGACCCTGTTTCTGTGTTTTCGTATCTATATTTTCATCCAGGATTTTTTTCGTCACACTAATGACATTTTTTCAAAATAAATTAAACACTGGACCTAACTTTTTTTACTAAAATTTTTCTGAATAAATTAGCAATGGGCCAACGTTAAAACTATTTAACATATCTGTTTAAAGAACATCCTTACCAAAAGTTTTACTGTAATCTGTTCCTAATTTTAAAATAAAAAAATATAAAAAATGGGTATTAAATTATTCGTTTTTTTTTATTCCATATTCATTAACATTAGTTTAGTTAAAAATGTGCAAGAAAGAAAATAAATGTTCTATCAAATTGTATTGCCCTTTTAGAGCTTTACAAGGGGTTCCTTAATTTCTGTCGGAAGTTAGAAGGGGTTAGCACGGTTAAAAAGGTTGGGAAACACTGTCCTGTAACATTAGCATAGTTCTATGTATCAGTTTTGGTAGTGACTTGTGGTGCTCTAGTTACGAAATAAATAGTCTCATTGTTTTTCCCAATTTTCTCCAGATTTACTCACTCGTGAGTAGAACTCACAGCTTTATCTCTCTTGTGAGAGAAATTTGATTTGTCTCACGGAAAACAATGGTATAATGCACCTAATAAACTGCACCTGTAAGATAAAACATATTTTCCCTTATAGGTATTAAAATGTTCTTGCTATTCCTTTAGACGAGTAGAGGTAGTACACCTTTATTCACATTATTTGATTTAGTTATTTTTTTATCGTACTATTAGGAAAAAGTTGTCATTTGGTGTTTCTTTATTTTATTTGGTGATTTTTTTATTCTAGCGGTGAAAAAATTTTACAAAAACTTTTCACTGTACCTATAAGAAAAACGTTGTATTATACTCGCGTACCGCACTCGTTTCAGGACTCACGGATATTGAACAACTTTTCTTTACTTGTATAATAATCTACTATTAATTCACTTTATTTTGGTAAGTTTAAAATTTCTGTCTTTTAACCAGAAACTTAATAGTTTTGACGCCAATATTTTTGTTTGTTTTTACTTAGTAGATTTTATGTAACAAATTTAAAAATTATTATAATTGGCACATTTTTATCGTTTTAGCTTGATTTTGAACTTGAAAAGTTGCAAACTTAGCCAAAAAACACATAACTGGTAGTTTTGAATTATTTATGTCGAAGAAAAAAGTATAATTTTCATTTTGTAGTTTGTTTTTGGCCCAAGATTGCGCTTTGTAGTTTATAACTAAAAAAGTCTTCCTTAAAGTCATAAATATTTGTTTGTTGATAGTTTGGTAAGGTCAATTGTTATGCAACAAATTTGGGTTAAAATTTTCGTGGCAAATTGCTGATAAAAATGTTAAATTTTACGAACGCACATTTGTTTATTTATCTGTTGATAAATGTTATCTCAAAGTTGTGATAACAACAGTCATCGCGAATTTGACGCAACAAATTCGTAAGTAATTCGTGTTTGTGGCTGTTTAAAATCACTGTATGTAAATCCGTAGTTTTTCCATGGCTGTGATTTATTCGTGTCCCGCTCATAAACAGTTATTATGCTCATGGGAGGGTTATGCAAGCGATATAAAACACCATTTCGAAAAGGAACATTGCAATCTCTTATCTTATACCAACTTTGTCGATATTGATCTCGAACAACTGCCACAGAATAAGTTGCTGTTTCTCGATGGTAAAATATACTTGATGCAAAATAGTTTAAACGATAAGGGACTTGTAATAAGGTTGCGATATCTTGGCTCCAAGGAAGTGGCTTCAAAACTGCGATTTAACATCACAGTCAGTGTTAATCAAATTTTGTACAAGTATGAGCCTTCGAGATATTTTTCCTGCATCGTTCCTAGAACAGGAGGATGGGAGATAAACCTACAAAGTCTCCAAACATTCCATCAAGACTTGAAACTAATCCAGTGCTGCGTGCTTATTGAGGAAAACCAGCGCCTGGAACGAAAATTTTCGGACGTTTCCTTGAAAATCAACAACAAATTTATCGAGAAAAATGCAATTGATGAGACTGAAGCGAATTATCTGGATGCCATCAATCGCATTGAGAATCGACTGAGCTTTTTGAAGTCAAATCGAAACAGTGATGATTTCATGGACAAGATCAGCCAGTTGAATTTTTCAATTTTGGAAGAACCATTCCAGGAAAAGGAAGATTTCAAGAGCGATTATTCGGAATCGCTCCCCAACATTCCAGAAGAAATCAACCTGACTTGTTCTTCGTGTGCGCTCGATATGTTACCGCCGATTTATTTGTGTAAAAAGGGCCATAACGTGTGCAGTTGGTGCAAAGCCAGTCCTTGCAAAATCTGCTCTGAGGCCGTCACCATTGAGCGGAACCGCGATTTGGAAAATATCAGTCGGACGCATTTGCATCAATGTCGATATTTTTCGGACGGTTGTAACGAAAGATTGCTGTACAATGAAGTGCGAGTTCATGAAGCCAAATGCAACTTTTGCAAATACAAATGTTCCATTTGTCCGTATCTGGGACGATTCGATCATTTCTACAACCATTTGAAAGTCGTTCATAGCAGTATTAAAGTCGTGCAAACGACTCGATGCAGTTTTCCCAAAAATACAAACATGTTTCTTGTGAATAAATCGATCGGCATATTTTACTGCCAGTCGGAAACAGATGATAATTGTTTGATTTGGAGAGCTACTTTCTGCGGACCGAAGGAAAGACAATTCTTTTGTGAAATTACTTTCAAAGGAAGCAAATATAAGGAGGCGATTTTTTTGAAACGGCGAGAGAATGTCTACGAAATTAAGAAATCGATTGATGAGCTAAAGAAAATGAAAGCCAAAGAGAAATATGCGGCACTTAGTGTTACGACCTATGAGTAATCATTTATTGTGCAAAATCGGCGAAATAAATAAAAACTTCAACACTTGAACCACTTGTTTCTTTCACCTTTCCAACAGTAGTTGCTCACTTGTGAGTGATTTTAGGGAAGAATAGACAACACTTTTGCCAGCTTTATGTACACAATTTACTTCTTTACATTGGTTTATCTGTTAATTACGTGAAAATGGAACAGCATTGCAGCTGTACAAGAGCAGATAACAGTTTCGCATCACCCTCGACAGAGCTATTGTGAAGCCTTTGATTAATTATTGTTGTGTACAGTAATTAAAACAGTACACATATGGCATAGTTGAAGTTACGTTTGGCGAAAATAAGACATAAATCAATTAAATATTTGTAAATTAGCAATTATTTCCAAATTCTGTTGCTCCCGTCCGGTTTTTCCACGTAAGAAGTAAAAATGTAATCGCATCTGGTCAGCATCCCGGGATCGATTCTCGCCAGAATTCAAGTGCTCCTGAGGGATGCAGAAACCTGCTGCCGGCTATTTCGTTTTTAGGCTTTTCTCATATACGTGTCGGGATGCACAAGTGGTTTTATTTAATTTTCAACTTTTTGAGGAGCAGTTTTATGGCGGAAAGTTTTTGGGCAAAACACAAACGATATATAGATTCAAAAATCAAGTGAAGAGAATGCCAGTTATTTGCTACAAAAAGTTTTCCCGTGTAAAATTCCAGCATTTATGAATATTCAAAGCAAGAATTGTAAGTATTCGAATAACGGGGGCGTAAACAAAGGGTTGGAAACATACATGTATAGATTATAGAGGACTCTATAATTACAACAAGCCAATAACAAAAACATTTCAACGCACAAATAACAAATTATTCAATGAATAAGTACGAAGAATGTTTTTGTATTTTGAAAAGTTTTAATAATATTGATCATTTTAAAAAAACTATATTATTTTGTATATTGTTTGAACATATTAAATTAAGCGAGACTATGCTTTGAAACGGGCTATTTTGGCCCTTTGCATTATTTGTTGAAATTCTCTTTGTTTTCTCGAAATAGATAATTATTTTATTCAGTTTGGCAACAAAAATGGTTTTAATTGAAAAATCCTTTATTCAAACAGTCATTGCAACAACACATTTTATTAGTTTTAACTAAGTTGAGAGTGCTTTCTTTAATAGTTTATTATTGGTTTTATTCCGTTGAATTAATACCTGATTAATACAATTAATACATTAATAATTACATGCATTTTTAAAACCAATAATAATAATAAAAACGACGAACATCTCAGAAATAATTTTTTATTCCAAAACCAAGGCCGATAGAAAAATTTTTTAAAATATAAAAATTGTTTAGAATTAAAAGGTCTTTCGAATAAAAAGGAAATACACTATTCAGACAACGTATAACAAAAATACAGGCTGTTCTAATGATTTAAAAAAGCTCCATAACTGCTTTATTATTGGAGGTATTGATTTTTTTTAGATTATAGTTACGTTTCTGACGCATATTTTAAAAATATTGCGGTACATAAATATTAAATTTATGTCCCAATATAAAAAATACTATTGTTAATACGATTAGTAGAAATGTAAACATTTGGGACGTTCGCCGTTTATTATTATTATAGTTTTAAAAATGCATTTAATTATTTTATTTTATTATCTAATTATTACATTATTAATAATTTCTCCATAATGCCAGTGTAGATTTTGATTAGTTGCGTTGGGTAGAAGTTGAATGATTTCTATAAATTTACAATTTTGTGAAATAATGTTAACGCTCAGCCGTTAACAAGGATATTCAATCTTGCAATTAATACATCTACTTTTCCCGAATTATGGAAGCGAGCTAGGGTATGTCCAGTTTTCAAAAAAGGGGACAATGCTATTATTTGTAACTATCGACAAATTTCTATACTTTCTAATTTTGCTAAAGTCTTTGAGCAGTGTTTGTATCAGGATATCTATTATAGCGTAAAAAATTTCATCTCTCCGGATCAACATGGCTTCGTTAAGGGGCGCTCAACGGTTACGAATCTCGCGCTTATTACACAGTACATTGCAACCAACTTGGATTCTGGTCGTCAGGTAGATGTGATATACACCGATTTTACTAAAGCCTTTGATTCAGTTAGTCATGATATCCTGCTTCATAAGTTAACTTTCTTCGGCTTTTCTTCTTCTTCCCTTCTCCTCCTTCAATCATACCTATCAAATAGAGTTTCCTATGTTTCCTTTAATGGTTTTTCTTCTTTCAATTACTGTGTGAAATCTGGAGTCCCTCAAGGATCAAATTTGGGGCCACTTTTATTTATTCTGTTTATTAATGATTTGTTACTGTCTTTATCCTGTCCTGTTCTTGCGTATGCGGATGATTTAAAAATATTTAATTCTATCACAAATCAAAATGATGCTGACTTGTTACAACTGAACTTAAGTAAAATTGCAGACTGGTGTAACAAATATAAATTACATTTAAATATTAGTAAATGTTGCACAGTTTCTTTCTCTCGATGTCGTTCTCCTTTTCCATCTTCATATTCTATTAACAATTTTGCCCTTGAAAAAAAGGATGCCATTAAAGATCTCGGTATAACTTTTGACTCAGCTATGACATTCATTATCCATGTCGGAAATGTTCGTAATTCCGCCTTCAAGTCGTTAGGTTTTGTTATGCGTATGGGTAAATATTTTTCTGATATTGCACTGTTAAAAAATCTCTATTATGCTTTTGTCTTAAGTAAAATTGAATACGCATGTCTAATATGGTTTCCAATTTATATCTCTCACTCTATACTCCTAGACTCAATCCACCGCAGATTTTTGAAATTTTTGTCGTTTAAACTGGATGGAACTTATCCAGAAGTGGGCACCAGCCAAGACGAGCTGCTTGCAAGACATAACATAGTTGCACTTAACATTAGAAGAGAGCACATTTGTCTCAATTTTTTAGATAAATTACTCAGCAATAGGATCGACTGCTCTAACTTATTGGCTCAGATTCCGTTCAATGTCCCACGCATATGTTCAAGATATGAAATTATGTTCCGGCTCCCAACACCTAGAACTAACATTTTGCGTCGTTCACCACTCTTCATAATATGCAGTCTGGCCAATCATAAATGGGATTAAATTAGATTAAGTCTATTATTTGTATTATTACATTTTAAATTTATATTAATTTTCGTTATTTTTAGTGTAAGAATACCTGCATCTATAATTTCTTATATTTTGTAACAATATTTATTTTTGTCCTGTAACTGATAACCTCGTTGGACAATAAAGATTATTATTATTATTATTATTATTATTATTAAAAAAAAGCTAAGTTTAAATTAATATCTAATTACGTTATTGTTGTCCAATATACACGTACAAGGGAATATACTTTAAAAACCAATAAAAATAAATGGGCGAACGTCTGAAATTTTGACACGTTGACTTAAATTATTTTTTTTACTCCAAAACTGAGATCGATACAAAAAATTTTCAAAAATTGTTTAAAAAATGGGTTTTTCGAACAAAAAAACTACACACTGGTATAACGTATAACAAAAATGAGTCTTAAAGTGTGTTAAATTGTTGATTAGTGACTACTTTACAAACAAGGAAAAAACAAAAGAAATAGTATCAAAACATATGGTTTTGATTGTAAACTACCTTTACAAAATTTTATGAAAATCAATAATTTTTTAGGGCCGGTTTACAGAAAGCAGAAATAACATTTAGTTGAGAATTAAACTAATTTGAATTATGTTGCCATTTAAAATACATTGACAAATGTCAAGTAAACCGGCTCTTAAAAAGTTAAAGAAAAGCTAAAATAATTTTTGGCGCTCTCTAATTTTTAAAAGGTGTAACTTGGTATAAAGGTAAGTTCGGCTGAATCAATCTATTTTAACCTCAACAAACTTTTTTACCTGTTGTCTCAATTTTTTCATTACACCCTGAATAAGAACAAAAAATAAGCTAAGTCATATTTTTTGTGTTTACGAGTGTATTTGATTATTGAAAAATTTAAAATATTTTATTAAATTTGTATTTTTTTCGTATAGTTTATCAAAAACTAAAAAAAGGTCAATTAAATCTTACTTTTCTTTTGAAAACACTATGATAATACCTAGACAATCCGTACAAAAAATAAGTTGATCTGTTCTGCTGTTTGTTTAAGATTCCAATTTTTTCCAAATATTTAATTTAGTTTATTTTTCTTAGCACGTTTAACCTATAAGTAGTTATTAACGATGTTGCCAAAAATTCATTAGAGGTGACTAATTTTTTATCATGTTCAGAAAATATAACGTATTTTTTCTGCTTCAACACTGCGATAAAAAAAATCATTTATTAAATTTGAAATCTCTTTCAAACAAACAATAAGAACGCAGAGTAGATGCTGCAAGAAATCTTTGATTTATTTTAGAAAAAGTGTATAATGCGTTATGTTTATTTATTCTAATTCAGATTTGCATAAGAAAAATGATAAAAAACTAGGAAATTTTTTTACTCTCTAAAATAATACACGTATTTTAGAAATCATTTGATACAACATTTTATTAAAAATTATTTTTTTAAACTATGTGGTTCTTCCAAAAGTTATTAGAAAATTTTTATGCTAAAATGTTAGAAGACGATTTTTTTTTAATAAATGCAGTCTTAATATTAAAACACTGAAAATCGAAAACTGTAATTTTTGTAAAAAAATAAAAAATTAAAAAATGACAGGGCGGCACTCCAAACTTTGCACCTCGGACTCTAATAAGGCTAGAGACGGCTCTGGCTGTGTATTAACTGTATTAATATTATATTGTACTAATTGTTTTTTTTTCTTATTTTAAGACAAATTTAGTTGGTCAGGGCAGGTCAGGTTTTTATGCAAAAAATGCATTTTTTACAACTTCCCACACTTTAATAGATTCTTTGAACCGGTTAAGAGCCCAGTTCTTAAAACCTAATCGTAAAATTATGGCACACATTGCTCGCTTGCAGATTTATTAGGTTATTATTAAACAGAACCCTCGTAAGTCCCACATCAACATGAAAATGGGATGTAGCTTTGAGATACATAAAATCCGTGCACACATTTAAATTTTATTGCACCTTATCTCCGTAATGATTAAATTTCGGATACATACGCGGTATATTTCTTTTTTATCTTTCGAATCGTAATTTACATAACATATTCCGAGTACTGCACAAAATATTCCACAGGGTGCCGTGTTTCATAAAGTTGTTATTTATCGTTGTGTCAATAACCAATGAATTGATGCTGCTGGTGCTTAATTGACTAAAAGAGCATCAGTTCTCGAGGTATAATGACCTATTGTAAATTCATACACAGGACATTAATCCAAGCCTAGAATGTCACGCGTTCTGTTGCATAAATTAGCTCGGGAGCAGTGAATTTTTTTCTGTTTGCGTCGAGCTTTCACGCTTAACTCGTTGGCATCTTATTGTGAACATTGTATTAAATATTAATTTTAATTTGTGTTAGGAGCTGAAAGGGCCGTGAAAATCTAATATTCGGGCAAAGAATACTTACAGGTAGATGCAAAGTAATGGTTTCGTATCTACCAAAGAAATGTTTACAACACGACGAGTTTGTTATCCTATTCCTCTGCGATGTGTAACGAGACTCGCGCGCGGATATGTCTTCTTCTAAAGGTTTATCGTCTCAGACAATGAATTGATGCTTACCTACAAAGAGCAATTTGAAACTTTATGAATGAGTAATGAGACTGCTACGATCATGCGGGGTAAACATACGTATCTGCATGTAAGAGAGCTTTCAAGAAATTTTATTATGGCCCTTTGATCCTTTCACACCGTTGTTTAATAACGCGTCTGTTCGGTTTTGCGGAAAAAAGAATACTTGATGAAGTCGCATATGAAAGGAGAAATCAAATAAAGTCGATTTTTTCTCTTGTAAAACGCGAATGCTTCTCTTAAGCTAAGTCCTCAGACGGAAGTCGAGCTTCAAACTTATCCAGTTTCAGACAAGATTTAGATGGATTTCATGACGTAAAAAACAATCAACTTTGGAACAACTTCTTTAATTCTATTTTTATTTTAGTAATTACCAATTCCGCTGGAACGCTGGATCGATAAAGCAGAGTACAGAGTTATTGCGTCATCTGGTGTCAGCATTATAATTTTTATTAGCTCATTAAATCGAAAGAGTGACTAGAGTTATTGTATGGTGGGAAATTAAATTAAGTTTGAAATATCCGCGGAGTTTTTTTTATTAAAAAAGTACGAACGGATAAAGAAAAACTACTTGGACATTTCTTATATATTTCTCTGTCTTAGAAAACCGATATTGCGACCTTATTTAAAGTTTTACGTTCGGCAATAAAATGTTCGGAGCTGGAAATTTCAAAACAAAAGACACTTGAAAGAGTAAGACCTTGCATTAAATTTGTTTGTGTTAACATCTGTAATAAGTGGTGGATGCGCCGGGAAAGTAGGTAGCATTGCAGCGCAAAAGAAAATACAAAACCATTCAAAGATCGAACGCTTTAGTATCTCAACTCGAGGAAAGATTCTTTAAGGCCGCACTAAAGAAACCGGCTTTCTTTACACATTCATTATTAATGGCATAATCAATAAAATTTTCTTTGTTGGAAATCGTGATCAAAGAGTTTAGAACATCAATGGAATTTTTAATTCAGTCAACATCGCTGGATATGTACAATACCCTCGAGCACTCATTAATTTCCAAGATTTGTTTCCGCACTAAACGTATCACTATACTGAAAGTTTGCCGGAGAGAGAGAAGGAGCGTGCGCTTTTCTACTGAAAAGCATTTCCATTTTAAATTCTACACTGTTTGGTGTGTAAATAAAACATCCGTTTGCGGAAATATAATTCGCAAAACGAAGCAAATACTTTATAGAAACGGAGAACTTTAAGTAAATTATAAAAAAACGACTCCTCCACGCCTAATTAACTTGATTTTAACTGACAAATGTAATAGCGCTTCGTTTGTCACCGAATCCAATAAAAGCGAAAAAACGAGCCTCGGATTTTAGACTATTTGTCTCTGGTTTTAGGACGCAATTATTTGATGCCGCTCCGACAATTTTGAAAAAGTCATTTCTTATTTATTTACTTATGAAAAATTTAATTCCGTCTTGTCGCAAAAACAAGTACATGTTTCAAATAGCGAACCAGTAAACAATGTAGAGTATTTTAAAGAAGAGTTACGCAAATAATTTCAAACTGTTACGTAAACAATGCCCTGAAGCTTTATTATAACAAAGTGTTGGTCTTTGTTGCACATCATCGACAAACAATTATTTTGTTACAAATGCACAATTGCAGTTATTGTTTGCTGTTGTTATTAAACTGAAAATTAGCAGCTTCAAGTGGACTGTTCGAAAACTCGTTTGTCAAATGTATTTTTTCAGCAATAAACAATTAATCGAAGCTTCCGTAACTGAAAATTAACCCTGGCGCTAATAGTGTATCGATCCGTGTTTATATTAGCAGTGATAGTCTTGGCTCAAGGTGTCTAAATGTTGTAAACATAACAGGACAAGGACAACGTTCTAAATCACAGTGTAAACAGTTTGATGAACCGTCGGCTCTCTTCGGTAATTACTCCAGGGCCGGAGTTAGGACGACCGCACATCAACTCCTCTCACACATTTACTTCCGGTCGACCATCATTCTTGTGCCTTTTCCGCCACCGTTATCTTGATGCCAACAGATTAATTAAGGTCCTTGTGGTAGTTTTCAGACGGGAAAGATAGCGATAGATTATGTGTCACAAGTGATTTCAAACCAGGACAGGCGTTGATTTATAACAAGCTTCTTTTGAATTGGAAATGAATGGAGGCGTGCGTATGAGCAAATTTTATTTATACCAAAATTAGATACGTAACTCCACTTGCATTCGGCGAAAATTCATATTTATGCCAAGCAAGATGCCGGCGTTATTGACTCTACTTCATTATAAAACATTTTTTGATTAAAATTTTTAAGCAAAATCGCAAACGTTGTTTGTAGACCGCAAATGGCTTTCAGAATTGTTGGCAAATTTGTGCATTATAGTGTAATCAAATATCTAGAGCGCAGCGCAGTGAGTGTAAATTCATTATTAATAAATTAAATCTTATTAGTAGTGTGCCAAATTTATCTTTGAAGAAAACCCAACGACAAATATCAAATACTGCTATCAATATTTAGTCGAGTAAATGTTTGTTTAAACGCGAGTTAATTAGATTAAAACTA
This sequence comes from Tribolium castaneum, assembly GCF_031307605.1. Classification (NCBI taxonomy): domain Eukaryota; kingdom Metazoa; phylum Arthropoda; class Insecta; order Coleoptera; family Tenebrionidae; genus Tribolium; species Tribolium castaneum. The sequence goes on from NC_087397.1 coordinate 10,589,321, forward strand.
TTCCAATTTAATGAAATTTAAAAATGCTAAGCGTCGGATTCGAAATCGATTCCCTGAATGTGTAAAAAAGAGCCTTAAAATTTGCATATAAATTTATTTTTTCCGTAAGCAAAGGCTTATAAATTTCGTAATTTATGAGAGGCTCGTTTCCGTTACCACGTGAAATAATAGGAAATGAGCTTGTGACCAGCTTCACTCAGAGTGCATTAGAATTTGTTACGATTTGAAACAACTAGGTACAGTAACCATTTTCATTTTTTACATTTAAATGTTATTATTTCCGGTGATAATTCAACGAAATAATCATTTAATAAATTAATTTGTTATTGAAGGCGGTTTATCGATACTGTTTAAAGCATAAATGTGTGACATATAATACAGAGTGACCTAGGGGTGCGTAATCGGTCTATAACTTTTTTGTTACTTGAAATATTGCCATGCCGTTTTTATTATCCGATAGATCGACGTAAAGTCTAAAAATTAAAAATATTTTTATTATACACAGGGTGTTCTATACAGGGTGGTGAACCAAAGTTATAACAAGTGTTCAATAATTGTTCTGGTCAGGTCGCCTATGTGTGGCAATTATCTCAAAAAACATATGTTTCAGTTAACATTACAAAACAAAGACAGATGACAGCTGTCAGTGCTCTCAGTGGTACAAAAATGCGGCCAAAAAATTTTCACGTTCAACTAGGATAATGCTTGTAGAGTAAATTCTTGAACGTCTACATACAATTATCATGATTTGCAATGTGCTTTTTATCAAAAATTTTTAAACGCAAAAATAAGACAACATTTAGACAGTTGACACTAAACTGTATAAACTTATCACGCAACCTACGTTCATGCTAGAAAGGGAAAACCACAGCAAACCACGACCAGGACAATTATTGAACACTTGTTATTTTTCTAAATGGAACACTATATATATATTTGCATAATTACATTCTACGCAAAAAAATAATGTAACTTTTTAAGATACTATGGGTCCACCTCATATTTAACTTTTTGTTTTGAAAAAGACAATTTTTTCCGATAAGTGTTTAAGATTTTTGTCTTTTTTTATTCATTTTATTATTAATTCTTGATGAGTAAAATTTAATTATGTATTAACCAATAATTAAATTACTGATGTAATTAATCAAATAAATACATATTAAAAAATAATTTATCATTTAAAATTCTAGGATACCAAATTTTCTTGTAATAAACATATTTTTTTTTAATTTTTAAAAAATGTTTTAAATTTGTCATACAAATCTTATACCATTAGAAACCTTATGCAAAATGCTATCGATATGTATAAATAAATACATGGTGTAACAATTAGTTATTCTACTTTTGCGTTTTGGTACACCCTGTATGGGTACATCATCTGCGTGTTTTAAGTAAAAGTTAACCATTTGCTAAAACTGCAAGACATTCTGAGTTTTTCTGTGGCAAATTTGTCGGAAAATATTTATTGGCGACTTCGTAGTTATTTTTTAAAAATTGTTTTTTTTATAACAAAAAATTGAATAATTCCGAAACGAAAAGATATAGACCTATAATAATTTGCACAAAGTTACATTATTTTTTTGTGTAGAATCTAATTATACAAAAATATATAAAGTGTTTCATTAAAAAAATATTACATTGGTTCACCACCCTATATACAACACCCTGTGTATAACAAAAATATTTATTTTTAGTTTGTGTACTTTAAGTCAATCTATCGCATAATGAAAACAGCATTGCAATATTTTAAGTAACAAAAAAGTAATAAACCGATTATACACTCTTGGGTCACCCTGTATGTCTTATTATTATGCGGGTCGCCAGGTGCCACGGAAATTTTACCTTAATAGAAAATAAGTAAGTAATAAATTGTAATGATTTTAAGGAAAACATGAATGTTAATTTTTAAACAAAATCACACAAAAAGTGAATTGATTGCATGTTTTTTTGTCAAAATCGTTTATTGGTATAACGAAAGTCAAGTTTCTTGCAAAAACTGGCTATTTTTCAAATAAGAGCGATTTTCAGCGCAATATCCAGCGATTTTGATGTCATTTATTACAAATCGACGTAAAGACGCTGTATGCATTCACACAAGATTATTGCTCAAACTTTATAGCTAATCTCAAACGTATTAAACAGTGTTAAACAGATATAGAGGAATTAATCTGTGGTAAATTTAACATAGCTAGAGGAGGCTCATTTCCCGCTGGGTCGCACACCAATTAAATCAGATATCGAGTGGAACTTTATTACAATCACCGGAAAGTTCGGTCTTGGATTTGTTGTCGAATAGAAGGCAAAAAAATCAAACGTTTAGGAAAACGTGGCTTGCATAGCTGCATTTACGCTCTTCCAATACATTAACACCATTTCAACTCATTCGAGTTAATTTAGAGGAAAAATCGTTATCCAGTGGCCGGCACAGCTTTTCTTTCTCACAATTAAAAATGAAAATTTTACAATGGAAATACTGCCGTCGTTTGAATGTCGAGTAAAAAATCAAAAAGCTTTGCTTTATGTTTTTTTAAAAGGGTATGCGATTCGGGAACATTTTAAACTGAAAAGCAAACGCATTAAGGTGGTTCGGTTTCCATTTCGGTACAATACTAGCAAGATCAATCGAGTGGATTTGTCATTCTGGCCATGTCGTCTGCAGACAACTTTCCGCCTCTGGAACTACTTTATGGAAATGTCATCTTCACAAGTACCTACGCAGTCGATTGCTTTTATTAAATTTTAGGCTTTGCTCTTTTATGTCATCAGTGTTTGCGACGCGTATTTTTGTAACAAGAGGTTCAGCATTTTAAAAAAATGAAATAGTTGTAAAATAGACGCCGCTCCCTGGCGTCTCACTATCGGCGATTTCCGATTTAAAATACTTGGAGCGTTGTACACGACATGAGGGAAAAGTCACAATGTATGCTTAAATTTGACTTTTTGTTGCTTTATCCACATACAAATTCGAGTTCTTATTCCCTCGGCAACTTTTCCGGTTCGCCGCTGCTTCTTTCATCGTCTGCTCGAATTTTAATATTTCTTTTTCTCCTAATTATCATCGAGTGTTGTGCTTAGACAAAGAGGTCGAAATCGGGGACGTAGTGAACCGTAAAATAGAACTAAGTAGAAGTAATACGTACATTGGTGTGTTCCATAAAAGCGTGTGCTGTAAAAACCCGGTTGCCTCCCTTTTACAGCACAAACGACCAAGAGAAGTCTGAATTTATGGCTTTTGTGTCCGTTGCTTTTTCCACTGCTGTATTTTATCAGACATTGGTGATCGACCGAACTCTAAATTTCGGCCTAATTAAACACGTCTCGTTATTTTGCGTTTATTATTTCAAATTGGATGACGGCTCTAATTTAATTGTTCCTGAAATTTCATTTTTGTTGATGATCGACCGGAGGCGGCGCAAAATTGCTTTGAAGTTATGATATACAAACAGATTCGAACTTGGATTCTTGATGCGAAATGGATTGTTTACAACAAAGAGAACTGGCTCAAAAAATTTAACTCGTCTCTATTATCATGACGGGTGTTTGAACTCCACATCAAATTTTACCACTGTACTTTAATTAAAACTTTTTCACGAGCTTTGAATGGAAATTATTGTTTTTATCGTCGGTTTTAAAAATTTCATGCTCGTATTATGACTTGAATCAAGTAATTAACAAATTCGTATGGTTGTACTTTTTTAAATTATTCACACAAGTATGTTGGAAATGTGCAAACTTTTACGCAAATTGCTGCAAAGTATGCAAGAGACAATCTCAAGTTAAAACTTTCCGCAGATGTACAAATTGTTTCACTAATTAATTGTAGTGGCTTGATATTTGGCAATTTTTATTGTTGCTATGTTCGATTATTGAACAATTTATTATCGACTGTTTTCCCAATAAACTGAGTTCAACTTGAAGTGAATGCAATAATTTAATATAAACACGCAAAACCAAAATACTGCATCCTGCCCTAAGGTAAAACCAACGTTGTTCTGCTTCACATGAAACGGTTTCGTTGAAAGTTGGTGCTAACTACACACATATATAGCTTGTGTAAAAAAGGAATAAATCGTTTGAATACCTTGAATGCTTGATATACAATTTCGACTATTTTTGCTCATTTTGAGCACAGTTTTGAAGACGAATTATTTACCAGGTGTGGCAACCTAATCGCACACCTAAGAAAATGGCAATTTATAATTGCCACACCCGGTATTTTGGTCGAAATTTACCATATTTTAGCATGTTTGAAAGATTTAGATTATTATTAAACAATAAACGTAAACTTACTTTTTTTGTAAGATATTCTTAAAATTAGCCTAAAACAACAAATTTACAAAAATTGGGTTACTTTTTGTTCTTTTTTTGAACCGAAACCATTTTTATTTTCCGACATTTTTACAATTTACAATTACAATAATACAATTTTACAATTTTACAATAGACATTTTTGTATTTGTCTATTTTCAAAGGATTGTGCTTGGTTTTAAGCCAAATACTCACGTATTTTTTTGATTTCTTCTAAATTGAGTAAAAATAAATTAATTTGCTTGAATATAATTTATTTTTAAGCCAAAAATGTCTTATGTCGGATTATTTTTTCGAATTTTGATGAAAAATTATCCAATTTAATTCAAACTGAGGTGGTTTCTCAACCTGTTGGAAGCAATTTACCTCGAAGTTACTTTAAACTTACGCCGTTAAGTATGTTTTAAAAGATAAACACTTATTTCGCTGAAACAACCGAGAAATTACCAATTAATTTATCTAGCTTATTGATTTTGAGTCAGGAACTCATTTACTTATAAACTTCTTCAAAGAAAACTACAAACACCAAGCTATAAGTAAAACTGTGACATTTTAGCTTGTTTTTTGATACATAAATTTTATTTCACTATTTTTTTGACGAGAAACAAAAAATTTAAGAGGAAAATGGACACTATTTTGGCTGGTTTCACGTATTTCGTATAATGTTTTCTAAATTCAGAAAAATTATTAACTCATTCTGTTGAATTTGATGTTATTTTTTATTTATATACAATTTAATTTTAGGAAACTTTGTTGAAATATCACTTAATTTGGTTCAAATTGACGCCGTTTCAGTTTGTGCCAAGCAATTAGCTCAAATTATTCTAAACTTGCATTATTTTGGCTTGTTTTAAAATCTTTACTTAATATTTAAACAAGAATATCATTTTTGTAAAAATATGACACAAAATCACACTCTTATTATATCATTATAAATGACTGTTACTTTTATAGTCTGTTTTGTTCTTTAATGATTCTCACTTTCGATAACTGCGTTAAAAGAAGCTGAACAATTACCAGATAAGTTTAAAAATTATATTATATTTTTAATAATTTTTCGCAACCTAGAAGATACAAATTTTGCAACGTAGTGTCATTTTTTCAGAAATGTCATTAGAAATGATAACATTTTATTTTATAAATTCAGTAGTAATATTAGTTAATTTTGATTAATAGTTATTTCAAAAATTCTGAAAAAAGTTACTGCAAAGAGAAAATGTAAGTTAAAAATGTTTAAAAGTGTTTAAAATCTTAAAACAAATCACAAAATTACTTACTTAGGCCCGATTTCTTGTACATTTAGGACCGTCATTAATTTAATTCGCAATTAAATGCGGGATTAAGTGATCACATGACCAAATCGAAGCAATTGGATTGGTCCAATTGCGTTGTTAACTTTTAACATCGTAATTAACTTTAACTGAGCTTTCTATAAACTTCAACTAAATTTTCTCTTTCTGTTAGTTGCTAGAGTAGTGCGTACCTAATTGGCGTTGCTATGTTTTAACTGAGGTTTAAATTTTTCTCTCTGATGAATACAGGATGTATTAAAAATACGTGTCTTAATTTTAACAAGCAACAGAGCTCAACAAATTAAATGTTCATTCTATTTGTAATTTTTCAATAAAAAATTTGCAAATTTATTTGAAATTTGGAAAAAGGTAACACACTGAAATGTATACCCGCCTATGGGTACAAAAATAGGGTCTAACTATTTTTGTTGTGATTGAAACGGACAATTTAAACAATTTAAACAACAATAAAAATTGTTGCTATAAATACAAATTAATTATTAAACACGCTTGTTTGCACAAAAAAATGAAGGAAAACAGTGAAAATGAATAATAATTTTGCAAAATGTTTAGAAAAGTTATTGTATTTGATGAGTTTTACTACGTGTTATGTATTTTTGATACACCCCGTATGTTTCCAGAAACTGGGCCTTAACTTGGTTAAAGTTGGCGTTATTTTACCTCGTTTTTTTCAAACACAAAACTTTGCGTTTATTAAAAACTTTTTTAAATTAAAATTAAAACAAACTTTTAATTTTTATGAATCGTTCTAGGTTTTAGAGAAATTCTAGTTATCGATTTTAATTCGTTGTTAGTGAACAAGAAAAGAGAGAGTATTTGATAAGTTTTTAATTAAGTGCACTTATTCTTGTAGTTTTTCAGTTAACTCATTTAATGAACGTTTTTTTGTTACTTACCTTGTTTTATTAATTAGCTCGTGTATAAAGTAAGGGAAATGAATGCAACTTTAACGTATATTAATTTAATATTACTTTGAATGCAAATATACAATTTGAGATGAACATTAACTTTGTCCTGACTCAGCTCACTCCCTACACATCGTCACCATCCACTCGAAAATATGTACACAAGTTCACTGAAAAACCGCCACTTTTACGTAACAGCAAACTCCAGCATCACTGCCAGGAGCACCCCCTGGGTGGCCCCCATGTGCCCCACCCCCGACTTAACCCTCGTCCCATCATCGGCCATCACGCTGCTGGCGATAACCACCGGAGCTCCGGCAGCGGAAACGCTCGACACTTCCGGAGCGACGCACGTGGTCACCTGGGGGGCGGTGTAATTGTCGATTCCCTGGCAGCGCAGGCGATGTTCGGCCAAACAGGCGCTGTAAGCGATGGCGTGCGGGATGTAGCTCTGGTCGAAGGTCCCGGTGAAGAGGGTGGTGGCCAGGGGACCTAGTGCATAGACGGGCACGTCCTCGCCGCCGTGGGTGGCCCATTGCCGGGGCACAGCCGAGCCGTGCACCTGGTTGCGGTCTTCGGAAGCGGTGGTGGTGTTCATGGGCACGATGCGAGGGGTGGCGTAGCCGGGGCCGTTGCCGTAGAGGATGGTGGTGTAGGGTTGGCCGTCGATGTCGGATACTTTGCTGTCAGGACCTGAAAATTATTGCATGGGACTAAAAAGGGAATTTTTAGTTGCTGACATGTCAAGTTGTTAATATTTTTTCAAACGAGACGCTACTCCATTTCGGGCTTTCACTTTACTCGCTACCAATCTAATCCTTCAGATATCCGAGACGACTAAAAACAAGCTTGAAGGCTGTCAGCTGAAATCCTAGTAAATAGTTGATGTAATCACAAGACGAAATCTAAGTGTTTTTTGTTACATTTTTGTAGCAAAAAACAGAAAAAACAACTACTAAATTAAGTCACAATTGACATTATTTTGCCAGTCTTTTTAACGCAAATACTCAATAATAATAATAATAACAACAATAATAACAATATAACAATAATAATAATAATAATAATAATAATAATAATAATATAATAATAATAATAATAATAATAATAATAATAATAATAATAATAATAATAATAATAATAATAATAATAATAATAATACCTAATAATGTAATAAGTTATTACCAATATTTCTAAAACAAATAATGATAATGATGATGAAGAAAAGAACATAAAAAAATATATAAAAACCATAAACAAATAAACATAGTGATTAAAACTGACGATCCCTAATAAATAAATAGATACTTAAATAAATAGACTTACACGAGTTGAAGAGAAAGATCCGTAGTTGGTTTGCAAATAATTTCGTGTAAATCGTTTAAAAAATAACTAATTTGACTGAAATTTCCATTAGTGTGGCTTATTGTTAACGCGTTCACGCGTTATTTAGTAATAAAAATGGTCTTGTTTTATGCAATTTTGTCTAAGCTCGACAAAATATTACCTAATTTCGTCCATCAAATTTTGTCTTCTACGGAAGACTATAAATTAGAAGACGCAACGAGACAAATAATCGCAGGATTTTCTGAACCAAAAAAATAGTATGGCATAATAAAAACGAAGGCGCTTTGAGCGATATACAGAGTGATTTAAAAGTACAGTACAATCTCTCGGGTGCTAATTAAGGACATCACACAAAAATGTTTGCCAAAAAAATGTTTGAGCCTTTTTCACAAAATATAGCTCTTCAAAGACAAATTTTTAAGTTAATTTTTTGGTGTTTCAAATCATAGTTTTTGACATTAGTTACCAGAATTGACAGTAGCTCTTGCAACATGAAACAAATATCTGTTGAAAAAAATTAACAATTAATGTCTTATGATGTGTAAAACAATTAAAAAGCTTCTAAATTTGACATTCTAGGAAATAATAGAACAACAATCGACCGTTGTTAAGAAAAAAAAATTAAAAAATATATAAAAAAAGTTGCTTGAAAAAAAATCTGACTTCATTTTTGTGCTAACTGAACGTTTCTTATCACCATACGAGAGTTTGGCCGACACTTTTGAAGCCTGTATGCACTGTCTTGACTCCATAGCGTTTTAAATTAATTTGTAAACACTACGAATATGGTTGAAGATACAAAAAAGTATAAGGAATGTAGTTGAAGAAAAATAAATTTTCTAAAAAAAGTCTACGACATTATATTTCTATCTTCAATTGTTTAAACATAAATTAACCTTCAACGTCTTTGAACGACTTTGGAGTATAAATGCTTGAAGATAAGTATATGATTGATAAGAGTTTTTTGTAGGAAATTTAATTTTCCACATTTTCTTTTCCTAACATTTTTCTTGCATTTGTAACCGTATTCGTTTTAAAAATGTGGGAAGGAGTGCAAATCGGTAAAAGTTAGAATTTTTTTGCATTATGTTGAGAGTTACGATTGAAAGTTTAATGCTCAATCTGCCTGTATTTTTTTGTTTGCTATATGTGGTCCGTTGATTTTCGTAGAACCGTTATAAAAAATGATAATTTTTTCAAATTCATTGCACTGAAAACTTGACGGTAATTATGGTAATGGAACAACTACGCTCTCTGGTTCCAATAGCGGAACTATCGAGGTAGGGAACGTTTTATTGGTATGACGTTTCACATCCTAACCTTTTGTTGTCCGTAATGCCGCCTCAACTATTTTGGTCTGTTTCAAATATTTTTGCTTGTTATTTTGTAAAATTTTAAGAAAACATTGAAGAAATCGTATATTTAAGTCTCTTTTAGGCATTTCATCTTCTTTTTAAGCTACAAACTCGTGATAACATAAGCACTGTAACACTGTAACTTTTTAAGATTTAGCCAAAAAACAGAGATTATTATCAGTTCAATGAAATCGCTTTGTAAATTGTTTGGAAAGTAATAAAAAACTACAAACTTTGGTCAGAATTATGATGTTTTGGAGCTAGAAGCTCACGTTTTTGTGATATTTAGCTAACCCAGAGCGAAATCATGCGAAAAATTATAGTATTTTGGTGAATTGTGCACAAATCGTCCTTTTTTAAACAAAAAGGTGCAATTTGCAATAATGCGTAAAATGCAAACCAAATTACGTCAAAATTGGCTGTATTTTGTTTTGTTGTAAACAAGTTGCGCTTTTCATTAACTTTTCCTTTTTAATTAAAATTTAAAAGAGTAGATAAGACGTTGAATAAACTTTTAATTTGTATTTATCGTTCAGCGTCTCAGAGAGATTCTAATTATTATTATTGATCCTTGATATTATCGAGAGAGAGTAGTTGATGAGTTTTTATTACTTTTTTGTTATTGTTAATTTTGTGATCTGCAAATTATAATAAATTGCACAAGTTTGCTATTATAATACTTTTTTTCTATGCCATTGAATTTGTTACTCTTGTCGCCAAAACAAGCTAAAAATTATCAGTTAAGGTCGAAAATGGTGTTATTTTGGCAATTTCCAGCGATGTAACTTATTTTGCAAAATTAATTAGTTTTTCTAGAAACTCTGTTAATTCTTGAGCTAGATCTTTATTTCGCGCTGGATTTCATCAAAACTAGATAAACCATCATGTAGGATGTAGGTAATTGTTACAGTACCTACTATTTAATTATTTTAATAAACAAATAAGTAATAAGTCAGTCTACAATAAGTTTGAAGACTGCCAACAGAAATCCGGGCAAATAGTCGCTCCAATTTTTTGTAAGATTGAATTATTTTCGGCAAAAAAACCCGAAAGATTATCTTTTCGATTAAGTCTGTGTGTACTGATGTGGAGGTAATTGGAAGCGACACACAGAAACCCGTTTTTTGCCCTGTCAAAAGAAAAACAATACTTGATCGGTGATCCATTACAGTTAGTCGGCGACTATTTTTCACAAAATTAGGAAAAAACATTTTATTTCAGCGGTGGAAAAGTTGAGGCGAAGAATCCACAATGAGTTCAAATATCGAAAAATTTTTCTTTTTTCTGCATCGAACGCTTTGGTCGTGCACGAATGCACAGACATTTTAACTCCAACTTCTTGAATTTAAAGTTTGTTATTTTTAAAATGAAGCGAAAAAACACCAGAGTGTTTTATCCGGAATATTGATAGGCGAAAGGACTCAAATGTGGGTTACGTAACGTGGCATTTGCTCGATCAAAATGCTAGTTTACATTGAGTTTATTCCAATTTGGTTAGAATGGCGTGCGTCAACATTCGCTGCATCCGCTTAATGTTGATAATTGTAAACAGGGAAAGCCGATTAAAAATGACAGAGTTTTGATTGCAATCGAATTGGTTTAAATAATTTACCTAGGATCGGGTGTCCTCTCGGCGTGGCTTGGCCCCCCATCGTGAGGACGTGCGAATGATCCGAAGTAACAACAATTAACGTCTCTGTTGGGTTTATGAGGGCCAGAGCCGCCAGAAGGGCCGTCTCCATCGCCAGCGTTTCGTCTAAAGCCCTGTAAGCGTTGTTGTAATGGTGGGCGTGATCGATCCGTCCTCCTAGAATTATTCAGCAAATCATAAACAACAAATCGGTATTAGTAAGTTCAAAATGAACAATGTGGTGAGGGGTAAATTAATGTGTTGTTGTAAAATTCGATCACATAACCCGCAGTCCAAACAGATAATTAATATTTCATTTCCTGGTTTATACCAAATGGAATTTTTCCCATACGCTGGATGTTATTCAATTTTTGCTCAAGCACGAGTCATAAGTCAGAAAGTTTGGAAGTAGATTAAAGTGCCGTTCATGAATTGAATTCAAAATTTGCATAATTGTGTCGTTGAGCGGATTTTTTATTTTTTCGATTAGTATTCCGAAAAGTCTTATTGTTGCACTTGAGTTATTGTCTCAGAGATTACACTTGAATGAATAATGAGTTGCAAAGTTATGTAAATGTTTGGAATTACAAAATACAACCATGTTTTTTCATTTCGCCCAAACATAAATCACTAACGAAAGAAAAATACCACTCGGGTTTATTAATTAAAAATATCGCCAGAAAAGAGCGAAATTATTGCGATAACTTACCGCAATCACCGGCCATATAATAACATGGCCGTTCTGTATGGAAAGATCAATATTTTCTCACGGAAGGGTTAAAGTTGCACCAGGTGCTACACCTACCGCAAGCTCAAATGACTCAATTTTGCGTTTTTTCATTACGCTCAAATTATGCTATAATTTCATTTTTGTGTATCGGGGAATTCAAATACGATGTAAATTTTTCCAATAATCATCCATTAATCGTATTGTTTCGTCTGTTCACTTTATTGCTTTGTGATTTTATTAAACCCCAAATCCGCTGTAAACTGGGGAAACAGATTTATTGATGTAGAGCTTACTGACATCCTCGAGCCAATGGAATGACTTACATGAATTATTGCAAGGAAATAACAAGACTCAAACTTTACTGAATGTGTGCCAGAAATAAATACTTTCGCGCCCAAATTTTTTTATTAAATTATTTCGCCAGAATGAGGAGCATAAAGAAAATACATGTATAAATTTATGGCGCTCTTTCCTGCTTTCCTGAATTACTTTACGGCTATGTTTTAGACGTAGCGCTTAAATTACTTCAACTATAAAATATTATAATTTCCGAAGCAACGCTACAGGAAGGAGACGATACAAAGAGGCAAAAAATTAATTAAGATTTTTCTAGTTCGATACATTAAGCATCTGTGGCAAAAAGTGTTTTTCTTTGCTTTTGTTGGAACACGCTCTCAAGTAATTTAACGCTTCTAGGCTTCAAAGTTCAAGGTTCGCCGCTACCTGTACTTTTTTGCTTAAAACACTCAGAATTTAGAAATTTCATAAAGTAATGGTGTCAAAAGCAGGGTGCCGAACACAGCTTGACGCAAATGGCTGCGGAATGTCGGTGTTAATTTTTCGTACAGTAGCCTTTATACATTGGTAATTATCGCCAACACTCGAACAATTCGTTTCATTCAAGCATTTCGGTTTGTGCCAAACTAATAATCACTTTAGCCATAGGACAATAATTTAGTCTAAACAATAAACTCTCCGGAGCATACAGTTCATTGTTAGCTTAGTGTATAAACAGACAAGTATGTTGCTATTGAACCGACTGAAATCGCTGTTAACAACTTCATGCTCGAATCGTAATCAGCTATCGATTATCCAGTACAAGAAACTGCGAAACTTTTCAAATATTTCACGAAAATTATACGACTTTTTGCTCACCTTCGACGAACAAGAAGAAGCCTTTCGGATTTTTCAACAGGATGGAAAGGGCTGAACGCGTCATATCAGCCAGGGAGGGATCCCCAGAAGGGCCAGCGTCACGATCGGCTTCAAAATCCATGTGCGAATAAGCGAATAAACCTGGTAAAATATTCATTGCTACAGCTCCAAGTGAAGAATAATTTTCTTATAGTGCACGTTGACAAGGAGGAGCGATTTTTTTATTTCAAGCCACAAACCAAGTTAGTAAATTAACCTTATGAATTTCTTAGACTCAATATTGATAATATTGATATAAATAAAATTGGGATATCCTTTAATGACGTTTCGAGAGTATAATTTTCCTTTTCTTCAGTTAAACAAGTATAATGCAAAAACTTTACATACTTGAGTGGTGAAAGGACGACTGAAGAAACGTCATTATATCTCAATATTCTTTAATTCTCTTTTTATTTAGAACTTTTTTCATATATCACTATTGAGTCTATAAAATCAATAAGGTTAATTTACTAACTCTGGAATCTCTCTCTGGCAAAATATTTTGTTTATACCATTATCATTGCAAAAAATTATAACTTATAGACTAGGGAAATTTAACACAAGTTATTATATTGATGCAAAACATCAAAAAAATTGCCCTAAATCTACAATTTCCTACTAGGTTTTACCGAGAATCGCTTTTATGCTTTTATTTAAAAACAAAAAAATTTAACTCGTTTAATTTGTGCAAAAAATTGTTAACTTTAATCTGGCTTAGTGAATATAATGATTAGCCTTTTTGTTGAATTATATCGTTTTATTTTATTTTTATCGTTTGATTTTTTAAATGATAATACGAGTTAATAAGAGGAGACTTAACCGTTTGTAGGTGTAGGAAAAAGCAATGTTTTGTTAGTTTCCAAAAATATTTCAATAGTATCAATTTGTTTTCATGATGTAAAAGAGAAATTTTTATTTTTTTGTAATAAAAGCATGCCTAACGAGTTTTCACGTTTGTATTTTAAGCCATATTTTGTTCAACAAACGTATTTTTCAACGAGAATTTTGCCTTTATTTTGGCTTGTTTCATTGATTCTAACTTTTTCAAATTCTATTTTTCGAGCTCTACCATGGGGATCTCAGTTATTATAGGACATACGAAGTCGGTTAAATTGGGGTAAAGTTGCGTATTTTTATGTTGACATTTTTATGTGTCATTTTTAGTTTTTGTATTATTGAGAAAATACAAACATTTATTATTTCCTTTTTTTTTAACGAAAACCAAAAGTAGACATTTATAAGTTCTTCAGGCACTTTTTTACAAGAAATCTAAATCTGTCATCGCCTTTTCCAAGGCGTTCTTGATGTAAGAGTTACAACACTGAACTCTGGTTTTTCTTATGGACGCCATATTTAATACTTTGTTTTTGGAAAGTATTTTTGTTTTTGATTACAACGATGTATTACATGATATGATCGAATCTTACATGCAGGTTAAAATTAAGAAAGAAGCATTCTTGCAAAGAGTGCTTTAAAAAAAAAACGCCAAAAATTTTATTTAAGAAACAAAATTTATAACTTTGTCTTGTTCTGTTTTGCGAAGAATAAACTTCTAGCTTATCATATCGTTTAGTTTTTAAATAAGTAAGCTTGGCGAAAATGTAAACCTTCCAGATCCAAATTCATAGCAACTTCCAAAATCTAGTTTATACAAAAACAAAATTGTTGACGTTTTTCCAAAGCACTCTTCGCAAAAATGCTTTTTTCTTCATTTTGATCAGCATGTAGTATTCGATTATGTAATGTGGTACACCGTTGTAATCAGAAATAAAAACATTTTTCAAAAATACAAAAATCGAATATGACGTTCATAAGTAAAACTAAAGTTGAGTCGAACACCTTGAAACATTTAAATTCCATGTAAAAAAGTGCCTGAAAAACGTCTTAGTTAAAAACGTCTAGTTTTTTTGGTTTTTGCTTGAAAAAAATAAAAAAAAATTACAAATTTCGGTTTTTTCCAATAATTCAAAAATGACACATCAAATTTTTTTCAAATAATTGTTCGGCATAAAAATGCGCAACTTTAATGCTTTAATTTAACCGACCTCGTATCTCTTACAATAACTGAGGTCCTGGTAAACACCCTATACGTGTATCATTTCAAAAACAAAATCTCTAATTTTTTACTAAGAACCTTGCCTTAAAAAAATTGTTTTCGAATTGTTGCAGTAAATTGAAAATAGAATATTATTATACGAGTTTTACGATATGTTCTATTATGACACGAATGATTTTGGAGCACGTCGAAGGAGTGCTTCAGTAGAATAAGTGCCACAATTATGTCTTATAAAACGAGTGTAATATACTATATTTTCTACTTTCTATTTTTGTTGCATTTTTTTGTTTAGTTTAACTCATCAAAATCTGCTCAAACTATTTCTTCATATAATTTTGTTTTACTAAAAGGAGTTGCACATTGTGAAACTACTTTCAACAATTTGTCAAACCAAAGTAGAAAAAATTAATTATATCATTTAAATTCTTTAGCTGCAGCTGATCGCCTTCGCTTATTTTCCAATGAGAATCGTTCTTATTTGGAAGAAATGTATAATTTTTGGAAAAAATTCTTTTTTTCACTTCACTTTGTACTTTTTTTTGAGAAATGCTAGTTTCAGAAATTGCAAATATTTGTACTATAGTAAAAAGATACGAAAATGGGTCGTATGATAAGGACATGAATCCATATAAAAAAGTGAGGGGAATAAAACCAAATTTATTAAAACGTAATTTCAATAGAAACTGAAAAACAAAAAATTGTCAGTCCTGGGCGAATTTCGCGCGGAATGTCCTTAATAAATTTCAAGTAACTTTACCGAGCAAGTAGTCGACTTGATTGGGGTTAATTTTATCGAGCTGTCCTTTATTCCAGACGTATTCAGCTTTGAGTCCACGCTTTTTCTTATCTCGAACCCAGTCATCGATGAGATTACGTCCATCGAGGCGCCGACCTTCCTCTTTAGTTTGTTCTGGATCGTGGGCAACTTTTGGCAACCAGTGTCGCCTTCCGCCGCCCAACAAAACCTACGAAAAAAATTACAACGGATTTTTAATTAGATTCGGTGATGGAAAACATTGTTTCATTAAGCTCGACGTTATCTGATAGCAAATAATTATACAAGAAACATGCCTCACTGCTTTAATTAAGTTACAGGGGCGTTGGATTCGGCTGCAGCCTCCAACGAATTAATATTTTACAGATGTTGGCAGTGTGAAGCACAAACTTTACTTTTTTGTACAAGTAATATCAATAATAAAAAAGTTATGAATTTACGGTCCGGTATTTAATGTTGCAGCACATGCAATCAACTGGATTGATATTTATTACGGGCACTAAATATATACAACGATTTTTTGCGATTTTAGTCTAAAATTATTATGTCCGTTTTAGCGTAAATTAGGGTGTTTTATGAGTTGCAATAACAGTGTTTATTAATAATCAATATTGTTCAAATTTCGCCAAACACAACTTCTAACGTTTCACCAACAAAGCGAGATTTTCGCTTGAATAAATTCAAAATATGGAAACTAAAACCTTGCTTTGTAAAAGACAATCTGCCGTCTTTACAGTCACAGACAGATTTCAGGAGCGGTTTTATTTTACGTTGTTGGGTATTACAGTTTCAAAAATGGAGGCACGTTAGTTTAGCAAATTGAATTTTGTAAGTTGGTGCTGAAGAACTATTAAACTGCAATAAAGATGTACCGATTTATCGCCAAACGATTCCAGATTTCAATTAGGGTTCGATCGACATTGAAGAATTTTTCAGGAGCGATTTGTAACCATAAATATGATCGGTTTCCTAATAATGAATCGAATTTTCGAGCTTAGGAAATTTATGTAACGCATTTGACACCGATAAAGCACTCTTGTGTATGTTTCCATTAAGTTTATTGGGTATTATCTCTACCATACGTAGTAATCGTAAATTTTAACGGGGGATTACTTCGAACTAGAATTGCAACAGACTGACCCACTCTGCGGCAAATGACTTATGAAAATTGAATTTATTTCACGCCACGGAGTGAATAAGATTGATTAGTTCTCCTAACCCCGAAACTTTTAACAATTCTTGTCCAGTTTTTCGAGTTTGAATTTTTCCTCGTAATTAATTAAGTTAGGTCTCCGGTGATGAAATAACCAAATTATAATTTTGTTGGTAATGTTCACATGGCTTAGAAGGAAATTAAGATTAACGATCACCTCTTACAACCCTGCTTTCTGGCCCGAAACTCCCAAACTTTGCAATGTTTTAATAAATACAATCTCTGTTTAACTCAACAATTCCTCAACACCGGCGCAAATAATTAATCATGCTTTTTGATCAAATTTTACGTTGCCGAAAACAATACTTGGAGATCAATAGTTAACACGACACATTTTGCTGCATTGAATTCGAGATATCGCAGTGTTGGTGTAATCATTCCATCCGGGATGATCCCAAATTGAAATTCCGAGCACTAAATTCGGTAATTACAATTAACAATAACAAGTCAAACGGTATATGCAAATTGGACACTTTCATTTGGAAGACTTTGTTTTCCAAACACACGATACTTTGTTGTGGGGTTTCGTTTGAAGTAACGACGTCTAGAAGCTTTCATTTCACTGTTTTTTTCTATGGGTTTTTTTTCTGTGAAAAATAACATTGTCAAACCTGCCCGAACTGTACACGTGTTTATAAATCATCCGTACAATCGGCACGTTTGCATTCACACATTTTAATCAACAAAGTTCCTTTCATGTAACGTTTATTTAAAAAATTTTTCAAAGTAATGAAACGATTTACAAAGTGTTCAATTCAAAAGACCAAAATCGTATTTTTTCCGACTGTAAAATTGAGGTTGAAATAAGCAATTATGGTGGATGCGCCGGGTTAATTGAATAAAACACTTTTCTAAATATTTAAGATAAAACATTCAAAGCAGTCATCTTTCGGAGTCATAATTTATCAGCACTGGTTTACGCGTCAGTGGAGCTCAATATCGAGCCTCTGACATGTATTAAGGCCAGATAAACGTAATTGCGTCCAACGTTAATGGTCACTTTGTAGCTGAGAATTCTCATTAGACACACCTGTGAAGCAATAGCTGAGCCACTTTTCTCAAAATATTTACAACTCAGACGTGTCAATAATTAGGCCGAGATCCTGACACATTTAATTACCCCAACTCGTGAAACGATTACCTACTAATGCGTAGTTGGAACTAATTGTAGATCAAACGTTGTTCACTCCCTAATGACTTGAAATTAATTAGTTAAATCACGAGTTGAGAAACTCTTCGATGGCCGAATTGCTCTACTTACGTTGATGTTCCGTCCAGGATCATTTTCGATGAGTTGCCGAGCTAAATCCTTGCAGGATTTTCGAGACGCTGGCGGAACTTTCGAATCGTCCTCCCAATAGCGTGACGGAGAATGACCATACAGAGCTGCGGGTGTGGCGTGAGTTATTCGGGTGTTTGTCACAATTCCTGTCGATTTCCCTGCAAACCATTAGCTAAGTAAATATCCCGCTTTTCTAGTCCACAGTTTATAAATCCTGCTGATGTTAGTCTTGCGAATACACGTTTTTTGTTCCTGATGCAAATTTAATGGCTTAATTACCATAATTTCATGAGACGTTTACTAATTTCTTACTTGTAGTGCAGTCAATGAACGCTCATAAGGACTTGTTGGTTCGAACCAGAATTGTTGACTTCAAACATGTGTTTGGACTAATTAGGAAGTAAACATACTAAAAGCTCCAAGTTTCAGGAGGTAAGCACTGCAAGAAGGTGCCTTTTCCAGATATTACGTCTTTTTTTCATAAAAGTTTGCAAAAACATTGATGTTATTTTGTTATATTAGTGTTATTTTTTCTTTTGCAAGCGCGTTCATCATTTTATTTATTTAGCGAAAAAAATAAAGAAGTAAGTAAAAGATGCCCGAAAATAACAAAAATAAAGTTTTTATTCAAATTAAATTTTTTTTCGCCCATTTGAGCAAAATTATGCGATAAACCTGAATTCAAAAATACTAGAAAAATAAATAAATAACACAATATTTTTCGAAGTACATTCATAATTTTTGTGTTTTTTTACAAAATATTGCAAAATTATTTATTTCTGAGTATATTTGGCATTATTATTTCTATCAGATTTAGTAATCTTTTGATCTTTTAGTTCGAAATTAACCAAAATGCATTTCGACCAATTTTACTGATTTTTTGGCTTGTTGAAATTTTGCAAAATAATTGCGTTTTAGGGTGAAAAAATACAAAAGTATCATGGAAACAAATATTGTTAATTTTTTTATTTTTTCGGCTCAATAATCTTTCGAAAAAACTGAATCTTTATTCAGATCACAGTGTAGTTTATACAGGGTGGTCCAGTTTAGCTACTGTCTTCTGGAGTCCAATTATTATTTAAGTTGGAGTTTTGTTATTTTGTAGATATTATGTATACTCTAGGACACATTTCAGAAAAATATTTTTGATTATAATACATGTGTTCCTAAAAACGCCAACGTCGCATTTTTCTCAAAATTAGCTCTTATAAATTATTCATGCACTTCAAAAAAATAATAGCTAATGTAATTTATAGTTTCAATGAGTGATCTAATTATTAATAACTATTTCACAATTTTATTTAAAGAAATAATTAGGTAAAATGCGACGTTGGTGTTTTTATAATTTTGAAACAGCCAATACGTCTTGAACAACAGACAACAGACAACAGCAAACTTATTATTTATTTATTATTTGATTGATCTGAATTACTATAGGATGTTTACAACTTATTTTCAAACTTCTTAAACTTTAGAGCCTTTTATTTTGTTTATTTCAAATGGCAACCCCTGTTCATTTTTATATCATTCGACAGAGAATTAAAAAAAGGAACATTTTTTCCGAATAACATTCGGAGTTATTTGTCAAAAACTTGTTTTTGTATTAATGTCATCAAAAAAACGTTGCTTTTATTTGTTAATAATTTTCAAATCTAAAGGTTTTTTGGCTTTTATTTTTTTAAGTAATCTCTAATCCGATTTAAAAAAAACTTTAGAGACATGTAAGAGCTAGAAAGACATCCTAAAAAGCACTGAAAAATAACAGCATACTATTAAAAAAACATTATTATGACATCATACTTTTTTTGGACACGCTGTATAATCAAAAATATTTTTCTGAAATACGTCCTAGAGTATAAATAACTTCTACAAATTATCAAAAGTCCAACTTTATTGAGCTACTGAAGACGGGAGCTGAGTTGGACCACCCTGTATTAAAGTTAAAATGGGTTACCATTCGAATAAAAGCTTTCAACAAGAGTTGATTTCAAGATCATTTAGGTAAGTGGTAAAAGTTTTAGAAATATGATTGCAGTAAGACAAAGAAGTATCTTGTAGGAGAGTTGTAGGAGAGTCAATGGAGGGTTATTTCTGATTTTTTTAAAATATGCAACCAATAATATTAATTCCAGCTGACCAGATCGGTAATTCTTAAAAAAAAATAAAATTAATCCACGATTACATTGTTCTGAGTATTGTGAAGTGTGTCTTGACATTTTTCTAAAATTTCATTATGGATTATTATTATTTAAAAGGTAAAAACCAATGTTGATTCAATTAATATTTTAAAAAATCAAACAAAGTATCCAAGTGGAAAGTGCATCTTAGGACATGTCAGAAATAACTCAGTATTGACTCACCCTGTATTTAAAATAAAAAAGTAATAATTTAAAGTAAAAAAACACGTTTACATTCCAGATAAGCCAGGATATTTTATCCAATACTAAGAAGGACGTAGAGAATAAGTCTTCTATCGCATTAATGACCACCTTATTTAATAATGTATGTAAAGATTGTGACATCAACTGTAATTCTTGGCGTAAGATTATATCGTCCTTATCTTTAGTGTAGTATTAGTGTAGTCTAAAGTTTAATAGTAATAGTGTATATTTACTGTAAATGGGTTTCCTATTGTAAATAAAGTCTTATTATTGCTATTATCTCGAAAACTATTTGAGATAGAAAAATGAGAACATAATGACCGCTCTTTTTATGGTAAATTTGCATATTGCAACTTGTTCCTCGACTGGACTTGTAATGAACCGGGTTTTCGCCGATTGCAACAAACAATAAATCACACACACGCTGATTTATCATAAGGCTATTACTCAGCAAATTTTCTCGTGCGTGCAGACAACCGAGGCACTCACTTCTTGATAATTCCTGAATCGAAGAACCTATCTGGTATGCATCGCTGCCTCTTTTCTAACAAACTAGCGATAACTTCGACATTCCACCCTTTCGTACATAAGTTATGAAGCTTCCACAACTTCCATTTCAATTAATTGTTCTTTGAAAATGGAGCTTGCTTGCAATTCACGACAATGCTGAACGATTATCAAAGTGTGAATTGCACTCGCATCTCCCAAAATAAAGTTCTCGAATAGAGACGCGACTAATATATTAAATTTTTTCGCAATGTAATAAGATGAAACGTCAAACAAAGCAAAGGAAGATCGCACGGAAATATTATTTAGAGCTGGAAGTTTGCCAGGAGTGGGAAAAAATAATCCACTTTAAACGAAAGCCGATTAGAAATGGCATAAATGGAAACGAATTATCTCTGCAATAATACATCCGGCTAGAAAAATCACGTTTCAATTTTTATATAGCGAAGATTTGTCATACCATGCAAGAGAAGAAATAAAGTCGCTTTCAGCGGAAACTTCAATTTCTGCGAGTCTGAATTCAGCGAGGTAAAAAGTAACACGAGCCTCTGTAGTATTAGTTCTCCTCAAGGGAAAAGTATTTAGCTCATTCAGACGTTTAAAATTCCGAAGACGGATAATAATGACTTTAAATAAATTTAACATTGCGTGAAAGACTCGGCACTCAGCCACTTTTAAGCAACCCAATAGAAAAATTTGTTTCTATAAGTAACGCTCTGAATTATTTGATAGTTTTTTTCTCACAAAGAGAAATTGCGCCGGCATTGTAGAAGCATCATTAGCATATTTCTTTCCTCTTATCTCCCCACGGCCATGTTTCACTGTCACGTAAAATTTTATAAACACTAACGACTTTCATTAGTGTGTATAAATTACGGCACTCTTAGCTTCAATAAATACACCGTTTGAAAAACTAAAGTTACGCTTTTTGAATTTGTTGAGCTTTGGCTGCGAGCGTCTGCAGGATAACGATCGCCCATTAGTTCATATCCACAGGGAATGTATTTGAATTCCAATTTATGCCTGATTTTTTTCCCACCGAAATGAGATTGAAGCTTTTTGCCGTTTAAACAACGGCAGTCTAATTACGCCAATTCCGGGCATATTTTTCTTATTTGAGTCTTGTTGAATTGATCGCAGAGCAGCGCTCGTCTTATTGTGGCAAATATTTATTCTGGTGTAGAAAGAATGTTCGTTAAGGGAAAACCAACAATTCTTACCTGACTCTTGTGCCCAATCTATCAGCGATGAGACTCGTGAAGAGAAGCTAGAAAAACAGTTTTCGAAACGACCTCGAGCATCCAAACCGACCGTTTCAAAGTTTGTTTTAACGCCGCACATCAACGCCGTAGCGCATGCTGATGACTCTCCTATCTGGGCGTCCATGTTGTAAGTCTGCAACATGAAGATTCATTTACATTAGGGAATAGCACACGAAAATGGAAAAGCGCTGATATTTTTACATACAGACGATTTTACACCAGATTTTCTTCTAATACAAGACATTTATTAAATTTTTTCTCGCGAGCGCTTTTTCTTAGTCCGAGCTTCATTAAAATCAACTCCAACTTTCCCGAGACGAGAATTCAATTTATTTGCCATCATACGATAGTGTAATAAAGTTTGCGTTTTCTCACCGGAGTCCTAATAAAGCAACTTTGTGAATACTGCCAGCATTTGCATAAAGAAAAACAGGAGGTAATAATTTAAATCTTTTGTGTGTTATTTTCGCACATTTACGATTGTGCAAGTTGTAAAACAATAGCTTTACGGTTATTTAAATTTTATTCGCCGGGTTATTGATACAGCGTTATGCTTTTAAAAGAGAAACTTTTTTCTTAATCTTCTTTGAGGGATGTTTATAGAATCGCAATAAAAAGCGCTTGGTTTTTTCCGGCGATAAACCCATTTTATTCAACTGCTGGCAGTTTGATTTATTATTTATTAGAAATGGTCTTGAGAGCAAAACGACATGACTTTATTCCCCTTTTATTTCATTCGAAAATAAATTAAAAACTTGTAGCACTTATCGGGAGCAACACAGATGGAAAATGACGCAATATTGGAGATTTTTCGAGTGTCGTCAACAAACATATTGCACACAGAACCTCCAATCTTATTTATCGCTAAACTTAAAGTACATTGCCATCACTTTGGACGAACCCGAAAATCAGATTTAATTAACATCACATTCACAGATATTTTAATTATGTTAGCAATATTTGCCCAATAATTAAATTACTCCAATTTGGTGAATACCGTTGAATGGAATTTCTGCCAGAAAATGGGGAAAAAACTCCCGATATGTGGGTCAAGCCGGGGAAATTTATAGTTTTAGATATGGAACGATTTTATCTGAAATGGTCGCTTTTTAATATTCAACAATATTATTCTGGTCCTTTGTTTTTTCAAAAGAATTTGCATAAATCCAAGAAGCCCTGGAGCCGTCCTTGGCGTGTTTGCCCCAATATGAGGGATGGCCCAGTCCCAAGTAAACAGTGAAGGACAGGTGGGAAATATGAACCTAATTTTTTTTTCTGGTACCTTAGCGAAGGCCACGGCCGGGAAGGTGTCCCAGGCGAGCTCGTGGTCCTCTCCCCTTTTTCCCAGCCGTTGTCCTCTCAGGATCCTGGCGGCAGTGGCCGTGGCTACGCCCATCCCATCACCCACAAACAACACCACATTCTTGGCATGTGGCCGGCGGTCGGTAGCATATTGCAGTCTCTTCCGCAAAGCGATTCGTGCTTGTTCGTACCAATATTCCTGGTCTGAAACAAGAAATTATCCTCTGGAATGGAATGCATCGACAAGAAGCTTCCCAGAACTTGAGTATGTGGTCGCTCTGCATGCGAGATCAAAGTGCGATCAGGATTAAAATTTAAAAAAATTGAAACGCCAACAAATGTTTTCGTCAGTGAATGCAATATCTGCACTATTTTGATTTGCGTTCTTCAAAGGGAATTAATTAAAAATGCTCGCGGCGGAGCCGGGTTTAAAAATACCGGAATCAAAATTGGAAAAATGTCTCTCATAATCGGAACAAACACTGTTTTATATTTCTCGAGACATATTTTAGTGTCACAGCGGCATGAATTTATGCAGAGTACATATAAAAATTTATGGTGCTCTCGAATGTGTAAAAAACAAAAATTGCACGTATTTTTCATTATTTATCGTTGTTTATTCAACGCAGTTTATGTTTACACTGCCATATTGTGCGCTATTTATAAAGAACTGAGTCGATTGCTGACGGCAAATTAACTACAAAATATTCAATTTAATTAATAAAGTAAGCCCTGGTTTGGGTCAAGCCTCGGGCCCCACATTTGGCTTAAAACACCGGAAAAATGAAATTTTTACGTTTAATTAATTTGTTTAGACGTATCGACCAGAAAACTCAATTTAAAGTTTTTTCCATTTTTCTCCATTAAAATACCACATTACTTGAGTTATTGTGCAAGATTATCGAATCGGCCACGTTAAAAAAATTCAATTTGATCAAACGTCAGAAACATCTAGTGTTTGTCTTGTTGAATTTAAACTTTTGATTAAGTTGTGTGATTGTATTCAGGAAATTTTCGTTAGTAAATCAGAGTTTTTTCCTTCTGAGGACATTATCTTTGTTTGCCGTTGAGACATTATATAATTTATTGTCGTAAGACAAAGTTGCTTGTTTTCAAGAGTAGGAACTAAGTAAGTGTAAATAAACCCTGTTTCTGGAAATAGTTGGAACAAAGAGGGCTAAATTTGTTGTAAACTTGTTGTTTTGGTGCTTTCTTAACCCTTTTAGAATTCCACGTCAACAAGTGCAGCGAACTTGGGATGCTTCAACACATAAAGGAAAATTGCTAGCTTTTTACTTAGAAAAAATTGCTTCATATTTTATTGAAGATTCCCTGAATATGTCACTTCCATGTCACATCGACGCTTTCGTATCATTTCCGCGCATTTTCTGTCCATGCATTATTTATGTGCGTTCTTAAAGTCCAACGGCTTTTCTAGATCTTGGGATTTACTTGTAAAACGTCACATCTGTTTAAACTCCACCAGTTTTTGTAAAAAGGACGTAATTAGACTTGAAGACGAAGCGTCGACAAGATTCGATTTAATGGACTAAACGTCCTACATAATCATGGTTTTGTCGAAGAAATTTAATATCCAACAAGATTACACATAATCCGTCGAAAATTGCCTCCATTCATTGCGAAAATCAATGATGGTAATAAAAAATCGTTTTTGCCACTCCATTAAAATAACCCAAACTTGCAGGATAATTAAATTTGAACAAAGCTTTGTCTTGTAATTAGAAACTCTCAAGTCGTGCAAACACTAAAATACTAATATTCCAGTTTTAATCTCTTTGTAACTAACTAAGTAATGTTATTAAATTAGTGCAATTATTGCTCTAACGTTGCGCATCGTGTTCATTTAGAAATTGAACTTCTTAATCAAAACCAACTGCAAAAATTCCGCTGCAACAAAGCCGTGTCGCACCTCAACATTAAATCTAAATTAGCTTGTTTGAACAGTTTGCGTATTAGTCGGTGCGTTAGACATTGGCTCAATTACAATTTAGATTACATTAGCATGTGAATTCGACAATAACCGTGGAATAATGAATGATTCGCTTAAGAGAGCAGCAACATTGAAAATTAATTGTTTGATGCTGAAATAAGCGCTTTTTCATTGCCTCAATCTGCATAATGTCGCCATTGCGCCCGATGGAGGGAAACTCAATGAATTCCTGATCTGTTGCCAGAAAAAAGCTTTTTAATAACAAACCGATTTCATTATTTACGCAAAACTAGTTGTGCTTGTTTCAGCACAAATTTCATCAAACCAACTTCTTGCATTATTTAGTATTTGCATCCGATTCGATATCGGGGAAAAGTTATTAATTAATATTTAAAAACAAGTCGGAAATGTGTGTGTAATCTATTGTGAAAAATTTGTTTCAGATCGGACTCCAGCTGTGCGAAGAAAATCCAATTATGTAGGCAAATTTCAAATTCCAGCGCAATAAAATTTCAGAGATTGTTAAACGTTCGCAAATACTCTCCTAATTTATTTTTTACAGAAGGTGATTTCTATTAATTTTTCAAATTCAAATCTTGGGCAATGTTATTAAACTTTCGAGATATGGAGGCTGAATCGATGTCAACCGAATGTATTTGCCTTCAGGACTGATACACCAAGGAAATGGGAGGATAAAGTGGTAGGAGTCGCATTGTATGATGCTCGGGAAGTAAGCAAATGAAGTGATTGTTTTGAATGTCTTATCTGGGTTCTCCTTCTTGAGAGACGTCTTAGACAGGTACTTACAACTAAATAAACCAGCCACACATTAAATGGTAGTGTTTTATTCAATTTGACCCGGCGCATCCACCATAATTTGTTCGGAAAGTTTAATTATTATCTGTTTAATAATCGAGGATTATGTTGTTCAACAAAAACCAATTTTGCAATAATTTTATTAATGCGTTTTGTGTGTCGCTTTATCAGTTTTAGCAAAATTTAATTCAAGCAAGTTTAATTTGTTTTTATTGCCAATGCAGGATTCGGTATTTATACTTTGTAAGCAATTTCCTGTGTCCATTCCGGTAGACTTCAAGTTCATTTTATTGGTCTTATTAAAGGTCCGTCTCTGAGCGATGATATTTCTGTCGTTTCGTTATGGACCCGTCCTCTTGCCAGACAATAACCGTTTTTAACTCAAATAAAAGCAAGCCATTTCCTTTACAAGTGCAATAAATTCGACAATTAATAGGTGCATTGGAGCTCGAGTCATTCCCCTGGAAATAAGCGAGCGATTCCTCGCGATAATGTCTTAGCAAAGTACGCACTCGACGATGAAATATATGAGAGAGTTTAGTGCAGATGTACCTTCCGGCGAACAGCTCAACATTTTAAATTAATGTTGGAGTGCTGTGTACACACTAGATAACCGAGGAAATTATCGCCCCGGCACAAAACATCTAATAGAATTATATTCTTCATGTCTTTAGCTTTACTTGTTCCGGAAGAAAGGCAGTAGAGATCGCGTTCCGTGCCAGTAATCGGGCAAGAAGCCAGATAAAATGGCTACGGTGAAGCAAACCGACAAAGGTTCATTTACTTTGATGTTATATTGCCCTGAATGGGCTCCAGGACGTGATTTTTAGGGGACATTCCGCCAAAAACTAACGAAAACATGCACACTCGTCGAGAAAATTTGCGACGGATTTTTAATTGAAAGTTAAATACAAACAAAACAATGCTTCTTTGCGAATTCTTTATCGCGCTCTTCACTTCAAGCTGGAAGTTCTTTAGCTTTAAGCAAGAGTATTAAATTCACCGTTTCTAACTAATTCTCTCTTAAATTTAAAGTGCTTTCTGTAGTTTGCTACTCATAAAATGTAAAATTAGGGTTTTCTTTGGACCTTTTTGTTGTTTCAACTTTTCAATTAAACTTTTACCTATAAACGCGTCTCGCTCAAAGGTCGGAATATCGATTTTTGCGACAAGTAATTATCCTTCTATTTTTATGTGAACCGGACGTCCTATTAGCTGTTTGTTAACAGAAATAGCGCAGTTTTCATGCTGCTAAAAGTAAAAGTTTCGCAACTTTCGTAGTAAATTAACTCGAGCAACAAACTTAAAGCTTAACTTTAAGAAGCATGAAATCTTCGACCTATGTGGGCATCGTTAAACTGATTTACTCTGCTCGGAATAAACATTTTATTTATAAATTTTCGACCGAATTAGCCCGATACTTGTGATATAAGCGAGCACTTTGTGATATATCATACAATAAATCTGTATTTTGGGCCAAAAAAGGAGAAGTGCGACTTTTTCTCGCGCCAAATATATCACCGTTGTCAAGCACACGCACAAAACTGATACTGATTTGAAAGTGACGACAGTTGTCTCATTAAAAGCAAACTTTATCCAAAAAGGTGGGTTTCAAGCAGAGACCCGTAAATCATGACGTTTATCTAAGGTTTCAGGAACAGATTAGGACAAGTCGGATGCTGTTTACGAACGGAGGGTTAGAAAATGTCAAATTTCCTTCCTGCACTTGACCTATATGAAGTGCGTTGAAAAGGGCAAAGTCTGTGTGATGCGAAATAATTTAATTAACTGCTTGATGGTGACAGGTTTGTGTTTAGGCGCAAAAAGAGAACAAAGTCGCGAAATATTAATTAAATTATAAACACGCCATTGAGATTCGCTACAAAGTTGGATTAGTTTTTTATAATTTGGCATGTTTCCAGTTAGTTTCACGTTTTGTGGCTTTCTCGCAATCCCAAACAATTTTTTTATTTTCGAGGCGTTCACATCGTTAGTTTAGATTTTTTCGAGGAGATTATCTTAAAATTTATGATGTTTGCAAAGTGGGAAATTCAAGGAAAGAAAATTGATCAAAAAAGGGACGCTTAACGATGGTCCTGTTTTTCACCGACGTCCGTTCTTTTTATTAGGGTTTTATTTGGTTTTCATTTTCACACTACCAATTTAGAAACAGCGACTGCTTTCTTTTCCCTTTCACAGATGAGGAAACGAAGATCGTACGTTTTTATAACACATCATTTGTAATTATGGCCTTTTATTCTGTTTATTTTTGCCACGTTTTGCGATAATTACGGCATGTCAGATAACGAGGATAATTTGCAGTTCCTCTTGATTATCACAATGTTGTATGAAACCTGGAGCATAATTGCATGCAAGTTATTTTCTCCAGCGAAGTGAATTTAAGCCTTAAGACGACGTGCAACAGCTTTCGTGACCCTGCACTTTGTGCAAACTTTGTGTAAATTCCCGGCTTCTTGTACACATAATTGCAATAATTTTCCAAAGCTTCCTCCACAAATATCCATCTTATTACACTAGAATAAAATAGCTCAAACAAATCCGTCCTCTTTACCAACTTTTCGTAAACAAAGTTTCACCGTCTTACGTTTTTATTAAAATAAATTTCGCTTCGTCGTGCCTTCTCTCTTTGATTGAATTGACCTATTTTTAAACCCGCTATATTTGAAATACATCTCACATTTCGTCCAGATGGCTTTATCGACGACCTCTAAATCGATGTATAAAAGATAGGCCGTATAAAAACATACAGAGAATGGGTTTAATGCGTTCGGAAGAAAACATTTCCTTTTTTCTCTAAAAGCTTTCACAAAATCCAAAAACGAAATTCCGTGGTCCAGATAATTAAAAAACGGAGGCGCACCTGTTCTTACAAGAACAAGTTTATTAAAAATCTAGAGCTGGTGGTAACACATGCGAGATAATAAGACGATTTGTAAAACCCTAAATCATGAAATATTAAATTTCGCGTGATTAACACAAACCGCTGATTAATAATAAAGCGCTAATTTCATTAAACTTGGCAAAATTTAATCAATATTGCGTGTGTCTTTATAACATTTGCTTTGTAAAGAGTGTTTATTTCGCAAGCATGTTATTAACACGTCTTTTGCAAGAGGGCCAACACTTGCCTTGTTTATTTTACAAAACGATGAATGCAAGCTGTTACAATGAAACTTTGATTAGCTTTCCCTGGAACCGAATAGGAAATAGCGGAATGCCTAAAATATTACATTTGTACGCTGCCACAACGCATTAACATAAAAGACACAAATTTTGGATTTTATCAAAAAAATGAGTTTTTAACTCGCGTGTCATGTCACCACAAATCACTCGCTGAGGAAAATCTTTATTCGAACTTTGCTAATTTTCCATCCAGAGTCGGATAAAAATAAACAGCGAAATTGAGAGCGCCAATGCCATGGCAAAACAAACAGCAATTTTATTTTAACCGAAAAACAGGCTGTTAAAAACATCGCAACAAATTGGCCGAATGCTGGAATCATTTTTATTATAAGCAAACATTACTTGGTCTATTAATCCCAAAGGAGGAATTTTTTAGTTAAGGAAATGAACCGAATGGAGATGGAATAGAAAGCACTCGATTAAGGTCGTGTTTTTTACCCCAACAATAGATGCGGGAATTCTGGGATGTTAAATAGCAAAACGTTACAGCGTTTCCAATCTTGCAGCATTTTGCACGTACTTTAAATTACTCGATCGCGGATTTTCGAAACGAATTTGTCCCTAAAACCAATATAATTTTCATCCAAAAAAATTAACACCATGATTCTGTTATACAGGGTGTTTCACATAATTTTACGAGGCCTGCGCCTGCAAAATGCCACCAACAATACATATTCCGATACAAACTCGATTACAAATTTTGAAAAATTTTCTAATTTCTTCACCCTTTCAAAAAATTACAACGTTTTAATTTGTCATATACATACATACCGTCTTTTGATAGAACACATAATAATTGTTGGTAACAACAAACTTCTGTCATGAATTACTAAAAATTGAATAATTAAATCTGTATTTTTGGTATCTAGTTTTCTGTGACTTTTGTATATTTGGGTGCATACATTAGGCGCAGGCCTCGTAAAGTTATGTGAAACACCCTGTATTTAAAACTTGTAGTTGCTTAAGTGTTTCATTCGGGTCATCGTTGAGCCCTGTCACAGTTATGTCGCAAATGAGTAGAACGGAAATTAATTTAAATGTCAGTTGTCTCACTTAATTTTGAGTTTGAAACTTTGCGAGACAAGTCAGAAATAAACAAATTCCTCCAAAAACTAATGACTTCTATTTTTAATTGAATCAGGGGGATTCTCTCCAATAATTAATGAAATAAGTTGTGGTCGATTGCCACTGACACTGGGGTGTTTTTCCGTAATGAATTTTACGAGCTTTGGTCATAAACACCAAAAAGGTTTGATTCGGACCTTTGATTAAATCCCGTAACATACTTACCATGAATGGTACTTTGACTAACTGTGGCAGCCGTCCAAGAACACTGCACAAATACTGTCAAACTGCACAAACACTGTATCCAAAACTTGGCCAACATTGTCCCAAAAAACTCTCCGACTAGAACACTAAATTGATCATCACTGATCTAACACTAGTGGTTGCAAACAGGTCCTCCCAAAATTTGATTAGTGTTATCTTCTGGGGATAACTAATGACAACCATTCATTGTCTATCCAAATTCGGTGCAGTGGGACGCTGTAATTAATAATTGCAATTAGTCAGAAATTGGATAAAAGCTAGACAACAATAGATAATCGATTTTCAACGGCAAACGGCTTCGTTTCATTTTTTTCGCAATTTTGAAGATAATGGAACACGAAGCGAACGACCGAACACTTATTATAATCACATAATTATTTTTCTCCCGGATAAAAGAGTTTTAAAACTTTTCAAGACTCTTTTGACCGCGTATTATGTCAACCTCGGTAAAACTTCACCAATTTTCAAACTAACCGGAATATCGCCCGGATTTAGCTTGATTTGCAATGAAAATGCATAAGCTTTTAAGCTCGGAATTCCGCAAATTTTAA
This sequence comes from Tribolium castaneum, assembly GCF_031307605.1. Taxonomy (NCBI): domain Eukaryota; kingdom Metazoa; phylum Arthropoda; class Insecta; order Coleoptera; family Tenebrionidae; genus Tribolium; species Tribolium castaneum. Next base: position 10,620,732 of record NC_087397.1, read on the forward strand.
TTTAAACCTATTTAATTGGCTGTGCTGTAAAAGACGAATGTTTGCGTAAAAGAAACAAACACACTGGGGCCACATAAGAGGCTTTTGTAACTTTGTTTGAGGTTTGGCGACTCCCCCGACGCACTTTTCAGGAAATTTCGATCCTTTTTACAAAAGTTGAGCAGAACCGCTCTTTTCGGGGCAAAAGTAACCGAAATAATTTGTGTTTTGAGGGTGGGCTCTACCTACATGTCGCGGGATTAGTTCACTAAATCCTTCCTACGTGCGTGTTTTGTACAAAATTCCACTTTCGACTTGGACGGGGTTAAAAGCGCGAAGATACTGAGGGTAAAACGGCCTGAATGTTACGAGGGTGCACTGCGCCGGTCCGCACCCTGATGAAACCTACAACATAACGACGCTGCCTCTGATGAGATATACTCCCAGAAAACGGAAGATAAAGGCTCACAATGACAAACTAAGTGTTTAAGAAATTAGGACTTGAATACAATTGTGGTTCCGGTAATGTACTGAATCGGAATTGGCCGAAATGCGGGATTTTTTACTCGTTCGGTGGTCAATTTACATTCAGAATTTGTAAATATTTGCAAGGGATGGAAACACGGGAAATAACCCGAAACGGCTTCATTTACTTAAATTAATTTCCATTAAAGAAAAACAATGCAAGTGACAAACAAAATTTACGTTAGTGTTATTAATAATATTTACTGAAGCGTTTTATTATAATTTCGTTTATCCTGGAAGGGCTTTTTAAGCGTTCCTTGACTGGACTGTATGTTTTCGTGCTTGTTGGGGGAATCCTTTTGATGTGTAAGCTCAGCAGGTGCGCAATTTCGCAAATAAGATGAATTATTCACTTGCCAAGTTTGAGTAATTACCTGCAGTTGCAACATTTAATTGTCTATTTTTCTTTAGAGTGAAGGGATAAGGGACAAAGTTTGCAAGTTGGACAATTTGCGCTATGCCATAGCAGAGCCTTAAAACTTCCAAACTTAACTCTAAGACAACACAAGCAAGCGACCATTCAGATTCGGTTTTCAGACCACGTAAACAGTTTGTCTTTGAGGCACCAGTTCCAGTTACTAATAATGAGCTGCTGCCATGGGCAAATAGTTTCTTTGCAAGAAAGTTTGCTCTAAGCGAATTTACCGGAAATTGTCACAGGTCAGGTGGCGAAAAATGAAACGATTTTCTCTCAATTCGTAATACTGATAAAACGTGAAATATGTCCCGGTTTAACGAATGAAATTAACAAATGCGAGTGTTGTTGAAGTTTGGGGCGAATTGTGTCATAAATCCGAGTTCAGTATGCGTTAACAGTATTGACGTTTACGAGAAATTGCGAGTGGCAAGGTAAATAAACGTTTAAATAAGACGTTGAAAAATAAGTATTCGGTTCACGGATTTTGTCGCTTCGTCGTTCGAACTTCCTTCGAAATATTAGCTTTTTCTCCCCTGTGATGTATGAAAGTTATAAATTCAAACATTTCGCAATTTTATCGGTTTGCCGTGAGAACAAGACTGATTTAAAATGTCTTTAACTGCTCATTGAGAAATATCAAACTGCAGTACACGATTCCAGCGCAAAAAGATGCTCGCAGCGTGATTTCTCTCCGAATGCTATTGATCAAGTTATTGCTAAAAAAGGTTGCTCCAATATTGAATCAAATGTTAGTTTTTCAACCGCTGGAAATAACATTTTTCGACAAGAAAAACATTGCCGAAAGTAAGGGTTTAACAATTGCTTGATTTAACTCGCGACCAAATATTTTCCTATTTACTCGAAATTTAACGTTTCGTTATCCAACTACTTTTACGAATCAGATAAGCGTACTGAATTTACTCTCTACCAACACATGCTCAGTCGGAGGGAAACCCACGCTGAACAAATCCAAACTAGAAAAATTGTGCTCACCTTTCAACTTTATTACAACGTTGAAAATTCAAACATGACGAGTTCAACCAGAATCGATATTACTTTGATCACATTTTCCAAAAATATCACTTGTGACCTACTACTTGTGTGTTTCTGCGTTTATTTGTTTGTATCTGTGATAACATGGGTGTGTACAATTTTATGCAATTTAATAATATCTGTAATAATTGTGATAATATCCTAGATTTGTGTTTTGCTAATACTTCTTGCAGTGAACTATTTTCTTCTGAACCTTTATTAAAATTAGACCCAAGTCATCCTTCACTTATTGTGCATGTTACTGATATTTTATGTAATAATTTTAACGTTGGTTAAAATTATTATTAAAAAGTTGGTTAGAAGATACATTTTATTACGATTATAAATGTGCTAATTATAAGGAGATTTTAAATTATCTTAATATATCTGAACTGAACTGTGACATTAATGGTGATGTTTCTATTTTTATGAACACCTCTATAAGGCTCGTGATATGTTTGTTCCAGTGAGGACCAGAATATCCTCCACTTATCCTCCATGGTTTACTAGCAGTGTATAAGCTTATTAAATCTAAGAAACTAACTCATAAGAACTACAAAATTACTGGCAGTTATGCAGCGTATATCGATTTTGCAAATTTAAGAAAACTATGTAAGATAGCGATTTGTAACGCCTAAGACGACTATATAAATGATACTGAGAATCGGTTATTGAGTTATCCATCTAAATTTTGGAATTTTGTTCGTAATAAAACAAAAACGAATTCCGTACCGGTACCTATGATGTTTAGTGATAATTTACTGTACGATAATCAAGATATTTGTAACGCTTTTAGCGCTTTCTATTCATCGGTTCATAATTCTAATAAGTTTATTAATTCCAACTTTAATAGTAAACAGACTGCTCTTATTAATAATGTAAGTTTTGATGTGTCTAGTATCGTTTTTGCTCTAAATCAGTTAGACCTTAGCAAGGGTCCCGGTCCTGATGGCCTTCCTGCTGTTTTTTATAAGTCATGGAGTACTTCGCTAGTTCTACCACTTAAGCTCTTATTTACTCATTCCCTGAGTTCTGGTATCTTTCCATCATTTTGGAAATGGGGTCATGTGCACAAGAGTGGTAGCCGTGCCCATGTTGAAAATTATCGTTCCATTTCTATTTTGTCAATTCCTAGTTTAATATTTGAGTCCATAATCTGCAAGTCATTGACTTCTTCATTTTAACACATAATAGTCTCTCAACAACATGGATTTTTTCCGAGGCGGTCTACTACAACTAATTTGTTAGGGTACGTCAATGAAATAATTAAATATATAAGTGAGGGACTAGAAGTATATGCTGTGTACACTGACTTTCGATAAGATCAATCATTCAATTTTACTACATAAATTAGCTTCATATGGAATTGGTAATCTACTTCTAGGTTGGTTAAGAACTTATCTTATCGGGAGAACGCAGCAAGTCAAGATTAGTCACTCTTTTTCTAATCCTCACTCTATTTCATCAGGCGTCCCTCAGGGTTCAGTGTTAGGCCCTTTTCTATTTTCACTATACATTAATGACGTTTATGACTATCTTAGTTGTAGACTTTTTACGGATGATCTCAAGTTGTACAAAGCAATAGAAAAACCTGATGATGTTGTTTCTCTTCAGACTGATGTAGATCTTTTAACTGATTGGTGCAGGGAGAATGATATGACTTTAAATGCAAACAAATGTGTTTTTATCAATTTTAATAAAAAAGTCATTCCTTCTTCGCCAGTTTTACTGTTAGATGGTGTGTGACTTCCCTCTGCATCAGTTATAAGGGACCTTGGTATCCTGTTAGATAGCAAGCTAACTTTTGTGGCTCACTACGACCATATTATAAGTAAAGCCAATCGTGTTGCTGGCTGCATCTTGAGATACTCTAGGGATTTCAAATTGTTAAGAACTTTGATGTTATTTTTTTCAACTCTGGTACGGCCGATTCTTGAGTACGGTATTATTTGGTCTCCTTATTATCAACGTCATGTGTGTCGTCCTGAATCTGTTCAAAATAAATTTGTATGTCGTATTCAATATAAACTTCCTGATCGTGTGTCTTCTTCTTGTTCTTTGAGCAAATTATACCTTGGGCTCAGTAATCTGGAGACCCGTAGAGATTATTTTAAATTATGTTTTGTGTATAAATTGCTTAACCATATGTACGATGCTTCTGATCTTTTAAGTACCGTAACGTTCAATGTGCCTAAGCATGTCGTCAGGACCGTTCCTCTTATTTATTTAGATTTTTGTAATACAAACTATGCAACTCTTTCTCCTTTGAACGAGCTACATCGCTGCACTAATAATTTTAGTGATATCGATTTTTTTAATTGTGCTTCATATAACTCATTCAAAAGAGAAATGAGAAAACTATTGAAAATGTAAATCGAGTTTTATTGTAACAAAATCAAAAAACTTGGATGAGGAACAAATTCAGAATTTTTGTGGTATTAAATTCTAACTAAAAATAGGCGTCTGCAACAATTTCGGTCGTATTTGTTTGACTAATCTGTTGTTTGTGAAGTGGAAAACGTGTCTGTTGATTACCGATCTGGCATAAGTCAGCTTTACCACAGGATTCCCTTTTCGCCAGCGCTAATTACATACCTATTCGTACATAATTACCACCAACCTCGTCCACACAATACAAATGCCGGAGTATTCGCTTTGTGTTCCTATTTTCTCTTCAAATACACGCAACAATGGAGCTAATTCTGCATGAATCGATTGCTAAACCTTCGGCGATTTTTTAATGAATTGGCGTAAGAAGTCTTCGGGTTATCTGAATATTTATGGTCAGTGTTTCCGGTGTTTTCGCCACACATATCATCCGCCACTCCTCCAAAGCCCCCAATATATTCGAAAGCTTTTACTGCGTGAATTGTCAAGTGCCAAAAGACAGATGGCACTGTACGTACATAAAAATGGAAATCTCGTAAAGATTTTAATAAAATTAGTTTTATTAGCAAAGTTACGAGTTTTTTATTCAGCGGACTCGTAAATCACGCAAGCAACATTAAACCGAAGTATGGAGATATTTAAAGGTGGAGAGTTTTTAGATGGAGGTTTTTGTGTCCATTTGAATGCCCGATGAGATTTCCTGTAGGGTCGGGTAGGTGACAACTGTTGGGATTCAATCTATATTCATATTTCCATCTCACCTTCAATTGAAAATTCATTTTCAGATAGAGGATTCTCCAGTTGCAGAAATGCGATTTGAGTTGATGTGATAGAAACAAATTTTGCTTTACATGTTATTTTTGCATTTTTGGCGAAAACCGCCTCTAAGGAACCGCAAAAACTCGACAGTTTTTCGCTTCTGCGACCTTTAATCCGGACTTTATTGATGTCTAAAACACGAAATCCCTTTGATAACTCGAAAGGAACCTTTGTACTAATCCCACTCTGGCCCTGTATCTACATGGGACTAATTTGAATTGGAGCTAATCGTCAGGTTAAGATAGTGAAAGATAATTTTAAGCCGGCTCTGTGTACATAATAATTAGTCCAAGCTTTACATCGATTTATTGCTGTCTTGTGCATGTTCGGGGTCGATGCGAGTGTTTGCAGACGTATCTCTCTAAATAATCAAGGCATATGAACATGAAATGGTAAACACATTCGGTCGTAAAGTCACGAGTGTTTGCGGTGAGGGCCTGAAGGACGTCCGGCCATTTCCTCTGCATCTGGAGGACACATTTTCCCCCCAAACTGCACAATTCTGGATTTATGACAAGGCGAAAGTACAAGTCTGGTGCCAACTTTTGACGGTGTATACACAGAATTGTTCCTGGCTTTGACACCGGAGAAAAACACGATAAATTTTAGAGAGCGAATTCCACCAAATCCACATTCAATGTTATGGCGACCGAAAGATTAAGAAGTAAATGTGTTTCAAGCCGCTTTTCGAATTAACCAAGTCGCTCCACTTATCTAAATTAAGCGGAGGTAGAACGGAGGGTCAGCTTATAGCCGACAAAAACTCTAGTTTTAAATAGTAATGAAAGGGCTTTTCCGAATAGTTTTGCGATAATGCCACTTTCAAAAGTTGAATTAAATAAAAAGGGTTTTTTACGTTCCGGACGGTTTGTAAGAGAGATCCAGCACAATCTCTTTCGCATTAACTTAATTAAAATGGAATGAAACACGAGACCACAAATACCAGAGACCTTTAAGTGCAGCTGCGATGATGAATAAAAAGGAAAAATCATCAAACTCTTTCACGAGATAAACGTAGCAAAAATTATAAATCGATAGCTGAAGATAAAGTAAATATTTCCAGTAATGCATCATTGTCAATTACGCTTTTAGTTCGGCATTTTTGCAGACAATGCATGTTTTGTTCCTTGTTTGCTTTCATAAAAAAGTTTCGAAATTTTTGATAGATTAATAAATTGATCAACGCCAAACTGAGCCCGCTGCCACTATTTTAACAATTCTTGTATGTGCAGGAAACGTCCAGTGGTGGTATTTCTAGGAGAAAAAATAAAATATTGATGTCCACATGGCATGTATTAATTCTGACAAAAGATAGTTCCCTGATAGCGTATCAATAATAAATTGCTTTTTTCTCCTCCTGGCACGCGATACATCCACTCCTGAAAAACTTTGGTAAAATGAAACAAATCGTGTCAGGAATTTATAAATTCCGTTGTTTGAGAGCAAGCTGAAATCTTTCATAATTTTGTAATATCGAGAAGTAAAGTAAGCAGCTGCTTACGCGGGCTTCATGTACTTCTTTTCGTGCATAATTTATTACGGCGATAAATTAGAGGCCGCTTTATTATTTCAAGCACATTTGTCCTGGTTTCTAGTTGCTTTCAAACAAAGAAAGGATGAATGTAAAACCGTGTGATAAACTTCCTGGCTCAAAAATTTCGGAGATTTTCACGCACAACTATTATAATATTAATTTTAATTAACTGGGATTTGTGCCGCTTATCACACATCGATTTTTATTCCATCAATCAAATTCGCATTGTTATCTCTTTATACATGTGTCCATTAATCACAAAAACTCTCACACAACTGTCATGTGACGGCGTTATTTAAATTTATAAAACGAGCGAAAATGGGATTTGATACAGCTTCATGAAGGGGGGTTCATTCTTGTTAAATCAAACTGCGTATCGATAACGCATTTATTTCGACCACTGACAAATATACAAAAAGACGATTGATAGATACGTTTTTTCAGAAAAGCGCTTAAATGCCGCAACAGTCTCGTCCCAGATTAATCCAATTAAACAATTCCATCTGTGCACAAAGTCGCTCTCTATAAATCAGACGTTACAAGAGATGACATTTCTATATGTTGCAGGAATCACACAATTTGATAATTCGCCAGATTGTACTGACGTCCGATACAATGTTAGCAAAACGTCCAACATTTCGTAAATTACACGATTAACCCCAGTCTTTAATTAAACTCCTTTATTCAAACTAATGAAACTTTTATTTTTGTTGTCAGATAATTTCAATTTGAGCAACTTTTCAACTTCATTCTTTGCGTTAAATTAGTTTGCATTTTTATGCGAGATGCGAATCTCAAAGTCTTTAGTTTTTTTTTAAATAAACGTTAACAGACTTTAACCAATTTTACGCCAATAAAAATTCAGTAGCCAAAATGTTACAAGCAACTTGGAGGATTAGTTAGTTGCAGCATCTTTGAAGTATATTTTATTAAATTAAATATTATTATTACTAGCAATCGCCCACGGCTTCACACGCGTATTCACAATTATTTTGAAACGCAGAAAAATAAAGCAAAACTTAGTATCAATTAAAAGTAGGAATCCGAGTTACTTTTGGTTGTTTTTGTAATTGCAAATAAACTTTTATTTTCTGTTGTCCTTATTTATTTTCCATGTAAGTGTCATTTCCAAAAATACTGAAATACAGAGGCTCATGAATATAACTTAAAAAATGATGGATTTTTGTATTTAACTCCTTTCTGAAAATCCTGAATACACGTCTCTTCTTTTCTAACCAAATGTCCAAATATAAATTGTCATAATTATATATTCAGCAATAAATGATTTTTTATATTTTGACTCTTAGGAGGTGGAATTTCCAACAAACCTGAAACAGGCGTTTTTATTTTTAGCTGATAGTTAAAATACCAATTTCCATGAAACTTGGAAAATAACGGGTTTTGATATTTAACCCTCTTGAGGGGAGTTTTCAAAAATCCAGAAATACTTCTTTATTCATTTTTAACAGAAAGCCCAAATACCAAATAATAATAATAATAATAATAATAATGATAATAATAATAATAATAATAATAATAATAATAATAATAATAATAATAATAATAATAATAATAATAATAATAATAATAAAATAATAATAATAATAATAATAACAATAATAATTTTATTTCGTAAGTATATGTACAGGGAAAGTCTAGCCAATTATGCTACTCTACTTAACCTAGGACACATAAAATTTAATCAAAATTCATACAAGAGGAAGAAATAATGACAGTGAAGAGCAAAAGAAACAGTACATTATCGAAAAAAATAAAAGTATTTTAACACTAATAATTTTGTTGTACAGCGAAATAGAATTTTTTTACAAGAGCACGAAATTTGCTCTCCGAAAATGACTTAACTTCTTTTGGCAGATTATTATAAAAAGTGACCGCATTATATGTAAAACATCTCCTCGACTTGGCTTATGGAATCTTGGTAAAGCCAACAGTGTAGATGTGTGACGTAAATGTAAGGGTTCCACATGAAGACTCTTTCTGAACACATTTTTTTCCCTTAAGTATTTTAGAAATAACGTCAGTAAAACTTTGTGAGTAAAAACCGAAGTATGATGTTTAAATAAATTGGTCATTTTCAACCAGCCAAGCTCATTTATTTTATTTGAAATTCTATCATTTTACGAAGACCAAACACAAATCTACAAGACGTATTTTGAATTTTTTGAAGATGGTTATAATTAGAAATATCTAAACATGGAAAATACACAGGTAAACAATAATTTAAAATGGAAAGTAAATTAATTATATTTGAATAAAGTAATCTAAGAGACGAATAAGTTTTTCGCACTAACAGTGCAGTATTGCTCACAAATCTAATTTCTTCATCAAGAATTAGACCTAAACATTTGATTTCACTAAACATATTTAACGTTTGGTTATTTATTTTAACTTTAAATGTATTTTTAACTACACACTGATCGAGAAATACTGAGTCTGTTGGCAACACTGGACTTAAATTTTTAAGGATACTAATGGAATGCGCTTCAATTAGTATCAATTTAACATTCTTGTGGGGTTGTACGTCAAATAATTGTCAAGAAAAATCGAATTCGGTTGCAATATTACAAATTACAAGCACAAATGCTTTGAAATGTGTTGCCAACAGACTCAGTATTTCTGGATCAGTCTGTAGTTGTAACTGTTTTTGGGAGCAAAACATATAACTTTGCATTTGCTTGGATTTAGTTTAAGGTTATGCCCTTCGCTAAATTTTAAAAATTATGTTTAAATCGGAATTTAAGTTATTGCAAGCATTGTTTATGCTTGATACTTTAAAAGATATAGAAACTTGGATATTATCTGTAAAACCAGTTACTCTTGAATATTTTGCAACCGTAAAAATATCAAAGGTAAAAATAATAAGGACCCTAGCACAGAGCCTTGTGGCACTCCACTTGATACCGCTTTACTGTCAGACAAAACATTGTTTAATTTCACTTTTTGACTGCGATTTGCTAAATAGGACTTAAAGCAAACCCACAAAAAGACAACTTAGCACATAGCAGACAATGATCAATAGTGTCGAATGCCTTGGAAAAATCCACTAAAGCAAGAGCAGTGCATCTTCCTACATCTTTTTCTCTTATGACATTGTGTACAAGGTTTAATAAAACTGTTGACGTGCTTTAATTTTTTTCAAATATTTAACTTCCTTATAGTGGTGGAATTTTCAAAAACTCAAATATCAATTTGAATGGATGTACTTTTTAAAATTATAAATTTTTATTCAAATTTTAGCACCACATCTAACCCCCTCAAGAGTGGAATTTCTAAAAATGCTGAATTACACTCTTCTTTTTTAACTTAATTGTAAATTTCAATTTTCATGATTATAACTTTAACAATTAAAAATTTTTACGTTTAAACCCCTTAGGGGTGGAATTTTAAAAATTTATAATACATGTGCTTCTTTATTTTTCAACGATAAATTTGTATAAATATAAGTTAAAAAATGAGGGAATTTTATATTTAATTCCCTTATTAGAGATAGAATTTCCAAAAGTCGCATTTTTCATCTTTAACTAAAAACCCAAGAACCAATTTGCATGAATATGATTTTTAAAATTACGAATTTAATTTAAATTATCGCATCCACTAATTAGTCTACTCATTTGATTCGTCACATTTTTCGCAAATACAAACATCCAGGGATACAACCACTTGGGCCAAGTTCGAAAAACCTTCGTAACGAGCTCGGAATGCAACTTTAATAATTTGTTAAAAAAAAAACACAAAAAGTAGTTGATGTACTAATTAGTTTTTTCGTAAGGTGGACAGTTTAGGCACAAAACGTTTGGTTCCATATTTTTGCCCAACGGTGTATGTAGATTACTTTATTAAAGTATTTTGTACAAACTGAAAATTGTTTTTTCTTTAATTGTAGTCACTGTTCAAACACAGCGTCACGATATAAACGTCGCCGAAAAGCCGTTTTGAAGTAATTTAAGAGTCGAAAAGATTGGGTCTATAAACTAATTTGTATCACTTTCGGCCTCGACATAAATCTCGATTATATCCGAAACAAAGTGCAACTATAATAAATTTACGAGAATAATCAAAATAAACTTTGTTTACGTGCAGTACATCTTAACACTTGTTCAGTTCATAACTTTTCGGTCTTTACTCCCCGTAAAAGATAATTTTCGGACTCGCCTTCACGATGAGGGACTGAGAAAAACTCACAAAGAATACAAATCGGGGCGAAATCTGCACCTACTTAGGAATTGATCGGTCGCCAGCTTAATTTGAGAGGAGGCCGCAGCTTCATTATCGTTCAAATCAATCGCTCTTTATACTGTCCTCACTTTTAAGTTTTTCTATTTTGCAAATTGAAATAAAAACATTTGTGCCACGACGCGTGTAATTAATTAAGTCGGTGCAGCGTAATCTCAACATGCAAAGCTTCGAGTGATGAAAGGAAAATTTCTAATTGACTTCGTTTACAATTGGACTTTATCAAACTGGGTCACTGGTTGTGGCAACAGGAATTTCTTATTTTTTGAGTCGTAACGTATCGTGTGCGGAAAATTATGCATGCGATTTACTTCGGACATCCGATACAAAATATTTGATGTTGGCGGTGGCGTGCGAAATAAGGTAAATATGTCTATACATTTAGCATGTTCCATTACTTTATGAATATTCATCCGACTCGCAGTTAATATTGAAGCGTGAATAGAGAGAGAGAAACTTTAATTAGAATTGTGTGCATGTATAGAACTTTGCGAAAATAATTACTAGCAAACCGACAGATCATTCGATTCGCAACTTAACTAAATAAATTTGCGTGTTTATATTCCGCGAATGCTCCCATAAATCTTTATTTTAATTTCACTTCAGCGATCGATCCGGAATTTTTGCCAACGACGCGAATTAACGACAAAGAACCCGAAATGTGACACTCTGAAGACTCAATCAACCCCCGATCGGCGAACACAATAAAACTGCACGGAAAATTATTCAACTAGCTCACAAATGAATAATGAGATTTTCGCTTGCTAACGGCCACACAGCCAGTTTGTAACAGCGAGTTTTATTACAAACAGAATACAAAATAGTTGTGTCAGCAATCATAAAGTACATGTGTTCTGTCGCCCTGTGTGCTTCTTTTTGCACCAATAGCTTACAACAGCATTTAGCCTAACGATATTCAACGAAAATAAAAAATTAAACCTGATTTCCATTTCCATTTATAAACCTGTAATGCTAACTTTCAGAGCTTTATGAATTTTAATGGCAGCCAATACTGCGCCACGCAAAGTCAACAAAAACTAATAAATGGAACAAATAAGTGCACAAATCGCTGCTCGGATTTTTTAAAGTAGTAATAATTAGCTGACGTAAAAAATGTGCGGGATAAAGATTTTACGTCGTACGAATGTGAATTTCGCCGGGAAAATAATGTAGGAGATTGTGTGCATCAAGTTGATGATACAGAACAAAACATTACATTCCGCATAATCTTCTTATTCTGAAAATTTTCGTAAAGCACGCGTTCCGAGGAAATCACGCCAGGGAGAGATGCACATGATCATATTTTCCCAAAACAAACTTTGCAATTTTCCGCCGAAAGAATCTTAACCGTATACAATCGAATTTACAATTTTTCTTTAACAGTGAAGGATGGGGGAGAGGCGCATTCGCACGATTTATGGAGCCACGGTATATTTTTCTAACAATGGTTGCAAAATTAAACATCAAGCAAACGCTCTATTATTCATACCTGAACGGGAAAGCTTTCAATTGGCAAAGTTTCCGGCTAGTTTTAATTAATTGTTTTTGCCGGAACTATATTACAATGTGGGTTTGCATTCAAGTGCTGTTTGCGTGTTTTGCCCAAAAACTATTACACTGCATTCAAAGACGAGTCTTTTAAATTCGCTGGTAAATGATTGTCATTGTCTGTCACACTCCATTAATTTGGTATGGCACTATTTCCCCCCATTAGGCGGATGTCAATTCACTTTACAAATCGCGTGATTTGTTAAAGTTGATGAATCGGCACTCAATTCCAGACAAGTTTCGCTAGAAAATAATCTGCGATATTTCGCCTCCGTGTGCATTCTAAGAATTTATATTAAAATATTGATTGTGTTTTGGGATCCAATATGAAAAACAATTCGGGACGCTATAACACAGAATCAAACGGCTGATTTTTATTAAAAATAATACGTTATTATGAATTTCCTCCACGCAAGTTATTCCTTGATTTGGCTTGCACATATTGCATATTCAGATCTATCGCCCAACTATAAATCTCTAACCACCACCAAAATGCGATTTGAATTTATTCAGAAGATTAAATCGGTCTGATCCCGATTTTATTCGTAATCCTTCCGACGCAAAAATCGCATAAAGCCTCATGATTTATTATTGTAAAAAGTTTAAATGTCGTTGTATCGATGCAATTTGGGCGTTAATTGATTTCTGGAGTGTGCTGGAAGCTTGGAGAAAAGTGCGGAGCTAAAGAGCTTTTTTGTGTATTTATAGTGTCGCAATCGAGGCACATTAGGGATTATGCACTTTGCATTTTAGGAACAAAAGCATCTGCATGTGACAGTGCTGATTTTCATTCGTTAAATGCAAATCTCGTAAAAAGAAATTAATCCTTCAAATTACTCTCGTGTGGCTTCGAGTAATACCATAACAATTCCGAGCTTTGAGGACATCGCTGAACTTGGAAAGTGAAATATTAAATTTTAGAAGCGTATTAAATGACTTGCCTTTGTAAAATCAATTAAACTCGAGTTTGAAATTCAATTTTAATAGCTGTCTCGCAGGAGAGCAATCGTAAAACTTGTGTGCACTAATGACCATTTTTACCGGAAGAAAGGTAATAAAATGTTTGAAAACACTGGAGTCATTTTTAATTCTCTCGAAATACATCTCATGTTGGCTTTAATGAAAACGAAAATCCCAAAAGGCTGGAAGTTATAAATGCAAAACTGCTAAATTAAAAAAACTGTAAAAGGATTAGGTCTCGCTTCGAGTCTTGAAGTTAGTTAGCATAGCATTTTCATCAAGTTGTCGATTTTTGCGATTCGAACGAAACAGTTTTTATTATTTAACTTTTTGGAGAAATCTCAGTGTCTGTGACAAGTTAGAAGCGAATTCTCCCGGGGTTAAACTCCTCCGAAAGTTTCCGCAATCTCTTAGTTTGATCTGAAACGTGACTATATGCTTTTAATTCGCAAGCAATCGGAAGAAAAATGGTATTATATCAACAGTTTTGTCGTGAGGGAAAGTCGAGTTAATTTCTCCGAAAGTTAGATTCGGAACGGTCTCATTAAAGTACACTTTGTGTGATCCGTTGGGAATACATTCGAGCAAGCTTCTTTTCTGTTTAATTACTTCAAGTTACACCAGGAATTAAACTCTTGATTGAAAAGGAATTTTTTGTTTGAACAAAAACGAAAAATTGTCACGTTTTGTACAACAGGCAATTAATCTAAAACTGATCTCTTTATTTATGAGTTTACGTATGTTGTACATCAATCAATACGTACTGGCCGGTAACTAATACAGTGCATCATGTCTAAAATACATTGAATAGAAGTGGCGTGTAAAATATTGGCTCTCGGACAAAAGCCTGGAAATTGATGACTGCTATTTTAGATTGAATCTTGTTCACCTACTTTTACACATTGTGCTAAAGGTACGTCGAGTACACACGAGGAGAAAAATAATGGCTCTTCCCGGACAACAAACCAATTAATAAACACGACATTTTTTCAAAAACTAGCAATACTTTTGTTAAGACAAGAAGTGATTCTTCATACACTGCTTGCAATGCAAAAGTAGTGTCATAAATCAGACTTGAATAAGAATATATAGATGAATAATCTCGAAATTGCAAATTTCGTGAAACTATAAGTCTCTGCAATCTCAAATCTCGCATACGTTGGTAATCTTAGCCATATTCAAGCGTATGTAAAATCGCAAATTGCCCTATTTTGTTATTCCCGACTTGGAATTCTTTCTCAACTTTTCTTGAGATTAAATGTTAACTTCTATATCATTTTGCGTCTTTGAGGCGAGTTTTACGCTCTAACATTCCTTTTTTAACCCTACATATACAAGTTATACAGGGTGATTCAATTAGGGCCTACATTAGAAACTTTTTAACTTCGAATATAGCTAGAGCTTTAGAATTTTTTACACGATCCAAATAGACCATTCTGAGTTCAACTAATTTATTTTCCAAGTGGCTGAGCTTCGGAACTACAACAAATTAGTGCTAAGTTGGAAATTTTAAAAGGGAACCATTTGCATATTTAAATTCACCTTCTCAAGCTGAGCTGAGAAATTTACCCAAGTTGTTGGTACTTACCTGTCATAGTTTTAACCTGTCAATTTTTTTGTCAAAATTTTTATTTGCAAGGGTTTATCTAAGATATCACAGCCATTGAACCCGTTGCGATAAGTGAATTTTTTTTCATTTGATAACCAAAGGTTTGAAGAGTTTTCTAAAATTTTCGAAATTGTCAACTGTCAAAATGAATGGCTAGTATGATTTTTCAAAATGGTTATCAAAAATACTGCTATAACTCACATTTTTAGATGGAACGACCCTATTTTCTTAACAGCAATCGAAAGAACTTCGATATTTATGGTAACTTTTATCAATACGTCCTATACAGTTTTTTACAGTTTTTGAAAAAAATTACAAAAACGGGTTTTACTTTGTAATTTTCATAGTTAATCAAGTAGGCTTTGCAAAATGGTCAACAATTGTCAAACTTTGGTATTTTATTTAGTTTATAGCTGGTTCATTATTGAATAAACAGTAAAACTATAGTATTTAATTATGGTTTATTATAACTTAGTGAATTATGTAACTCAGTCAATATGCCATCAATTTTTGAACTTCTTGACTAGAAATGGTGTACAAATAAGTCATTTTTTTAACTAATAGCATAATTTTATCGTATTTCCTCAAAGTTTACTCTATTAAAAATGAAAATAATGAGCCGAATTTCTGTTTTTGCGATTATTTCAAATACTATAAGAGATAGATATTGAAGATGTTAATAAAAGTTTGCATACAAATTGATATTCTTTTGATTGCCATTGAAAAACAAGATCACTCCATTTGAAAAAACTGTTTTATAATAATTTTTTAATCATCATTTTTAAAAAATCATAGTAGCCTTGCAATTTGACATTTGACAACCTTAAAAACTTGAAAAAACCCTTTGAACTTTTGGCTATTAAATGCAAAAAGAATTACTTATATTTATTCATGAGATATGATATTTTAAATAAACCACTGTGAATAAAAATTTGTATTAAAAAATTGACATACGTCAAAAACTATGACAGATAACTACTAACAACAAGATTTATTTTATTCAGTTTCAAAAGATAAATTCAAAAAAGCAATAAAAATATTTGGTTACTATTTAAAATTACCAAATTGGCGTTAATTTCTCGTAGTTCCGGAATTCAGCCATATTGAAAATAATTTAAATAAACTCAAAATGGTCGATTTAAATTGTATACAAAATCTTAAAGCTCTAGCTATATAAAAAGTTAAAATGTTTGTAATGTAGGCCCTAAAAGAACCAGCCTGTATAAAATTTTGCTCAAACATAGACCGAAAAGTTGCCAAATATGTTAGACCGAACATAAAAAACACAAAATTCACTTATTCGCATAAATTTGCTACAACAGGGGAAAAATACAACACATTTGTAGTTTATTAAAACAAAGGTGGTCCTTATGTGCCATTATTATGCAAATGTCTGAAGTTGGGCGTAAAAATGAAATCTTGCAGTAATTAATTAATCCTTGGAAGTTTTTCGTCGCAGATATTGAACTAAGGATATTGAAAAGTTGATGCCTAATGAATATGGAGATTACAGTTCAGTGTTCTTCGGTCGTTTTAAAATTCGAATGTGATTTGCATGAAAAAATGTCTGCACACACAGAAGAAACAAAGAAAGCGTTGTTTTCATTAGAAACGTGATACATCATCAAGGTACGCTAGATTGCAGCCGTTGCTATTAATCACTGGAAAAATCCGGGAAATCCTTAAAATACACCACTGTTTATTTTGCTTCATAACGGCGTACTTAGTCCCGACTTTTTCAGCGTTTAATTCGCACTGAAACGGCTTATGTTTTACTTTACCCATTAAACCATTGCTCCAATAAACATCAAGTTGTTAGCGGGGGAAACGGCCACTAACTTGCTAAAATATGTAAACATCTAGGGGCGAGGTTTGCAAAAGTTTGGAGGTGAATTTTAATCACACCCATAATTAATGAACTCGGTCCATAACTCATATTAATCGAAAAATCGTGAAATATTTCAGCGCGAAAATATCGAGCGAATTTCCGAGCGAATGGATTCCGCCTTTTTGCTGATACGCATTGAGAAGACTTTTATGAAAATGTACAATAAGTTGTGACCGCAACACTCAAGGCCTAGCTGTTTTAAAAAAGCCTCGCTGGGTGGAATATAAATGAGAGTGTATTATTTGTACGAGGGCAGTAACACTTTCAAACTATTTTTATGGAAAAAGGAGGGATTTTTAGCAGCAGAATTCCACTCGGCGCGTAATTATTCATGGAAATAGAACGGGCAGGTGTTTCATTCAGATTTAGATTAATCTAACTTTGGCTGCAGACATTATAGACAATGTTGGTATTAGTTCTGCTATAGAATCGGCGAATCTTTGCGGTACGGATTGTTAAATTAGTTTTATTGAGACAATAGGGAGCGCTCACACATTTCCGCGATTTAAATCTACTTTAATTGATTTCACTTTCAACTCGAAACTAAAGGATAATATCCTAATTTCCGTGCATGTTGCTACAAACAGAAACGGATTTTGACAATTCTCGATGTTTTTCTGGATGGAAAATGGGCCAAACAATATCTGATTTTCCACCCAATATTGCGAATTTTCGGTTCTGTTTTACGTGCTCTAAAAATAAAAAATCCAGTTAATCGCATTTTTGGTTGAGAAATATTTAGCGAAATCATACAGTATGGAATTTTTAACTGGAATAAATTTCATAACTTGGATATAGGCAATTTTTGTAAAAATTCCAGAAACAGGTCACTTTTTGTTTTTTCTTGTCCATTATTTGGTGAATATTGTTTTTGTTTGTCTGCTGTCAAAAATGCACAGCCACCTCCAACTTTTTTTTCAAACGTTACGATGTGTCATGTAAAAGAGCACTTTGAAAGCAGTACAACGCACTATTTGTTTTCTAAAAAATGCCCAAGTGATAAAAAAATTAAAGCAGAGTGGAATTATTGACTAAAATAAAATTTGTAACTTGGATATAAGCGATTTTTGTAAAAAAATCCTGAAGCTGGTCGATTTTTGATTTTGTTTGGACATCATTACCAAAGGCATGCGCTTTTTGTTTATCTGTTTTAAAAAATGCCGAGCCACCTCTAACTTTTTGTTTCAAATGTAACGGATGTCAAGTGTCACCTCATGTGACTTTGCAAGGAATGCAACGCGCTCTTTGTTTTCTGAATATTTTCAAAGCCTACGCGATAAAAAATAAGTTGAAATTAGGCAAATCACACTAGAAATGTTGCAAAATGTTAGAAATCCATGCTATTATCGTTATGTTATTTCCCAAGAGAGAAACGGTGCCCATTTTGAACAATTGTTGCATTAAATAACGTTCAATTTATAAAATTGTTTTTTTATCACGTAGGCTTTGAAAAAAATCAAAAAACAAATAATGCGTTGTAATGCTTACGAAAAGGGCTTTCATACGAGGTATCACTTGATATACCATTACATTTGAAAAAAAAGGTTCGAGGTGGCTGTGAATTTCTGACAACAGATAAACAAAAACCATGTGCACCAAATAGTAGGCAAAGAAAAATAAAAATTGACCTGTTTCGGAAATTTACACCAAAATCGCCTAAATCAAAGTTATGAATTTTATTCCAGTTGAAAATTCCACGCTGTATTTCATCCTCGCTGAAAAATTTCTTACTGATTCTGGGAAAACAAAGAATAAAATAATGTAAAGTGCAATTCCATGTTGACAATTTCAGTGCTTTAAAAACGATGGCTTCCATGTAATATAAATTGAATTTTGAAATATATATCCAAAGATTAAAAATAAAATGCCACATATGTAGCAAGAATTAGCAGAAAATAAACTAAATCAATTACATTCACTGCGCGGGTTTGTTTTTCAATACAATAAAATCCTTTGTAAATTTGCAATTCAGCGCAAAAATAAATCTAGTTTAAAATTATTATAAATGCAAATCAAACGGTAAATTAGATCTATAAAAAAACTATTGATTTATTTTACAAATTGGTAAATAATGCAATGTTTTAAAAAATGTGCGGTTCGAGCTGTAATCAGCGTTCACAAACCGTAAACTCCCTGTTAGTATCTATCATTGGCTGAAACCCGTGTATTTTTAAATAAATCCTTTGTTTCGTATTTGTTTTTTCGCCAACATGAAAGTGCCTTATTTCCCCGTTAATTTTCCTCGGTTTGTGCGATTAGAATTCAACATGAATAAACTTATTCCTGCGATAAAATCTTAATTCCGCACTAAATACACGTTTCCCCGCATTGTTTTTCTAGAGGGAAAAATCCAATTGCAGTTTACGTTTGCAACGTGTTTTTAGGTGAAATCGCAAACTTTGTATCATTTATTATTTTCATCTCCTAAACCGTTGCATGAATTAATGATGTACGATACAATTTTCCCCCAGAAAAACAAAGAATTTATTTACTGCTTCACAAACTCTCGGTTAGAGCTGATTATCATTAATCACGTTTTTTGCTCTGGATGCTTATTGAAAAACGTCAACAACGCCCATTAATGAGACTATTTTTACAACAGCCATATTTAATCCGCGCGCTTTTTGCTAATCCTAAAATTTTAATCAGAAAATGCGCGGTGAAACCTTAAATATTTATTTTTCGTTTCCTTGTATTTCGATCATTTTTCGCGAGCCTGTTTCCATTTCCCCAGAAAATCGTTTGCCTGACAATAATCCCGAATATGTTATCATTTCCGGCAAATGCGTTTGAATAAAAATAAAGTATGGTAAAGTTCAGGTGTTCTCACGATTCCATCCTACTTTAAAATATCACGTTTATAAATGACCCCCGAATATTGATAACAACACTTAACATTCTAATTTATTCGTGTGTTTGCTGAGCAGCGACACGCTTTTCCTAATATTACGTGCGAAAAATCACGTTTGAGGAGATTTATTAAATTTTAATGTAGCGTGTGGCTCGACTGAAACTGGGCGAAATCGCGATTTTGTCGTCGATTGGGAAAATTCTGACATCGTTGTAAATTTGCGCGATAATCACCTCCGAAAATAATTAATTATAAAATAAACTGTTGACCCGCGTTAGGATTTATGATTCGAGGTGCAACTTAAATAAGATTTATTGTTGATTTCTCGAGGGATTATATTTTTTCATTAGGCATCCCATCCAGCACTGTTTTAATAAATCATCGATAATAATAACCTGAGACGTGTCGCATTTGTAATTAATTTATTTGTCGTAAACTTTCATATTTCGCACAAAATCAATGAATAAACCCCTCATTTGCTCAAAGCCAACCAATTAACTACGTACTCTTGTCGGCGCTTTCATTTAACTTTAATTAAATGAGTGTCAATCAACACCTCGTTGTGCGGCAATCTTCCCAAAACTCTGATTTGCATCCCAAATTCCTGCTAAATTTTATAGAGGCGTGCAGTTTTGATTTGCGACAAAAAAGTGAAATCTAAATCGCATTGTTTCGCCTGGAATTGTGTGCTTATTCATCTTTTTCCGGCCGAATAAATGTAGAGAAGGCAATGATTAAAAGAACTCATTACCTCTCCGACATTTCTGTCGCGGATAATGCGGAATATTGCAAGAATAAGACGTATCAATTAAGACAAAAGCTTGTATATCATTAATCAAGAGCATTGTTGCACCATTAACACGATTCTGAGACTACACTATTCTTGGCACGTAAAGATTTCCGCAAGCCCGAAACACCGGATACAGACTGTAATTGGATTTTATTTGACAAAGTGTACAATTACACTGTTCCCATGTCTATAAATTATTACACGGCATCATTTCATATTGGTCAGCCTTTGAAAAATAAGCAGCCTAAAGCGATGTAATAGATAATCATTGGACAAAAATGAGCGCTTTAGCTTAATGTTTAGGCAAACTACGCTTAAGAAGGCAGAAATTTAAAATTGCTCAAAAATCTTGTTTCAAAACAATTTCGGTGAATTTAATTGAATTTCCGCCCCACCAAAAACTAACGGTAACTTTCGTGATTTTTCTTGTTCCAGAGACTAGTTTTTAAAAAAAATAAAATTTTTGAAATTTTTTGCCAAAAAATTATAATATACAATATCACTTGGTTGGATTTTAAAGTGTTTGATTTTAGTCAGTTTTTGATACGCAGCTAAGAATAACTTCGGACTTACCTAATTGTAACTCCGTTGACCATTAACCATTACAATCGTTAAGTTTGAAAAAATTTCTTATAAAAAGCAATTAAAATTAGAAAAAAAAATTTTAATATACAGGCTGCTCAGAAACCGGCGCACCAATTTAGTGGTACGTTCTGAAAGTCATATTTTAAAAAATTTTGAGCTACTAACTTGTTTTGTTAACATTTTCAGTTTTTATTATTTTTTAATGTTTTTATGTTTTACACTAAGTAATCGTTCCCTAACATTATGATTAATAAATAATTATTTTTAATTTTACTACTTTAGCAGTTGAATTTAAAATAAACAATTGTTGTCACATGTCAGTCATTTAAAATTTGTTATTTATCAGTAACTTTAATCCAAAGAACTTCTTACTATTTTTACCTTTATGTACAGGCTGTTTCAATGATCTCAAAAAACTCCATAACTTGTTTATTATTAGAGATATATTTTTTTCTCTAGATTGTAGCTGCATTTCCACTGCATATTTTTAAAATATTGCGGTATGTATACAGGCTGTCCCAGTATTAAAAAAACACTAAAGTTATATTTAAAAAAAATCTTAAGTTTCATTGCATTTTTGCACATTTTTAATAATGATGATTTTGATTTCAACTTGCATTGCAGTTAGAAACGTAGAAAAAGTAAGTTTTTTCAAAGTAGAATAAATTGAAAAAATTAAATGTTCTTGCTTCTTAAAGATAATTCAATTGTTAATAACTAAAAAGATATTTGACTTTAAAAGTTAATTTCAGCAACAACTACGAAAAATTTGTGATTTAATGTTTTAAAATTGAAAATACATACACTTTTATAACTTGTATATTCGGTTCAGTAATAAAGTGCCTTTTACTAAAAGACCTAAATCGGGTAATTTTGCTTAAATAAGAAATGCAATAGAGAAAAAACAACAAGATCCCAGCATCTAAGAGAAAATTAGCAACAAAATATAATTTTGAAATTCTTAAAAAACAAAATATAGTTATTATTGTTATTAATAATACGAGTGCGAAAGCCCAAGCTTAAAGTTTGAGGGCTCGCGTACGCTCGTTGCATACCTAGATTCCCGAGAACTTGCGCTTTCGCAAAGTGTTATTCAAAATTTTTTTTTGTTGGAAAATTTTAATTTAAAACACGTTACTATTGGAAGCCTGTTTTAAAATAGTGAAAACACGTTGCTATGAGAAACGTGTTTTAAAATAGTGTTTATAATCTAGGATTTAGATATAAAAACGAAGGTTTGAAATGTTACCAACAAAAAAGTTATTATTAGCTGAAAATTGCATTTTTCGATTTCTGAAACATTAAATAATAATTTTAAAAAAACTATTAAGAAAACAGTTAATAATTTAAAAAAATTATTAACTCTTGTTTCAGTAGTTATTAAAATGTGTAATTAAAAAGTTAAATACCTTTTAAGTAATCAGCAAGTGACAGACACTTAACTGTTAATGTTTTTAGAGACAATTTAAAGGTCTTTTAGATTAAAAACTAAAAAATTGAGTGTTCCACTCAAAATTTTTAAGTTATTCAACTTAAAACAATACTCTTAATTTTTTTATCTTCTTGACCGCACAAATCTAAAAAAATATAAGCTTTAACTTTGATCTTTCTTCAATAACTTTATTGAGGAAAGATCAAAGTTAAAGCTTATATTTTTTTGGTGAAAGTCCTACTTTCCTAAGATTCTTAGTTTTTATGTAATAATTTTTTTAAAAAGCGTGTTTTCGTTAAAGGATAAAATTTCAGAAACAAAACAAAATGGATCAATCACAATTTATCTTAACAGTGTTAAAAAGCTATATTCGAAAATGTAAAAAAGATAGGATATTTTATTTAAAAAACATAAGTTTGTATTGTAGCTCCTTTCGGAAACACTCTGTATACTTTAATTTTAGATGAATCAGGGAGTGTCTAATTTATGGCTCTCGTAAAAAAAGATTAATTTTCTAACATTTTTAAAGATTAATAATAGACATTTTCATATCGCTGTGGCACCCTGTACAGGGTGAATTTAATAGTTTGGAATATATTTTAAAGGGTGATAGTAAAGCTCAGGAAAGTGAAAATAACTCAACTTGCTTTATGTGAATGTTTATAATTTCCGAGATATAAAAGGTTTTTGTCAGCGAGTAATTTCAAAGAAAATTGTAAAAAAATATAATCTCTGGGGTTAGTTCTTCAAAACGTATTACATTCCTTTAAAGAAATTTTGTTACAATTTGCAAAAACAACGACAGAAAAAACTGTCTTCACGTTAAAAAAATTGTAAAAATTTTGCATCAATTTTTTTGTCAAAGATAACATTGAATTTTATTCTCTCAAATGTCATCGACTTAGGAATAACGTACTCAAAAGACACCAACTTCGTTTACACTGCATTTTTTGTCGAATATTCCGACACTAAAGTGGAGGTTGCATCCTCAATATCTCAGAAACTACAAACATTTGGATTTGGCAATCTGAGCTATTTTCACTTCTTTTGAGCGCGACTATCGTCTCTTAACATATATTCCAAACAAACCATTGACTTGGTGCGCCGTTTTAGAGCACACGGTACATGTTCATTTGAAATGTTTCATGTAATTTGTGTTATTTAAACAAAAGATAAAGCCTTGAGTTATGACTAAATGATAAAATAACTATTGCTTAGCACCTTAGTTCATATGTTTCAAAAAACTGCACCAATTAAAATTTTATTAAAACTAAGTTATTTATTTGGAAAAACCTATCAATGAGTAATTCATTTCTATTTGTATCGTAATATGTGTCAGAGTTTTATCGTAACTGATAAGGAACATGTGATATAATTACGAGCAGTTTTACCAGTACCGTGTCCTTACCTCGTGCGAAAATGTTCTCGCTTCCGAGCCATGTTTTGGAAAAGTTACGCTGTGCTCAGTGCCGCGGCTATTTAAGCTCTGGACCAATTGTAGCAAATCGAAAAAACGAGCAATTGTGTGGCCGCTGTTTTAAAATATTCCCGGATGAAAGGAAAGCGGAGTATTTGCGCCAAATCGGACTTGAAGCCGTAGCGCAAATTATCATTTTTCCCTGTAAATACACCGACCAAGGCTGCACTCACACATTTCCATGGAATAATGGCCTCGAACATGAACTCAATTGTGAGCACAGATACGACACTCTGCCTTTGATGGGAGACCCCAAATGTGATAAGAGTAACGAAGAAATTGATTTAAAAGTGTACTGCGACACGACCTATAATCACAACTTTGAAGATACCGCCAAATTGAGCATAAACTTGACCGGGAAAAACAATAACAAACTAGCGCTGATTACTGGACGAAACCACCAACGAAGTGTTAGACTTGGGGTCGAAGTAACCCTATCTCTGGACGCCACACCGCAAATCCTCCACGAAAACGTTGTTGTTGAAGATTCCATCGAAGAAAACTTATATGAATCAATCAACGTGTTCGACCACTGCGCCAGTTGCCTCAACAACGTCCTCAACTGCGAGGTCTACACCTGTTCCTTGGGCCACATCGCGTGCAAAAAATGCAAAAGCCCCAATTGCCGGATTTGTAGTTTTCAATTAAACTCCAATTTGCTTCAGTTTTGTAAAAATTACGTGCGTGGTTGCACGGAATTGTTCCCAGCTGGTGACATAAAAAAGCACGAAATTGACTGCGAATTTAACGATTTCAACTGTCCTTTGTGCGATTCTGCAAACAACCTAAATATTTTGGTGGCGCATTTTCAACAAACGCACAATCCGATTTGTTCGAACGAATTCAATGCCATTGTTACCGAGCAAGATGAAACGTGGTTTTTCGCCTGTTTTAATAAACTGTTCCGTTGCAAATATTACTACTTAAGGACCAGCATTGAGTTCGTTGTGACTTATGTCGGAAGCAACGACAAGGCTTGCGATTACAAATACAGCGTTACTGTCTTACCGAAGAATTTGAAAAGTGTCACCAAACAGGCGAAGTGCTTAGGCTGGAACGACGCAAGTTTGGGCAAAGCGATAGTTTTTGAAGTGGCCAATAACAGGAAAAAATTTGAAGTGCGTGTATCCATAAGTATTGTACCACAAGTTTAATAAAACGAGTACTTAATTAATAAATGTTTTAATTGGTGTTATGGCGCCAGAAATAATGACTCAACTCAATAACTGGAAAGAGCGGAATTATAAGCAATTTTGATCCAGTGGCGGCTTAATTAGTTCAAGTGCCGGTTTTGTGTTTTTTGAAATTGTGAATTTAAAAATTGACCAAATTGGATCGAACCTGACCTGTATAGAGGGATTTTTAACTCGTTTTTGAGCGTGAAACACTCCTGAAAAATTTCGCACCGCCACTGTTTTAGTCCTGATGATGATACAGATCGGTTTTATACAAGGCTGTATTAATTGGACCGTTTGGTGTGGAAAGAAGTATTTTGTAAAGAAATGAGGATAATCGCGTGTTAGCTGCATCGTAATCCGTCCGCACTCCCTTAATTGCTAAATTACAACCGCACTCTTCATTTTCGAAACAAAGTTGCGTAAAGCAATGGTTAATTGGTTTAGTCGCGAAAAAATCGTCTGTTAGTGAAACAATTTGAACATTTTAATCAAAAGTTGAAATGATTAAACTCAAGAATTTGTAATTAAATTAAATGTTGGGCGAATTTTTTGTGAGTGTAATTATGACGTTCGTTTGGAAGGTGGTCTTTGTGTTTTTCGTGTCGAGTGTTACGTATAGCGAAGAGCCGAAAGATGGCTACTATGTAGATGATCTCAATGAGGCTTCCTTTACAACAGGGTATAACTTTTACGGTTATTTGAAAGACTTGACTTTTCTCCGAAATTGTTTAGGTCCGAGCCGCTCGTTTGCCCATCCACCAACGTCATTTCAACAAGGTACAAATGTAACGTCAATGGGGAGTGGGTGGATTGCACGCGGAAACACTGCTGCAAGGACTACACTTTTGTAGCAGGAAGGTAAATTTCAATAAATCCGCACAATATGATTAAATTAAACGAACCAAAGTCAACATTATGGAAGTGTTTTATTGTTGGCGCATCAAGCCAATTGAAATTGAAAAATGTGCTTTGTGTCGCAGCAAATATTTTTCTAACCTTTGTTCGATCGAAAAAAGTCCTTTTAAGAAGACATCTTCACAGCTGACAAATCGCCAACCTTTCACCCAATAACTTGCATAAAAAATGACCCCAAAACGTGCTTTGTTTACGAAACGAAGTGGCTTTAAATTCAACAAGGGATTAAGGCGGATTAAGTGACTCGGTAAAAATTTTGGGCCTTAGACCAAATCTCTCCCCAAAAAAATAATCATAATAAATGGGCAAAAATAATGTCTAGATATAGAAATTCGCGCAAAAAAATTGTCAATACAGTATTTTTCTTTGTCTTCTTCGTTTAAAATTTCCTGTCGCCTCTCCCATTGTTATGATTTCGCAAATCATTTTCAGCACATACAGGGTGACCCAGGAGTGTACAACTTTTTTGCTATTTCAAATATTGCAATTCTTTTTTATTATTCGATAGATCGACTTAAAGTCCATAAATTAAAAATACACAGGGAGATATAGACAAATACCTACAAATACTGTAAGTTTACATAAACTATTTCGTTTCGGAATTGTTCAACCTTTTCTTATAAAAAGACCAATTTTTGAAAAATCACTGCGAAGTGGCCTATGAATATTTTCCGGCAAATTTACAACAAAAAAATTCAGAATACCTTGTAGCTTTAGAAAATAGTCGTCTTTTACTTGAAATACGGAAATAATGTACAGGATGTGCCAAAATGCAAAAAGTTGAATAACTATTTTTTTAAATGGAACTCCATGTATTTCTTTACACGTATCGATAGCATTTGTTATAAGCTTTCTATGATATGCGGTTTATATAGCAAATTTTCCATATTTCTTAGTGTTCAAAAAAAGAAAAAATTCATTTTTTATTTATTTTATTAGTATTTCTCTATGAGTGAAATTCATTCATGTATTAAGTAATAATTAGATTACAAATGTAATTAGTCACATAAGTACATATCGAAAAATTAATTACCATTTGACTAATCAGATTCTAGACTAACAAATTTTTTTCTAATAAAATACATTTTTTGAAAAATTTTAAAAAATTTTTTAAATTTACTATACAAACCCCATTTCACTAGAAAGCTTATCAAAAATTCTATCGATACATACAAAAAAATTCATGGTGTTTTATTTGAAAAAAATGAGTTATTCAACTTTTTGCTTTTTGACACACCCAGTATGTTAACTGCGCGGTTTAACTAAAAGTCGATTGTTTGACAACAAGATATTCTAAGTTCTTCTGTTGCATATTTATCGGAAAATATTCACAAGCGACTTTGCAGTGATTTTTCAATATTTCAATAATAATAATAAACCTGAAACAGCCGTTTTTATTTTTAGCTGATAGTTAATATACCAAAATATACCAAAAATTTCCGAAAATCCAGAAATACGCCTTTATCATTTTTAACGGAAAGCTCAAATACTAATTGTCGTAGATATTAAGTTAAAAAAATTTTATATTTTTATATTTTTATATTTAACCCCGTAGGGGTGGAATTCCTAAAATATCATAAAACACGTGTTTTTTCATTTTTCACTGAATGTTAAAATGCACATTTTTAATAATAATAATAATAATAATAATAATAATAATAATAATAACAATAATAATAATAATAATAATAATAATAATAATAATAATAATAATAATAATAATAATAATAATAATAATAATAACAATAATAATAATAATAATAAAAAAAATAATAATAATAATAATAAAATAATATAATAAGAACATTGAAAAATAAAATACATGTAATTACTAAATAGTTAGGTTTAATTGAGACAAATTTGTTGGTTAAAAAATTCGTCGTACGAGTAAAAACAGTTACTTGAGAAAAATATTTTGACTGCATTTTTAAATTGAAAAAAATTCGGCGACTTTTTAATATTCTCCAGTATTTTATTAAATATTTTTACAGCTTTATAATCAACACTTTTTTCATATTTTATAGTACTGTGTTGAGGGATTCGCACTTTGGTTCACCACCCTGTGTATACAGCACCCTGTCTATATAATAAACATATTACGCACCCCTGGGTGAAAAAAAATTGAAAATTTTTTTTTACTAACACACTTTACATCGGTATTCTTTTCATAGCTATCTACTCTTTGAAGTCGACTACTTTTTCTTCTTTAGTAAAGTGGGTCTTAAGCAAATAAGATTCTAATTTACTATGAGAGTGTACTTTTTTATTGGTTTTTCAAGGGTTTAAGAGATAAAACTAACAACAATTTCGACACATTATTTATTACGAGTGAGCTAAAAAGTTATTATAAACTAAAAAAAATAATACAAACTATTTCTGCGACCTTTCCTGCATATTTTGGCTCTAAAACGCAATTTTATGTAAAAACATTGCTGCAGGTGCATTCCTAGATCGCAGGATCCGTGTTCTATGGGCTTGTGCGAGCAAGTTTGTACTGTTTATTTACAACGCGTCATTTGCACCTGTTTTGACGGCTACAAATTCAATCCGGAAAACCAAAAACGAGGAATTAAACCTGTCTGCGTCGGTACGAGTTTGTTTTAATGAAAAATCGTGGCATTTTAGCACTTTCCTATTTGTACTTTTAGATGTAGACGAGTGTTTAGATAATAACGGAGACTGTGAACACGAATGCATAAACGAATCTGGAAGCTACCGTTGCGCATGTAGAGCAGGATTTACATTGCGAGCGGACAATAGAACATGCGAACCTTTAAATAATTTAGAAGGAACAGCAGAACAAGCCGGACACAGTAATCGCTGTTTCGCCAACTGCGACACCGTTCTGCGACTTCATGACAAGCTAAAATCGTTGCAGGAAAAGGTACACTAATCTGCTTAAAGGTTTAAAGCTCTGCGACAAAAGTTGGCTCATTAAAAAGCCCCGATATGTAACGCACACTTTCAGGTATCCGCTTTGAGTACGGCAATCAGATTGTCGAGTTTCGCTTCGGGGCCGCCAGGGCCCCCGGGGCCCCCCGGCCCCGTGGGCCCGCCGGGGCCGAGAGGATTCCCAGGTAAGTCCACTAGCTGTTTTTAACAGTGGGTTTAATTAAAAATGAAGGGGCGGAGAGCGAAGCACTGTCTGCTCACACCACACAAGATTACACTTATTCGGTTTTGGATGCGTTTGTGCCTTTGCCAGGGGATGAGAATGCCCAATGTCGGTGCAAAAGAGGGCCACAAGTGAGGGTAATTTATTGCAGAAATTCAATTTCCACGTGTGCATATCTTTAGGGCGAGGCGGGGCCGAGAGGGCCTCAAGGACCCAAAGGTGAGCAAGGAGAAAAGGGGCCGAGAGGGCCAAAGGGCGAAAGGGGCTCGTTTGACTTCCTGCTGCTTTTACTAGCTGATGTGAAACATGATATCGTTCACTTACAGAATCGGGTTTATAGGAACGGGGAAGCGTAAGTCGATGCTAATTTCATTGTGATGATTCGTACCAACCGAGTAGTAAGAAGGCCCTTTCAGAACACTTTGTTTTTTTGCCCTGTTTTTAAGGTATATTTAAAAATTAACATTTTCAAAGATTTTGCCCTGTTTTTCAACGTAGAAGGCGTGCTATACAAACTCATGTAGATAACGATTTTAAAAGAAAATCAATGGATACGAGTAACGAAGATTTTTATAAACGTTAATTTCTAGAAATCATCGAGGACAGCTATTGCACATTATTCTAAAGGTTATGATTCTTCCTTTATTCTAAAATATTGCGTTGAAAACGGTATTAAACCTTTCTGCGTATATAATGGATCTAAAATAATGTTAATGAAAATAATTTAAAAATTATTGATAATAGTGATTTTGTTCAAGGACCTTTAAAAAACTTTCCTAAAACATTCGGTCTAAAAGAACTTAAAAAAAGATATTTTCATTTCTTCAATACAACAGAAAATCAGAACTATATTGGAAAAATACCTGATACAAAATACTATGGTTTTAATTCTATGAAACCAGGAGAAAAAGAATGAGATGCATTTTTAGAAAGGCATAGACAAAAAATATAAGAAAACTATATGTTTGATTAAAAAAAAACTTTATGATTATTGTAATTCTGATGTTGATAAAGTAAGAAGTGGATGTCTTGAATTAAGAAAACAATTTCTAGAAACTGCTAATATAGATCCTTTTAGTTAGATTACTATTGCAGGTGTTTGCTTGGCTATATACAGGGTGTATTAGAAATACGTGTCTTAATTTTAACAGGTAATAGAGCTGAACAAATAAAACATTTTTTCTATTGGTAATTTTTAAATAAAAAATTCGCAAATTTACTTAAAATTGGGAAAAAGATAACATACTGAAACGTGTACCCGCCTATGGGTACAAAAATAAGAAAAACGAACTATTTTCGTTGTGATAGAAACGGACAATTTAAATAATTTAAAACAACAATGAAAATTGTTGCTATGAATACAAACTAATTATTAAACACTGACCGGCTCGTTTGCACAAAAGAAAGGATGAAAACAGTGAAAATTATAAATAAGAATTTTGCAAAATGTTATACAGAAAAGTTATTGTATTTGATGAGTTTTATTACGTGTTAACTGTTACTGTATAGATCAAAATATATTAAGAAAGATACAATAACTGTTGTTGATAATCCGAAAAAAGTTTAATATTCTCAACAATCAATTTCATGGTTAAGGTTGAACTATACTGGGCTCACCGTCCAGGCGGCCGTGCGAATGCACTAATTCAAAACTCAATTTTTAAGAAAAATAATAAACAAAATCGTTTTTTACAATTGTATATTGTTCCTATGTTCACTTATTAGTTATTACTTCGCAGATCAGTTCTTATCTCGATTTAATTATTTGTAACCAAGTTATAACGGGGTAAACAGCGTAACAATCTTAATGCTTTTATGGAAAAACCTAGAGTTCAAATGGCACGAAAAAAATATAGTATTACAAGTAAGTCATATACAAGACCCATACAAAAAATTATCAAAAACCATAGTACCATTTTTTAATGAAAAAATAAAATGGCTAAAAATTGAGGTTTTTTTATTTTATTTTTAAATGACACTAACAATTTTTTTCAAATTTATGTATTTTGATGCTAAGGTCAACAGAAAGTCACCATATTTTTTTCAAGCAATTTGAACTTACATTTTTTTAATAGAACAACAAATTAAATCGACTTTTTAACTCGTTTAAATCCGGTTACGAATACTTAAAATGAGACCTGACCTGTGAGGTAGTGACTGAATTTAGGAACAACATATAATTGTAAAGAAAACATTGTGTTTATTACTTTTCTTAAAAATCCAATTTCAAATTTTGCGTTCACGCGCTTGCTTGTACAGCTCCTTTTTGGACGTTTTGAGTATAGTTCAAATATGTGGATCAAAAGTGTATAATAAGGTAGAGTATAAATGTTGTATGCGTAAACATAGCAATCTACAGCGTTTCCATAATAGTTATCATTTATAGATAAAAATGGCAGGAAAACGGATAACCGATAAACGCTTTGGAGTAAAAAATTATGTCATTGAAGACTTGCAACGATTTCAGTTACGTTTAAAATATCAATGCAAAAAGATGGCATTTGTGGGATATGTGAACATGACTGTGAATGGGGCTCCTCGTAGAGTTAGAGTTGAAGCCCAGGACAAAAGAATTACAATCACACCGTCTGGTTTCCGGGAAGGATTGCATCTCCCGAGACAGATCCTTGAAAACCTGGATGAGAGAAGATTAAAACTACTAGTATGAGAATTTGATTCAGTTGATGATACACAACATTTCACAACAGCTCTAGGAATCTGGATCTGTTGGAAGAAAGACCAAATTAATGGAAGTTTTAGTTAGAGCTCGGACACTCTGTAAACGACCACGATAGGCGGAGCCAATGCGTGCTTCATCGAGTGGGGAAATTAAGCAGTGGCGTAGCAAAAAACTATTCTATGATTTAGAAGAATTTATAATTTGTATTATTTACTATTTCCTGTATTCAATAATAGCAAGATGAAATAATAAAAATCATATCAAATGCTAATACACGGTGATTTCCTAGAAATACAAAGCAGAGAAGTCGAATAAATAAAAATACACAATGAGCATCGAGTAAAAACGCGTTAATTGCAAAAAAATGTTTCAACTGGTATCTTTACTGTAACTGTTAATGTTGAAATGTTAAACTTTAAGACGAATTTTCTTCACTTGTAAATATACCCCACGCCACTGCTTTATGCCAACACCCTTCGTCTCTGCGCACTCTTACCACCGTGGACGATCTGTCTTTTTGCGGACTCTAACTATGTTTTTTTTACTCATGTAAATCATCAGAGAAGAGCAACTTGGAAGATTAAATCAAATGAATAAATAAATTTTGCGTATTGTAATAGGTACCTAATAAATAATTAAAAATGTTTATGAAGTTTGATGTATGTGGACACGAAAGTTACGCTAATCCTCTATTATTGCTATAACAGGGTAAAATCGCCTATTGTCGGAAACAGTCACTTGTTATCGCAATACTTTGATTAAAAAAAAGGGTAACTAATATCAATAAAATTAGAGTTGTCAATTACATTTTAGAAAAGTTTCTGTGCTTCTCTTTTACTTTCTCTATAGAAAAACGGGTTTTTCATACTGAATCTTAACACATATAATCCTAATTTAATAATAAATACTGTTTTTCTTTTAAAGTCGTTAATCTTATAAAACAGGACTGTGAATTCATGGCCGTAGTCCACTCTTGAGCGAAAGGAATTCGCTTAGATGAAACCTTATTCATTTTTGTGCTCAAGTGGCCCAATAGAAAAAAGCGCGAAATCTTTGAAAAAATGTTAATTTTAAAATATACCTTAATTTTTTTCTGCTTTTCTGTTAACCCTTGAAAATCGGGGTGCTTTTCTTAAAAAGGAGCTGTGTTCACTAGGGGCCCTATAGCACGCATTTTACCTTAAAAAACGGCAAAATCTTTGAAAATGTTAATTTTTTTAATATACATTAAAAACAGGGCAAAATGCTTAAAAAAACAAAGTGTTCTGAAAGGGCCTTCTTACTACTTAACCGAATTGGCACAAGTTATTAAAATCATTCTCATTTTATTTATTTATGCACTAAATTTCCAAAACACGCTGTATTACCTCATCGCTCAAATATCACTCTACCATTGTCACTATACGCATTCAAGAGTAATTCAGCTGAAAGCCATAAATTATTTATGGTCTCTCCGGCATAATATACGTGTGTGGTATCATCATAAATTATTGATTGTTTTTAATTAGACCACCGAAATTCGACATTGACGCCGCCCTCCACAAAAAGCGAATCAAAGACAAACACACTTTTCTCAAGCAAAAACGATTGTTGGAAGCTTACACTTCAATTCCTACTGTTGTTACACACACTACAACGGAAACGACAGATTCGACACAAGTGGAAGAATTTCGAGATGGACATGTGCCTGATGACTATTTAGATTATTACGGATCAGGAAGCGAATCGGAAGATTATATGAATTAAACTCTGTTTTAATAAAAGTATTTTATTCTAACAGTTTTTTATTTTGTTTCGTACATACACATGCAGGTTTGAAATCAATTCACAGTAATAACTAAAGATAGAATTTCATTTTTTAAATTATGTAATAAATCCCTTCAACTGTGAAACAGTATCGTTCAATTTATTCCCAATCAGTAAAAATAGATTACTTGCCTACGTAATTACACACGGATCATGCGTTCAGTTCAATTTCAATTTTAGAAAAAAAACTGTCCCGTCTCTTTGTCCCCTGTAGTAAGCACATTTGGTATTTTCCAAAATAATTTTTTATAGTACAACTTGAAACGTTATGCAACCAGCATTACAAACGTGTACACTATTTTGGTCTCATTTAATATAATCAATTATCAACTGACATTATACAGTGTAAAATTAAGTAATTGTTGGCAAAAAATCTTAAAATTAGACTCCAAACGGCAAAAGAACATCTTGAATCTTTAGGATATGATAGAAACTTTTCCGTCAATTTCTGGCTAAGTTAAAGTTATTAGTAAAAATGGCCTTCAAATAATGTTTCGCAAAAGTACTAAAGTACAATTTTTCAACAATTTGGAACCACTACAAAAAATGAACCTAATATATTCCAACATATTTAAATTTCCCACGAATATCGTCATTAAAAAAGCGATTCAGACTTCGCCACCAGGTAGCGCAACAATTATAATTGTTTTGATTTAAGTTTAATCGTTTAATTAAGTTTATAAAAGTCGTAAATTATCAAAAACGTTCCTAAGTGTAATAATTATGGTTACTTTATACCACAGAAAAGGCCCAGAATAACTTCATTATAGATCTGATTAATTTTTTACAGACGCAAAGTTTACATAACCTCACAAAAATGGAGTAAGTATACAAAACATTAAATAATAATTCTTCAACCAAAGTATTTTTTTACTTCAGATGCTTGTCCGATACTTCCGACAGTAAGTACATTTTAAATCAAATGAATTTGAGTATTTTTTTTATTTAGCTAGTGCAACCAGTTTTGAGCGAGGCCGGAAGCCAGTGGATGTAAAAAGACCAGTCTTGCTTGTCCGCTACCCAAAAATCGAATTATTTCCATCTAGAAGTGATATTGAGCGATTAACTGCTATGGGTTATGGTACGAACGTTGGATTTTTGAATGTTGTGTTTATTGTGTGTCTTAGGATTCACTCCAGAACCTGCAGTGTTTGGCCTCAATTGGACAATTGATCAGATTAATGAACACATCTATTCGTTATACCCCGACGTTCCTTTGCAGACTATCGGTTTCAAAATGGGCAAATGTGACCGAACAAAAAAAGTGTTCATTCTAAAACCTGTTGAAAATACAAAAGAACTAAAAGAGGAGCTGGGTAATAGTAAACTAATCATTCTACCAAACGAGGAACTTCCTGAGAGACCAATTATGCACAAGAAGGATGAAGACAGTGATGAGGATAACACATCTCTTACAAGAAGAAGGGAGAGGAGAACTTTAAACAGGTACAAGTTGAGTGAAGATGACGAGGATTACGAGGTCATAATTGAGAATGGACAAACCCCTAAAACAAAGGAAACCAACGAAGAACATGAGGAGTATTCCGTTGAGAAAATTCTCGATAAGCGGACGCTTAATGGAAAAGTCGAGTATCTTCTAAAATGGAAGGGATATTCCGAGTTAGTATTGTTTCATGCGCCATTAAGAATTTTCTCTTGTTACCATGACATGGTAACAATCTCAACTAGCCTTCATTAATCAACGAAGCTGTCTTTAAAATAATCATTTTCCAGACAAGACAATACTTGGGAACCTGAGGAGAATTTGGACTGTCCTGACTTAATAGCCGCCTATGAGGCGCAGTTTGAAGTCACACCTAAAGCGGACCCTGAAGAGAATGAAAAAGACAGTAAAAGAAAAAATATTACGGAGGATAATCGGGCGCGCGGATTTGAGCGTGGCCTCGAGCCTGAAAGGATTGTTGGTGCTACTGATGCCAGTGGAGAGCTTATGTTTCTAATGATGTGGAAAAATTGCAAAGAAGCGGATTTGGTACCAGCGAGTCAGGTCAGCGTGAGGTGTCCCGAGGTCGTTATTAATTATTACGAGAATAAAGAATTGTGGTTTTGTAAACAGAGCGTCATCGAGATTGATTAAAACAAATAAAGTAGTATTTCGTAATTTTGTTTATTTTATTTGGTGTAATGCAAAAAATGAGATATAAGAACTACTCTTTTCTTTGTAGTCGGCTAAATACGCAAAAGAACGAAACGTTGGATCTACTTTTTAAAATTAGTGCACATATAGTCCGGGACATTTCAATATGAGATACGTCATAGGGCATACGTTGACGCGAGACTATATAGAGCACAAAAACTAGATAAGAGCTCAAATTTAGGGAACTTGGTTGTTTGATGTGTTTGACAGATGACAAATGTAAACAATAATAAAAATTTAAATATTTCTTTATTGTAGTAAAGTACAGCAAAATGTACCAACTAGAACACTTAAAAACAAATGGAGAAACTTTCAAATGCTTTGAAGTACCGTTGCTGGATTACTGTTGAGGTTATGTTTGACCTTGGTATGACTGTCAGGTTTAAAGTTGAAATTTGCATTAAAAAGGCCATAAAAGCCTCGAAGTGCCTTTTAGGGTAGTCATCGTCATGTTCCAATTGCATGCCCCCTCTCTGCCACATCAGTAAAATTTGCCACAAAAGTTTTAAAAAACGACTTTAAACAACAAAAAAGGCCCTATTTTCATTAACAATGAGACATATCTCGCTGCATGCGGCACGACATAGGCCTCATAGGTCAATCTCATTGTGAATGGTTTTCGCTGAGATCACTTTGAGAGGGTTTCACTCAGACTGACGTTGGCGGAAGACTGAAACCTGCCTCGCGACAAGTCTTTGCACCAACATTCGAAAACGCTGTCAATGGCTTAAAATGATAAACTGTGTCAGTTTTTTTGTGTCTTTGAGGATTAGTCTTTGAGTCCTGTCGCGCCGCATGTAGCGAAGCAGATCTCATTGTGAATGGGTTCTTTAAGAAACAGTTTCAATGTACACCACAAGACATACACTGAGACGGCCTCATGCCTCATATCATGGCTTGTAATTGACAGCGTTTTATAGAATGATTTGGAATCATAATGCAGAGATTGTTGCGAGACAGGCAGGCAGGTCTCAAGCCTACTGCAGAAGTCGCTCTCAGTGAGTCCATGTCTTAGAGATGCAAGACCAATTTAGACCATTTACAGTGAGATTGGTGTCCGAGACCTACGTCATGCAGGAAGCCAAACTTCATCGTGAATGGACCCTTTTCAATGGGGGTGTGCTTTTTGAATAAATTTGAAATGGCCTTTTTGAAAAAAGCAGTTGTCTCTCTTTTATTCATCTATTCAACACGTTTGTATTCGATGCACTAACACCAATTTCATTATCAGTGTCTTGATTATCAGGCAAGGGCGAAGTGGAATTGGGGGCAACCCAGAAATAAAAACACTTTAATTTCCTTTATTAGTAGGCTATATTTTTTATACAAGAGACTACTCTCAGATAGAGACGTACAAAAATGTAAACAAGAGTAAAAGTTGGTTTTTCGCAATATTTCACACTATTCTTCCACACGTCCACAGTAAAATCAGAAAGCGCTTCTTGTTATAAAGCCCTTATTATGTTTTTCAACGATGGCTGAGACTTTGTGACGTATTTGTTAAACGTAAGTTTTCAAATACCCCATGCCAGTGCAAAGGAGTTATATTAACAATTTTACGGGATTATTTTTAACTTTACACCCACTCTGCTTGAAACAAGAGTGGCTGCCAGGAAATAACGAACAAAGTGGACCCAAAAGGCTTCAGCTGCAAATTATAAACACTATCTGTGATTTTTTAAATAATTTTTTTAATAATTAATAAAAAACATGACAATATTAAGCTTTTCGATTTCGTTTGGTTTGAATTTTATATGAAAATAGAAAAGTTAACCCTCTACACCAGAAAAGACAAAAAACATAAAGAAAGTATCTGTAAATGTCGTGAACTTACTTTGAAGTAAACAGGGCTCTCCATCTATAACTCATAATTACTTGAACCGCAATTCCCATCATCAAAAAGTGCAAAACTGCGATAAGTGAGGTTATGCAGTGATGCACTTTCTTTTCCAGTTTTTCACACAAAATATATCACAAATTGCACAAATCGTACAACCAGCGATAGTCAGTACTGTCAGTACTTCACAGCAGCTTTCTCCATCACAATCACTGACTGCAATTCTGTATTGTGCCATTCCCGTCTCATCATATAATCTGAGTAGTTGTTATATGACAAGTAATGTTTCTACCTTCAAAAATACTTGCGTAAATATGTTATTATCCCGTTAGTACACACTTTTAAAGCAGCCACTGGTTATATAGATTAAAATTATAACATTTCCTTTGTTATTGTGTTATTGTTTACATCAGTCAGCTGTTTACTGTCATTTTCTAATGCTACCAATTTAAAAAATGTCCCTGTTATTAAAGCTCAAGAACCATAGAATGAGAGAGAGAACATTTTTTGTTCACACAGACGCTGAATACACGTATAAATGTCAGAAAATTCAAATTTTTTATGTCCAAATAGAAATGTCCCGGACTGTATAAGTGAAATGTTATTTATTATTGAATATTTACACTCTTTTTGAAGTGAATTGTGACAACTGGTTCTGTGTTTGCTATATAATTGTGGTTATAGAATTAAATTAATTAATTCGAGGATGACGAGTAGTTCAAAATTACGCCGCCATTTTTCTTATTGTTATTGTCAAAAAGCATTTTTATTCACGTGTTTGAAGCCCTAAACTACAGTTCTAGTGTCTCATTATCATAATAAACCTAATCTTATTGTCCTGTAGTGAAAAATGTGATCTTCGAGTGTTTTTTATAATCTAACCTTAATTGAATTGGCAATGTTTGGGGTGGTTTGCCCCCAATGCAAGAAAGCATCGAACGGGGCTGCCAACCGACTGGTAAGAGATTCCTGCGGTCATGAAAAGTGCCGTGTGTGTCTTCTCCTCGACGAGGAAAAATGTCAACAGTGTAAAACTGAAAATACTGAGGTTAAAGAACAAGAGCCTCCAAGTGTTATCAAATGTGAGAGCCACACTGGCGTGATAACGTGTAATGGCACGGCGAAAAAGACACCAATTTGCCCCATTGCCCAGAATGGAGGAGTTGAGAAGAAACAACCGACTAAAACATCATCAAAAAATTTACCTAACCGAAATTTGTTTAATGATATTTCTGTCCCCAATCATGTTACTGTTCTTAAGGATCCCCTTCAATATAAATGCAACATTTGTAACAAGAAATTTACCACAAAGTCGCATATTAAGTACCACACCTACTGTACAGGACGTAATAATTTAACAATAGCAGGCGCAATTATTATATTTTTTTTATTGTAGAGAGGAAACCTTTTCAATGCAATTTGTGCTCCAGAGATTTTATTACTAAGTCACACCTAGACGTTCATCTTTTAAAGCACACTGGAACCAAACCGTTCACCTGTAACATCTGCCAGAAATCTTTCAGCGAAAGAAGCAAATTAAATCGTCACAGTCTTTTACATTCAACAGTCAAACCGTACATGTGTTCAGAGTGTGGTAAAGCATTCCGTAGCAAGGAATCACTCAAAATCCATACCTTGATCCATCGCGGCGAAAAACCATACTCCTGCAGGGTGTGCAACATCAGTTTCAACAATACCTCAAACTTAAACAAACATCTCATAACGCATTCAAGTAAGTTGCATAAAAAATTTACTACTTTTATTATTTAATATTTGCTTCATTCCCTTTTTTCATGCAAAGTAATATACGACACATTTAAATTTGCCGCTTTATGGCAGAGAATTTCAGCTCATTGACCACCAGAGGGCGCGACAGTCGCAAATATTGTATATTTTTTTATTTCAGATGAAAAATCGCACATGTGTGACCAGTGTGGCAAAAGATTTAAATTGAAATGGGCTTTGACAGTTCACCGACGATCTCATTTAAAAGACCGACCTTTTGAATGCACCAGTTGCTCAAGGGCTTTTGTTAATAATAAAGATTTGCAACGTCATCAACTTATCCACTTAGGTATGGATTAAAAACAGCTAAAATATAGGAGGTGACTGCGTAAAAAAGGTTAAGAGTATGGAAATTAAAAATTGCTTTATTTAAAATTTGTGGATATTTAAATAATAGTGAGCGCAAGGCTCATTTTGTGTACTCTTTTGTACCAAACTTATTCTTTAGAACTCTTATTAACTTCTCTCCAATGTTTTGAAATTTGTGAAAATTTTAGCCGTCTGTTTTCCCGGCTTATTAAGAATTCTGTTCCTTTTTTCCCACGAATTTAAACCAATGAACGTTCACAGCGCCTCCTAATTTTAGTCCCCGTGTGTTGCGTTACCTGACAAGCGTTTTTTTAGAAACGAAAGCTTACAATTGCAGCATTTGCAACACTAGTTTTCGGCGCAAAGATAACTTATACCGGCATGTGAAAAACACACATCCGGGCAAAAAAGCCGAACCTGTTACAACTACCGTCAAACAATTACTCGTCAAACCTAACAAACCCGTGGATAATCCCAATGCGATTAATGTGATAACAGCGTCGCCGGCTTGTAAAACCAAACCGGTGAATAATCGCACCGGAACTGTGATTAACGGCCCCTTGAAGCTTGCATTTAAGACTAGCGCATTTAAAAATAATTACAATATTCATAGGTAAGAGTTTGGAAAATCCTGGCTTGTTTTTATGTTGTTGTTTCAGAGATTGTGACGACGATCTGATACCGAACGTATCAAAACCGTACGATTTGGCCGAGTCGGTGAATATTTGTCAGAAGATTTTGTCGCCGCACTCGCCTCCGGCTCGTAACATAATTCGGACATCGACAGAGCCGACTTCCACCGAAATCTGTCAGAATATCCTTTCCCCATATTCCAGACCTATTCATTACGAGACTTCTTTCGAACATAAAAAACACGCAATTATTAAAAATATCAAATTCAAGTTGCCTCCAAATTACACGAATCTTAAACCGACGAATATTAATTTCAACGTTGACACGGACTTGGCTAATAATAAGACTTACACAGAACTGAAAACGGTGCAAAATGCCGCCACCAGTGTCATTGTTAACAGCAATTTGAGCCAAAATAGTAACATGCACTGGAGGAGAAGGACGTTGCAAAATCTTTGTTCGAGGAATTTAGAGAATTGAAGACTGTTGAAGGCTTTTCGTTTAAAATTTTTAATACTATTGTAATTTTTATTGTGATGTAAGAGAAAAATTGTATGAATATTTAAATAAAATTCGGCTGTGTATTGTATTTTTACGCCGTCATTTCAACAAATTCCACCTTAGCGAAGGGAATGTCGCTGATTGTTTCGTTTGCGCTAAAATAATCTTCCTTTGAAACATACTTAATCCCACCAAAGAAATCAAGCACTGCGATTTGTTCAATATCGACTTTGGAAACGTAAAAATCATGGTCTGAAAACAATGAATTAATCAGTGGTTTTGATAAGAAAGTAGCCACACCTTTCGGCCACCATTTCATTGAAGGATGCTTGGAGAAAAGCGCGTCTTGTCCGAACTGATACTCCGGACTTGACTTATCTATCTGAAATTTTTAGTTAAAGAAACGTTTAGTCTGCAGTCGGACCATACTTTTTTTTACATTTTAATATGTATCAAGTAGCCTGTGAAAGATTAAATGACACCTTAAAGTAAAAAAAAAGGATACCTTAAGCATTTTTCCTGTGATAATAAGTTTGGCACATCGTGGGTCTTGTGGGTCAAAATCTTTCTGCTTGCAATAATCTGATTCAGCGAGAGATGCCATAATTGTGCACCTGTTGTCTTTCTACAATTTTTTGTTTAGTGAAAGTTTAAAAAATGTTATTAAAAATAAGTACGTTAATATCTTGCCCTGAAACATCAAGGTCTGTCATGTACAAATAGGGGATTCCCGTACTATTGGTCAAAGGGCCATCACTGACCGATTTTAGGGACACGAAAGGGTAGCCCTGTATGGCTTTTTGGGTTGATGTAGTGGCGATAGAAACCCAGTCTGTTTAAAAATCGTCATTACGCTGCAGTTTTTGCCTCGATAACAAGGAATTTATTTACCTGAATTACGCA
This sequence comes from Tribolium castaneum, assembly GCF_031307605.1. NCBI lineage: Eukaryota > Metazoa > Arthropoda > Insecta > Coleoptera > Tenebrionidae > Tribolium > Tribolium castaneum. Next base: position 10,662,641 of record NC_087397.1, read on the forward strand.
TAATGTAGCGAGCCATTTTCGCGACTTCGTTTGGCTGAGGGGGCGACGGTGCAATAATCAAAATACGGCAAAGTCCCAATTGGGCAAACACCAGCAATAAAGCGACTTCTCTCGAGACCATTGTCTTGGAAATTGGCAGTTATCAACAGCAATTTACCAATTAAGCGTAATCAAGTTTCTCGAAAAATTTGCACTGTTTCTTTGTTAAAACGCACGCATTCAATACAATGACGTGCTTTTTAAATTTACTTTTGTAATAATCGGTCAATGTAAACTCGAAGTTAAAGGTCAGGTCATTCTAAATTCCTTGTTATCATCATTAAACGAAATCAAAATAAACTTGTATCCTGTAAAACGCTTATTTTGTCCAAAATTTTGTAAAACGCTGTTTTTAAAGCAAATTAAGATTAGTATTTTCTGAATTTTTTTAAAAAACAAACTGAAATTAACCGTTGACAAAATTATTAATGGGTTGAAATAAACTGAACAGTATTTAATTCTACATAATCCATTAATTACTCAATACATTTATGAAGCTATTTTTTTATTAATTATAAAAAAAAATCAATCGTAAATAACTTATTTTTGTAATTTAAAAAGCGTATAGTGTGTTGCATACGCTGGTTAATAAACTTGGTAACTTTTATTTTCCCCTAGAATCAGTTTCCGTTTCCTTTTCGTCGAAGAATCGCCGCCATGAAGGCTAAAGGAGAGGTTGGTTTTAGTTTTTATTAAATTTAGCCCATTTATAGCCCCTTTCTGTATTAAAACACCACCAATTCATCTCTCACACCATTAATTTCAATTAGTTTGGGCGTTTATTGCCCCCAAACGCCGTATTTTCGCTATGTTGTCACCCCACACGTGTATAACCTTTCTTTTTTCTAGTTGAGGGAATACGAAGTAATCGGGCGCAAACTGCCCACTGAAAAAGAAACCAACACGCCTCTGTACCGCATGAGGATTTTCGCCCCTGACCCTATCGTGGCCAAATCCCGCTTTTGGTACTTCTTGAGACAGTTGAAAAAGTTCAAGAAGTCAACTGGTGAAATCGTGTCAGTGAAGCTAATTCCGGAGAAAACTCCGAGCAAAATCAAGAATTTCGGAATTTGGCTTCGGTATGATTCGCGGTCTGGTACCCATAATATGTACAGGGAGTACCGGGATTTGAGCGTTTCGGGGGCTGTGACGCAGTGCTACAGGGACATGGGGGCGCGTCATCGTGCGCGGGCTCATTCAATTCAGGTAAACTGGGAAAATGATCGTAAAAATTTGGGAATTACCTGTTTTTCCTAGATTATTAAAGTGGAGGAGGTCAAAGCGGCGAATACAAGGAGGCCTCAAGTGAAACAATTCCACGATTCAAAGATTCGCTTCCCGTTGCCCAAGAGAATTCAGCACAAATCGATGAATCGCTTCTCTGTCCGCAAACCAAGAACATACTTCTTGTAATTTTATTGGTTAACTGGATAAAACGTTTCTAATATAATTCGTCTTTTATTGCACCCCCGAATGCAAAAAATGTAATTGAATAAAAGTGGTATCAAACCGTATTTATTAATGAATTGCGACTGTTACAGTCGCTTCGCACGCATGTCCACAACTATTTTGAAACGCAGAAAAATAAAGCAAAACTTAGTAACATTTAAAAGTAGGAACACAACTGACGAATTTTTGTCTTTCAACTCATTTGGAGATGCAATAAGCTGTTAAAAAGGCAAAGTAGTTATAAAAAACGAGTTATTGGTTGTATTTGTTTATTAACAAAATAAGCTAAAACACATCTTATTCCATTAAATATCTGAATATACAATGCTGAAACTAATATAAATGCCGGAAAACTGAATGAATCACGACTCACAATATACCATTTAAATAGCATCAACTTCGATAAATTCTAATTAATATTATTAGTACTGACAATTCCTTGGCTCGTTTCTTCACTATCACTGACTGGCTGCTGAAATGGTATGGTAACAAAGAATTTTCTTAAATATTTGATAAAATATATAACCAAATAGGCAACTCTGTAAATTTGAAAGTTTTTGGCACACAACTGTTTATAATAAAAAAATTAGACTACAATACTGATTATTCACATCAGAACTAAAAACATTTTGGCAACTCTATACTACTTACACTACGTATTTAACACTGGCATGCTAGGATTTCTAACAGCATTCATCAAAAATGGAATGCTCTCGTCTAAATCATCAACTAAAACTTGAGAGACAGTAAATGAGATTACTGGACATTCGAACAGTGAAAATAAATATCAGTCTAAAGTTAAATGTCATGAGTAAATGCTAGTGCATGTCGAAAAATTTTCTTTTAAGAAAATATATTTTAGGTACAGTGCTTAGAAAGGTTGTACACCAAACTATATCTAAAGGTAAAGCTAAGTTACACATCCGGGCGTTTTTGCACGAAACAACCATTGTAAAATTTGGACAATTTTGACTCTAATGAGCTTCAATCGGCCGTTTCGTGCAAAACCGTCGGTCACAATATATGGCACACATGTTACAACACTTGAAGTTTAAGGATATACAATTTGTACACAATCGAAAATATGTGCGATTCTTCTGCATTTTAATATAAACTCTTGATCCGAAAATAAATTTGTAGAAGAAAAATATCCTTTGTATGTTTTAATTTTAGGCTTTGTACCTATTAGATCGGTTAACGGCAAATGCAAGAATCAGAGCAAAGATCAAACCCAAAATCTGGATCACCGCTAGAACTATTCCAACGATCAAAACCCACGAAAGCTCTTCCAACTTGGTCATAATGGCGTAGTAGCAACCTTTGTCGTAAATCGCTGTGTAGTCAATCGAGCTTGTCGGCTTAATATTTAGCGTTGCTTTTTTGCAATCTTCCATCGTAGTCCCTTCGCGACAGCAACTCATGGGAATGCTATAATTCTCCTGGTTTGAGGTCACCGTAAGCACCACTTTCTTATTCCCGATCCAGTCGCTAGCCGCTTTGGCGCCGCAACATTGCAACTGAAATGCAAACCTGCTATTGGCCCGCCAAAATAACAAGCATCCAAATAAAAGCGCAATCAAAAGTGCTGTAAAAAAATATACCATGCGATTTTTTAATATTTTTATATGAAACGAATTGCGTAAATAACTTCAGCGTCGTAAATATGTCCAAAATGTTCACCGAAGAACATAAAAAATATGTTGGAATCTTATTTCCGTAATAGGCATCGGGTTAAAGTAACTGTCATGGATAACTAGATTAAAATTTTAGAAAATCGCAATGTACTGGTAGGGCAACCTTATCGCGCACCCAAGAAAATCGCGACTTCTAACGAAATAAAAATCCTGAAATTTTACACACCAGCCTGTACATTAATAAGGACCATTCTCGATTTTTATTAATTTTTTTTGTTAATAAATAAAGTCGTAGCAGTTTTGTGTGTTTTTGGGCACTAACTGTTAATTTAACTACAAAGTTTTTAGACCAAATGAATCCTTACCTGCTAGCCTATTGAATGCTGGTATCAGAATTATAAATTTTTACTTAATTGGTGAAATAATCGATCTTTTTTATTTAGACGCAAACTACACGCGTGATTTATTAGAAGATGGTATAATTTGCCAACAAAGGGATCAGTTACCAGTAGCCGACTTTTGAAGCCCCTTATTTACAGTCTTGCAATAAAACTGATGCCTGCATTTAAATATCCCAACAAAATCTTTTACAATCTTACCCCAATTACAGTTCACATTGTCACCTAAATTTACGACGCTACAAGTAGCAACTCATAAATAAAAATAATTTTTTAAGCTAAAATGTAAAAGTGCGTTTAATTCAAAATCTGATTGGTATTTTTCTTCGCTAATTTCGTAAACAATTATCTGGAGTGAATACGCGTGGTTTAGTATAAAATATAGAATTTGACTTTTTGGTCGAAAATTACTTTTTTTAAATTATTATTTTTATCTGTAAGTGAAAAATTACCAAAAAATTAAGGGAGATACCTTTCGAACATACAGTCAGGCGTGTAAAATGTAATATTTTTTTATTTAATTAGAAATCGCGATTTTCTTAGGTGCGCGATAAGGTTGCCACCTGGTATAATGCAACAGTATGATAAGTAATACCATTATGTTTTCCTTTTTTATCAAGTTGTTCTGCTTTTATACAGGGTGTATCAGAAATACGTGTGTTAATTTTACCACGTAATCACATACAATAACTTTTCTACAGCCTGTATCAGAACCCGCTCCCCACCGGAAAGGTATGTATAGTTTAGGCAATTCTGAAGCTAAAGTTTTTTTAAAAAAAATTCCAACTCTGCGTTTGGGAGATAGGAACATTTGAAAATAGCCAATCACAAAAGGCCTTGCTCTGGAAGACTAGGGGAACAAAACACGTTGCTATGAAACAAAAAATAGGTAGAACGGACATTAAAAAAAGGGCACTTGAATTATTCCTATTCCTAGTAAGGCATCTACTGTATATGTCGCAGACGCTTAGCGAAATCAGACATTTCATGAAATGTCTAGACAAACGTGATTTTTACGAGAAATTGAAAATGTATGGAGTTGACGTTATTCTCTTCTGATAGTTTTTGTGAAAAAGTGAATGGAAAATGAAAAATTTAAAAATAATATATCTCGAGGACAAACAAAGGATAAATGTATTTTATAAGGTCTTATTATTAATTTCTAATTTTGTCACAAAAAAAAATTTACGGTCAGCGAAAAAATATTGAAATAAACTCGTTTGCTCATGGGCGATTAATTAACTCAACTATTAAAGGCACTCACTCGCTATCGCTCGTTCGTGCTTTAAACAGTATCGTTTATAATCGCCTTCAATAACAAATTAGTTTATTAAATAAATATTCCAGAAACTGGGCCTTAATGCTTTAAACAGTTTTTTTCAATATACAAAAAGCTAGTATAAATTAAGTCCAAGAGGTAAATTAAAACCTAATGCTTTAAATTGTAATGCTTTTTTTAAAATAATTTAAATAGTATATTTATCCAGTAAGCTTAACTGAAAAATCTTCATCATTTTAAGCATAAGGAGGATTTCTGTAATAGTCCTCGAATAACCTGACTCTTGAGTTAATTTAAGCTTTTTTTAACGCAGACTTAAAGTAGTAATTGGAAGAGCCGTCATTATTTAACTATAAGCTAACATTAAGTTTTAGATGAGTCAGAGTTATTTGACTCTAAAGTTAAGTCTCTTTCGAAATAACGGGCCTTGGGAATGAATATTAAAATACTAATATACCAAACTTTTTTAACCAGTTTAACGGTTTTTGGATTTTTTTATTTTTTTCTTGGTTGAAATAATTCTCAAACACGATGGTAATCTTAAAATTCCGCTTATTAGAGCACTTTTGACAATGTTTTTATTTGTTCTACCTAGCCAATACCAGGTGATTCACGTAAGATAACGAACCCTACAATAATCTCTTCCTCAAGCGTCCGATTTTCAAATGTGTTTTGATTTTTGTAAGGTCATCTTAGGTGAATCAGCTGGCACATTACAAGACTTACTTTTTGCTGAAAGGTGTCAAAAATAGCCTTGCGATTGTCGCTGGTGTAGTATTCCTGTTCCACGGTGAGTTCAACAGCATTTTTAATTTGCAGTTTGAGGCTGTCTCGATTGATGTGCACCCAAACTCCGGCTGATACCTCAGCTACGAAAATGATTAAGAGGAGACAGAAGAAGGTCGTTAGGGCACACTGGCTCTCTTTCAAAGCGCCAACAATGCCGAAAATAGCCACAACGAGGAGGAGAAGTGAAGCGATGAGAATTATTACGACCGAAATTATGTAGTCTTGAGTGAGCGATAGCGAAAATGAGGGGTCGACGAGCATCCATATTGCGAAGACGGTGCCAGCAATGCCCAACAACTGCCAATAAAACGGACAATCATTTTTATAATGTCGAATTAAAAGTCTATTTTGGCAGTCGATGAGTAATTTTCCTTGGCTCCGTTTTGTGTTGATTCTTTCGGCCAAGTAAACAATTAAATTATTATGAGCCACATTTCGCGCTACTACCATATCGCCGGGCGTAACCAATTATAACGCAATATTTCTCAATTAGCGAAAAATAAATTGGAATTTTAAATTTTACAGAAATCTCTGGTATTTAATAAACGATTACGTTCCGCACCTGCTAACAATTATCATGATTCAGACAGGAACGTGGTAACAATGCCATAAATAACCAAATTTAACAAACAAAAACAATGAAATATTTGCATGAACGAGATAACCGATCCGGAAGTGAATGATTTCGTAACAACGACCTATTTGGTGACTGCCTTTTCGAACTCTTGTGTTTTAAAGCAATTACAAAGATTCCGGGCTATAAATAGCATCAGGATAAAAATATTTTCTTATCATGTGTTTCGTCTGCAACTAACAAAACTTTTAATTTTTTCCTTCTGTAACACAAGAGTAAAAATAGAAACGTGCGGAAGCTCCATTTTAGGAGCCATAAAACATTTCATGTGATTACTTAGGTGCTAGATTAATAAAATTAGATATGACCTATCGACGCGTTGGTGTCGATGACTTAATAATAATCTGAATGGTAATTCATCGGGTGTTTACATTGCAAACCCATAAGAGGTGTTACTTGGCCAAAGGCTAGGCTTTGATTGAGACAAGCAGCAAAAAAGTGGTTTAAGTAATTCCTTAGGTGAGTTTTAATTTTAAATCGTGACGAATTTAACACCGAATCGTCCCACAAACCCTGATATTAATTAAACTTTAAACCAACTTTTTGGGCTTCTTCGGGCAAAAATTTACCTAATGCACCTGACAAAAATTGGACTGCAGCTTCCGTGTTGAGGAAATAGCGCCGATTTAAGCTCGAACAGCTCTACAATGGCGGAAGTTGTTTCTTGCTCGAATTTCTCACAAAATTTTAATAAAACACTCAAAACTTGTAATATTTCACAACAAAAAAAACAACCCCTGTCATTTATCGATTCGCGTTTGTTATGAAAAATGACAAAATGGCATCTAGATTTATGGCAAATCCTTACCGCAAATATCAAATTTAGGAGCACCAGGAGGTATTTTAAGATGGCGTAGCAGCCCCCAAGCCCCATTTTTCAGTGAGATTCACAATTCTTTCACAAATGTTGAGATGAGATTCTGTTTGTTTTGGATTCAACCGAAAGCGATCACTGGGATTTGTCAACGGATGTTGCACATGCGGATACCGCCGAAGCCGCTTCGGCCGAAATCGCGCCGACTCGAAACCCGAAATTGGGCAATAAATTCGAAATAAACGCAGCTTCATTCATGAACCAATTAACCGAGTGAATGAGCTGCTTTTAATGATTTAGTAGTTTGTCCGACTTTCCGCTGTTGGCAGAAATAAACATTGGCGTAATAAATTTCAAATTAGGCGCTTCGCGATGACGTCTGTCAATTTCTGTTAACCTCGACTGCGCATACACACGCTAGTTTGTTGTTGACAAATATGTGCCCATTTTCGCCGATTTCTCGAATATTGCGCTCAAGACTGCTACACACGCCTGGTTTATGCTATGCAAGGCTGAAGCGAAGCCCCCGATCGGTGTAAAAACGATTTTCCAAGCGTTCGCCCCCCTAGAGTCCCCAACCGAAGTGTCCGCCAAATTGGGGAAGGGATGGCGGAACGAAACGTGCGAGAAAGTAACTGTTTTCCATCCGATTCAAAGATAAGTGAGCTGATTAAAACAGTAACCCAAATGCTGAAAAAACCAACGGTTGAAGCCGACCTGTGCCAGGTATGAAGCTTCGCAAATTACACATGCTGTCACCACGTTAATATTGTTTTGTAGGTTTTAGACGATTTGTTAGTTAAAGTTAACGAATCGGATAGTTACCTTGAGAATGGCATATTTAACATTAATTTCGCGGAAGCGGCTCTCCTACTACAAAGTACGACTGATCTCTACGGCAAAAAAGTGGAAATGTTGTGGAATATCATTTTTGATTACCAGAAGCGCATGATAAGTCATGAAAAGTGAGTAAAGTCAAGTGTTTGCGTTTGTTGACCTCATTTTGCAGAAACGCAGACAAGGAGCACGAGCTTGAGAAGCTGGAAGAAAGGAAACGCAAATACAAGCGTAAAAGGAAAACAAATGTTGCTGAAGCGCAATCAAACAGTTTGGTTAATAATCTATCGTTCGGAACCACCGAAGTTGATTACTTGAATCAGAGCTATGAGAGCAATGATTTGGCCAAAGAGTGGGGGAAGTTTAACAATCAACCACTGGATAACAGTTCTTGTCACTTGGTAATTGGCAAAAATTTGTTTTTGCCCAATGATCCAGTCCACACTGAAGATAATGATTACATTGGACGACTGGATCAGTTCCATTCTGCTTCACTCATTGAAGATATTTTTGATCTAGAAAGGGAGAAATTAATCACAGACGAGTATAATTGTATCACTGGGATGAGGGTCGACACTCACATAGTCAACGACTACTTGCAAGAAAACTCAATACCGAGCAATGAGTCACAAAATTCTTACTCTAAACACTTGGATGATTACATAAGCGAATTTAGAGAAAATCACAAAAATCCGGAACACGTGCAGTTGAAAGAAAGCATAGTGTGTTTGGAGCGGTTGCCTATTAACGTGTTAAAGGATCAACTTAGAAGAATAAGTTTTGCCGATTCGTTATTTGACGATGACAATATGAGCTCAATATCGGGGGCTTGTCCAAGTCCTTGTCACTCTCTTGCCAATCATGAATCGGAAGATCTGGATCAAATGAGCCGCACTTTGGAAAATAGGAGCAAGTCCTGTAGTCAAGATTCAGCTTTTTATGAAGATGAGGATCATTTGAACGAATCAAGTGCGTCTTTGGAGATTACTGATGTTCCCCCAAATTGTAGTACTCCTCAAGAGACAACTAGTGATAATCCCTCCAGTACTTCAGTGTTACCACCTCCAAAAATCACACAAGAATCAAAGTCTCCAATAACCGATAATACGCTATGTTTGGCTTCGTCTGCTATTGTTACAAATTCTAGGATTAGTAAAAGACGGCTTCCTGTAGATCCTCAGGTGAGTTCCATTGATGATTAAAATCACAATTAATTTTTTTGTTAAGGAGAAAGAAGAAAGAATCAAGAAACAGAAAATGGAAAGGCGGGCCAAAATGTTGGAAAAAACATTGGCAAAGTTGGCATCTGGCATAACCGTCAGTTATCACAAATTTGAAAAATTTTGTCGATTGCAGTACAAACCATCAGATAATGAAGGTAAGAGCTTCCATCTGGTGGCTATTAAAGGAAATTAATTCTCTTCAACTTTTTTACCAATTTGCCTCTGTCCTATTTTTTTTCGAAACGCTGCGAATACTGTTACAGAAGAAAAAAATATTAGGAAGAAAGTTGTAAAGAATTAAATTTCCTACTAAAAAGTCAGACCATATCTCTATCTTCAACCATTTAGGCTTCAAAGATGCTCAAGCAACGGATTCGCTACATTTGCCGGTGGACAAGTATTGGAAAGTTAATTTATACCTAATCCGTTGAAAATAGAAATATGGTGTCGCGGACTATTTTGTAAAAAAAAAATTCTGTACAAATTTCTTCCTAACATCTTTCTTGTATCTTTAACCGTATTTACAGCGTCTTAAAAAATACGGAACGAAGTGCAAGTTTTAAATAATTTTTTCTCTTGTGCAAAGTGCAAAGCTCAACATGTCTGCATTTTTTCAAAATAATTAGTTAATTGGTTTGATTTAAATTAATTTAAAGCATAATTAATGAGCGCCCTCATTTTTACTCTGCCGTACTATTTTTTTGGGTTCAGAATATCCTGAGATTTTGTAAGTCGTTTCGGCTCCTAAATTATAGTTCTCTGTGGGCTCAACATTTCTGGATTTTTTTTAAGCAATTAGTAAACTAGTTAAAGGCATTGGAAACTTGTTTTACCTGTTTTACGTTTTAACGAAAATTGAAAATATGGTTCATTTTGTATTGGTAGGTTCTTTTCAAAATTTCATGTGATGGAAAATAAGCGAGATAATTGCTTCCAAAGAAAGAAGTCTTCCACAAAATCAAAAATTAACTACTTTCTCGAATTCTTTCTGTTGTAAATTTTGTCTTGAATTTCGCGGAAACCAATAATAAATCATTGTTAAATTCTTTCAGTGTTACTTATAAAGTCAAAAACCATTTGAAAAATGGACCAAATACTCTACAATGACGTCTAACTTCCAACTTTAAATCGAATTACGTTGAGTTAGAAAGAAGATACAGAGAATTTAAAACAAACTATTATTATAATTTATATTATTAATAACTAATAAGTAATACTAATATTATTATTTATTATTTACTGCCATTCCAGGAAAAATGCAACCTGACCCTGAAATTTCAAAATGATTTTAGTAATATTGTTTCTTTCAACATTCACGTTTCTGTTTATATTTAATGTATTTTGCGACAAAAGAGTTTTTGAGAAAGGATAATCATTGAAATTGAAGTAATTTATTGAATTTTAAAATTTACATACTGTGCCTTTTAACTTAAAATACTTACGTACTACAATTGTTGAATATTTTTTGAAGAGTATTTTTCTAGTTTCTGGTAGTTTAGAAAATGGAAATCGGCACGTAAATTGATTGGTAATATTAATTTTTTATCATTGTAACATATTTGCTGTTCCGCCCGTTACCGCAAACATAAAATATTGTTCTTATTTCTTACGTTGTTAAACAAAACCAAGAATTTTTCATTTCCTCCGTCTAATTTTACTATTGTTAAAGTCTTTGATAATTAAAACTTGTCTAAATACATTTTTTAGAGCTATTTTCACACAAGATTTTTTTTGTCCCGTCCGTCATGTGTATACAAAAGTAAATTAATCAGAAGTCGTTGCACATTGCCTTATTCTTCCGTTTTGTCGATTCAGAGTTTCAACAAGTTCCACCATTTACTTTAAAAATAATTGTTGGAATTAATGCCCATTATATTTAAACAGAATTTACGATTGTTCAACCGTAAAAATGTGAGGTTTTTTTGTGTTCCCTCCGTCATCAATTTGTATTTCTTTTTCCTCCTCGTATTTCAAATTTTAAAAATTTGGCTCTAATTGTAAGTTGCAAACAATTTGACTGGTTCGTATAAAGAAAAAATCAATTCTACTGATACTGTCATAAATACTAAAACTAAAATCTAAAAATTTGTGCAAAGTGTTCGGTACGTTAATGGCTGGTTAATATTATTTATATTATTAGTTTAGCCCCGAGACGGTATATCGCTCCTTATTTTTACTCCGCTGTACAAAATTTTCGGGTGAAGAAAGTCGGGTTATTGAGTTCTTCGCATTTTTTTTTACAGGAACCATTTCTCAAGACATGTCGGAATCAGAGGACTCGGAATCCGATTCAGACGATGAACCCTTTCTTGGTTTTCCCGAGAACGAGCAAGAAACGTCAGATGTGGAGGATACGCTGGATACGAGCGACTTGCAGCCGCCTCTCTCCCCTATTCCCGAACCCCATGTACCTGAAGAAATTCCGCAAGTTCATCCATCAACTTCAAGAAACATCCCCATGGTCTGTGATTTAGACGAGGAAGAAATGTCCCGAAGGAACGTCCGGGAATGGCGGTCTGGCATTCTTCCCAAATTGAAAAAATTGGAAAACAAATCGGATTTCAACATTCACGAATACGGCTCGAAAATCATGGAACCACTTGAAGTCGGGGAACAACAACGGTTTGGAGATTTGGTTCAAGGGAAAAGCGCAGCGGAAGTTACTCGATTCTTCGTCGCAACTTTACAATTAGCCAACACGCTCAACGTTGAGATAAGTGGGGCCAAGCCAGGAGAGGTGTCTAATGACACTTTCCAAATTAAAGTTTTGGATAAGAGTAGACATCATGAAATGTTGGAGGAGTATCAAGCGCCGTCCGAGGAAACGTTCACGGAGAGATTAGAGAGAGCGAAAGCGATGAATCCCAAAGTCTCGCTACATTCCACCCCTAGCATGGGACCGCCTGCCAAGTCCAAATATACGAAAACAACACGCAAAAAGTTGTTTTGAACATTTCGCCGATTTTTTTCAACAGTATTAGAATGCAGCAAACATTTATTTTATTTGGGGTATTCACAACTGACATTCCAAACTATGATTGCTTGGTTTGGGACCTGTCGTATCACCGTTTGTTTTCACAGTAGTCAGGTTTCATTTTTAAGTTTAGTTCCGATACGAATTAAAATAAAAATGACTGTGATCTCATGTTATAGAATATTTAAAAAAGTACAATCGTAGAAAAATAGTATTGTTTTTCCTATTGTTTAAATATGTATATGAAATGAAAAAATACGTCTTGTATTTTTACAGTTACTTTGAAAATAAAACTTACTTAAATATTCTTTTGTTTTTTTTTTTCAAGAAAAAGACTATAAAGGTAAGTCTGTTTATTTATTCGTAATGACGTAAACTTTGATTCTAACTATAGTATAATTTGTACTAACTCTGGAAATAGTAAATAGTATCGAAGTGAAACAGGAAGAACAGCCAAATTTAATCACACAAAATAGCACAAACGTGGGCTATCAGTTACATCAAGTGGCCTATGATAAACTAAGTTGGCAATGCAACTTGGTCACTTTGATTAGAATGGAAGAAAATGATTTATGCCATAGTTTGCGGCATTTTTGACCTCCACTGTGCTGGTAACAGCTCATCGAACCTCCTGTTCAAGAAAGACACCCTGTTTGACAACGAATCGACGGTTTCTTCCATATGCGCCTGTCGCCTCCACTCCAACTGAGGCAACAACAACTCAGCTTTGACAATGCGTGATTCCATGTTGCGTAGTTTTTGGCACACGGAATCGATGTATGCGTCTTGGAGGAGGCTGGCTGTTGCCTTATCTGCATAAACAATTAAAATCAAGTTAGGTTGGCGACACTGACATTGTTTTTATTCAGGCTTGCAAACTTAGTTCAGTGGTACTCACTTGCATAATTAATCTTGCAAATGTCAATGAAAAAGTACCTAAAAACCACAATTATGGGCGAACAAGTGTTTTTGTAACCTTTTCATACTTGTCAGGATCACTTGATTCCAACAAGAATGAGAGAGGGATCAGGACCTCGTCATCACGTCGCAGTTTGATTACTTTGTTATCCTCAGGCCCTATCTCACAAATGTCGTGAATTTCCTTCTTCAAAGCATTGTATTCCAAATCTGGACTGACTTCCATTATTTTTTCAGTAATTTCAGGGAGTCCTAAATTAATTTGTAACGAACGCTTACAAACTAATTTTTTACCTACTTACCAGTCTCGTATCTGCGGATTTTTAATTTAATTGTGACTTTATTTGAATTCATTTTTTTTCAAAAACCAAAATTAATTCACAAGTGACAGTGCGGAAGAGTCACGTGGTATCACAAAATCAATACAACAGTAACTTTTGGAATTAGAGGTTGGTGCAAGAATTATTTAATAGAATAGATAAAATTAGGAAAACACACTTGGCTGATGTGTTGGAAATGATATTGCGCCCCCTTTTTTTCTAGCAAGTCATAATACTCATAATTCACAAGAAAGAATTTACTTTTGTGTAGATTCGGTTTACGTTGGCAACGTTCATAGCTGCCTGCGTAATGTATTAGCGCAGCGTTTGAATAAAACAGTGGTGTTCAAATTTTATTCGTCCTCACAGTAATTTTACAAATATGTTGTAACAAAATGTTGAAGCTTTTCAAATAAATTAAGTATACACTATGCTGTAAAAAGTGGCTGGTTCGTAACTATAAAAATAATTGGTTCTAATAATGTACAATTAACATTAAACAATGAATGCTCCAAAACCAAACGCCCGCTTCATGGAGTCCCAGTAGTACCTCTGCCAGTTTTCCTTAGTAACTTCTGCTTCACCTGTTGGTACGCCTGATTGTACCACATTGACTTCAGTGTGATCACTCTAAAAAAATAAAATAAGAAAAAACAATAAAACCAGAAATCATCGAAATACCTTTTCATTAATATTGAAAGTTACAGTTGAATAGTGGCCCTCAGGCCACTGTTTATACCTCCACTGTTGCACGATTTTTTTCCCTGGTACCAACTCATCAAACTGCCCAACAATATTTCCGTTGAATAATTCGAATTTACCGCCTTTAGAAGCATCCATTTTTACATGTGCCCTGGTAAACGCCGTCACCATTTCGATTTTTGTCAAAGCATCGTAAAATTCTTGCGCCCGACATTGAAACTGTTGAGTTATGTTTATCGTTGTTACGTCTAGTTTAAGTCCGATTTGTTTGTTATTTTCGCTGACGACTGGTGTCATGCTGATTTTTTTGTTAAAACCACTCGAAAGATTTTTGACCGCGTCTGGTTTGACCTCATCTTTTTTCGGCAAAATCATGCCTTTGGAAAATTCTTCTTTTAAACTCGAAATGTATTTGGTGAGTTGGTGTCGGACGACATCTTTGCAGGATTTCAACATAATTTCCTTCAGCTTGTCGCCCTCCTCGTCCGAATCTTTCACAGAAACCTTGATCTGCACAAAAAATGTATCAGGTCAAAGTAAGCTACGACTTTGAAATTAAGTTGGCAACATCAATCACCAGATAGTACAGCGTTGCCAACACAATTTCAAATAAGAAAAGATAGAATATCACTTACATCCAGCTCTGAGACATCATTTTCCTCGGAAAGGTTGGGTATTTTCACCTTGCCTGAGTAGCTTTTGCTCCCATTTTTCAACTTTCCAGTCCACTTAATGCTCAAATCCCACTCGTAAAAAAATATGAGCTTGCCTTTCCTATTATTAGCAGAAGCCTCCCCTTCACATTTATCTATCTCTGTGAACTGAATGTCTGCTAAGTCAGTTTTTACTGGCACACCTTTAAATAACTCTTTTATGCGTTCCACTGACCAAGGACCGGCATTTTTTTCCGTCCAGTGCCAGTTGTTGACATTTGTTGCGTCTGGTCGTTCTTCCACAATCCATCGTGGGTCACCCTCGCCCCATTTGGCCATTGTGTTTTTAGGTTAAGTGTAGAAAAAGACGAAAAAAAGGTGATCTCGCCTGTTATACACTCAAACTAGAGTTTCCGCACAGAAAAATAAGCAAATTTGGGCGAAATAATTAATGATTTACCTGTAAACTGCAGGTATAATAAAATGAGCGCCTTTTCCCAGTGAGTACAATTCGGTAAATTAAAAAATTAATGAATGGAACTGCTCTCGATTCACAAGACACACGAAGCCTCCAGTAATGCACTTTGACGAATGTTCTATCAATTTCAAGTCTTCTTTTCTATAAGTGTGAAGATTTTTCTAGAATTTCTTCACCATCGGAATTTAGCGAATGGCAAATTGTCAATTTTAGTTTCAGAAAATTTGAGCAGATGGCAGAAATGTGAATTACACACTTGTGTATTTTGTGTTGTCTATACTAATTCCACAATTGCTTAATTTCAATTTTTTTTTAAGTTAAAAGATATTTAAAAAAAACGAAAAAACAAAACAACAAATAATTTGTGTTTTATATAAAAAAATTAAAAAAAATTATAACGCCAAAAAAACACTAATTACGATCATTCTTTTGGAAAAAATGCTGATGGTCAGCATCAGCAATTTTCTATACTTCTTAAATTTTGTTACTACTAAACTAATTATCATTCTTATATTAAGAAGCAAAAATGCAAACGAAAAAATCACAAGCTTGTTCGGGACAAAATCTCAATACATCTACTTTTGAGTTATAATTAAATTATGATTTACCTAATTATTATAAGTCAAAAGAATTTTACTAATTACACAGGCCGAGATGACTTTTGGTGCTTCCAATAATATTGTTGTTATTTCTTACTAATTGGTGATGTTGATAATAAATCCACCACCACTTTTTCTGAATCACATCAAGTTTTCGAAAAAATCTACATAGCAGTAATTATTACTTATTTCAAAAAATGAAATAAATCCATTTGGTTTTTGCACCTTTACTGAGAATTTTACCAACTCTCCTTAGAGACACATGCTAGTTACAACAGCATAACATCCACGCGAAACCCTGTGGAATGAGAATATAATACTGTTGGTCCATAAAAAAAATACTTCCAGGCGTATTTTTTTTTTTGAACAGCGAATGAGGTATCACTCGAAATATATGTCACCTAATATTTGAAAATAATATTTTTCCCGAAAATGTTTTGTAAACATTTTAAACCTTTTTTTTAATATCTGAATTATTTATATCTAGATTATAAACACTATTTTAAATTTTGTTTCCCATATCAACGTGTTTTAAATTTAATATAAAAACACGCTTTCCACAGCAACGTGATTTAAATTTTATTGAAAACACGTTTAAATTTAAAATTAAAAAAATTAAAACAAAAAAAAATAATTTAATACAAAAAACATTTTGAATAACACTTATGCGAAAACACTTAAAGTTCTTGGGTGTCTAAAACTTTAAGCTTGTGGTTGCGCACTTGTATTATTAATAACAATAACTATAAAAAAATTATAATATATTTTTTTATTTATGAACAATATCTTAAAGAAACTGTGGCTACTACTGAATTCAGGTCACACGAGCTGTACAAAAACACCTTTCAAAAATAAAAAAATCGCTTACAAAATTTTGTTAGTTATTTATCAGTTATCACTTATCATCATCCAAAAATATTATTTCTAAAAAATTAATCTAAACAAGAATTTTTTCTTAAGTTTATTGAAACAAAAGGTACTAGTTCGCTTTAGACGTCACTACGTCAGCTGTAGTTAGAAACTCTAATTTCATTTATATGACTGATAATGATAAGTGAAAAAGAAAAGGTTACTTATTCGTTAAAGTATATTATTTTACTATTAATAAAAAAATAAAATAATTATTGTGCTGACGTTTTTAAAAAGAGAAAAACTAGAAGGGGTAGAATTAAAATTTTATTACTATTTTTATTAAGTACCCCTAACAGTGATGAATGAACTTTTACTGCAGCCTCTGTCGAATTTCTTGATCAAAAAACACTCACCAATAATAATAAGAAAATATATATAGCGGGTGTGTCAAAAGTCGTAAACACGCTCTTGAGAGTGGCCTTAATGACCATTAAAAAAATAACAAAAAAAATATTGTTCCTTATTAAGTTGCAAAAAGCTCGTGAAAGTTTAAAAAAATGCTTACTTTAATGTGGAATTGTAGGAAATGTACACCTGTTTACTTTGTCTTTTACGATTTGTCTAATGTTTATTTGATTTATTATCTAAGTTTACAAAAAAATAAAGAAAAACATTTTCTATGGTTTTTCAAATGAGTTAAAACTACCACTTTAAAAATTTGGCAACATTTAGTAATGTAATTTAGTTAATATTTTTCTAATCGTACGGAAACGGCGTTGCCATTTTTAGTTTATATTTCAGTACTTGTTTACAAAACGATAGTTTTCGTAATTTTTTTTATCGAAAATAATGTTTTGTGTAGCTCTATCTAGCTACTCTAAAGAGCTCCCGCGATTTTTGGCATATCCATTAAAGTAGATCACAGAAAATCTTCCGTTAATACCACCACATGCAGCGTTGGGCAAAAGTATGGAACCAAAAAAACTAATTAGTACTTCAACTACAAATGTGAAAGAATATTTTTTTTCAAAATTTCTTTTAGTTTCCGTGTTATTAAATTTTTTGTTGTCAAATGGCACCCTAATACGGAAATTTTTTTTGGTAAAAGATTATGCTCTAAAAATAACTTGGCCAAAGTGGTTGTATCCACGGATGGTTTTATTTGAGGAATCAAATTAGTGGATTAAAAACATCCATGAATACAACCACTTCGGCCAAATTCGAAAAATCTTCGTAATAAGCTCGGACGGCAATTTTAGTAATTCATTAAAAAAAACACTGAAAGTAAATTAAGAAGTTATTTTTAGAGCATAACCTTTTACTAAAACAATCGCCGTAGTAGAGTGCCATTTAAAAAAAAAATTTTTTTTGAAGAACACTAAAACTGAAAACAATTTTTTTGAAAAATAATTATATTTTTAAAGTAGTTGATGATGTACTATAATTAGTTTTTTTGTAAGGTTTTCAGTTTACCCACAAAATGCTTGGTTCCATACCTTTGCCCAAGGCTGTATGTTATCTTTGTGGCAACGTAATCCGGCGCTGATTATAGAAAAACGTATTTCTGGGTAAATGGCAATTAAAATAAGGAAGCTGATGTCCGCGCGCGATTCGGCCTATTTCAATAAATGCCGATTGACTTCTCAACAAAATGAGAACATACAAAGGGAGTAGATAACATTGGAGGGTTTCTCTTTGGAGCTTACAATACATTCAAGGCTACTATCGGCACCAGGCCTGTCAACTATATTATACAACAAACTAATGTTGCTAAATCAAGACGTTTGTATTAAGTCTATGTAATTTCAAAACAAAATGCCACGCAGTGTGAAACCGTCTGTATTCACCCACTGATTCTAATCAAACTGGAGCTTTACTACGAACGAAAAAGATTTGTTCTGCAAACGGCGAAACTTTGGGGTTTTCCCTGCGATAGCAGTTCGAATGTCTTCATTAAATAAATAAAGACAAATACGGTAACGGAATTACGGGTAGAGAAGCATTTTAGGTGTAAAATTTATGGTCAAGTTTTGGTTCAAGGCCAGACCCGGCTTGTGTGCAAATTTAATTATCTGGACCGGTGACTGTAATGAGATGACATAATTTTCAGCTTTTCACTCTGAAAATGGAATTTTGGCGCAAGCTGAAATCATAATTGTTCGTTCTATAAACTGCTGTAATAGTGGAAAACAGGTGGGTCCTGTCTTCGCAACACGAAATACAACGTCAAATTATTTGCAAGGCTTAAATTGTTACCAAAATTGTTTTGTTTGAGGAAGGTTGGAACTGGGTCACGTGTGAAAGCCTGCTCCTGAGTGCAATACTCGTTAACTACCGCTGTCTAATGGGTAGTTTTGCCGGCGTGGGCAAATTTCAGTTCGGTTCAGCTTTCCTGATGCGTAATAAGTTATAACACTTTTAAGACCAAACTATTTCTTCTGGAATTTTTGTTCTTTGGGACTCCTAAGTGGAGTTCCTTGTCTGTCCTGGAAGTAATGATCATCACATCAACTACCTACGTCTAAACTGCGCTAAATAGGACGTTATATTGCTTAGTGGCTCACTTGGCTATTTTTCACCTCAAGAATCTCCTTTATTATTGAGTAAAATGCCCAGAATGTTGTTTATAAACTTCATTAAAACGTTATGTCGGTATGAAAATAAAGAAAACGAAACGTTTGCAAGAATTCAATACCACCCTAATAAGCGTCGTCCTTTGATAAGCTGTAACGTCGTCATTTGTTGATTTGGAACTTTTCAAATTAAGATATTTGGCGATGTTATCGGTTTGCTGCATCTTGATTTGTTGGCAAGTTTTGGTGTAAGTTTTGATTTTCCTTATCGATTTATACGGTTATTGCAGAAAAGTTCCGATTCGGAATAGCTAAAACCTTTTATAAATACGGGAAAAGCTGCCAACGAAATTGTTAAATCTTTAGCATAACGAGATATCATAATCATTGCATTCTGAAGTGTGTTTGCTATGTGATTCGTCGTTTTTGGCCTTTTACTTACGATGAATACAAAGCACTTTTTGTCTTTCGACATTTGGAAGAAAAAGTTTATTGAATTTTTAGCGTGCGTACATGTAGTCAACGAAAAGGTCGAGGAAAAAACTCGTATTTGTAATTTCGCTCCAGTAAATGAAAATTTTTCGCTATGTTCTCTTCAAAACCACTTTGGTCGTACGTGCGATAGTGATTGAAGTACGAGTACATTTCTACATAGTAATAATAACACTCAGTTAAAAATGGTGGAGGCGCCAGGTTTTGAAACAAATGTCTTGAATTTTTATCTGAACATCAACACTCAGAAAATAATTCATTTTAAACGAAAATAAAGTGTGAATTAATTGTTTTTGCGCAAATGTTAGTGCATTTGCACGTTTCGACGTAATGTGTTGAGTTTCCGCGACATTTCATCCTTTTCAGGTCTGGAGGGTGCTCGGGCCGGTGAAAAAGGCCTAAGTGGTGCTCTATCTTGGCTGTGCCGTCGTCCCGGAGCGGTTTCGCGTGTTGCGTCCGATGGGTGCATCTTTGCGAAATTAAGCAGCGGCCGATCGCAATAACAGAAGCCCCATAACACGATAGTATATCAAAATAACATCCATGAAAGCGGGGCTCGCGTCTCGGTCTAAAATCAATGAACGCCATGCGCGTCCTGGGGTGTGTTTGGGTGGGGGTGGAATGACTGCTCCATAGGCGCCAACCCGGACAGTCCACGCCTATGGAGCCAGCTGCAGCTTGCAGGAGCCCCAGGAGTCTGTGTGTGATGTGCCCGCTGACGATGAGACATGGCCAAGCGAGATGTAACCGCTGAGGTGAGCCTCTTGCATGCTGCATCGATCCTTCCGGGCCCCAATTGCCCGGATTTTCCCCTTTAATTGCACGGCTTTTGCCTGCGAGAACCTCGCCTGCACTTCCCGGAGTCGAGACGAGCGAGGAAATTGCGACTTCCAGTCGTAACTCACCGGATTTTGGCTCCGGAGCGGAACCGAGTCACCTGTCATTTAAAGCGAACGTTTTTTCGATTTTCCACCCGGGGAGGAACGGCCGCCTCACTCGGCGGCTGATGCATCGTTTAAAGCAATCATTTTCGCAACTAATTATTCATTTACGGTGCTCCAATGTGTAAGGCTCGTCGCGAGAACCATTACCGGAATAATCATTCAACAATCTGCTGGAAAACCACCCTCTGTGATAAAAGTTAAATCAGATGATGAGCGCCGCTTAAGAAATCGCAAACTTTATGTCCATCCATCTTCACTTTCGATCAATTTGCGCAATTCGGGGATAATTGTCTAGTTTATGGCCAACTAAATCTGAATAGGCCCAGATGTGGAAAAGGTCCTTAACCTGGGCTTGCAATTAAAAGCAAATCCGGGCTAAATCAGCACAATTCCAATTTTTAATTAACAGCATTAAGGGGATGACGCTTTAGTCTAGCTCTAGGTGGAGTTATTTACGTTGGACTAAACTGTGCCAACTGGCCGTTTTTTCGCCAATTACTCAAATTTTCCAACAAACAACTTAATTGTATTCATGTCACGTGTCTCGAAATGTACCATCGTTACTTTATTTGTGCTTGAAGGGTGCATCCGAGTGGTAAACAGAAAGCAATTTTTCTCTATTTAAAGACATTGCGATTTGCATAAGTTCCGGAAGTTTTTCTCGCAACAGAAAAGCTTGTAATGAACATCTGTGGGGTAAATTTCCTTGAGCAAGTGTAATGAATTTTTGTGTATTACAACGCCAACGGAATAAATTAACTTAGAAATCAGCAAGTTGATTGTTTGACTACTTGGGTTTTTCGTTGAAAGCGGAGCTTTCGCCGTTATCTTATCTAATCAATCCAGAATAAACACGATATCAGATGGCATAATAGGTAGTAAAATATATCACATGTCATGATCAATCTTGAGAGTCGATTGCTTGCACTAAAAGCTCTGACCCACATGGCGCAGCTTGTCGCGACCAGATTTTCTATATACCAGGCCATGTCAGAAAAGAGCGAAACCAAGAACACAAACAAACGTTTCCTGAAAAAAGTACTCAACCCAACACAAAATTAAAAGAAGCGTCTAGAAGTGAACAGAAGCGTGTTTTGTTTTATTTCCATATTTTTGCAAAAGTCAAATCAAAGACAGTTTAGGCCAAACCGAAAGTTTATTGTACCTAACGTTTTTGTTCAAAAGTTATTTTCTGATAGCGCCCCGTATATGCGAAGCTCATTCGATTCCTGAGCAACACAAACCTAAATAATATTAAGTGGTGGCTTTCAATCTTATAAATTACTAAACAAACATGTATTACGGAAAGTGGTGGTCGTTTTCCCCCGACTTTTCGAGACGCTTTAATTTGTTGGAATTGTTCCGGTTGCTCATCAGACTTATGAGTTGTCAGTAGCAGGATTGTTCCGACACATCTGCGGAAAATGTTAACGAACGGGTGCATATATCACTATGTAAATATGAACGGCGTGATGCAAATTTGTAGTCATAACGAAATTGTCGGGCATCTTCCCGATGGACCACAGACGGGCATCGACCCATCTTTTCGGGACCGGACACAACCGTATTCATTTTTCTTCGAAAAGTAATTTACAGCAGGGGATAACGATGTTTCACACTTCTTCTAAAGAACGGTTGCTTCTGATTTTCCAAGTTTCATGTTTTCCTATAATCAATTCTCCTGAAACGCACTGATGACAACTGCATTCTAACGCCGGCACGAATGCCACAACTTTCAACAAATTGGGTTTAATCCCACGAGTACATAAAGTTTGGCCGGGACTAAATAACACAACAAGTACCAAGAAAATTCGATTTTAAATTACAGAATTCCATTGCTAAAATATTCACTTCATTATTTGCATTCGGTACTCAGGTGATAATTGGCAAGAACTAATAACCAATTGTACAAAAAAGGGTGGCAGGATTGAACCGATTTATAAGAAAACGAGTTAAATACAACATTTTATTCTTCGAATTACACTCAACAAGGCTTTAAATCTGTTAAAAATAATCTGACGTTTCGTACTCAGAAATGTTAAACATTTGGCAAAACTTTCTTACATAGGAGAAAAACCATAAATTTTGACAGTGTCGAAGAATAAATAAATAAATGCACTATCAAAAATGGAAATTTAAAATGCCAAATCTTAGATTGTGCTAAATAAGCTGGAAAGTCCTTCGAATCGAATAAACAGAACAATAGTTTGAAAATACAGAGTGCTCAAAAACTGGCGCACCAACTCAGTAGTACGGTGATGGGAAGCATATGTAGATTATGAAAAAAATCTTGAAAAAATTCCTAAAGTCGTATTTTAAAAAATCTGCAGCTACAAACTTATGTAGTTAACTTCTTCAGTTTTCATTATTTTTTAATGTTTTTATGTTTCACACCAAGTAATCGTTTCCTAATAAAAACCATGAATAATTGTTTTTAAATTTACTAGCAGACTTTGCCAATTTTTTGAATATTAAAAAAATAAAATTTATCAAAAAAATCACAATTTGTAGATGTGCCAACACTGGGAACTATTTCCTAGGAAACCATTTCAAAAATAATTTATTTTTATTGTTGATCAAATTCTATTGAGACAAATTCTATTGTAGCACGTTTTGGACTAAATATTCATCTATTTCTCAAAACATCCCTAAATCACCCCAAAAAGTTTTTCGTATTTATCTCGACAAAAATGAGCTAATTTTTGAGCAATTGCTTGTTTAAACAAGACACTTATTTTTTTCTCAAACCTTTTTTAATTTGTCTTGTTTTTGAGTGAAAAATTTTGTCAAAAAATTGGTAAAGTAGTTCGAAGTTGGTGAGTTTTTGGACTCTTATGAAAGATCTGATTAAAACACACCGAAAAATCATCTAATAACGTTAAAAATACATAATTTTAAGCTAAGAATTAACTTATTTTGTTGTTTTTTATTCTTTTTTTAATAAGTCAAAAGTTTTTTTCTTGTGAAATTTTCATCAAAAATGCGAAAAATTCCGCCGTAGTTCAGTTAAAAACTCACTTTTCTTAGCACTATTTTGGTCAAATAAGAACAAGACTGTTAAGACAGCGTTGCCACATACCATTTATTTAAAATTCGTTATTTATATTGATAAAAACATTCTTTGTATTAAAATTATTGAATTTTAATACAAAGAATGTTTTTACTATTTTTACCTTTATAAGTAAGCAATTTTCGACCACACTCCATTGAGTTGGTGCGCCAATTTTTGAGCACCCGGTATTTTATACAAAATTCAAGTTCATTAAAATTACACGTAACAAACATAGAGCACGTGCCGATACATGTGCCAATAATTATCATTAATTATTCGCATTACTGAACACAAGAGGTTAAGAAAATTATTTATACACCTGATGAAAATCAAAGCTTCTATATACAATACATGAGAGCATGAAGAAAAACTTTTCCAAAATCAATCAAAGTGAAAAAAATAAAAATTTAAATTTGAATTGATTTACCCTAAAAAAATATACTTCTCATTTAAATGAATTAGTTGAACAACAGTTTCGCGAACAATCAATCAATCATTAGATAAATTTGAAATGTCTAATAGTTTTGATTTTCGTCTTTTTTATTTTGTAGAATAAAGAAAAAAACTTTTATGTATTTCCTTCCCGTTTTTAATAATTGAATCGAGAAAAACTCTGCTTTTCTCAAAAATGACACAAATGAGTCTTCGTTCAGTTGTATCTCCTAATTAAATATTTCATACCTTGTCTCATTTGTTAACCATTTCTAAAATATCAAGGCACATACTTTTTCTCGACCTTGTATATCTTATTTTTAGTGTTTAAACTAAAATTTTCTGCTTGTTTTATTTATTTTTAAGTCGTGTAGATGTTTACGTTTGCTCGAATGATCAAAGTTTGTTATAAATAAGTTAAAAATGCATCCACCGCTAACTGGTAGTAGGTGGTATTAAAAAGTCATAAAGTGAGTTAAATCATAAATGTGGTGTTTT
Source organism: Tribolium castaneum (assembly GCF_031307605.1). Taxonomy (NCBI): domain Eukaryota; kingdom Metazoa; phylum Arthropoda; class Insecta; order Coleoptera; family Tenebrionidae; genus Tribolium; species Tribolium castaneum. The sequence continues at coordinate 10,687,224 of NC_087397.1, forward strand.
TGAGGAGTCTCTGGAAGTCAGCAATGTGGGCTAAATAGCATTATTCCGTCTATTTTGCGTTTGTGAATTGAACCCAAACAGTTCCGATCGAGTTGATCAAACAGTTAGGTAGGTATAACGAAGGGTGTGATCCTATATTCCATATTAAACCACAGCAGCAGTTCAAGTGGAAGTTGAGATGAGGCACTAAGCAAAATTCCTCGCCTAAAACATGCTAATTAAAATTCATCGTCTACGACTGATATTAATGGGAACTGTGGAACTTGTGGAAGCCCGAACATCTTTGATAGATTGATGTGTCGTCATTCAAAGCCAGGAAAAATCCTGTATATTCCTCGAGTTAATTTCAAATGTATTTAAATGACTGTGGGCTAAAAATCGCCTTTAGCACCCGAGATTGTAGATCATGAAAGTCTGTCGCTTATGCACGTGATTCGTATTTGATGTTCTTTCAGTTCGTGACTAGTGTAAGCGTAAACGTAATAATGGAGCTTGAGGCGGCGAGGCGCAAGGACCGTTTAGATATCGACTCCGGGTGCATTTAATTTAAACTGGGTCACTTCGAATCTCTCCGCCATTGTCAAACCGTGAAGAAACTGCATAAATGCCACGATACCGCCCTGGAAAATAGCAACAGTGCTTGTCGCCGTCACTGAAACAATGCCGCCATAGAGAGGGTGGAGGACTGACAGCAGTGGCGTAGTCAACATAATTCCCGATTTTCGCCCGATTATGAGCGCAAAAATGAACTCCGGCCATAAATCTCCCCTGCACCCGTCTGCATAAAACGCTCCTGTTTGTAAATTTTATTTGCGAGCGCTTGTATTACACGAGCTCCGGGTTGTAAAGAACGTCAAACATTTGTATCAAGCTTTTATCAGAAAAGCACTTTTTACCATTTTGCTAAATTAATCGGACCGGTTTAAACAAACAAACCCGTACAATTTATTGCACTAGTTTAGAGTTTAAAATTAAACTTTCAGTGAAAAATTGGCCTTTAGGGAGCCAATTATTGGCCAGGACATGCATCAATATTTTATGGCCGGAATATGTCGGGCTTAAACCACACTCTGGCTGCATTTTCCCAGTCAACTCGAATTAAAAAAAGTTCGACTGCTAGTTGCTCGCGATTGTTTTGGAGGAGTTCAGTCTGCGTCGAATCCGTAATGAGTTATAAGTGTTTAGAGTACACATAAACTCGCTACTTGCTACTTTCATACAAACACGCTTCAGCTCATCGAAATCTATTGATTTTCCGGAATTTGAAACGCCGGTTGCACAAATATTTGTGGACACGAAAAATGCGTTGTAACTTGAAACCAATTAATTAGTAACGTTTTTTGTTTACCAAAGGTGTTACTCTAACGAAAAATGCTGTCACACATCAATAGCGCAGCTATTTACTGGTCTTACTTCCGTTTGCGTAGTCAGATGGCTCCAGATTATAGAGCACCTCTAATAACAAACTAGGAAACATTTTTGCATAAAAGCAATTTCCTTTGCTTCGTCATCGGTGCATTAAAAAATGTGAGTATCTGTTCCTTTCTATTGAAGACTTTTATCATTTTAATGGTAAAAAGAGAAACCCCGAAGTGCATTTCGTGATCTTGAAAGCAAATGCGGTACTAGGAAATCTGTTTTGAGTTTGGTTATTATTGGAAAGATTAAAATCCGGGTTAAACAATCCGGGTGTCAATTTTTCCAGCTTCCGACTCGTAAACGTTCTGGTCCAAGGCCAGTAGTTTAATGAAAGATGTGGTGCAATAATTAAATTCTCGGAAATTTCCTTTAATAAGTCGATGCCGGTTTTAGCGTCGTCGTAAATTATATGCATTTTTTACGAGCATAAGTGGTTGAGGGATTTTATGTGAAGTCGGAAGCGTCGGGTGGCGATTAATCGGCGGTAGGCGTCGAAATTTTTTCAGAGCTTTGCTGTAATAAAGTGCGGGCGATCAACAAGTTGCGACGTAGGCGTCCACTTAGTGACCTCTTATACATATTTTTTTCAATTGCATTGCTGCCTTCAAGTGACTATAGTATTTATCTTATGTTTTGTTCGGCGGCTTTGCCTTTGGCTCGCACGCTGAAGCACGCGATATTAGCTGGGGGCGATGCGGCTCAACTTCCTCGGAGCTGAGTGAGCAACTCAAAGCGAATTTTTATGCAAGAATTTGCATAATTTATTTCGATATTCTTAATGGAACACAATTAAGGGATGATCCGAAGAGGATTTACCGTTCCTATAAGTTGGATTAAATTTTTACAAAGTATTTAACTTTGACATTATAAAAGCCAACACCCACGGCCTGATGAGTCTTGGGGGTGGCGCCATCAAACAGACATCTGTTGCAAATGTTGTTATCGCCATATGTGAACCACCGAACAACTCAAAATACCGTTTTCGAACTGGCGAGGATTTGTCATTATTATAATTTGATCGTGGGACGTGAGGACATGATGTAATCTTATACGTTCTTCTCGAAATGTGTCGAGAGGATATCGAACGTCAGCCTATTTAGAAAGAATCACTATCACCCTCTAATAACCCTTCAGAAAACATCAAGTGCTGGCGAAAATTTACCCGAGAAGTATTAAAACATGCAACGGAAAGGGATAAAATGCAATTATCTTTCTCGTGTACAAGACTGCACACGACGTACTATCGACCCGAGATATTTTCAAGTAAAAACAATTAAGCGGGAAATATCAAAGGAAATTGAACGCGAAGCAACACCAAAAAGAAGCAACAAATTAACTGATTGCCATTTTTAAGTAACGAGATCAACACCAATTTGCGAAATAAAAGCAACAGCTTGAAACTTGTGAGTTTGAGAGCTACTTAAGTAATGATATGCTTATCATAAGCCGCGGTTGGCAATTTTATAATCAAATTAGGACGACTCAGCATTGTCTGAAAGAGCAAACTTTTTAACTCCGGAATTGAAAAAGTTTGAAGGTTCGAAAATAATATTTGTCTTATTTTCTTTTGTTGTTCACCGATAGAGAGAGGATTCACTTTTCTCTAGATAACACTGAAATGACCGCATCGCAACCGTTCAGGAAAAACGAATAATAACAAAGACTGGATAGAAATGAAGCCCCTTTGGAGACTGGTTAGTCATTTGAAACTTTTAATTATGTTTCACACAATCGAAGGGTACGCAGAATACATTTCTCCAATAAAAAAGGATTGAAGATTACCTAACACAGGTTCTAATGAAACTCCTTAAACTTTTATCACGGAACTAATTACACGAATCAAATATTCACGCTGTGTTAAAGTACGTTCATATCAGCATTAATTATAGAACGTAACTATCAACTTCAATTAGTTGAAGCTATTAACAAAGGTGTCTCACTGGATTTGCGAATTTATATACTTAATAGTTTTGCAAAGTTTTGCAAAAAATCGGTACAGATGTTGCAATGAGCTGCTCGTCAAGCTTTAAACGTCAATCAGTGCCTGTAACGTAAACAGGTGCAATGTTTTATTAATGACTGTTTAGAGATGCATTTTCCAATTCCATTGCGTTGAGATAGGGTATCAAATAGCGTTTCCACATAATTAGGATCAGTTCCAATTACTCTAATCGTGAATTTGTAATCGCAACATCAATGTGCCAATTTCTTTTGGCAATGAAAAACATAAAAAAGCCTTACAAATTAAAGGAATATATTTTATCTTACAGGTGCAGTTTTTTAGGTACATTATACTATTGTTTTCCGTGAAAGAAATCAAAGCTGTGAGTTTTACTCACGAGTGAGTAAATCTGGGGAAAATTTGGAAAAACAATGAGACTATTTATTTCGTAACTATAGCACCACAAGTCACTACGAAAACTGATACATAGAACTATGCTAAAGTTACAGGCGGATATTTACTTGAATTTCTTGAATTTTTTTTACAATGCAACTGTAAGATAAAAGGTCGTATATCACAAGTGATCGAAATAACATAAAGCTCGTGAGAAGTGTTTCACTCGTTAGCAAGCGCACTCGTGGGTGAAAATTCTCACTCACATATAATGATGCATTTCTATCACTTATAATATGATATACTATTATCTCACAGGTGCAGTTTTTTAGGTACATTATACCATTGTTTTCCGTGAGAGAAATCAAATTTTTCTCACAAGCGGATATTTACTTGAATTTCTCAATTTTTTTTACAATGCAACTGTAAGATAAAACGTCGTATATCACATGTGATCGAAATGACATAAAGCTCATGAAAAGTGTCTCACTCGAGCGCAAGCGCATTCGTGAGTCAAAATTTTCACTCGCATATAATGATGCCTTTCTATCACTTATAATATGATATACTACTATCTTACAGGTGCAGTTTTTTATGTACAATATACCATTATTTTCGGTGAGAGAAACAAATTTCTCTCATAAGAGAGAAAGATGTGTGTTCTACTCACGAGTGAGTAAATCTGGAGAATATTGGGAAAAACAATGAGACTGTTTATTTCATAACTATGGCAACACAGGTCACTATGAAAACTGATAAATAGAACTATGCTAATGTTACAAGCGGATATTTACTTGAATTTCTCGGATTTTTTTAAGATTAAACGTCGTATATCACACGTGATCGAAATGCCATTATAAGGCTCGTGAAAAGTGTCTCATTCGTGGGTAAAATTTCTCACTCGTAAATAATGGTGCATTTCTATCGCTTATAATATAATATACTATAAAAATAACACTTTGAGTGGATTGGGTTTAATAATAATTTTCTGGATGTAGAAAGGGCGGAGCAAAATGCGGCGGCTAGCCTGCAGGTCCTCGTGACAACATGAACACGTCGTCGACGGAGAACACATCTGTCACCTACGCTCCGCACGAGGCCACCTATTCCATTACCCAAGTCGTCTTTATTGGTACCATAGGTAACCTTTTTTTCACAAATCGCGATCAAAGTGTATGAGTTTTGGTCCCACAGCCGGAATCCTGTCTGTGGTAACAGTGGTAGGCAACATAATGGTGATGATTTCCTTCAAGATCGACAAGCAACTGCAGACGATAAGCAACTACTTCCTCTTCTCCTTGGCTGTGGCCGATTTTGCGATTGGTCTAATTTCCATGCCTCTGTTTACCGTGTCCACACTTCTGGGCTACTGGCCTCTGGGACCCCTCGTCTGCGACACTTGGCTGGCTCTCGATTACCTCGCTAGTAATGCCTCGGTGCTCAACTTACTCATCATCAGCTTTGATCGCTATTTTTCGGTGACCAGACCTCTCACTTACCGTGCCAAAAGGACCACCAACAGAGCCGCCATCATGATAGCGTAAGTTCAGGCGTAATTGTTACTTTTTAATACTTAATTTATTACTTAAATTACTTGTAATTGTAATGTAACAAAGATTACCTTCTGCAATTTGACTCGCAAAATAGAGTGTTCCGTCTAAACCTCGCATTAGAACTATTGTTAGTTCTAATAATGATAGTTGTCTGAAAATTTGTTTGCTACCATAATCTGTTAGGTCCTGCTCATCGAAAAGATTTTCAAGATGGTAACACTTCCGGTTACACCGGAAGTCGCTATCAAGATGTTAATTTTCAATAGAAAGCTATATTTTATGCGTTTTTGGATTACTAGTGTTATTTTAAGGTAGTTTTCATAAGCTTTCCCTATACCTAAATTTAGCCGTTTACAAAATATTTGGGGTTTTTAATTTTTTTTGGAATTGCACCTTCCAGTTAAAAAATTGATAACTCTGGCATTTTTTAAAATTTGAAAATAGTTTTTAGCTCATTTGAAAGAGGAAGCCTAAGCCTTTCCTTTGGTGCTTTAAAATTTTTAAAAAAGAATATCACACCCCAAATGTTTAAAGTTAAGTTTTCAGAATTTTAAGCACCCATAACTCAATTTTTTCAAAGAAATACCACAAATTTTACTTCATTAAATCGTAGAGACTTTATTTCTGGATCGATCTGTATTGACATTCTCTAGACTTATGTTTAATAGTTTTCAAGTTATAAAAACTTTTTGGTGGGATTAAGAAATTCATTGGCCCTAGGCCTTTTCTCACAGGTTGCCACGGAAACCACAACCAACAGAAAAAATGTGAGAAACTAAACTTTATTTTTACAGGAACGATAACACAATTTTGAACAGAGTTTGTTGTTTGTTTAATAAAAAATGTTTTTATGGCAAATTATTCAGAAATAGCTGTGTAAAAAAATTCTACAATATTAAAAAAAACAACTTAACTTGAAAATTATCACAGATAGGTATAGGGAATCCTTATTACAGATCGATGCAGAAAAAAATCTCCTCCATCCAGTAAAATAAAAATTAGGACATCCCATTTGAAAAAATTAAGTTATGGATGTTTGAAGTTGTCCAAACTTGACCTTAAAATTTTTGGGTTTGTTAAGTTTTTTTCAAATTTTGAACAGACTGCAAAACTGATGTATGTTTTTTTTAATTGTCCAAATATGATTTATAAATCTCTAAAACTAAGAGAGCTACCTATTTTTTAAGTGGCAGGTTCAAATACAAAAATTTTCAAAAAAATCTTAAATATCTCGAAAACGGTTAAACTTAGGTATGGGAAAAGATAATAAAAACCTCCTTAAAATAACTCATCTAATCCAAAAACGCAGTGAAAAACATAGTTTTCCATTTAAAATAAAAAAGTTAATAGCGACTTCCGGTATAACCGGAAGTTCCGCCATCATGAAAATATTTTCATTGAGCAGAAATTGTTGAGTATCAATTTTCAAATAAATATCTTTATTAGAACTTTCAATACTTCTAATGCGGGGTTTAAGTATAAAACAGTGAAATTTCCTTTTAGATGCGCTTGGGGTATTAGTTTGCTTTTGTGGCCACCCTGGATCTACAGCTGGCCATATATCGAAGGCGAGCGGACCGTACCTGAGAACGAGTGCTACATTCAATTCATCGAAACCAACCACTACATCACTTTCGGAACAGCAATTGCCGCTTTCTATGTTCCCGTCACCGTTATGTGCTTTCTATACTGGCGTATATGGCGGGAAACGGAAAAGAGGCAAAAGGACTTACCCAACCTGCAAGCGGGCAAAAAAGACAGCAGCAAACGGAGCAATTCCAGGTAGGGTTGTGTTTAAACTTGGCGGACGACAAAAGACAAAATCGACCCTAGAACCCTGACTCGTCTCTCTGTGCCGTCTGTAGAATAATATTTTTTCAACACAAAGTCGAGTCAATTGCACTACATGCATGATTTCAAGCATGCGGTACTTTCTGTCTCAACGAAAATAAATAGTTTTGTCCCGGCGCCTCCACCAAAATTTCCGCCCAGTCCAGTGAAATACAATGAAATACGTTCAAATTGCGGGCTAATTAATTCCACGTAGAAATTGGAGTCTAAACCGGGCGGTTATTCGAAGTCCCATCATAATTAAGTCCTCATTGTATATTGTGCTAATTTTACATCTTCTCGTATTTAATGGTGATCTAAGCCTTATTATCCAGTCATTTCAGTTTATGCATTCAGAGATTTTGCACTCCCCCATCTAATTACAAATAATGTGGACTTTTTGCCCAATTAATTTTCCGACTAATTAACTCACTAGGTATGCAACTGATTTCGTGAAGCCGGAGAAGCTTTATTTATACAGTTTTATCACGCACATTAATTATAACGGCACAGACACCACTCGGATAAATTTATATTGATTAACATCTACATTCTCACTTGGCTCTATCCTCCCAAACAAACATCTTAAATCCCCTATTAACTCTTTTCGCATACCGAGCTGACACACAATACTTCCCAACTTGCACCCTAGAGTCTTGGGACAATAAAAACTGGGTTCAGTAATTTACCTTGTATACCCTCTCGTCAATAGACCGTTAATTCACACGCGAAAAGTTTGATTCGTCCATTTCGCAAAATAAATTTCCATATAAATAGTTTAACTTTTAATGGTTACGATTTATTATGTCGTTACAAGTAGTCAAATTTTATTTCGGGTCTTGTGTCGTAATTGCTTTAGACAACTAATCGTAGGCGAGTTATTAGTGCAAATCAACAGCAATTTGGTTCTCTAACAACCTACTCGACTAGTTACATCCCATTCCCGATAGGTTCAAACTTTCGTCCTTTCGTAGCCGTAAATTTTTGTCTTATGTTTATTAATCAAACGCCCCGAAGCTTCCTTTTATAGATGTTCGGTGTTAGTAAATGTATGAAAGGAAACTTTTTAACAAATCACTTGATTATGTTCATACAGTGTATTCGTGTGCAGTGATGAAGCAAATAATGCCTGTTCGACGGTGGATTTAGAAGACTGGAGAAGGCCTCGATCCGAGTCTTCAACGGGCGCCGACACAGATTCTGTTTATATGCACAGTACAGTCTGCGTCGATCATCATCGACGGAAAAGACCGGTTAGTAATCAAATTTCGCCCGTTTTTTATTACCCATAGGTTCACAATTGAGGCGAGTTTAATTGTAAACAACATTATCTGCAAGAGTGAGAGTCTGTATCAACCGGAAGCTGTCATTCTATTGACCGCAATGAAATGCTTATAGTTATCATGCGCGCTGATATATTTAATTAAGCTCCAAGTTGAATATGCCACGAATAGAATAAAATCTCCAACGTTAAAGCATCACGGATAAATCGAATAGGAAATTGATTAAATTGATTCCGTCTTGCTTGCAAATCACATTTATAATGATAAGGCTTCGAAAAGAAGTCAACACTTGCGTAAATCAACTGAATTTTTTTATACAGAGAAAAGGCGGTTGGTTGGCGGGAGTGTGGAGGATAAGAGCGTGGTGTGTGGCGTGGTGGCACTCCGGACGGGAAGACAGCGACACAGAAGAAGAAAGTCCAAGTGAACAGGGCCAAGGCTGCATCACTCCGGTGTCTTTGGATACGCCTTTGCAAAGCTCGGTGTCGAGATGCACTTCGCTGAACGTCATCAGGTAAGCAAGACTTGGGTGTTGCTTATAATTAAGCGAACACCAAAATCAGTTCGTTATATCCGAAGTCTGCTATAAGCGGTAAATAAAAAGAGGTGTTTTTTTAGCAATTATTTTTACTTTACATATGAAACAAGACGAAATAAATAAGTATCCATTGGAAATAAAAACATGAATTCTTTGGGAAACAGTAATACAGGGTGACCTAGGGGTGCGTGCATGCTCCATAACTTTTTTTGGATTTTTTTTAAACGATTACAATAAGACACATTTTAAAGATATTTTAATTTGTGTACAGGATGTTTCAAAATAAAATACCCAACTAAGTTCTGTTTTTTTTTAATAAAATACCCCAATTTTTTACATTTTTGAAATCGTGACCGAATTGTCCATATAACGAACGTACCCAGTTTCTTAGACTTATCCTCATAGTTTTTGACTTATGTCATTTTATGTGTGAAAATAGCGTCGTGCATTGACCCACCGGAAAATTCATAACTTCAGAACCATTCAAGATAACTTAACTAACTTTTTTCCACTGGATTTCTGAAGCTTTAGCGCATCTTTTGCACTAAAAACGAACTCAGAATCGATATTTTATCGCCTACTACGATCTTCTGAATATGACAAAATACACTAGGCAACTCAATTTTTTTAATGCAACACCCTATATTTAATTGCATCATTGCATGGACATTTTTTGAGTTTTTTGTCGATATTAGGTTTGTGGGGTCTCATTTGTAAATTTCATAAGATTTTTGGGAAATAAAAAATACTGATGTTTTTTTTTCCAAAAAAAAAGGATTGAGTAGGCCGTTGTCGTAACATTTATTACTCCCATACAATTTTAAAAAAAGTATCTTTTACCAAATTTTGAAGTGTAATAAAAATTCTAATAGAAATAGCAAATAAAACTATTTTATTAATCTTTATAAATCCAGGAACTTAAGACGGAGGGAAAACAATGTAAAAGTTTACAGACAAGGCTATTTATAAAAAAAACCTTAAACAGCTCACTATCGTGTTCTACACAAGTTGCTATTCTTCTGGTAAATGAGCTCCGACCTCTTGCAAGTAAGCAACAGAATTACGGAAGTCTTCCATTCGATTGAATTCTTGCTAGATCTCGGAACTCATTTACTAGAAGACTAGCAGCTTGTGCGGAACACGATGGTGACTTATTTGAGCATTTTTTATAAGTAGCCTTTTCTCAAAAGTTTTACATCATAGGTACTTTCCAGTTTTTATAAAGACTACTAAAATTGTTTCCTTGTGATGTCCTCCTGTTTCTATTACAATTTACAATTTGTTGAAAAATATTCTTTTAAGAATGATATAAAAATGTAAAACGGCCTACTCGATCCTTTGTTTTTCCAAAAAAGCCTTCAATATTTATTTTTTGCAAAAATATTACAAATTTTACAAATTAAACCTCACAAACCTTATATCGACAGAAACCTCAAAGAAATGCCATTCAATAACGTAATAAAATATAGTGTTGCATTTAAAAATATCGAGTTATTGCCATTTGCAATTTGTTATTTTTAGAAAATCGTAGTAGGCGATAAAATGTTGATTCCGAGTTCGCTTTCATTGAGGAAGAGGCGCTAAAGCTTAAGGAATTGATAGGAAAAAAGTTGGTTAAGTTATCTTAAATGGTTTTGAAGTTATAAATTTTTTTGTAGGTAGGTAAATTGGTATAAGTCAAAAACTATGACATAACTGTGTGTTATATCGACAATTAGTTACTATTTCAAAAATTTAACAAAAATTTGGGGTTTTCATTTAAAAAAACAGAACTTAGTTAGGTATTTAATTTTGAAACACTTTGTATACAATTTAAAATATTTTTAAAATGTGTCATGTTGTAAAAACTACAATTTAAACAAAAATTCAAATTAATAGCTTGCATAGAAAAAAGTTATGGAGCATGCACGCACCTCTGGGTCACCCGGTATTGTGAATTTTATAGTTGTGCAAATATTGCAAAGGGTTAAGGTAGAGCTCAAACGAAGTGAAAATAACCAACTTGTTTTATCCGAATATTCACAGTTTCTGAGATATAGAGTTTTTGTCGGCGAATAAATTTGAGACCAAAAAAAAATTTAAATCAATCTAGTCTCAAATTTAGTTCGTTATATCCGAAAGTTCGTTATAAGCGGGTTCGCTATAATCGGTAAAAAAATTGAAGCTTATGGAAAGATTTTTGGGTGTTTGAAAAATTGTACGTTATAGCCGAAAGTTTGTTATAAGCGGGTTCGTTATAACCGTCTCTAATATATTTATATTTATTTTTATACATTACTTTATACATTACTTTCACTGAGAAACAAACCGTGCAAATCAAAATTTATACAATGTGATTTTAAATGATTCTCATCTAGTCGTCTATGAATTTCTCATGTAAAATCAGAAAATGCCGCTTCATAGAACTAATGATAGGCATTTAGACATCGAATATTACCATTCTCCATTTATTAAGTCTCGAATTCGGACATAAGCTTCGATAATAAAAGTGTTTTCGTGCACATTGTAACAATTTAGTTGCATTTTAACGAAATTTTTTAAAGAAATTAATTGAATTTCACAACTGACAGGTTTGACATTTATTGACAGAGAATTCAATTGAGTAGAGCGGCACAATTGTTTACATATAAACCAATTTCAAAGTTAACTAGATGAGAATCATTTAAAAACGCATTGTAGAATAAAAAACACTAGATTTTTCCAATAAGTGTTCTTTATTGAAACAAATACAACACAGGCTAACATAAAAATTCTGAGTTTTTTTTTGAGTCATTTTTCAAATTTCCTCGACTAGATCTTGAATTTTTTGCTTATTTGTTAATGATCGTTCGATGGAGTGCTTTCGGCGGTTGCAGTTGGTGTAATATTCGCTTGTAACTGTTGGCCTTGTTCCGCCAGGGACCCGTACGTCAGCACGTTGTCGACCCAGCGCGAATTACCGCACGCTCAGGCCAATATGACCCCAACTCGTCTCGCGCCGAGGGACTCCAGAAGCTTGCCGACGGGCAACCGTTTGGCAGGTCGTTCAGTTTCAAGCGATAGCGTTTACACGATCCTGATCCGCTTGCCCGGCGATCCCGGCGAAGGCACCGGCTGCTCGGAAGCGGCCTCGATCAAGATGATCCCGGAGGACGTGCGCACGCGATCCCACCCCGACGTGGACTACTCGATGAACACGCTGCACGCCAACCACCTCAATCGGCGTCCGTCGGCCATGCCCGACATCCGGATACCGCTCAACGCCAAGATCATCCCCAAGCAGCTGGCCGGCAAGACGCTGCTGGCCAACGCCACGAAAAACCAAGGCAAGAAGAAGAAGAAGACGCAGGAGAAGAAGGCCGACAAGAAGGCGGCCAAGACCCTGTCTGCGATTCTGCTCACTTTTATCATCACCTGGACGCCGTACAACGTCTTGGTGCTGCTGAAGCCGGTGACGGCGTCGAGTGCCCGCATCCCGCCCCAGCTGTGGGATTTCTTTTACTACCTGTGCTACATTAACTCTACCATCAACCCGGTGTGCTACGCTCTGTGCAACGCCAGTTTTCGGCGAACGTACCTCAGAATCCTCCAGTGTAAATGGCACAATAGGAACCGCGCCGCCATGAATCGAGGCTTTTACAATTAACGTTGAGGAACTGCGGATGTACTTTGGCCGGTAAAAGGCCATTTCCGACGTTTGTGCAAAGTGGGTTTTAGCCGGCAACAACTCCCCGGACTATTTCTAGATGTTTTTATATTTGTAATTGTATACCGCTCAAACCGTGTTCTAAAATCGTGCGTGAGGACTGAAATTGTAGCTTTAAGCTTGGACCAAAGTGGGGACGATCGCCTACACTCAAACGAGTGTTCACATTTGGACAACTTAGCTTCAGGCGACCGCTCCCACCGTGGTGCAACCTTAACAACAACAAAAAGATATTTATACATAATATAGAGGCTGTGTGTTAGATTTAGTCTTATTTGTTCGTGGCAAGACCAATCTTTGGACATCCATAGCATTAATGACGGGCTGATGACGGCTGTCTTCCACCGGAGAACTGGCAGGACCAGGAATCGTCGTCACAACTTCAAAACTTAGCAAGACTTTGTCTTTTACCCAACGACGGTCCAGTAAAACTGAAACGAAGAAATAATACACATCATTCCCCTGTCGAAAATCCTATTTTCTGTGCCTGCTCACTCTGTCAACTGTATTATTTATTCAGTTCAGGAAACAGCACCAGGACCTGTCTGGAGCTTCGTAGCGCCTCAATGTATAGCGATTATGTTTAGAAGCAATAATCAGCGAATATACAATACAATAATTTTCTTCCCATCCCGATGATGAACAATGTGCCAAATTATCGCAACGATCATACATAGGTGTCAACTGTGAATAAATTCCAATTTCCATTGCAATATTAATTCGTGTTATTTATTGGAAGAAACATATGTACTTTGACAATCTCTATCATCTCGATGTTACGCTCCCATACACCTGGATGTTTTCGCCTGGCCCTTGTTTGTACTACGACGGAATTATATTAATTCGTTTGTTATTTCGTTCAAGAAATTTAGTTTAATCGTGTGATCATTTCATCAAATGACTCCTCACGAAGATTTATTAAATACAAACGCCCAGTCTTGTTTTCATCGATCTTTGCTCCAGTGCCAACCTAGAAGTGATATTTGATACAGGTATTAAGTAAGACGCAAATTTGCTTTGATCCCATTCTCTCGTATTTAATAAATCATCGTGTAGTAAGACACATGGGGTTCCCAAAGTGGCATTGTAAAGGAGGCAAGGGTCACCTTGGTTCCTTGTCTGGGACGATTTTAATACCGACCCAATGGGACTTTCAATGTAACTATCGACGCACATTAGGTACAATTTATTATAAAATAAAACCACAAGGAACGAGACTTTTGTAATATTTACCATTCCCGATATAAATAGTGGTTTGTAAATGATGTTAATAAATAAAATGTTGTTTTATATACTAATATAATAAAGACATTTTATTAAAATTCCCATTAAATCACTAAAAAAGTTACGGGTATTATAAATATAATGTTAATGAAGATGTATAAACTAAATGAGATAATAAAGCTAAATTAAAATAGACTACAAGCTTTACTTGATGTTTTGGATGTTAGTTTTAAGTACTCGAGCGTTTAAGGAGGAACCTCAATTTTCGTTTGTCTCCTCTATCGGACATTCTCCACAAACGCTCGCATTAAGCTAGAAATAATTTTACAATCTATTCTTCTAGCCCCCTTATGACACTTTCTAAATTAAAATACAATTATATGTCAATTTAGTCCGCACTTTTTTAAATCCTCGCCGGATGGCCCAAATTTTTTTCAAATTTATTCAAATCCCGGTAATCAATCAAGTGCAAATAAACCACCCCGACAAAACAACGTGACACAATTTTAAATGTACGACACATCGTAAGGATTCGCTGGGTGGGGTATGTCCGGGGGCACCTTCAAAAGGCCAGGTTCTTCGTCTAGTGAAGACACACTTGACTGTTTCTTCAAAATGTTTCGGAACTTTGCTGACTGAACTCGCTGCTGCAAAATCTAGAGACAAAACAAACACAAAAATCTTGGTTTTTCAAACAGGATAAAGCAATTAGTCGAATCGATATGTCGATTCACCGCAACCTATAAACTATCAATAAGTAAGGTCTTGACCTTTTCACTGCAATAGCAGCTCGGACTCTGGGATGATTTATTATTAACCAGTATTTATGACCACGTTTTCAAGAAACTTCGTTTTTATTCGATACCTCGACATAAACACAATTTACACAATGTTAAATTTACTAATTTCGAATTACAGGTCAATGAACCGTAGCCACGGCCATAATTTTGCAAGAACGAACCAAAAATTTTGACTTTCCCTTAAATTTATGCTGAAAAAAACGAGAAAATCACGTCATTTGAAAAATTTGATTAAAAATTGCCAAATCAAATCGATCATTATTTTCGTTTAAAATGTGTAGAATATTTTAGCTCATTTTGTAAGAAACTAATTTTTTTGAGAAAAAAAATTATTACGATTCAACCACGCCAAAAATTTGCTAAAATTCAATAACGAGATTACAGATTTAATAGTTATTTTTGTAATTTCCTGCTATTTTGATCCTTTAATAGGCACATTAAAGCACGCAACGTCATCAAGTATGATGTCATAATTGTCATTATTTGACTATTTTACGAAAATTTTTACGTTGGCAGGAAGCAAATTCGCGACCATATTCTTGTCAATTTCACAAATTTCAAGATCACCTTCATTATCATCCATACTATTGTTTTTTGACCAAATTTGGGTAAAATATATTCGGTTCACTTTCATAAAAACCATTGTGGTGCAAATAGCGTACTCTTGGCATTAACTTTTACATGAGTTGTCATGGCAACAGGTTCGTCATTTGCACCACAATGGTTTTTATCAAAGTGAACCGAAAGTAAAAATTTTAAATCAATTTTATTTTAAATTATTTAAAAAAAAATAATTTTTTTAAATCAATGTCAAACGAGTTGAATACAACATTTTGCTTTTCGAATTAGACTCAAAAAAAAAATATAAAAATAATCTGACGTTTCGTATTGAGAAATGCCAAACAGTTGTCACAACTGCCTTACACAGGAGAAAAAACGAAATTTTGACAGTGACGAAAAACAAAATAATTGAATTGTTAAAGTTCACAAAATACTGGAAATATATTTATCAACTAAACTAAAGATCAATCAGTTTTGTTAAAAGCGCAAAGCACGTAACGAAAATATCATGCAACCCTGTTTAATTACCGCCTATTAAAAAATATAACATCTAAAATGTTTGCACTGCAAGTCATGCGATTACCTGCTGCCGTCTAATTTCAGCCTCGTCGAGTTTTTCCTGGAGTTTGACCAAAGTTGTGGTCGGACTCGTTTGTTGTTCCTCCAGCCGCTGAAATCTTTTCGGTGGATGTTTTCTAATGATACTCTCTTCGCCTTCGTCTTGAAAGGCGATTTCAAACGATAATCCATTTGCTAGTAAGGCACTATTATAAGAGAGACTTTTATTTTTGTCAGCTAACCTCCTTTTTGTATATTATTGACTGTGGCAGTTTCGGCTAAAATCTCAGTCTGTGGGTCCTCTCCTTCAAGTGGCGGTACGTCCGAGACGCTCCTGGGAATCGAGATTTTTCTCGTTTCCGCGTTGCCGTTAGATAATTCTGTGACTTTATTGCCATCTAAAGGCTCGACTGTTAAATTTTTTGCGGCGCTGCAGCCCATGCCTTAAAAATATTCGTTTGTTATGGAAATGAGGATGTTGATAGTGAGGGTTTGCCCGCGAGTCCGATTTGCATATCTAAGTTCAAGGACTCAAATATTAAAATAAAGTGCGCGGGTCACGAATCGGCAGAATTAATAACAATATTTTTGGGCCGAATGGAAATACTCGACGGGTGAATTATTTAACACAATATTGGACGTATCGCAATTACGAGCAATTTGCATTAATAATAAAGTTTCTTGAATCATTGTCTGTGGACAGCATTTGTTGTGAGCGACGCGGTTTTATGCCCAATCGATAGACATGTGCTTTCAGGAAAAATAAATTACATTTGTTATAACGGCGTGATAAAATATGAATCGATAATACACAATGGGGGTATAATGTCATTAATTTTTTCCATGGGGGCTAATTAATTACACCTGCAGAGACATTACGACTCAAGATCAAATTTTGCAAATACTACAATCGAACAAAGTTATTCAATTTACACTGTTTCCAAGCTCTAATAGCGCCAAGTTTGTCAAAGGAGACGAGTTTCAGCGACAAGAGAAGTTTAATAGCAGAAGTATCTCCCATTGCCAATCATTCTTTGTGCCAAGTTACAAAAGTAAAGTTTACGCGAAATGCTTTAATGGGAATCTAAATTCCAACTTCTCCCTTCAACCACAACCAAGAGATAATACCTTACCCGAAAGAAAAAATTACAAACAAGTCGATTTTATTAGCGTTTTCATTTGTTAAAGTACACGCACTTACTAAAGCTCGGAAAGGGTTAGTTTTGTATAGTTGCGGGGTTGAGCACCTGCTTAAGACTTGCGCACTTGAAATGTTTACGCTGTATGGACATTTATAACATTACCGGCTAAAGCACTAGTCGATTATTCCTAACTGCCTTTTACAGTTAGAAAATATTAAATGTGCCAACATTTGAATAATACAATATAAATACTGGAAAGAGCTACTCCTGTAACTGTAAATGCGCGATCAGTCACTTGCTCCCATTGCTAGGTCAATTTTGCTTCCGTTTTCAACCAAATTTTTTCAACCAAAGGTGAATAACCCCGCCCCATATTTGGACCAGGCCTCCATAGATTAAATTTGGGGAAAGACGTCATGCTCGTAGGAAGAAATAGACCTTTTAATTGGCTTTTTATGCAAAACGAGGAAAAGTAAGCTCGCAATTCTTATCCAATATGGGAAAACGTAGGCTCCTCAATTATGCTTTTATTGGGCCAAATTACTTCTATAAGATATCGTATCATATAAAAAATGGCATTCGATAGCTAAATGGAGTAATTCAATTAAGAAATCTAATTAAAATTGTAAAATATTGTTAGTGAGTCGGGCCTTCATTATTATGGAGATGTTGTTGTATGCAACCACAACTGCTACGTCGATATAAACGTTGCATAGAGCTCAAAATGCGCACAATTCCATCGAAAATTTTGAGTTTGGTGAGATGAGCGTAGCGTATTGTTCAATGAATATGTAATAAATGGTGGAGTCTCCTGTTTCTAATTAGAGTCAATTAGTGAGCATATTCAAAGTTCTGACATGAGCCCTGGGGCCTTTTATTTTGCCATAGTTTAGGCCCCGTTGTATTAATTAAACATGACAGGTGTTTAAGTTACAGTTTTCGCATTTAAAAAACACATGTAGGCATACGATATTGTACCACTGTATAAAAGGCTAAAATTGGTATAAAATCTACATATCGATCCAGTTCGATCTTACTGAAAGCGAGCCTTCATGAATTTGTTTATTAGCATATATCAAAGAATGACGTGGGCCATTAATTTCCGCTTTGTCTCTATGACTTGTATTTACTATTCGAAATGGACTAATAACCTTGCAATCCGAGCCGTCGGTAGCGCATTTCGCAAACAACTTGTCGCTAATTATTGCCGATTATCATTAAAATCAGCAAATGGTATTAGTATGCAAAACGGCGATTTTTACGGTTTCGCCGGTTAAAAAGACAACAAGTTGTCTTGATTAATTGGAGTTTGCGTGCGAAAAATCTCCTCATTTGCGGTTGTGCAGGACGAGCTCGATCCTTGTTAATTACTTGGGCTGTCGTTGGCGGTGCATGCCTGACCAGGACGGGAGAGTGCGAAAACTAGTAAGTTGTGATACAGTGGAGATATATGGCTTTGCTGTTGTTGCATATCTGTAATAGTTATTCCCTTCGAGGCATCCCATACTCGTGTTCTTCTAGCCGCCTGTGCGCAGAAATAACATATTTACCACTTTAGATTTGTGTTCGGTTGGACTTTATAAATTGAATTTTAGAAACGACGGGAACGCTGTTGGGCGGCGCGCGTTTTACAGTTTTTGAGGTGGATGCACTTGGAATTCGAGATGGATGAGGGCAATTACCCCAAGAGGAATCCCCGCCACGTGTTTTTAGATTTCTTAAATTTGTTAAGGAACGTGGCAACTACGCTTGCAATCATTTATTATATGTGGCGAGGGGTAATGCAAATAAATAACGCCATAAATCTGCAATATTTGCTCTATGGGCAGGCGCTTCCAGCGCAAACCACTCACATCGCGCCGCAAAAAGTACATAACTCCAATACAAAACCTCGCAATCTTTGGAACACAAAAATCAGTCCACAAACTGGACGAAACTTTAATGCAAAAAGAAGTGGAAAAATCTAAACAAACATTTTTACTGTTTTTTGGTGTTTTTCCAATATTTGCAATAAAGATTCCCATTTTTATAAAACTATATATTTAATGATATAAATACTTCGGTAGCAAATCCAGCCGTCGACATGTGCCGAGGCTTGTAATTTTGCCATTAAAAGCCTTCCCAAAAGACGCCTCTTCTTTAGAATTTGGTATTTTTTTTCTCACAAAACAAGCGATAAAAATAGACTGTGAATATAGGTTCTAACGTCTCCAAAATTTCTAAAACTTATCAAATGTAGGTATAATTTTTTTTTGCTTGTGTGTCCAGTGTAACTATGTATATGGTTAAAAACACCAATAAAAAAATCCAATCTGATTATGAAAAAAATCATAACTCTTCAAAATAATTCTGGAAATCCTACTGAGTGCGCCATTTAATTAATTTGTAAAAAATCAGACTTGGTTTCGCAAGAAAATATTACGTATATCTGGCAATAATGGATGTTAGTTTACCGAATTATTCTCGAAATTATAGAAACTGAATTCAAAAAAACCTTAAAAAATTAAACTCTGATTTCTATTGGTAACGTAAAGTCTCCTTGATTTACCTATTTCTATAATAAATAAGGGGCACTATTCCCACTCGACGCTAGTTTTTTATTATTTTGTAACAAAGTAGTTTTCGTTTCATGAACTAACGATTAGACTAGTCTACAGCGTTTTTTACCAACAGATGAAACCAATGTGTAGTATGTTTAGTTTTTTAAATATTCATTAAGTATGTGTTAGTATTTGTCAATTTTTGCAACATTAAAAAGAAAAATTAAACCGTAATGGAAGGATTCACCATGTTCACTACTTGAGCTTTCTGGTTTTGTTTAGATAATTTAAACACAAACATAGAAAATTGTATATTATTATACGAGTTTTGTAAGACATTCAATTGTGTACGAATGGTTTTAGAGTACGACAAAAGAGTGCTCTAATAGAATGAGGGCCGCAATTAAGTCGCATAAAACGAGTGCAATATATTATTTTTTCTACTTTCTGCTTTTTGTTGTTTGTTTTTGTTTAGTTTAACTTAGCAAAATCTGTTCAAACAATATCCTCTTAATTTTGTTAATTATTCAGGCTTTATCAATAAACGACTTGACGCTGTTCACATATCACACACTAGATTACATTGATCACACTGATCAGCTCTGCCAATACAACTTCCAAAAATTTACTAAAAGGAATTGCACAAAAGTTCTCTTTTTAAAACTACTTTCGGTTTCACAATGAACAATTTGTGAAACCAAATGAGAAAAAATTATTTGAGCTTAATTTACATTCTGATAATATTTTGAAGCAAATAAAATATTTAACAATTTGTTATCACATCAATAACAAATGCCAAAAACACCAAAAGACTGAATAAAAACCTTTGAAAATTTAAAAATGACTAAGATTGCTTCGTTTTTAAAAGCCTTAATTTAACTTGCTCTGTTGTCTGTCTGTCTGTCTGTTTCATATTTTTGGAGCCAAATTTGAAAGGGTTTCCGTTGTCCCAATGAATTGAAATTTTGCATGGTTACTTAATGTGTGTGTCAATGCAATCCTCTGGTTAAATGCCCTTTAAAGGGGTAAATGGAGTTTTCAAGATTTAAGTTATGTTTACAAATGAATTTTCGTTGTGTACAAACCATAACTTATATCAACATTAACGGTATGTTGGTTATTGGAAAATATATTAATATCTAATCATTTTCATTACGTTTCGTTACAAACAAATGTCGCTATTTTTTTAAATCATTTATCTTGGACGATAGAATACCGACACAGAACAGAGGTTATGATGTGCTTTCAATGCATTATAACAGCTGTTTTCTATCACATAGCACTACACAAATTTGCACAAATCAGCAAAATAATGGTGTTACAATAATACGGCGAAACTAAATCTCACAGAAAAAGACGTTAAGAATAAGTAAAGACTAAAAACAATAAATAAAAAAATTTAAAAAATGTTTACAAATTAAGATTTTAAAATTTATAAAAGCTTTAGGAACGGTCATAAGTCATAACAATACGGCATTACGGAATTAGTTTTTTAAATTGAGCCCTGTTCCCAAAGCTTTTATAAATTTTAAAATCATAATTTGTAAGAAAAAATATTTTCCTCTGATAGAAAAACATATTTTTTTACGTTTTATTGCAACTTTTAAATAAAAAAAAATAATTTTTATTACTTGTACTGATTAGTGTCAGTTTCTCTTATTGTAATCATCAGTAACCGCCTAACATATTTTATCCCAAAAACTAGTGTTATTATTAATCGTAAAATCCACTTTGGGATTTGTTGTATACTTTGTTGTAATTAGAAATGAATAACCGCCTATCCAAGTTATTTTATTGAAGTATGCCGCAGAGCCATATATTTCTGCTAAAACAGACATTTAAGAAGGAATAGAAAGTAGATTTTATTAAATTTATGTCATCACACAAATAAGAATAAACAGAGTTATTAAAATCCGTGTAATCATTAGACGTTACATAAGTTCTTGATCGAATTGTTAGTTTTCTATTTTCGGTTGTAATTGGGCTACGTACACTGTTTTTCCGCCCACGCGTGGAAAAACTTCCAGTAAAGTCGCGTAATAGATTATGTTTTTGTGTACAAAACGCTCACATCTTATGTTGGCAAGGATTCGAAGGCTGTTGAATTAAAAATAAGCAAAAAAGTGTGCTTTTTATGTAGGACTTAGCACAATTATAGAAATAAAACGCAGAAATGCACGAAATAGTTTGTCATAACTAATTAAATTAATTGGCGAATCTTTGACGATAACAATCGTGGACGGAGACGTCATTTGAGGTGGTGGCCGGCCACATATGGCGCTTCCGGCAGGATATTTCCTAAGCTGGAACGCGCGCTCTTCGCATCCTAACACCTTTGCATATCTGCACGCAAGCGGTTTATTGCTAGCGACCCTCCGAAGGCATCTTAACTACCCCTAATTACGAAATAATTGCCAGGAATGGTCCGTCTTTGGAAGGTCCCAAAAGTGACACATCTGCTTGAATAAGATGTCATTCCGCGCTTATTATGTCTTAACAAAACCAATATGGTAATGGAATTCCGAAATCTACACGCATCAGCGCACTTTTGACGAACATACGCTACCATTTTTTCCCCGTGTTCGAAAGCCATCACGATGATTTGTTGATGTCTGTAACAATGTAAACGTCGGATTTTTTGATTAATGTGTTTTAAAGGACACCGAGAAGATCGCATCGAGTATTTATGTTTGATGATGGCCGCGACGGATCACGTTGATCTATGATTTTGCTCAGCATTGCATATTGAAAGGGGCACAATTTGATGTGGCGACGAATTATTTAACGGTTATTACAACAACGAAGCGAAAAAATAAAGCCTGGCTTAATGCGGTCCTGTCAGAGCACTTTTAAGATAACAAAAGGCCTGTGACTACCTAATTTAAGTAGAAAGGCGTGGGGCTTAATGATGTATTTCGCACCTTTGACCGGAATGAAAAAATAACTCGTTGGTTTGAAAATGCCTACCTGAATCGGCGTTCCAGCTAGCGAAATATGGGAGAATATAAATATCTGTTGGATCTGTAATAGCAGCTGTTATGTTCAGTAAAATTTAAGTATATCTTGGCATAACGCGTGTTGAATAGGGTTTTTTGCTTCCTCGACAAATTCTCTTGAAATTTCTAAATGTGTAAATACCAACAAGATGTAGTCAAAGTCGCAAAAGGATAAAATCGATTGTTATTCATCACCCGGTGTGCGATATGGAGAGAACAAGACAAAATGGATCGAGGTGAAACAAGACACCTCCAAGTTACAAAAGTCAAGAATTGCGCTCTTCCACTGATTATCTAGGCCTGGTATGCGAAGAAAAACTCTTCAGAATTACTTTCAGACTTCTTTACCTTGTATTTATTGTCTTTAATAGGAACTATTATTGTGCCTATTTAGAAATTCGCTCAATGAAACTCACATAAACAATAGGACAACACCTGTGCGACATTGGTCGGGATAAAAACGGCAACGCACGCAAATTTCCGCGTATCGTGAAATCATGTCACGAGGGATTTTTCAAAAAGCCTCCTAATTAGGAAGAATCGCTCGAAATTTTGCCGGTAATGATGGCATAATCCGAGTTAAAGGTGCTAGTACCATAGTTGGTAGCAGTTTTCGTTTCTTTTATTAACATAGGTCATTTAGTGATTTCCAATGAGCTCATTAAATAAGAAAGCTGCCGTAATTGCAAAGTTTTTAATGAAAAAGCTCGTCTTTTATATGTTACCAATAAATTCACCGGCTCTGGCTTAATTAGAGTTCGATTTTACAAGAGACAAAGTCGGCGATAGAAAAATGGCTAATAATTAAATGTCACCACATATAAAGGATACAATTATTGTTTTATATAAAATGACAAACATTTTTTAATTAAATACGTGTCCTTAATACCAACACGTCCGCGACTGTGTGACAAAGTAAAATAAAATTTTATTTGTTATATTAAATGCAGCGCATAACATTTAATAACAATAAGCAATGAATCATTTCTTAAATGGTATCGGGTGCGGAATATTAACACTTCTTTAAGGGTATTTAGCATTCATTTGCGGTCCCACTGAACCATCGGCACGGTTCCACTAATCATCGCACGCAAGACGACTGAATATTTCTAAGCAATCAACACCGTGACACAATTATTATTAACGAGAATGCGATGTGTGATAATGTGGCACTTCCGCCAATTACGCACAATTCTCTGGCTGCGATTTTTTCCTGTAATAGGTGGAAAGAGCGCGCGCTTACGCGAGATTACACAAAAATCATGTCGGTTATTACGTCCAAGCTGAAATTTATTTTCGCAGCAAAGGCCGGATTCCTAAAAATAACGCCAGTGTAAAATATAAACCGAAAGGAAATGTTCTTAACGGAGCAAGCACATCTAATTCCAAACACATCTAAGACTAGTAGAGCAGACGTTTGACTATTTCAGTCGCAAGTAAAAATAAACACATGATGGAAGCTGCGAGGAAATTCGTCGAGAGTGAGTGAGAAGGAGCAAAGGAACGCAGAAAAACAGGACATAAGAACAAATTTTATTTTCGCAGATATATGGCACGAATTATAAATACTCGTTACAAAGGAAACCATTTTCTTTGATTTTTTAATGTTGTGTATCGTACATGACGGCAGTTTAAGGCTACAAGGATACAAGAATAAAAGGCGTGATGGTTTGAGCACTGCTTTGCATAAATTTTATTATGTAAATATGATAAATATCAAAAAAGATATGTTACATGTACATTATCTAAAGGCACCTTTATTTACGAACTGCATCCAATAAATTAATAAATAAAAATGTTCTCAACAATTTCGCAAAAATATTTCCAGTCGAGTCGCCATCAGCAGCTAACAAGACACTAGGAAAACATTGCCCTTTTTTTGGAATGACGGAAATGCCGATAGAAAATCAACTGATAAACATTTTTGTAACAACATATTAGTAACACCAACCTAAAAAAACACAAATTTATGCATTGACTAGCTTTATAACACAAGCAGAGAATTAAAATTGCCGGAATGAGCGCGGACGAAGCGGTCGTTCCAACAAATTTCAGTCTAAATCGAGTACGAAACTAGGAGTAGTTGTGATAATATAATTACAATAAATAAGTACGATTTCACCTCATAATTTGGCAAGAATTATTGTCACTTTTGCAGTAACAAACACAATTAGGAGCGCGATTATATGACTTTGCCAACTGGGGACGTAAATTAGTGCATAGTTTTTACATCATTATTCTACAGTGTGTTCAAAAATGGTTGTTCATCAAATCACCTATAAAATTTGAACGTAATGTACCGCTTAATTTAAATTGTGAATGCAGTCGAAGTGACAGATCCGTCAAAATAATGCAAAAAGGCTTCGAATCTAAAAACGAAAGAACGCACAACATCAAAAATCACGGAAATATTAGACAAACCCTACAGTTGAAACAACTTTGTCGAAAAATGCAAAAAGTAAGTAAAAATATAACTCAAAAATTTGACAGAGATGACAAAACTCAGACTACAATAGTCATTTGAACAAAACGGTCCAAAAAATTTGAATTCCATAGCCGACTTGATGAACAACCATTCTTGAACACATTGTACTACAAAAATTGTTATTATTGAAGTGAATACTTTTCCATGTTAAGTAAGCTACAATTTTTCAGAAAGGAACATTTACCCTGTTAAAACATTTCTTGTGACCAATATTTTCTGTTTCTCATCTAAGGCTCCGAGAAACCGTTTAGGAAAAAATAGTGCTGAAAATTTACTTGTTCTATAGACTATAAGACACCGAACCATAGAAAAACCATTTTGAACTGAATTAAAAAAACTAAAGTGTTTCAAATGAATTTTCTTTTTATTCTACCACACAGTAAAATTTCAAATTTGGAAAAACTAAAAAAAATATAGTCTTTATTGGAAGATCTGAACACTTTTTTAACGAAATGGTGTATGAGTATACGCTCCACGTTAGGATGACTAGGAAAAGATAATTCCTGTAAGAGTATTTTTGCTGTATTTCAGAAACTAAAAATCACACAAAAATGCGCGTAGGCTATTCAATATATTGTATTTTTCCGTATTTTTTATGCCTGTGATATTTTTCAGAATTTTTCTACAACTTAATAATAAATTTTGATTATAAGGAATTGTAGAACAATTCTGATGCTTAGAGAAAAATAAACGATTTAGTAGCAAACGCTTACTACTGCGTTATTATTAATTTTTGAGATTCAGTAAAAATATACTTTAACAGATTTATCGTATATTTGCTTGAGAACAAAAATAAAAAAAATTCAAGTTTACGGTTCGAAATTGAACATCAGGTTCTCAAAGAGGTGTAAAATTGTTCATGAGTTTTTTAATGTTCATATAATTTCATTTCCTAAAACTTTCCTAACATAATATGTAACGCAGAAATATCAAAATCGAAAGCGTTTAGAATTGGTTAATTTTTCCAGATAAAAAAATTATTCACCGTCTGCGAATGAATGGTAGGTAAAAAATGTAGCGTGGCATAGTTGTGATTGAAAATGAATTGTTTTGGTAATTTGGTGACGTCATAAAGAATTTTCAGTCTTCGATTTCTTCCTAATAAAATCTGATTAACTGTATAGGCCATTCAATATTACTCAAGTGTATAGAAAAAGTGTAGATGCCAATGGGTGAATACTTGCCTTAAGTATCCGGTCACCAGGCGTTTTTCTGAAAGTAGCAGTTTGAAAAAATACGTTAATATCCATTCCACCATAGCTTTTAGTGTCAAGAATCTACATAAATTAATAAATATTTTTCGACACTCCTGTTTGTCATGGTGCAACAGATGAAAATTTAAAACAAATTCAAAACCGATTCTGTCTTGGTATAGTTATTGCTTTGAAGTGTCCCTTGCCTCTTCTTCGGCCTGTTAGCAAATAAAAAATAGCGATGCGCGTCCGATTTTTGAATACGGAAACGGGCACATCACGTCCGCCTCAATAACCGGAAAAGGAAACTGAAGCGCACATTTGAAACAAAGTCGACGGAAGCCCGCAACGTGCCAATAATCTTATTCGCCGGTCACTTCCGTTTCGACAGGTCAAGTTCCCCTTGGCCGTTGGCCGCCACCATCGACAGCGGTATCGTAATGAACTGGGGGTGCGCTGAGTCCGTCTGGGCGAGGCTGAAGATGACGCCTCCGTTCGACGGAGTCGCGTACATCATGCCTTGGGGGGTTTGGTACACCAGGGGCGAGATGATGGGGGGCTGGGAGGAGGACGACGACGGCGATTTCGTCGTCGTCGTCGTCGTCGCCGGTGCTGACGTTGCCGTGCTGGAGGACGTGGAGGAGGGCGGAGGAGTGGCAGCTTTGGACGCCGGAGGCGCGAAAGCACCCTCGGGCTCGTCTTCGTGGGCGTCGGCGTCGCTGCTGTCGCTCGATTCGCCGCCCGACATATTGTCGTCCTGTAACAAATCACAAAAAATATAAAGTTTTGCGCAAAGACCACCAATGCGAGCGTTCAGTCGGTTTGAGTTTTAGTCGGAATGCGGTGCTAAGAAGTTGCAATGATAAAAACCCGTCTCTTTAATGAATTTAGCGGAAAAATGGTGCAGGCACTTTATCAGTCGATCCGAGCAGTCTTAAATAATTAATAAAATCAGTCGGTTGCATGACAATGAGGAGAGTAAATAACAATTAATTCGTGTAATTAGTAGTCGCGGCTCGCCGGCAACTATAGATTTACGCGTGTGCCGACGTTGAATTCAATACCAAATTTGACAAAGACGGGTTTTACGATTCCAATGGAAAATCGCAGACAGCGTGGCTTTGCTTGCCTATTATAGTGTTATTGCACGGACCGCAACTCGCTTAAGCCAAATGGGGAGAGATACAGAAAAACCGCGTTATATCATGGAAATTTTGCGGCCATACTCTTCTCGTATTTGCTCTCTCTGCCCTAACAACAATACAAACTGATATCCACACAGTCAGATATAAAGCAACCCATAAATTAACACAACTTGCTTCTTGTTTCTCAACACCTTTTATCCCGTTCTAGGAACAATTACAACAACAGTGCCAAACAAAACTTTTGCCTAAAATTCTAGTAAACAATCTCACTAGACCAAGATTTTCGACTATTTTAAACCATTTTTTCTAGAAAACTATTATCCTTGAATATTTCAAACTATACTAACCCCGTGATTTTATGTCGAGAGAACAATATGCTCATTGCGCACAAAAATTATCGCAACACATGAATTTTTTCGTGATCATGTTGATTGGAATAATTGGAGTAACGTAACGTAACGTAACGAGTCTCGATTTTGCTTGAATTCAAAAATTATGGTTTTGTGGCAATGTCTGTCGGAGGAGACACATAGTCTCTACTATGTGGTGCTCAACCAACAGTGTCCGATATATTGAGGACATTTTAGAACCTCTATTTTCTGGAATAATTTTTTGTTTATACACGATAGTGTCCGATAATACCTGACCTCATATAACTAGAATTATGCAACACGAGGTATCTGGAATAAATATATTTAAGAATATTGTAGTAGTCTGAAAATAGCCCTGATCTTAATACAATCTGTGGAATTACCCTCAGCGAGGCTTGCAAAAGCAGCGAAATACACTTAGGTCTCTGCAAGAACTGGAAATTGCCCTTCTGTACAAATGAAAAAAATTTGTTCAGAATTATGTTTTAGACCTCATCCATAGAAGACTGGAAACTGTTATTCAGGCTAAAGGTGATAATACTGGTAATACACGGTCTGAAAGCAGTACGAGGGCAAGGTGAGAAATTCTCGGCCTACCACAGAATTAACATTGTTACCTATAAAATTTTTATGTGGGAGCAAGTCAATCATGTGTCATAACAACATCCCTCAAGATTTGTCTTAATCCGACAAATAGTTTTTTTTTCTGAGCATTTTTTAAAGTAAAGGTGCATGTCTGTTTTGAACAATAGATAAAATGGAAAATTTCAGCGTCGTTAAATTCTTTGTTTTGGAGGACTTATTACCAAAAGAAATTTATCAAAAGTTGTTGAGAGTTTATAAAGAATCAACCTCTTCATATTCTATTGTAAACTTTTGTGAAGGACGACCAAAAACAGTAACCACGGATGAAAACCTCAAAAAATGCACAATTTGGTATTGGATGATTGGTGAATGAAAGTGTATGAGACAGCTAAGGTTATAGGGACATATGAAAAAAGGATGTAGTTTACTTTGGACCAAGAATTAGATACGAAAAAAATGCACCTGCCCTCAAAAGCGCTCTGGTAATGGAAAAATTGAGAGATTTAAAACATGAATTATTAGAAGAATCTTCATATTCGCCTGATTTCCACCAACCACAAATTTAAACAAGATTGTGGTTACGAAAATTTATTACTCGAATGAAGTGATTGCGGCTGTAAACAAGTATTTTGCAGGCCTACCAGAAAGTCACTTCAGGAATGGAATAAAAAAGATAAAAACACATTGTACAAAGTACGTTAAACTAAGTACAGATTATACAAAAAATGAATGCATATTTGAATTAATAAAAATCGTCTTTCATTGTTAGGTCCAGAATTTTTCATCTTGCCCTCCTATGAATTACAAATTTGGATAAAAATAAATTTTTGTCTTTAAAGAAAAATTTTTTGCAAACACTCATTGCGTTATATTTCACCTCTTCATTTCAAAAGACAATAAAATATTCATTTGTTTCTCAATCATTTAAGAAAACTGTCCGTGTTGCGATAATTTTTGAGAGCAGTCCATTTGAAACATTTTTGAAAGTTGAAAGATCAGAAGTCTAAAATTGATAGAATATTTTTGATAAATAAAATACCTAAATAAATAATAAAATAAAGTTTTATGTCCTAGCTAATTTAGTTTAGATAGACACAAATCCGAACATAGTCTCGAAAACTCAAGAAAATCATATTTTGTTCCAAACCCACCACAACGACGTTTTATGCACTTCTCTAAGCCTTTAGGATCCTTTAAAGTACAAAAATGTCAATTGATTTGATCTTTATAATGTTTTTAGCTAAGACTCTGAACAACTGTTTCTAAATTTTCTAGACTACGCAAATTTTCAAAAATATCGTCAGTCCTTCATAAATTTAAAAAATGTTTTAATTAAGAAAAAAGTCCACACATTTCAAATTTGTTTTTTATAAGTCACACAGAACATAGCTACAAAAATGCAGCAGTTTCTTAAAAAAAACAGCGAAACAAAAAAATGTTAAGTGTAAACTTTCTAATTTCTGAACTACTATAGAACGCCGTGTTTTCCCATACATCAGCTTTCTTTCGGTCGGTAACAAAAAATCAAGACAAGCATAATCCTAATCGCGAATTTTATTTTATTATTGTGCCTGCAATGGTATTGCCTTTTCTCTTTGTGTTGCAAAATGTCTCGTGATTGGGAGAGTGGCAGTTCGGCTTTTCCGCCCTTGTTCTGCTAATAATTCAGTTCGTGTTGATCATTAAGAGATATTCGAAGACTCTGCGTCCGTATACTGTAAATCACTGATGGGCAGACTTCCCAGGAAGCATACGTGCAAGTACGTCTTCCTTACAATAACCGTGTTAATAGGCTGTAAAAAACGAGGGACATGTCGAGAATACCTCGGTCATAATCGATAATTATTATTATCAAGATGCCAGAACGGAGCGGCGATTGGAAGCCCAATCGATTACATATGCTATGGGAATCTCCCAATTATCCGTTTGGCCGACGTCGGCGATGCTGTCATATGATATACGCGGCCTGATCATTACGACTTTTTCTCGTCGGGAAGGATAATGCAAGTCATACGTGAAGGCATCGCCGATCTGCCTCCCGTTTTTTCCCCGGACTTTTCAAAACGCGAACACTGGTGACAGTTTGATCGCGCCGCTTTTTACCCAAATTAAAGAATATGCGTTTGCGTTCGAAATATGACAATTGCGTTTTTATTGCGCCGATTTGTTACGTTACAAAGATGCCAATTCGATCGTCGGGAATATCGTCATAAACCTCTCGTTTACGATGGTATGTCATGTATGAAAATTGTACATATTACATTTAAACGCTCCGGTAAATATCACAACGTCACGCTCTAGTGCGGCATCGATTCCGACAGGTGGCTGCCGATTTCTCAACACCTGATGGCGACTTCGCCCAAAACGGCGGAAGGAAACCAAGGATAATCTCTTAATGCTTCCAAGCATTGATTAGCGATAATTAACGTGCCATATCCCGGATTATTTACCACACCGCTACGCCTCATTAACGGCATTAACGTCACTTATTTTCGGAGCGCTTTAAACCTCTCGCATTCACCAAAATCGACAACGGCCGCACTTTTACCGTTTAGAAAGCCATTCGAACCCGCCGGAAATAGACTGTCAACTTCGACAACACTTCAAATAAGTAAAAATCAAAAATTAGCCAGATCCTGTGGCCGCGTCCTCCCACATGAGCGCCTGGAGGCCCATTAGCGCACGTGTTTGCATAAAGCGGCACGCTACCTGTGAAATAATTTCATTATAATACACGTCGATGAGAGACACCACCTAAATGGATCGGAACTGCTGTCAAGTGTTTTGGCGCCGGGGGTCTTTGATCACTTCGGGTATTGACCCGGCCTCAGGTCAGCGCAGACACTGGACCATCTGAAAAGTTTAAGGGCTGTAGCCGCCCTCAATCCGCTTCAAAATCGAATTATTGGCCCGAAAACTGGTCCCGGCCACAAAACAAATACGGGTGGCCCGAAAACCCGCCGCAAAATCCCGACTTGGAGCCGAATATTCGTCCAGACGTGGAAATAGCGCCGGAGGAGCGCTTTTATCGTGTGAATTTCTTTGTCGAAGTTCGGTGCAAGTGTAGAAATCGGCGGTTTTGATTGATGGGCTTCCATGTGGTGCAACTTTCAATTCGACAACGAATAATTATCGCGAAAGAGGTCTCGCGGTTTCGCCGATGCTCTAGTTCGCTTGTCAAAATTTTGAGATGGCTTTATTTAAAGAAAGTGTGGAAATGCAAAAAACCGCCACACATTGTCTTCATTAATATCATCGCGGGCTGTTTGTCTTCCATAATGAAGCCTGCAGCTGGCCTCCTGCCTAATCATCTGTGAAATATTTGCAGCTTCGTACCTGATGTGAGTTTTACGACGGCCAAAATTGGACCTTATTAGTGTTAAATCGCAATAGGTGTAAATAATAAGCATTTTAACGCCGCTCTTTTTTTCGCAACAGGTGTTTATGACTCCGTGGGCTAAACTATTCGCAAATCTGACACACAAAAGTGCAATCTTTAATAACAGCCATTAAACGCTAGTATCGCGTTTAATTATTGCATCCATTGTGCTTTTTTCCCTCGTATCCACTTTCCGATTAAAAATTTTATGGTCAATATATTTGGGTTTTAATCAAATCTACGGTGATAAATTACCAAAAGATTTCGAAGAAGAGCACAGGGGCGTTTCGTTCGTTATCCGTAAAATTATAAAAAGAGCAAAAAATGTCAATTTTAGTTGAATTATCTCAATAATAGGAGCTTAGGATACTTTTCCCAAATGCAAAGTGTTAACATGATTAAGGTATTATTCAAAATTATCCACACCGATCACGGATAAAATTTCGCCTCAAATGTAATAAAAAGAAACCTACGTAAACTGCAAACTTGAGACAATTCAGGCAAAAACCGTTAATCTACTTTGGTGGCCATTCTATTAAACTTACATAATTCTGCTATTAGTCATCGATTGTAAAGTTATGTAAAAGAAGCAATAGCGCCTGTCAGGATTTAGGCAGGATTATCAAAAGCCAATGCTGTTATTTTGTTGTAACGCAGATACACCCATATGTTTTATTGCCGTTGCAGATAGTATTTCCGACATTATTTTCGGTATAAAATGATAAGTCAAAAATTTATTCAGCCGCTTTCCTCCCACGTGTTTTAGCTCTTGAATGTGTTAAAAACTCTAATTACGTTTTTTCTTCTCACGTCTGACAATCGGTTGCCATTAATATGCTTTCAAATAATCTCTCCGGCTCATCCTGTATGCAAAAAACTCCGATGGTTTTTGTAAGTAATTTCACCGGACTTTACTCCAGTCATTGCCATTGTACGGATTATATTTTTAAAACCTCATTTCCGCTTTAGATTCTTGTTTTGTTTTTTCACTCTTCCATTTCCTACCGTTTCGAAATCGCGTAATTAGGTTCGATCCAGTTGGAATTTCGTCGCAAAATCGTTCCGTTGAGTGAATAATTATGATCGAAGAGAAGCTTTGATTTAGGTGTGCGTCCTCACAAAGCTCGCTCGCTTTCAGGTTCCGCCTTTCTCTGGTGTGCTTCAAGAATAATGTGTGCGTGTTAGAGCAATGAATGCGGACCGTTCGCTCTAAAAATCCCTTTCAAATAATCCTTGGCCAGTTCAACATATCACAAGGGAGTTGCATTTGTTGCGTGGACAAGTGTACATATGTATCCACGTCTATATATCATGCGGAAACGAACAGTGAAATAAATAGCAGGAAAAAACCTTGCCGGCTCGTAGCACATGTCCGAACGATGTATCCGTACACCTACACGACCGCGGGATCGCTATAGATATAATGCTTGCATATAATAAGTCAATATTTTTGCCAAGTAACTCGATAACAATATAATAGCCATTGTTCGGGTAATTGTGGTATAACCGGCCATTACTTTGGCCGAGGAAAGCCGACGCACCGCACAGATTACCATCGCTACCAGATCCAGATATCCATGATATACCAGCCAGATATGCTAGATCTCAACAGACGAGATACCATCGGCTATTTATTGAACATAATTGAGCCCGCTCCGCTCCAGCCACAATTTCAGCCAATATTCCGAAGAAAAATTGCAAGTTTTATCAAAGTTTGGGCAAAATGGTCCGGAGGGCGCTCGTTGCGTGTGGAGCTTTCGAAATAAAACGTCTCTTTGTTGCAAGTTGCAGGTGTAAAGATTGTCGAAAACTGGAGCAGCCGACGGTCCAGATGAAATTTGTTTATCGCCGACGTAATTATCCGAGGCCATGATTGTGGATGTTACAGGAACGCGTAATGGATATTCATAAAATGCAAAAT
This sequence comes from Tribolium castaneum, assembly GCF_031307605.1. NCBI lineage: Eukaryota > Metazoa > Arthropoda > Insecta > Coleoptera > Tenebrionidae > Tribolium > Tribolium castaneum. Next base: position 10,720,767 of record NC_087397.1, read on the forward strand.
TACGCACATACCGTCTACTTAACAGCATATGCATGATAATGGATCCGTCCTAAAACGGATTAAAGAAACGAATTAATAATTCAATTACGATGCAAATGAAGCACGCGACGAAAATTCGGAAGTGGTCGAAATTTGGGATTCTTTCTTTCTGAGTGTTCACCTGCGCTCCGGGTTTGCTTCCGGGTGTCATGCCATGAGAGGAGAAATCATGGAGAACGAGACAAAGGCAAAAATGGCGAGCTTGTGTTTACACATGGTCGGTGGGTGGAGTCGGACTAAATATGGTCAAATTTGTTGCAGTTAGCACCATTGTTGACTGGTGGTTAACCAAACATCGGACCGGATTGTGGAAGGTGTTGATCAACTTCCTTCCAGGTTCGCGAGACGACTTTTATTAAAATTTTACGGTATTTTAATGGATTTTCGAGACGTCCGATGTCGTAAACTCCGATTTGCAAGTCAAATTCGATTATTTATTTCCAAAATAAAAACATCATGCCTACAATAGACAAAAGTTTCTTCAAGTCCAAACACATCAGTAAATATTTAGGTCTACTCTAATTAATGTTAATTAATCAATAAACCCAATTTTCACTAACAACTACATCTTGCCAACACGCATTTTAAATTTACGGGTTGTGTCGGAAGTTGACGATTAAATATTCGCAGGAATTTAAATGCCTTGTATTAATTATTCAAATATATTTCCACAATGACACAATATTTTATCTTAATGTCTTAATAAATTAAATAATTATAAAAACCCCAGTAGCTTAATTACAAGACTATTACACACGTCTGTACAAAATTATTGCGCTTCCAACGCCAACAAATTTCACTCTTAATATTTATTTAACGCAACTTATGACACTGTTACTTCCAGTGGCGCATCTAGCCTCTGAAAATTGTAGTAGACTCATAATTTTTCTTATAAAAATTCTGAAAAAATCAACATGCATAAAAAATAAAGTATCTACTTAATAGCAAACGCTGATTTTTCTGTGGTTATTGGTTTTTGAAAAATATTTTTAGCCACCGTGTATACAAGATCTATCAACATTTTTGTGTCTTCAATAGAAATGCTATTTTTCATTAAGAGAAAATTTGAAAAAATAAACATTTTCACTGTTGATTGTCCGAGTCGTCACCACAAAATCAACTGTAAAAAGCTTGTAAAAAAATCCTTTTGGTAAAAAACTATTACAAGTGGCAGCAAGACAATATACTAAATTAATTTTAGAAATGACTATGAGGTGGAGACAGAAAATTCTATAAATAATAATAAAATTCAGTTATTATTTCAAGACCAATTAAAATGAAAAGAAGAAATATTGTATCAAAAACGTTGCCATTATAATTATGACAAAAATAATAGTTATTTATTTACCGAATTTGTAAATCGTTTTTATTATTTTATTATTAATATCAAACTACGAGTGTAAACGAGTGATTATCATCCATGAAGTGAATAAATAAACCGATATACACGAAAACGAGTTGAATACAACATTTTATTCATCGAATTAGACTCAACAAGGCTTAATAAAATTGCTTTAAGGCTCGGTTTCACCAACGTTAGTTAAACTTAATGAACAGTTAAAAACAATCGTTACTATGATTATAACAATCCTTTCTGTGGATTTATTCTACTAATGAATTTAACTAGGGTTGGTGAAACCGACCCTAAGACCCAGTTTATAAAAGCGTCATTAATTTAATTCGCAATTAAATGCGTGATTAACTTATCACGTGACCAAATTAAAGCAGTTTGATTGGGCTACTCGTGTTATTCACTTTTAACAACGAATTAAATTTTAATAGAGCTTTCTATAAACCGAACCTATAACAGCCGGTTTACAGAACACTTTAATTGCAACTAAATTTTGAATCGCGATTAACTTGACATTTGTCAATGCATTTGAAATGACAACTTAATTCGAATTAGTTTAATTTTGAATTAAATGTTAATTTCGCTTTCTGTAAACCGATCTTTAGGGTCTGTTTATAGAAGCGTCATTAAGTTAATCTGCAATTAAATGCATGATTAACTCATCACGTGACCAAACTGAACAAATTTGATTGGTCCATTCGCGTTGTTAATTTATAACAACGAATTAAATTGTAACAAAGCTTGCTCTAAACTGGCCCTAAGAACCGGTTTCTAGAAGCGTGATTAACTTAATCCGCAATTAAATGCGTGATTACCTGATTACGTGACCAAATTGAACCAATTTGATTGGTTCGTTGTTAACTTTTAGCAACAGATTGAAATTTAATAAAGCTTTCTATAAACCGATCCTAGATCTGTTAAAAATAATCTGGCGTTTCATATTAAGCATGTATTAAGAAACGCCAAACAGTTGTCAAAAAATTGTTTTTTTCTAATAAAACTTGAAATTTTGACAATACGAGACGATAATATCTGTTGTCGAGTATTTTATGAATTATTTTCGAAAATGGAGGTACAAAGTACCTACAAAATTTTAGCAGGCAATCTAAAACTAGTTACTTCCAAAGTTGTCGAAAATGTAAATTTGTTGATACTTTTAATTCACGTGTCCAAATTTGGCTTTAATTGCGGCTGTAACGCACAAGGATATTAATTCCCACACTAATCTCGGTTTTCGGTGAGAGCTTCCAGCGAGCAAACAAAGCTAATGTATGTACTGGCTTATAACACCGTGTGTAATTATTGTTATGTCCATTTTTTTGGGATAAAACATGTGTGCGATTTTAAGCCAGTCGTCTAAACTAGAAAATGATTTGTATGTAGTGCGAAAGCTTCCGGATCTGGGATACTTAGGAATTTAATGATGGCACTCTAGGTGAGTGTAGGCAAAAAAGAGCGTGCTTTTCACTTCGCAATGCGTTGCCGTAACTACGCTATAAATTTTCCCTGAAGGAGCTAAAAGATCAGATTTAAACAGAGTCTGAAGCAATGTAATAAAATAAAAATCGAGAGCAGACGCGTCCGTAAAAATATCACTATCATCCCGTATAAATTGCGGAATTTGATTTCGGAACCGTTGCGATGAGATAAATTTGATCGGTCCGAAAATGCCCACATAAAAAGCCCCAACGAATTCTCGCAATCGTTAAATTGCACGGTGTGCCCATCATTCCTCTTCGAAATGAGCCGCAGCAGAAAACAATAGCACGTGCCGTCTCTATATTTTTTTGCTCTTCTATCCCGTCCCAAGCCCAGTAGCCAGTATTTTGCAACAATACACGACCCATATATGGGATGGTGCCCATGTATGGACCATGTATGGCGTTTGCTCGGCTCCGGTCGCCGACGACCGACTCCGTGACTCATGGGGGACTCTTAGGGACCCCACAGTTCTTCGGCGATCGTCGTCCGTGCTTCTTGCGCTCCGGCCCATCATGTCCTGAGCCGCCAAACGTAAGTACCATAACTATTTTTACAAAAAACACTAACTCTAACAAAACCGCATGCACTTTTTGCTTGACTAACGAAATTTTTGACCAGGACCTGGTCCAAAAATTGCGATTTTTTGAAAAAATGCCAGGGTGCCAATTCGCGTTTTTGGGCCAAAATGTCCCACTCCGACGGCCGATTTTTGCGGAAAAAATCACAAGGAGAGGAAAAATCCCAACATATGTGATTCAGTCTTTTACAGAGCGCGCGGCGCTATTGCGTCCATCGACCCAGCGACACCTGCTTGCAAAAGGGGCTCTGGGGGCGGTGACAGGTCTCCTGGGCTGGAATTCTCCCGATCTGGGGTTATTGCAGGCCGAAAAAAAGCCCATGGTCAGGTCGGCGCGGCCAAAATCGGGAGAACTACCCCACAAGGGGGTGAAACGCGAACAGGTGTGACCTCCCGTGCCCCCCACTCCCCGGCACAGCCAACTCGGTCAGCGCCAGCGTAGATGTCGAAAATCACGAGCGGACGGACTCAAAGGTATCGCATGTCATTTTGATATTTATGATAATCATTATTATGCCTCATTTGATTTGACTGTCTCTCTTAGACTTTTTGCCCTTGTCGAAATTTCATTTCAATATTTTTTTCGCATCGCTACAAGCGCAATTAAGTACGCGATTTATATGCAGTATTGACAGTGTTTTATGTCCAAGTCAATTAGGTGCGTGCGTAATGTCTCTGTGTTAACAATCTTGGTTTTATGATGGAAAGGAAAATGAATGCAATCAAACGTTTTATGCTTTTGACGCCCCGGTGGTAAATTATCGCGCCGTATCAGACATAAAACTGATTGCAAAATTACATACATAATAATTTATAACTGACTGGGGCCAATTAGTCATACGCTGTCAAAAAACACGCTTAAACCAGATTTGAAATTTTTTATTCAAAATAACTTCACAAAAGCCATCAACTTTTCGATATCATTATTAGCGCCACTAATCACGCCCAAAAAAATGCCCGTCTTTGTCAATTATAGTTCCATCATGACGCCCAAATTACTTAATTAAAATAAAACACATTTATTTTCGAACATCACCAAAGGGCATTATAATTAAAGTAGTCGCTCCATCCTCGGAGCACTTAGATTTATTCAACTGAAGAAAAGTGTCTCTCCCTTTGGAACATTTGTACATTTCCATTAACGTGACGTACAAGCAATAAAATTCGCTTACGACTCTAATTCAATTACGTTTTTATGGAATTAAATTAATTAAAATTGTCAATCTGGGCCTAATTTTAATTGTTAATTTGGCACGGCGTAACTATGCTCAAAAATGTAAAACTGTTGTTTATTTACAATTTCAAATTAACTGCTAATGAAATGTTGGTCAATCCGCTGCTGCAGGAAGATAAACGTGCGAAGCGTTCGAATAATTTTAAGTTGCCGTTTGTTTTGTGGTGTAGTTTTATTACAGTTGTTACTGCTTCATGGTAAGCTTGCGGGATCAACATTTTATTCTGTCTAGATTGTTGCCTCGTTGTTTAAACAAATCCTAAAGCAGCTGCAATTGCTGTGCAATTGAACGGAGAAATTCGGCCACATTTATGAATATTTAAACGTCGAAATTGAACGAAAAAATAATTTTCTATCAAGGTGAGGGACCAGCTGGTGTCGGATTTGCTCGAGGCATACGCACGTTTTGTGAAAAAATCACCTTTTGCATTCAAATTGGGCATAAATTTGCACACGAGTTCAATTGAATTTAATTAAAATTGCCACTTAATTGAGTGAGCTTTAACTAGAACTAATTCCAGTAGCGGCACAATTATACGCTAGATAGTCGGTAATAAGGTGATTCCTGTTTTGTGTTACAGACGTGGGCGACGCCCAACACCGCTGGACATCAGGTGTGAGGAGGAACTCGTCAAATGCAACTAACATCGGATTGAGTTGTAGTTCTACGGTGCCATATTAAAGTTAATTTATCGTAAGGATAGGTAGGCTAGTTTCGGTCATGATAGATGGGTTTTGTTAGGTAGCCGGTCAAAATATGTAGGTACGTAGTCAACAATCCGAGATATTCAGATAGATAGTGGTGATGTTTGATCGATGCCTGACTTTGATCTTTTATACTTTTGAATTTAAATTCGCCTTTATCTCTACGGTAGCCCCGCTATAGCATACTCATATTTGTAATTATAATTTCGTATTGATGTATGATTGACAACTCTGATAATGCTACTTTAGTTTAAGACACTAATTACAAATTTTAATTAGGCACTATGTAGTTTTTAAGTAGTCATAAATTTTGATGCTGCTCAATCCCTGTACGATTAGGCTGAGACATGGCTTTAATAATTATGTATGATACTTTTTGAACAATAAATCGATTATGTGACATCTGTATTTTTATGTCTCGTTCTCTCCTCATTCCCGTTCCCATACACGATTTTTGTAAGTCGGTACAGACAGGTTCAAAAACTTGTCGACTCTGATTAATTATTGACTAACATTTCACCGTGCTGAATAGTAATTCGATGTGAGAAAATCATGACATTTCCTATATCCAATCGTTTGCTTTTTTCAGTAATGAGTCTAAGAGAGAGAGACAGAAATCCGTTTACAAAAGGGCACAAAATTACATTAAAAACATGTTTATTATCACATTTACGGAACAAGTACGATGCAATCGACACACTGGCATTACACAGTCAGTTTGTAAAATAATCTCGAGTTTCTCGCATTTCACTCACCTTATTACAAAGAAAAAACAGTCATGCCAAGCAATAAGTTTTGCAACCCCGCATCACCTGTATACCATTTTCAAAGTGAATTAAGCTAATTTTTACATCGATCGGTCCAACGGCACGTAGATAATACAAGGTTGCAATCTGATGTGCGGTTCAAAATAACATAATTTATTTCGTATTAAAAACATAAAAAGCTAAAAATAAATAATAACAACCATAAATATCGATCTAAAAAAACATGCTTCCAATTAAAAAACTAACTAGTTACAATCGGTCCTAAGGCACACATTCAGTATTTTAGTTGCTCTATACATCACAAAATTAAGATAAATATTATATCGAGTACAACACAATATAAAATAATAAATACCTAACTTAAAATTATTACCATTTTGAACAAGACACCTATTCTACATGGACTAGATGATGATTAAAAGTGCATTATAGCTATCATGCTACAACACGTCTGTTGAAGATTTTCGTGCAATAGTACAGAATCTGATGTTCAAAATGGCACATTCGATTTTCATAAAAAATAAACAGTGCACAATGTGCGCCTTCAAAAACAGATCAACTTTGTTGGAATGTAGTTTAATACTTTACATAAAATTAAGAATTAAAAACTTTGTACAGAAAACATTAATATAGAGTTACGAGTTAGAGACTCTGGTGTCTAATAATGCTAAGAAATCGCCACCCACCGACAAGGAAACTTGCGATTGTCTATTAGATTTTTTCGTAAAATGGTGACTTTTGGTAATTTCGTGCACCGTGCATAATCAAATTCGGAGAAAATTTTCCTATTGGTCGAGTAAATTCAGCTTTATGGCTCGTCTCGCTAATCATCGCGGGGGAAAATGCTATAACTGAAAAAAGCTCATTTTGAAACGCCAATCATTCAAGCGTCGTCAAATTAAAAGGCGGTTAACAACAAACATTATACTGCCCCATTGTTGACCTGCGGTTTTGATTGTCCGCGTTTCTGCCTCGTCATTTCATTCGGACTATTATTTGATAATAATAATAATAATAACGATGAGGACAATTATATTTTTTGTGGGGGCATTGTGGTGTCAAAATTTCAATCAACCCCCGATGATTGCGTTTGCCCCGTGTGGGTTCAAAAGTGAAATCGGGGATTTGCTGGGGGGGCCAACGACCTAAAAATAAGCGAGCCTCCAACGCAGATGGGTGCACCTCCTACACGCACACTTTTACTCGACCAATGGGATTTCGTAAATGTTTTAAATACAGGTGGGCTGTAATTGCTTTGCTAACATGATCTAATCGTAAACAAATAAAAACTGGACCTCAAAATCACCTGGAGAGAATCGCAAGTCGACCTTTCGTCTTTGTGATACGCTTCGACGGAATTAAAATACCCTGAGTTGATTCAGTTCGTATATAGCGTGCATCTTTTGGCCCTTTTGCGTTAGTTTTGGTCTGGTGTTGGAAACAAAAGCTCCCACGTGCGCACGTGGGCCGATTTGGGTTACAAAACTACACGGAAAAACCTTAATAACAAATACATTTGCATTTATCTGACCTTATTTGGGTATTTAGCAACGGTTACAATTGCAATGAGGTTTCAAAATTTCAAGCCGCGTCCAAAAAAATCCGCCGCGAAACAATGGTAAAATAAAGCAACAACTACAACATAACACCGTCATGCAGAAACAAGACGCAAACATTAAGGGTCGCATACACACACACCAGAAACGCTAAGAATTGTTTATTTACAACGCACGGGCCACTCGCAACACCTAGACTTCCGTTTCCGGATGCAGGAAGTAATGCCAATGGCTGGACAGGATAGCACGCGCCATCTACCGTTAGCGAAAAATCTGGGCTATTAGCTCCGGATTCCCGGAACAGCTGTTGGTCCCATCATCGGCGATGGGAAAACGAAATAAATCTCACGTCTGTCCCGATGCGTGAGGTCTTGCTTTCAGATGAATTATTCAAGTTAAGTCGGTCATCGTTCACTTTTTTAATGCAAAAGATGGAGTTCATCCGACGCGTTCGGTGTTAAAAATCGTGTGCCGTTTTGGTTTTCGCGTCTCAACGCAACAACTTTGAATAAAACACTCAACAAAGCGAACATATGTTTGTTATGGACTAGAAAAATAACGAAACGAAATTTCGAAACCTTCATTACGTCGAGATTTATGTTTGGACGTTTGCAATATTAAATTTCTTGGCTTTAGGGTAGGCGGGTAATGAAAACGTTAATCAACAAAGTACACAAATGTGCAAAGCGAGTGACCAACCGTTATTAGGAAGGAAATATGCCGAGAGACTTGCTTACAATAAGGAGTCACGACAAAATCCGACAAAGTAAAATTACGAGCAGTCCGATGGCTAATCTACGAGGATAAATTGAAAAGTCTCCGGCCTAGCTAGGGCGTTTTTCTTGGATTTTTTGTTTTAGCTGGTCCAGCAGGGAAGCATAATATGGGCCGTTGATTGTTTTTCCTTTTTCCAAATAATCTATGAAAAGAATACCCTTAGCATCCCAATACTGACTTTTCCGGCCGACCGAAGTGTTTTCGCTTTCTTCGGAACGGGTTCCCCCTTTGCAGTCCATTGTTTAGACTGCTGTTTGGTTTCGGGTGAATAATGGTGAATCCACGTCTCATCTACAGTTATAAATCTTCGTAAAAAATCCACCGGATTGTGTTGTAAGCGGGCCAAACACTCCTCAGAAATCATTTTTCTAATCAATTTTTGCTCTGGTGTGAGCAGTCGCGGCACCCATCGCGCAGATAACTTTCTCATATCCAACACTTCAGTTAGGATGTAATGTACCCGCTCCGTTGAAATGCCCACAGCTTCTGCTATCTCTACCAATTTTGACCGGCGATCATTCAAGACAATTTTATGGACTTTTTCTACAATTTCTTTGCACGTAGCGGTTTTTGGTCGTCCTGAACGTGGTGCATCTTCCGTGCTTTTACGACCACGTTTAAAGTCCGCGACCCAAGTTTTAATTGTCGTGTAAGAAGGAGAAGAGTCGCCCAATGTATTGTCCAGTTCAGATTTTATATCCTTTGAGGATAGCCCTTTAATAAAAAAATATTTGATCACTGCACGAATCTCAGTTTGCTCCATTGCGCACAAACACCAAACTACATCGAATTCAAACAACTGGCAAATAATTATTATTTGACCGATGTTTTTGATATTCCAAGGCACGACTAATAAAATATGAAAGAATATAATGCCATAATAAAATCTGCCAAATTTGCATCCTATCTAGGCTAGGCCGGAGACTTTTCAATTTATCCTCGTACTTTGAAACCTTTCATAACCAATTTACATTTAACTTGTGGCCATTTCAGAAGTCGATACTAGCACGGTTTTAATCGAGACAAGATTAATCTTTCAACTTATTAGGTTTGTTGTAAATGATGTTACAATTTTGGCCCAATTTATGCTAAATTAATACACACAGCAATCCTTGTCGGTTAGAACACCTCGGGCTAAACTAAAATTATTTTGATTTGCATTAATTTAAACGCGCTTCTGATTCAAATTTTATGACAGCATACGACCACTTAATCTCTCAATCATTTCATTATATTCTTATTGGGCAATCTGCACGAAATCACCATAACATTAAAAACAATAAAACCAAGGGTGTCACAAAGCAACGCTAAGCCTCTTAAATTCAAAACCAATTATATAAACATCAAATGCCTACACATAAAAGGAAATAACTCCGCTCCCTGAGCTTAACACCAAAACGAGCAAGACTCTCAGTTATTCCAGCATTTCATTTTTTCGAAAATTTTACGCGCTTATCCAGGGACGGGTCTTGACAGTTTTCACGTGATATCAAATGAAACTAATGCAAGTCATTTTCAAAACCATTTATAAGCACAAAAAAATTGTTTCTATATGCGACTTTTCGGTTTATTTTTCAAAATAATGCATTTATGCTCAAATAAGTCAGAAAATGGGCAATATCATTTTTGACCTAAGTCTCTTTCTCTCTTAATCGAAAGTAGCAAATGTTTTTCCAAACAAAAACACCGAAATAATCATGAGGCAGAAAGTAATTAGGTATTTAATAAGAAAAGCTGGTTACGAAAGAAATAAGTTATAATTTGAAAACTAAAACTGAAGAAGAATTTAAAACTTTCTCCAACTTTGAGCTCATTTCAAATAAAATACAGAAAATTATATCCAGTCTTTATTATTATTATTCACTAAAAGAGTGTGCTAAAGGTAGGTACTTTTGCTGTATCTTAAAAACCGATAAAATCACAAGAAATCAGTGTTTGTTATTAAATACTTTATTTTTTAAAATTATTCTATAATTCCGTATAATAAAATTCATATTTAAAAATATTTATAGTCTTGAGTAGCAGTTCGTGTTATCGAAAATTAATGAAAAAAAACTTACAATTTTAATAAATATGGTAAGTTAATAGAATAAAATTCGATTACATAGTATATTTTTTATATTTATTTCTGATGTCACTGTAACACAAAAAATGCTTAAATGTTGTTTTGTGAATCAAAGTATGAATGCAGAAGGAAATTTAAGTCCAGGGTTCATAAAAATAATTCAAAAAAAATTGTTGAAGACCCCAAAATCTCGTTTATTTTTTGTGTAGCGGCTTATAATTAATTAATTACTTAATTCATTTTAATTATGGATAAAAAATTCTAGACAAATTCTAAAAAAAAGCGCATACACAGAAAAAATAAAGTATTTAATAGCAAACACTGCATTCTGTGTAATATAATACAATTTGTTCAAAAATGATTGTTCATTAAGTCTATTATGGAATTCATATTCAATGTACCGCTTCGCCCAAATACAAATAATACTACTTGTACTTTCTGAGTACTGTCATCTCGTCAGATTTTTGAATAAACTTTTCACTGACTTTTATTTTTCGGCAAGTTGTTTCAAGTCTTCATTTTTCTTGTGTATTTTCTTTCGTTTTTAGATTCAATTTTGAGGAATTTGCCACTTTAACGGCATTCACAATTTAAACTAAGCGGCACACTACGTTCAAATTTCATAGGTGACTTGATGAACAGCCATTTTTGAACACATTGTATAATATTATAATTAGATCTGGAAATACGGTAAAAATATACTTTTAACTTGATTCTGTTAGTACCTTTCGCTGAATATCTACTTTTTTATGTAAACGCCCATTATCAATAAAAATTTTGTACAAAAACTCATTTTGTCCATAACATTGTACTTAGTTCAATCTGTCCATATTAATTAATAAGCACTGGATTCTGTCTTTGCAATCGGGTATTCGATAATAACGCATTCAAGAACAAAAGTGCATCCCAAATCCATAAAAGTTTAATTGTTGGCAAAACTTCAAGGTGGAAAAAGAACACAACCGTAATTTTTAACGACATTTCCATGTTAAAAACCAATTAAATGAGTGCCCTTGGAGATATTTTTCACGAAATTTTTAACGAAAAATTCCGATAATCAATATTTTGCAATTTAATGATTTCATGTTCCTGTTTAGAAAGATTTCGGGAAAAAAAAGTTTTGACCCCAAAAACGTCACTTGAAAAAAGTAACTGTAACATAATTTTCGACCTAATAGTTAGATTTTTGGTAATTTTTGTCAAAATTTAGAGAAATAGTTGATTTATTGGTTCACAAACGTGCATAAGCGCTCGAAAAACACGGCGATTCCTCGATTTATTTTTAACAGCGTGTCTCGAACGACTCCAGCTTCCGCATCAACTTTATCACAATGCCCCGAGATCCAAAAATGTCTTTTTAAAACAGAAAGAGTCCCAATGTTTCTTTGGTATCCCCCCGTTTCGGGCCCAAACGCGCTAAAATAACCTAAATCATGACTAAAATCGGCCCCTTTGGGGCCCTCCCCCATCCACCTACCGCTGGGGATGGGAGTGCGTCATGTGCGAGTGCGAATGCGGGTGTTGCGGGTGTCCGTAGCCCTGATGGGGCGGCGGCAGCGGACTAGGACAGGCCTGCGAATAGCCCCCATGCTGCGGGGAGCCGCCTAGGCCCAGGTGACTTTGCTCTAGGTGCGAATAGTGCCCCTGGCCGCTCAAAGAATGCGCGTGCGTGTGTGTATGCGGCGAACCGTACACCATTTGTCTTACTTTGGAGTCCTCGTCGCTGATGTTGTAGGTGAGTTCCGTTTCCTCGAAGCCGGTGGCCGACATTCGCTGGTCACCGGACGCCGAACCCGCCGGAGGATCCGGGGAGTTCAAGCAGGTCTGGATCAGGGCTTTGCCAGCCTCGCTGGTTATCATGGGTTGGAGTTTGCGGGTTGCGAAGGTGTACACGTGCCCCGTCTCCGACGCCACCAGGAGCATCACCTGCGTCCCGGTGAGGGTCGACAGCTCGTAGGCCTGGAACAAAATATAATTCTAATTTTGGACTCCAAACTTAAATAATTTCAGTTAAAAGTAAAGATATCTGATGACTAAACCTTTTATTTAATAAAGACGATTGATTAATTAATTGCTTAATTTGAAACATTCAGCAAACGATTTCACAGGGTTTTGAATGTTTTTCATTGTTTAGTATAGTACTCGATAAATTTGATAGTTTACAGATAGTTTAACAGGTGATAGTAGAGCCAAAATAACTCAATTGATTTGCCTTATTCGAATGTTTATAGTTTCTAAGTCACCCTTAAATTTCACCAGAAAAAATCGTAACAAAATTTTATCTCTAAGGTGAGTTCTTCAAAATCTTTTCCACTGTTTTAAAGATACTGAGTTAGAAGTTGTAAAAAGTGTGTAAAAACAGTCATCACAAAAAAACATAGAAGATCAAAATTTTACTTTTTTTTGCCAAATAGCCTACAGCCGAATCCATTCCCTCAAATGCCACCAGTATTAGCCATGTATTAGCTGTTTCAAAATTATAAAAATGCCAACGTCGCACTTCACCAGATTATTTTTTTTAAATAAGGTTGTTAAAAATGGAAAATAGTTCTTAATAATTAGATCTCTCATTGAAAGTATAAATTACATTGGTTATTATATTCTTGAAGTGCATGAATAATTTACAACCCCTAATTTTGAGAGAAAATGCGACGTTGGTGTTTTTATAGTTTTGAAACCGGTAATACATTTAGAAATAAAGTGCTTAAAAGACCCAACCTTTGTTTGAATTGTGAAGGCTGGACCCTCTATAATTCATACCTATCTCAGAAACTACAATGTGTTTTTAAATGATTCTCATCTAGTTAACTAAGAAATTGGTTTACATGTAAAAAAAAATGTGCCGCTCTGCTCAACTGAATTCTCTGTGAATAAATATCAAAACTGTCAATTGTGAAATTTACAAATTATTAATTAATTTAAAATGCAACTAAATTGTTACACTGTGCAAGAAAACACTTTTATTGTCGAAGCTTACTTTTGAATTGGAGACTAAATGCATAAATTCTATAAAGTATCATTTTTCATTTTACAGGAAATTCACAGACGACTAGATGAGAATCATTTAAAAACACATTGTATAATAAACATTCTGATAAGGCAGCTTGAATTATTTCACACTATGATATTGATTGTGACTTCAATATATGCTTCGATAAAATGTTAAAAATCGCATTTTTTTTTGTTTGCAACCAATATATCCAGCACGGAGCTGGACTGAGCTTTCTTAGGTCAAATCCTCTTGCTGCGAAGTATACAGGGTGATTCAAAAGTGTCGAACAAACTCTCTCGTATGGTGATAAAAGACGTAATTTTGATGTATTTTTTAATTTTTTGTCCTTTGCAACAGTATCGGTTTTTGCTCTTCGTTTCCTATGATGTCGAATTTAATTTAAATTATTGTCGATTTTGCAAGATTTTAATTGTTTTGTAGATCATAAGACATTACGAGTAATTGTTGTTTTTTTTAATAGGTATTTATTTGCTGTTGTCAGAGCTGTCGTTTCCGCTAACTAAAGTCAAAAAAATATGATCAGAAGCACCAAAAACTTAACTAAAAAATTTAAATTTGAAGAGCTATCTTGTGAAAAAAGGCTCAAACAATTTTTTGTCATAGAAACTTTTAACGCAGTTTCATGTCCTTTATCAGCATCCAAGAGATTGTCCGGTTTTTTAATCATCCTGTAGAAACTACGTCTAACAGAAAAAATATTTATTTGTTACAAAATACGAATCTTCGTACTTATAAAAATAATTTGGTAATGAAGGGCATTAATAATAATCGGTACTGTTTAAAGCATCAATGAGCGATAACGAATAAGTGCCTTTAATAAATGCAATGTAATCTCCCAGTAACAAACGAGTTGATTACAAAATTTTTTCGTTGGCCACAAACTCTTTCACTATGGAGACATGATTTCAAATTAATTCCAAATTAAAATAAACTTCATTTTTAACTTCAAAGACAGCTGTTATTAAAATTTATTGTAAAATAAACGTAAGAAAGACAATAAAAATTTGGTAGCAATCCCTGAGTGATTTAAAAGTGATACTGTGGGCATTATTTTACCATTTTTATGTGCCAGCATTTTTTTTTGTAAATTGCGACCAAGAAATGGTGACTAGGAACCACTCTAATTGTACCTCAAAGGCTCCTTTTATTACAGTAGATAAACTACTGTAAAGAGTTTTTTTAAGACTAAAATTATTTTTTTTGTAATTTGCTTACATTTTAATGCTTTAATAGGCATATTAACGAACGCAATGCCATCATGTCTGATGTCATAATAGTCATTATTTGACGGAACATTTTACGAAAATTTTTGAGTTGACCAGGAGCAAATTCAAGACCGGATTTTTGACAATTTTACAAATTTCAGGGTGTGCTCATGCAAGATTACCTTGATTATCATTCATACTCTTGTTTGTTGACAAAAATCAGATAACTCAAAAATTTTAATTCAATTTTTCACTCTCAAAACTAGAGACATTACCAATCGTTACAAAAATCCCTAAATCGATTAAAATAACAATTTTTGTTTTAAAAATGACAAAAATGGGACAAATTACAAAAAATAGTATAAAAAATTCGTTTCATAAGATCTTGAAGCACGAATTCAAGTTTTTGAAACTTGAATTCCTGCTTTAAAAGATTGGTCTTATGAGACTTGTTTTTTAATATACTATTAAACATCAAAAAGTGTATTCAACATCAAAAAAAAAAGTATTAATGACGTCCATAAGTGCATCATTTTTTAGACAAAATCATCCATTAGTATTGTAGCAGCGTTTTCTTTGTACACCATAAAGCTTTACAACAGATAGTTGTGTTTAAGATAAACAACCCTCACAATAAGATCTTTTGACAAGAGTGACCCGAAAATACCGACTACGGCCTATCTGCAATAAATCATACAATATGCTTGCCTGAGTAATTAGCTTGGAAAGTCCTCGGTTTGGGGTAATCATAACAAAAACTTAATGGTGTACAAAGAAAACGTTGCTACAACACTGACGTTAACAAACAGTCTATAAAAAATACTTAAACTATTCCTTCTCTTTCCTACATCACAGTCACATTTCTGATCGTTAAATAAACATTCTTGATTTGGTCTCATAAAAAAATGCGTGAATTTTGCTACTAAACAATTTTAATTTGGTCTATAACATTTTTTGTGGTTTCTCAACTTCGTCTTATTCTTTGTTAAGTGTCTTCATTATCGTCTTTCAAGAAATTGCGGTTTTAAGGCAGCTACATTTTTTATAGAAAAAATTATGTAAAGTACTGTAATTTGCTTAGACTCTAGAATTATCACCTTGTGGTGGTTATACTATTTCTTTTTTTTTTTTTGTTTCGTATCAATAAAATATTTTAAACCATAAAATAAGTGAGTCAAACTATAAAACCAATAGGTAACCGAAAACATCATAAATCTGGATTTTAGACAGAACTATCAGGAGCTTTTGCTTACTGCTTATAAGAAATGTCTGTAAATTAATAAATTGGTTTTATGTTTTTAATTATATTGCAAGTAAATTCTGTAACTGTAGCTACAGTCAGGTTAGATTTATGTTTAGTTAAGTTTAGTTGAAACTCAATTTTTTGTAAAATTTCTCGGGTGAATAGGTCCGGAACGGCGCTGCCCACACGTGAGGCTATCATCCAATGTTTCAATTAGCAGTCTTAGGAAAAGAGTTGATGCATTACGGCCAGTTTCATGGGCGGTCTGCAATCGACGCATGTCTGCACCTCAGGTTTGCCCTCAGCACTTTTAAGAAAACTTAATCTGTTTATTATGCTGATTTCATTATAGACCAAAGAACAGTCATTTGCGTTAACTTTACTCCGACTCCATTAAATGCAATTTATTAATTATCTCTTTTAACAAGCCATCTCACGAGAAAACTATTACGTGCCTCTCTCAAAATTTTTTAGCGTAACGAGTTAATTTTTATTGAGACGAACAAGTTGCTATTAATTTTGAATTAACAGTTAATACGAGAAATTTGCTAATGATGTCGTTTTACTGTTTTATCTAACGATAAATTGTTGATCCAATTGTACCAACCAAGCTTAAATTAGGTTTATCTCAAAAATAAATAGCTGTTATGAATTAGGATAATAATAGCTGCCAAATGACTTGAACGAAGTTCAAATTTTGGTAAATAGTATTTTTCAAACGACAGCCTTGGAGGTAGTAATCTGACGTAATCGTGAGAGAGAAAAAGTTAAAAATTCAGATTCGTTTTATGCAAACTGTGAAGGAGGTTCCCGTAATTGTATCAAAAACCTGATAAACCACGCTTATAAAAGCCACTTAAAGCGTAATACGGAGGGTGTTGTTTATGCTAACATCTCGAGATGAGTCTTTGATGTAAAAGATAAATAAAGTGAAACGATAAAACCGAAAAAGAAGCCAGTTTTTGCAGTAGATGGTCTCATAAATTGTTGGCGCAGAGTATCAAACGTCACCCTATTTTGCTCGGTCGCGACTTTAAAATTTGATGAGCTGCTCGACTATCTTGCGGAAAAAAGCACTTTATTCAGTCTTTCGCCGGTAATTGCTCGTTTCGCTGGAAATGACCCGTTTCTTCCATTAATTTTTGAGCGATTTCGACTGAAAGAAGTCACGATTGTCTAATTGAAAACGTATTAATGCCTTGTAAGTGGCAAATCAATGATGATTCCAGCTTGTAAACAGCAAGAGCCGTTCTCAATATTAATAACCTGTAATTTGAACATATCAAACTGTATGTTCCGGAGGTCATCGTTTTGAAAGTGACGAACGATGACTAAGACAAACCAAACGGCATCGCATTCCCCGAACACATGTCCAAATGACTTTACATTTTTCCGAAGCCTCTCAAAGATTCATCAATCCAATAATCAGCCTTAATTTTGTAAATCACTGTGATTAGCGCATCGTTTGGAATCAATCAAGTCGTGGAAGTCTGCTCCGGCATTGTCTCGTGGTGAGAAGAAGATTCTTCATTTCCTGCCTCGTGCTAGTGACACTTTCAGAAACAAAAAGACTGTTTTAAATTCACACATCATCAATAAAAATCCAACTATAACACCGATGACAAATCGTTTTTATCGTAGAGTGAGAGCGAGGGTCGATATTAATTACACTCAACAATCAAGATCTGGCTCTATTAATTTATTTTTCATAATTATTTGTTACGGGGATGGTTTTTATGATGTGTACGCCGCTCGCCGAGAAACGTGTGGAATAACTTCGGTTAATTGCCAGGGAAGAATTTGTGCGTCGAAGTAACATAACGAGGCTAATTTAATGACAAAATAATATATCGAATTGATTTATATAATCATGTTTATGTATTAAGTTCTTTGCGCAAAAACCGTGTGAATGGAGAATTTTTGCAAAAATGGACATTTTAATTGGCAGGTGTCGCTTCATTTAATTACTATAACAAAATTTTCATCAAAACTAGGCTAAAAAAGTCACCTGCTGTCTTGACATCTTTCTAAAATTCGGTCTATGCTGGAATCGTGCTCCCAGGTGTCGAAAATGCTACTGTTTTGAATTCGAGGGAAACACTGAGATTTCAAATTTTTACACAGTTGCTAGTAGTTCGTATGTAAATTCATCGATTAAACTCGTTTCAATGTTGAAATGCAATTTGTCACCGCAGATTTGACATTATTTCACAAAATTATAATAAATCACAAGCTTGATTTAAATTTACTTTTGCTAATCGTTTGAAGATGCATAGCGGTTTTACCACTTAGCACGTACCCTACGCATTCAATTTTTGCTAAAAAGCGTTTTAAACTACTAATTGTGCCTCTTTATTGATTTTTGAAAGGTCAACTCAACCGAAAAATTGGCAAACACCGCATGTCTTTGAACTTTTGAAATGCATTTTGTGTTAAATGTCGTCCCCCGCTAATTTGTTCAAAACTGCCAAAACTGAATGCTTCTCTCCGCTTTCACCGTATTTTTGCAAAACGCGGGGATTACCTGAAGAATAAATGTTAAGCGTTGGCAATTTGTTCTTTTCAACAAAGATAGGCGTGTAATAGATATAAATATTATACGGTTGTAATATTCGTACGGTTCACTGCTTGCGCTTAAATACTGCAATTTAGCAGTTAATTTTTGACAACACAGCCTCCATTAAATTTAACGCGAATTACACGCGTTTTATCGAAAAATTGACAAAATAAAAACACGTTTGGACCTCCCGTGGCGATAATTAGTCGGGCTCAAAGTGACCCGAATCGCTATTCAAATATTTCGTCAGATCTGACCTGAGAAAATAGGTGATGTTGTGCTTGGTTTCCTGATGTTATCTGCAATTGGACGTTGAAATTATGGGGGAGAAAATGGCCAAGAATAAAATGGTTTAGGTGATGTTTTTATGACTAGTGCTTAACTCCTACAAACTGAGTTATGTATAGATTTTATCTAGTTCAGGATTATATTTAGTTGACACAAATGTTGCTTATTATCATCTTGCGCCAAAAACTCCATGCCTTAATTTGCACAAACATTTTGTTGATACATCTGCGCGCTTAAGTCATCACCGGTTTATCTCCGATCTATTCTTTGATACGTCAAATGTTCTAAGGCGCTTAATTGCACTGCTCTAAACCTATCAATTAACAAAATATGCAAATGGATCTGTAAAAACAACCGTTTAATCAAATTGATTGAAAGCCATATCCAGAATTATATGCATATGAACCTACCAACCGCTGCTATTATTATCACATAAATTACACAAAGTGACAATGCGTCTTAATAAATTGGCAATTGATTAATATTGTAAATCAATTCCCGGTGCGTTGTCCAAGTTTGGACAAAATTTTCCGATTTATGCGCCGCTAGGAACAGAATTAAATCTTTGAACGGTTGCCAACTCGCTGCCGTAAGAATCTTGAGATTTACCATCCCACATGCATAATTCTGGACGCACAAACAATCCCACCGTGATTGATGGTATATTACGGATCGATTTATATGTTTTTCATTTTGTGTGTTTAAAGAACAGAGATATTCCTTCCGAGTTTAAATAAATGTTTAGTACGTTATCCAATGCTATTTACACATTTATAGGAGACATTGATAGTTCCCATGGACTCACTTAATTTGTACTAAATGGTGACTATTTGAGTAAATATTTGCTCGCATCAAGCACCGTTGAAGAAAGTGCTGTGGGTAAGCCAATTCGTTCTTCAAATGCCCACTAGTGTTTACAAAAATTCGTTACAAAAATAAAAACCGAAAAGTGAAATTAAAACTGCGGCGTAAAATGATTTCATTAAAAATAGTATTGGCCTGAAACTTGAATGAATCGAGTTGTAGATACGTTTGCTTAAAATAGACTGGAAAATTGCACCTTTTTGTGTATTGCTATCCGAAATTGGAGAGTCGCCATATCAAGCAATACCAGATCTGCTTAAAAAGACAGGCGCCTTCCCTTTTAGAATATGGGTCAACAAACGTATTAAAAATAGTAAATACAGCATCACACGCTGGGTGCCACATTTATCTATAATAACAACAAATACTAAAACAATGAAAATACCGAAAAACGATTATTCAAAGTGATCGCAACATTGCAGCATGCCCAAAAAACTTGAAAACTTTTGATAAAAAAAATTATAAAATCTAAAAGAAGAAAAGATCAAAGGAGTGCGCTGAAAAGTCCCTAACAGCTTGAATATTCCATTTCGGATCCTATCACGAATACGTGACACAAATAAACGAGTGACATGAAAATGTAAGAAAAAATGTTTGTGGTAATTTCACTGTTTATTCGTAGTAGATTCCTCATCACTGCATTTTGTCTCAATTTTTCAGAGAAACTGCTGAGTTTTCTTGTTGAATTTTTACATTTCTCAATTTATACGAGTGGGATTCTCCAAATTATTTCTAACACGGTTATTGTCGTTTTTGGTTTACAGTTCTAATTCTTTATTATAATCAATTTAATACCAGGTGAGGCAAACTTATCGCGCACTTAAGAAAATCGCGATTTCTAATTAAATAACAAAAATTAATTTTACACGCCTGGCTATACATTCAAAATGTATCTCCACTAATTTTTTGGTAATTTTTCACTCACAGATAAAGATAATAATTAAAAAAAGTAATTTTCGACCAAAAAGTCGAATTCTGAATTTTATACCAAACTACGCGTATTCACTTCAGAAAATTGTTTACGCAATTAGCAGATTTTGAATTAAACGCACTTTTACATTTTAACTTTAAAAATTATTTTTATTTATGAGTTGCTACTTATGGCATCGTAAATTTAGGTGACAATGTGAATTGTAATTGGACTAAGATTGTAAAAGATTTCGTTGGGATATTTGAATGCAGGCATATCAGTTGTTATCAATTATCATTAAGGGGCTTCAAAAAGGTCTGCTACTGGTAAGTGAGCCCTCTGTGGGCAAATTATACCATCTTCTAATAAATCACGCGTCTGGTTTGCGTCTAAATAAAAAAGCCGATTATTAAACCAACCAAGTAAAAATTCATAATTTTGATACTAGGGTTCGATGGGCTAGCAGGTAAGGATTCACTCAGTGTAAAAACGTAGTTAAAGTAACAGTTAATGTCCAAAAACTTACAAAACGACTTTATTAATTAACAAAAAAATTTCAGGATTTTCATTTCATTAGAAGTGCGCGATAAGATTGCCGTACCTATGAAGAATTTGTTCCTTCTAATTGTACCTTTCCACACAAGTAATAATAGATAAAACAGTGTTACAAAAACTTTATTGTCAAATTTGTTAAATATAGTTAGCGATAATACATACATACGTTAAGAAGTTATGATGGGAAAATACACAAAAACCAATCACACTTCTAAGCGTTATTAAAATTAATACAAACGCTTAAATAATAGATAAGTAGGTAAAACTAGTACAGGGCATTTCAAAGTGGAAAGAAAATTAAAATTTGTAGTAATAACAATTTCCTGGTACATTTCCGACTTTCGTTTTTTTTAAACGATCACAAATTTCTTTTTCTCACTTTTTTCTTGCTTTTCTTATGATCATCGGACGTAAAACACTTTTGTTAAGACACTAGTAGACAACTTTATTGCACCTATTTTTTTATACATTACACGCCTACACGCTTGCGTACAATGAGATTTAGTAGAAAATTAGTTTTATTAGGATAATGGGTTTCTTTACCTACCTTCAAAGTTAGACAAAAGTAAGCTGTTTTTATTATTCTGTGCATAAACCAAAACAATTACGAGTGAATATTAGGTGTCTCTTAATTACAAATTTCGAGGCGGAAGTATCGCTAATAACTTTTTATTTTCAGCTAATGTATCTCATAAATTATCATCCCACATGAGTAAAACGAAATCTCGTGGTTGCCATTTAATTAAATTTAATTAGACTTCGGGAATTTCCATTATATCAGTTTTGAGTAAATTGAAAAGTAATTAAATCCGTATCTTGTTCATCTCCTGGTGGCTATAAATTCTTGCTCGTTTGGTTCAATAAATTTGGCCCTTGTGTTGATAGTGATGAAAGGATCAGCTTATAGTTATTTTAATGAATCATAATGTTATCAATTACACTCGGTGAGGCATAATTTTGCAAAAAGTAATTTCTATTTGTGGCCTAAAGATCGTCGGGAATGATGATTATAATAGCATTGCGGTTTTTTCGAACTGGCGGCTGTGGCGTTTCGAAACCATTGAGGTACTACACGGCGGTGTAATTACCGGCGAGATATCTCTTGTATTAGCTGTCAAAAGCAACATATGTTTATAATTTGAATTGCGTACGCGGCGCTCGCGTCTTAACAATGTAACAGTACCACAATGCCAAGAGTGCCCATAATAATTATCTCAGGTCACGTGTTACAATCTTGGTTCATTGCAGGTCGGCGCTAGGGCGCCGGAGGGCGTGCGGCGTCGCGACGCCCCTGTTGCACCGCAGACTACCACCAGAGCAAATCGAGAGCGCTGTGGCAGCGCCCTTTCGTCAAAAATTCTTAAAATTGCTAGCAGATGTATATCTGCTGGTGTTTTTTATGAGTTGTTGGGAAGAGTGCGCGCGCAGTCGCTCACGTGCATGCGCCCATCACGTAGAGAGGTTATCTCACCTTCTTCATGATGCCAGTCTTCCTCTTTGAGAACGTGGTGTACCGCCGCAACTTGTTTTCGATGTATTCCATCTTGATCTTGACCCTGCCTTTGGTCTTTTTGCCGTTACTCGGCGGCGACTTCTTGGGCTGGAGGGCATTGTAGGTGTCTTCGGAGATGTCGTTGACGCCGCACGCCTCCAGCCCCATGCCCTGCTGGGGCATGCCGCGGTCGTCGTAGCAGAGGTCGCCCTTCAGGGAGCGCCCTCCACACGCACTCGACACCATGGTGTGGCGCGGCGACAGCTGCTGCAGGCTGGTGGAGGGCCGCCCCAGGCCAGGGTTGCCGTAGATCTCGGGCGGGGTCTCCCCCGACAGCAGGTTCATGCTGTAGCCCAGGTTGAATCGGGAATCCCTCCCGCCAGGTGGTTCCATTTCGCACCACAGTTTGACAACAATAACAACACCGCACAAAGTGTATACAGCACTAGGAGTACACACAAACACAGCTGAGCACACAATACAACCCAGAGCTCGACTGACTGCGCCGCCCAGCGCGCTCAAGCGGCCAATGCTCACACTAAAGACCTGCGCAAACGCCTTAACGCGGAAACCCCCAAACACTCTCCTCCAGGGACGGCTCCAAGTCTTTTCACTCCCACCGCAGGAAAAAATGTATTAAAAAATTTTTATTTCTTCCTTACAAATATCCCGTGAACGTACCCTCATTTGAATAAAATGAGAGAGGAAAGTACGTTACTTCCTCCCAAGGGAGCAAAGTGAAGGAGAAGAATATTTTCCTCCCTCTGGAGCAAATAAAATGCTTATTTTGAAGATGGGAAACGATATTTTCTGACAAAGTTTCGGAAAAATTCGTATTCATAACTCTGGAGATATACGTGTTTTTCCTCACTTGAGTCCCTCGGCAATACCATTGCACATTTTAATAAGTAAGTGGGTTTTTTGGTAAAAATTTTGTTTGTATTATTTTGGGAGTATGAACATGTAATTTGCTACGGGTGGGTTAGTCTTACTCTAGATACGGTTTCAATCTTTTTTACCCTTGCCTACAGTCAGAAATACTACATCTGTTGAGCTCAATAGTGATTGAAATAAAATGTCCGTTTGTCACTAAAAAAGCCAAGAAGCCGTTTGAGAAAAAAACCGTTGTACACATTATTTAATGAAAAAACGGGAAGATTAGATAAAAAACATTTGTGTATGCATCAGATACAAGGCCAAATCGCAAACTCAATGGTTAACAAAAGTTTTTTTCTAAAAAAGAATCAATAAGAAATTTAAAAAATCTGGAGAAAAATATATTTTTTTTATAAAGAGATGTTCTTGCAATTTGGAACTTTTTAGTTTTAGAAGTGGTTTTTCATAAATTTTCAACCCTAGAAAGTGAGAAGAAATTTACAACCCCTTCAGATTTTTATTTTGAATAAATTATTTATGTACATAGTGATTTACATTTTTATTTTAGTTTTTACACAGTATAACTTTGCCTATTTTTTTTGAAAAATAATGTACAGAGTGTATACAAATTGACGCATAAGCTCTTCAATACGCTATAGCACACGTTCCAACAAACTAGAAATATAAGAAAAAACCTTTTAATTATTCTTAACAGTATTAAGAACTAAGTGAAGATTTTTTTCATAATTTTTAAATATTTATTTTTAATCGATGATTAACCAAGAAAGAGACCAAGTTCCTCTACTCTTCCACGTCCACGAAACTAAAATTTATTACAATACCTAATCATCAACATTAAATTTAAAAAAATGTGATTTTTATATCCAGAAAGTACAAAAATTGTTGACAACATAGTAAAAAAAACATACTTACATATGTATTCCATAACTATTATAATAGAGGTTCAGCGAAAACACTCAAATATACAGTAATCCGAACAGAAATTTTGAAAATCCTGTTCGGATTATGAAAACGTTCTTATTATAAAATTCATACTAAATGAGAAGATTAATCCTAACACGCGTTCGGTATGCAGATACTTTACATATGCAATTAACCATTGAAATAGATATTTCCACCACAAAAAATATACTCAGTGGCTATAAAAAAAACAACAAAATTAAAACAAGTATCTCAAACAGCTACTGCTTCATCTTCTTTCTACAAAATAAGCAAGAGTTGAAATAAATAAGAGGTAGTTCGGATTACAGAATTTATCGTTCGGATTATAGAAAGTTCGGATTATCCAAACATTACTGTAGTAACAATGCCAATTTTACCAAACTGTTTTGTGTTGATAAATTTGTTATAAATGACGATAAATTTGTTATTACATTTTTTGAGATTTTCTAAAATTTTTCTTCTAGCTTAGTAGTAAACGAAACATCTCTGGTGAATTAGGTATTGACACGTCCGAGGACACGTCTCTGTAATTGCCAATGAGACAATTCGTTCACTTATTTTGATTTATTTACATTTATTTCGGTAACTAAATAAATATTTTTTTGTTAAACTTGCAAATGGTTAAATGCCCTACAGTTCTTACTTTACAGTGTCGGTAAAAAATCTTGAAGTTTGTCTATTTAGATAAAAAAATAGTCATAAAACTAAATGCAAAACTACCTAAGTATTTTTTTCTAATACTGTCGTAAAACTTTTTCATTTTTCATTTTAGAGATTTTAGAGACTGTGTAATTTAGTGTAGGTATAATACCAAAGTAAAAAAATTAAAAATTTAAAGCCAAAAAATTTCAGATTTTTGACAGGATCAGACTACCATTCATCAGCTATCAAAACATGTACCATGTGATCATTTGAATTTATAATTAGAGCATGCTTTAATAGTTTTTTAACTTGTACAAAAGCAATGATTTATAAACATTTAAATAATAAAATTTAATTAGAAAACATTTTTCCCTCAGTTTGCGTTAATTTATCAATCCTACTCTACTTAAAAATTCAAACGATGACATGGTATTTTTCTATTTTTCCTAACTCGAAGCTCCTTCAGACCCAAGTCTTTCATCGCTAAAGTTGAAGAAACATAAGTGAAAAATTGTGTCTTCGTAGAAAACATCTTTCAGATAGAGCCGCTAATCATAATTTTCTTTAAGATTTTATCCATAATATATATTTATTTTTTCGTCCTTTAGAAGAACGTGGTGTAGGTGACCTACTTTTTGTAGGAAATACAATAAATAAGTATGTTATTCTTCGCTGAGCCAGCCAGTCCGACCCTGCTTCTCCATCAAGCGCACAACCTCCATCGGGAGGCAAACCTGACGTAAGTCGTACCCAAGCACTGGTGAGTTGACCTACAGGCCGTCGTCTTCGCCTGGAACCCTCTTCGACACCTCCACGTGCTGTCGGTACCAATGATCCCTCCATCCAACGGCTACTTTAGCAGAGCGGGCCGCCGCGGAAAAGTGGGAAGTAAACACACACACTTAGGACTGCCCAGTACCATATTTGGAGGCGTCCGTTCCCATATAAGGATCACTTGTCCTTAGATGGAGAACGAAATCCCTCCTTCTGGCGTTCGGCGCACTTGTGCGTACACACGGAATTCCGTCTTAAAATATACCCTCGTCAAGCCTTCCTCCGGCCAAATTTTACAAAGTCCGGAAGCTCCAGCAGGGCAATTTCTACGCTTCACATTTTTATTAATTCCCGAATGCGTCATGGTGCCTGGGCGTAACGCTAATCGCACTGCTTTTTACGGGCATCTTGCGGATCGCTGAATATTTAACTCTCATTATTATGTATGAATGACAATTTGTAAACAACGACGGCTCTAATGAAGCCATTTGTTTGGGTGACACTCTTCGTCCACCAAGACATGGCTTATTTCACTATTAGACGCTTTTAATTGCTAGTGTTTCTACCACTGCTTCATTAAAATTAATTATCGAGATAAGAATAAGTATCGAGATGACTAAATAATTAATGAAGAAATAAATAAAAGTAATGGGGCGAAAAGCAGTCACGGACTTGCAATCATTTTTTAATGACACTTGTAGAATGGACACCAGTATTGATCAGAACAACTAAACCATAAATTATGGCACAAAACGTTCAATTTTTTAAATTCTTGTTGAATAATGATAGCGAGATCTTAGATATCACGATAGCAATATAAAAATATAAAACTCTTATCATATTTACTCGTAAATAAACACTGGCCCACATTTATCAAAACTGATCGCAGATTTCCTTCTAAGGCCAACCATGAAGACAATTTGTTATGATAAGAAACTACACTAGTATAGGTAAGTCTGAGCTTTTGGACTTCATTTTTAATATTACTTTAAAAAACGTTATTTCAAGTCAAGCCAACTTGTGTGAATTTAAATAAAAACCTTAAAAGAAACAGTATTAGACATTCAGCTCATTATACGACCACACAGCTTTAAGACTTACTTGTCAATAAATACAAGGCGCCTTCATGTCAATAAAACCATTCAACCATTGGCGCGAACTAATTTACAAACAAACAAATATAAACAAAATAAACTTTTGCAAAGTGCCTTTTAATTACCTCTTTAATTATTAAACGCAAGTTGAAGACTACTTATTTGAAATTGTGTGCCATTGGGTTTTACTTCTTTATTACGTGCTATGTTTGCCTTTATTTTTATTTTTTTATTATTTTGGTAAATTAAACGTAACATTCCACTAATGACTCTTTACAATATTACATCAAAATTCAGGATCCATTGTTTGCATTTTAATCAACATTACAGCCGAGATTACAGCCAAAAAATCGTTTAAATGTTACAGGTTTCCTTCTTTTTTCTTTCTGAATACTTTTCATTTCGACGAAATCTCTTGAAATGAGTTAGTTTCTAGTTCAAAAAATGGGTTGAAAAAATGAAATTGTTGGAAAAAATTGTTTCCACACAACGATTCGATTAATTAATTTGTAAATGAACATAATACGAATAATACAGGGTGAGTCTATAGTGGGTTACTTCAGATTTTTTTTACTATACAACCAATAATACTGATTACAGCTGACCAATTCGGTAGTCGTTAAAAATATCAAAATTAATCTACGATTACATTCTTCTGGGTATTGTCAAGCATGTCTTGACAGTTTTGATAAAATTTTTTTATAGACTATCATATTTAAAAAATAAAAATCAAGTGATGATTCAATTAATGTTTTTAAAAATTAAACGAAGTTCCAAGTGGTAAGTGCAATTAGTATTTGCATCTTAGGACATGTCAAAAATAACAATGGAAATAACTCACTATTGACCAACCCTGTATGATGAAATGATAATAATGTCAAAAGTCAGTGTTTGTTTAAAAAGTTAAAAAATAGTTTATTTTTCATGAAATACCCACTTACATTAAAAATTGTAGACGTTCGTAAATTTGTCTTTTAAAGCATAGTACTTTTTTTTCTCTTATAGTTGTTAATAATATTGTTGTTTATTCTATAGATACAAGTAAAGGTAGTACACCTTTATTCTACAAGTGATTACCATGGTACATTACTCGATTTAGTTATTTTTTTATCTTATTATAGAATAAAGTGGCCATTTGGTGATTTTTATTGTATATGGTGATTTTTTTTATTGTATCGATAAAAAAAATTAACAAAAATTTCTCAATGTACCTATAAGATAAAACAATACACGCAAAGAAAAGTTGGCATTATCTGCTCATGATTATGAACAGCTTTTCTTTACTTGTATAATAATTTACTATTATTTCCTTTTATTAAAAAGGCCAAAAAATAACACTTTCATTACTGAGAATATATTGAAGTCCTCAATGTTTTTACGAACATTTATGGAAAGGCTGATGCTAGAAAATAGTTCTGCAAATCCTGCTGACTGCGCCAATTATCTTTATATGAAACAAGACTGCTAACATAGTGGTATAATACATCGAATTAATAGAAGATGTTATAAATAAAGTGGTTTTGGTAGAATAAGACTAATGAACTGAATTTTCTCAGTCGTTGCTTTTGTTATTTTTTAATATAGGTAATAGTAATATTGATATTCTAAAAAAGTTTCACACTTTGTTTTTATTTTAAAATGAGTCAAATGGCTTCGTGTGGCGATAAAGTGATAGTGCAGAGGCAATTTCTCGCAAAACCGTGTTAAAGCCAGCAACATCCGCTTGATGCTACAGTTTCGAGTCCGAAGAGGCAATAATGTCAAAACATGCAAAAACGTCGTGCGTTAAACCCATGCAAATGCGAGTTGTTTGCTTTTTAATTTCGGTGCAAGTCCTCGGCATTCCTGTGGTTGTAAGATCGCATCGCTGGCAATCTGGATGTGTCGAATTTACGTGTAGTCTGTATTTAAATGTCGTCTTGTTCGGCGTTAAAGTTTCTGTTCGCGTATGTTATCGGACAAATCATTTCTTGCGTCCGATTTTCCTCGAAATCGTATCGGTGGCAGTTAGCGGTGAGTGGAAGAGAATACCACAGGCGAGGATCGATTGACATAAGAAATAAACTAGTAAAATTCTCTTCGGCAGGTAACTGTCAATAATGATGTCCGGACAAGCGAAGAGCGCGCTTGGCGATGCCTCATTTGGTCAGAACACGGGGAACAAGCCGCTTGGCCTTTCATGGCTCGCCTGCTTTACTTCATCTTGTGCGATATATGTTAATATGCAAATTGGATAATTAATGGATTGTAAGGATCAGGACGCGTGGGTTCTATCGCCATTAGATTAACGCGCGGTGAGGCTCTTTGTGGCCTCACGGTTGCGACACTACACCACCACCATTAGCTACTCCATGTGCATTGTTTAACTACGGATATTTATTACGCACGCTCTTATTTATATTTTGCAATTACACGCACTTATCGATTTAGTATTGATTTAATTGATTTATGCTGTCGAGGAGATAAGCGAAAGAAAGGAGAATAACTGCTCGACGACTTATTTTTCCTTGAAAACACAAATATTTTGGCGCCTACGACTTAATCATTCAGGAATTAATAAGTAAATAAAAACAGGCGCTCATTTACATTCATAAATATGCCAAGACTAATAAGGAAAATGGTTGGGATTATGGCATTTAACTTTACAGTAGCAGACGGCAATATTTGGAATAACAACTCAACGCATTCAACATTTTTCCAATAACACATTTTTTCTATTTTATTTTAAACTAAGGTATGTCAAAACATTCGGAAATATTTCATAAGACTAAAGTAAATGTTCTTTTAAAACATTAAATCCTCCTTTACAGCTTCTGAGTCTTAAAAAATGTTTTATAATTATATCACGATCCCTTTTTCTTCCCATTTATGATTCTTTTAACTCAGTAAGTGTGCATAAAATTGTACCATGTAAAATTTCCGTGGCTCCTGGCGACCCACACAAATTATGTCTCACACATTACACTTTATCCTTTTACAAGTATCTATCACATAGATATAATTATATAACATATAAGGGGTTGTTCATATAAATTATTTATTTGACTTAAAATTATATCAATTAAAAATTTAATAATTTTACAACAAAAGTTATAATTCGTCATTAAAAAACACTAAAACAATCTATGTAAAAAGTAGTTTTACCGGGTGCTCAAAAACCGACGCACCAATTCATTGGTATGTGATAGAGAATTGCTTACATATAAAAGTAAAAATATTTAAAAAACTCTTTGGATTAAAGTCATTGATAAATAACGAATTTTAAATAAATGATATGTGGCAACATTGTCTAACAGTCGTGATCGTTTGATAAGACGTCCTATTGTGGCACGAATGGTTCTGGAGCACGTCGAAGGAGTGCTCTAGTAAAATGAGTGCCACAATTAAGTCTTTGAAAACGAGTGTAATATACTATTTTTTCTACTTTCTATTTTTGTTGTTTGTTTTTGTTTAGTTTAATTTATCGAAATATGTTCAAACTATTTCCTCTTAATTTTGTTAACTATTCGGGTTTTATCAATAAACTTTGTGAAACTACTTTCGGATTCACAAGGAACATTTTGTGAAACCAAAGTAAAAAAAATATTTTTGAAACGGGTTCCTAGGAAATAATTCCCAGTGTTGGCACATCTACACATTGCGATTTTTTTAATAAATTTTATTTTTTGAAATTCAAAAAGTTGCTGAAGTCTGATAGTAAATTCAAAAATAATTATTAATCTTTTTATTAGAGAAACTTAGTGTGAAACAAAAAACAGTAAAAAATAATAAATACTGAAGAAGTTAACAAAATAAATTTGTAGCCCCAGAATTTTTAAAATATGACATCAAAAATTTTTTCAAGGTTTTTTCCGTAATCTGCTTCTCCACAACGTACCACTGAGTTGTGAGCCAGTTTTTGCGCACGCTGTATATTAGTAGCATTTCACTTTATAGTTTTCTTCCTTTTCCTACTTATCACTGGAGATTCGCGGCAAATTTATCATCAAAAATTCGTCAGTATTGCTTCTGACCATTTCCCTTTAAAGAATCCTTTTTTTTTCTTTTTCCAAATCTGTGCTTAAATTTTCGCTAACAAAGTCTAAGTGAGAGTCTGCATATTTCAGAGCTTTATACAGCGTGTCTCAAAATTGGCAAATTTCGAGTTCAGAACGTTGTAGAGAATCACTTCACTAGTCCAAATGTAGAAACAAATTAAAGATTCGTAAAGATACATTGGTTTGAAGGTGCACTTTGAATTGTAGGCAAAAATTTCAGTGTTTATTGTTATTTATGGTGTAGATGAGTGTGGAGAATAATAATGTAAAACAAGTTTTTTTAATTAGCTTTATTTTCCGTCTGATTTTTAAGAAAAATTACAAAAAATTCAGATTTTTTTTAACAATTCAAAGAGAGATCTTTAAACCAGTGTATGTTTGTGGAGAAGCCCCCAATCTTATTTTTTTTTTTTCTATATTAGGACTGCTGAAGTGATTCTTTACAATGCTCTGAACTTGGAATTCGCCAATTTTGAGACACCTGTAGGTATATAAGAAGAAAAATTTCACGAACGATTTCCTAATAATTTTCAACTTTTTTATCTTTTCATCACCTCAAATCGGTTTTAAAAGAAGACAAATACAACAAATATTGATTTAAGAAACATCATAAAAAATATAATTGTAATAATACGTGATAGCAGCACGTAACGTTGAAATCTAAATATTCATAATATTTTTATTTGAAGGAAAATTGTGTTGCAGACAGGGTTATTTATTATTAGTCATCTTCATTAAAATTATTGCTGACAATAAAATCATAAAATAATAAAATCATGCATTAATCGACAATTTGAGTCTAGACATTGGACTTGTGAATAAACTATGAAAACTGTAGTGTTTTCCAAATCGATTTTTTAAACGAACCAAATAAAACCGTTTAGTTCACCTATTTGATCGCTTTTGCAATCTTTACTCAACTGAGGTAAACAGAAAAGCGCATCGTTAGTCAGTTGAGAATAATTTATTATTGCGAGGTTTAATCGGACGTTTGGTTAATTTCTTGTCTTGAGTGTAAACGGTGTAGGAATTTTCGTTTAGGGTTTTACCAAATAATTTCTTGTGACGTTGTGAATACCTGCCCTGGACAAACAATAATTGTTACGAAATCGTTTTTTTGTGAATTGTGCCATTTTTAAATAAACAGATTCGATAATCAATCAGTCTATAATATGCCTGCCTTCCGCACACACAATATGCTTTTTAAAGTTATTGAAATAATACGTGAACATTGTGTTGGTGTTTTTCTTAGGTAAGCGCAAAGTTTAGTAGGTAAGTAAAATAAAATTTAACAATTCAATTTTGCATGAAAAAACAATCTTTACCGAACAATTTTAAAGGGTGAACCCGAAAACAAAATTTGTTTTACACTGGTGGGAGAATAGAAATTTGTGTTAAACTACTTCCGTATTACAAAATCTTAAAAAAAGTGATTTATTAGTGCGAATAAGTAATTCAGTGCGTCCGCGTCCTATTAAATGTAAATCGGTGTTACATAAAGTGGAGATAACCGTAAGTTGTGTTGTCGAAAGAAATGGGTGACTAGTAAAATCAGTTTAAATAATAACCTTCCATATACGGCAGTTGTCAGAAAACTCCGGCAAAGCGTTGAGGCAATCGCATATTCGAACGAATGCAGTGAGTTGCCGTGATCATTGTTGCAGAATTTAATCCCCATCGTTCGTTTTTCCACGCAATGGTAGTTCTCACAAGATACGCGGCAATAAAGTATGTGCTGTTTCGATATGCACGCCGCATCTCTTGTAGAATCCTCTTTATTTGCAATAATGGGCAACTAAACTCTCTCACAGCAGAGCCAAGCAGTCTGCAGCTACGTCCACAAGTCCTCTTATGGTCTTTCGGAAGCTGCAGCGACTTTGCAATGTTATAAGATACCTGTTGTTGTACATCAAAAGACATAAGCTGTCATCACAAACGTCCATCATCGCCCACCGAAGAATAACATTACGGCTTTACGGCGGTTGCCTTAATCGTGGTTTAAATCAAGCCTTGCCGGCTTTGCTCCAACAAATAACGCAATAAATCGACACTAGTTTAATAATTATGGAAAGGGGGTGATTTACTAAGTCTATTGTCGGTGCCAGGCCGTCTACCAAGACCAGCTTGTCGCCATTTACCACAAAAGGAGACTCGCAGTCCCCACAGATACTACAATTATAGATGGCCTTACTTACTTGCCTTACCTCACCAACAACTAGTTTATGACCATGTTTATTAATAGGATACAATGCGTTTCGAGAATTAATTATGCAATTACCGCAACAGCGCTGATTTATCGACTGTGCACATCCCAAATTACACTCCGACTTTTCCATTTTGTAGCTGTTTGATGGGGAATGCGCCTTAAATTTTGATGACTCTCTTTTAGTACTAATACCTCGCGTAAGTGTGACAGGAATAGTAACATTCCATAATCAAAGAGTTATTTATAACTGTTCAGGAATAGGGGGCCAAAAATATTTCCCATGTGTTGGCGTTCTTTGTGAAAAGTCGAAGGATTTGTTTGCAAATGACTAGGGAGAATTCTTCTCAGCCGGTGGCATTCGGCGGTCGAAGCTCGTCTCATCTTACGTTCCGTCGAGTCTCCTCATTTAAAATTTCAATCACGCAGAGCGTATTTATTCGCCACTTTGAAAAAATCCTTTAAAATATCCAATTAGTCGTTCGTAATGTGCAAGATAAGGTAGTTTTTCTGTAGCGTTTGCAGCGACATAAGCGACAGATAATCCTCGGCGGTAGCAAGCTGGTGGTGAAGACCACTTTTTTCGCGGGAAACGACTATGCGTACCGGCAAAACAATGTCCAGCGGTCAAAGGACTCAGTACGACCAGTACTCACAACCATTGTTTACTTTTATTTGTCGCATAAATAATTGTAACCTGTTATATGAGTCACAACTGATCTGATCGATTTTTTCGCCGCGACCATCATCGATGTTTCTTGCTGATTCCGCAAAACCTGATGGATATAAATAAAACTAACATCTGGTGGTGGATTTGTTTGGCTCGGTGCTCGGCTACCTAGAAACATCAGCAATAATCCTTGATGGATGTGTGAACGGCTGAAGGACGATGACTTACCGAGCTTTTTGCCCCGGCAAACTACCAGCTTCTCTTGAAGCTATTCCACATATATTGCCTTAAACGGTCGGACAATTTTAGATTTTACTCAAATTAATTCACTTAAAGAAAAAAAAAATATCAAAGTTTCGGTTAAAATTTTTATCCTTTGGCTCTGAAAGCAAGTGCCGGGGCAATAAAATATGCTTCTTTTTCACGCGATAATTATTAATTAGGGCCAGATCGCGCAGATGCTCGTTGAGTCCAGTTACAATAAATCAGCATAATAATTTATGATTCCTTTAAAGGTGCCGAAAAGTGTCGTAATACGGAAGGTACACGACTTTAATTGCACTTTCTGCCTGTGCTAATTAAATAAAATATTTATAACTCGACGCGATGAGGTACCGATTTTTTATTAAATAAAGTCCGTTGTTTTCCACATAATTTAATAGTTTTAATAGTAAAAAACAGCGAGTCTAACCTAAGTCAGTCCCTCAATAAGTCATCTTTCGCATATAAAAGCAAAGTTACAAACAACATAAATAAAAATAATCTGATTTACAACATATACACATGGATAAAAAATCTAAAATTTATATAAAAAATTAATTTAACCCTGGTTTACACAATCTGTACATAAATATTTACAAATTATCTACAAAAATGGATCTACAAGCTGCCAATGTCGTTAAAGCGTTTCAACTTCTCTGGGAATGGATCTTTGAATAATACAGGATCTGCTCGAAATTCGACCGATTTTAAAGGCATGCGGCCGAAAGCTTTCACGAATCTATCCACACACTGGGACCTCTCTATCATATGACCTTCGTCGGCCGACAGCATTTCATTATTGACACATTCCGGACATTTGAACTTTTTGCGAGGTGTAACCTGAAACCGAATACAATTTTGCAACTACCAAATTGTAAGAAGCAACTGCATTCAAATTGGTAGCTAGTAACCACATAACGCAGTTGTTCCCAGCCCAAGCAAAACAAACAAGGAAATTACAGAAAAATATTTTACAATAAAAAATAGTTTTCGCAAAAATTGTATGGAAAACTATAAAAATTACCCGAAAAACCATGTTTGTTGTATCGCAGCACTTCACTACGCTAGGTCCAAAAATCACTAAACTCGTCGAAAATGACCTTATTCTTGCTTGTTCTAGTATTTTCCACAAGATTATCAGTTAAAAACGCGATTAGTTCACAAAAGTGTGTTGGAAATAAACCGAATTAGACCAAAAATGGAGTTTAATTTGAATTTATCTAGTGTTTAAGCATGTTTTAGAGGTAAAAACTGTTTGTTTCTTCGAAAATCGCACTAGAATTACCTAAATTGTTTCGCTCGACATAGACCTGCTTTCTGGTATGATTAAACTATTCAGTTAAATTTTACTTTTTTTGTTTTAACTGACATTTAAATTTGCCTCCGTTAAAAATGATTACAGAAACTGGGCTTTAGTTCAGTTTTAAACAATACTTACTTATTTTAAAAACTATTGCCAAAACAAGGCCAAAAACACTACTATTATTGAAAAAACACTACTACTAACATTACTTTGCTCGTTTTTGGGCAAAAATTAACAAACAAAAAAAGCATTTAGTCAAAATTTTTTCATTTTTCTAATTTTTAAACACGTTTTTGAACGAATAATGCAAAATCTAGGGTGATTCAACAATGTCGAACAAACTTTCGTATGGTGATAACTGATAAAAGACGTTCAGTAAGCACAAAAATGAAGTCAGATTTTTTCACGCAACTTTTTTAAATAATATATATTTTTTTACTGTTTTCCTTAGTTGCTTAATAAAGCAAGTTTTAATTTATTGTCAAATTTACAAGTTTTAAATTGTTTTGCACATCATTAGACATTAATTGTTGATTTTTTTTCAACAGGTGTTTCTTTAAAGTTGCAAGAGCTGTCGTTTCCGCTTACTAAAGTAAAAAAAATATGATCTGAAGCATCAAAAAATTAATAAAAAAATTATCTTTAAAGACCAATATCTCGTGAGAAAAGGCTAAAAACAATTTTTTGTAATATATAAGAACTTTTGTTGATTTCTTTATCAGCACCCGAGAAATTGTACGGTACTTCTGAATCACCCTGTATTATCAATTTAAATAATAAATTATACGGACTGTTTATAAAAGAGTGTAGAATAGAATCTCAGGTGATTTTGAAATTTCAATTTGCCGCATTTAATTATTTTATTTATATGAAATTTCTAAAAAGTAGTACCAATTTTTATCTACTCAGGCAACCAGTAAAACCAAATTTTTCATATACTATAGCAACGTTTTCTTTGTACACCATTAAATTTTTATTATGATTACCCCAAACCGCAATGACCCTTCAAACTAATAACTCAGGCAAGCTTATTGTGTGATTTATTGCAGTCAGGCTGTAGTCTTTCAGACGAACTGATCGGTATTGTAAATATTTTCGGGTCACCCTTGTCAAAACATCTTGTCAAAAACATTGTTCGTTTTTTCTTGAAAGAAAACACTAAATTTTTAATATTTACTACGGCCCTACATTCATTTATAGGCAGATTGTATTTTTGATTAATTTCACAAAATTTCGCGATAATGGTATTATTAAATTTCGCATTTTTCGAATGTTTAACCACGTTTATGAAAAAAAAAAAACAAGTTTTTTTGAATTACTAAGTTAGATGGAATTGTAATTTATTGTTTGTTTCGCTCTATTTAGTTCTAATTTTTTTTAAATAAGCCTAAAAAACACAATAAACTGAATATGAATATTGCAATATGAAGTTCTTTTCACTTCATATTGCAATTTTTAAGCAAAATTAACAAAAATAAACACTCAAAATTTGGTGATACTTTTACCTCTCTAATGAAGCCTGCAATTAAAACCTGAAAAGTTTTTTGTGAGGTTTCGGGAAAATAGTCCAAAAATTACAAATTTAAAGAATTACATTATTTTTGCTTTTTGTTTTAGCACGTTCTCCAATCTTAATTTCGTTAAAAAAATCCGAAAAATCACCAAGTTAGATGGTGCTTTTGCCTGTTTCAAGCATGTAAGCGCGTAAATGTAAACCTTCAAGTTACTAAAAAGTGTTTAAACATGTCTTGGTAATTGGTAAAAACGGATAGAAATCTAGTTTTTAGCCTCATTCTAGTGTTTTTTTTATGTTCCTAATATTGGTCGTTTAGTCATAAAATAAATAATGGAACGTCAGTTTGCAAACTTTACATCTTACTGTCTCGTTATAAATTTGTGTTTCGGTGTAAAGTTGCAGCAAATAAAAAAAATTTTGAGGTGTCAGATCTTATGATTACAAATCAAAGAAGTAATTTATTTACCTTAATCGGTGGCTTATTTGTAACATTTGCAACTAGAAAATTCATGGCAATGTCCTCACAATTCATGTGCTCGTCTACCAACTCGCGAATGTTTGCTGGCATTGCTGTGGTGTACAGAAAGCTCCAATACTTGTGTAGGAAAGCTGCGCCAGTAAGAACCATCGAAATTTCATTGGTCCATTCCGATTCGTATTTCCAGCTGTTGGTAGCATTGTCCCACCTGTGAGTACGACTGGGAAAGCCTACGATCCGATCTGGAAACTCCCTCCAGACCTCATAACCGAACTCGACTTCGTCTGCCGTCAACATAACGATATCATCATCGATATGTAAAATGGCCTCAGTTTCGATCTCATTATACGGATAAAATCGATTAGATAATTTATTGGCACTTGTTCGAATGACTTTGACTGGCTTCTGTATTTGAGGAAACGAAGATACTGGAAAAAATAAATAAATAAAAGCGGAAGTGTAACTAGTTTTTGCTCACATGGCGGCGGACTTTTCTTTTGGTTGTTCCACACAACGATAACTTTCATAAGACTAGGAACTCGTGATAACCTATCGATCAAAGTGTAAAGACTATCAACTCGATCATACGTTAAAATAACCGCGGTAAAACCGTGCGATTTCGGTGCCGTCAACGGCAAAAACAGCGGATTTGTATTTTTCTCCTCTGGTCGAAGATTCCAATCGTCGTAAATTTTCGACCAGTGTGGATACACCCGATCCTGGATAATATCTAAAGTCGTGAGTGCAATTTTCTCAATGCTTGAGAAGTACGAATCGTAGAGGAATCGGCCAGTTTTTTGCATCTGTTTGATACGTTGAGGAGAAATTTTCTCGAGTACGTCCACTAAGGT
Organism: Tribolium castaneum; assembly: GCF_031307605.1. NCBI lineage: Eukaryota > Metazoa > Arthropoda > Insecta > Coleoptera > Tenebrionidae > Tribolium > Tribolium castaneum. The sequence goes on from NC_087397.1 coordinate 10,759,115, forward strand.
GTGTAAATAATTCTCCATGATGAAAACGGCGGCACGTTTCCAATCTATCACATTACTAAATGGCAACACTGCCCCGTCCATTACCACGACGGGGATACAATTGGCGGCCATCGCTTCCAATAAAGCGAATTGACCGATGCGTTCGCCTCGAAAAACGAGACAAAATGTGCTTTCGTGTAAAATCGCAGGATAATCCACCATTTCGTTTGAATTCTCCCTGCAACGTTTCGTGTAGTTGTGTCTATGGCAGGCGTCGAGGATTAAAAGCGAGTTGTGGCGCGATGATAGCTTCTGGAGAACTCCCAAGTAGTTGACGTCGAGGTTGAGTTGCGAAGACGTCACCAACCACGACCTAAAAAATTCAGTAATTACGTACAAACACTAACGAATTAGAAAAAGGAACACAATTTCATCAACAACATTATTGCACTCGGCTACACTATACTATTTTTTCGTGGATAAAATTGGTCCTTATTCACTTATACAGTAAACAGCTAAAGTGTACGGCGAACTAGGTAATGTCAAATTACTTTTTTGTTGAAAAATATACAACTCCATAATTTGTTTATTATTAGGGATACTTTTTCTTTTTTTAGTTTTTTTGTTGTACTTGATGAGTTGTATTACGTGGTAAAATCAAGACACGTATTTCTGATACATTCACATATACAGGTATCCCAGTATTAAAAAATATTAAAGTTATATTTTTTTAATGGGACACCCTATATTTTTTTATTTTTATATGTAGCTTCTACAGCCAAACTGTTATTGGTCGATATTGATTTGTTTTTGAAATAATTTGATTTCATGACAAAAAGACGCTTTAAAAAATACAAAAATGTAGGAATTTCAGAAAAGTAGGACTTTTATCATTTTAAAGAAGAAATTAAATAAAACTCTATTTTTTATTGTTGCATCTAAAAAACATTGAAATTGCATCTCTAGAAGCATTAACAGTTTAGTGTCTCATACTGATTACTCAAAAGATATTTATTTAACTTTAAACATTAAAAAATTGTTAACAATTCTCATTAGTCAAAAAGAGAAATTTTTAGCTAATAATAACTTTAATATTACCTTTAGCTCATTACACGTCATTTATTACAGTAAAACAACTAAAATTGTAATATTTATGGCAAATTATTAAATCCCCGTATAAACTCCAACAAATGGTCTGTGGTGGAGTTGTGGTGGAGTTGCTTTGGGTATGGTATGGTTTACTATGGTAACGACAATGCTCATGAATAATGTGCATTGTTGCTGCAATTAACTATTATTGAAGTCAAATAACGTTTTTAGTTATTATTTATTAATAATACGAGTGCGAAAACACAAGCTTAAAGTTCGAGGGCTGTCGTTATGCAACGAGCATATGCGAGTTGCATACCGAGACTCCCGACTTTTAGCGTTTTCGTATGAGTGTTATTAAATTTTCTTTGTTGTTCCATGTGCATGGAACATGTGAAACATGTTTGAAAATATTGTTTATAATCTAGAATTTAGATATTATAAAGAGGGTTTAAAATGTTATCAACAAAAAAAGTTATTAACTTTAGGCATTGGAGAATTTATGTTTTTGGATAGACAATTTAATAATCTTTGAGAAACAACAACAAAAAATAGGGTGTTCCATTTAACTTTATTCTTCGACACTGTCAAAATTTCGGATTTTTCTCCTGTGTAAGACAGTTTTGACAACTGTTTGGCATTTCTCAATACGAAACGTCAGATTATTTTTAACAGATTTTAAGCAATTTTAAACCTTGTTCAGTCTAATTCGAAGAATAAAATGTTGTATTCAACTTGTTTTCGTGTAAATCGGTTTATTTATTTCACCTCGTGGATGGTAAACCTCTCGTTATCACTCGAGGTTTAAAAAACCACTCGTGAAATAAAACGTCCGATTTACACTCAAACTCGTCGAATAAATAACTATTTTCAAATTATTCAACTTTAACAAACTTTTTTTTGCGTTTCTAATTGCAATGCGCTAAACAGTTGGTGCAAATGTAAGTTTGAACTTTTCCCTTTTACTTTTCTAGAATTCTTAGTTTTTGTGTAATACATTTAAAAAAAAGCGTGTTTTCGTCAAAAATACCTAATTGCAGTGGAGTCCGCTTATAACGTACCCGCTTATAAGAAACTTTCGGCTAAAACGTAAGACGTACTATTTTTCCATCACCGAAAATCTTTCCATAGGCTCAATGTAATTTTTTACCGATTATAGCGAATCCGCTTATAACGAACTAAATATGACTTAAAATGTGACGCAATTTTCCATTTATAACGAACTATTCTAAACTAAAAACATTATAACCAATAAAAACGTGCGTTTTTAAACATAATTACAGTTTGAATTTGCTAGTTGTACAAATATTTTATGATAGTAGTAGCTCAAAAGAAGTCAAAATAAATCAACTTGCTTTATCAGAACTTTTCCTACTTTTACTAATTTTTGAGATATAGGAGGTGCCACCGCCAGTTTGCGTCTTTTGAGTACTTTTTTTTACATGACTAATAGGTGGTGATATTTTAGCAAATGAAATTCAGTAGTATCATCATAAAAAAAAATCGATGCAAAATAAATTTTTCCTTTTTTTTTAAAGGGCTTGTTTTTCTGTGGCTGTTTTTGCTAAATTTAACTCAATGTAATAGATTTTGAAGAACTAAGCTCAGACACCAGATTGAAATTTTTGTTGGTCCCGAATTTATTCGCCGACCAAAACCAGACTCACCTGTATTTTAAAAACTAAAAAAAACTCAGTGTTTTTTATTACTGGAACAACCTGTATAATATATACCACAATAATTTTAAAATATGCAGCAAAAACGCAGCAATAATAAAAAAAGTTAATAATAAACAAGTTATGGACCTTTTTCGGATCGTTGGGTCAGGCAGTATATTTTCGTATACTGCTTATTAAAACATATTTTTAATTTAATTAATTTTTAATTTAATTTTTAAAATATTTTTCGAGTTATCGACGTTCGACTGTAACTTGAAGCCGAGTCGATCTAATACTAGAGTACAAAAAATCGAGTTATTGTATCCTAATAACTGGCATATCTAATTAATCTGGTCTAAAAGTATGATTTTCAACACTTCATATTTACCTTCGACGATGGTTAATATCCCCAGGTCTAGCGATTGGACTAAATAACGGTATCGAGACATCAAAATTCGTCCTAAATGAGTATTTATTGAAGTCAGCTCCAGCTATCAGAGCCTTTCCAGTGGCTAAGTCGACAACTGGGGAAAAATCAGGAGCATTTCCTGCTATCATATTGAAAATGAGATGATTTTCTCCATCATTCCAGCTAAAAAACAATTTACAAAAAAAAACCTTGGCAAACGGATGTCATAATAAAAGATCGGGAGGAAACATCGATCAATTTGGGAAACTGATACCGGTCTGTCAGTGCTACTGACGTCAATGGAAAACAATACAAACATTGTACACCAAAATGACGGCTTTTTCGCCGCTCAAATACGCAAAGAATTGCGAGGAGGATTATTAAGTTTCAAGGTTGCAGAACACTGCATACAAACAAAGTATTTAATCAGATAACTGGACAAACATTTGATTCATTATTATATTGACTGAGAAGTGATTAATTTACTGAAAATGTAAGTTCCGAAAATCTAAGTTTCTAATCACTCAATGAAATGTATTCGCAATTGTGCTCAGTTTCATACAAAATGTGTATAAATCCGGGTCTTAATCTTGCTAAACAAATTTTCTAATCTGCAGCTGAAAATAGAGTGAAGGTTACATTATCAATGTAAAATATTACAAATAACGCAAATATTACTGGACGAATGTGGGTCAATTTGTAAAAAATCGGGTAATCATTTCCATCAAATTCCACGCTTACTCAAATAAATAAAAAATATCGAATGCGCAAATTGCATTTTACTGCAAGGAACTGCATAATCGCACAACGGATATTATATCAAATTTATTCGACTTGAGCAAATAATGTATCTTAACATGAGATTTTAAAAATAGACGCATGCAAACCCCTTCTAAGAACACTTCACAAAGAACATTTACATCACGCGAAAGCCGTCCTTATTGCATGGTAAATATTTACCGAAGAATTTGTAAAGTAAATTAATACGAATAACACGATTTGGACAAACCAATAAATCACGTAATGTAGTGGTTGCCGAATTCTGGCGCCTCTTCACGCAATAAAACCGTCATAAACCTAATTAGAGCGCTCAATTGCTCTGTTGTTGAACTTGAATTAAATAAAAAGCTCGCCGTATAATTAGAAAGAAAACAAGGTTGTTCTGCGACATTTAAGTGCCAGTAATCGTTAAAGTGTTGTATTTACAAATAAATAAAGTAATCATGTTTATTTAAAATAATTAACTTACAAAGGCAAGCTTCTTAAAGCCTTTGAGGTGAGGTTTGGCCTGAGTCTTTCCTGGTTCAAGGTATCAATGGATGGAATGAAAATGCACGCTTCGTGCGGGTTAGCAGTGTAGTATTTGGAATTGACCACAGCCTGGAGTAAAGCTAAATATTCCTTCGACATGAGTTCAGTTGCAGGGACTCCCTGTTCATCTACGTATTTTTTCGGCGGGTAAACGTAAACGGCTATCCTGTCATGACCCGTGCGCCCACATTTGTAAATATTGAAGCAGTCCCAATGGGTGCATTCTGGGTTTCTCGGCGAGGCACTATCCCCTACCAATCTAAATTCGGGCAAGTTTCTGATGTTTACCAAAGTGATTTTCTTGAAGTTTGAAGACTCATCACCAATATTGATACGTAGTCTCGGTAAAACGGTGAACGTAGTTACAATCAGTACAATAAACACAAGAAAAAAGAAATTTTTGTATAAAGAAGTATTGTGGGTGTAGTTGTACACTTTCGATATTGCGATTTTTGTATGTATAGTCATTTTAGAGTAAAGATTAGCACTTTAGTTTGATGCGGCCCCTCGTCAAATACATGGCACAATTTATTTACTTTGGGATTTCGCACACTCGTCTAATTTAAGTCATGTTTAACACTACTTTGACGTTTCACTAATAAACATTATTTCGAGGTTAGGGCGCATAAAAAACAATTGATCCAACAGGATGGCAACACTTAGACGCGAAATCCCCGAGTAATGTGTTCGCCATCTCGCGACAAGCTTCTAAAATCCACCATTACAGATTCCTACCTCCGTAAATTTACTTCCTTTCAATTAAAATTCCATTTATTTTTATATAAAACTTAAGCATACAATACATTGGAAGTAAATTAAATTGTTACACAACAAAGTTGTTTTATTGTAATCAAAAACAGTTATTTAGAAACTGAAAACCACTTATTACGCCTACTCTGCTACATATCGCTACAACACACAAAATAAACCCAGATAAACCTCTTCAATGGTCTTTCTTTTTTGGTTTTTTAGGGTTTCTAGACCTGGATTTTGCCTTACACAACGGACAAATTGGTGCATTTCTGTGTATTTGTTGGTGGCAACTCAAACAGGACTTCATTGGAGGCGGTTGTTGCCTGTAAACATAAATAAAGTAAAAAATGCTTTGATTAAAAAAAAAAAAATTTTAATTGGCAACATTGAAAATCAAACTCAGTGTTGCCAACTTAATTTCAGAAGATCAGTACAGTAGAAGAGAATTTGGAGCACCTCAGATTAATGTCGGACCTGAATGTAGGTGTGGGTCCTGTGTGAGGCGACGGCGCCAGACCTCCAGGGCGTCCCGGCTCTGGCTTGTTTGTCACTAAACGTAGGGAATTTGGGGGTGGTAAAAATGTTGGTGGTAGAGGCGGCGCCAAGGAGCTGGTTGAGCTCTCATTGGGAGCTATTGGTCTAGTCCAGTCACTAGATTTGTTGTAACTTTGTGATTGGCTCTTGTTTGAATTGTAAAGCTGCGAAAATCGCCTGGAATTTTGTTATTAGTGTTTTTAAAGAAACGTATATCATAGGTGCTGTGAAACGTGACAAGTGAATGATTGGAATTTTCACAGCATGCTTGATACACGTAAACGAAATCATACTCTGGTGTTATGGCGGAACCTTCCTCTTCGTGAAGCTCAGGGAGAGGGTCTAAGCCTAAGCATTCCCTTCTTAATCGGTCAATTTCATTCTTAAGTGGGACATAATCCTCATGTAGTCTAACAGCGTAATTTAAAGACCTAGACCTGCTCTCCTCTGACTGCTTGATCACTCCTTCCATCTAAAAATTTAAAAAAGTAATACAATTTTTTTACAGGGAGAAGACGTGACTAACAGCATTTATATCGGCGTGTATTTGCCTTAATTCTTCCACATGTGACATTTTTTCTTGTAACAACAATTCCATTTCTTGTTTGTACTCTGACAGACATTTCTCCTCTTGGTCTTGAGACTCAATTTCAAGTATAAGACGGTTTTTTATCTTCTCGAGTTGGATTGTTTTAGCTCTGAGTGGCATTATTGATTTTTTAGATAAACAATCAGTAATTGTAGGAAAAAACATACCGAATTTCCTTGACGGCTTCTAATTTGGCATAAACTGAACGTTCATCCGTCGTAGAAGTCATTTTCACTACAGAATTTTAATTCTTTGATTATTGTTTACTTTAGGTTCCCGTTGTTTTCTCAACCCCTGACGGAAGCCATTTTGTTAATGGAAGGACACGATCATTTAAGCTTATACGATTTACGAACAAAGAAATGTAATTCACTCCAATAATAAAAACGCTGTTTGAAGTTACGTATTTTACTATTGTGTTTTCATTTGTATTTTTCAAGTACGAATAAAGAATAAGCAGTTTGGTTACTTTTACTTTTAGTGATTTTACGTCATGCTGGTGGCCTGCGATTAACTCCCAGAACCAGAATTGACGTAAAACGACTTGTCAGGTTCTCAAATTGTTGGTGTTTCCTCGAATATTTGTGATTTTGTTGTATTTCAACGGTTATAAGGACTTCTTTTCTCACTCAGTGCACAAACCGCCTGTTAATTTTGAAATAAGAATAATGAAGAGTCAACTTTTTGCACTATTCTTGATTATCAGCGTATGTCATGGGCAAAGTCATGGTAATTTCCTGGTTTTTTCACAAGTTGTACTATTTCTTCAAATAATTTTATCATTTACAGGCGATATTACTACTAAGAGCGCTATTATAATTAATAATCACACAGATCCGATTCCTCCAGTTACCGAAATACCACCAGGTCCTTCAGGAAACAACGTCACAACAACCATTTCTCCTAACTCAACTACAACTTCAACAACTCCTACAACCCCTACAAGTAAGTGCAAAAATTCAACACATTCTTAAAAACATGTATTTTTCTCACTTCCTGAATTACAAGTCTATATAAAGTTAAGCCAATATTTTATGAAGGGTTAATGATAGGTTGGTTATTTTCAGGGTCAGATAATATGACTAATATGTTTTTTGATACAGCAGCTATCTTTGTTTCTTGAGTTGTTGATTGAAATTTAATTTTTAGTTGTTGTAGATAACAATAAAACCAGATCTTATGAAAAACATTAAAGACCTTGAATATGTTAATAACGCAGTAACGTAATAAACCACTATGGACTGCATTTATCTTTCACATTGTTCATTTGATAAGTTGGAACACTGACCTCTAACCCAAGTTCATGTTTTTATTGTTACATGAGTTCATGGGTATTAACAAGGAACAACTTTATTTTTTGTAATCAGTGGCGATTATTTCTTGCCTGAAGCAGTGAAACAGTCTTCTATATAACAGAAGTTTTCGGCTTTGGTGCCATGTTACTTAAACTAATCAAATGCTTGCATACAATCGGTCACGTAAATACATAAGATAATGAAATAGTTATTTATCGTGCTTGGAAATTACAATTTCTCACATGTGGAATTTGTAACACGAGTGTATTGAGTGCTACCAGAATTGCAAATATTTCTTGTAATGAATATAATTTACTGTGCAGCTACAACGACACCTACAACGTCAACAACTACAACAACTGTTACACCAACAACCTCAACTAAACCAACAACTCCAACAACAAAGCCAACTACATCTACTGCTCCTACAACTTCTACCACTGCAAAAACAACAACGAAAACACCCACACCTTCACCTTCCTCCACTACAACAAAAGCAACCCCAACAACAAAATCGCCGGTAACAACAGCGGCTCCTACTCCAGCAAATAACCGGAAATTTGATGGTCCTAGTTTTGTTGGTGGAATCGTTTTAGCGTCTGGGTTAATGGCTATAGGTTTTGTCGCTTTCAAATTTTATAAAGCACGCACTGAGCTTAACTATCATACTCTGTAGAAGATAATACTAAGAAAAAATGTTTCTATTATTTTATGTGATAAAATCGAATTTTATGTACTCTCTTAGTTTGTTTCTTTCGTGTTATTGTTTTCGTGGATCAAAAATAGTGCAACTCAAGATTTATTGAATTCTGTCCGATAAAAGTGCTCTTAATAGAGTAGTTTAATTACTCAATTGAATTAATGAGGGTGCGCTAGTCGTAAGGTCTAGTTGTATACATTTATATTTTGTCAACATGTTAGGGGCGCGCCATGTTATTGTTTAAGTGAAAGTGATATTTTTGCAAAGGTTGTGCCCCCTAGATCAGAGTAATTTATAACAGTGTAGATAAACGCATAGACTAGTTTTTGAATTCTCATACACAGTGTTTTGATTTGGTGCACTTAATTTTAAGCAACCAACCAACTTTCTTCATGTTGTACATTACGTATATTGTCAGGCTTTTCTCAAATAAAGTTTGTTTACTTATTTCGTTTTTTTTTTCCTGAACCTCTTAATGGAAAAAGTGCCCTAAGGATCGATGTACTTATCTCAAATCATTAGCTGAAGCGAGGATGTACTAGACTAAGATCAGTTTAGCGATCAGGGGGAGCCATGATTGATTACAAGTCGAGTGTAGTTTTTCTTCAAGCTGAGTGACAGCGCGGTTTGTTGGACGGCTTTTTCACCAAAACCTTCGGGCAAATTGCTAAATTTATCAATAATTTTTTCCCCGTTTCCGGCGCATAAAGCGAACCGACGAGACCGAAAACAATTCGAAACGAACAAAGGTGAATTTGATGTTCTGACGGAAACGGTCGTCTCCAAGAAGGAAATCCGCCAAAGTCGACTTTCCGCATGATAAAACGCAATGGGGTTGTATTCCCATTTTTGGCGACATCTCTCTTCAGTTTTTCGGTTTTTAATAACAAGCTGTTGTCTCGCCTGGTAATTAAAGGGGAACGTCACTTTTCTAACGTCTAATTATCAGATGGAGATGTAAAGTTTAATTAAGTTTGGCCGCGTTTCGACGAGATATATTATAAGTTTGGGAAGGTACAATAATTCCATTTAGTTTTCTCATAAATTCGCAGCGAAGGGAACGAGTTCTGACGACTTTTTTGACCCTGTCACACTGCCTTAATTGAATATTATCTCACAGGAAATGGAAATATTAAACAAAGTTGCGGAATTATTTAGCGTTTCATTTCGCATTCACAATTGTTCACTTTTTGATAATTCTTTTATACAGGCTGTCTCAACGATCTGAAAAAGCTCCACAACTTATTTATTATTAGAGAAATTAACTTTTTGTTAGCTGTGTTTCTTCTGCATATTTTTAAAATATTGCGGTTTGTATACAAGGTGTTTCAATACTAAAAAAAAACACAAGTTGATGTCTTTTTTAATAAATTTTATTTCATTTTTGGACGCAGCTTTTAGTACTGATGATTTTGATTTAAACTTGTATTAATCGATTCTGCTTAGTTTTTGAAATAATTTGATTTTTTTTTGACAAAACCACATTTTATTTAAAAATTTACTAAACAAAAATGGAGGATCGTAAAAAAGTAGAACTTTCATCACTTTACAGGAAAAAGTTCAAACTTAAATCTGTTTAAATTGTTTAGGGCATTACAATTATAGCAACGTAGAAAAATTAAGAAGTTTGTTAAAACTTGAATAACTTGAAAAAGTTAAATGGCACACTCTGTTTTTTGTTTTTGCTTCTTAAAGATCTATCATACTGAAATTTTAGTTATTTTACTGTAATAAATTAGGAATAATGGCTTAAGGGTAACATTAATGTTATTATTATTAGGTGAAAATTTCACTTTTCGACTGAAACAATAGTTAATAATTTTTGTAATGTTTAAAGTTAAATATTTTTTGAGCAATTGGTAACTCACACTTAACTGTTAATGTTTTTAGAAATACAATTTAAAGGTCTTTTAGATGTAAAAATAAAAAATAATATAATAGTTATTCAACTGGCAACAAACCTCTTCAAGTTTTTGTCTTCTTGATATCAGTAAGCTAAAAAAATATATCTTTTAAATTTGAACATTTTTCTGTAAAATGGTAAAACTCCTACTTTTCTAGAATTCTTAATTTTTTGTACTTTTTTAAAAGCGTTTTTTGTCAAAAATTCAAATTATTTTAAAAACTAAACAAAATTGACTAATAATAACAATCTTTTTTAAAATCATCAGTGTTAAAAGATACAATCAAAAATGCAAAAAATACAAGATGTGTTATTAAAAAAAAACATAAGTTTATATGGTAGGTCATTTCGAAAACACTCTGTATACTTGAAAATAATTTTAGGTGAGTCAAGGCGTTAGTATCTACGGCTTTCGTAAAAGAAGATAAATTTTCTAACATTTAAAGGTAACTAATAGACTTTTTTACATCGCTGGGACACCTTGTATGTTATAATCTTCCGCTCCTTCTTTTTACTTAATACAATACAATATACAATACGGCCTCGATTATTCAAATCAAGTGCTTGCTTCCAGAATTCAAACACAAACCATTTTTTGAAAAAAAAAATGTTTTAAGCGGATTTTTTTTATTTCGATTTTTGTTATAATTTCCGAGAAAAACGCAAGAAAACTAGTTGAAATTTAACTTTTCAAAACCAATTACGACGAGCCTAATGGAGCTAGCGCAAGACTATTCTAAAGAAGGAATAATTTTGACGTAATGCTATGGAAAATGACCCGGAATCGATTGTCGAGCAAATCGCAGAATTTTTCAAGTTTTCAAGTTATCAAGGTCGCACTGTAACTAAAGCCCTGGTCCAGCGACAAAGAAAATGAGCTCGCTAAGCAGATAAAGTTCGTCATCATGAAGCGAAAATTGCGTAATTTACGAAAACGTAAATGACTTTCGCAGCATGAAGTCGTTAATCAAAGTAGATTGGTTAAAGGACAAAAGTTGCTTCTTCTATCGGAGCTTTTTGGATTACTGCGGCCTAAATAACTAGAACGGATAACGTGAAGAGATAATTTCCAAGGCTGGAAGTACGCGTAAACTTCTGAAGCTACTCAAAGATTTATATCTCGAACAAGTTTTGACAGAAAATTAATCATTATCATTATAAGTACCCCGGATACGTGTCTACTTTTACACTTCACTTGCAGTCAAGCTGTATTAACGTCCGTCGATGGAAATAAAACCGGATAGCAGCCACTTGGTTATTTATCAAATTTCTAAATGCCGCAGCGGCAACTTTACAACCACCTTCTTGATGATGAAAGTTGTATTGGTCGTTTTGCCACTAGAACATATCTTCTATAAATAACTACATCGACGGAATTTACCACCGGATTAAAGTTCGTTCGACGTTTGAGTGGCATCTCCGGAGCCTTTGTAATATTAAAATAGTTTTGTCGAATTGGGATGGAAATTTGGTATTCTTGCACACTATCCAAGCACGAAACACTTAACCAAGCGTGTTGTTTTCTTTGGTTCCTCTCCGAAATCTGTCGAGCTTTAATTGCATTAATGTATGCAAATGATTTTCATGCCAAGATAGATGTAAACAGCGGCGTTAGTGAGCCACGAAATGAGACAAGACATCGAAGCAGTTATTGGCGGTGCTCAAGACTCGCTTTTATTGCCATCACAACGGAATTACCCAACCAAGACATGCCATCATTAACGTCGAACCAATCCAGACCGTCCCAACTTTGCATTTACTCATTTGGTTAAAAACTCTCTACGAAATTGAAAAACTTTATACGACATTAAAAAATCGTGCCCCGAATGAAACACCAACACTGAACATTCTTTTTTATGTTAATTAGCAGATTCACTCTTGTTGAGGTATTTCGCCTCCATGATGGGGGTAACAGTTGTAAGTTTAATTATGGTTAGCTTCGGCAGATGTCTACACTGGCTTGTGGATCTGAAATACGAATCGGAGCGTGGAAAGCTCTGCGGATGACAGTTCTGTGAAAGTTTCACGACGGAAACGGAAGAAGTTGGGGTTGCTGGAATTCTGGAGAACAGTCAGAACGGAAGCTATGGATTCTTTCGTTTTAACGTAGAGAATTGGATTGTCCTGATTATGTCACATTTTTTTCTTAATTAAGAAAGTTAAGTTATAAGAGATTTGAACTTGAAGCAAAATTATCGTAAATCGTCCGTAAATATTTATCTTAATTAATTGGCTCTGATTTTAAGCCGCTCTTTGCGAAGTTGACGTCAGTGCATTAAAGTAAATATTTTCCTCCTTTGATAACTTTCCGCCATTCAGCTACTTTAAAAATGACTGGTATTTAAAGCGTTCGTTAGGTGTCTTCATAACACCAATTAAAAATTACGATGTTTATTTGGCTCTATAACCCGAACTTATAGCCGTAATGGACCATAAGAATATTAACGACACTTTGCCTAACTTTTCCGTACTCTCGAGAGAACTTTCAACGCTTATTGATTACACCATCTGCAAACATAAAGTTAGTGTTTTTAAAACAGCAAACTTGTTGCTACTTTCTTCATCTATTTTTAACCGAAAGACAGGAAAATGATAATAATAAAAGCGGAACTTTGCATTCATCATTCTCAAACCTAGCGGTTGTCCAAAGTGTACGTCGGTGTAAAATTGTTCACATCTTGAATGCATAATTCAGGAGGAGCTTCGACAGTGGCTTTAGCGGCGCGACGACACGTGACCAACGTTACGATTAGTTGTTAAACACGGACTGTCAATAGCTGCAACGACTTCCTTTACGATTACTTCGTGATACTACTGCAAGTGTAAACACTTTTAATAAATTATTTGCCCGGCGCCTCCACCATTTTTTAAAAATTTGAAACACCACCAAAGCTGCATTTGACTTAGGAAGAGTTTTCTTTTTGGTAATTTGCTGCAAAAAGGGTTTAATAGAGTCGGTTATGGAACTGCGAGACAAGCAGGAACCGTCTGCCTTCACGTGCTTTGACCGCAAAGGTCCGTGCATAGCGTCGTTTCTGCTCCCTTGCTGCTACGAATCCAATTTGCGGCAAATCAAAAGCTGCCCGTCATTCACCACGCAAACCGACACCAACAACCTCAGATATTACAAAGTTTACCGTATTCGCTAGGATGATAGAATTTTAATATTTGATTTGCTTTTTGTTTAACCGTGGAATTTTTATTAAAACTTTCAAATAAATTCCATAATTTTTATGAGGCTTGTCGCAATGGTTTAATAAGTAAAGCAAACAACAACCTTTAATTATTGTAATTAGAATGAATAACTTTCATTAGGGCTTATTCTATAAAAAAACACTAAGAGCCGGTTTACAGAATATTTTAATTGAATTTTAACCTGACATTTGTCAACGCATTTTAAATGGCAACTTACTTAATTCGAATTAGTTTAATTTTGAATTGAGTTTTAATTTGCTTTCTGTAAACCGACTCTTAAAATTCAAAGGCCGTTAATCGTTGTTGCTATAGAAATAACCAATAAAATCGCTAGATTTGTGGTTTTCAAGTGTATTAAATTCTGACAACCCGAAAAAAGCGTATCCCTATTATTTTGTATACATATTTTCAAATTATTTTTTTTTAATTGTATTGAATTTAATTCGAAGATAATATGGTCTTTCGAGCCGGATGTGAACCACCGACCATGATGAGATATTTTACCAATAGCGAATTGTGCCGCCCGATTTGAACTATTATTGATTTTGCTTTTGTCAAATTTTCGCTTAAAGATTATGTAGCAGAAGCCCCAAAGCTTTGGATATTACACGCTTCACAACGTTTCCATCAGAAATAGAGAGCTTTAGAGTATCACATTAATAAATTACTGCAGTAATTACGCTATGTTCACAAACTAAACTATTAACCAAGTGTGGAGTGCACAAAGCACATTTAAATCAATAAGATTGTAAATTAACAATTGACGAGTTCACTTTTGTTAGTCACGCGACCACAATTTGTGAAACGTTTGAAGAAAATTGACATCGACGAGGGATAATAGCAGGATCTACGATTATACTTATCAAAAGCTACCCCAGCTTGTCCTAAAGCGATTGCAACTAGTTTCACTTGAGTGACGTGCAGCTCGCGTGATTTTAGATTTTTAGACGCCCAAGAGGATATCAGAAAATTTAACGTCAGAACGGTGTTATTTGCACATAGGCTGCCAATCAAACCGACTTTACGACTGCAGCTTCTTAATCTAATTGTCTGCCGTCACAAATATAACGTTTTGATTCGTTCCAGCCACGGATAAATAGAAATATTTAGGTACTGAAATAGCGTTAATGTGTATGAATTTAATTAAAATTTTCATTGTATGCATTCCCCGAGGAATACTAATAAAACATCTCCCGCTGAAAAACTAAACTTTATGACCACGCATCTTTTATTTGCATAAAAGTTCAAACAAAGCACCTAAAAAAGAATATTCTGCAAATTACATGAAATTCAAATAATGCCGGCATAGCATCATTTCATAATTCCTTTCGGTGTCATATTCCGGCGCTTGAATCTCAAATATTTAGCTCGTTTTAATTTACTGTTTGAGTTTCTGTGTTTTAAGCAAACATAAAACCAGAATGTAGCCTTTGTATCCCTAAGCTTTGACGCAACTGTTCCTATTGGATTTCAAATAAACGGCCTTGCTCTTTAAACGATTTTTGATTATTGGTAAAAACTGATAGAAACAGTGCTCGTCCCCTTTTTGCTACACATTTTCAAGTCTATGGTCGTTGAAAGGAGCTTTAGAAAATGTCCTGTTTACTTAGTTGATGAACGTAGCATGGATTAAAACCATGAATGCACCTTTTCAAATTGTGAAGAGCAAGTAATCACGGCCTCTCTGAAACAAACCCAACGTTGCAGTGTAAAATAATTTCCTCTTTTGTTGCTAAAAGGGGCTCATAAGGATTAAATCGTTCACAGAGTAATTTGCGACGCATTTAAGTAATTAATTCCGTATTGTTTTGGTAATTTTTCGTGCAGGAGGAGTTTCTTTTCTGTTAGGACAGCCTAATTATATTCATGCGTCATGGGAGTTCCGATAACAAACTTATTTTCTTGCACGCATTTCGAGACTCCAATTTTGTAGGAAATTACATTCCTAATTTAAATAATCTTCTCATCATACACGCATAACCATCTGATCGATGAATTAAATTGAAATAAAATGCCGGAACTGTGACAGTTTTTCCAGCGCGAGCTGCAGCTGAAAAATAATTTTAATTAAAGATGTTTTCGTTCGTGTCTGAGACGTCGTCTCGGTATTAATAAGTCAGGTTAGTAAAAGGATATCACAATCCTGCACACGTTTTCCTGCAGCCTTCTGGTGGTGACATTGCTAAATTCGAACATTTAACAAAACGGACAACAAAAAAGACTTTAATAATATAAGTGAAACAAAAGGCGCGCGTAATTCCGGAATCACAGTCAGTGAAGACAATTCTGTTTGTTATTAGCCTTTATATTTCTCACTCTTCAAGGCATAATGGAATTAAATTAAAATGAACCTCTGGATTACATCCGATGTTTTCAACACTTTGCCGTTCCATTTCTCTTATTGTCTCTCCAACACGGGGAGATATTGTATCCCTCTTTCCGGTAATCGAAAGTTGACGTCAATTAATCTTCTCGATGCATACGCCAAGAAACGTGGGACTTGGAAGTTCGCAACGTGACCTTTTTGCGGAGTAGTCGAGCGAAAATCTAAAATACAGATGGCAAAGAAACGCACGATTTTTAATTTAAAGAGAAAAACTAAACGCTTTCCAGTCATCATTGTCTGCCGTAATTCGTTCTCTAAGAACACCCTTCAGTTTTGCGTTTGCTTTGTGAGATACTTTTTTCCGCTCGCAATTATATTCATTACTTCCGGCTTTGGCGCAGTAATGAATGTAATGTTGATTCTTTGAAGTCTTTAAACTTTATTTAACCAGCGTTTTGCGACAGATTGATGAGTGCAAGGGGAGAACACCGCGACTCGAGTACTTTTTGCATCATTTACCATTCAATTACAGTCCGGGACATTTCTATTTGGACATAAAAAATTTGAATTTTCTGACATTTATACGTATATTCAGCGTCTATGTGAACAAAAAATGTTCTCTCTCTCATTCTATGGTCCTTTAGCTTTAATAACAGGGACATTTTTTAAATTGGTAGCATTAGAAAATGACAGTAAACAGCTGACTGATGTAAACAATAACACAATAACAAAGGAAATGTTATAATTTTAATCTATATAACCAGTGGCTGCTTTAAAAGTGTGTACTAACGGGATAATAAAATATTTACGCAAGTATTTTTGAAGGTAGAAACATTACTTGTCATATAACAATTATAGATTATATGATGAGACGGGAATGGCACAACACAGAATTGCAGTCAGTGATTGTGCTGGAGAAAGCTGCTGCGACGTACTGACAGTACTGACTGTCGCTGGTTGTATGATTTGCGCAATTTGTGATATATTTTGTGTGAAAAACTGGAAAACAAAGTGCATACCTGCATAACCTCACTTATCGCAGTTTTGCACATTTTGATGATGGGAATTGCGGTTCAAGTAATTATGAGTTATAGATGGAGCTCACTGTTTACTTCAAAGTAAGTTCACGACATTTATTAATTAATTATTAAAAAAATCACAGATAGTGTTTATAATTTGCAGCTGAAGCCTTTTGGGTCCACTTTTTTCGTTGTTATTTCCTGGTAGCGACTCTTGTTTCAAGCAGAATGGGTGTACAGTTAAAAATAATCCCATAAAATTGTTAATATAACTCCGTTGCACTGGCATGGGGTATTTGAAAACTTACGTTTAACAAATACGTCACAAAGTCTCAGCCATCGTCGAAAAACATAATAAGGGCTTTATAACAACAAGCGCTTTCTGATTTTACTGTGGACGTGTGGAAGAATAGTGTGAAATATTGCGAAAAACCAACTTTTACTCTTGTTTACATTTTTGTACGTCTCTATCTGGGAGTAGTCGTCTTTTATAAAAAATATAGCCTACTAATAAAGGAAATTAAAGTGTTTTTATTTCTGTGTTGCCCCCAATTCCACTTTGCCCTTGCCTGATAATCAAGACACTGATAATGAAATTGGTGTAAGTGCATCGAATACAAACGTGTTGAATAGATGAATAAAAGAGAGACAACTGCTTTTTTCAAAAAGGCCATTTCAAATTTATTCAAAAAGCACAGCCCCATTGAAAAGGGTCCATTCACGATGAAGTTTGGCTTCCTGCATGACATAGGTCTCGGGCACCAATCTCACTGTAAATGGTCTAAATTGGTCTTGCATCTCTAAGACATGGACTCACTGAGAGCGACTTCTGCAGTAGGCTTGAGACCTGCCTGCCTGTCTCGCAACAATCTCTGCATTATGATTCCAAATCATTTTATAAAATGCTGTCAATTACAACTCATGATATGAGGCATGAGGCCGTCTCAGTGTATGTCTTGTGGTGTACATTGAAACTGTTTCTTAAAGAACCCATTCACAATGAGATCTGCTTTGCTACATGCGGCGCGACAGGACTCAAAGACTAATCCCAAAAGACACAAAAAAACTGACACAGTTTCATCATTTTAAGCCATTGACAGCTTCGAATGTTGGGGCAAAGGCTTGTCGCGAGGCAGGTTTCAGCCTTCCGCCAACGTCAGTCTCAGTGAAACCCTCTCAAAGTGATCTCAGCGAAAACCATTCACAATGAGATTGGTCTATGAGGCCTATGTCGTGCCGCATGCAGCGAGATATGTCTCATTGTTAATGAAAATAGGGCCTTTTTTGTTGTTTAAAGTCGTTTTTTAAAACTTTTGTGGCAAATTTTACTGATGTGGCAGAGAGGGGGCATGCAATTGGAACATGACGATGACTACCCTAAAAGGCACTTCGAGGCTTTTATGGCCTGTTTAATGCAAATTTCAACTTTAAACCTGACAGTCATACCAAGGTCAAACATAACCTCAACAGTACTCCAGCAACGGTACTTCAAAGCATTTGAAAGTTTCTCCATTTGTTTTTAAGTGTTCTAGTTGGTACATTTTGCTGTACTTTACTACAATAAAGAAATATTTAAATTTTTATTATTGTTTACATTTGTCATCTGTCAAACACATCAAACAACCAAGTTCCCTAAATTTGAGCTCTTATCTAGTTTTTGTGCTCTATATAGTCTCGCGTCAAGGTATGCGGTATGACGTATCTCATATAGAAATGTCCCGGACTATATATTTCATCGTTCCGCAAGATTCTTAATATCTTAACCGAGTCAAACGCACAAGCCAGGATTTTTCTGTTTTGTGTGCAATTCCAAAAATTGGTAATTCCTGATTTACCACCTCCCCTAAATTGTTAAATTGCGTTAGCGCCCCTTGGCGCAAATTTATTTCATCAGTTCGATCTCTCAAGTGATATGAAAGTAAATTGGTTCAATAAGTTTCAGCATCAGCGTCAAAAATTGAAGCCGACATTTAATTAATTTGTTATGGTGTCTAACACATGGTAAATAAGTGTGGTGGAAATTTGATTAGGCGCCTTATCAAGTGGTTGATGTAACGTAATTAAGAGCTGGTTGATAGAGCAACAAACTTGTTCAATCATTTCGCCCAAATACGGGGGTTGGCTCTTTTCTTCCTCGAGGAAACCAAAAGCGATACCAAAGCTCATGCGAATTCGCGCGTAAAATTTAAGTCTCGTTCATTTGAATGTGTTTAATTCCGACCGTCGAATTAAAGATATACATATAAAGCGTTCCTTTACAGCCCCATTACGCGGTGAATTTACACGGAAACGCTATTTGTTCCATTTAATGAGAATTAAATCTCATTTGTCGTTTGGTATTACTAATTCCGGACTTATTCGCGTGCTTGTCTGGAAGCGCTGATGAACTCGTCCTGTCTCTTTAATGAGTCTTTGATTCGGTTTTGCCTTTTTGGCAAAGAGCGAAAACTACCTCGAATCGACAAGACTGAAATAAAACTGAAAATAATCATAATTAATTGGTATAAAAAATCCAAAATAATTCAAAAAGTTATTTCTGCATAAATATTAAAATATTATTCTATCATCATATGGTTTTTGTAAGCTTACTATCAAAAAGGAAAAAATTAAAACACAGGTAACCGCATTTAACTCATTTTTACTTAAAATGCACTTAATGATTTTTATCTACCTTTCAGTCATAATAAACAATTTGTGAAATCAAAGTAGAAAATTGTATGGTAGCGCTCAGCTCCATTTGCGTGTGCGTCATCTGACATTTCTGTCACTACGTTTACATAGCAGGGGCATAGCGGTGACAAACTATCAAATATTTTTTGAGGTTGCGAAATGTTTAAATTATGAGTTGTTACAAAAAATACAGATTCACAAAACAAGAACTAATAAACGCAGAATCAAAAACCTAACGAAACGCAAATCACAAAACACAATAAACGAACAGAAAATACTTGCGATTAACACCGATAACACTTTCCACAACCATGCGACGACGTCTATAATTTACTGTCAATGACAGTTTGACAAATTCGTGACACTTGACGGTGTTGTCGAAGTGCACATGAAAATTAATGTTCAAGGATACCACCCTTAGATAGCCCTTAGCTGTTTAAATTTGCATTGTTTTTGATAATTTTTTATAGCTTTGTGTTGGTAATGAAAAAATGAAATTGATGACGCACACGCAAATCGAGCTGACCGCCACTATATATTATTATACAAGTTTAATAAGAGGTTTTATTGTGACACGAATGGTTTTAGAGCACGACGAAGGAGTGCTCCATTGAAATAAGTACCAGAATTAAGGCTTATAAAACGAGTGTAATATACTATTTATTTCTACTTTCTATTTTTGTTTTTGTATTTTTTGCTTGTTTTTGTTTAGTTTAACTTATCAAAATCTGTTTAAACTATTTCTTCATAATTTTGTTAATTATTCAGGCTTTATCAATAAACGACTTGATTTTCAGTGGAAAAATTCTAACCTAAAATTCACAAACTTCACTAATTTATTGGTTTCTTGAGCCCAACTTTATGTTCGCTGTGATCCATCACTTATAGTCTTTAATTAGACAACTGTTTGATAACACTTTGTAAAGAAAATTCAAATCTTTTTTACTTTTAATCCACTTTCAAATTCCAACAATAAACACTTTATACCACGAAAAACCGCAGAACCAAAGTGAACGCTAGTACTTACCACCACGTACTTTTAAAGTGATTCTCTCTAATGTAAGCAATTAACATTATACACGCAAAATTGTTAAACAATTCATTAAATGTCAATTAAATGTGGAATTACGAAAATTTCCTTACTGTTTTCGGCATAGTTCAAAAGTCATCACCAGAGGGCATCTAGTTAATTTGATTTCCGAATAATACACCTAGCTCAGCACTGCCAATCCAACTTCTAAAAATTCACTAAAAGGAGTTGCACAAACGTTATCTTTGTGATACTACTTTCAGTCACAATGAACAATTTGTGAAATCAGAGTAGAAAATAGTATATTATTATACGAGTTTTATAAGAGTTTCTATTGTGACACGAACGGTTTTAGAGCACGACGAAGGAGTGCTTCAGTAGAATAAGTGCCACAATTAAGTCTTTTAAAACGAGTGTAAGATACTATTTTTTTCTACTTTTTATTTTTGTTTTTGTTTTTGTTTAGTTTAACTTGTCAAAATCTGTTCAAACTATTTCTTCTTAATTTTATTAATTCTTCTAGCTTTATCAATAAACGACTTGACTCTGTTGACAGATCACACACTAAATTACAGTAATGAGTAAGACACTCAGCTCAGCACTCCCAAAACAACTTCTAAAAATTTACTAAAAGGAGGTGCACAAACGTTATCTTTGTGAACAATTTGTGAAACCAAAGTAGAAAATAGTATATTATTATACGAGTTTTATAAAACGTTCTAGTGGCACTCATTCTATTGGAGCACTCCTTCGTCGTGCTCCAAAACCAATCGTGCCACAATTAAGTCTTATAAAACGAGTCTAATATGCTATTTTTTCTATTTATTGTTTTTGTTGTTTGTTTTTATTTAGTGTAACTTATCAAAATTTGTGAAACCAAAGTAGAAAAAATTAATTGTGAACGCATTTTATCGCAGGAGAATTATTGCAGCAGGAATTACAAACCACCTTGAGTTTCGCTCCAGAATGTCCATTTTTTGTCATAGCGGCAAAGGTGTTCATTATTTAAGCCGCTCCTGACGGCGTATTTTTCAGCAGGACCCCAGAGAAAGCCGTCTAGTGTTAGGTACGCATCTTGTAGTTGCGTGGAGAATCATCCCCGAGCGGCTCGACGAGCATAACATATTAGGCACACGTGGGGCGAAATGAAACGCACTGTGTGATAAATGGCCAGGACCTGGTTCACATAGTAACGCTGCAACCCCGTGCATATTTTCGAAAAATTTTCGAAATTGGTGTGATCCTTCCACACCATTTGTTCCCTGCATTCGCAATGAATGAAGAATGTGTTTACACCACTTGACAAAGTGCGCGCATTTCGAATTTCGTTCCTTTCTTCTTGTTAGATGCAAATTGGTGGCGTCTAACAGCAAACGAGCGATATATAAAATATTTATGGCCGAGTTGAAAGCAAGGAAAATCCAATTTTCTTCTTTAAATATTTCTAACGCGAATGACAGTTATGTATACGGCACCACTCCAGCGCGTACTTTATTGCTAGTTACACATGTCTTGAAGAGCTCTCCCAGGAATCACAACAAATCCTTGAAATGCTAAAGCAATCGCAAATTTCGTATTTTGTCTCGAAGCGGGAAATAAATTATCGACGGATTCTTTAACGTAAGTCCGGGCCCGGAGTGTGTGGTCAGTAAAACAATGGCGGGTTTGATGCACAGCCACTCGGAAAATTGCAAAAACCTTGGCAGATCCCCGGCGATTACGACCGACAGGACCATCAGTCAACGGCTTAGGAGGTGTTGCGCCCATCCTTGAGTAATATATAGAAAACACCGGGAAATATTGAACAAGACTGCAGACGGAGCTTTATCACCTCTAATCTACCGTCATTACCGTGATTACGCCAAGAGGTGTTGACTCTGCAATCGTTATTACGCTCAGACTTTCTCTAGACAAACAATAATTTAAGCCCGGATTACAAATAAAAACAGAATCAAATTAATTAACTTGAGTTGTTGGATGTTTGTTGTTTTCAATAAATAATGAAACACGAGTAAATACTAATTTTTTGATTGGAAACAGGCGGGGCGACCTGATTGAATTCGCTCTAATACAATACTTTGCGACCCTTCGTAAATACCTTATTAAACATTTAAAGTTTAATTAATTACTCGAATTGGCACAAGAGAAAAGAAAAACGATCCTGTGACGGCAATTTTTACTAATCACGTGTTAATTAAACGCGAAACCCCTGTTAGAAAGTAAATTAAGTTTGTTAAGGCCTACAAAATGCTCCACAACCCTGCAAAAAATTTTTATTAGACTTGCAGGAAAAAGTGCGCCGGAACGAAGACGTATTACTTCGTCCCAATGAAGAGCTATTTATTAATACCGCTATAATCTCTTAGTTTGTGGTAATCTATCAATTTCTCGCTGTGAGAGCGACTTGTTTTTTTAATAATCCGACTTGAGACGCTGAAAGCTACTGAATATAACAAGAATACGACATTTGAGGCAATTGGAACGACCAGCAATCGGTTTATCTCCCCCGTATTTTCCGCAAAGTTTTGTTCTAACATCTCTTTAGGTTCAAAGTCTCATGTTAAAGTTCAATCTTATCAGATTAGATATCTTTGAGGTCATATCAAGCAATTTATTCGACGCTTCTGGATCTCATCATGAGATCTTCCGTTTTATTTCATATGGTAAATTGATTTTTCTTGCCTCTCTGACACGCTATCGCTAATATTTCTAATCTGGTAATAGAAATAGGGACAATAAAACCGACTCGGAAAACTTTAGCCCATAACAATCAAACGCTGTATAAACACACAGATCTGATCATTTCGGGCCATTTGTGCCGAGACGGGGTGGCATCGGAGAAATGAAACGAAATATGATTAATATTGCATTTTTTTCGAATGCTTTTGTGCACTCTTTCATATATCCAATTAATTAAAGACGTTGCAGAATCGCCGAGCTGGAGAATCAATTTTATTCATGAGTGGGTTCCGTCTATTATTGCCCATATCACTTTTATGACTCATTTTAACCAAATGGTATTAAAGAGCCACCCTATCGGAATGATCGTTTAAGGCAATTCTTTATTGCCCGAGTATTGATAGAAGCGATTTTCCCGTAATTTTTTAATATTGTAAACAAGTTGTGTTTACTGACAATTATTACAACAAATAATTGTTTATTTGTTTTACAATTTCAAAACTTATTACTGAAAATTGTAATTATGTATTGCGGTCGAACGAAATGCATGACAACAGATTCAACAGGAATTAAGTGGCAGTTCGTTGCTTGTTTGTTTAATAAATGATTGAAATTTCATTAAAACAATTTGTACGTTAAATAATTGAAGTAACTACATAATTTAGCAGGTATATAATAACAATAATTAATAAAGTTACATGATTAATTACTTCCAATTTCGATAACAAGGCGCTTGAAATTAACATGCAAATGCTATTTATTCATCAGCCGAGCAAACGCCGATGATATCATTACGTCTGGCGAGAAGCACATGAATTAATAACGCTGATACCCTCTCGACAGTCTCCCTCCCATATCTTTAGCTTTTTCCGGGAGCAACCATCTCGAGTAGCAGTGACACTCCCCGTACAAAACAAATAAGTTAAAATGTGGTGAGCCTCAGACGGGAAGTGGGTGGTTTTGTCTACCGGACTTCCGGACATCGGGGGCTGAACCGACGCCTCATATCTCACGCGGCGCCAGAGAGGCCCCGGGGGATCACCGCCACTTCTCAGGATACGATAGGTGTAAGTAAGTCTAGATGGACGTGTTTTCCGTCCTCGTGCGCCTCAAAGGATCAAACGGACTGGACCAAATGTATTCTTTTTCGTCGAATGGGAAAAATGGCAACGCTAGCAGGCATCAAACTTTAATTGAAATGCCCTCGGCGTCGCGACGACTTTGACTCAAACTTCCCCATGTTAAACATATTGAACAAAGGCACGTGGTGCTACAGCCTGCCTTGATTAAATTCTTGATAGTTGTATCGAATGTGCCTGTCAGAAGCAAAATATTCAAAAAATGAATCGTTCTGATTAAAAGTTCCACCAGCCAGGCTATTATAAAAGCGCTGCGCTGGCCGAAGAAATTTCTTTATCTGGGTAAGTCCACAATAAAATTGTGCAAGAATCCAATTAAGTGGCAATTTGAGAGTAGCTGGGCCCGGACTCGTTCTCGAAGATTTCTATAATTGGATTCGCGATAAGAACTTTACGAGTTAGATTCTATTAAATTAACAAATTATTGATATTAGCAAAATTTCGAAGATACGTATCGGAATAATTAGTTATCTCAGGAATTCGACTAGAGGGTGAACTAGAACTTCTCTTGTACAGTTATAACAAAGGGCGATTTAATGAGAAGGCGCGTCTTCGATCAAGGCATTATTAAGACACAGTCTGGTGAATTCGGAGCATCAGTTGTTGCTTGGGGCTTTGCGTAGGTGAGGCATTAGAGTGTTGCTCAAAGAACGATTTTTTCCGTAATGTCATTTACACCATATTGATCATACGTAGACGCGTGTTGGGAGATGAGATTGTATCACGGTTGTTTCGGTCTGAATCTGAAATATTATAGGCACTTGTAAGGGGGACTCCGTACATTCGCAGATATATTGAACATTTTATCAAAGGCAAGATGCATTCTTTCAAATTTCCTCTTACGCACGTTTCGAGACGAACATTCCTTGTCCTTTTTCTCTCACTTTGAAGAATAAATTACAACTTTATCGATTCATACATTTCAAGTTTTCAATCTTGCATAGAATTTCGGCTGAAAGGAACAAGTGACAGGAGCGTTTAAAGTCCAATTTATTTAACTTTTTTAATTTGCCCCTTTCGGGATAATGAACCGAGAATGAATAACTAATACGTAACCTAAGCAGATCCATCAAGTCTAATAACTTGAACAAAAATTAATCACGCCATCAACTGGGAGAAGTGAATCCATTATCTATACAATATGCGAGAGGCTGTGTGGACTAAGACAAATACCTCTTCTGCCAAACGGAAGCGAAATTAATAAATAAAGCCTCCGAGTCTATCCACCGACTGTCGACGCTATTCAAAGCCGAACCCTTAGCTTTTTATCTATTCATTAGGGCTAATTTGTTTGAGCGTGAAAAACTGAAGTATTATTTGTTGCACTCACTCAGGACCAGTGAATATTCGGGCCGATCCGAGTTTTCTATTTCCATATATTGTCGAACCCTCGTCTCGGCACGATCTTATGATCTGAAAGTTTATAGTGGTGTCTGATTTATTTGGGCGTGTTTATAGGCTGCGAATATTAGATGGTTTTGTATACGACCGGCTTATATTAAGGGAAAGTGAAGTCGTAAAGTTAATATGAGACAAGGGTTGTAAAAAAAATCCAAGTCCTACTGAAAATTTAATTCGGCGAGGATTAAGTCGAGTTTGATAATGGCAGCAAAAGTCTGATACTAGGCGCCGTAAAGTTATCTCAAGTTCTGAATTATTTGTCGTGCGTCGCCATTATGGAAATTCTTCTGAAATACTGGCAGATAAATGGGGCAAATGGTCCGAAAAACGTCGTAAAGATTCGCTTCCACCTTTTAAATTTACGTATGTGATGCCGCTAACTGCTCTATGTCGGAATAAATTGCGGCCCCTTTTTCATATAGGGCCATGTTAATGCTTATTTCAAGCCGTTTAATAAATTTCGAACAAATTACTCAAAAATTGAGCCGAAACCGAATTACATTCTTCGCGAGTTTGCTGAAAGAAGTTGTAACAAGTTGCCCCAAATGCGTTATCTTATTACGATAACTCCATTTTAAATCTTCGAAGCAAATTGAATTAAAACTGAAGTTGTTAAAAAGTTTGCAAAGCGGTATTAAGACCATTCGTACGTATACTTTACACTTTTTTAATTTATTCGAGCTGACGCTCTCCTGTTTCTTTACACAGTTTACTGAATTGATTTGAAAACTTGCCTTATGGGGATAGAGTTGGTAACAACATGAAGCGTTTGCGTTACGTTATGGGTTAATGTTGGAGTGGATAAATGCTTTTAGTGGTGGAATTACGTGAAGTTTGTGGTGTTACCGGCCACAATCACATTATCAAACTATTGCCTTAATCGAGGAGCGTAAACTTACTGGAATTAAAGCCCAGTTCATCTGACCCATTTAACATAATTAGTCTTACTGGTTTAGATTAACTCTTGTTTTGAACTGTTTGAAGAAGGTGATTAGAGTTTAGTTGAGCGCTTAATTTATGACAGACATCTCAAATTTGGAAACGCGTCGCATTATTTGCATGTCAAAGACGTGCCTTAAGAGTGCATTTGTTGCATTTGCAACAAAGTGCGCTAATTTAAATTTTAAGAAAGTCTATGTGTCTCACATGGCAATTCTCTCAAGTCTGTTTCTTCTCCGCTAAATATTAAGTAGGTTGGAAAAGATAAAAGCTGGCCTGTTGAACGGTGCTAATGCTAAATAAGCAAGCAGCGTCGAATAAATATTGCGACAGATAAAATTTTAATTTTGATAAATATTAAAGAAAGGGCTGAATTTGTTGATGAAAAGCCAGCGCCCCTCTTCGTATTTCTTCATTTCCACACATGAAAAATAGGAGATTTGATGTTTATTTACCTTCGTGACGGAATACATCAGAGGCACAAATACGCCGCAATTCATCGCTAATGGAGCCGGCGCTTAACTTTTTTGCTTTTTCTCGGATAAGTGCTTTTCAGCAAATTTATGTATTGACTTAGGTTACAAATTGAAATGTGCTTTTTCAATTCGCTGCTTGATTTAATATGCCTGTGCTCTTATTCAAACACTCGGGTGCATTAGTGACAGCCCAATATTGCTCAATTCGGCGCAGAAGCGTCTGGAATCTGCGACAGGAGGTGTAAATATTTTTTGAGATAATAAAGCGACGCTCATGTAAAAATGACGCCTCCGATCTGGAAATATACAGATAGCGAATTTAATTATCAGAGCTGCAGGACCAAACAAATTAAGCACCTTGTCAATTCCAAAGCTCAAAAACGAATGTTTGGTTTCGGTCTAGCCACATTTGTGTGCTTTATCCTCAATAACATTCAGTGAACAAACAGTAGTACACTTTTACGTGACTGATTTCGTTCGCATTTGCTTGTCTATGAATAATTCCTGAAATCACCTGAACGAATTAAATTAGTTTGTGACTGAAAAATTTACGAAATTGCGATGCACTCAGACGACACTCCTGCTTGGGGTGCGTCTGTTTTAGAGGAGTGAAACATTTCATCTTGTCTGAGATACATTCTTCGGCCTGACTACAAATGGCTAAAAATTCATTTGTTTTTCGCTGAAACCACTAAAACTTTTCTGACGCGGGAATACAAATGTTGAGTGGAAAATTCACTTAGTATGCCTATTGTTTTCCCTATTTCCGCGGTAGAAAAATTGGAACATTTTAGCGCCCGTTCACATGTTGATACACACGTCCCGAAAATTACGGAAAAATGTGCCACCGCATGTGATTCATCTTTCTTTCGTCGGTCGAGGAACAATAAAATTTATAGTGGCCGCAGTTCGATAATAATAAATATCTCTTTTGCTCTTGCAGCATTTGCGTCGTTTTTGCGGCACATTTGTTATGCTTTCGATTTTATTTTAGTTCTGGCGTTTCCAAATTTATTTCAAATCCTCCCTCGCGCTATATTTCTCCATCGGACGAAAAAACGCAACGATTGGCATGATAATGCACAATAAAACACTGCGAGGGGACGTGGCGAGGATAAAAGGATTGCACAAACAAATTGGCTAATTCTTGGATTCGACTGGAAATTAATGACGTTTACTTGCAATCTTTACATTGAGAGCAAGATCGGATTACGGTTTGCTTCACACAGGACGATTGCACTTTTTCTCTTCCGCTTTAATCGCTTTTCCAGTCTATAAACAAAATGAATTGCCGCTTCAAAGCCACTTGAACGATAAACGCGTTTAGGCAATACGGAAACGCCATTTTATTCAAATGATATTAATACACCTGCTTATCAGCAACTTTGCCAGGCTTTCATTGGCTCAAGCCATTCACAAGATTATCGCGAGCTTTCAAAAACACCCTAATTAATTTTAATTAGTACTAAAACTCCCAATACATGCGCTTCCCTTTGCTCTCATGTCATTATAACCAAAAGTTGCGCTCTTTTGAGCTGAAGAACCAAAAAAGCTCCTCGCTTTATTTGCTCCAATGACTTTAACCCCCCGAGTAATCTATGTATATGTCGTAGGCTAATAGTAAAATTAGGCGTATTATAATAAGTCTAGTCATATTGTCACTTACGCGGAAATCGGGTCAGTTTGTTATTACCTAATATTCTGTAACAAAAGTTATGTTTCGAAAAGAGGTCTCGGTTGCAATGTCGTTCATGAATGGATCACTAGAACGTCATCAATACTATCGGTTCAGCTTTTCGAAACATAATAAAAACGCGGAATATTGGAAAGTCCAGTTGAGTCCTGTTGAGTCCTGCTTAGTGCCGTTTAGTCTTGTTACGACGTGGTTATTTGTGGTACCCAGAGTGACATGTGCCCCAGAACGTATTTTTATCCAATCTCATTTTTTGTAAATAAACCTTTTGATACAAAAACCACCCACATGACTTTTGATCCCACCCCGTGACAAATGGTGGAGGCGCCCTTGGGACAAATGGTGGAGGCACCGTTGTGACAATATTGTAAACAACTGGGCAAATTGTAAATGAATGAATAAATGTCGGTTGTTATAATGGGACTAAAAATTTCAGGCGTTTTTGTCTTATTTTAAAATACCTGTGTTTTTTTACAATACGACTGAAACCAATCCGAATTATTTAGGCGTATTATAATGCGCAAGTCAGTACTACTGAAATTTATACTTTGAACATTAAATTTATACTATAAATTATCGTTTTAAAATGCTGGAAGACACAGAAAGCAATGTCTTCATTAATAAAGAATTGTATTATCAAGAACTACAAAAATTTTCCAGTGGCAACTGATAAGTATATAAAAAAATAAGCTTAAAAACAAAATACTACAGGGTGAATTGATAGTTGTGTAAATAGGTATTTTAGAGGGTAATAGCAGTGGAGAACTCAAAACAAGTGAAAATAACAACTTGACTTATCAGAATGTTTACAGTTCTTGAGATATAAAAATATTTTTATTAACGAATAAATTTAAAATGTTTGATTGTTTTTTTCATTCTTTTACAAAACGACTGAATGTAATCACTTAATCAGTCATTTTCTAAGTGGACAACATTAAAATCATTTTACATTAAGACGAAAACTTGTTAGGCGTTTTATAAAATATTCAGTCGCATTGTAAAAACCCTGCATTTATTTATTCATTTTCAATTAACCCAGGAATTTACAATATGACTAGGCTTTTTATAATACGCCTGATTTATCTTCTGCGTACAGAGTGTATCAGAAATACGTGTGTTAATTTTAACACGTAATAAAACTCATCAAATAAAACTTTTCTATATAACATTTTGCAAAATTTTTATTTATAATTTTCACTGTTTTCCTCCTGTCTTTTGTGTAAACGAGCCGGTCATTGTTTAATAATTAGTTTATATTCATAGCAACAATTGTCATTGTTGTTTTAATTGTTTAAATTGATCGATTCTATCACAACGAAAATAGTTCGGCTCTTTTATTTCTGTACCCATAGGCGGATACAAGTTTCTGTATGTTATCTTTTTCCAAATTTTAAGTTAATTTGCGATTTTTTTATTGAAAAATTACAAATAGAAAAGATGTTTCATTTGCTGAGCTTTGTTATCTGTTAAAATTAAGACACGTATTTCTGATACACCTTGTATATAAAATTGCTTGTCCCGACTGACACAGTCTAAACGGCTAAGTATGAAAACCTGAAATTTTCATTATAGGTAGCTTTTATAATGTAGGTATGTACTAAGAAAGGATTTTTAGAAAATCAGAGGTTAAATGGGGTGTTAAATTTTGAATAAAAATTCGTTTTTTTTAAGTTATATTCTTGATAATTAGTATTTGGGCTTTCGGTTAAAAAAAAAAGACGTGTTTCAGGATTTTTGAAAAATTAGCTTCTAAGAGAGTTAAATAGGGTGTAAAAATTTTAATAAATAAAAATCTGCCATTTTTAAAGTTATATTCTTAAAAATTAGTATTTGGACTTTCGGTTAAAAAAGAAAAAACTTGTTTTAGGATTTTTGGAAAATTACCCCCTAAAGGGGTTAAATGAGTGTCAAAATTTGAATAAAAATCCGTCATTTTTAAAGTTATATATTGTTGAAAATTATTATTTGGGAATCGGTAATAAAGAAAAAAAAACGTGTTTTAAAATTTTCGAAAAATCAACACCTAAAGAAGTTAAAGCGTAATAAAATTTGTATAAAAATCCATAATTTTTGAATTTACATTAATTAAAGTTGACATTTGGGTTTTCAGTGAAAATTAAAAAAACACTATTTTAGTTTGAAATACTAACCCTAAGAGGGTTGAACATGGGTTGGAATTTGTATAAAAATCCGTAATTTTTATTTTTTATCAATGCAATTGGTACCTGAGCTTTTGTTAAAAATGAAAAACTTGTGTTTAAGAACATTTGGAATTTCTACCTCTAAGTGAGGTATATAAAAATCCGATATTTTTGAAATGATATCTATAGTATTTGGGCATTCGGTGAAAAATAAAGAAACAAGTATTTTATTATTTTTAAAAATTCTACTTCCAAAGAAGGTTAACATAAAAATCCGTCTGTTTAAAGCTTAATTCATGAAAAATGGTGTTCAATCTTAAGATTAAAAATAAAAAAGACGTGTTTTTAGATTTTGAAAGTTTTACCCCCAAAAGGGTTGAATATAAAAATCAGTCATTTTAGAGTTATAGCCAAAAAAAAAGATAATTGGGCGTTCGTTTAAAAATAAAAACGCGTGTCTTAGGTTTGTTGAAAATTTTACTTCAAGAAAGTTAAACAAAAAGCTCCTTCATTGTTGAAGTTATACGTTTAAAAAATTCTTTGTTGTTGAAGTTATACATATCAATATCTTGGACATTCGGTTAAAAAGGAAGAGGCGTATATTTCAGCATTTTTAGAAATTCCACCCTCAAAGACGTTAAATGTAAAACTCCTTCATTTTTAAAGTTAAATCCAAGAGAATAGTCATATAGACTTATGGTTAAAAATAAAGAATGTGTTTCAGAATTTTTGAAAATTACATCCACAAGAGGGTTAAAACGAGATTGAGTTTGTTTGCAATTATGAGAAAAAAACACAAAATTTTACGCGGATTCGCATCAGGTCACGGTTTTAAAGTTCACAATAAAATGTTGTGTTTCTACTATTTGTTATAAGTTATGTATTGTTTTTCTGTGTTTCAAAATGGTTGTGGCCATGCGTGCAAAGCCGTGGACAACAGCTAGTCAGTTACAATTATATAAAGCTTAAAAACAATTTTAATTTTTAGTTGGACGGAGAGTAAATTTGGTCTGAATTTTGGGCTGAATTTTGTGTTGAGAGGTATCAGTTTAATTTATCTGGAGTGTGCACTTTGGAGACCACATATCTGTAATGTATTCAAGTGTTTACCCGGACGCATTACAAATTTCACTCCTTTTCCGGGCTAAAAGCGGACAGAGCCTGTTTAATTTAGCAAAGTGCATTGTGATCACAGTTAAGAAAATCCATTTGCAAGGTTTTGTTGACAAGTCTGAGTACGCACCGCGCGCCGAAAATTCTATTTTGTGAAAAACGCGGAACAATTCTCTCAGGAGATTAGGCAGTAATAAATAATGTAGAAGGGGCGATTGAGCAATAAAAACATTATATATGCAAAATATATGCTCTTACGAATCCGCGCCGCGAAAAATTCCGCAATAGAAGGGAAATGAAATTATATTTCTTCATAAGACGTCCCTCGACGGCATTTGTCTGGCGGAGGAGTTTAAGATTTTTTCTTCCGGGTTTTATTCCGCTTTTATTCATGAGTGTTTTTTAAAAACATCTTCGCTTGCAATAAAAGATGCATAAATAGTCGGCGGCCTTTGTTGCGTCCTCTCTCCGCGTTAATGTTTTCGACGCGATTCCCCAACCCCCTGATTAAATCACCGCCCCATTACTTATGCAAAATCTTATATTCAATTTGCAGACACCCCAATGAAACCTGAGCTCGAAATTAAAATTGTAATGAACTATTATAAAACGTAATTCTTGGTAGCTTTGCAAAAATTACACTCGAAACGTTATCATTCAGAAAGCAAATCCTTGAACTGAATCGAATTTGTTGCAAAAAATATGTTTTTGCCTTCGTGTTAACGTCACTTCACGTCGCGTCCTGCGACATGAGCATTAAAATCCAGAATAAAAGACCAAACTCGTGTCAAAAACACCAACGACAAACAATAGAACAGCGCGAAATGCTGCAAAAAGGGTCCTGACACTTCACCACTCCCAAGGTGTCAGCGGGACCAGCTAATTACAACTTTTCCCCAAATACGGCACACGTATCATCGTTTTATTCTTTTTTTTTTCGTTCAAGACGGTTTTACATATCCCGAAAGAAAGTAAGAATTCATCATTTCCAAAGCTCCAGTTTACTCACTTATGCAAAGTATGAAGGATTTCTGGAATCAGCGTGAAATAAAAATGAAATAAGGGTAATGCTCCACGCATCTTTGCCAGATTTCTGTTCCTCTCGCAAAGAGGGTTAGCTCAGTCTTGCAGCTTATAAAAATTACCTTAAATTTTCCGAAATGCACAGACATTTGGGTGCTTTTAGGTTTCTCGCCCATTGTTTAACTATAAAAGCAATAAATCGCGTTGCGTCTTGCGTTATTATCCAGGACGTAAACTGTGTCCCTTTTTCCTATCTTTTAAGTAAATAGCTGTGTTCGCGCTTGATTAAAAATTCTCTTGGTGGCTTATCTCAAAATAATGGCTTGTAAGAAGTGCCAAAACGATATAAAAATCCGTTTACTAGCTCATGCATATTTTTGCATTTCGGTTTGTTATCGTGATGATAAAACCGTCCAGAAGTGGACCCGTTTCACAAAGGTGGAATTTCCCGTTAGCCAAGCTAGTGCATTTATTATTTACACGACATGAGTCTATTAAGTGCATCGGCATTCGTCGCACGCACCGCGTTCATATTTAACGGGAGCAATGCAAGTAATTCGCTGAATAATAAATACAGGCCAGGTAATGTATTGCCCGCGGAGAATTTTATGTTGACGGGGAAAAAATCGTCGCTCTGCTCCTACCGGCTCCCCTATGAAGTGCTGCGTTTATTGATGTTGACGCTCACAACGATGGCCACCAAGATTAATACTTAAAACCCTCACGGTTAATTGTTTCTAAAAAGCGGCGCTGTTGCATATTTAAAGATTTCAATATCAGTTTATTTTAAAAAACTACCTTTTGTGCTTTTGTAATCGTAATTAGTTGTTTAACAACGGCGGCTGCATGTTTTATGGCGTCTGAAACATGACAATATCTTCCACCGTTTCGAGAATCTATAGCGCAAATATTCTGTTATCGCCGGTATTTCTGCCGTTTGGAATATGTATTGCACGACACAAGTCGCAAAACAAAGCATCATTTCTGAATTTATAAAGTTACGATAGCGATTCAGCGACGTGCGCGTTTTATTTCTCCTCTTCGACTGCTTCCAAGATATTGCATATTTGAAAAGCTGAATATTATTGTATCGTTTTCTAATTCAGAACTGAACGTTCATCCGCAAACACACTTCCACAAATTTCAATACGGAACACGTCCATCCTTATTTGTACACGGTGCTTTTCTTTCTCAAGAAAAATTCGGGAAAACGGCAGACGTGGTCATAAATTCCTTATCTTTTGCCTGTTCACAAAATAGTGACCACGCAAGGTCTCCGACAATTTTCTGTTCTTAATAAATCCCGTTAGCGCCCTTTTGTGCAAACTTCGGACATGACCCCTGCCATATTTTACCGCATTGCGAGCTTATCGCAATAAAATATCGTTTGACCTTGAATTGGATGGGATCAGCGGAGGATATGAACCGCAAAGCGCTATTTGGTGTTTTGTTTTATTACATTGCTCAAATCTCTAATGTTCTATGCCAAATTTAGGGATAAAACTTAAGAGAGCTTTTCGTATTTCATCCAGAGCTTCGCATTTTTCACAACTTTTGGCAGCAATTTAGAGATGCATTTTAAAGCCGCGCTCAGGTAAGTAATATTGAGTTTAGAAGCTAACAGAATAAATAGTGTGGAAGCCACTCTTCGTTTTTTAACACCTGCAGCTTTTGTTAAATTGGTGTGGTACGAAAATTGAATTGAACCCAATTTTTGTACACCCAAGAAAATCGCGGCTTCTAATAAAATAAAAGTCCTGAAATTTTACACACCAGTCTGTACATTGATAAAAACCGTTTTCGATTTTTATTAAATTTTTTTGTTAATAAATAAAGTCGTAGCAATTTTGTGAGTTTTTGAGCATTAACTGTTAATTTAACTACAAAGTTATTAGACCAAATAAATCCTTACCTGTTAGCCCATCGAAGGCTGGTATCAGAATTATAAATTTTTACTTGGTTAGTAAAATAATCGGTCTTTTTTATTTAGACGCAAACCAGACGCGTGATTTATTAGAAGATGGTATAATTTGCCAACAAAAGGATCAGTTACCAGTAGCCGACCTTTTTGAAGCCCCTTATTTACAGTCTTGCAACAAAACTGATGCCTGCATTGAAATATCCCAACGAAATCTTTTACAATCTTACTCAAATTACAGTTCACATTGTCACCTAAATTTACGACGTCACAAGTAGCAACTCATAAATTAAAATAATTTTTAAAGTTAAAATGTAAAAGTGCGTTTAATTCAAAATCTGATTGGTATTTTTCTTCGCTAATTTCGTAAACAATCATCTGAAGTGAATACGCGTGGTGTAGTATAAAATTTAGAATTTGACTTTTTGGTCAAAAATTACTTTTTTTCGATTATTATTTTTATCTGCAAGTGAAAAATTACCAAAAAATTAGAGGAGATACCTTTTGAACGTACAGTCAGGCGTGTAAAATGCAATATTTTTTTATTTAATTAGAAATCGCGATTTTCTTAGGTGCGCGATAAGGTTGCACTCCTTCGTCGTGCTCCAAAACCATTCGTGCCACAATAGAACGTCTTATAAAACTCGTATAATAATATACTGGGTGGACAACCTTATCGCGCACCCAAGAAAATCTCGATTTCTAATGAAATAAAAATCCTGAAATTTTACACACCAGCCTATACATTGATATGGACCATTCTCGCTTTTTATTAAATTTTTTTGTTAATAAATAAAGTCGTAGCAGTTGAGAGTTTTTGGGCACTAACTGTTAATTTAACTACAAAGTTTTTAGACCAAATGAATCCTTATCTGCTAGCCCATCGAACGCTGGTATCAGAATTATAAATTTGGTTGGTGAAATAATCGGTCTTTTTTATTTAGACGCAAACCAGACGCGTGATTTATTAGAAGATGGTATAATTTGCTAACAAAGGGATCAGTTACCAGTAGCCGACCTTTTTGAAGCCCCTTATTTACAGTCTTGCAATAAAACTGATGCCTGCATTAAAATATCCCAACAAAATCTTTTACAATCTTACCCCAATTACAGTTCACATTGTCACCTAAATTTACGACGCCACAATAGCAACTCATAAATAAAAATAATTTTTAAAGTTAAAATGTAAAAGTGCGTTTAATTCAAAATCTGACCGGTATTTTTCTTCGCTAATTTCATAAACAATTATCTGAAGTGAATACGCGCGGTTTAGTATAAAATTTAGAATTTGACTTTTTGGTCAAAAATTACTTTTTTTTATTATTATTTTTATCTGCAAGTGCAATATTACCAAAAAATTAGAGGAGATACCTTTCGAACGTACAGACAGGCGTGTAAAATGCAATATTTTTTTATTTAATTAGAAATCGCAATTTTCTTAGGTGCGCGATAAGGTTGCCACACCTGGTACTATTTGCTACTTTGGTTTCAAAAAGTGTTCATTGTGAAAGTGAAAGTAGTATCACAAAGATAACGTTTGTGCAACTCCTTTTAGTGAATTTTTAGGAGTTGTATTGGCAGTGCTGTGCTGTGTGGATCACTCATCACTGTAATTTAGTGTGTGATCTATAACATCGTCAAGTCGTTTATTGATAAAGCCTGAATAATTAACAAAATTAATAAGAAATAGTTTGAACATATTTTGATAAGTTAATCTAAATGAAAACAAACTACAAAAATAGAAAGTGAGTAAATTGTGTATTACATCCTTTTTATAAGACTTAATTGTAGCACTCATTCTATTGAAGCACTCCTTCGTCGTGCTCCAAAACCATTCGTGCCACAATAGAACGTCTTATAAAACTCATATAATAATATACTGGGTGGACAACCTTATCGCACACCCAAGAAAATCACGACTTGTAATGAAATAAAAATCCTGATATTTTACACATCAGCCTATACATTAATAAAGACCATTCTCGATTTTTATTAATTTTTTTGTTAATAAATAAAGTCGTAGCAGTTTTGTGAGTTTTTGGGCACTAACTGTTAATTTCACTACAAAGTTTTTAGACCAAATGGATCTCTACATGCTAGCCCATCGAACGCTGTTATCAGAATTATAAATTTTTACTTGGTTGGTGAAATAATCGGTCTTTTTTATTTAGATGCAAACTAGACGCGTGATTTATTGGAAGATGGTATAATTTGCCAACAAAGGGATCAATTACCAGTAGCCGACCTTTATGAAGCTTCTTATTTACAGTTTTGCAATAAAACTGATGCCAGCATTGAAATATCCCAACGAAATCTTTTACAATCTTACCCCAATTACAGTTCACATTGTCACCTAAGTTTACGACGCCACAAGTAGCAACTCAAAAATAAAAATCAATTTTTAAAGTTAAAATGTAAAAATGCGTTTAATTCAAAATCTGATTGTATTTTTCTTCGCTAATTTCATAAACAATTATCTGAAGTGAATACGCGTGGTTTAGTATAAAATTTAGAATTTGACTTTTTGGTCAAAAATTACTTTTTTTATTATTATTTTTATCTGCAAGTGAAAATTTACCAAAAAATTAGAGGAGATACCTTTCGAACGTACAGTGAGGCGTGTAAAATGCAATATTTTTTTATTTCATTAGAAATCGCGATTTTCTTAGTATAGTTTTGGTAATTAAGGCAACACATGAGCCGGTATATAGCGTGTTAAATGTGCCCATGTCTGTTGCGACACTTCGTGCACATGTTATTTCCCCGTAGGTGCCCCTCGGGACGCCATTCATCCAGGATCGGACGCTCCGCTGATTTAAATGTTACACGTCAATGAATCCGACGCTGTGAAGTAACTTCTCGTTCGGACGGACGCGACACGGTCATTCCGGGTGCAACATAAATTGGCCCAGCCTTTCTACGAACAAATTAAATGATCCTCGTGTTATCCGATGCGTTTTATGGGCCGTTATTTTTTCGTTTCGGACATCAAGAAAATGAAAGAAGTTACTAAATAGCGAACAAAGTTAATTACAGTGCGATTATGGCATTGTGCAATAAAGCGTCAATTATGGGGGGTTATTATTGACAGAGCTCGCGAAATGTTTTGTTGAAAAAGTTTTCCCATTGAACTTATTTACAGTCCTCTTGAAAATAACTTTCGGAAAGTTTGATAATTTGAACGGCTGCAATATTGTATTCACTGCGTCGATGATCTTGAATCGGGGGTAAACAGCGACAAGACGGGCGAGTATTTGTGATTTCGAACGAAAGTTGCCGGAGGACATGACGGAAATGAAGTTTCTGGAGATATTAGAATATTCTCATAATGCCGTCAAACACTGAAATATTACAGAGAAAGTTTACTAATACGATATCGAAATCATTCGAGGCTCATACGGCACGCGATAAAAACAACTCCTCGGTTCATCTTAGTGACCTTAAATCACTGAGTAACCAAATTTTTGAAACAGAGTTTATTAAACAGAATGTATTAAATAAAATGCATAATTTTCAATTAAAAAGTAACAAAAGTACAACTCAAAAGTCATCTTAAGTGAAAATGAAACGCTTTAGCCAGTCAGATAAGATTTGCTACTAAAATATACAGGGTGTTCCAAGTTTTAGTGCCAGTGAGAAAATAAATACTTACAGTTATCCACAAGAAAAACTTATATTGCAAAGGATAGAGTTTCTAACAATTTGATGATTTAACATTATCCCAAATTTTCATAGTATGAGCGTGAAAAATTTTTGTTTTCAAATTATTCTTTTTTATAATAAAATTCCTCTTATTTTTTAAATAAGAATTCCGAAATTGAAATATTAAAAAATACAAAACGTTTTGAGTAAATGAATTTTTAATTTGTTTTAGACCAAATGAATGTCTTATATTAGTCACCTTTGAGAAAACAGAGCTTGTGTCAGAGGCTTGATTCACAAAAATTTGTACTGTCATAACTTGTCATACAAAAAATTATTATTTGTCAGTTAAAAAATGCCCTTACCTTAATACCTTAATACACCCTTAAAGAAAAACTCAAAATCTTGCATTAAAAAAAATGCATAATTTTTAAATAAATTGTCAAGAAACTGTAAAGACCCTAGATAACATTGGTGAATTTATAGTGAATTCACGGTGAGGAAAAATGCTTTACTCGTGAATTTACGGTGAATTCAGATGCATCCGCCTGCTGAATTCACCCTGAAATGACGCGTGAGACATTTTTCCTAACCGTGAATTCACTATGAATTCAGGCACATCTGAACGCTAAAGTCACACGTGTAACGCGCTTAAAGAAAAAAGACCTAAAATGTCAAAATATTCAGTTTTAAAATTATGGTAGTTTTAGAATAATTTCAAATAATTACAATCAAAAAATTGATTTTTTGTCTTTTTAGGTCTCTTTTCCCTAACTTCATAATAATTGTATAGTGAAGGGACAAACAACAGAGTAACTACACATTTATTCAAATTCTACCAACTTATTAATTAAACAGATTTTCAATTAACTTATTAATTTAATCGCTGTTATCAGAGTTCGAAATGCTTTCTGTCTTGTTCTTCTTCTTTTTCTTTTTTTTCTTCTTCTTCTACTTCTACTTCTTTTTCTTCTTCTTCTTCTCCTTCTTCTTCTTCTACTTCTACTTCTACTTCAACTTCTTCTTCTTCCTCTATGTTGTCTGAATGTTTGCGCCTTTTTAACGCTACTCCTTCGTATTATTGTTATTTTAAAAAATAAAAATGTAAATATAAACCACAGAAATGTGTTCAAATAATTCAACAAGACTTCACAAAGAAATTTTTAAGAGACACAGCACATAAACCTTACAAGCGCGGAAAGCAATACACGTACCTAAGAAAGAAAAAATATTTGCAAGAATGTAGAGAAGCAAAAATATATACATAAAAATAAAAATTAAAAAATTTTTCATAATTTCTAAACATCAGCTAATTGCAAAGAACATACTGAAACAAAAGATACCTTTCCGAATGGCCCAACGCAGTTTATTCTACCAAAACCAACACATGACACGACAGGATTATGTCGATCAAGACATCCAAAATTTAAAAAAATTGAGAGATTTTAAAAAAACTAGAATCGTTTTTAGGCTTATACTTTTTTAATTGCCATTATCTTTTCAAAATCTGTTAAAATCATGTCAATACTTTAAAAACGTCCGATTCACGTCTGTGATTTTACTGTAAATTCACGATGCATCATTATTTTCATGCGGACACTCAACGTGAATAAACCGTGATTTACGGAAGGCATCTGTTAAGACCAATCAACGATCGTGAACTCATGGTGAATTCGCGCTGCATTATTTTCATAAAATTCACAGCAGGCGCTCATCGTGAATAGACGGTGATTTACGGATGGTATCTGGCTAAGTTCGATTTACGTTCGTAAATTCACAGTGAATTCATGGTCTTTTATTTTCGTAAAATTCACAACGGACGATCTTCGTAAATAAAATGTGATTTTCAGTTTCACGTTCGTGAATGCACAATGAATTCACGGTGTATTATTTCCGTGAAATTCACAACAGGCGCTCTTCGTGAACAGACTGTGATTTATATTTTCACGTTCGTGAATTCACGGCAAATTCACGTTGTATTATTTTCGTGAAATTCACAATTGCCGTTCTTCGTGAACAAACTGTGATTTACATTTTCACGTTCCTGGATGCACGATGAATTCACTGTGCATTATTTTCGTGAAATTCACGGTGAGCGATAATCGTGAATAGACTGTGATTTCCATTTTTATATTCGTGAATTCGCGATGCAATATTTTCATGAAATTCACAGCAGGCACTCATCGTGAATAGACTATGTTTTATACAGGGTTATTCATATTTGTGAGACAAAAAATAAACCTCAAAAAGGACCTATAAAATGATGCTAATTGAGATTATAAGTCGTGTCCTATCGAAACTGATAAGAATTTTACAGCCTTGGGAAGTAGGGGTATGGAAAGACGTTTTTGCACCATAACTTTGGAATCATTTGACCAAATATTACA
Organism: Tribolium castaneum; assembly: GCF_031307605.1. NCBI lineage: Eukaryota > Metazoa > Arthropoda > Insecta > Coleoptera > Tenebrionidae > Tribolium > Tribolium castaneum. The sequence goes on from NC_087397.1 coordinate 10,800,126, forward strand.
AAACTTGGTAGACTCACTAAAGAGAATATGCCTTTTAATCTGGTAATTATGAAAACTGGATACATCCACCCAGTTTCCGTTTGCAGCATTTCCGGGTCACATTTTTTGTGTTTTTCTAATTTTTTGCCCTCTTAACACTACTTTTTTATTGCCTAAATCGATAGAGTAATCAATTGCGAATAAAAAAGGTATAACCTTTTACACCGCTAAAATGCACCATTTAATAGTTATTTTAATTTAAACAGAGGCATGCACTTGACCAAAATCAAAAAAGTATAAATTTTGAGCAGACGATATCCGTAGCAACGAAAGTGCATCTGCACTCAAAGCGCTGTCAAGTCCTGTCAAACACTTGTCAACTTTAACTTTGGACAATTTGGGACTCTAAATTGAAAATATTTAATAAAAGGGTTTAGTTCAGTCTCTTAATCTAACCTACAAAAAATTTAAACCAATCTGGTAGCATTTTTCATTGATTAATTCACCGAAAATTCACAAAAAAAATCTTAGTCGGTACCTGATTATTTGTTCTATTGGGTACGTTTATTACACCAAATTCCGAATAAAGACATTAAGATTCTTAAAAGTGCACCCCTACTACGTGGGTGCATCTACTCGCTTGTCTTCCAGACACTAAATGAACAACACTCAGTTCACTACTAATTTGCATTATTTTCTAAAAAAAAAGCAACGGTATTTTCGACTGAATTTGTATTGTTTTCTTCTAGAAATTCAGCTAACGATGTCTACAGACGCCTGCGCCGGTCTTAAGGACGACATAACCTGTAAAAACTCAAGCTTGATCTTGATCATTTTTACAGGTTATTTTGTATGTACGTACGACCAGCGCAGGTGTTTGAAGACAACGCCGAAATTTTAGAAAAAAACAATACAAAATGCAAACAATCCAGTCAAAAATAACGGTGCTTTTTTACAAAATAATGTGAACTGAGTGGTTCATTCAGCAATATTGCAGTGTCTGGAAGACAAGCGAGTAGATGCACCCACGTAGTAGGGGTGCACTTTTAAGAATCTTAATGTCTTTATTCGGAATTTGGTGTAATAAACGTACCGAATAGAACAAATAATCAGGTACCGACTAAGATTTTTTTTGTGAATTTTCGGTGAATTAATCAATGAAAAATGCTACCAGATTGGTTTAAATTTTTTGTAGGTTAGATTAAGAGACTGAACTAAACCCTTTTATTAAATATTTTCAATTTAGAGCCCCAAATTGTCCAAAGTTAAAGTTGACAAGTGTGTGACAGGACTTGACAGCGCTTTGAGTGCAGATGCACTTTCGTTGCTACGGATATCGTCTGCTCAAAATTTATACTTTTTTGATTTTGGTCAAGTGCATGCCTCTGTTTAAATTAAAATAACTATTATATGGTGCATTTTAGCGGTGTAAAAGGTTATACCTTTTTTATTCGCAATTGATTACTCTATCGACTTAGGCAATAAAAAAGTAGTGTTGAGAGGGCAAAAAATTAGAAAAACACAAAAAATTTGACCCGGAAATGCTGCAACCGGAAACTGGGTGGATGTATCCAGTTTTCATAATTACAAATTAAAAGACATGTTCTTTTTAATAAGTCTACCAAGTTTTGTAATATTTGGTCAAATGATTCCAAAGTTATGGTGCAAAAACGTCTTTCCATACCCCTACTTCCCAGGGCTGTAAAATTCTTATCAGTTTCGATAGGACACGACTTACAATCTCAATTAGCATCATTTTATAGGTCCTTTTTGAGGTTCATTTTTTGTCGCACAAATATGAATAACCCTGTATTTTCACGTTCGTGAATGCACGGTGAATTCACGGTGAGCGCTCATCGTGAATTATCGGTGATTCACGAAAGTTATTGTGTGCTAGCACACAAGTCGTGAGCTGAGTCATTTTGTTTGTTTAACCAAAAACTTTGAGCGAAATTATTAAATTGTCAAAATCCCTCCTTGCTTCCTCGAAATCACTTACATTATATCATCAAAGCCGTCTTTGCATTAGCATGAATCAGAGAGTGAAGATATGAATCCCTTAGTGTGTGTTATTGGAAATGTGTATCTGACTGTGGCAGTAGATAAGATACCTCCGATATATCGTCACACCCTGTTTGCGATTGGTCAATACTTGAGTTGATGGATGAACGGATCGCCCCTATACGTCCAACTCTGCGGAGAGTCGTTGAAGTTCACTGTCAACAATCCTTCTGCCCGTATAGTTTGGACCAGCCACGTGTGTTATTGTTCGATTTCAAGCAATTGATCGAAAATATTTAAAATTTTTATCTATTAATTGTGCACCAAAAAGTTTCAATTTGCACGAAGTGGGTGTGAATTTAAGCGTCCGTGAGAGGCGGCGGTTAAGACGGCGGTTGTGCAGCGTTTCCTAATTGGAAGTAATGGTGACCTCGGTGTGACCGAGCCGCATACATCACACCTCCAGACAGCTTCGGTCGAGGAAACTTGCTAATTTGGGCTCTGGAGAGCCCTATGTTGATGCACCTCCACTAGCTGAAATATCTGTCAGAAGTGGAGAGATCGCTTTCATTTGGTGGCTTTTTATTATTAAAAAACTTTCACACTCCATAAAGTTCGTATATTGTGTCTGGGTAGCTTAGATACGAATTGAAACTTTCTCCAGAGGGACTAAATATTTTCCTTATCCCTGTGGACACTCCTTTCTATTGCTTTTCCGATAGCGGGATGCAGCTCGATTACGTTGTACACATGTGGAAAAGCACCTTCTTCGGCTTTATTCGGCACTGTGTGACTGCTCGTAAAGTATTAAAATTTATTGGAAGTGACGGCTCATATGTCTTTTCATTTTAATAATTTATCGAGCGTGAGCTTGACGACAGAAAACTGACCGTAAAGGGGAGTCTGCACACACTGGAGAAATATTTGGAACTCGGATGCATCACGGGTTTTATTGATTTCGGCAAAAGCTATTACAAAGAAGAAAACAATTACGTTTTTAATCAAGTTCCGGTCTTAAAAAACTACTTTAAGTTGGTTTCTTCGGCTATTAATTTTAGTCACGGCAATATAAAAATGAATTGATGTAAAACGCTACAAATTGATGATTTTACAAACCTCATACAAGCCTGGATTCCAAACTCTGAAATAGTGGATACAGAGAGTTGGACAATAACATTTAAATATAAATAAGTAAAATTTATATTCATATAGAATTTAAATTTAAATTTAAAATAGTCATTATTTGACGAAACGTTTTACGAATTCGACAAATTTCAGAGGGCGTTCATGCAAGATTACTTCTATTGTCATCCAAACTCTTGTTTTTTGATAAAACTTACAAAAGTAATATAAAAACTTGTTTCATAAGACTATAAAGCACTCATTCTTTCAAAAAATTCGTGACAAACGCCAGTCGTTTTTGAAACTAAATTTTTGTTTCAAGACTGATCTTATGAAACTTGTTTTTTAATATACTATTATTCAAAAAAATATTAATAAAGTAATTTTAACAGCAGTTGAAAAGTTAAAAACTAATGCAGAGTCTAAAATAATGACTCGGTTGTACCTTCCCACAATTACCTTGATCACAAAGCCTTGCACTGACATCATGTTACTAGCTTGCGCTTTGTGTTTTGGGGTAATTTAGTACTTTGTAATTTACAAAATGCATTTTTTGCTTGTAAATTATAAATATTTATTTATTTATTTAAAATTGCTTAAAATAAAAAAAATATTTTGTTTAGCTAGGCGCATCCACCATTTGTACTACAAACGCAAGTTTATAAAAATTGTTAAAGATGTTAAAGACGAGTTTACGCCCATGGAAATTTTTGTCCTAAAAGTCTTCTGGTAGTTTAAACGTTTTAAATCTCTCATAAATATGATATTTGTTACCTGCTTGTAATCTCATCTCATCTCATCAGCAGTATATTTGCGGCACACGCATTGATAAGATTCTTTAAATTATAAATATTTATCTATTTATTTAAAATTATTTAAAATAAAAAAATATATATTTTGTTTTGCCCGGCGCATCCATTTGTACTACTAACGCAAGTTTATAAGAATTGTTAAAGATGTAAAAGACGAGTTTACGCTCATGAAAATTTTTATATTAAAAGTTTACTGGTAGTATAAACGTTTTAAATCTCTCATAAATATAATATTTGTTATCTACTTGCAATCTCATCTTTCGATAAACCTAAGCAGTATATTTGCGGCACACGCATTGATAAAATTGTCTAAATTATAAATATTTATCTATTTATTTAAAATTATTTAAAATAAAAAAAATGTTCTGTTTTGCGCGGCGCATCCACCATTTGTACTACCAACGCAAGTTTATAAAAATTGTTAAAAGTTGTTAAAGACGAGTTTACGCCCATGGAAATTTTTATAATAAAAGTATAAACGTTCCAAATCTCTCATAAATATCATATTTGTTATTTACTTGTAATCTCATCTTACGATAAACCTAAGCAATATATTTGCGGCACACGCATTGATAAAATTATGTAAATTATAAATACTTACCTATTTATTTAAAATTATTTAAAATAAAAAAATATTTTGTTTTGCCCGGCGCATCCACCATTTGTACTATTAACGCAAGTTTATAAAAATTGTTAAAGATGTAAAAAACGAGTTTACGCCCATGGAGATTTTTATAACAAAAGTTTACTGGTAGTATAAACGTTCCAGATCTCTCATAAATATCATATTTGTTATTTACTTGTAATCTCATCTTTCGATAAACCTAAGCAGTATATTTGCGGCACACGCATTGATAAAATTGTCTAAATTATAAATAATTATCTATTTATTTAAAATTATTTAAAATAAAAAAAAAAAATGTTTTGTTTTGCCCGGCGCATCCACCATTTGTACTACTAACTCAAGTTTATAAAAATTGTTAAAAATGTAAAAGACGAGTTTACGCCCATGGAGATTTTTATAATAAAAGTTTACTGGTAGTATAAACGTTCCAAATCTCTCATAAATATCATATTTGTTATCTACTTGCAATCTGATCTTTCCATAAACCTAAGCAGTATATTTGCGGCACACGCATTGATAAAATCTGTTTACCAGAACCGAAAATCCTTAAAACTCTAAAACCTGTTTTATTTGTAATATTTCCAGCGACAATTCGAAATATTTTTTGGCAAGAGACTTGAAAATTCGTCCCTTGACGTAAAGGAAATTCGTGAATCCCGAAACTCTAGGGAGACGAGTTTTTACTTGTTAGCATCGATTCAACGTTGTTTGTAGGTGGAGGGATCGAACGATTTATACGCTTCAAAAAACTATCCTTTTCCTCGTATGGTCGTTCATTTTCAAAGATCACACACAAAAAGAGATTTCCAACGTGTAGCGCATTACCGGAAAAGGTAATATCGCACACCTTATTACGGTTTTTTTGAACGTATAGTGAAGATGCATTTCCGTCCTCTTTGACACGAAATATTTTCCGGAAACTTGCTATAGCGCGCAATATCCGCGTACACTATTATCCATTAGTAACATCAAACGACACCGGATTAATTCGAACCTGTCAACGTAACTCACATCGGAAGCTTTTTTACTCTCATTACGGCTCTAATAGCGCAATGTGTATCCGTAAATGAGCGCAAATAACCGCTTTGGCAATTTCGCGATTAAACACCGAATTCTGTTCGAATTTTCGCTGGCTTTGGCAGAATTTTAAGTAAAAATTTAACAGAAAACCTAAAATCCGGGCTTTAGTTATAATTGGGCAAGAATTGCGTTTCTGTGTAGGGGCGTCCAACAATGTGTCGATTTCCACATTCGGCCCCTTATTCCTGCCACTTCCTGTTATATTCTGGTCTAAATAAGAGAAAAGGCGCGTCGGAAAACCAAACAGAGCGCAATCCTGCTATTGTGTATGAAATCAAAATCCATTACTTGGCAGGAGGGCTTTGAGCGGGTGCCCGTGAAGAATTCGTGTTAAGCTGTAGTTCAAATAGAGGGCATTGTTGATGCAAGGGCATGTTAGTGAATACCGATACTGGATAATCCCTCACTCTGAAGGGCTTGCACTCTCCACTGCATCTTCGAACTTCTCTACTAAATCATCTTAGATTGTTCTGTTGTCACTCCGGGAGTTTTTCCAGATTTACGCTCCGCAACAATGGCTGACACAACTTGCAATTTTTCACTCGGCTGCGAACGCCATCTTTTTTCTATGTCGCATTAATTAAATCCTTCGGTCGAAGCTGAATTAAACAAACATTAAATCGGGGGCTTAAGCACGAACAATTTGTTATGTTACCCAAATGGCAATAATACATTTACAAGGCTCGATGCACTCTAATTCTTGGCGTAATACCATAAATTAAGTCCCTCGGTGCGGCTGTCTAGCGGCGTCCCTTCACAGTCGGTACACGAGATGTCTTCATTCATGCGCCTATTTACGGCAGAGGGCCCTTTTTCATCCCCGCGGTCTTGTTCCATTTGCCATAAATTCTAATAAAACGTCTTAGCATATATTTCGCTTGTCTGCTCTTCGTCGCTCTTGATTCCGATATAAAACAGATGGATCAGAACCCTGTAAATACGAACAACTCCTTATTATAAAGGGATATGTTCGGAGCTCTTGACGGGTTTTCGCTGATTAAATGAATATAAAACTGGGCGGATGTCAGCGCCCGAAGCGCTACAAAGGTTTTACGCCCCAACTCTATGATCGAAAAGTTTCCTTTCAAAATAAGACGACGCCCGAATGGAACACCAAGGAGCTTACCATATTTATGGCTGTCTCCAGACTCATTACGAAAGGCGCAAAAACTTTCGACCAAATTTCTGCCATTTTTATTTAATTGCTGTTGAACAGAAACAAATAGAGTGTCACAACACGAAATCGCAGCTTTCGAAGCTCGAATCAATCACGACAGTCTCCTCGTTCATTTTTCTCGTCTTATTATTTCCCTGGTGACAATGTCGCCGGATTCCACCTTCTCTCCTGCTGCCGCAGAACCATTTCTGCATGTGATAGATTGACATTCATTTCGTATTCTATTCCATAATTTCATGACTGATAATTTGAAAAGTACGAAATCAATTTGTAATATTTCTCCGAGGAGTTGTTTTTTGTGTTCATTTCGCGAGGGGAGGCTGTAAAAGCGTCTCAGCTTTATTGCATCAGCGTCACTTTTCCCTTATCTCTACCCTTTCGCCCTCTGTTCCGAATTTAATATCGGAGTTGGTTTTTGCACGCATTTCTTCGCTGCAATGGAATAATTAGTTTGTCTGCGACCTGGTGCAGCGCATTCAAGCGCATCTAGTAATTTTCCACCGAAGACAAGTCTTTGTGGGCTTGCTGTTAATTTCCCGGATTGTCTGAGCAAAGTTCTGGGTTGGACGTCCCCTCCATCCGATCGTGAACAAGCGGATGACTCTCCGGATTCAAGATGTCTCAGCCTGGAAACTTTCCTTATCTCCTTTAATACCAGATTGTTTATATTGTTCCATTTAATTGTTCCTTCTTGGAGTTCAATTTGGTGAGTTGGCGGATTGTTGTTTTTATTATTATGTGTCATTTGTTCTGCAGTTCTGCTCCATTCTGGACTTGATTCCCCCAGTCATTTCCAAAGGGTAAACATTTACTCTGAACTTTGTTATCGTAAGTTTCAGTTTAATCAGATGGCGCGCCTTTCAAAGTGCTTATTGTCGAGATTATTACTGCGAGAATTATTAATTCGCTCCTCACTCCAACGAAAAATCCAATTTTCCAAACCCTATTAAGACAGTTTGTACTAATCATAATGGACCAATTTCTGGACGTATTATTTGAGCCGTTTCTCCGCACGAAACCAAATATTTATCCAGACGACAAAAGGCGTCTATTTTCACAATTATAAAAGATTTCGACGAAATATCTACAATTTAGCCAAGTGCCAACACTAGAAACTCGATAAAATAAACGCAGATGCCGGCTGGAAATATTATGCTTGAAGCGATTGTAATTTCTCATAACATTTCTTCAGAACGGCGAAAAATAATATTTTTCTTCTGCTCCCAGACTAATGAACTCATTTTTTACGATTTCGACGCTCCGATAGATCCGAGACACCTGAAACTATTTTCATTCAAATTACGCCACATTTCACACTCAAAAAGCTCAAAGCTTTTAAATGTTAATTAAAGTTTGCTCAATATTTAATCGAAATTATAAAATTCTGCGCAGTGTTAAAATTAAACACTAGTCAACACTACCCAAAGTTTATACAGGGTGTATCAGAAATAAGTGTGTTAATTTTAACAGGTAACAGAACTCAACAAATAAAACATTTTTTCTATTTGTGATTTTTCAATAAAAGTTTCGACAATTTTTTCAAAATTTGAAAAAAATAGCACTTTGAAACGTGTACCCGCCTGTGGGTACAAAAATAAAAGTACCGAACTATTTTCATTGTGATAGAAACGGACAATTTGAAAAATTTAAAACAACAATGAAAATTGTTGCTATGAATACAAACCCTAAAAATTATAAATAAGAATTTTGAAAAAAGTTGTACTTAATAAGTTTTATTGCGTGATAAAATTAACAAGTATTTTTTATACACCCAGTATAGGTCCCACTAAATAGTGTTTATTCTTCGACACTGTCAAAATTTACGATTATTTTTGTGTAAGGAAGTTTTGACAACTATTTGGCATTTCTCAATTTCTCAGATTATTTTTAACAGATTTAAAGCAATTTTAAGCCTTTATCGTTTTCGTGTAAATCAATTTATTTATTTCACCTTCTGAATGATAAACCTCTTGTTATCACTGACGTTTAAAAATCCACTCGTAAAATAAAGCGTCCGATTTACACTCACACTCCTAGAATAAATAAATAACTACCGAGTGATTAATGATTGTGATTTTTATGGTCAAGTTGGTCACTAATTTAAAAACTGAATTTGGCAACTTTGACTATCAACTTTATTTGTCGAAATTTTATACTTAATTGCCATCTAGGATTGCCATTCACTTCCAACCTACGATCGCTGACATGGCCGTTAGATAAAACAGCTCCATACGACAAGCTAGCAGGGAGGCAATAATACAATTTAGCCAATAGATTTTCTTGTCTTAATTATTAAAAGTCACCCGATATTAATTATAACACTATGCTGTAGTGAGTACTTCTTAAAGGATCTTTTACACTTACTAGTGTAACAATATTAAACACTTCCAGTGGGAATCAACAACTCTCGTAGTGTTAAATTTATAACTATAAATAACTATTTAACTCTACTTGTGGTGGTTGTAGAGTTACTTATTTTACAGAAATTTTATGTAATGTATTAAAGCAGAAATATTAAGTGATAGACATTTACTTAAAAAATATAAATTTATTAAAGAACATGAGCTTTGAAAAACATTGAAACATTGAATCATAGACCACGTAGTTTAAACCACTTGTTATTAGTATAGTTATCACCAGTGGCGTATCCACAGAGGGCACGGACAAAAGCTCTTTTGACTCAAAGCTCAATGAAAAAAATTGTTTTAAAATTCACCTCAGACAAACGGCAACTATTTGTCTGCAATTGTAAAGCGATACAGTCTAAATAAAACTGCGAATTCATAAAAATGTCTACGTTAGTCAAAGTATTAATTGACAGAACGTGTTACAAATTTACAACAAAACGTTGAATAAAAATAACACCAACGTTAAGAGCACAAAAGGTTTATTTTACCTACAACCAACGGACCGGGTATCAAATTAGAATCAGCTCGGATTTGATTATTTACATTTAGTTTTATGAGAGCGTTGGTTAAATGAAGATGTAAAGTGTCGTACTTTATTAACAATTTATTTACTTAAAATTTATATTTTATGTGTTGTGTAAAATGAGTAGTTAAAAACTTATGAGAAATAATGCTGAAATTACAAAAAATTGGCAGTTTTTCTGTAAAAAAAGTAAAAAAGATTATTTTGCCAAACAATCTAACCAAACTTGAGCTTAGAAGAGAGGACAGACCTAGCTACCAGAAGGAAAGAATCTGGTAAAGCAATTTATTATTGTATTTTATAGTGTTTTTTTTTTCAAAAATCATTAATTTTATTTTTGCGATTCATTAAAAATCCATAATCCATGTCATATTCTAATACTTTTATTTCAAATTTCAAATTTTCGTTTTTTATAAAAAAGGCTACTAAGTTAGTAAAATTCTTAAAGTAGCATTTTTATAGAAAATAAATAAGATGGGTGAATATTAAGGTAAATTAGAATGGGGGCTGTAATGGGGACCCACGAATGACTTTGGAACCCAGACCGGAGCTGGTATCCGTACGCCACTGGTTATCACACAAGGTTTGATAAATCCACTCGTGAAATAAAGCGTCCGTTTTACACTCACATTCGTAGCATAATAGTTATTTACCTAACGAGTTTGGAAAGTGCAATTTCCCACATGAGCACTATGTTTGCTGCACGAGCGTAGCGCAGTGCGCAGTGCTATCTATACGCTATGAGTACAAAAATAACTTTTGTTATGATACAATTTACTTTCCTTTAGTAAAATTGCAATGATTTTTGTGTAAACTGCCACAGTACCACACGGTTCGGTAACAACTTAAGATCAGATTGCGTATGCGCCTCCTGGCATTCATATATTTTGTTAATAATTAATAAAAATAAAAATTAATAATAATTAATAAAATGCCGAAGAGTTATTTAGCGTGAAAAATGTTGACGCTTAATCGTAATGGCACTACTAGTGCTGGTTTAATAACATGATCATGAAACACTAGAAGTGGTATATTTCAGTACGAATACTTTAGTTTTTAACACTCAAAATTTAACACCCAAGGCTACTCGTTTATTTAATAATGGTTTGCTTATTATTTAACCGATGATGAATGATGGCTTCGTCTTGCCACGTGTTCGGTTTGAATCCGCGAAGTTGTTATTGATTTGAGTGTAAATCGAAAAGGCGTCGGGGTTGAAGACCTTTTTGGACATTTGTTGGTAGAAATGGACCTTTATATCTCCCGGGAGCTTTATTTCATGAGTTTTTTCGGTAATTTCTCGTCGAACGCGAGCATCATCTTCACGAACGGCGCTACTAAAAGTGTTACTGGCAATTCCATCACATTACGCTGTGGCACTTCCTCTCCCCTTGGCCCTAAATTATACACGAGCCGCCCTCATACACATTTGCGGAATCAAAGAGCTCGTCGGCAATTTGCGGCATGTGACAACGACGAAATCGTACAAAGCTTCCAAGATTCGTGATCGCGCAATAATCAAACTCAATTTAATCAGAGACCAAACAGACTGTTTGCTCGGCAAATGCTATAATATTAACTCTATATGTCCAGTGTTTGCTGCTTCTCATCTGAGACCGATCGTGATGGCCGTCTAACAATCCCTCAGCCCTGCAACCCTTCCGGCGCATTTGGGAATCACGCTCACTTGATCAAATAAGAGCTACGTGAGTCAATAACGATATTCTCTCCTTTGTAGCCGTTACAGGCTAGGTAAATAATAGAAAAATGGACTGCCGGCAGAAACACGAAAGCGCGAAACTTTCAATTTCGCGAGACTGGCGGGATCGCAGTCTGAAATCACTTATTAGAGTTGTTATTTCCTTCGGACCCGCGCTTGTATTTCTTGGAGACTATTTGAGGTATTTGCAGTATTTACGGCCGTGTCCGAGCGCAAACAGCGTCGGCCCAGCCTAGTAAATCCTTTTTAGAGTAGTCTCAGCGAGACTATTAACGCTGCAAGTTTAAAAGGAATCCTTCGGTGTGGCATATTTATGTGCGATAAAGTCATGACTTCCGTTATTAATTACGCAATTATAAGTCTTTTAATTAAAAAAATCTGCATAAAATTTACCTAAAGGTGAATGAACAAAACAATTCTCGGCTGGAGTAACAATTAGGAATTCCGCGGAAGTGAACCGAATAAATAATAATAATCTCCGTGTGCCTCATTAGCGGTAAAAATTAAGTGCCAGAAATTAGAAACAAAGTATAATCGGGAGTAAACTGAAACTGCGGATTCTGGTCCCAGGTGAGCACTTGATATTTTAATTAACCCGCATTAATAATAGAGGGTGAGATTATTATGTTACCGGTTCTCGTTCCGCTACGTGCTCCCCCTGATGGCTGATAAGCAAATAGCGTTAACTTCACCAACTTTTTCCCTCGTGCAGAGATGTGTGTGGTTTTGTTGCGTGGCCACAGCGCCGAGATGGAGAGGATTTTATTTCATTTGCGAAATTCCCTTTGATCCGTTCGTCTTTATTCAATATAATGCGACGCCGAATATTATATCTAACGGGATACAGGCCAACTTTCCACTCGCTGGTGTCAAATTTTGTTTGCAAATTATACTTCTCATTCAACAAGTTGCACCTGGATTAGTTTAACTTGAAGAAAGTTTGCTTATTTGGGGACAACTTTGCTTATTATTTTTGGAAAAACAAATCAAAGACGTGCACTTATTTAACTCTTTTTTAATTAACACACATAAACACATAAAAAATAAATATTTGTGCGATTTAATTTAATAAGCAAACACTTTTGGTGCAGATGCTGGGTGGAAATTTCGAGTTCGTGAGTTTCTATTGTTGGTGGAAATTCGGCCGAAGCGTAGGTAGAAAGAGGGATAATAATGCGGCTTACCACATTTCGAGGCAATTAATTTGTTTGAAAAACCATAAAATCATACTTTCATCAAAGCTGAAAAGGTCAACCGCTGGACTTTGAGTCGGCGCTCCTGGCGGTTGAATTCAAGAACAAACGGAAATCCTCCCTCTTCCAATTAACGAGATTGGAACTGGCTGTTTCCTATGTATGTGTTGGTGCCCCTCTAATTATTCCGTGTGATACACACACAAAACCCCATAACCTCTTTCCGCCCCACGTTCCGAAGGATTTCAAGAGTTGCCTTTAATTGGAGAGTTTCAAAACTTTTAAGTCAAACTTTGGAGCACTAACAATTTTATATTGTCAAAAACGCTTGAGGATAATTTAATATTTGGCTCTTTTATCGAGGTGCCGTTAGGGTTTATGTGTCGTGTGCGCCAAGTTTTGATCGCATGTTGTTATTTTTTAGCACCGTCGATACGCGACATTAAATGTATTTCGATAGAGTCCCTTTGGGCTTTGCAATTTATTCTTGTCTGAGGTATGAGCCCGCTAATAAAATGTAATGAGGCTGTCTTCGTTTTTCGGATATTTTTAGAAATTTGTTTGGCTCTCGGAAGTTCCGGGTCGAAGCCCGGATTTGCTGCCGGACTGTCAGTGACCAACCACCATGAAATTGAGTTGAGAGGACATTTCTCAACCGGGCAGAAACAGCCTTCAACTTTCAGACTTCCCATGTCACTGAAATAATTGTCGAAACGTTCCGGTGACATAATGCAAATATTTGCAACCCACACTGAAATATTTATCGTCTGGTTGGCGTCAAGTGAAACATTTAATTAAACCATAAACGACTTTTGTTGTCGTTGTAGATTGTATCAAATAATAATTACGTATATACAACATCTCTTGTAGATGCTTATCTTTGATCTTATTAAAGAAAACACTCCACTGATTACTTATGAGAAATTTTCAGAATGCGTCTCAGACCCTTCGCTTCATTCTTATTTGAATAATTTTAATGAAGTGTCTTCGGAAACATCGTTAAAACACTTCTTTATTAGATTGCCAATTTGGCATTATACCGAAAAGAACGGGTGGAGAAATCTCGTCGGTTCTTCGACCCCAATTTGATTAGTTATAGAATCAGCAACTAGGCAATGCTCCCGCGAGAATATTAAACTGTCATCGATGGCAAAAAGGCGAAAAGAAACTCGTGGACTAGCTTTAAATTTAGCCTGCAATTTTAAATTTTAAATTCATCCAGTCGCCGAGAATTATTTTAGAATTTTTTACGGTTTTCTTTTTATTAAATTATCAGATTTCGGGGTGCAACAGCTGCAAATTTTTCGCGATTTGCATAATTCTTTAATTTACGAAACCTAATTCTCCCATTTGCGAAAACAGGAACACAAATCACGCAATAAAAATCGCTGAAAGCTGGCAACGTGTTTCGACATTGTGCAGAGTTAATTAGGGAAAACATTAAATTGGATAATTTGAAATATTTGGCGAGAAATAGAATTGTATAATGAGTGGTTTAATAATATGTAGTCGAATTAGTTGGTTGAGGTATGGTAGCGTGTAATTCAACCGCATCCGTATATGCATGGGCGCATTACGTGCTTGTAATGCACGTGCCATCGACCCTTCGCTCATCATATTAGCTAGCGCCCTACCCAGCCTCGCTCTAGCGCTGAAAAAACCGTCTGTTTTATTGTTGCAAAAAGCTCGTCGCTTCTGTCATAACAATTAACTTATAACAATGTTAATTAAAGTTGCTGAAAGAAAAAATTAAAAAGTTTCAAGTCGTCCTTCATACCGAAGTTTGAGATCCGAGACCTTAAAATAAGTGAAGTGCAATGCGAAACAATGTTATGAAATGTTTGAGAATGTTTAATTAAACTCTTTTTGCGGATGAAATACTTTGTGGTTTCGATAAGATTTGAAAGCATCAAAGAATTCTTCATAATTTACTTAGTAACTCGCAGCGAGCTGTCGGTTGCTCAAAGAATTCGCCAATTATTATTTGAAAAAGCTCGCAAATAAAGCAAGTCAGAGGCTGTTGGTCGAAAAGTTAATTTTTGGGTGGGAATATGTTCAGGAACGTGTAAAGTTATCTTCATCACGTAATTCTCCATCGTCTGCATGCAAGTAACATCCCGGTTCATAATTACAACTTCTCCATCAATAGCGCGCAGATAATTAAACATGCTATGAGCCGGTACAGCAATCGCAAGGTCATATAGAGTCATCTACAAACGTTCAGATCTTGTCTTAGGCATCATTCTGGCTATAGTAATCCCACAGGAACGACTAAAATGTGATTAAACTAACTTCGTCATTCCGGGGAATTACCGAGCGATATTTTAATAACGGATGGCGGAAATGAGCAATGGCAAATTGACGAAGCTGAATCCTGCACTTCCGGATTAGGATAATGGGAATGAATGCTCGGGCTCGCGCAAAGGAGTCGATACTGCTGATTTATTGTTTGATTGTGATTCGGATAAAAATATGACGAATGCACACAGCCAGTCGACAAATCATGCTCAACCATTAGAAAATTAAGTTAATCGATCCATTACTTTTACGGTTCATCGACGGAAATAATTAATAACGTCTGGATTTTAGCTTAAAGAAGCCAGTGTTTAAGTTTAAACAGTTGCGACAATACTTTGGCAATAAAAATGTTATTTTTCCAATAAACCAGTGTTTAAAACTACGAATAATTGATGTCGCCGATGTTGGCAGTCATTGATTGATCAACTAATAACCCGGCAATGGCTCGTGATGGATGCCATTTTAATACAAATGTAGCGTCCCTCAGCCAGACTTTGATCAAAAATACGCCGAAACAAGAGTAAAACAAATTTCTTGCATTCAAGTCGTTCTTTCAGCTTTCCAATTTAAACGTAAATAAGTCTTTGTTTGATCAATTTGCGTATGCTTCTGATATTTCGCATTATTAAAATAGTCAAATTTCTAATAAATAAACTTGTCTACGTCGAGCATTCCTGTTGAATCAATACAGCGTCCAGAAGGATGAAAGTTGAAACATTTGATCGATGAACTGAATGTAATTTTGTTTATCGGCTAAACATTGGCCAGTGAATAAACACACTCCGAGCTTCATGTGGATCTTTATAAGAAAAAAGCAATCGCTTCATCAAAGTCAACTAACCCTCAACTCTCGCTAAAGAAGAAGTAATAACCGACGTCACATTCGGTGGAAATTCGGTTCGTTTAGGTCGAAGTTATCGCAGTTGGAGCTGAGCCGCCTGAAACAATATTGCTCCAACTGGACTACAACAAATTGAGCAAACACAGGGCCGGACTCTGTCCAAACAGCGCGAATCAAAAGTCGGATGCATTCGTCTGATTGGTATTGAGTTTCCTTTAGTGTCTGCCATTAGGAGTAGCGAAAGGGCAGCTGTTTAGTTTTAGTACATTCAACCCTCGTGGTTTTTATGTAACTGATACCGGCTTGTAATGCCTTGCAACACGATCTTTTTAATGTTAATAAATTCGAAAGCTGTTAGGTTATGGTGGCGGGAATCTGTTTTGGCTTCTCATTATTCGCAGCGATATCTCTAATGGAAAAGTTTATCCGGGGAACATCGTCCCTCCCTCAGGATACTAGGACATAAAGACCCAGAACACGCGCAAGATGCAACTATCTGGTGTAAAGTCCTACGTCGACGATGTAAAGCAGGCCTTCGGGGCGAAGGGATGTTTCCAAATTAATTTATGTTTATTACAAACAAAAAACCGACCCTCTTCGCCAAGTTTGGAATACACCATTATAGTTCAGCTTAAACGTCAAGAATTATTACACCCTCATGTCTAATACGAGATAGCGAGCCAAATACTGTAATTATTCATCCGTTCCGATATCAGCGATAAATTCGCCGCCACTTGACGCCCTTGGTTTGTTGAAAATTCCGCACTTTTATCGACGTTTAAATTCATTATGGCCGCGATGAATCACGTGACCGGCATTTTCTCGCATCCATAGGCCCCATGGACACGAGACATGTAACACATTTCATGAAACAAATTTCCGCTTTAAATGTCTATCGCTTGCACACGTCCCGGCTGAATAAAAATTACCCAAAAACCCTTTGTACACGTTGATGTATTGCACAGACGATTAAAATCGTTTTGCGTACCTAATCGAAGTCATTAACCCTTCGTTTTTAATCGCACGATCTTTTATTGCTTTCCGGATCAATGTTGGATACGGAAATTTGTCTTTTCTGCTCGAAAATGGCCCGCTTCGCATTCTTGCGTGGAATAAATTCAAACAATCATACGAAATCATTATCCACGAAATGTCAAGGATTACAAACACTGCCGAAAAGCCACGTTCAACGTACACGAAATATTCGCTTTTTTGGGTGTATTCAAATAACACTAAATTAAAAAAAATAATAAAAATACTTTTCCATAAAAATTTAAATCAATATACAGGGAGACTCAGTAAAGATGTCTACAACCTTTTTGTTACCTGAAATATTACTATGCCGTTTTTATTATCCGATAGATCGACCTAAAGTCTACAAACCAAAAATATTTTTATTATATAAAGATACAAAGGTGGTGAAGCAAAGTTATATTTTTTTAATAGAACACTATATATTTTTGTATTATTAGATTATACGCAATGTATGTAACTTTATATAAGCTATTATGTGCCTATCTTTTTTCGTTTCGGAATTATTCAACTTTTCGTTTTAAAAAAAAAACAACATTTGGAAAATCACTGCGAAGTCGCTTATAAATATTTTACGATAACTTTGCAACAGAAAAACTTAAAATATCTTGTAGTTTTTAACAAATAGTCGACTTTTAGTTAAACACGCAGATAAAGTACAGGATGTGCCAAAACGCAAAAAATTGAACTATTTTTTTTTTCAAATGGACGACCATACATTTTTTATGTGTTTATTTGTATAGCAAATTTTAACTATTTTCCGAAATTTTTAAAAAAAAAATATTTTATTACAAAAAAAATTGTTAACCTAGAATCTGATCGTCAAATTGTAACTAATTTTTTAATATGAACTAATGTAACTAATTACATAAGTAATCTAATTATTACCTGATATATAAATGCATTTCACTCATCAATAATTATTCATAAAATAAATAAAAATTAATTACATTTTAAGAAATATTTTAAATTTGCTATACAAACCGCATATCATTTGAAAGCTTATAAAAATGCTATCGATACCTGTAAAGAATTACATGTGTTCCATTTAAAAACAAATGTGTTATTCGACTTTTTGCGTTTTGTAGTATCCTGTACATCAGCTGAGTGTTTCAAGTAAAAGTCGACTATTTCCTAAAACTACAAGGTATTCTAAATTTTTCTATTATAAATTTGCCGGAAAATATTCATACGCGACTTCGCAGTAACTTTTCAAAAATTGGTCTTTTTTATAACAAAAAGTTGAATACTTCCGAAACGAAAAGAGATAGACCCGTAATAGTTTATATCAAGTAACATTATTTTTTTACGTAAAATCTAATTATAAAAAAATATAGTGTGTTTTATTTAAAAAAATATAACTTTCGTTCACCACCCTTTATACAACACCCTGAATATAATACAAATATTTTTAGTTTGTGAATTTTAAGTCGATCTATCGGATAATAAAAACGGCATCACAATATTTCAAGTAACAAAAAAGCTATAGACCGATTACACACCCCTGGGTCACCCTGTCTGTGTGCAACACCAAAAAAAAACCATAAAAAAAAACACAAAAATCTGAATTAATCAATAGAAACCCACTACGAATGATTTAAACTGAACAATGATTAAAATAAAGATTTTGACTTAATTTTGTATTTGATAACATTATTGCAATAAGAAAAGTTGGAAGCAAGTTCAACACAGCAATTGCTTGCTGAAATTAGAAGACAATGAGTGATTGAATTGTTGCCTAGAAGAGGTCAAGTAAAATATAGTAGCCCTGATATTCCAAGATAATACAACCACCATAAACCTCATTACCTGAAGTTAGGACCATCTCTTGTGCAGGTATTAAGACCTACGCGCCCTTGCAATAAATCTCTTTTCGAAGAGTGGTTGCTTTCACCGGCCAGGTCCGGCTCCAAAACGCCTAATGTTTTCAAAATTTACTATGAGCATAGTTGTATAAATATAATTATTGTAAATCGAGATTGCAAACATCAAAATTATCAGGTGCCTAAAGTAAATCATTGTTTAATTTAAAATAAATTTATTTTGTGGGAGCTCCAATTGTATTGAGTTCCGTCCTGGAGCCTATGACAAGGGTGGCAGGTCAAAGTTTGGCTGAATAATTTATGGCTGGCATTTCTTTTCAATAGGATATCGTTTACCTTTCACACAATGGAATAATTTTATGATCACCATATAATATTACAGGATGAGGAGTACTTTATAAAAAAATTTTAGTTTTTCAATATTTTTGTATATCTTTTTTAAATTATTGCTACAAATTATGTGTAGAACGAAAGTATTTTAAAAAACAAATACACCTTTTTGTTAACTTTTTTGCTCTAAGTATTCAAATTCGAAATGCAACACGATTATAACAGAAACAGAAGGCATCCTTTGACCCTCATTTCTTGCATTTTCGAGGGAAGCAAATTAGATTATAGCTCAGTTCCGTCTGTACTTTTATATAAAATGCCGAAGCAACTTTCATCATATCCAAGGATTTTTGGTACTTGAAAGCTTCCGTCTTGCCATAACTTTTGTATTAGTTCACTTATCCCTTGGGATAAATCCAACTTTCCTTTCAAAAACATAATTTTGTGCATTTGTTGATCGTTTTTTGACCTGCAACCTACATTAATAGCTTTCGTTAAATCTGTTTATTTTTGCCTTATAAAGTTTGCACGGTGAGTATTTTGCGCTTGAATGCCGGTATTAAAGGTGGCTGAAAGTTTAAATATTATTAAAACTTCGTTAAATAGATTATAAATATAGATAGTTGGTAACAGTTTGCTTGCAAATTAGTTTGCGTTTAATTCGTTAAGCGAAAATGAGTGTACTTTTACTAATGTGACTTTTTCGCAAGCGAGACACTTGAGTCGTTTCATCGGACGACGAAAGGAACAAAAGAAAATTAGAGTGAATCCTTTTATGGTTATATCCTGCTTCAGGTCCGGTTCTGACAGGGAGTTCGACAACGTGCTGTAATGTCTCTTTAATATTAAACCCCTGGCTTTGTTTGAATCTTGGTTTAGTTTGTATTATTTCAACATGACGAAGTTCTGAGTCGTTGGAATCCACCGCAGTTAACATTTGAGTGACATTTGGACTGATTTCGCAGGAACTGCGGGCGGTAGCTTAATGACAAAACATCCTCCAGGAATAATAGCTGTTATACGACCCGATTTTTCCCATTCGACATTAATTAAACAAGTTTATTACAGCGTGCTGGTAGCGGCTTACAGCATGAAATCATGCTCGAGTTGGTATGTAACTGCAAAAGAGCCGGAATTTCGCATTTTGCAGAGACAAATTCTGAACGAAAAACAAGGCACATAATGAAATTCTTTCAGGCCTGATTGTGTCGCAATTTGCAAATTGGCGGTTAATGGGCCCACTCAGCGCCAATCGAGCGCAGAGCATCTTGTCAAATCGCAAATTGCGGCGAGTTTGGTCGAAAGCATGACCTGAAGACACTTCAGACCTAATTATCGTGGAGCAGTTTCGATCCCAGGAGTACAAGAAGTCGTAATCTAAAAATAGGATCACTCAATCAAAACGAGTATCCCACCAACACCACTTGTCTTCCCAAACTGAATTTGTCCCGGAGCAAAAACACTTACGGCTGTCTTCTCAAGTCGAGATAACAGACGTACGTCTCGAGGCGATTCCGTGCAAATGGGAGATCTCGTCCAGATAAGCACGTCCTTGATTACACAATCCATCACAGGATTCAACACTGATCGAGGATTGAGATGTTTAAATTGCATGTAAGATGTTGGCGGGGCTCTTTTTGCCTCCAGATTACTGAATTAAAGTCAGGAGGGAACGCCTCCGCACCAGACTAACTACGGTGGCTACAGGAGGTTTTGTCGATGGAAGCACGGCCTGAATCGATGCGAACTTTTTAATTCCATTAAATCTTCAAGAGTTTTTGTTGCATGCGAGATTAAACTCTACATGAATCTTCCGAGCTTAATCAAATTTTAATCTTGAGGACCAACAAGCCCTCAAGATGTGTACAAAGTCCTCCACGTTCTAACTCCAATCTGGAGCCGTTTTTCAACACGCTCAGCACGAAAATAGTGCATTTGAAATTAGGAAAAAGGTTCAAAAAAGTTTCCGAGCACTTTATTTTTTATTCAATTTTGACATTATAAAGTGACATTATTGATTCCATAGTAACACGCATAAGTAGTGATTTATTCACTAGTGAATTAAAACGGTTTTAATTCACTAGTAATTTAAAAATTATTCCACTATTGATTTAAATAACTTTTTGGCCTCCAGTACTGTAAAACGTGAATGACAGTTGCCCATTCATGAAAGGTAACTTGACCTTTAAACACGATGCTGTAAACTGGTAGCAAACAATTAGGTAAAGTAACCACAAAACACCGGACGATTAGACATGTTTAAGATACAAACCGTGCTTACCATAATTAAGTTCGTATAACGAAATACTTGTTACCTATAATTATTTAATTCAATCGACCATGGTGTATATTTAATTAGTGAAAATATAAATCCCCCCGGAACAGCGCCACCTATACATACGTTTGGGAACCATAAATGTCATTGAATCTATGCATTGATTGTTTTATACGCATTGATTCAACCAAACCAAAGCTTGTCGGCCAAAAAGTTTTATACAAATCTCATGCGTTAAGTCATTTTACAGCGCTTCAACTAATAAGGCACTCGCCTTTCAGGCTCGTGCCTCAAACAAAGTTGTCGCGCTGTAAAATGTGACTTACCGCATTCGAGTGTAAATAGCTATTAATGAATACCAACAAATACATTTATTTAAAATAAATGTTACAATTACTGAGGCTACTGAAATGTACACCATATCTATCATTAATAGACAAATTTATATTTTAATTTGACACTGATGACGCGGAAGTACGTGCTTCCGAATTTGAGGTGGATTCCTTCTGAATGATTGTTAAAGAATGGTTTATGATTTTCCTTAAAATTTCAATTTTATTATTAAGGAAATCTTCTATATATCCTTCCACAACGCTATTTGAACGCCATCCTCCGTGTCTCTTTACCACTGCTAAATCGGCTCCAGAGTCTGCCAGTAAAGTTGCACTTGAACGTCTAAAGCTATGTCCGGTATATTCTTCTGAATTTGGAAGACAAAGAAATCGTGCAATTTTTTCGGGAAATTTTGAAATAATATTTATCCCAAATGGTTGCACTGTGCATTTCTGTTTATGGTTATTGATAAACAACCGTTTGTGTAAAATACTCTCAAGTCGTAGTTTTCTGTACTTGCGAAAAACGTCAATGGCAGGAATAGAGTTACTTCCATTGATAGTAAATGTTCTTGGCTTATAAGTCTTCGTGTCAGGAATATTGACCACAATTACGTTGCCTCGATCATGGACGTCATCAACTGACATGGCAACTAATTCTCCAATTCTACAGCCTCCAAAAACTCCCACAATTAGAACCACTTTTTGCAGCAAATATTCATCATATGAAACAGTGTCTAAAAACTTTTCCATTTCTTCGAAGCTGAAGACTTTAGATTTCTTTGGTCTGTGCCCTACAGAGTGTTGTTTTAAGAAAGCAGATACCTGATGAAATCTACAACAATTATTTATTAGTTCAAAACTTTTTATAAACAATATAATCCTCACAAACCTGCTTATATCGATATTTTCTTTAACAGATAACATTTTCTTCAGTTGGGAATAATACGCCCACAATAACGAAGATTTTGCATTTTTGGATCGTTCAGAAATATAAGCCAAAATTATTCTCTCGTCTACTCCCTTTGCATCCTTCCGCTTCCTCCATTCACAAAAATTTGAATACTCTTTTTCGTATAATTGTTTAGATTTTGCTGGCACCACTTTATTTATAGCTTCTGAAGCTTCTTGAATGACCAATTCAGGCACGAAAACCTGGTTTTCCTCTTTAAAATCGCTGATTCTAGCCATTTTTTCCATACGCGTTACAATTCTCGCACTTTTGCAAATAAATAAACAACTCGTTGTTATGGAAATTTGATTCGCATGTGATATGATTTGTATAGACCGAACGGTTAAATTTAACATTTTCTTGCATTTTTTGGTAAATTTTGGTCAAAATTGAATAAAAAAATATATACGACACGTGAATTAAACCTATTACTTTGCTCGAAGAATTAAATTTTCTTCTCGCAAATAAACAATGGTTTAATTCACTTATTGTATAATATTTATTAGTTCATCGTTTTAGTGTGGAATGGAATAAAGGCCTCATTTAATTAGGGCAAAATAAAAAAGTTGCTTTTGAACAAAACCATTGAAATAAAAGACGATTGGCGGCCCTAGTTGGAAGTAATAACAGTTTCAACTGGTGGTGTGAGGGCGTCAACTGATCGCCGTCCTTTGAAATTTGATCCGGCGGATTCGTGGTGTCAAACAAAAAATTTGCAGATCAAATAGACGGCATCAAAGCGTCAACTTTCCGCTGTGGAACGCATGTTTTGTGTTGTGACAGTGACACAAGCGGCGACAAATGGAACGACCGGCATCTGTGATGTCCAGTCAGGCGTCCAAGGATTCCAGGAAACCTTTCAACTAATTAATGTCTTTGAGGAAAGCTCGTTGCATGCGATCCGGATTAGAAATGCTATTGGTATCAAAGCTCTTGGACCTTACTTGTGGTCAGGCGAAATAAAACACGCTGCCAACATTTTTATTCGGCTTTATGATTTCTTCAGTCGAAAAGGGAAGTTTTCTTATTCGCTAAATCCGGGACCTTTGATCATCTAATGCGAGCATTTTTCATTATTTGATTCGGACGGCGGGAATTGTGTAAATTTGCTTTCTGAAGGAAAGGGCTTTCCTGTAATTAATGTTGCGGATCTAATCAGGTTTACGGATATTTGCCGATATAAAAATTTAATTGAAATTTGAACTGGAGGGAACCCCGTTTATTTGAACGCGATTTTCATATTTTGCCTAGATTGAGGTCAACATTTCCGATAATTTATCGGCCAGTAAAATTTTATGGAACAAACTTTTACTCATAACGTATGAAATGGTAAGCTTCAATTTGAACAAATTACATTAAGCTTCAACTTTGTTGCGCTAGGCGCCCACAGCTAGTTTTGATTAACTTTTCCGAACCTGACTCGTAATTAGAGAAAAATTAAACCAACAGCGGAACAGTTTCATCGCATTTTTGAAAAACCGATCAATTAAATCGCCTGCAATATAATTCTCTTCTCTTTAACCGGATTTCGTTGTCCGTGCCCTGACTCCGGGGCGGGTTTTTTGCCGGCGCGTTATTGTTATTTTTGTATTTCGATACTCGCCAGAAAGTTGAGCATTGATGTCACGATGATGTATCTGTTCAATACAAACAAGATCATTTATTGCGACACGTCTCTTCTCGGTATCTACATTATCGACAGTCAAACACATTAAGAACGGCGCTGCACTTGACTCCGGCAATCATCAATCCATGCCAGAAATACGGAAGACGACAAGATCCGAGACTATTGTCCGGCCTTTTTGACGTCTCAAAACGAACCAAGTTTTGTTTCAATTTTTCGATCGGAGTGGTGTAGGAGTGCAGGGAGCGGCATCTCCTGCCCTGACCGCCACTCCATCCATCAAGAGTTGACCTGTCGACCCCCGTCTATCAATCAGCTACAGTTTTTATTGTTCGCCCCCTTTTGCTTCCATGTACTGTCGCTCTCCTGCACGAATCGTTTATCCTTTCCGATTTTTCCAAGGACGGCTCATTTGTCATAAACTATTACTATATGCCACTTCGATGAATAGCGCAAGCGGCCGATCCTGAACTCGCAAGAAAGCTCAAGATCTTGCCAATTTTATAGAAAGAAACGAAATCGCCGAAATAACACCATAACGTTCATTTCATTTTGCAGTCTTCTTGCATCAGTACATCAAAATCTCTGAACATAACAGAAGTTTAAATGCGCTCACACTTTATTTCCTTATCCTAATAATATGGGATCCGAATTAGGGTCATCCTGGACCGATCTGCTTACCGGATGAAATTCATTTTTTTATCAAATACAGGCTGTCTCAGCTAAGACTTTGAGCCTGATAACTCTGATAATTGTCAACGGATTTTGATGAAATTTAAAATGCAGATATTTTAGAAGATAAACATTAAAATCCAATTAATGCAACAACTCAAGTCTTAAAAACGTAATTTTTACATGCCTTTTTAAAATGTTAAGCCTTTTAAAACTTATATAAAAAAATTATCGTCAGTGAAAAATGTTGTAAGAAATGGAAGACGTCTGTTTCGCGAAAAAAATGAGAAACAAACTGTTAAACGTGGGTTCAGATGCAAAAGCGTAGATCTCTATGAGACAAATGAGCAATTTTGGCAATTGGCGAATATTGATTCCTTTTTCAACAACACAGAAGTTTCAGCCACTGTTGTTGGTTTTTAAAGTAATTTCACCAAATTAAAACAATTTTAGTTTTCTGATAGCGCGCACACTTTTGACAGTTTTTTTCAGTGGTACACAAAATGCCGCATAAAAATGCTTTATCAATTGTTTTAAAAAGTGACTCCAAATTACTATCAAAATTTGTATTAAGTTTTTAACAACAAAATTTAATTTTTTTCTTGGATCAGCCGAGCGATTTGGTAAATTTTTTCTATGGCCATTTATTTTTCGAGGTTTAATAATCCAACGGTAATCTGGCTTAATTTTCAATTAAAGAAATGTGTTTTAAAATTTTGTTTTTTAACTTGAGGTCATTTTTTGCCTCTAATTGAATGACCACCTCCTAAAATATGTGCATTCTAAATTTCATAACAATTCGTTGACAAATAACTGAGATATTAAGCTCGAAAGTCTTGGCTGAAACACCCTGTATAATATCCAAAGGAATGTATCGCGAATAGGTAGCCTAAAAAATATGTTCAAGACTATGATTAAGGGAACTAAAAAGAATTAAATTTTAGCTATTTTCGAAGTGATTTAAAGCCGTTTTAAGTAACATTTGTGTTACTTAAAACAAAAAATTCTCGATTTTATATCGAAAATGATTTACAAATTTCAATTTTCAATTTCAAAATTGATTATAAAATGATTTACAGGATACATCCTTCTATTCGGGCTGTAGCGGAATTTTTTTTAAATGCTTTACCTATTTAATTCCGAAAATAATTTTCAAAACTAAAAAAAAATCTAGTCTTATTTGAAAATTATTTCCCAGGACGACCTTAATTCGAATATTAGACTATAATTTATAGATAAAAAAAGGTTATTGAGTAATAATGAGAATGACTATAGAGCCTATAAAAACTAGATTTTCACTTTGTTTTTAAAAATACACCTCCGCTGGAACGTTAATATCGGATTAAGAGATTGACAGTCTAAAACTTCCCTCCGATTTTTACCACATGAGCGAACCTCGGACTACCTTTGTGGGACACAATGCGGAATCAGCGTCACTACTGGGAAGTATTTAGTGGAAAATGGGACACCTCTACTTAGTCGCTTAAAAATCACACAATGCAAAATCAACTTTCTTTGTCCGAGTTGGCTAGAATGACATAAAGTCTTTAAGCTCTCCACTGGTGGCCATTTACCGTACTTTGAAGGCTAATCTCTGCGACAAGTGCAAATTGGAAATCCGCTGTCAGTTACTGAAGGTTTCAAAGAACTGTTAATTTTGTAATTACTTGTGAAATGAGAAATATTTAGCTAGCAAAATGTAGGCTTGAATCTGCTTACTTTTTCATTATTTTGTCCCCTCTGTGTTGGGGTAATAGAACCTTGATCGAATTTGTTGGCCTATTGCATCAGTATTACCCGGAGCGACAAATCCGCAATAGGAAGGGCAGTCCCTTGTTGAAACTTTCAGAAACAGACCATCTATATTAAAAAACTGGAAGATGTATGACATTTACTCTGGCTGCATTTTTTATAAGTCGGAATAAATCAAGTCCGATAAATAAAAAGTGGACACATCTTTTATCTTAAGTGGTATTACAAATCCAAACATTTGGAACCGTTTTATCTCCCCTTTTGATAAGACGCGGCGATATTAAAAATGTATCTAGGGGTGTGTGCGCGATATTAGAATGGAATTAATACGTCTGTTACGAAGCAGAGCACTAAACGATTTTCCGCGAAAAAGAGTCGATTTTTCGAGGGGTTGCACACGCTATCGATATCATGAATGAATAAACGGTTTCGGGGGTGCATGGCAATAGTCATGGCGAACAAACAACGTTCTCGAGAGCTGGCGGCTAACAAATACCATGAATTGTTTATGGATTAATCAAGCTCGGTGTGGTGTAAGTGCTGCGACCCGCGCCATTGGGTCGCTTGTTGGGTTGCTGCATTCACCGAACCTGAATTTGGACCCGGATAAAAGCAGTACCAAAACTGTCAAACAATTTTATTACTTTCAATTGAAAAAAATAAAAATAAAAATTATAAAAATGCGTAAAAGTATAAAAATTGCAGTTTCAAATTTACTTCCTTTATTTGTTTACTAGACAATTTTATTTAGGATTTGTTTAATTTTCATAAAGTAAATATTTTGGTTTCGTGGTTTTAAAATGATAAAAACCATCAATTATTGTAGTACTTGTTATAAGTAATAAGCGTCAATAAAGATTAGAGCGCTACATCGGGTGTGTCAAAAGTCGCGGATACGATTTTGAGAGTGGATATTAGTGGTCTTATTGACCGCTAAAAAAGTAATAAAAAAATCATTACTCCTTATTTTAAATGCAGTAGTTCGTAAAAGTTGCAAAAAAAGTACACTTTAATGTGAAAAGCAGACCTGTTAACTTTGTTTTTAATGAATTGTTTTAATGTTTATTTGACTTATTATCACATTTTTCAAAAAAATACATTTCCTTTGGTTTTTAAAATGAGTTAAAAACACCAGTGGAAAAGTACATCAACTTTTGGCAACATTGAATACTGTTACCATGGTAATATATTTGATTAATATTTTTCTAAAAGTATAAAAATAGGTGTACCTACTTGTACATACAGCGTTGCCATTTTATGTTTTTGATTTCAGCCAAATGAAAGGTTTTGTAAATTTTTTTATCGAAAATAGTGTTCTCTATAGCTCTATCTAGCTGCTTTTAAGAGATTATCTGCGACTTTTGACATACCCGATATTCCGAAAATTACATGCAAACAGAATTCTCCTGAGAATTGCTTAAATTCGGTTTAGAATATTCAACAATATTTAAACAAATGTTTATTCATTTTGATAAACTTTCGGAACTATTTTTAAACACCGCAGCACAAAAAATGGTATTAATAAACATTAGATATTCGTTTCAAAATACATTTGTTTTACCATAAATTATAAAAACGATTTCAACGAGATTTTATCACTAGTTTTTTATTGTCTAAACAAAAACAAACTAGTTAGACATCAAAAGGGATAAAGTATTTTTTTAAATAGTAATTTTAATTAATTTATAATAAAATATTAAAATTAAATATAACTGCATTTATGTAAAATAAAAATTAGGTAGCAATAAATGACAGTGATGTGGTATTTTTTTAATAATGAATACGTGGACAAACAGTTCCCACAAATTGCTGTTTACGGATTTTTCTTCTTTTCTAATTTAAATTGTATCACGTAACACAATTATTTTTCGCTGATTAAAATTTAATGCTATTGTTAAAAGTAAAACTACAAGTGCTTTAAATCATTCTTTTAAAAATAAATAACGTAAACAGTTGAGATTATCTTAACGTTTCCTGCTATTAAGTGTCATAAAATAATCTATTTTTTACCATGCAATAATGCAGGGAAATAGTATAAGGTTTATTCACGAGCCGTAATTAATTCAAGAATATTTAAATAAGTTGGTTATTTCTTTTGTCAAGTTAGTTTCAGTTTCACTGTTTTAAAATTTTGTCGAAAACGTTTCCTAATTGCTTTAACAACTTACCTGCCCCTGCTCCCTATTTTTTATAATGACTTTAACGACCATAATAGTTTTCCGAAATGCGTAAATTCCGAAACTATACCAAATTATGTTTTTAGAGTTAATCGCTTATAAATGAAGAAGCAATTTTTTACCTGCTTTGAAAAACCAAATAACGAATTAAATGCGTGAATTTTTGCGGTAATGGAGGTTGTAAAGTCCCCGAATTATTTCTTGAATGAATAAAAGCCCGGAAAGTAGCGCCCTCATACTGGCGGTAAAAGACCAAAGTTTGAAAGCGCCTGCGCTGGCTGTAAAACTTGAACGTTTCTGTATAAACCGCAGTAACGCGCTGAAGATCTTTAGTACAACTTCGACTCTTGTGGAGGTTGATTCGCATGAGCAGCGCGCGTACGAACTCATTTCAGTGATTCGTGATCGTCCGGAGTAAACAGTGGCTGTGATATGATCGTTTATTAACAGCAAATTAGTTGTAAACCCGTTGAGAATAAACCTATCAGTAAAATGGTCAGGCTAAAATAATAAAAAAAGAAAAAATAGTTTCGCGATGTGGCTGGAACTAGTGTTGAATTTGGTGTTTCTGGCGACTTGTTTGTCCGCAACGCGCTACGATGGTCCCGAGGGGTGCTCCTGGTTACCGGATAACAACGATACTTCTTCGTCAAAGTTCAGCGTGACGTGCAGAGTGAGGACTTTGGACGGCACCGGCACCAACATCAGTGCTTTGCCCGCCGAAATCACTTCGAAATTGCGTTTGTTATGCAGTGAGGTGTTGTTCTTCGAAAGCGCGCTTCCCACTCAAGGGCTGCAGCGGCTTCACGAACTGGAAGAATTACAAATTACCAACTGCAAACTCCTCAACATCGAGGCGAACTCGTTCGAGGGCCTGTACAATGTGAAGAGGTTGGCAATTAACACGTTCAATTCGGATTGGAGTTCGAGTAAGACACTTGACATCAACGCCGACAGCTTGAAGGGACTCAAAGAACTGCAAATCCTGGATCTGGCCAATAATAATATCCGGGCTGTCGTCGATGGCACTTTCTGTTCGCTCGCAAATCTGCAAACACTCAATCTGACGAGGAATCGAATTAAAAGTCCGGAACGGTTTGGTTTTAATTTACCGGAGTGCAGTAACAGTGAATTGCAAAATCTCGATTTGTCACACAATGAGCTGAGAGCGCTGACGGAGAACTCGGGTTTTTCACGACTGCGAAGACTGCAGCAGCTCGACTTGAAGAATAACAACATCAGCGACATTTCCGGTGAGGCCCTCGCCGGATTAGTGTCTCTCAGAATTTTGAATTTGGCAAATAACAAAATCGAAAGCCTTCCTGAAGGGTTGTTTGCCGGCTCGCGCGAATTGCGTGAGATTCATCTTCAGAATAATTCGCTCTTTTCGTTGGCCAAAGGGCTTTTCCATCGGTTAGAACAGTTGCTGATTCTTGATTTGTCCGGAAATCAACTGACAAGTAATCACGTCGATGCGGGAACTTTCGCTGGTCTTATTCGTTTGATTGTTTTGAATTTGTCTCACAATGCTTTGACTCGCATTGACAGCAAAACTTTCAAAGATTTGTATTTTCTTCAAATATTGGATTTGAGGAATAACTCAATCGGTTTTATCGAGGACAACGCTTTTATTCCTCTCTACAATTTGCATACTTTGAATCTGGCTGAAAATCGGCTCAACACCATCGGCCCATTGTTATTCAACGGTTTGTTCGTTCTCAGCAAACTCACTCTAAACAATAATTTGGTGGTTAACATCGATTCAACAGCATTCCGTAATTGTTCGGCTCTGAAAGAGCTCGATCTGAGTTCGAATGCTCTTCAGGAAGTGCCTGACGCATTGAAGGAGCTTTCCTTTTTGAAAACGCTGGATTTGGGCGAGAACCAGATTAGCGATTTTCGGAACGGTTCGTTTAAAAATTTGAATCAACTGACCGGCTTGCGCCTCATCGATAACAACATTGGGAACTTAACCCGCGGGATGTTGTGGGATTTGCCGAGCTTACAAGTGCTTAATCTCGCCAAAAACAAGATCCAAAGTATCGAAAGAGGAACTTTTGATCGAAACACCCAACTCGAAGCGATCCGTCTCGACGAGAATTTCCTAACAGACATTAACGGTGTGTTCGCTACTCTCGCGAGTTTGTTGTGGCTGAACTTGTCCGATAATCACTTGGTGTGGTTCGATTACGCTTTCATTCCCAGCAACCTGAAATGGCTGGACATTCATCGCAATTTCATCGAACACCTGGGTAATTATTACAAAATCCAGGACGAGATCCGAGTGAAAACTCTCGATGCTAGTCATAACCGCATTACGGAAATTTCGCCGATGTCTATCCCCAACAGCGTCGAGCTTTTGTTCATCAACAATAATTTCATCAAAGTCGTAAAACCGAACACGTTCCTGGACAAGACTAGTCTGGCCCGCGTGGACATGTACGCCAATGAGTTAGTAAATCTGGACATGAACGCGCTGAGGCTGTCGCCGGTGCCGCCGAACCGGTCCCTGCCCGAAATCTACCTGGGTGGCAACCCCTTTCACTGCGACTGCACCATGGAATGGCTGCACCCGGTCAACAACATGTCCGCCTCCAGGCAGTACCCCCGGGTGATGGACCTCGACAATGTCATGTGCAAAATGACCCACTCGCGGGGCATGGCCCACATGCCCCTGACCCGGGCCAAAACCAGTGACTTTTTGTGCACCTATGAGACGCACTGTTTTGCCCTTTGCCACTGTTGTGACTTCGACGCTTGTGATTGCGAAATGACGTGCCCTAACAATTGTTCTTGCTACCACGATCAGACCTGGAACACCAACGTTGTCGATTGTTCCGGTCAGAACGCCATCGAGATCCCTCACAGGATTCCGATGGACGCCACCGAGGTGTATCTCGACGGCAACGACTTCAGGGAACTGCAAAACCACGTTTTTATCGGGCGGAAAAATATGCGAGTGTTGTTCGTTAATAACAGTGGAATCGAGACGATTCAGAATAGTACTTTTAACGGTCTCCACACGTTACAGACGTTACATCTCGAGGACAATAAAATTTACGCGTTGGAGGGTTACGAATTCGAGCATTTGTCGAATTTGAAAGAACTCTATCTACAGAATAATGTGATTTCGAGCATCGGGAATAAAACTCTGGAGCCGTTAAAGAGTTTGGAGATTTTGCGATTGGACGGTAATAAATTAGTGGTGTTTCCGGTGTGGCAATTGTCGTCGAACTCCCACTTGACCGAGATAAGTTTAGCCAATAATCGGTGGTCGTGCCGGTGCAAATTCCTCCAAGAGTTCACCGCTTGGGTTGCTGATAACGCCCCGAAAGTCGTCGATAGTGCCTCGATCCAGTGCTACAACGGCGAAGCAACGCCTCAGCGTCGCGACCTTGACTTCAACAGCACCGCGTGCAGTGACTTTTACGCCGGAAGTTCCGTTATAGACTCGATGTTAGTTTCGGACTATTGGAAAATGGTCGTAGTGACTTTATGCATTGTGATTTTACTCCTCTTGGGCGTCGTTCTCTGGTTCGTGTTTCGTGATCCCGTTCGCGTTTGGCTTTACTCGCGTTACGGCATAAGACTGTGCAGTTTCCGGGCCGCCGCCGCCAAACAATACGAAGACAGGGACAAATTGTACGACGCCTTCGTGTGTTACAGTCCCAAAGACGAAGAGTGGGTTGTCCAGGCGTTGGCCGCCGAATTGGAGTCAAACTTCCAGCTCTGTCTCCACTACCGAGACCTACCACATGCCGCCTACCTGCAGCACGCCGCCCCCGCAGTCTTGGAGGCGGCGGAAGCCAGCCGAAGAGTCTTAATCATCCTCACTCGCAATTTCCTTCAAACGGAGTGGTCCCGTTTCGAGCTGCGTCAAGCCCTGCACGAAGCGCTCAAAGGGCGGGTGTTTAAGTTGGTTATTCTGGAGGAAGGGCCGCTCCCCGAAGCTGAACTCGATCCCGAGCTCAGGCCCTACTTAAAGACTGGCAATCGAGTACGATGGGGCGAGAAGCGGTTTTGGGAGAAACTGAGATACGCGATGCCCTCAGGTGAACCGAGAGGAAAGATTAACGCCAATTACCGAAGAAACATCAATAATTACACAATCGATTCGAGGGTTGTTGCGAACGGAACCCACAGCCATACGTATCCAGAGAAGATTAAGACTCAGGGCCCCCCTTCTCCAGGCATGCAAATGTTCCCGCCGCCGGCGTATTCAGCTGGGGCGCCCCACGAGCCGGACGATGCGAATTACTCCTCGGCGACGACTGCCACGCCTTCCCCCAGGCCAATGAGACGGGCGCAGGAACCCAGGCCCATCTCCGACCACATTTACTCCAGTATCGACTCCGATTACAGCACCCTGGAACGTGGGGGGTCCGGCAGGAGGGGGCCTCCATGGAGACCCCACGTTATGATGCAGACTGCAGGCGTCAACAACGGCGGCCAGGCCTATCTCGTGTGATAACTTAACTGACTGACTAGGTATACATAGACTCGTACTGAATGAACAATATTTAAAATCATAACTTGAGTCGAAAACGTGTAATTTTATTGTTTGTATTATTTTTGTACATTACCTGTAAATAGATCAAATATTTATTTGTTTTTTTTTGTATCATTTTGTGTATATTTTTTACGACTTGCAAAACGAATTATAATAAATACGATGTGAAATTTACCGGCTGTGTTTGAATGGAACTGCAGTGCAGTGTTCTCGCCTCCCCTGATTTTCACCAAACCAATGAATAGGTGAGTGCTTATGTGTTGTTGTCGAGTCCGAGTGTTATTGATCACCTGTTTAACAAACACTCATGTGTACCACCAAAAGCACATCTCAAACCGTTATTTCTCTTCATTTCGACTTTTCACCACGATAAAAAATTACGAGACATAATTTCTCATTAGATATGCAACAAGTAAGTATAATTTTCTACTTAATCAAGCTTATTTGTGACATCCTATTATCCCTAAATACTTTATGATTTACTGCTAATACTTATTAACAATTTTTCACTCATTTTTAATCGCATGAATTAATAATCTTACTAACAAAGTGGACAAATGCCTGGCTCAATTTTTCACAGAATTTTTGTTATTTCAAGCCAATATGTTTACTAAACGTAATTTTCATTTGCTATTTTAAACTGACAGACATTAAATCAATACGATAATTTTTATAACGTATATTATTTATCACATTGAAATAATAAATTAAATATAATACTGTACATACACAGACTTTCAATCTATTTTAAATTAATTAAATAAAATAATAATTCTAAAAGTAAAATGGTGTCTCTATGGATAAATGTCTATTAATCTGGCTGTTTTCGTAAACTGAGAAAAATTATCTCTTTGACACTGATAGGAGTTCCTACCTGGCCAGTAGGGGTTGGTTATACGATGACATTATGATACAATGTACACCTGCATCTGATAAAATAAACATTCAAGGCGTATGGGGTGAGAACACATGGCATTCGAGTGTAGGTGTTGTGAAGGACATTTTTTGCATTGAAAAAATATATCGATTTTACCCGCCTGATCTATATATTCCGGCTGGCAACAAATGTAATCTTTCACGGTTTCCGAAACGTGGGGAAGGAAATAAAAAAAGTCTATTCTGATTAGAAAAACTGATAAAATATATCACACGTCAAAATATACATATTTTTCGCCATGAAATATATTTAGGGAGATTGCACTGTTACAGCTGACGTCTCTTTTAATTGATCCTGAAACTGACACTATTTCAAGCAGAATTGCAGAATCAGTTAACAATTCAAGAAGAGTTGCTTCACAAATTTCTCTTTATTTAATTCATGATGACTTGTGGAAACAGCCAGCGCAAATCAAGTTTGAATTTGACAAGATGTGGGGTTGAGGGCCGTTCACATCCACTAATTACCATTCAATTGACATACAAAACTGTCCGAGTTGCTCGTGTCCATTGTATACAAAACAAAATAAAGTCGGTAATTACGGTTGACACAAAAGGCACGACAATATTGTTAATCGGAGGATTCCCAAGACGGCAGTCTTTGCAATGACGTTGTAGATCGTGTCCAAGTCATCCCCTATCTGGACAACATCAGCATCATTAGACACCATGACGAGAGCATGCTTTGTCCAGGGCCACTTAGCTCATGTAAACCAGAGGACAATGGGCACGTCGGCCAGAATTCGGCTTTGTTTTCCACTAATAAACCCTTCACGTCTGCACCATGGGAATTCGGAACGGTTTGCGATTCGGAAAAGCACACACCGAGATCATGAATTTTCAATAAATGCACAACTCGGGGCTTTTTAAATTTTATTTATGAAACGAGACTCCAACTTTCGTTTTTCATCGACATTTCGCCCGCGCATGATTAATACAAACGACTTACTTTTTCATAAACACAAAAATACACAACGTGGGATTTAATTCAAACAAAACACTCCCTAATAATGCTTGTTATTAATAAAAATACAGCGGAGGCTTCGCATTAGTTGCAGGCATGTTGTAAAATATTAATAAAAAACACTTTGAACGGAATTCTGTAAGTTTGTTGGAAAGTGCACTCTCTGAATCTCCTACCCGGTTTGGGTACGCAGAGAAATTACTAAAGCTCAGGTCGTGCGTGTGGAGACCCAAATAAAACACGGAATGCCACACTGCGGGTATGCCTCGAAATGAAAAAAGCACAGCATCGGGATTCTTTACGAACCTGCCCTATTCAGTCGTATTTACAGTGTGTAAACAAGTCGAAAAATCTTTCTCTGGAGACAACTTTCCGAAGCAATTAACAGCTCAATTAAATACGTTGCTGCTCGCCATTAATAACCCTTTACCACCAGTAGTTTGAAACTCTACGTGAAACTTTTAATATCGGCCATTTATTATGGGAATTTAGGATTCGTTCTGGATTTTAATTACCATATTTTCCCCATACGACTGCCACTCCAGTGGAAAAGTGTACAATTTTTCGCCGAGTTTAATTCAAATTTAAAAAATTGCGGACGCGGCTATAAAACGGTTAATTGGTTCCGAAACTCGATGGAAAATTGCTCGTAAAAATCGTCATGTTATGCAACACGAGGGTTTAGTACTTGACAATAAAATAATTTTATTGTCACGAGCCAAGATTGGCTTTTAACAGAGTGTGAGATTAGTTGAATTAACAAAAACCGAAAAATTAATAAGCCACGCGATAGTCATCGGGAGAAAGCTCATAGATATTTATTTTTGGGTGGTTTGCGTGTTGGGTAGGTGATGGCGGCTTCCTATTGTTCTTCGACATATTTAAGAAAATGAAATTTTATAGCCGGTCTTGGCGGATGTGTGCAATTAGGTCCGCGCTTCTGAGGTGCTTCACTGTCTAGTACTCTAGAAAAAGAGCTCTTTCGTCAAAATGAATTTAATTAGTCGCTGCAATGTCTACGGCGAATTCTAATATTAATCCCACACGTTGGCAAGGCGGTCTCAGAACAATGGACAATAAAATGTTATGATATCAATGGACAGAAGAGCGCGCTAGCTCTAAAAAGGATCGAGATCGAATTCTCCTCCGCAGGAGCCGTCGAGAATTTATAATGAAGAGCGCTCTCGGACTGACGACCGAGAATTAGTGGGCACTCATTACGGAAATAAAAAAGCCATCGGCACAAACCAGTTTGTGTTTGTGTCGTTATTACTGGAATTATTCGCTGGAGGAACGCATTTTTCGATTCAACCTTTAATGGCTTCTCCGGGATATATGCTAATTCCTGATTAGAAAAGATCCGAAATATTTGCTTAATTTTAATGAAGCGACACCAGCCCGATACGTCTTAATTAGTTGCATCCATTTTTCTTCCAGTTGGTTTATATTCAAATTAGGTAACGATCCTTATTCAAATATTTTGACAAAATTTAAATGAATAATGACACATCGGTTTTCATAAACATCATTATCATGCAAACATAATGAATTATTCCGCTTCCAAATTAAAGCGTATTTGCTCGATCCCGATTTATTTACCGGTTGGGGGACGCTTTAAACTCAAACACGAAATCTCCAATTAAATGCCCCGGCATTGCCACTATTAAAGAAATTAATTTTGTTCAACATAAATATCAGATGTATTTTCCATTTATTGAACAAATAAGTTATGGCGAATGATTGTTGTTATACACAATTAAGAAACGTATCTAGATAATTGTAAAGTAATTGAGGGAATTATCAATAAAACTCATTAAACTGCTTCAGTTGGTTTTGTTAGACGATGTCCTGGAATAATTTATAACTTTGTTCGTGAAACGTCATTATTCGAAAATGCGCATAATGCCTATGATTAGAACTTAATTGAAACGAAATACATTAATACATAAATCGCGTCATTTGACATGCAATTAAAACGAATCCTTCATAGACACGAACATCCCTCCAATTGCTAAACTACTTGGGTCATTCAGTAAATTAAAATTTATGCTTTTGGGAATTTGTCTTATAAATAATGTTGCATTAGTGGAATAGGAAGGCCGCTAAACGAAATCGATACGAATTGATTGTTTGATAATAGGTTTTGAAACTTGTAATTGAAATTATCGCATTAAATATTAATTTTTAAAACATTAGTTATTTTTTTGTCATGTTGAAGAAAAACACAGGTATTTGGAGTTAATGAATTCAGGTTTTACGTTCTCGTTATGAAATAAGAAGAGTTTTCTTCTTCATTTTACAGCGTAGCTTTTTGCGGACGTCAACTAGGACAGCAAATAATTACGAATAATAAACTCCTTAGGTATGAAGTTTTCTTGTCCTTGTTCGATGGCAGTTAAACGACCTCGTGATGGGTTAGTTGCATGGTATGAAAGCCAACATCCGAGCGAGTTACATTTGAGTCATAACTCCAGTTTTGCAGGAAGTTGCAAGAGAGCAATAAAACATCCATTTCGAATTTATCACTCAAGCACAGACACTGATTGTGGAGCAGAAACAGCTTCAAGATCCCTCAGATTAGAAAAGTACCAAACTTCTTGTTGATCTAGTTGTGCGCACGACCTCCTTCCTTCACGCAATCCTCCGGTGTTAAACGTGGGTCGGTCATTAGACTAGCGCTGCACTTTTATAAAATATGATTTACCGGACGGGTAGGTGAACTAGTCCGCCGCGCCGCCTCGGGTTGACTTTTAATAGTCGGGCCCTCACACAATGACCCACGAAGACGCTAACGCCGGTACATGGCCTCTTTCCAGCAATTGCAACATTCTGAGACAAATTGTGTCCTACCATTCAAATAAACGACGTAACGAATCGAAATTGATCGAATTAAAGAGGAGACGCTAGTAACGTGGGTTGCACGAAGGGACGCTGAACAAGATTTAGACGGAATAAAACTACATGTAACAATAATCCGGCCCTGACCTCTTATCACGAGACGTATATTCTTACTTTCAAATGACAAAATTTCTAACAGATCCGCGCTGATAATACGGTACATCGGACATATTTATTTAAATTATGCAGTTCGGGCTGAAATACTGCAAATCTACATGTCAGTAAATAACAAGCAATAAATCACCGATGTGCTACATATGTGTATGTTGAATGTTAATAGTCAGCCATAAAACTGTACCCACTGTGAAACTCTACCACTAACACAATAATTAAATACCTAAACTAAAATGTATTCAGCTAATATTATATTCTCACAATGGTCGAGACAGCGGATGGTTATGTTTTAAAACGTAAATCTACAAGAATAGAGACCTGTAAAATGTAAATTACAAACACTTGAACGTGTAATAAAGGAATTGTTGTCTATTAAACGGTTTTCTCACGGTGCAGTTGACGAACATTTCATTTTGTTACGAAATTAAGGCATTTTTTTTTATTTTCTCTAAATGTTTTGTCATTGGCTCCTTATTAAAGAAATTATTATTTGCGAATCAATCGCCAAATATCCTGATTTTTACAGGAAACAAAGTAATTAAAAGAACTCTCGACTGTAAAAAATAGTAAACCAACAATCAGTCTTTTGGTTTCTCAAAGTATAACGTCACGGAGCTTTAACAATTTTGTTAATTTACGCTAAATAATCTGTCAACGGCACATTCCTGGAGGATTTATTGTTTGGGAATCATCCGTATAGCTTTTCTAATTATTGCAGAATGTAAAGTTTATCTGAAGAACCTCTCGTCGCAAAATAATTTTAAATCGACAATCTTTTAGAGCTTTAATATTTTTTTTTACTTTAGTTTCAGAAATTGTTAATTGTGAAAGTAAAAGTACAATGTGTTTTTAAATGATTCTCATCTAGTTAACATTGAAATTGGTTTACATGCATTGAATACTCTGTCAATAAATGTCACAAATTGTCAATTAAATAATTTTAAAAATTTCGTTAAAATGCAACTAAATTGTTACACTGTGCAAGAAAACACTTTTATTGTTGAAGCTTATTTGCAAACTGGAGACTAATATTCGGTGTCTAAATGCCTGTCATTAATTCTATAAAGCGGCATTTTTTTTATATGGGACTAGATAAGAATCATTTAAAAACACATTGTAGTTTTACAAAGAGAACTTTTGTGCAACTCCTTTTAGTAAATTTTTAGGAGTTGTATTGGCAGTGCTAGGCTGTGTCATCACAGTCAACAGTCATTACTGTAATTTAGTGTGTGATCTATCAACAGGGTCATCCATTGATAAAGCCCGAATAATTAACAAAAATTAAGAGGAAATTGATTGAACAGATTATCATAAGTTAAACCAAACAAAAACAACAAAAATAGAAAGTAGAAAAAATAGTATATTACACTCGTAAGACTCTAAGACTTAATTGTGCCACTCATTCTATTGAAGCACTCCTTCGTCGTGCTCCAAAACCATTCGTACCACAATAGAATGCTTTATAAAACTCGTATAATAATATACTATTTCGTTTTCTTTTTCAAAATATTTTATCATTGGTTCGATTTTAGACGATTATTTTATGACGAATATGTGGAATTTTTTCTTGATTTTTTCAAATAACTAAAACTTAGGTAACTTGACTTCCTCTGTAAACCCGACGACCACTTAAAGCTTGATGTGCTATTTTTCTTCTCTTGAGGAAGGTAAACCCAAGTAAAATTTTCCAAGCCAAATGAGACATGTGAAGTCATCCGAAAAGTTAATTCGGGCTAAAATCCGAAAGTTTTTAAAATAAATATTCCAGCTCAGCTTTGGTAAAACTTGGACGTAATGGAAGTCTTGTTTTATTTTGTTCCAAGAACCTTACATGAATTTTAAGCGCCAGGCCAGTTTCATTACTCCCATTTTTAAAGTCGGTTAAATTTTCTTATTCTTGGCGCTTGGTGAACTTGTTAGTATTATAGGGTTTGCGGTTTTAAATTAACTTCAACACAAATTAAGTCCGTTAACCAAACATATTCTTTATTAAAATTACAGGGAAACTTATTGGGAAAATGAATTTTTTCTTCGATAGTGTTGAGTGTTTCATTAAATTCGGTAGGATTTAAAATCCCGTGTCGTATTGGGCCCGAAGAAAGGCCCTTAGCAAAGTGACTTATTTATGGGGCCATGACCATAAATTTGGTCTTAGAAAAGTGACCCCAACTTTGCGGCGTCGTTTATAAAAATGATGCGGGAAACTCCAACACCACCCAAATTGGTTTACACACCTAATTATGTCGTATAAATTTATTGCTACTGCTTTCTCGAAGCCGCCAACAGATGTTCAAGAAGTCGTCGCGCACTCTCCACTTTCACATATCTTTTAATTACGGTCAAAAATAATTAACATTTCGACCGTTCCTGCAATAATTAACCAAGACGATAATTAGAGCGACGATTGTAAAACTTCAAACGACTTACAACCCTCGTGAAACCTCGGTTTTACGAGTTTAGTTTTAAACAAGATGTATCTTTCGAGGGAGCGGGGATAATAAAATGCCCCGTCTCCCGTATCTGTGGTCAAGTGGTTGACCAGAAGGACAAAAGTGGCGCGGTTTATGACCCCGACACAGCGCTATTTGAGGGAAATTCATATCGGGCTTGTATTTGTATGTATCGTATAATTTTGCAGGGGATGAGGTAAAAACATAAAACGAATCTCGGCTACCGACAAACGAGGGTTCGTGGACAACCACCGTAAAACTTTCACGTTTTATTGGACCATATAAATAAATATTCGGGGGCCGGCTACCGGAACCATTGTGGCCATTACCTGCCAAAATGCAGCCGAGAATTTCGCTTATTTATTAAACTTCGACTGGGATAAAGGGTTTTACACGAATTCGGTGGCTAGAAATAACCCAAATCTTCCAATTTGTCAAAAGCTTGAAATGTTCTCTGTTTATTCGAGGGCCTTAATGTCAATCTTACCGGGAATGTTATTTTTAAAAGAGCAATTTCCTACCTACCACGCGATGTATAAATAGATAAACACGTGGCCATTGTTTCCAATTATTAACTCGAAAATTTGATACACATGGTTTACAGAGGCGTAGACAATGTGGGTAACTGACATTTGAAGGAGTCACTAATTAGTAAAGTCTGGATTGTAGGTCGCAAAACACCTAGGCCCGGTTGCTCAGTTCAAGCTTAAGCTTTTGCTTACGTAACCCCGGCTTAAATTTAAACTAAGGTTAAACCACCGTTTAGCTAAACCGGGATGAATTTCTCACTTATGCGGTTGGTAGTACTAGGGCCGCCGACCTGCCACCTTTCGCAAAATCAAAATTAAAAGAAAAAGAAAAAAGAAAAATAATTACAACGAAATGGTCTAGCTGTTTCAGAGGTTTTTTACTATTGTAAACATATTTGACCATTAAAGGTTTTTTTTCTAAGAAACATTCAACAATAATTATTTCTTGTGGTACAATTTATTTATTTATTTAATTTAATCAAGTAATTTATTTATTTATATTGTTCTTGAGATTAAGCGCCTGAATGCAATCAAAGGGATTAATGAATACAGCCAACCTTTTATTTGGCAGCACAAAATTTTTAAATAAATAATCAAAATAATCTCTATTATGTAAACTAAAAAAAAACATAGGTTAACATAAAACAGAGATAGTTCACTCATTCGAATTTATTTTTTGTTAAACTGTTTATTATGTAATTAATACAACAAAGCAATAATAATATACTATGAACAATGAACTAATTAGTAACAGGAAAATATTTAATCAGTTTAATTTTTCTCTTTAAAGAATTTAGAACAAGATCTCTGATTTTTGTCAGAATTAATTTTTTTCGTGCGCTCTTAAACGGCTTCAGTTGCATTTACGTTTTCAGTTCTCTCATAGATAAATTTATGTCAACCTTTTCGTTTATTCGCTCTTCTAAGCTTCTTATAATTTCATATCTCTCAATTATTGTCAGAACTTTACGTTTTGTAAATTTATTTATGGCGAAAAATGGAGTAAAATAAATATTTATTATTACTAATCGCCTTTGTTCTCAACACATTGAAGGAATAAATGTATGGGAATACAAAAGTCATAAATCGCAAAAAATCTGAAAAATCAAAAGAGCACAGAAAAAAACATATGTAATTTTTTCCTGTTTCATTCAACTGTAGTTACAAATTTGTATCTCCAATAGTTTTTGGTATGCCATTCTATTTTTTTATTTAAAGTAAGTTTTAGTAAAATGTCCAACCATAAACATAACAACTTGTTTAGACCTTTTACAAAATTAAGTAAAACGTTTTTCAAACATTCTGTTAATCGACGAAATTGTGAAGCCAAGAAAAGAAACAAAGCAATTTGGGTATGGAAATGAGAGTAGATTCTTTAAATTATTTTAAAATTCACGGTTTTTATTTAGTGTTATCAGGTCTTAATCAGTATCAGAATTTTCCAATATGTATTATTACTGTTGCTCTTAGAATTCTCTTGGTATAGCACTTTCTACTTGTGGAGAGAGGGCCTTTTCAGAAAAACCATAAAAAATTATCTAAGACGATGTCCCAAAATCGATTTAATAATTTTCCTAACTTCCTACTACTGCAGTGGGGAGAGAAATATCTAATGCACTAGATAAATTATATTTTAGAAAAAGAATTTGCCTAGAGTAAAGGTGAATTTATTGAATAAATTGTGTAAATATTAGGTATGTAAAAACTCAACAGCTGATGTACCTGTACAAAATTTAAAATTATTCTTGTTACGAATAGTTTTATTTTTGTATAAATATACTATTTCACAATATTTTGAAAATAAACAGTTGCTTTCATTTATTTCCCTTAGTAATTTTTAACTATTATTTTAATCAGAGTAAGGGGCGCAATATTTAGGACCTGCATACGGACGGACAATTGTCTTGGCTCGGCTCTGCACAGCAGTAAATTGATTTGCACAGTTTATTTGTCGCTTCTATGCATTTGAAGACTTGGGTGTCCTCAGTTTTGAAGCATAACAATTTTATATAAATAATTTAACTGTTAATTCTAACTAATAATTCTAACATCAACTTCTCTTGACTGTCGGATTCTGCAGCAATTACAAAAATAATGTTTAATATACTGGAATAAGAATAAGTAACTTGTTATCATTATACTTTTTTTTAATATAATAACTTATATGTTGTTGCCATGGCCCTCCACACATTACTGTTATTTTCAACTTTATTTGTTTATCACCAGTTAACTCAAACTGAACTGAAATTTATTTAAAAAAGCTGTTTC
Source organism: Tribolium castaneum (assembly GCF_031307605.1). Classification (NCBI taxonomy): domain Eukaryota; kingdom Metazoa; phylum Arthropoda; class Insecta; order Coleoptera; family Tenebrionidae; genus Tribolium; species Tribolium castaneum. The sequence continues at coordinate 10,843,544 of NC_087397.1, forward strand.
GGTGCATCATCAGCAAATTCACTATCGAATTCGGTAATTTATTAGTTCTTTATTACAAATTTTCAATAAAAGCAATTTTTTTCACATTTGTGAAAGTAAACAGTATATGGGCTAGATGGCCCTTCAGCAGTGTGTTTTTTTCAACATTATTGGTCTGCATATTTTATGATTTTTTTAATTGTCACATATTTTTCGTAAAAATACGAAAACCCACTCTACGGGTGTCTGCTGTTGCATTAAATCTTAGTGCAGTTTGGGCCTATGCGCTATTTTTTTCATCGAACATAGTCAAGTATCTTTTTTATACTCCAGTGTTAGTTTATAATTTTGAACAAAAATTTTTTTTTTGCTCGTAAAATTGCTACTTTGGTTTCCTTTATTCATTTGATAACGATTTTAATAAAATTATAAAGTCGTCTATATTAGTAGCGTTAATATTAAAAATGTTTAGCGATAAGCCAATGCTTAAGCGACTAACATCGACCGCTTAGTTAAACCAGTGCTTAGCTTTAGCTTAGTCGATATTTCGTAGGACCTTAAACTAACATAAAAAATCTTCCTGAACCCGCAATTTAAATTGGGACTCCTTTAATTAATGTTGTGGACAAATAAATTGAGTCAATTCACATGTGCATGTTCAAATTTGTTCTGTGACTGTAACGTTTCCAAACAATAACTCCTCAAAGTTCAAATACTCCAATAACGTGTAATTTGCATTTGATACAACTCGAAATTCAACAATCGAAACACCACTGCGCAGTTCCTTGTAATCTTCATTGGGACGTAGTGGTCTTCACTTTGTTTGAAATAGAATAGAAGCTGTTCAAGGCTGACTACCAATTTTCTTAATTGAGTTAGTAGTTGCGTAACGTGTCGTTTCTAACTATAACTGATGACAAAAATCGTTTAACTAATCAAAAACCTGGCCAAAGAGTCATGCGAGCGATCCCTTGCGACTTTTTGTGTTGTTTCAAGGAGGCACTTGAAGTCGGCGCGTTTTAATTCCATTAATATCAATTCATCGTTCGGAAGGGTAGGAAAATATTGTGTAATTACGGCCTTTACTTTGTGCGTTTGTTCCATCCTCGGCGTCGTAAATCTATAGCTTTCGCCTGCTCCCGTCAGGGATTAGACTTGCAGATGGCCCAAATTTAGTTAGCACTTTAATGGCCGAAGTAATACGATTGTAACAAGCGTCTTTTCGTTTTTGTGCCGGAAGCGGAACCTTTTTGAGATTGACTTTGATCGCCTATGCGATCCCGATTATAATAATCCAGCGGGTTCATGGTAGTTCGTGGGGTGGTTATCGATTCCACCACAGAGTGTATGACAGGCACGTATTCAACAAACTGCCTCGCAATCTGTTTTCGCGAAGATGCAACCGAAGAGACGGTTTTAATAATTATAATAAAGACGCTGGTCCAGCTAAATCACCACTTGCCCGGGCCTAGACCGTTTTTTGGGCGAATTTCGCGATTAAAATCGCATTTTGTCAGTTGAGTTCGTTCCAGCTAGGATCGATAATTATAGACGACTTCGTGGAACGGGGTTGTCCCTTCTTGCCAGCAACAATAAAGCAATAAATTAAACTCGTCCGTCAAGAAACTAGGTTAGGGCTACCGTAGCAATTGAGCAATAAACCAATAAAGTAGAAAGTGGGCTCAAGACGGGCAGTTTTCAACAGGTAAAGCCATAAATTGCCACCGATTGGTAATATATACAGCTTGCATTTTTTACTGGCCGCACAGAAGCAAACTAGAATCCTGCGAAAGTTTTGTTTTTATTACTTTAAAACTCTCATAAATCCTGTATTCAGATGAAATTTAATAAAAACGCCAAAGACAACCTTTTGATTTATGGCGCTAAACTCCACTTTTGGCACAGTTCTTTCCACCTGAAAAGGACGTCGCTTTTAAATGAGAACAGGTGATTTATCATTCAAAGGGATGATAACGTCTTTAAATTGTGTATCGAGAGTAAGTCCGACTGAGGGAGGTGACCAGGAAGGGGTGATAAATCAGTACAGATTCGTTGCGTGTTGTAATTTATTTTCAAGGGATACGAGACTGAATTTCTTTTGAAATATAAACTAGAGGCTATTTTTTCCGAAAGTTGCAAGAATAAAGGTTTCTGCCGGTGAACCGGTGGAAATTTTATTTACAAAGAGAATTTTATAGTAACTCGTTTTAAAGCTAACTGATGGCTTAAAATATTTACAAGCTAATGCGAGTTAAGCGCACGAATTAAGATAATCGTTTTAGGCATCTAGCCGGGTAATTTCCAAAATAGTTTTTTGCCAGGTCGGTAAATGTTTAGAAAATTGTTAATAGCATGTAATAACGAACTACCAAGGCACATTATTATATAATCAAGTAAAATTGAATTGAGTTGGACGGAACGACATGAGAATACCGACGCTCCTCTACCTTATAATTTTGTTTATAGATAAATAAATAAATGGCATGAACAGCTCAATAAACTCTACCGGTACACATTTTAGTTTTTTGTGTATTATTAAGCGCTCAATTAAAACTATTTTGCGTTTACGTCCGAACCCAAGTATTTGCCGAGTCCTTCACCCATAAACATTGTAATGAAGGTTGTAAAGCTGACCCATCTTTAGTTTGGCCAGCTGGAGCCTCAAGAAGCACACGTTTCTGAGGAAATCCGTTTTCCTGAATAGATTGTTTTTATTGGAGGGGCACTTTGGGTCCCACTACTGTTTGGCCGTATTTGATTGTGCCGATGACAGGCACCAAGATATATCTCAATATTGCCGCTATAAATCTTTATAGTGATCTGTGGCCGAGAGCTGTAAAAACACACAATTCTCAGGAAAATAAACGCAAATCTGACGAGCGGTTTAGCTGTTTTCTAGAGCACTAAATCCGGTTACGGCCATGAATAGAGGTAAATATTGGGATAATTCGTCAAAGTGCAACGTGATAATAAAACCTTAGAAACACAAACAGCGGTTAATTCAGACTTACACAATTCTCACCTTATAAACTCGTATGATCTGCAAGGCAAGCCTTTGATAAATAAAATGTGACCGTTAGAGTGTCAACATTAAAGATTGCATTGCTATCAGCAAGTTTGCGAGAAGAAGTTTGCAGTTAATGTAATTTATTGCGTATACAGCTGTTTGGTGGCGAAATGTTGAGAGGTTCCCATTCAAAAATTTACACTTTCATACATTATTATGCACCTCCAGAGAAGCGATTATTACCGTCAAGTGCAAAAGTTTCTATTAAACTTCGTGCTATCTTATATTCATAAGGTGCAAAGTAACATTTTCACAAAGCTAAAATTGTTGCATCAAGGCGAATGTAAATGTGAGAGATACTTGGCAAATAAGAAACAGAAGGGTGGGGAATCTAAATTGATTTTTAACAGAGTTTGCAACTTGGACCAAGTCATTGATGTAAATCCGTGTTATCTCTAACTGTAAAGTCCATTAATTATAATTAGTTTGGTGTATTTTTTGATGCGCTGGCAGTTCCATTAGGCCCAAGTCGTCAGGAACTGGGCGGCAAATTGGCAATGATAGATGAATAAGTTGCGACACTTGTCCGGCAGAAATCAAGTCGAGCAGAAACTGAAAGCAGCAGACACTTCTGTGGCGGGTCGTTACCTCTGGTCATTAGAAAGTGTTGCTTGCAAGGGCTACCGGACGTGGTGGTATCATTTGTCACTGGGACCAGCCCCATCGTTTTGACTCTGCGACGATGTAATAAATATCCATTAGATTAGCGCCATCCATTTCCTTCACTTTGTTCTACAGAAAATCTCGATGTCATCCCACGATAATGAGAGCAATCGAAAACATCACTGCACATTTTTCAACTAACAAACGAGATTTGCGGGATTCCGTTCGATGGCATTTTTGACGACAAAGTCCTGTTTATTTGTTTGTTCTCCGCCACTCCCTCTCCACTCAGTGTGAAATTTTAAATAAGTAATTGCCATGTGTCTGTGAAAATAAATCAATACGATCTTTGTGCACGGTATGCGGAAGTGATGGATTTACGTCTTTACTGCTACTGCTGAAAAGTGATGTTATTCGGTGTTACACAAACAACTATTTCTCAATACTGTGGAAAAATTAATTATTTCCGACGCGACTTTAATTAAACGTGTTTTCAGGTACTGGGCAAATAGATTTAAAAATAAATTAAGCTCACTCTGGCGCTCATTTCCTTAGCACACTGTCTGACCATAGACTCTAATAAGGAAATGCGCCGGAAAAATAATCGACAAAGACTCCACTTCTAATCTGATCCGAATCATAATTACGATGAAGCCCTCTTGCCCCAATTGACCCTAATGGATATTTATTAATGATTTCCGTTTTCCCGGAGAACACCGGCCTTGACCTAATCACGCGAAAGCTTCGTTTTCTTCAAGCCAATTGATTTGTTGCCAAATATTTCGCAAACTGCGAATTCTTTTGTGTCGGACTTACAGCCTGTGATTATGTGAAGTGCTTTAACGGTGCGCACTAATAGACTCGCATCTAAAATGAAATCTTGAGGCACATAGCGAAAAGCCTTAAATGCGTGTGTGCACAACCAAACATCAAATTAATATAATCTTGCAAATAACGAAGCATAATCGCTGGTACCAGGAAGCGATGCCATACGGTACACTTCATAATTAGTGGAATATTGCAAGCGTGGTGATTTTTCCAAATCGCCAGTGACTGAAGAAAACGGAATCAATTGTGTGTTCTCTCTATGCTAATACCTTGAATAATAAAATTAACGACTTCGTCTTAACTGGCCGACAATGCCCACGTGAGCCATTGGACCATCAACACCTTTTCTGAGACTCATTGTGTCGCTTAGCATCGATTAAAGTTAAATTGAACATCGATTGCAGACCACCCTCATTGTTGCCGTAAAAATTGAACCGCGTCGGAAATGTCGCCGGGAACAGTCGCGTTATTCCCCTAATTTCACGTCGTTGCCCACAAGAAAAATGAATTTATAACAACCATAAAGCTTAAATCTTTTTATTTTGTAACGATCGAGTCATAACCGTTTAGATACAAGCTCATAACTTTGGATGAGAAGCATGCATTAAGTTCTTGTGCCGTCAATCTTTCCTCCCGAAATTCATGAGTGTCAATCGACGGTTTCCTACTTTTTCAGCGGCGTAACTGAAAACTTGTCGCTTTTTGCGTTGGCAACGACAAACGAGCGTCTGTTTGGGGAACAAGTAACATCAAGACGATCGGATGTCGCAAGGAATTTGTCATTTGAAACGCCTTTCTGGTCTAGCGCTCAGCACAGTTGTGTCTCTGTGTCCGATTATTTGAATATGCATCCATGTTAATGAAATTTATTAATAATTAATTAAGTGGCGATTAGAATAATTTATAGTAATAGTAGTACTCCCATGGCGCAGGCGGAATTTATTGGTGCCTTTATGGGAGTCGTAAAGTTTTATTTATTGAAAAATTGATTATGTTTTTGCCTCGATGACATTTTTATTTTATTGATTAATGTGTGAGTGGACGGGACCAACGGTTCGCTAACTATTTTATTCACAAGTGTTGGGTGATACTACTGATCGTTTTACTTACGGTTTCTCGACCAACTACAACAAAGTATTGATTCGGTTTTTATACTTTTACAATTAATAACGGGACGCGCGATTAATTGATCTGATCGAGTTTAATTTGATTTTAATTAAATATACCTTAAATGCAGATATTTCCAAACCGCATTAATTGAACATAAAATTCCAATCAATTTCGCACTTAATTGGATCTTCTAAAAATTATTTCATTTGCAAATTTGCACCGAGTGAATTTTTTGGGGGCCATCTGTTCCCCAAATTCCGTTGTTCCAGCAAGTTAAATGAGTTTCTTCAACCGTGTCGGTGTTTGCTGGGCATGAAAATATTTTTTATGTTAATTTGGCTTTCTGAAAATATTGGAAACGAGTGGGGGTGCGCTCATTTGTTCCCTGAAACTGATATTCTGTCAAAATGAAATCCGATCTGAAACACATTTCTTTCTCTAATTGGAAACAAGCCCTCGCGACCACAACTTTTTCCGTTTTTTGGTTTGACAGATGTTGGATAAAATGTAAAAGAGCTAATTATTAAAACGGTGATTTGTCACCTTGTCGTGTTCTGGTCATTAGTCTACTAATGCGTTGTCACCTAAATGCTTTTCAGAGCAAAGATATTCCAGATGTAGGTCAACACTAACAAAAGAAGAAGACATCATAAAAGTGTCAGAACAATAACAGAATCCGCTTTCTACATTTATTCCTGTCGGTGTTATGGCCAATGATGGACAACTTTATAATAGCCACCTAAAAGTCATTTGTGCCCGTAATGGCAGCTTTGTGGAAAATCGAATTCTGCTAGTGCTGTATAGTTAAATCAAAAGAAAACAACGAGACTTATCAGATTTAAATATGTACACGCAAATATGTGATAGCAATCGAATTTTATAGACCGTTCTGTATTTTTTTAATTCCAGCGAGTTAGAATTTTCCCTGTGTTGGAATTTTTATGAGCTATAAATCAGGCATGTTAAGGGACAAAGGTTTTACGATATGATAATTTGTTGTTAATAGCAGCGACAGAGAACTGTTTGCGCAAGAATCAATAATTGGGGAGATGTTTTTCGGCGGTGCCCACACGACCTTATCGCCACCATAATTAGTAAATTCTAATTAGATAATTACGTAAAAAAGAGACAAAATCACATCCACAGTTATTTCAAGCCATCTAATTAAATTAATTATTGTGTAGATAGCGTGGAGCGTGTTTAGAACCGGCCATCTAGCAACAAAACGAAGAAGTTAGATGAGCAATCAGTGTCATTCACCAAGAAGTGGAATCACCCCGGGGTTTTGTTCTACGGAGAGAACTCGAGGACCGGTTCTGATTTAGAACCGTTTTTAAAACTAGTAGTAGAGTATTCGATTTGAACGTTTCTTGTAATTATATAAATAAAGAAACTGAAGTATCTCTCTTAATTGGCGGTCGGATGTATAGTGGGTCGGCATGCAACAAGGAGCAGTTATCTAGCAGGAAATATTTTAACGAATTATAAAACTGAATAAATTAAGATTTGTTTTGTACTTTGAGGAATGCACTGTTGCGCACAGACTACCAAGAATTTCAATAAAAGGTGTCGTCGAATAAACGTTTTAATATCTGGACGGTTCAGACATTGCTCAAATATGGTCAACGGCTATAAACGAAATTGTTTTTGTTGTAATTAAGAATTTATAACACGCCTTCAAAACACAAATATAATTTATAGATCCGCTCGCTCGCTGTACAATTAATATTTAAAAACGTCTTAGATCATCACAGTATTAAAAATTGATTTATTGTTTTCCCTTCAGTGGAAGTCAAAATTTTCAAATGGTCGACTTCTTTAATTGCCACTGCACACTGATAGATCATTACACACATTACTAAAATAGATACATCAAATCATTTATTAGACTACAAGACTTCCAAATTATTAATGATGCCTGCCATCGCATAAAAGTAGCTACAACTTTATTTCACGGCAGAAACGAAATTATTACTTTGTAGAAACTTTCTTCATTAGATTCATAATCAATACTTCTGCCTGAAAACACTGCAGTTGTAAACAAAACAAGAACGCTTAAATTAAAATGGAATAGGCCAGGTCATGTAATGAAAATAATTCTTGCTTTCGATCCAGATTCCAAAATAAAAAATTGTGGCAGTATATTCATTAAGGCGCTCGTTTTATTCTTTTGTGTTTGTCTCTGACGAGTCATTTTGGTTAATTTTGTTTGAATGTTGTTTGTCTCGGCATGAAATTGCCATCTATTTTTCATATATTGTTTAATAGAGTGTCAGATATTGTCTTCAAAGCTTGGTCGAGATTTTTACAGCAATTTACCCTCTTCACAGTGTACAAAAATGTTTCAATTATTTTTAACGAGCTGTTGCAAACGATCTATCATTTTTCGTATAAAACAAAGACAGCGCTCCGGTTGGGGTTTTTAGGGGTAGATAAGCTTGGCGATAAAAATTTCCAGTAATTTATTATTTGAACTCTAATCACAATAAGAGTAAATGTATTGTTTACAAGTTGTAACGACAATTAGTTGATGTAGTATCTAAACTACCATTAAAAATTAGTAGAATATTTATACGGTTGTTACGATATCGTAATCGAAAGCTATAAATTTATGGGAAATTATAATTGAAATTACCCAAATATAAATAAATCATTGAAAGCTGCAGCGGATGTCACTGTTTGAAAATGATAAATTCCGACCAAAATAAAGCAATAAATAAGCGATAATAAGACATGTGCAGGACAAGAGATTAAATTTAAATTGGAGGCGATTATGAATCAAAGCTGATTTTTTGTCCGAGACGTAAAATAATTAATTAGCAGGAACGGTTTTCGTGTACGTTTATTCTAAGCTTTAGATGGACGAGGAAAGCCCATTATTCTCGTAGAGATTAAAGCACAAGTCACTATCTTTGGTCCCCGATGCAAAATAACCCTTTTAAATGAAACAAAGGGCCTGTGGCAAATTTCCCCATAGTCGAGGCAATCTGTTTCCGAACCAGTGCAGCCAATTATACAAGTTTTAACTCCCCAATAGACCCAAAGTACACAATAAATTAGGGAAACAGTGAATCCGCGTGTTGGGTGTATATCGCGTATTTCAACTATCTGGCGGTTACCCAGGTCGTCCTCCAACGAAACAACCTTAATTATTCCGCGGGCTATAAGGAAATAAGGCACAAGCACGACCCGATATAAACTCTCGCTTTTTATTATTCGCGTTCAGGTGAATTTCGCTATTTATCTGATTAATTCAATTTAAATTAAACGGTTCTACTTTAATTAACTGCGATACCGAATAAATTGCTCGCTTGGGTTTCCATCCACTCAGAGGACGATCGCTTTTCTGACTGAGTCTACAAAAAGGAACACATTTTATTCATTAATTTTCGCACATCATTTCGATAGATACAGATCCTTGGACCAAACGTATTTGGTGGGCGTTCTGACGCCTGATTGAAAAGTAATCTTACGTTGGGCGTGTGTGTGCTTATGATATCGATCGTTAATATAATCCATCTTCGACATATCAATAAAAAACCGCTAGATTTGTTGTTCCTATAAACCGTGTTATATTTTTTATTCGAAATTACGAAGTTATTACAAAGTGGCTTAAGTTACGAAGAGCTGATTAATAATTTATCGAATTTTGTTCACCTGGCTTGTTAGCCGTAAACACTCATATTATATTCTGAAAGTAACAAGAAAACTTTGTTGCTGGTTGTTACCCTTACAGTAACCCAACACCAGCACAAACATGTCGACAATTAAAACATGATCCACGTGACCCAATTAGTGGTGTGTTTGCTTTGCAACAAACTTCAGCCACAACGGACTCCCTCCCACACATGTGCGGATCAAAATTCGAACCCAAGTATTACCGCAAATTATTGTCTGCAGCTTTGTTCTACAAAAATCGATTTTGACATTTTGAGTTTTCTTCGGCGAAAGACTTACTGCCCGTATTGCGGGTAATCCAATAAGAGTTTATCGTGGCAAAGAGCTTGTGTTCTGAAAAAGCTAAGGTCGGTATTACATCAATCCGATAAACGCGCGTCCCCTTGTCTTGGTCGTCCTTTTGCATCAAAGTCACTCCGCTGATAAATCTAAAAATACCGAATTGGGTTTGGAAGTAATTTCTTTTGTCAACATCGAGCTCGGTTCAATTACAGTGATTAGAGGCTGAGCTGGGTGGAGTTAAACTCCGGCCACGATTTATAATGTGGGAGAAAATGATCGTTTTCTCGAGATGACATCGCCAAACGCGTGTTGAGAGCGAAGATTCACAAAGCGAAACCGAAGGTTGCAAGATCGATCAGGGAAATCAATCAGAACGTGGGCGGCCGGCGCAGCGAATTTTCTAAATACAGACCTAATTACAGATAACATTGGCATTACGGCTACAGCTCCAGCGAGACGAATCACTCCGGATTACTTTTCCTCCGTTGTGTTGTATAAAAGCATCTCCATACAATTCCGAGCGAAAAAAGGTGCTCCAGAGGTATTGAATTTTTAAGCGGGCCACGATTATAATATCACGGCAATAATTAACAAACAATGGCAGGAGTTTTACTGATTTAAATTAACAATGGTCTCGATGTAATGGATTGTAAACAAACCGCAGCTGATATTGTAACGTTTGTAATTATTTTGGGGCCGAAAGCTGCAGGTCGTATGTTAAAGATTAGCGCGATATTGCACCGGCATCCAGATACGCTTTTCGATTCGCAAATCGGGTGAAATTGTTTAATTCGCTCGGGCCTGCGAATCGGAAATTCCGGTCGAACTGGAAACAAAGCACCAAAACGATGCTAATTTTTATCGAAAAAATTCATGCTAATTTCTCCAGCCTCGGCGAGCTTTTATTTTTACACGCTTGGCTTCTTCTCCAATCGACCGGAGTTAAGAAATCTTTTTATAGCCTCGAATTACAAAATGTTTAATTTGCATTATCTGGACCGATCAGTGGCCTAAATATTGGATCAATCTACAACTGAATCTATACAATTCACGTGTATTATTAGTTAATGGTCCAATCAAATGCAATTTGGTCCCTACTGGAATGTGAGTGGTACCATTTATTTTTTAATAATTCAAATGGAAGTGATACGATTGTAGCTGGACAGTAATGAATGGAAAGAATAACATGAAATTAATTTTTTCGCTCGTTTACAATTTACATATTGGTTTAATAAAATAAACAGCTTTGAAACTGGATGTTTGTTTCTGACTGATATTTCACAAATGATATAATTTGTGGAAATAAATATTTAACCGCGATTATTAATATTCAGATTTTTCGCATCGGAGGTGATGTCATGGACACAAAGTCAAATAAATTTACATTTGATCATCTTTTCGTGAAAAAAATGACAAAAATAAATATTAGTTTATTTACGAAATATTGGTAATCAAAGGGAGATCAGTGTTGTGTGAGCAATTTATTTAAACAAATCACCGTCGGGGTAATTTGAAAAATTTATTGTTCTTAATTATTCTCATTAATAACCTTCTATCCTGCGTTGGCAATAAATTTCCAATAAATAAAAGCAAGTAGAAACAAAATATAATTGCTTTTTGCTAGCATGCCGCGTTTTATGACGTAACGGTAAACACAACATGTCTAATGTAGCGTAATTATACAGTAAGTGGAAGGAGGAAAAAAAACTACCGTGACACCCCATTAAAAGTTTCTGCAACATTAATTTATCACAATTTTATTTTATCAAGTAGATGAGAAACAAGAAGCAGATACGCAATTAAAAACATTTTAATAGAAATCATTCTACATTCAAGACCAGTCGCTAACAAGCAATAATAACTAATAAAACTAAATCAAAATCTTGCACGGCTCGCTTTTCTTCATCTAAACCACTGAAAAATAAAAACGCACAACTCGTGGTACGGCAGCATTCCTTAGAACTGCTTCTGAAGCGGTTAATCAGTCTTTAATGACAAGCTAGAGCAAAAATATCAATGAAAATGCAACAAAAATTCTAGTAACGCATGCGATGAATATTTTACACAAAGATGGAAACTTTGACTTGACCACGATCAAGTTGTAAAGGAGCTCTCGCACTCGCAACGAACACAAATTTTCAGCAACTAATTTAAAGGCAGGGGAATTAAATTAGCGCCCAAAATGGCCTATCAATTAAATACAAACAAACAAATACAAACCGAGCAGCGTATGCATCATCTCGTTCATTTGCAGGAACTGATCCTGCTGGAACACCGTGTTTACATGGAGCGTTGTAGGCGCGCCACGACGCTACCCTGACCCACTTAATACTTAATGCGAACAGTAATTAGCCAAATTAATATTTAGATAAAAAGGGACAGGATTATTATGAATGGCTTAAACCGATGCCTCACTTTTAAATTAATCACCAAACAAACGTCTCAGAAATTCACTTTGATCAACTCGATCGGTTTATAGCGATTTTTTGTACGCTGTACTCTAATGCCTACTGAAATATGGAGCAGGTAAGCCAAGTATCGACGGAATAATTAAGACAAATCAAGAACCAACGACTGTGGTTTTATTACAGAATTGGAAACGGTTTAATTACTTTAGATTAACAATTTCCAGACCCGGGAACACATGCAAACTGAGTAGTTTTAATTTAATTAAGCATTTTAGGAATGTTTTAATTTAGTTAATACACATGTGAAAAACTGCCGTCATGACTCCATGGCTTTGTAACGTTCTAAGAATATCTTTAGCGTTGGAGGCATGCAATAAAAATTCGTTGAAACTCTGTTATCAAGTTAATTTCTCAGTAGCTGTTATCGCTGTATTAAATATCGCCGATGCAAATTTACAGATGTTTTCTCATGTAAAATGCGCGCTGCAAGAAAACGAAAAAATCTTGGGAAAAACGGGACTCAAATTTCCTGCGTATCGTATTCGCCACATATTGAAACAAATGTGTTTTCCAGGTCGATATTAATCCCATCGTCTCCCTTCCCCAGATCCCTAGCTAATACACTCGCTTGATCCAATTTCCACCCTGAAAAATTCCGGTAGCGCAGCATCGCTATCAGCAGTAAAAAGATAACTTATTAGATATTAAAGATTCGCTTTTAATGTTCTAATCTCGTGCTCCTTTGTGCCTTAATAACTGGAAGAGAATGGCATCCGTTTTTTCCGAAGTTGGCGCCTTTCTGGCCTGCATCTTGCAATCAATTACGCGAAATTTGAGTCGTGTTCTTGCGTTGTTTGCCAAACCTACACATCTTCCGTGATATTAATTTCCGTCTTTAGTAACTGTCAAGTTTGGATTCAGAGGCGTCCGCCAATGAGGGGCATTAGTTCGGAAGAGCGCCATCTGCATTGCAAATAAGCAATTCACTTCGGCTTATGGCAGATTCGCGATAAATTGAGAATAGCAGCGAATAAATCGCCGTGTTGCGGAAGCTTAAACTGTGCCACTTTTGGCATTTTTCACCGAAACTCGCAATTTGGGATTAATTTTATTCCGAAAAAATCGTGTCAACTTGCCGCCTTGTTTACTTATGAGAAGACCATGTCCGATTTACATATTTAGACGATTTGGTCCCGTGACCGGTTGCAAATTTGGTAGATAGCGTTTGATCTGGTGAATTATAAGTGTGGTCGCTGACAGGATTGCGACCTTTAGCATGGTGTCATGTCCATTCAAATGACTACAAATTTCAATAAATTTTCACTCGTGAATTGACTTGGTTTTAGGAGATAACTGCTTGATAATTAACAAGCGCGTGTGAAACGGTTGGTTTTTGCCAATTAGTTGATCCGGCTTTGGCATATTCTCAAATCATTTTTCGATGTATTTTTTAAACCTTGTCAATAGTTAAAACAATAGGGACAGAAAATCATTTTTGAAGATTATCCACGGGCTTTTTGCCAATGCTGGAATACGTGTGGGAATCGTACAAAAATTCCTCAACATTTCAGACCAGATCGAATCATACCTAGTTAGAATCTTGAATTGAACTGTGGAACGTGTAGGCTTTTTATTTGTGAGGAAAAACCGAATCGAGTGAATCATAATTATTTGTAACTAGATAGCAGCACATGGAACAAATAAGTTTTGACTTTTGATTAGGAGCGGACTGCTGCTGCTGACGTTATCTAGAAGATGCAGACGCGACAAGAAGCTGGGTGAAGAAATCGGTCTCCTCCAGCCAACCGGACTGTAAATAACCACGACACGACACACACGTATTACATTACATTCGAATACATTACATATGGTTGAGGTTGCGTCTTCAGTTCTACAACGTGTCTACAGATTGTTAATGTCGAGGACTACGCATTTCGGATTTTTGACAAAACGCCGCTCTTCTCGCTGAAAGAATATTAATTTGTCTGCAAAGACCATGTTTGGGATCGGTGTCGGAAACATAATACCCAGGAATTTATTATTCATTGTTCTAATCTATAATCAATTTTGAGAATGATGACACAAGACATTCTATATGTTTTAAAAGGCTAATCATGGCTTGCGTTCCAATTGAATCACGTCGTAACGATTTTATTTTTGTTGCAGGTAAGCCAATCAGTGATTAGCGACCGTTTAATTTATTCATAGGTAAGTTTTACCGCACGTGAAATAAATAGAAATTTCCGTAACCGATACATGCCAGTGCACAAATGTGATGGGATACAGTTTTTCCGTCCTGCCCTTACAATAATCCATTCCACGTCTCCAGAAACACGTATTTATGGCAAGAGTAAATAAAACAAACGGGAAATAACGTCGATTATTGCTGTGTCGTTGCTGTTTGTTCTTTAATGATGACACAAATTGTTCCTTCTTCGCTCACAATTCGAGTGTAATTTACATGAAATGAACAGAATGGATGTTTGTTAGTTTTTCGGTGGAATATTTGTCATGGGAGCTTGACACCATCACCAATAAAACTAGTCTAATGCGTTATGCCAAGAAGCAGCCGTGCGTCCACTCAATCGCGATTTTGATTGACATCGGATCTGGGACTAGTGGTACCACTATAAGCCTTAATAATTAAAAGCTTTTATTTAACTTGCTCTGTTGTCTGTCTGTCTGTTTCAAATTTTGGAGCCAAATTTTAAAGGGCTCCCGTTGTCCTAATGAATTGAAATTTTGCATACTTACTTAATCTGCGTGACAATGCAATCTTATGTAGTTAAATACCCCCTAAAAGGGGTAAATGGGGTTTTAAAGTTTTATGTTATGTTTACAAATGGGTTTTCGATGTGTACATACCGTAACTGATACCAATATGTTGGTCACTGGGACATATATTAATACCTAATTATTTCCACTATGTTTCGTTACAAATTCATTTATCTTGGACGATAGAGTATAGACACAGAACAGAGGTTAGGATGTGTTTTCAATGCTAACAGCTGCTTTCTAGCACATACCACTAAACAAGTTTGCACAAATTAGCAAAATAATGGTGTGCGAAACTAAATCTCAGAGAAAAAGACGTTTAGAATAAGTAAAGACTAAAAAGCAATAAATAAAAAAATTAAAAAAATGTTTTTTTAGAAGAAAAGCTTTTATTTCAAAGATGCACAAAAAAGTAAAATATAATGTTTTTGTATCAGAGGAGAATATTTTTGCTCACAAATTAGGATTTTAAAATTTACAACAATATGGCATTATCTGTAATTCTGATTACTTTCTTATTAAATTGAGCTCTGGTCCCAAGCTTTTTTAAATTTTAAAATCCTAATTTGTAAGCAAAAATATTCTTCTCTGATAAAAAAACATTATTTTTTACTTTTTAGTGCGTTTTATAAATAAAATCAATAAAATAAATAAAATAAATAAAATAAATAAAATAAATAAAATAAATAAAATAAATAAAATAAATAAAATAAATAAAATAAATAAATAAATAAAATAAATAAAATAAATAAAATAAATAAAATAAATAAAATAAATAAAATAAATAAAATAAATAAAATAAATAAAATAAATAAAATAAATAAAATAAATAAAATAAATAAAATAAATAAAATAAATAAAATAAATAAAATAAATAAAATAAATAAAATAAATAAAATAAATAAAATAAATAAAATAAATAAAATAAATAAAATAAATAAAATAAATAAAATAAATAAAATAAATAAAATAAATAAAATAAATAAAATAAATAAAATAAATAAAATAAGTAAAATAAATAAAATAAATAAAATAAAATAAATAAAATTTATTTATTCGACGAGTTTGAGTGTAAATCGGATGTTGTATTTCACGAGTGGTTTTTTAAACCTCGAGTGATAACGAGAGGTTTACCATCCACGAGGTGAAATAAATGAACCGATTTACACGAAAACAAGTTGAATACAACATTTTTTTTCTTCGAATTAGATTCAACAAGACTTAAAATTGCTTAAAATCTGTTAAAAATAATCTGACGTTTCGTATTGAGAAATGCCAAACAGTTGTCAAAACAGTCTTACAAAGGAGAAAAATCCAAAATTTTGACAGTGCCGAAGAATAAAATAAATAAAATAAATAAAATAAATAAAATAAATAAAATAAATAAAATAAATAAAATAAATAAAATAAATAAAATAAATAAAATAAATAAAATAAATAAAATAAATAAAATAAATAAAATAAAATAAATACATATATAAAAGATAAAATCTTTCTTTCTAAAAAAACATTTTTTATTTTTTTTTATTTTTGTGGGCACTTAATTAAGAACATGAGCACAATTTTTTTCTAACTTAAATTGTCAACAATATCAAACAAGTCTTGGTAAAGGATCACAAGAAATTCAATATTCAAAACTGTTATTAGTTTGAGAATTATTTCAGATGTAACGTGAGAGCCGTCACATACGATAAACATGATAAAATTACGGTGTTAATTAAAAGTGAATACATTACCAACAATATACAAAAGAAACCAACCAGCTGGACCCCTTAAATATACGATTTCGGTTAAAAATCGAAAAAGGGATTGTTTTTAAACAGCTGTTAATAGAGCTGGTAAGGACAATTAATTTTTTGTCAGCAAGTTCTAGCAGGTGCGATAGGAGTTATGGCATTTTATTATCGGATTCAAAGTCGTGATTCAGTATTTATGGCCGATAGGAAGATCTAATTAGGGGCTATTTCTTGTTCCCGCTACGCTTTCCTAGACTGTAATTAAGAAGAGTCCATAATGCACGGAAGCTTCACGCCTTATTCTTTTTATCTTGTTTTGGTGGGAATTAGTTCGGGTCGATTATTTCGATTAAAAACGGTCGACTATGCAGGTGAAAATGTTTGAACGCGATGACAATAAGCCTGATGGAACTATCAGCACAGAGGAAGCAATTAAAATGATGTGTGTATTTTAAAATTATTTTATGGAGGATGCATTGCATCCTGTCAGGTAGGGTCGGTTTTGTCGAACATGCGATTTCTAACTGAATGCAGAAATACGTGCTATTAGTTATGAAAAAATATATAAATTATATGTTCGGGTGGGGTAAATAAAATTATATAAAAATGAAAAGAAGTTGCATGACAATAATTTCCCAAAGCTTATAATTTAAATTCAGTCGACTGGATGTGCTGTGATTTTGATTCCAGTTGCATTAGCAGGGATTATTGCAAAGCTTCCCAATTAATTATTAAAGCCTTGTCCGGTCTTTCTAAAAAGGTGAAACAATACCAGAAAGCTCTGTTCGAATGAAAATTGCAAAGTAAAAGTGAAAGGGTATTATTGTGCTTTTGGCGAGCAAAGATTAATCAAATTTAATGTTGGAAATTTTATTACCTTTTAAAATGAGAGACACATAGGATTATTTATTCATAAGTCAAGAGGAGCGCGGACTTTGTACTCACCGTAAATTTATGTTTGAGCCTAACCACGTAAATTACAAGTAATTCGCATGACGCATCAAACACATGCATTTTCAATTTGTCCTGTCCACGGGTACGTATAAATAATAAACAAGTATAAAAGACATGAACATTAATTTTATTGTCAACGACGGCTTTCTTCGTGACACGGATTAATTTATATCTCGGATTCGCGCGAAGAAAATCTTCATCCGACAAGAAAAACACCCGAATGTGACTTTACTATCGTCGCTATTTATGCCCCTTTTGCTGTAACTAATAATAATTAAGTGTGGCTCTCGCTGAAGGAAATTAAAAACATTTGCTACGCTCTGCTGACTCAAACTATACAGGAAATTCAACCGCTTTGTCTTTCTATATGCTGTTTCCGGCACTAACACCTAAAACAAATATTATGACAAATTACGTGATTTATTTACTCGCCAAAATTAACACCAATATCATAATTAATTGAAAATACCTCAGTGTTGTTCCAGAAATAATTAATCTACTTGGATTATTGGTAATGTACCAAGTTAAATTTTAATGGCCTCTTCGTCGCCGCTTTAACCGATAATTTACTGATTGGTTGGATCGAAACGTGCAAGGACTAAAAATAGGTCCGCGGATTTAATTTTCAGCGAGCGCCTAATTTTTATTTGCCATCTGTTACCTCTACAAACTTGATGAGCGTCGCCGTAAAAATATTTAACTCCCTATATAAACTGCAAACTACCAGGCAAAATTTTCTTAAGGGCTTGGATTATATCTACGCTCGTAAAATTCAAACAACCGAAACATTTTATTCGGAAAATCTCTGCCAAAGTAGCACCTAGCATCGTAAATCATGGCGAAATTTGCTAAAATGCCGGCTAACGAGTACTCCCTCAGGATCCTGAGATTGTGTCCCTGGACTTGTCCATATAACTCTTCACCAGAGGGAGTAATAAAAAGTTTCAGGGGCCAAGATCTCGGAAAAATTAAATTTTTGATTTAAAAATGGTTTGTTATTGTGGAATTTGAAGAGCTGGAGCGATTGGTATGTGTAGGGGCGACCGATTATTGCATACAGTTTTTTATTACCGCAGATTTAATAAAGAATGCTATTCCCGTTGCGTCGTAAAAACTAATCCTTTGAGGTTCTTTTGTCCTGGGCGTGGAGCGCGTTTTTATTTCAAAAATTCTTAACGTTTAGATGGTCGTAGCCATAAAACTGTAAAGAAAAATGACTAACATCTACGTAATAGGGTTTCCACTGTTGGAATATAAAAATCCTCCTTTATATTTACGAAGATTTGTTGTTACATGATTTTATTTCGTACTTAATTGCCGCTTTTACACTGTGTATAAATCTTGGCGCCAATAAAACGCAGATGGCTGGGTCGATGTATGATCGAGTGATTTATTTGCGCAATTTTTAACTGAGAAGTCATTGTTGGAAGCATTAAATTCTATTAGCTTGACCATTACGCAATATTAATTCGGGATTTTATGAAGGACCTTCCTCGTAAATTGGTCGAGTTAATCGTCGACGACGTCTTTTGCACTGTTTATGTCGTGCATTACGTTTACATTTATATGATAATAGGTTGCTCCACCGCTAAGCGCTCTAGTGTTAAGTGGACAAACAACAATTCCACCGTTTCTGACGACAAGAAATTCACTTTCATGCGTTGATAATTAAGCCATAAAAGCGACTTTAAAACGGTCTCACTAACAAAGTAAGGCGCGACGACGATAAAAAGCATTTTTTGTGTGGGCAATACCCGACTCCGGACTCCGGACTGCTTGATATCAACCACTAACAGATCTCAATCCGCGCCATAACCGGAAAATAAACTACGACAACTCGCGGGTATTTAACCATCTTTTAACCCATAATTAACATTATTTACTGCGACTTGGTGTTCATTAAACGCGGAACAGCAAGACAAAGTGGTCGAACATTCTTTTAACGGACACCATTTAATTAAATTTCTTGGAAACCCGACCACGAGGGATCAATCACTCCCTAATCGACCATATCTATGCAGAAAATTTATGAAAAATCGATTTATTTTAACAGCGAATTAGTTCCAAAGCAAAAAAATGTAATGGCCAAGAGTAAATTAATGTCCGTCTTTTGTGGCCGGTAATATATGTCATCTAATTTAACGATCGCCGAGATCTCCTCCATCCTAAGCAAGCACATATAAGGTCGCCTACTACAGTTTTTATGTGTATGCTTGTAATCAAAAAAGCCAAGCATCACTCGAGAGATTCATTGTTGAAAGCATTTCTTGGTGAAACACCTCACCTCTCTATCTCCCATTGTGAGGCCGGACAATAAAGCATCAAGCAGTAAAAGTCACTTAACAACAACGAAAAAAATAAATTTTCTTTTAGGCAAATAGTAAAATTTCGCACTCAAAAACTTAATTCGCGTAAAACGGCCATAACTCTTGATATTACAGGGACGTAAAGAGCTGCACACCACACTTGGAGCATTTCGCATGACAAAAGAAAGAAAATATCCGAACGATTCGGAGGATTTGTGAGCGAATGAGAGGGCAGTCGGTGGGGCCATAGTGCAAACGGAGACGCCACATCTTCCACATGCTCCTAAGATGAAAATCTTGTCATCTAAGTGCTTGTGGGAACTCAGTGAGAATGTTAACACATGTGCTCACCTCTTCGAGGATGCCCTTCCAACTTTATCCACACAAAACGTTTGCTCATTGCAGCCAGGACTATTGATATTTAAATCCGTTCCCCACGCTTCGGGATAATTTTTTTGAATAATTTAGATCGCTAATAAAATTCCTGATATTTATGGTACCTGCTTAGGTTGTCGTTTGAAGTAACTCAATTTACTCTTCTCGGTGAGTTTATTCGGTCTTGTGAAAAATATTTACAGAGTTTTCATGGTTGAACTACGTTGCTTTGGTGATGGGAGAAAGTCACGTCAGCAAGAAGTCGTAAAGTAAGTTATTAAAGCAGAAAACTGATAAAATGTGTAATTAAACTTATAGCGTCCATTAGACACCGTCACCAAATTACGTAAAACGCTTGTCGACTAATTTCATCGATAATAACTCGGTGTAGCCTAAACGCTACTTTTAGTTTCTCTTAATTGAGTTCTCATCGTTGACAATGTCAGGAATTTGGTGGCTGTTTTGGACACAGTATAAATATGTTCGTTATCGGTCTGGAATCTTAACAAAAATTCAAAACTTGGAAGCACTTTCGTCGTTATGGCAGGAACGTGGCTCGTTTTTGCGCATTTTTTTCTTTGTCTCAAACAGGTCTTCAGATGCAGACTTGTACTCGTGTAGTGACATCTTCTACCAACATTTTTTATACAAGTTTGGTAATTTCTCGTCGAACTAACATTTGCAAGCTATTGGAATTTTGAAACAGACTTGATGTTCGACAAAGTAAACTCGTATTTCCAACGTTTTAGGATAGTTAGCATCTCTCACTAATGGAATTCGCTAGTTTAATATTTTAGTTCAATACTTGCAAAGTAAACACTGTCTTACCAAGTTATATACCAGATAAGTGTGTGTAATAAGAAACACTCGTGTTGCGATGTGATGTTTGTCTTGTAGATAATTTTTGGGTTTAGAGTGGCAACAAATAAAGATGCAATTGCGTTGTTTGGTACTCATTTTATTATTTTTATTTACGCATCAAGCGCCGGAAATCGTCTCTATTAGAGGTAATGACAATAGAATTATTTCAGTGGTGCGGCATTAAAAATTCATCATGTGCTGTCCGAGTGAGTGGCCGAGGTCCAGTTTTTGTGAATGAGCAACATTTGCCAACAAAATACTCTTTATAGTGATTGAATGACGAAATCGCTGCTTTTTTGTTTGCCCCGTCAATTAAATAATAGAGCTAAATGGGCGAGTTGTGTTGTGGTCCCTGATGGATATCTTCGTGGTTACCAATCAATCTTATTTGGTTTATATTTTCTTTTCATGTAAAGTGGGTCTTTTTTATGTTTGATGGAAGATTCAAGAAATATTTTCCGAGTTTGTCGAGGGATTTCTCGACATAAAAAGCGTTTCTGCTCCAAATTGAAACATCGAATAGTTTTTGCCCGTCCGATTGAAAATTATTCATCTTCTGAAAGCAGCTATTTGTGTCAAATTATTCATGCTTTGTAAGACGAACTTCAATTACGTTTACCGTTCGGTCGAGTTATTTCTCACGTTTCATTTGTGGGGCCATTGTAATGCGGTGTTTGACAAATCGTGATTTCCTTACAACAATGCATAAAAATAATTAATCTACGTGAAAGAACGCGACTCGTTTTTTTTTTTTTCACCGAGCCTCGAATTTTGATTTGTGCAATGGCCATTAGAAAAAACCGTAGCTTGTTCAATGTTTTTAATTAATGGCGCATTTAGCGGATTAAAAATGGATGAAGGGGTTACTTTTATTCACGTTATCGCACCAATCCTTGGCGGGATGAGAACAATGGGGCGAATTTGTTGAGTTTGCGGTCGGGCCTTTAGAAAAACACCGCACAAAACGTAAAAATCTCAAAGGATATAAAATTTTTAAAGAGTGACATCATTCGTTCGGAGTTTAATTCCTTTAAAAGCTACTCTACAAACATTCCGTTTTATCCGATCCCTAGCGGCGGTGTTTGAGATTTAATTACACTCTCTATCTAGATAGAGCAAGGGAAAATAGTGACTTTGGGTCCTTATCAGACGGCCCGAGAAGGCGTACCTGAGCACATGGGCACGCAATATGTAAAGTATATTTACACACCATCATATTTTCATTCAATATTTGCCTCTGAATAACTCGTAGTACAGCCAAAGCAGTGTTTAGTCGGATGTGCAAATAAAGGATTTGCTGCGGTGCAATTTTTTCACGAAATGAATACATAGCAAAGCTGCGATTGTTCCGGTCAAAGCTTCCCAACAATAAATACGAGAGCCAAATGGTGCTTAAAATTTGTCTGAAAATGAAAAATCGCAAATCTTGTTTATGCGTGGGATCCGGGAACATAAACATATTGCACTGAATCAACAATTTTACTTCTTATCGCAGCTAAATGTGTTACACACATAATATTTGCGCTTCGAATTCGCTCCATTTCACAGTTTTTAATAAAGCTGAAATTCTGTAAATATTTCCAGTTCAAACACAAAATTTGTGAATATGCTTGAAACGTATCCACTTGATGCTGTATTTATTTTAAAGAGGAGACAATAAAAATTGTGGCCAAATTGTCCAATTAGGAGAACAAACGGAAGAATGCAGGGTGTGAACAAGTTTAAAAAGTCAAAAACCGTAATGGCTTTATAATAAAGTGTTGTAGAGACACAGTCATATGGAAACTCCACTAACAAGCCTTTTGCCTCTTAATTTAAAATCGGAAATACTTTTTCATCAAGCTCGTTTATTCTGAAACTGACGCGTTAATTTAGATGGGAATGTCATCGAGCATAAAACGCGATCAAGCTAATTGGGCAAATTGTTCTCATTAAATTTGAACAATGAGAGGCACTAATTTTTATTAAATAAGAAAACTTAATGCCCGTTTTAGTCTCGCCAGCTTAATTCGAGTGAGTCTCACCCCAGAAAAACATATAACAACTCGTACTTTAAAACTAGATCAATCTTGGAGTTTTCCTGGGAGTAACGTCGTCTCAGCGCATTCGCATAATGTGTCTGACGACCGTCTGTTTCAGTTGGTATGACACAAGATTCCTTCGTACACATTCCAATTTACTTATTCCATGATTTATGTTTACTTCTATGTAAATTTATGCGCTTTTATAGCAACTTTATGAAACAAAGCGAATTACGAAACATGATAGTGTTCTTTGGATTTATCGTCGACGCGTTTAATAACATATGGAAGAAAACAGTGTCGACTCATGTGGATTGCTCGACATGTGGTTAATTTGCTTCCTGTCATCGAGATAATAAAGTTAAAGAGAATAGCAATTGAAAATACGACGGGCCGGCCACTAGAAAAACCAACAAAATGCAGTAAAAGTCACCTGCTTAAACAGAACTTGTAAAATTACTCTGCCAGTTTAAATTTAAGTTTTTGGTGACTATAATTTAGTAGAATTTTAAACAATTAAACTGGTGACGTTTTTAGGAAAGCTGTAATAAATTAATTATTAACAATAGCTTGAACGAGACAATAAACAATGGCAAAGAAAGCCGAAAATCAATGAAAAAATTTGGCTGTGTGGAACATTTTGTGGAATAAAAATAGTTTTATCTACATGATAAACGATTCGTAATTATATAGGATTAGAAACGTGAAGTTTGTGTTTCATGTGGTTGAAATTAGCGCTTCCTAACACTTGTTTTTTTATTTATGTAGGAATCTTGTACGCACAAATTAGAAGTTGAATAGGCCGATACTGTAACACCATTAGTCTTTATGTCTGAATAGAACGAAAAAAAGGAAATGTACACCTTAACAAAGCGAGGACGTTTACTATTTTGACAATGGTTACTCATTGTCCTTTTCGTACAAGTTGATATATTACGGGCATAATATATTTAACCTTGTCCAGTTCTGGAATTTATTTCGAACCTGAACTTGCGTACAGTCTAGTCGGAAACTAGTTATAAAGAATCGTATTAAATTTCAAAGCCGTAATGTATATTTTTATAGTACAGGTCAGGGTGAGTTATAAAAATTTCGGTAACCGGATTGTTCGGTGAAGTACAGCTGTCTTCATCTGAAAGTGATCAATAATGATAGCTCGTCAGCTACAAATGGCCGGAATGTTGGAAGAAACGGTCAGTATAAATAACTTCTCGAATTGTGAACTTTTTCGTGAGATAGCTGTACAAATAATGTAATAGTCCCTTTAATAAATTATCGCGAGCCAGTGAGCATGTGTATAGGCTCCTCTTATTTATCTCTGGCGTTCAAAACTTGCCACGTGTAATTTGAAACGAATGACAAAGAGAGGAAACTTTTGATATTCATTATTAACGCACCAGCGGTGCTGTGGTCCTTGCTTAAGTAGCAGGAGAAATAATTCCTCCTGTAGCAAGACTTGAAAATTCCATTATCTGAAAATAGGGAAATGAATGAATATTTTAGTCGAATGAAGCCAACTTGTCAGCGTTACATCATCTTGATTGGGGATATTATTCCCAACAAATAGACGAAACCGCCCTTATGGCGGCCGATTACGATCTATTTCTAAGCTTACAAACAAGCTCTTTGTCAAATTTATAAAGTCACCGTAATATTCTGAATTAACGGCGACGTGCCCACCACACAATCGTTAATCAAAACGTTTTTTAGCAGAACATACCCTAAATTTCATCCCATCCCTTGACGGCAGGGTAGAGTATTCCCAGCGGGAAGCGCTGCATAGTTACTGGCGTAGAAAGCGAAAACTTCGGGGACGTACGACCTGTTCTCATGGGCTGGAGACAACAATGGACACATTCTTTTCCAGTCAAACTCGCCGCAATCTGTGCCGCAGCCTTTTTGCCACCATTCATCCAACACTCGCCCTCACAGGGGGTGCCAGATTCGCCCTCGCCGTAATTATCGGTATTGTTACATAACGCCAAATTAATAATTGGGCTTTTGACGATTTCAAATTCTCCGAATACTTGCCTTTATTGTTATTTGAACGTGGACGCGCAACAAAAACACGACATGAAGGTGTAATTAGTGCAAATTAAGCAAAACAGCCATCTGCGAAGTAACTGAATATTTTGCACACAATTTACACTACCCGGCAAACTGTTATAGACAAACAAAAATCGACAACTAACAAGTTTGTGAGAGCATACTTGGAAGTTTGGGAGCCTTCCCAATGCAAAACCTTCACTAATGAAGTATTAACTGTTTTCGTCTTGTTCTTGTCCGTTTAGTGCCGGAAAAACTAGCTCGGCTTTATAAAATTAACTTCCTTAATCGAAACTTTGCAGGCATTATTTTCCTGCATGGATTGGTCTTTTGTGTAAGTTGTGTGGAGACAAAGCTCATGTAAAGTTGTCCCTTTATCGGGCGAAAACTCCTGATGTGTCAGAAAGGGACATTGGCGTTCACCGGAGCGCGGAGTCAACAACTCCGGGAAATTTTCGTTGGCTCGTCGTCGTCGTGCAGAGGTGGCGTGAAATTTCCGTGATAAGATTAACGTCCCTGAACTCGAACGGCCAACCCGTGAAATACACGCGTCCAAACAAACGACTATTTGATGCAAATGAAATCACTTACTTAGCTCGCGTTGTCATTATCAGATTAAGAAGCAGTTTGATAACGACGGTCAATTCTTTACCATCGATTTATAAATACGCAACAAGTCCGCAATAATTGGGCCCATGGTTAATTGGATGTTTGATTGTTGCTGCAAATGGGGCGTGCCCTCTTAACAGTAACGAGGCTTTTTGCCAAAGGAGCTGATGCGGTATAATTAGGTGAGTTTTTGGGTTTATTGGCTGGTGGGCCAGATCCATGTCCAATTACACGATTTCGGTTCTTTTCGACGGAATAAATCTCCTGGTCACGAACTAACATCGATTCAGCAGGAGGATACAAGGAAATGCAAAAAGTATGGCAACTGTTCGTGGAATATAACAGATTTTGCAACTCATATTCTTCCGAAACTGGGGGAAAACACGAAACTAACCTCCGACTTTTAATTAGTTTTTGTGTAAAACGATGAAACCTATATTCTCGCTTGGCTACCTTATATAATATATTGGTCATATTTTAATCTGGTCGGGGGCTATTAAAATTCACAAAAACAAAGAAGTTAAAAAACTTGTCTGTCCGACACAAAGGCCATTAAACATATCCGACGATTTTATTTGACCACGCGGCCGTATTTCTCGACCGGTCGTCCATCAATAATATTCTGAATCCAACCCTGTCAACAATAATAAATGCCAACGACACTGAAACAAGTGTTCGGAGAGTCCGATTACAACCAGTCTCCAACTGTAAATATTTGACCATAGAGATATCAGGTAGAATCAGAGGGCTGTGTACAGGTAGATGTAGCACTAGGTCGTCTGGTCAACGTTTGCATAGTAGAGGAGCGAATTAATCCGACTGAGTCTCCAGGGAAAACCCAATTAATGCCACAAACCTAGTGTTCAATCATTTGAACAAAATGTTATGTAAACATTTCAATAATTTAGGGTAATTTACATTAATTCCGTATATAAAGATATCACTGAATTTGTTGGATCTAGTTGGAGTGACTTTTATAGCCGGGCCTGCGGACGTGAATTTTTACGTCTTAATATGCATAAGAATTAATAATTATGCATCCAACTTTTTGAAATAAATGTTGGAACAACATTAGTGGCATTTAGGAATAATTTTTAATGTCTCCTCGGAGGTTTTGTAAATATTCATTAATTATTTTTTTGTATTTTATTACACCTGTTGGCCTGAAAGAACTGGTTCTGTTATTAACTTATGGCTGGATTCACCAACACTTGTCTCATCCAATGTGTGTTCGTTTAGTAAAGTGCCAAAAGATGTCTTGCTCTTGCTTTACGACCATAAATCATTCGTATTATTTTACGACTCCGCGCAACTCCCATTTCGACAAGAACTAATTAAAGAAGACAATTTTTTGACTATTTTGACGGCGACGTTTCAAAACTTGACCACACTGCCTACCTAACGGCTTTTTTCAAACATGTTGAATGTATTATAAAAACATCGTAATAAACAGTTACACAAAAGTAATGAAATATTTTATGCCATTTCTTCGAGGTTATAATAGATGTCGTGGAGCGGCTTTAAATTATATGGTGGGTCGGAGCTCACTCAAAGAACTATTCCAGCATGGGCAAGACCAAATAACACCAAGCAATAAAAAGTAATTACCGGATTTGATACACCAAGCCACAAACCCCGAAGCCTCATTAATTTTTATGCAATGACAATTATTTGATTAATCTTAGAGAGGAAACTTGAAGTCAAGTTGCCGGTGTTAGTTTAAATTTTTAATGCAACATCGAATACGGTCACAATTTTGTAAACTTTTCAACTGTTGGTTGTTGATGTTGTGCTGTCAAGCTTTGATACTTTCTAAATATTGACTTGTTGATTTGGGCGCTATAATTGAGCGGCTGTTAACTTCCCGCTTATTAAGATATATTTTCATGAGCAGGGAAAAGTTTGCGCTGCGTCGAATGAAAAGTTGCTTTTTTCTGAATTATTCATGCCGACTTTATCGGCTGAAATAATTTAAATTGTGACCGATTAATTGCTAATAATTTCACTTAATACTAAATAAACTCCCCAAATGCACGCGATCCGGTTAACAAATGGTAAAGTAAGAATCGAAAAGGTTTTTTCAGTCGTGAATATCAGGGTGTTTATCTCTGAAGTAATTACTTAATTCGAAATTTTATTAATTTTTTAATGGGCCTACACGACAAAGCCCTTAGAAATTAATTCCCGTTGGCACCTGGATTCCGGCGGAGCTTGTTTGTCGTTTGAATCTATTAAGAATCGTGAGCTTTATTCGTGTCTTTATGGAAACAATTTTACATTTATGTAGTTTTCGTGGGACGATAAAAATGAAATATAATGGTTTAGCGTTCTTAATGTTAAAAATTTACAGTTAATGCGCAAGTAATTATTGTCGTAAAGTGTCGGAAATATTATTGTAATTTAATCTGTTGTCTCTGGAATGTGACAATCTACGGTTCACCTGTCGGTTTAGTATGGCCTTAATCGAACAAGGACCTGCACCAGGGAGATTTTTTTAAATCTCCTACCTAAGCTGAAAGCGGCGGGAGGTAAAGTCTTATTTATGTAAAGTCCCCAGAGTGGTGTTTTTCTTTTAAGCTGGCCCACAAATAATCAAACCGACCATGACAAAGGTCAAACTCACTAACCCAAATCAATACACACAAAATACAGTTTGACTTAACCATATTTGCATTTTTAATTCGTTTGGACCGAGAAAACACCATTTACAGTATTTTTCGCCAATTATTTTTGACCTGCGACCGTTGAAGCATTAAAAAAATTAACATTCGAAATTTATCACCGGCAGTTGACACCTACTTTAGAAAAATACATTTTTCCATTCACATTTGTTTCCTTCGACGGCCCAACTGCACACATCACGTCTTGGAGTACCATTGAAAATCCCGGCGTTGCGAATCGGTTACCTACATCTGTTCGTTAGTACCATTTCAGTCTCGCCGCAAAATTCAGATTAGTTTTGCTTCGTGACCCTGTTTAGTGCAACGCGATTCCATCTGCCTATAACTAATTCGGCGATTTTTAGATTTCTCAATCCACCTTTTCATGATTTTTATTCCTACGAAAGCTTTCAGTGTGCTGAAGATTTCGATGATTTGCAACACACGAGTGACTTGCAGTATTTAGCTATTCATTTTATTAAAATAAATTGCAACACTGTTTAGCGACTCGAGTGGAACAAATAAATGCAGAGGAACAGAAAATTGCATTGCATACTATTGTAAGGCAAAAAACAGTTTCTTATTTTGCTCGCGAGCAATCGGCACAAATGGTTTTTAGAGAATTACATTCGGATTGTATTGTGATTAGAAGAAGAAAACGTGAGAAATGATTATAGCAGACGGATTCAATTAAGTTGCAAGCAAAAATAGGCAGAATAATGTACAGGCCTTCAAAGGGTTACAGACCCTTAACTTAACCCAAAGTGAACTTCAACTCCAATCATATTTTTACGAAAATAAAAATATAATGGCCTGACAAATTGCGCCATAAATTAATGTTAAATTAAATCTTTGTGAGGATTGGCTTTTAATGTGATGATTTTCAATTTTGATTTGAATTGAATTAGATGGTAGGTGTGTGATATTTTGAAATGAATAATTAGTCATAGCAAATTAATAACGTTATTGTTACAAAGGATTGATTTGAATTTTTCTATCTGTGTTGAATTACATTGCACCCACATGATAGATTGCTACCCAATAGTTGCATGTATGTGAAATTGTAGAGCAAAATCGAAATTGATAGTAATTTGACGTAACGAACAAGTAGGTAATTGTTGCAAGTTAATATTATTATTTTGTAGGAGAGCTGTATTGTAACAAATTGTAATTTGAGATCTTTTGTTGCAGGTAAGCCATGCAAGGACACCATTTGTTATATCGAGTGGTTCTCCGAACTCCAAGAAACCACGGTATTAATCTTAAATAAATAATATTACTTGAGAAAGCTTCAAAAACGTCATGAATGAAACGAACTGGCCTTTTCAAATGTGCTAAATCCCCACAATATCATGAATCTCTTCCACAAAAGATTATCCAGGAATTTAAGCCCTAAACAAACAGCAATTTCGTCTCACCAAAACTGTCCGAGATAACTCTATAAAACACCTATAAAGTATAAAACCATCAAATAAACAAACGTAGGCGACAATGGCTTGAACAAACACAACCCAGCATTTTTTATTATCCTTTTATCAGGCTCTTAGCCACCGCGCGCTAATTGTTACGATAAACAACACAACCGAAAGCAAAATTTTAAAAAATTAGAACAAGGACGTGTTTTGTGTCTAGCGTAGCTAACTCCTCGGCACCGCAACGAATTTTTCGACATTCGAAGGATCCTCATTTGTTGAGGTATTGAAAGGGAAACTCAGGTGGTCCAAGATTTAGGCCAGGGAGGTCAGTTATTGTCATTCTTTTAAAAAGGCGACCCCTTTGTGGGACACCGCTTTATCGGAAGGATGACAACATGTTCCTCAAGGTAGTTCTTCTTGTTTATAAATATGCGATGTGACCGGTTTCGTAGTTAAAGTGCATTTTACTGTTGCACTGTTATTATGAAAATGTACGCATAATTATA
This sequence comes from Tribolium castaneum, assembly GCF_031307605.1. Taxonomy (NCBI): domain Eukaryota; kingdom Metazoa; phylum Arthropoda; class Insecta; order Coleoptera; family Tenebrionidae; genus Tribolium; species Tribolium castaneum. Next base: position 10,873,763 of record NC_087397.1, read on the forward strand.
CTACCATAAACGTGCCAACATAAAATTGTTTAGTAGGTATTTCGACCGAATTTGAATATTATCGGACTCCTATATTCAGCCACTACAAAGGAGGTGCATAATTTCATTCATTTAGTTGTAATTGCTGTCACAATAAACTTTTTCGAAAATTTAGGGCAAACGATCATTAAAGAATTTCTTTAATTTCTGTTCTATTAGTTCTTTGTTTCGAAGAACGAAAAAGGAAACAAGGTAAAGGCTTAATAATCCAAAAAGTCACACGTTGGTGCTTGACTGGCTTAAAATTTGAATATTATCGGACTCCTATATTCAGCCACTAAAAAGGAGGTGCATAATTTCATTCATTTAGTTGTAATTGCTGTCACAATAAACTTTTTCGAAAATTTAGGGCAAACGATCATTAAAGAATTTCTTTAATTTCTGTTCTATTAGTTCTTTGTTTCGAAGAACGAAAAAGGAAACAAGGTAAAGGCTTAATAATCCAAAAAGTCACACGTTGGTGCTTGACTGGCTTAAAATTTGAATATTATCGGACTCCTATATTCAGCCACTAAAAAGGAGGTGCATAATTTCATTCATTTAGTTGTAATTGCTGTCACAATAAACTTTTTCGAAAATTTAGGGCAAACGATCATTAAAGAATTTCTTTAATTTCTGTTCTATTAGTTCTTTGTTTCGAAGAACGAAAAAGGAAACAAGGTAAAGGCTTAATAATCCAAAAAGTCACACGTTGGTGCTTGACTGGCTTAAAATTTGAATATTATCGGACTCCTATATTCAGCCACTAAAAAGGAGGTGCATAATTTCATTCATTTAGTTGTAATTGCTGTCACAATAAACTTTTTCGAAAATTTAGGGCAAACGATCATTAAAGAATTTCTTTAATTTCTGTTCTATTAGTTCTTTGTTTCGAAGAACGAAAAAGGAAACAAGGTAAAGGCTTAATAATCCAAAAAGTCACACGTTGGTGCTTGACTGGCTTAAAATTTGAATATTATCGGACTCCTATATTCAGCCACTAAAAAGGAGGTGCATAATTTCATTCATTTAGTTGTAATTGCTGTCACAATAAACTTTTTCGAAAATTTAGGGCAAACGATCATTAAAGAATTTCTTTAATTTCTGTTCTATTAGTTCTTTGTTTCGAAGAACGAAAAAGGAAACAAGGTAAAGGCTTAATAATCCAAAAAATCACATGTTGGTGCTTGATTGGCTTCACAGTTTTGAATATGAATCATTCGCCAATTCTCCCGTGGCACTTAGCAAAGTCAGTTTTTGCCCTACATCGAAAAACATGCACATTTCCATAATCGAATTTGAGCGTTGTATAAATGGGTCGGGGAGTACTTAACGTTTAACGAGACCTATTGTCACCAACTGTCCTTGGCATTCCGCATTATTTAATTTTTGCGGCATGTCAAATCAACTAACAGTATCATGCACGTCATAAATTCAGCATAATCGAAGGGACTTGCCATATCTGGCTCATAAATCGCCGAATTTTCGCAGCAACGCCCTCCATCAGCGGACAATCGCACCAGCCCTGACACAGGGGTTGCAATTGTCGACAGATGTTCGACTGTTTGTGTCGCTGAACACTTGATCGCGGTCAGGTATATAGTGCTCATGCGCTTGATAGACAGCTGGTATTCCCCGACCCTTTGCATTATCACGAATTAGGGGGGAATTCTGTTTGTTTTCGTCAAGTGTCACTTTTTATTTTGGCGGTTGCCCTTTCGAAGGGTTTGTTTTAATTCGATATACAACAGGATGAGAGTGTTTCATCATTTGCCATTGTTTTAACGATTATAAAATGTCATAAAACGGGGAAATAACAACTCAATAATTTATTATATTGTTTTTTTGGGAAGGTAGGGATGTCTGACCTATTTCGGTTCAACAGTGACAGTGATGAATAATAGGGGGCACAACTGCCAATTCCACTTTCTCGAAACTAATAGTATAACAAATAGCAAAGTTCGGATATGCGAAAACAATACGTTCCTCGGTTTATAGTGACGATACAAACTTTTCAAATCCATTCGTCAAACTGAGCTTTTCTCGTATTATAAGCACTTTTTTACACTTATTGATCAGGTCGGGGTTGTAATTGTATTTGTGTAGAAAAATAAGTACTAGTGAGTTTTTGTTCCCTGTTGCCGGATCATAAATATTTAGGCGTTGCAAAATTTTAAATTTATTAGGAATACTGTCATTGATACCTGCATTGAAAGCCTAAACATAAAAGAGTTGTCCACTCGACCGAATCGTGTGACAGTTGATAAATTAAAACGCATACATACATCTACGTTTGCACCCTCTCGTATTAATTACATTGTTGGATAAATAGCTTTAAAATGCGGCCGTTAGTCATTTTCTGTCAGTTTGGACGATACATTTGATTCGGATTTTCTCGCTCCATGGTATTAGAAACTTTTGAAATTTATGCAAACGACTGAAATGTTTACATTTTATATTACATAAACTCCCCGTTGGTTTTTTTATACAAAAAAGGTCGGCAAACACATCTGTAGGGAGTCATTCCACACACACACACACAAACTTAAAATTTAATAAAACTCAAGAAGAAATATTTTTACAATTGTTCCTTCGCGCCATAAATCAGACGCCAGCAGCACCCGTTTTATGATCTTTTAATAACACACCCTTAGAGCGTTCGAAAAAGTTTCGGTGTAATTATGTGCTAGGAAATTCGAGCAAGAGATTGAGTGACGCTCACATGTGGCCGGTTATTATTTATTTTAGTGCCACAACGGCTCGGTTTTTATTATCTTTGTGTCTAGGAAACGTAAATATTAAGTGTCTCGTAATCGAGGCCCAGGGGACGAGCCTTACACCTACTATTGTCACATGCAGAGACGTAATAAGCCATTTTTATGTTGGATAAATTAGAGCCAGTTTTGCACTTTTCCACGGTTCTTCACAGTGTCATACGAAATCCCGCCATTGTATTAAACGGAAATGCAATGTATTAATGCACCAGTCCATCATGCAGATAAGAGCGTCTGAGGGAGATTTATCAAGCGGGGGTAAACATTGGCACGCATATCTATACTAGAGTTCTAGGTCGGTGGAAGCTTGCATGTCATTTTCGCAATCAATTCCATATTGATTCGCACCTGTGTTCATGTCTTATGATTGATGATTTCTTCACACTTGATTACCGGTTAAACCGAAGACGAATTTGCATTTGTGCGATAAGAAACGAAGAAATTGATTCTCGTGCCTATTTTTACCAAAGAATTACCATAAACTTATGCGCACCAGAATAAACATTTGCGGCTATTATTTGTGTAAAAATACATTGAGTCAGAATCATGTACAGGTGTTCCGCTTATACCTCGCATAATAATAATATTCATCTGTAAATTTGTGTACAGTCATAATCTCTTAGGTCTTGTTCAATGAAAATATTCCAATATAGCGAGACTGTCAGCTATACCGGAAGTCGCTATCAACTTTTTTCTTTCCTTATTTTATTCAAATGGAAAGCTATATTTTTTAATACGTTGTTGGATTACTAGAGTTATTTTAAGGTAGTTTTCATAATGCTTTTCCTATACCTTAATTTAGCCTTTTACGAAATATTTAGTTTTTAAAATTTGTTTGGTTTTGTACCTTCCAGTTCAAAAATTGTCTGCCATTTTTTAAAATCTGGCAATATTTTTTACCTTATTTGACTTTCCTTTGATGTTTTCAAATCTCTAAAAAAGAATAACAAACCCCAAATCTGCAAGCTCAATTTTTTCAAATGAAATGCATCTAATTTCCTATCTTTATGTTTAGTAGTTCTCAAGTTACAATAACTTCTTGTTGTTATATTTGTTATTTATATTATTGTTTGTAGACTTGTTTAATCTGAAGAAAGGGAAACATCTTGAAACATCATTAAAGGATATCTCAATATAGATTTTTTTGTTTACAACCTTTTTCATGTATAAATATGGTCTAATTAGAAATCAATAAGTTTATAAAAATTACTGGTAAGTAAGGACTTTTTAACAATGTCAAAAAAACCAATATAACTTGCAAATTATCACAGATAGGTATAGAAATGCTAATACAGATCGACACAAAACAAAAGTATTCTCCACGTAATAAGATAAAAATTAGAACATCCTATTTGAAAAAATTAATTTAAGAGTACTTGAAATTGTCGAAACTTAACCTTAAAATTTTTTGCGATTATTAACTTTTTTCTCATTTTTGAACACAGCGAAGAACAAATATAGGCTTTCTCTGTTAGGAGTCCAAATATGATTTCGAAATCTCTAGAACTAAGCGAGTTACCAATTTTTTAGGTGACAGGTGCAAATCCAAAAATTTTCAGAAAAATCTAAATATTTCGACTACAGTTAAACTTAGGTATACAGAGTGTAAGGGAATGACTTAGCAATATTTTGTATGTGAATTTGTCATGATCAGACGAGTTAAAAACCTTTATACCATTCTTCCAAAAAGTGCGTACTTTTTTCAAAAATTTTTATTAACCCACCTGTTGACAGCCACTGTGTGGTTGGTGGTAGTTTATTATCAGTTAATCTTTTTATTAAACAAAACGGAGATGGTGACGCATGGGCGTTTTGAGAATTTTTCAAAATTGTGGCTAACATGTTCATTTATGTGGGAGGTTCAAATCCCGGTTCAGCAAAAAACATTTTTGCTTTTTTTGTAAAATTTAATACCAAAATACAAAGTGAAATAGAAGAATAACGTAGTGGGCGAAGAACTTAATTTACCTCTGCTGTTTTGTCAATAATATTAAATAATATAATAATAATAATAATATAAAATTTATGCTAATTTTTATAAATCTACTTCAGCGGTTCTCAAAATTTGGGACTTTAATTTCAGAATGATTTTTTTGGAAAAACGATGTACTTTTGATTTACATAAATTTTGCTTAATCGATTCGTCTTGCCATTCTCTATCTAACTTAAAATTTGTGCTGAAGCCTTTCCCTAACACACTGTATAGGAAAAACTGATAAAAATAATGTAAATACTTACAGTTTTTCTTTCGAAAGGACGAAAATATATTAAAAATCTGCAAATAAAGCTCGCATGAATTTCTACAAATTATGAGTATCATTAAAATTGTTTGAATTTATAAATAGAGTAGGCGGTTTTGTGTCTCTGTGATTGAAAAACTAGACTACAAACTGAGAGAAAAAAATATTCTAATTAAATATTACCGTTCAAACTATTATTATTTGACCCTTCAGCATGATTAATTACCACAATCGGCGTTTTCATCCAAGTTAAAAAACTGATAAAGTCTACTATAAATTCAGATGATCGCATGGTATTTATGTAATTAATACCCTTGTTTTTAAATGTAACTTTTTTGTGATTTGACGTGTCAAACGTTTGAAAATTTAAAATTTCTGTTCAGCGTTAATTTTCTAATTTTTTTCGGCAATTCCTGCTTTATGGGGCTTCGGAGTTAAAAAAAACGCTTTACAATTCGATACCTACCCCTTTAAAGTCAGCAGTTAATGTATCTACTGGCAACCTATTCTTACACACCGTTTACAGAAATCGCCTTCATTAACAATAGTTTTTTAAAATAATTACGTATTAAAAACTTATCAAAAATGAATAAATACAAAATGTGGAGCCGTGTTGTTTGGTGTTGGTGACAGATCTTTCATTTTAAAAATCAAATTGGATAATTCGGAAAGCGGAATAAGCAGATAAATTGGTGTTCGCTAAAATCACATCCTTTTGTCAATTGAATTGAATCGTGGCGCGCGTCAAGTGCGGGACGTGTAAATTGGTATTTAAGCGTAGTGGACATATGCAAAATTGCGTACGTGAAAGGAATTCGGTTCCCTACTGGTATGCCATGAAACAGTGTTTGTAGTAACGTAAAGCGTTTAGTAAAACTTCAACCACTTGTTTATTTGCGAGCTTTCCAGACGATAAAGCTATCGGAAGTGCATACAAAGTAGTCGAGCAACGTTAAATCTTTGTGGAGAGCTTTATAATAGTTAAGGTGGCGATTTGTACCGTCGATATTGCCTCGACATTTATTATGTATTCTCGAATGTGAAATTAGACGGTGCCTGAGAAAGGAAATGTCAAAGCAAATGTTTGGTGGTCTAACGTTTGCCAATATTGACACGGGTGCGGTAAAAACCGAGAGAAGTGTCCAATTCCTGCTGGGATAAGGAAGCGACGAGAAATTGCCATTACTTTGAAAAAGTCTATCTGGTAATTAGAAGTCAGTGAGGCGTGATGTGTGCAGACCCAGCATTTAAATCGAAGAAGCGAAATTTGCTGCCGGTAAACGTCATCATGTCACGTAGTTTAAGTGCACGCGTAATAATAACAACCGCTGAACATTACGGTTATCACAACGAACCGTGCATAATTTTCGCAAGCGGTGTGCATAATTCCGGCTAATTAGCAGGTAGAGTAATTCCCTCGAGTTTATTTTTCTAGTTGGTTGAACTACACCATCGAACGCAAGTGCGTCCGGTCTGTATCAGTCGAAAAACAAACCGTGCTAATTCCGATTGGTATCTAATTAAAAGCTAATATTTGTGTAATGCATGTGAACTGGCCGCTTGTTTGTTTTACTAAAGAGTTTCATTGTTTTTGTTTCTCCTTCCGCACCTGCACAGAATTGAATTACCGCCACCCATTCCAAAAACTTACTTGTTTTAATATTAGCGCGGTGGAGGAAATTGTTTTGCGCTCACAAACTCACAGCCGCGGTCAAATAAATGATTCTATTACGAGCCAACTAAGCAGGGGGTATGAACGTTTCATAATTACAATTGCTGCAACTGCACTGCTAATTTTCGACGCACCTCCAGACAACAAATTTCGGCGATTTCAGCGTTCGATTAATCAAGACGAAATCATTTGATCTGAACTAGTTCCCGGCTCTAAAATAATCTCTCAAGCAATTACACTACCAGGAACATTGCCATAATGTACAACAGGTTTCCTTGATTACAGTGTGACTGCGTTAACATTTGCTCAGGTGTGTCTTCACACAATTCCTGCAATCTTGGAATCCTGCCATTTGTACGTCGCGCCGAATCATTTTTTAATTAATTCCGAGTGTAACAATAAAATTGCACATACACATGAAAACCGAGACGAGATAATTGGGTAATGTGAGAACATAATGTTACTAATGCAGGCTTAATTAAAACACGCTTGCGTCTCTATGCATTTTTAATGTGAAAAGCCACAATTTATGCAATGGCTGTTTTTAGCACAACAATTGGAACTCTTTTAAAATCATTTCATAATTGCAATTTTGTTAATTGAAATTAGCGCTACTTGGGTAAATATTCCTTGTTAATGTGGAATGCTGCCGTTCAATAAACAGGCTATGTTGACGGAAATTGTCCAAGATCCGACGGTGCACAAGTCCATGACTGATTTCTTTCCGAGAGGAAATAATTAGCGAGAGGTGGTGTGACTTTTTACAACATATTTTTATAATTTTTCAATCAAATGTCACTAATTAAAAGGAATGGCCAAATTTTTGAAACGAACTAATCCGGATGTTTGTGTCGTATCGGATTTGCAAAATTAATTGAATTCAATTACGTTGCTCTAATGAGGTATGGATTTATTTATCTGCAGCCAATCGCTCAGCTTCGTGACAAACAAGCCATTTTCACAACGACCAATAAATTTTTTAAAGTCTCCTTTGTTTAATTTATTGAGGGTTGCATTTTGCCGAACTTCTCATAAATATTGATATTCATAATGGATGAATTTCTCGATCGAGTGAGGCGAAGTTTTGCCATTCTAGGCACATAAAGACTGGAGGGTTTGTTTTCCGGTGAGTATCGATCAGGGAATACGCTCTTTAAAGGTCAGGGTGGCCCACAGATAGGCTGAGTGACGCATACTAATTGAGATATCGTATCCGCGGTTGACATAATGAATTTGTGATCAACGCGCCCATTAACGGCTTCGACAGGTGCTTGCGAGGCAGCTAGCGGAATATTAAATTTGTTTTCATTGAGTCTTCATTAACAAACAATTTAGCTAACGTTACAATAGCAATGTTTTAATAACAGCCGATCGGTACAATTGATCGATCCGGTCTTTTTGACTCCACTTTTAAACGCATTCTTCCTCTTAAATTCAAATCAAATCAATCTCGATCCGGGAATGGAAATAAAAATAAGCTCGAACATAACGCGATGGCAGACTGATGCCCTCCGCATTCCTATACTGGCTCTAAAAGCATTTTCATTTATTGAAATAAAGCATCGCTCCGAATAGGGCAGATCTGCCAGATACCAAGTTCTAAGGTTACAGTTCAAGGTGCGTTAATGTTATCTTGCAACTTTACTCAATATTATATCTTGCTGCTATCACGTACTCTCTTAGATTGCTTTAATTATCGACTCTGCTGAAGTCATTGAGTGGTATGATTAAAAAAAGCATTTGCTTTTACTTGAAGCAGAAGCATTTACTGTAGTATAAACTTTTACATAAAGTTAAAACTTCGCTGCGTAGTAAATGCTACGACTTTCCTAATGTCAACTGATTCACATTAATTTTTTTATTTTTCGTAAAGTGAAAATAGTGTTAGGAATGGTGTTTGTAGCCTTGTTATGATTCGTTCGCCCTAGTGAGATAGTACTTAAGTTTATGGAAGTGTCTAGACAAAAAACGCAGGGAAAGACTCCCCAGGTCATGAAGTACCAAAGGGATAGAAGGACGGTATTCTGGAGGACGAAAGACAGGAACTGACCCCAGGGCTGACAAAATTAGGCAGTAAAAGAGTTCACACGTGTTAATTACCAAAGTGAATGAATCTTGATTTGAGCTTTTTGCTTTTATTTAGCTAATTTTAATAAAGTTCAGTAACAATAGTTATTAGTTATCATTTTGACCATAAGTGAGAGTAAAAATAATGTTGGGAAGCAAATGCAAAGGAATGATCCTTTGTTAATTTTTGGAAATTTTTAAATTTTTAAATCAAAAGAGATGTTGTTCTCGTGTACCAGGAAAAATTTTTACTGAAGATAAATCTTTTGACTTTGCTGATCCTCAAAGTATTGTTAATGGCTTTGTTCATTTTTTTTCTTCGGCTGCACTCATAAATATGGAGAAAAATTTACTCTTTCCTGAAACATGTAACTGGGGTTTAAATTTCCAGATTTCTTCAATATCTTTGGATCACTGTATCAATTATGAAAAAGCTTTCAAACAAATTTACTGCCGGTGATGACCTGATTCCTTCTTTTATTGTTCGTGATTGTAGCGATGTTTTCGCTCAGCCGTTAACAAGGATATTCAATCTTGCAATTAAAACATCTACTTTTCCTGAATTATGGAAGCGAGCTAGGGTATGTCCAGTTTTCAAAAAAAGGGACAATGCTATTATTTGTAACTATCAACAGATTTCTATACTTTCTAATTTTGCTAAAGTTTTTGAGAAGTGTTTGTATCAGGATATCTATTATAGTGTAAAAAAATTCATCTCTCCGGATCAACATGGCTTCGTTAAGGGGCGCTCAACGGTTACGAATTTCGCGCTTATTACACAGTACATTGCAACCAACTTGGATTCTGGTCGTCAGGTAGATGTGATATACACCGATTTTACTAAAGCCTTTGATTTAGTTAGTCATGATATCCTGCTTCATAAGTTAACTTTCTTCGGCTTTTCTTCTTCTTCCCTTCTCCTCCTTTAATCATACCTATCAAATAGAGTTTCCTATGTTTCCTTTAATGGTTTTTCTTCTTTCAATTACTGTGTGAAATCTAGAGTCCCTCAAGGATCAAATTTGGGGCCACTTTTATTTGTTCTGTTTATTAATGATTTGTTACTGTCTTTATCCTGTCCTGTTCTTGCGTATGCGGATGATTTAAAAATATTTAATTCTATCACAAATCAAAATGATGCTGACTTGTTACAACTGAACTTAAGTGAAATTGCAGACTGGTGTAACAAATATAAATTACATTTAAATATTAGTAAATGTTGCACAGTTTCTTTCTCTCGATGTCGTTTTCCTTTTCCATCTTCATATTCTATTAACAATTTTGTCCTTGAAAAAAAGGATGCCATTAAAGATCTCGGTATAACTTTTGACTCAGCTATGACATTCATTATCCATGTCGGAAATGTTTGTAATTCCGCCTTCAAGTCGTTAGGTTTTGTTATGCGTATGGGTAAATATTTTTCTGATGTTGCACTGTTAAAAAATCTCTATTATGCTTTTGTCTTAAGTAAAATTGAATATGCATGTCTAATATGGTTTCCAATTTATATCTCTCACTCTATGCTTCTAGACTCAATCCACCGCAGATTTTTGAAATTGTTGTCGTTTAAACTGGATTGAACTTATCCAGAAGTGGGCATCAGCCAGGATGAGCTGCTTGCAAGGCATAACATAGTTGCACTTAACATTAGAAGAGAGCACATTTGTCTCAATTTTTTAGATAAATTACTCAGCAATAGGATCGACTGCTCTAACTTATTGGCTCAGATTCCGTTCAATGTCCCACGCATATGTTCAAGATATGAAATTATGTTCCGGCTCCCATCACCTAGAACTAACATTTTGCGTCGTTCACCACTCTTCATAATATGCAGTCTGGCCAATCATAAATGGGATTAAATTGGATTAAATCTATTATTTGTATTATTACATTTTAAATTTATATTAATTTTCGTTATTTTTAGTGTAAGAATACCTGCATTTATAATTTCTTATTACTTCTTATTTTTTGTAACAATATTTATTTTTGTCCTGTAACTGATAACCTCGTTGGACAATAAAGATTATTATAATTATTATTATTAAAAGATATTCATTTTTTATTATTATTTTAGTATTAGTAGGTATTCTGTCTGTAAGCCTTATTGCTCTGGGTCTCTGGGTGTGCGCTATTCTTTTTGCAGATTTAGTTTTACGTACTGATTTAGAAGAAAATCACTTTCTTGAAACCCAGGATAAACGAGATTTTTTTAAAATATTTTCATTTTTATTACATTTCCTGATCTTATTTAATTTTCTATAGATTATGGTGGTCCTGATCCATTTAACGTTCTCTGCATTAAAACTATAAGAATTCTGCTTTATTTTAATTATAATATTTTACGTATTCCTCTATGATTTATATTATAATTTGTATTTTAAACTATTTTAAACAGTTTTTTGACAAAATCACGAAATCGAAGTTACTCCTTGAGCAACTTCGCAAAAATTTCAGTAAATAATTCACGATGAAGCAAATATGTACTACAGCCAATTGGAAATTGGAAGTTTTGTCCTCTATATACCAAAGTATGTACATAAAGCAAAGTCTGAAGTATTTACTTTTACTACTTACTTCAAGTATACTGTGAAGTAAATGCTACGTTAGGTAGTATTTACTTGAAGTAAAAACTACGACGTGGAATATTTACTTGAAGTAAAAGCAAATACTTTTTTTAATCATACTACTCATTATCGCGGAATCACCTGAATTTGGAAACAACAAAATTTGCAAATTTTGTTTTTGGCTTGATGTCTGCGGAGCCGGCCGGGGTTCTGTTCGGCAAACAAGCGGTCCGCATTGCGCCCTCAGCCGCTCGTATCGGATCATTAGCGGTCATAAACGTAAACTTTGAGGCACTCGTATTAGCATGACCAAGTAGTTAAGGGCTTAACCTACTTAGTGCTTACTTAGGCAAATGTCGCCAATTGCGGTTAATTCGGGAAGAGGCAGTGCGGAGCATTGATTTATTTAGGTGTAGCTGTTGTTTCAGCTGTAAGCCATTCACATGTTGCTTTCAGAGATGCTAAATAAAGAAGGGAAGGAACGCGAAGAAAGTCAGTTTTCCTATAATTACGTTGGCTTAATAAGTCGACTCGTGCAATTGGGGAAAATTGCACGTGCAACTAACATTGTTCCGGCTGATTGGATTCCGCTGAAACTGCCACGAAAATTCGAGCCAATAACTGGTAAAAACCGTTTCGCCGAGAACAGACGCATTACAAATGGAAATTGTGCTACAGCAAAGTGACGTTTTTAAATAAAGCTTTCATAAATTTGACACGACATGCACGTGTTTTAATTTGCGAAATGGAATAGTAATAGTAAATCGGGCATATTCGATGGAACGTATGACTTTAAACAACAAACTGAATAAGATCTTACAAAGGAGTTTTTGACACACAAAAGGGGCACTTCCTCATTCATTTTATATCGAGATCAAAAAGCCCCGGAATATCCAAGTCACTGTTTTCTCTTTGGCCGGAAATGAAAGTGTTACAAAGGCGTAGCAATCGGAATATTGCCCCCCACCAATTTCGTCACTCGTTCTGCTTTTGTAATGGGAATATGCAATTTAACTTCGGAGTTAATTGCAAGACGGCATGGTGCGACCGGCGTCAAATCACCTTTGTAAATTAATTACCTGTCGATTTGCCGCTTTACTTCAACGTACCAACCAACAAAGGGCTCGAAATGACAAGGTTTCTTCGCACCCATTTGCGGTTCAAAATCTCCACATTTGAATATTTTATTAATAAAACATAAATTATTCGAAAATGATAATTTGGACTGTATCAAATTCACCTGTAATTTGAGAAATTTGGCACCTACACAACGGTTCACATCACTCCTTTGCCAAATAATTAAGACTCGACGAATAAATATTGTACCTCATTGATTATCGTTTGAATCTACAGGGTGTTTCAGCTAAGAATTTCGAGCCCGATATCTCAAATATTTGTCAAGGGATTTTTATGAAATTTAAAATGCAGATATTTTAGAAGATAAAGATTAAAATCTTATTGATGCAACAACTCAAGTCTTAAAAACGTAATTTTTACATGCCTTTTTAAAATGTTGAGCCTTTTAAGACATATTAAAAAAAATATCGTCAGTGAAAAATGCTGTCAGAAAAAACTCGTTCGTGAAAGACCTCTGTTTTCCGAGAAAAATGAGAAACAAACTGTTAAACGTGGGTACAGATGCAAAAGCGTAGATCTCTATAAGACAAATGAGCACTACCATTGAATTTTGGTTTATCATACTCGAAGAAACGTAACTGTCACGCAAGGAACATTTCACAATTATCTCTCACCCATACAAAGTTAAAAAACAATATTTTTGACTTACTTTTGGTACTAGATGTTTTAATTTTTTCAAAAAGGACTAAAAGACTGAACAACAACTGAAAAATTCTAGACACTTGAACATTCAGGACTTTGGAAATGTTTCGTACACTGCTGATTGATTCTCTTCAAAAGCTTGAATTACAGCCCCAACTATTGCTTCGTTTCCAGTGACGTATTTTGTCCTCACTAGATTTAGTTCAGGCACGCTTCCTGTGTCTTCAAATTATTGACGATTCTTTGAGCTTTAAATTTCATAAATAACATTTCACAAAAAGTCCAAATTTCTTTTTCAACAACACAGAAATTTCAGCCACTGTTGTTGCTTTTTAAAGTAATTTCACCGAATTAAAACAATTTTACTTTTCTGACAGCGCGCACACTTTTGACAGTTTTTTTCATAGGTACATAAAATGCCGCATAGAAACGCTTCATCAATTGTTTTAAAAGGTAACTGCCCAAATTACTATCAAAATTTGGATTAAGTTTTTAACAACAAAATTTAATTTTTTTCTTGGATCAGCCGAGCGATTTGGTTAATTTTTTGTGTGGCCATTTATTTTTCGGGGTTTAATGATCCAACGGCAATTTGGCTTAATTTTAAATAAAAGAAATGTGTTTTAAAACTTCATTTTTTAACTTGAGGTCATTGAGTCCCTAATTGAAAGACCACCTCCTAAGATATGTGCATTCTAAATTTCATAACAATCCGTTGATAAATAACTGAGATATTAAGCTCGAAAGTCTTAGCTGAGACACCCTGTATAAAAACAATTAAGCATGTAGAACGAAGGCTGTGTCAGGTAGATTTCATTATTTTTAATGCTAATCGAAATTAATTCGCGGTAATAAAGATTAATAGCGGACGTTTATGGGGAGACAAAAATTATAGGTATTCATAAATAGCACAGAACAGTTCGATCGACATCAAAGTTTCCGCTACGTTCATGGGAAAAATTGAATCGAAACGGCAGTTTGCGAAAATAGGGAACCTTCCAACTGCAGAGATAAGGCCGCGAAATGCACAATTATAGTTTGGGAGCGGAAACTAGAAGATAGCGGGTCGTTTCGTTGTCGGGTTTTTTAATTAATATCCTTATAATAATTCGTATTTTTTTTAGCAGCCACCATTTATTATGTTAATTAAAACTTAATAAAGGTGGATCCGTAATTGCTTCATTAAATAGTATGTGTGAGGAGGTATGAGGAATAGTTAGTGGCGGCATCAACTCCTACATACAAAAATAATTAACGACGAAATTTCAAAATTTCAAACAAGATCACCGATTAATATTTATTTCGGGGCAACTGTGCTTAATATAGTTATAAATTTATAATCAGTAGCTCGTTACAAGGAAGAAACTGCCTCCCAATAACCGCCTGAAATTTTTAGCTCATTATGGGAGTTTAATTTATGGGCCTCGACCATGAAAAGCAGAGCTCTGTTCCCACGCATAAACTGACAAAATTATCAGTTTTGACACTAGGACTTGGTGCTCTAAATATTGTTTTTCTACACGAAGGTAGGTCAATGCACACCGCATTGTCTTGCGAACCTGGCACTGAAGCTCCGGAACTGAATCGATACTTATTAAAGCAATTGTGCTTTATTTGCTAAGACCGCATTATTCCGTCCCTTCCCGGGCGAATATTAACGTATTGTTTCAAGCAGGTACGTCTTCGGGTGAACAAACGACCCTGCTACCTATGGATAATTTTAACAGACTGCTAGTTTCTTAACGACGGAGCACTAATAATCCTCTAATTAACTGCGAAATTAGAGTACTAAATCAGCTCGGAATATTTGTACCCCGCGGAGAATTGGCGGTATTTGACGGAACAAAAGAAAACAGACATTCTATACCGGCATTATCTCAATTTTAAATTTTACGCATAATCCCATGACTGCAACTTGTGTTATTTTACTACTTTTATATTGCTTTGAAATGATCTCCCATTGTGCGACGGCTGATTTGCATAAGGAATTTGATTCAAGCGGAGGAGCTTCAAATACCGTATTTTCTATTTTTAGTTTTGAAATTGACCCAAAATATAAATCGGAAACCATATAATTTAATACGCATTAATATTTATTAACTCTATTACGTTATCGAATAAATATCCATCAAGCGTTAAAATCATTGTGAAGTATTGTTACAATTTTTAAATTTATACGATGTGTGCTGTCAAGCTCTCAAAATTGAATCAAGCACCTCAAACATTATTGTAGAAATAAATGAATGACAATTACCGGGAATAACTCATGTGTCTTGAATATATAACTGCTTGTAATTTCTATTCGCAATATGCTCATCATTGCAAATTATATGTTGGTAACTGGTGATCCTCATACCCTTACGACATTACATGAATCCGTATTGGGCTGGCTTCCGAAGAAGTTGTTTACAGCTTGGCTAAACACCTGTAATCATTCAGATCCGTCCCTTTCAAGGTGGATAATCAAGTTATTCGTTCGTAAAAAACTACCAAGTAGAAGCTGAAACGTCGTACTGTATTATTAAAAGATTTACAAACTTTTTCAAGTATTTTAATTAAACGGTCCAAGTCGCTCATAATTAATTATTCCCTTTATAAATATTTTTTGAGTTGGGCGAGTTGAGCATCCGCTTTGAATAATGTCGTATTTTTGTAAAATCGATGATCGCGGACGCGTTCATAATTCGATGTAGATGGTTATCAGAGCGCATAACTCATTACGAAGCCGGCTGCTGACATCGCCAAACATAAATAACCCTTATCAATTCTCTCTTTTATCTCGGAATTATCGGTGCATTGTAGGAATTAATAGAATCGTAGCAAGAACACGCCCACAATAAATTGATTTTTATTATCATCAGCTGATGGTAAATCACTTTGGGACGCGAGATGTAAACAAATTTCCGCGAGAGATTCTCATTTTGTCGTTAGATTCCCGAGTAATTTATAGAGGGATTGGAATTCTTCATGTCCGTTCAGGTGTTCACTTGCACTCACAATTGCTTTAATTTATTTGTAGAAGCTCAATTAAGTAGGGAATTAACGGTCGCCGGTGACGGCCACATGTTTGCAGATCATTCCCATGAATTCTAGGCTTAGAAGCTTTAAAAATGCGAGAATAGCTTCTGAAAAAAGTGCATGGACGGGTCGCATTTTTTTTCTTTTGTGATACTCGTTCAGTAGGATCGTCGACTTAATAAAAAATCCAAGTGTGGCGTGAAATTATTCCAGAATAATCAAAATGCATGAAGTATTAACAATGTAGACCATAATTACAATATAATGTTGCATGAAACTTGGAGAAACAAAAAATAACGGCCGCAACATGATATTAACTTTTAAAATACCAACTGTTGGCCGAACAAAAACGCACACCGTCGGCCCATTTTTGTTATTAATTCCTAGTGCTGCAATTAGGAATCCGACCATCGTCCGAAAAAACTGCCTCCATTTGGCGGCAGCATTAGGATGCGATTTTGATGTCACGCGCACGTTACGAAATGTGATGGAAACAACACGAAAAAAGACCGTTTAGGTGGAACAATAAAAAGTAACCGAACCATTTCATGTACGCAGGCGGTCACTGCCTCGGGCACACGCGTTCACACGAACGCCACGCAGGTTTTCATAAATCCAAAAAACACAAATATTTATTCGCCTTCAAATATCTTTGGCTGGTTTCGCCAAAACATGCCCTGAATAATAGTTGTTTGTTTATAGGGGCGACCTTATGATTCCAAAATAGATTTCTTTATTCTGTTCCGGGTTCCGGGGCTTAAGTCCTTGTCCGAGCGCACGAAGATTAGAGCGGTTAAGTGATTTTTTATTGTCCACTCTGTCGCTGATTAATTGGTGTGATAAGGTTAATAAGCGCACAGAGGCGTTCGTTTGTGCCTGGACTGGGGTTTTACGTAAAGCCGCTCTTTATGTAGCGTGGCCTCTAAAAGTTGAGCATTCTCGCATGGTGTGGTTAGACCGGCCAGAGGCAATCCGTCCGAGAGCTGCAATTACCGACGGAGACACAAGCAGGGCACTCGCATGCCCTCAAGCTCTTCTGCATGTAGACCGTGTTTATCCACATCCGCACACAAGTACAAGCTCATATCATATCATTTTGAAAAAGTTGGACAATTATAACGAATTTCTTCAACCTGATTTGAGGCTGAAACCATCTAATAATTACTACAAGAGCAGGAAATCGTTGCGATTTCTTCCGTCACACTGACACTGAGTTTACGTGAACATGGAGCAAATAAATAATAATCAGTCTGCATTATTGCAAATTCAAGAGAGGAATTGTTGAGATATTCCAGAAAGCTCGGAAATTGGAAAATATCTCTATAGTATTGTTTTATTTTTTGATTTCGGAACAAGAAACACGAACTGCGTCTATTATTTATGAATTTCCTCAAGTTTCAACTACAGCTATGGGGCTGTTCCCAATTAGTAGGATACACATTCCTCCGATAATTATAATTTATGTTAATTGCAATAAAACCGACGACTTATTCCAAGCAGCTGGAGCAAATGTACTCAATTACTTAATTTATTTCTTACGTAATGAGTAAATTTATTTTATAAGATATGGTTGGTCGGAAATGATTTTTCTACCTAAATCCGCCCAACAATTTTGTGCAATTACGCTTTTTTTAATGGAAGAAACACGCAGCCAACACTGAGAGTTCAATTAGAGACACACTTCCATGCACGTAAACAATTTGTCATTATTCTGCAAAGTGGTTATTATTTAAACCTCTCCTTGTTCATTAAAAAAGTTCAAGTGAACTTTAACAAAGCGGATCAAGCACAACAGGTACATTAATCTCTTTTAATTAATCTTTTTTAATTATAACCGGTCGTGATTTAAAAATATGATTATTGATTACAAACACACTCGTTTTTCGTTGAAAACTCACAGCTTTAATATTACGTATCAAAAAGATAAAATAACATCAATTTCAATTTTGTGTTAATTCGGTGGCTTTTCATCATATTTTAGACAATTTTTTTGAAAAAAATTTTTTTAACAAGACTCAAATAAGGTTAAAATAACACCTATTTTAGAATAGTTGGGTGGGTTTTCGGTTTGTTTTTGACGAAATTTTGAGAAGCAGTTGCGTTTCTAGCTGAAAACGTTCTGAAAAAAGGCAACAATAAGATTATTCTTAGATTTTAGCTCCAAAACGTGCTCAAGAAAGGCAGAAATAACGTTATTTTTGACTAAAGTTTCTGGTTGAAAGTTGGCTAAAATAGTATAATTTTCACTAACTTTTAGTAATATTAAAAAAAAATGTTAAAAATTCGAAAAAAATCGATTTATGAATTGGCAAAATTTTGATTTTTTTACAAAATTTTGGTATATCTTTTTTCACCCTATTTCACACAAGAAACTGAGAATCTAATCTACGACAAGGTTAAACGTATTCGTCTTAAGGCGTTTTCAATATAACAATTGTGGCTATAATTCAGTCATTTGAAAAGACATCAACGTATTTTTAAAACTCAATGTATCTTAGAAATGATATCTACAAAATAGCTTTTAGAAAATTTAAAAAATCTTCTACTCAATAAATTATGACTACTTAAATAAACTTTTTTTATCGTCAATCGATAAAAATTTTGTTTGAAAAATATTAAAGTGACTAATTTTTGGATCACGATATGGTTTTTGGGCTTATTTTTGAAGAAAGTTTGGTCAAAAACGAGTTAAAAGCTTTGGCAAGATCTTACAAAACGATCATATCACACCAAATAAGTTACAGTAACATAATTTAGATCAAATTTCGTGATTTTCTATTCAATGTTAGCAAAATTATAAAAACAGATTATGTCTTGCCTTCAAGACTTTCGGAAAAGGCAAAGATAATACTTTTTTTAATTACTTTTATTTTCGTCATATTTTGTACGCTTATTCTTAACAAAATTTTGCGAAATAATTACATTTCTCTTTGGAAGATGTGACCAACACTCGAAAGAAGCAATAACTATGTAGTGCAAGACTTGACTTGGTGCTTTCCACAGACCAAACGCCTTTGACCAAAATTAGTTTTGAAATTTTTTTAAGTTCATTTCAAAAACGAGCTAAATCGAGCGAAATAAGCTAAATTCAATCAATTTCGATCTAATTCCGTAATTTAATTCCGTAAGAGGCTTGAAAAGATTGGGGAAACACTATTTTCAACGATAAAAAATTTTTATTTAATTTTTATACAATTTCTCAGAAAAATGGACCACAGCAATTAAAATACCGCCAATCTCGACTTATTTTTTCGGATGTGGACGTCTTTTGACCATCAAGTCTTGTAAGATATATAAGTAAATATATAAGATCCAAAAATGAGTTAAATTACAAACAAACCAATTATTTTTTAACCTTTTCTCAAAGTGTTGAAGCATCGCGTCGAACTTGAAAATGGTATTTTCATTTTGGGTGGCTATCCGTTTGACGTGTAATAATAGGCCATAGAAGCTCATGCTCCTCGCACAATGGTCTTGAACAAGGTAATTTTCGCCTAGCCGTTTGAAATCTTTAATGAATGCGGTGCAAGGCCAGAAACCGCTTTAGGATGAATAGTGTCTGCCATTTCCTTTTCTTTCTTGTTGTGTAGGTGCTTAAAAACTGGCTAATTTGCCACTCTTTTCGTAGTAGTAATTTAGTTGGAAACCCGTATTATTATAGTTATGTTATAAAATGCAATTTGCATTTTTCCCGTTGCAGTAACAGTCTGTCTGTCCGAATTTACATATATCATTTGGGCAAAGTGATACCTGTCTGTAAAAAAATGAAGAATAATATGCAAAGCATGTAAAAACAAGCTGAAATATTTATAGTTGAACGCCACGTAATGCCAATAATAAGCGTCAGGAACGGTCATTAGGTCAAAAAAATCACCCAACAGGCCGGCATTCACAGAATTAACAATTCATCAGTATTGATTCAAATCTATCCTTGGGGACCGAAATTTTAAAAGCCGCAGGTCGATCCAGCCTAGGTAAAAACAATTAATTTTTAGCCAACCCTGTTATTGTCGTAATGAAAAGAGCCAGACCGCAGAAACCTGCTTCATCCGAATGACAGTAATTGTTATTTTGACAAAAATCGCTCCGTCATTTTTTGATGTTATCTGATGGCGAACCGCCGAGAGGAATTGAAATGGTCGGCTGTACCACTTAAAAGAAGCGTCCATCTAGTTGGTGCCGACGATTTTAATCCTAATGCGTATTTAAGTATAACTTTATAACTAACGTCTTTGTTTTTGTTTCAGGTGCCGAACAAGGATGGATCTTGGACGATGAATTAACGCTAAGTAAAGCAATTTCGTAAAGTGCTCCTCAAATGATAACAATATAGTGGAACTGATGTCTGATTCGATATTAGCAACTGGAAATGTTGATGGTGGAGATTTCCGATTCACCATCTGCAAGGTGACAGATTCGTGACTGGACTGGACGCGATTTATTATTACATCATTTATTCCATCACCTGGCTAATTGTCGCACCAAAAAAGCACATTAAAAGCTCCAGAAAATACAACATATGCCCCAAAACACGCCAAACCCTCCATCAAACACACTCATACGCGGGTAAATGTCACGTTTGTAATTAATCTTTGATTAGTTATAATGGCTTATTATCAGTTACATCTGTAAGGACAAATTGCCCGACCCAGTTCATTTGATCGAGGCTAATGAATAGTATAATCAACCCTGAGGATAAATGAGTATTGATCGTTGCTGCCTCAGAATTAAATATTTAAAGAAATTTCGACAAAAATAAAGTGCAGACTCTTGAATAAATTTACATAAAAGTGGACGATAAAGGAAGCGACATTCGAACGAAATCGTCACTTGTACATTTTTTAAATATTTTGCTATTAGCAACATCCGCTCCACGACCATGATTACGATTTTTTGTAAATTGTCTAAAGGTGCAGAAATTAGACTTAATGGCACCACGGAGGAAATTGTTTCGTAATTATTAAAAACACACATTTTTTCTTGTTAGATATATGTCCGAATTAATATGCAAATAACGTCTAAACTTACCGTCTTCCGCAGCAACGAGTGTGAGTATGCATTTAATCAAATTTAAATGTGAATAGACCGTATAAAAGTTAATTTATAAATAATGATGCATCGTTGTTGTGACTCGAAAATCCTATGTAGGTAGCCAAGTACTGGCTGCACACATAATTGCCTTGACGAAGACTTGTGCTGCAATAAATTAAAACCAGTAGTTGGTAGCATTGTGACATACGTCACACGCGTTTAGATTTAAAAAATATGCATTTAAATATATGTTAATTATTCGTAGTTCGCTTCGTATGTACCTACTATTGCCATTATTTTTCATACGATAACAGTGCTTAAAAATGTGTAAATAGTTATCTTTGTAATACGAAAACATGGTGCTGTGTTAATGTAAAGACTTTGTAAATAAATTGTATGGCTCCGTCAATAAAATTTTACACCTACGCATTTTATTTTATTTCTCTGCTACTTAAAAAAAGCATCAAATCTACCAAGATTAAGGTAAGTGTCTGTTTGATTTTTATGCGATTGTATTAGCTGTAATTAGCTTTGGTAATGAATATGTATAAAAGTTATTGAACTGGGAGCACTTGCAGGGAAAGTCATTGAAGTGCAATTGGCATAAATTATTAACTGATCACCACAAAGACATGCATGTACCATGCAAAAAAAGCATTTTTCTTTTATTTCTCGTTTGTAACGACGTGGCATCTGGCCATTAATAATTAACGAATGAATACGGGAGTATGTCAGTATCTATTCCTATTTATTTCACTTTCGTTATAATTATTATTTAAAAGAGTAATTGAAAAACCATAAATTATTTAATTTTTTATGTAGCTGAGAAAATACAAATTATTTTTATGACTGGACGACAAACCACGAATTAAAGAAAGTTATACTTCTATTACAATAATAATGACTGAACAAAGCTTCATTGTCTTAGAGGTAATTTTTTTGAATGTTTTAAAGCTGCAGAAAGCGGTATAGAAACTGCCTTCGATAGCAAATTCTTTTGGTTACTTTTAATGTTCGACTTTAGCTTATTAGGTCGCATATCGTTGTTGATAACTCTTGTGACAGGGTGAGTCAATAGTGTACTTCTGACATGTCCGAAGATGCAACCAAAAATACTAACTGCACTTACCACTTAGATACTTTATTTGATTTTTAAAAACTTTAATTGAATCAACACTGTATTTTATTTTTTAAATGATAATAATTTATAATGATATTTTAGCAAAGACAAACTTGACACTATCCGGACCAATGCAATCGTGAATTAAATTTAATTTTTTTATCGATTACCGATCTAGTCAGCTGGAATCAGTAATATTTTAATAACTAATTGGATGTTCAGGAATGCAGACACATTTAATTTTGGTAAACTACGTTTCGACACCTTTTTGGGGCTTCTTCAGGACAAAATGGTTCCCCGTCACGCTTCACGAATGATTCCCTATTTATTGTCCTGAAGAAGCCTCAAAAAGGTGGTAAAACGTAGACAATAAATGATCTACTAAAATTAAATGTGTCTGCATTCCTGAACACCAATTAGTTATTGATCATTATTTTAATATTATTTAGAAATTCAGAAATAACCGTGGAGGGAGAAACTTCTGGAGAGGAGGTGGTCTATATCGCCAATGTTAGGTTCTTTTATGGCCTATTCTAAATTTTCCGCTCAAGGCGACCCCCAAGAACTGTCAAAATGATGTGTTCATACTTTATACATATCTCAAGAAATAGACCTCGGAGCAGTACCAAACAATAAGCAAAATGATTAGAAATTAATTCCCCACAAAACTACACATTTTTTATTTAGTATTGAATTCATTTTCATAGTCTGCTGATTTGAGACTTGGGTGCCAAACGTAAGATACTGCACAGATCGGAAAAAAATACACCATTCATGCTTTACATCGTTGTAAATATGCAGGCAAAAATTGAACTCGATACTAGCAATAGCAAGGAAAAAATAACCTTTAGAAAAATTTCTTTGAGAATAAGATTTTTTAAAACTTACCGCTTTCAAAATTTATTTGCCAGTTAGAGGCGTCACAATGGTTTCCGGTTAAAAATTGTTGTCGATTTTGAGATATGTAAGAAAGTAAAAAAAGAGTAAAAACACATATTTTTTTGATTTGACAGTTTGATTTTGACAGTTCTCGGGGGCCGCTTTAAGGGTGCAAGCAGTGCGCAGGTTTGGAGCTGATACCATAGGCGTCTCATGAATTCTATGCTGTCAGTCTATTATTTTGCTTTGAACAGTTTTTTTAATACTTTCTGATAGTTTATTAGGAACTGTAAGTATAAGTGTTAATTGTTAGTATTTATTAGCAGTTAGTATTTTTAATAAAGTAATTTTTTAAATTTTGACGATGATCAGCTGCAAGTGTCCCCAAAATTAACATGTGCCAACTACACCACTGTTTTGAAATTTCAAGTGGGGAAGAAAGGGTCATAAAAGGTGTTTGTGCAAGAACCACGGTTTCTCCCTTCACGGAAATAACCCACTACTGACTCACCCTGTAGTCTCAAAATGCAGCAAACATAACTTGTCTCATGAATGGCTGATGTTCATCTAGATTTACCTACTTGAAAAATCGACTAATCACATTTTTTCGACGAAGACAATTTTTTTAAATTGAATTATTTTAGACTGTTTTTTTTTTTGAGTTTAAACGTGCAGATTAACAGATGTGCTCCAGGAATGTTGAAAGGATGGTCTAATATTTTGCTTTAATTTTTTGGGGATTGGATATTATAAGGCGAATAATAATCATGAGCCCGGTTTCAGATTACAGATTTGATGTTCGGCATGTTGTTACGTCCGCAATAACAAACCGCGAATATAACTTCATTAAGATTTATGTTTCATGAATCTCGTTCTGTTTTATTATAATTTTCAAACAATAACTTAGGCAATGCGCCTCGAGTTGTAATAGCGGTGCTCTGGAAACATCATTAAATGCGTTGTTATGTGTAGTTCATGTATAAGTGATCTGTTGTAGTAATTTATTTTCAGTGTGTGTGCTTACTACCAGAGTAGCGATGCGCAATGAACCCTTTTAGAACTATCTCAAAACACAGCCCGCGTTATGTAATTGAAGAGATGCATGTAATGTGCACAAATCTGGTAACGAAATTAGAGGAAAGTGGGTGAGTTCTAACTCGCGATGATGGTGTGACGTTGCGAGTAATTTTTCCGGCATTACACTCAATTTGTACTAATATCAGCTAAAGCCTGCGCACATTACGGGAATATTAATTAGCAGCAAATGTGTGACCGCTCGGATTTTACTTCTATTTTCCTCCGGATAACGAGTCAGAAATAGGATTTACCCTCGTAAAGCAAGATTAGCAATCTAGAGATGAAGTTGCGCTCGCTAGAAATTTCGGAAGGGTTCCTCCAACAAAAACTAGACCAACGCCAGATAAGTAGCTTAGAAGACTTTCAAATTAAGCATATATTTAATTAACGATCGCTCTGCGAACACTCCGATATTCGTGCCGCACCGTCTTTGAATAATTTATAATTCATTAATTCAATGCATTTATTATGAAAATGAGGAGCGCGCTTTCATTACTCACAAATATGTGTGTATGAGAGGAACACTCCTGGTGTTTACATTGTGCAGGTGAAGGAAAAATTTGCATCACAAAATTGTGTGTACGTATCTCCGCCGGCCGGAGTAATAAATGATAAAGATTTGTTTGTATAATAATGCTAGCATGGATTTACATTTGTACAATGACTTCTTTACATCGGATTTATTAACTATACCCAGTGCGCCGTCATAAATATGCGACTGGCCTACATCAATATCCATGAAATATTGAACTGCAATTGCTCTTAAGTAGACGATGGTTGCGGCTTTAATTCATGTTAACGGGCTCCGATTTTTTACCAACCAGTGTAACGTTTTAGCCCTGAAAGTCGGTGCACAACAAAGTTGGAATCTGAAATTACGCATTTCCTTGATACGGTGGGCTATTTTTATTCGTAATTAAACTCATTTGTATGCATATATGCAATCGCCGGTAAACGCAAATGTGCTTTATCGAGAGGGGCTGCAGTAGGCAACCGACATAACGATAAACATAAGCGCAAAATAGCATGTCTGCGAAAGTATAACCATATTGGAGATTTTCCTCCGCTCCGAAATAATAAACCGATAACGACGATTTCGGGCAAGTGGCCGCAAGCCCTATCTTTTTAAATCGAGCTCAGTTTGGAACAATTTAATTTCACATTTGGCATCGCCGATAATTCAATGCATAAGTTTCCCCTTTGGAATTGATGTTGAACATTTGTTCCCGGTTCAAAGTTTTATCTAAGAATTT
Organism: Tribolium castaneum; assembly: GCF_031307605.1. Taxonomy (NCBI): domain Eukaryota; kingdom Metazoa; phylum Arthropoda; class Insecta; order Coleoptera; family Tenebrionidae; genus Tribolium; species Tribolium castaneum. The sequence goes on from NC_087397.1 coordinate 10,899,255, forward strand.
GTAAAATTAATTTGGTGGTATAACGAGAATGAATGATAGTGAATTCTTTTGCTAAAGCGCTCCTTATCTCTCCCTAACTTATTCCAAGTTAAGATGATGCAATTTAAACTTTGGATGTGCCACTTGACCCAAATTCCCTTTGTATCATTGTGTTATTCGTCTCGGGCTCAAATTTAAATCCAACAATTTTCCTAATATTCAGTTAAAGTGGAGCGGTGCTCAAAGGAGACGTCAGTACATAAATTTTTCCCGAACAGTGTTCCGCGACAACTCGCCAGATTTCGGCGTTTAAACCAATATACTGTTGTAGAAATTCACGTGGGCTTAACACTGAATATTAAATTGGCCGACCCTGTAATTGTGAACTGGCGGACAAGTCTAAGAAATCTTTTATTAATTTTTCCCCCATTGTTTTGGCCACGCATGCGATAAAAGGGTTTAACTGATTATTCATGCACGAGTGTTGCATTAATTTGTTGGCTCTTCTCAACTGAATCAAAAATCGTCATATTGTTAGTCCGATTATTCCAAACGTTTTGTTACCCCAATCATTATGGCCATTTCCTTATATTTCAATGTCACGGTTGTATGAAAGGATTGAGAACGAGAATAATGTAATATACCGTGGGCACAGCGAATCGATTTAGTCGCCTGCACGGAAAAGCTTTCCTGGCTGAAATAAAATTAACAAGTTTGATTTTAGATCGGAGATAAATTGCAGTGTTGACTGCGGATGATTTATTGTTTCGATAAATGGGTCATTTTTTCCAAATTACGCGAGCTTTCATGCTTCTTTCTCGCTACGAAGGTAACATTTTTATATGGAAATCTACGACTTCTGAAATTAATGATCCAATTTTATTCGCGCACAAACTGTGCTCTAACAACGCGACGAACGCCTGAAAAACTTTCAACTTGATCAATAATTTTTTTAAACAGTTGTCTTAAAATTCCATAATTTGATATTTGACTCAATGGTGACATACAGTCATAATAAACTCGTCCAAATATTTTTGAAAATTTTAGTTAGGTACAAATGGTGGAGAGAGTTGTGTTTTTGCGGCTGATGAGAAGAATGTTGTTGTTTTGAAATATGCAAATGTGTGGCTACAGCTGCATACATTTAATTGCGGCAAGTTGGTATCTGTAAGAGTCCATGTGAATCATCCAAACATTGTTTCCGAGGAAAGTTACAACAATTAAATTTACCACGCCGTGGTATGTTAGTGTGTTACAATTTGGTATATAATTGCGCACATCCTGACCTAGCGTGTATTATCCCGTATTTCTTAATTATGGCAAGGTTCCGATTACAATCTTGACAATATTGTGCTCGAAAGGACTATACATCTTGGAAGAATCCTTGAGACAATGTTATCTGCGTACGGCTTCGAGCATACAAATTGCTGGACCGCGACGTAATGTTCTGCCGTAATGAAGTTTTTATTCTGACATAAGTATTATACATATCAAATGTGCGGTCCCATTAAAACAAACCAGAAGGTAAATATGTGGTCTTGTTTTATAAACAAGGTAAGTGAGTTTGTTATTTTCTACATGTAGCTCGACGTGATCATCAGCGAAAGTTATTTGCGTATTCTTGTCTTTCGGCTTCGTTATTTTTAATTATTTTCTTGAAGGGAAAGTTGCATAAATAAAAACCACGAGTAATTGGGATGTTTTTGCCAAATAACTGTCCAAATTCGGGCCAAACATGTTTTACAAAACCTGATAAAACACTCGTATCAGATCAAGCTTTGGAAACGCCCGCTTTAATCACGGGCATCAAGCTCTGTGAGCACTAATCATCAATCTAATGAAGCAGTTAAAGTATCGTTAAATATAAATTTCCAAGAGAGAGAATAATTATTTTTATTGACCAATTTTCGAGGATAACCTCAGGCCCATCCGACTCTATTTCAAACAAAAGATTTATCACACGTTTTATCAACTACACGGATGTTAGTTAAACGGGACAATAAAGAACTTTCAAAATTATTAGATTTGGGTCTACCTCCAAATTGCTTTTCTCTCTAATTTTTTAAAATATATTACTAGCTGTGCTTTTTGTTAAGCTTGAATTAAAAATATCGATAAATTATAAAACGTTGCTATAAATTATAATTGTGTATAATACTCGTAATGTGTACATACACATATACTATCATTCATCCTTGACAGTAAAATGTGGGGCAGCAGATATACATTTTTGTTGCGACCAATGACAAGTTTCCAACGTTTTTTACCAAGAGATGAAACCAATGTGTATCGGTAGAATAATTAACTCTGAAGTCGAAAAAAATTAGGACGTCAAGTTTTTAAAACATTCATTATAAAGTATCAGTATTTGAGAATTTTTGCAACATTAACAATGTTACAGACTGCTTCTTCTGTTGTGCTATCAGGATCATTTTATCTTAATGCAGACTACTAATAACCGAGTAACATATTTTTATTTCAAAAACCGTAATACCTTTTTTCGTAAGATTTTAAATCATGTTGGAAAGATTCAATGTTCAGTGCCTCAGCTTTCCAGGCTTTCTTAGGATAATTTTAACACAATCACAGAAAAAGTTGTTCGGGCTTAATTTACATTCACCTGATGATATTTTAAAGCAAATGCAATATGTAACAATTTGTTAATCTTGTATAAACCTTGGTATACCTCTTTTCATAAGACTTTAAATCTTGATGAAAACGTTAACCATTTGATAGCTTAGGTTTTCCAAATTTTATTAGGATAATTTGACCACAAACAAAAAAAAGTTATTTGGGCTTCATCTATACTTCAGTCGTTTTTTAAATCAATTGTCAATGTTAAAAATTTTGAAATTATGTTGGTACCCTGGACATTTCCGTAGGAACGTAGGACGACTAATTCGGAAGTAAAATTACCGTTGATGGCGCCACTGAGCTAGGTCGAAAACAGTAACCATAAATGGCGGGAAAATGTTTATTCGGATATTTTGAGCGTTGTACGAATTTTGAAGCTTCACAATTATAACGTTGCCTATGCGGAATGATTATTGCATCTTTGGTGGAAGAAACGAATGTTGACAAATTAGAGATGACGAGGAAAACACGAATAACGAATGACTTTTGGTTCACTTTCTTTATTGGAAAATTATTACAAAGACATTGAAAAGCCTACCTTTTGGCATAATTTACGTTTAAGTGTATTAGCAGTTGTTAATCTTAATTGTAGTTTTGTTGATTTATCGAAGTATTTCATGATTTTATCAGTGGAAAAATTCTAACCTAAAATTCACAAACTTCACTAATTTACTGGTTTCTTGAGCCCAACTTTGTGTTCGCTGTGATCCATTACTATAGTCTTTAATTAGACAACTGTTTGATAACACTTTGTAATGAAAATTTAAATTTTTTTCACTTTTTAACCACTTTCAAATTCCAACAATAAACACTTTATACCACGAAAAACCGCAGAACCAAAGTCAAAGCTAGTACTTACCACCACGTACTTTTAAAGTGATTCTCTCTAATGTAAGCAATTAACACTATACACGCAAAATTGTTAAACAATTTATTAGATGTCAATTAAATGTGGAATTACGAAAATTTCGTTACTGTTTTCGACATAGTTCAAAAGTCATCACCAGAGGGCGTCTAGTTAATTTTATTTCCGAATTTTAAATGGAGTTGCCAACGTTGAAACAATTTGACAATTGATTTTAATTTTAATTGACGATATTTTAAAGCAAATAAAGTTTAACAATAAGTTACAACAAATTTTCAAAACTTTTAGTGAATATATTTAACAAACTAGACGTGATAGGTGTATTTTAGTTATCAGCGAGTAAACAGAAAACAAAATCTGTATAAATTATCTCCTGGTAAAAGAAAAAAATGTTTGTAAATTAGTGTTATGTTTTAGCTCATTTCCACTTGAAAATTGTCGCTTTTTAATTAACTGATTTTTCTTGTTATAAATAAAAAATTAATATTCGTCTGATTCATATTTGAGCGGAACGTATACTTTTCAACCTCTTAGTGCATTTGTTGTGATATTGTAATAAAAGGATAAGCCTTTATGCAATTATTTTTAATATGTTGGTTTACAAGCATGCAATTGTTGGACATCTTTAATTTCAGCTAGTTTATGTCTTATTTTTTAAATTGTATTTTTGCTGTTTGCATGCTGTTGTGCGTGTCGTTGTAAATATTTGACTAGTGCAGCAATCCGGCTTTTAATATTATCGAGCTATAATTATTATCTTTGGCTCCGGCCTTAATAAACAAGCCGGCATCATGCGAACTCTATACTGGTGCAATTTGCGCCGAACAATTTTCATGTACACGTGCTTTTAAATTATTTTCCTAATTTGCCAACATGTTCCGATAATCCCTCGTATTTCCCACGGATTCGAGTGAATAAAGGGTTAGTCCATTGTTATCCCCGTCTACGCCCCATCTATTGCAATTATCGCGATCTCACTATGCATTGAGCCTTCTGTCGATATTTTCGCCTGATTCGTCCGATGTCGTCCAGATAAGCTCTTTTGTGTCTCTGAACTGGTTCTCGGATTCGAGCTTTCCCAAAACATAAATCAGTTAGTACATTACTTTCGGTGCCATTCGTGATCCAATATCAAATTTGCACAAGATGCCGTCAAATTTATGGAGCACTCGAGTCTTGTGCCATCTGCGTTTGTGATAAAAGATTAAAAGAGTAGGCGCCCTCTATTAATATTCAAATCGATCTGCCCTTAAACGGCTAGATTGGATTTTTGCACGCTAATTTTCGACCGTTAAATAAATCGTTTGCGACGATTACGGCGTCGCAAGTCCAACGTCCAGCTGACAGACGCGATTTATCGATGCGTTTCCAATAGCCGGAGCAATTTGCATGCGATTAATTTTGATGACGGCCGCCACTGAAATTCACTCGAAAAAAGCGAAATAAAATAAATTGCCAAGGCAAGACAAAGTGCTAATTGCAAAAATCATACGTTAAAATGCCAAAATAACTATTCTCGCACGACCTGAATAATGAACGCGCTTACACCTCTTTGCGAAAACACCATTTTAATATTCATACCTGCAAAGTGCCATAATTCCTGATGCACACTTTATTAAATCGCTTCGTAATTAGTTTCATGTTTTTCTTATCACTCGCCTGCTACAGCTCCCAAATTAACATATTAGAACAATAAAGTAATGGGATTCTCGAACGTATTTAGGCAGATAAGATCTATAAACGTTCAATCAACTAATCTGCTCCAGACGTTTAGAAGTTATTATTTTAATGATGCATTTAGAACCTCAATTAACCGTTGCCAACTCAATAATTATTATTCTTTGACCGGAAATTAAACAATTTTTTGCAAGTTTTGTAAGCAAAATACATCTCTGTTCGGAAGTTCACATAAATTTAATTCCAGCCTCCATAAAGATTTTGTGATATTCGTTCCAGCAGCGCACCCATTTTTATTCAAAAAAAAAAAGATTTACGTTGAAGATGACAGAAACGTTTGATAAGGTAAAAGAAACAAGTAGCGCGCGGTAGCGACGTAACTTAAGGGCTATGCGTCTCATACGTGAGGTCAAGAGGTCCTCAGAATACAAGAATATGCAAGACCGTGAATAGATAGAGGTTTTTATTTCGACGAAATGTTTCGCTTCGAGGCGTCTCTTATCTAAACACAACAAACACAGTGGTATGTAAATCGGTGTACGAGGAGAAAAACCTCGAGTGTAATTACGAATGGAGTGCATTAGCTTTCATTCATTACAGTGAATAATTATCTCAAATAAGTGGTTTGTCAGATGGGTATGGCCGTGTAGCCACGGTGAGTGGCCAACATTGACGCTTTAATTGTTATTTATTGCCAGTGTAATAATTGTCCGGAGAAATGAGTATTTGACTGTTTGTATTTTGTAATGGGACGGATCCGGACCAGAAGTTCGAATTTATTGCGGGCTCGCCGGACGGGCCAATTAGCAATAAATCCGATCGACCTGTTGGTATAAGAAAGAGGATGTTTTAATAATTCAAATAAATGGTTACATGATAAATACACGCTGTCCCTATCTTGATCTGGATGCTGTTAAGTCATTCAGGAAGATACTATCTCTATAACAATATTAGACACGGAGGACTAAACAAATAGCGTCATTTGCGATAGAAATCAACTTGTTAAATTTAATATCAAAATATTATTGCTGCTTGTTAGACGAATTGTACAAAACATTAACTAAATAATCCTACTTTCCAAGAATTTCACATTTGCAACACAATTGCCTCACAAACTACTCTAGAAAATCTTATTACCTACATAACTAACATCTTTTTCACTTCCTTGCGACTGGTGCTCATTTCCTCCAATTAGTGAAGAAGAAAAACTTGGATACAGTTACATAAAATGTTCAAAGGCCAATTGTCGAAAACATAAAACCTGTGAATAGAAAGCAAACAACAGCGACGTCAATCTGGTCTTGAGGGAAAAAATCTGAGTAAAACAAAAATTTTGATAAATAGAAGACTGAACGCAAGAATTTGCTTCAACAAGTTTACAGTTAAATGGCCTTGAAGCAAGCGAGATTTCTACTGAAAAAATGAATTACTTATGAATACTTATTAAACAAGTAAACGAATTTGTTAATGAAGGCCATTAATAGCAATTATTAATACTGTTTAAAGCACAAATGAGTGTAGTGAGTAATAATATAATAATAACTACATTACAAACTTTTTAACTTCTAATAAAACTAGAGATTTAAAATTTTGTATACGATCTAAATCGATCATTCTGAGTACTTATCTGTCATAGTTTTTGCAGTAAGTCATTTTTTTTGTCAAAATCTTTATTTGCAGTTTGATAGCCAAAGGTTTAGAGGATCTTCTCAGATCTTTAGAATTGTCATCTGTCAAATTACAAGGTTACTATAATTTTTTGAAAATATTGATTAAAAAAGTATTATAAAACAGTTTTTTCAAATGAAATAATCTTGTTTTTTTAATGGCAATCAACAGAACATCAATTTTTATGCAGGCTTTTATTAATATCTTATATATCTATCTCTTACAGTTTTTGAAATAATCGTAAAAAATCAAATTCTAGCTCACTATTTTCATTTTTAATCGAGTATACTTTCAAAAAATACGATAAAATCGTGCCATTGATTAAAGAAAATGTTAGATTTGTTCTCCACTTTTACTCACAAAGTTCAAAATTCAATGGCAAACGGACTGAGTTAGTTTACATAATTCATTAAGTTAGCACAAAACATAATTAAATAATATTGTTTTGTTGCTTATTCGATAACGAAATAGCTAAAACTAAATAGAATGTTGAAGTTTGACAAGTGTTGACCATTTTGCAAGGTCTACTTGATTAACTATAAAAATTATGAAGTAAAATCGGTTTTTTGAGATTTTTTTCAAAAACTGTAAGAGATAGGTATAGGACATGTTGATAAAAATTACCATAAATATTATTGTTCTTTCGATTGCTGTTAAGAAAATTGGGTTGATCCTTTTAAAAAAAACTGAGTTGCGCCAATTTTTGCTAACCATTTAAAAAAAAACATACTAGCCTTGAATTTTGACGATGACAATTTTGAAAATTCTAGAAGTCTTCTCGAAACTTTGGTTATCGAATGCACAAAAAATATTCACTTATCGCAAACGGTTCAAGAGCTGTGATATTCTAAACAAACCTTTGCAAATAAATATTTTAACAAAAAATTGCCTTAAGTCAAAAACTATGGCAGAGTACCAACAACTTGGGTAAATTTTACTCAGTTTCAAGAGACAAATTCAAAAATGCAATAAAATAGGTAGTTACTATTTAAAATTTCAAAGTTGCTGCCAATTTCTCGTAGTTCTAGAAGCTCAGCCATTTTAAAAATAATTTAGTTGAACTCGGAATGGTCGATTTAAATCATAGGTATACCAAATTTGAAAGCTCTAGTTTTATTAGAAGTTAAATTTTTTTTATGTAGGCCCTTAAAAAATGATTCTATATTTTGTTAATTTGGTACCAACCCAAAACCAATTTTATTTTTGACAGCTATCATTAAAATTTACTGTGTATTTAATGCAAGGAAAACGTTGGAAATTCTCTAATAATAACACTGTGTAACACAAAATTGTTTTTTTAAATTTTCGTGATTTTACTATCTCCCAGAGCTGCAAATTACATATATGCAATTTTTATTACTCAAGTGTCAGTCCTTCAAATTTTATAGCAAATTATTTTTCACCCGTAAAAACAGTTTAGTAAGCAGATATAAATTACTGGATTTAAAAAAATTAGGAGTATTATTTTTTCTGGCTACTGATTAGGCTTTTCATGGATTACGTTACAATACCTTATTAAATTAGAGTAAATTGTAAATTATCAACCCCCATATTTTTTTTGTAGACCGACACTAGACATGAATTGCGACCAAAAATTTATTCAGGAAAACTTTTACTTTCAATAAACACTAGCATTTTAAAGTTAACACAAAAATTTTTACTTTTTGTTACGCAGTGTAATATTCAGTTGTAGGTGTTTAAAAATGCTGAAGTGTAATGTGAGGAACGTAATTTTTGAATTTTTTAAGTGCCGACAGTGTTGTCTGTAAATTATGTCTATACGAACGGGTTGTCAATAGGCAGGGTAAATTGGCCGATTGTTTAGGGTGGAGTTTATGTACACTTGCTGACTTGAAAAAGTATGAGATTAATTATTATAAGGCGTTTTTTAAGATTTGAAAGCCCTATAAAACTGGAACTATATTTTTATATGTCAAAATCTCTTAATTACGTTATGAAAAAAAATCAAAACACTAATGAGTTCCATTAATAGATCCTTTTTAGACAAAATCATTCATTGCTACATACGGTCAACGAAAATGTAATTTTTAATAAGTAATAAGCTCCACTTTGCAATTTTTTACATAAATTCAAACTTTTTTTAAATAACACGTTAAAATTTTCATAGTTTGACTAAATGTTTTGTCGTAGTTGTAAAAATTTATTTCCGGCCTTGGTACCAATTATAGAGTTCATAATAATTTAATAATACTTAGGAGTAATTACTCGTATACTTTTTTAAGTTTAAAAAGAAATACCTTCATATCAATTACTAAATGAAATTATGGTGGAATTTACACGTAATTAGTTTTTTAAATAACAATAATTAGATTCTAAGCCAATTACTGTTTGCTGTTCGATGCAGTTTATAATGGTAGATAATTACTAATTAGTTTTCAGTGTTGAAAATAAATTAGCAATAAAAAGCAAATTGTCATGACTGGCTGCTTTTTGCAAAATTCGTGATGAACTTGGGTGTCAAACTGCATTTCGTTATGCAGACGCCCTGCAAAGACCTAAATTCGTTTCGATGGAAGCAAGTTTGTGCATTTCCGTTCGCGTCATATTCCCGGTTTGTAGGGAGGACATATTTGCTTTGGCAATAAGAGGCGGTTGTTACAAGCAACGTTTCGTTTGGCTGCTAAACGTGTCGTTTATTCCGTTTTGGTATTTAAATTTATTCAATCGAATAAATCAGTCGATTTCGCGTGTAAAAGCTGGAATTTCCCCGTGCAATTCTCAAGATTCAATTCCTCCCATTTGAATATAATGTTTGTGAAACATCAATTTGTCATCAAGTGCACCAAGCGACAATTTTTTTCCCTAATTAACAAGGAAACTCCTCGGTGAATTATGGGCGACATGTAGCCATTAAAGAGTCAACTTTTCACTTCGGTCCCTCCTATCGCGTCATACTCGGATGCACTTGGGAAAGTGGATGCCAGTTTTTCGTCCCTGCGAGTTTTATTGTTAACAAAAAGGACCAAATTACAATATCGTACCTAGAATTACGCCCGTTCGAAGTTTTTCGAGAGTGACGTATCAAAAAGTGATTATACTTATTTCGTTTCAGAGAAGTTAATACGAAAAGAAACTCGGAAACACACGTGTTCTGAATAAATGGGAAAGATCACGTTCTTATTTAACGATCGGATCACCCCCAAGATCCCGTTGCTTCAGAACTCGCATCTTACTAACTTTACAAATTGTGTTTTCTTGTTTCGCCACTCGAATTTTCCGATTCAATCAGGATGCTACTTCAATGTCACAACTTACTCGAGACGAGGAGGAATGTCATCGTTAGGATGATTATGAGGTAACCCAGAATCGAAATTTTTGCCTTGCTCACGCTCACAAAATTGTTCTTTTGACCTTCAAGCGCTTTTGTAATCTGCATCACCTGTGTGATTTATGCGTCCAATCTGTACGTGACATATTTGGTTGGTCGCAGCAGAGAAGAGCCTCAAGTACAATCTAAAATTGTTACGCTACGGCTCGGCCTAATGTCTTGTTAGTTACCGCTATGTTATTAGGTTTTTTATTGGACGGACGCATTTCAATTTAGCATAGCGATTACGGCGCACAATGTGGACAATGCGGAGGCAATCGAAGGATAAAATCTATTGCCGACGTTTAAGTAATGAGGAATAATCACAAATACCGAACAGGAACTCGACTACCATCCGCGTCATTTCTCACAGCTGGATTCTCCTTCGCACTCTTAATTTCAGTTTTATCTGTAAAGTTTGTCAAACTCTATTCGACTGTTGTGTCTGCAACAGGCGTTATCCTATTTTAATATTTGCAGGCTAGACAGTGCGTTTCCATTTTCCTGCAAATGACATCACTCGTGCAACGATGCAATATTACAAGATTATGCTTTTCCGCGCAAACAAATAAGAAAACGAGTGATGTACCATCACTGCACGAAGCACTTTCGATGTTTTCCTATTGAATGTTGTCTGTGAAAGTTTCCGATAGAAATTGCACATTGTGGACCAATCGTCCAATTTCACATTTTCCATGAAAAATGCATCGAGAACACACTTGCTTGACTCCACGTACTTACCCAGCGAGGGTGGTTTTATGTTACACTAAACAAGCATCCGAAGTGGTTACAGCTGTAATGTAATTCACTTGTGGCAGACCCAATAATTTCCTTATCAATTATTGAAACAGAGGATCTTTATATTTATTTATTTAGATTAATTTAACCGCTATGATGGCTGTCACAGTCGACGTTAATGTCGTCCTTCCGTGACAGAGACAATTTTCTTGTCCGCTGGAATACTCCTCTCCGGAACTCCGGGAAATAGTTGCCATCGTTACAAAAATTACAAAAAATACGACATAATCATGACTGAGACAGAAAGTAATTAAATAAGCGTGCCTAGTTGCACCGCATTTGAGGAATGAGTTGAAAATGTGACACAAATTCAAGGAAAAAGCTCACTTTTGCCCGTAACACTGTAGCAGGTAGTGGTACCTGCCCTCAAATATTTGATAATAAAAAAACAAAAGTTTATCCAAAATCTATTTATTTATTTACTAACGAAAACAAGGAGCAAACAAAAATTGTGACAGTGAAGATAAGATGTTGCGAATGTTTTGACATTGTAATTTATTCTTAAATAAAAAACGGCCTGTTCCGTAAATAACTCTTAATTTCGGGCATTTGTGCGTGAAAGTCTCGTTTCCGCAATTTGCAGGAATTATCGATCCGAGTTCGTAATCGCGTCACGTGATATTTAAAAATATATCAATTCATGAGACACATTAACAGGTATTTGCCGTGTTAAAAATGATTTTATGTACATACAATAACGCCCGTATTGATGTAAACATGCGATACTGTAAAGTGCGAACAAGGACATTCATATAAATTACCAGTTTAGAGTTATAAATTTATAAGCGAATTGAAACCACTTTTAAATGTCATAAATAACTCGGCTATGAATTGTAGCTGTCGTTTTTCAATTCGGCAGAATTTCGCTGTTAATGTTGTGTTAAATTTTAAGTGTCACCAGTCGTTTTGTAACGAAATTTTTATCGCATTATCCTGCAGGATAATCTATTCGCGTGAGTCACCCTCTATGCCAAGGTCCCATGGTGTAATGGTTAGCACTCTGGACTCTGAATCCAGCGATCCGAGTTCAAATCTCGGTGGGACCTCGTCCTTTTTTTTTCTTCTTTTTATTTACGAATTGTTTGGACGCGATGCCATTGCGTGGGTATTTACTTAATGGTGGCGATAACGTCGTTTAGGACGTTAAAAAAGTCATTCTTGGAAATCATTATGTGTGAAATGGGCGCACCATGGGTCCTAGTCATAATCCTATCACACTCCTCAATGGCGAAGATAATAATTATCAGCCCCGTCGGCGGTTGCATCGGCCCAAAGAGTGTGTGGAAATGGTGGAAACGGGCCGGAAGTGTCGTCGACCGGATTGGCCGATTGTTCGCGTGCGACAATTTGCGTTTTTCAGTAAAACTTTCAGTGTTCAGTACACGTGTGCGTGAGTGCGTGATCGTCGCGTTATCCGGGAAATGTCACGTGGCCGCGAGAAGCAAGTCTCTTGCCGAACACATGCCGTTCATTTCTAATTACTTAAACTAACACCAATGGAAGGCACGAAACAAACAAACGATAAAGCTAATGAAGGGCTCTGTTGACGCCCGTCAATTTAGACCGTTTTTGTTTGGCTGTCGACGCGAAATTCAGACGCCGACTGCCACGGCCGTTAGCGGCACGAAATTGAGCTTTCAAAGAAGCCAATTTTCATTAGACAACTGCGACGAAATTAGGCTCTCTTCAAGTTATCTTGCTATAAATAAAGAACTGCCGACCAAATCATACCGACAGGGGTAATTTTCAGATCAAACCAACTCACTCAAGCACACCGTGCTGCGAATTATGTCAAGGCTTCCTGGAGATGAGCAATTTTGATGCTCTCTTCATGCACTCGAACTGCGTCTCAAGACGCTTCTTCACTCATCGAAGAAATTAAAATCGCCGGTTGTTTTTTCTCTTATCATGTCTATTGCACTTTATTTAAAGCATTTTCGTAAATAAAAAGAAAAAAGGTCCTCCCCGGCGGGGAATCGAACCCCGGTCTCCCGCGTGACAGGCGGGGATACTGACCACTATACTACCGAGGACTTGTTTTGAGAATTCGAGCGTGCTCTACTCCAACAACATAGTTTTATAATGATTATAATTTATTTAAAAAAATATTGTAAAATACCGGGTGCTCAAAAATCGGTGCACCAACTCAATGGTATGTGGTAGAAAATTGCTTACATATAAAGGTAAACATATAAAAAAAAATTGTATTAAAGTTAGTGATAAATAACAAATTTTAAATAAATAACAGTCGTGATCGCAAAAAATTTTATCAACAAATAAAAATATTTTGGAAACGGTTTCCTAGTAAAGAATTCCTAGTGTTGGCACATCTACAAATTACGATTTTGATAAATTTTCATTTTTTTAAACTCAAAAAACTGCTAAAGTCTGATAATAAATTTAAAAATTATTATTTATCGTTTTGTTCGGGAACGATTACTTAGTGGGAAACATAAAACATTAAAAAATAATAAAAACCGAAGAAGTTGACAAAATACAGGGTGAAATCACTACACATATTAAAAGGCATAACTCCTTCATATAAAAGGGTTACAAAGCTGTATTGGAAAATTTTCATTTCAATGTTATTAAATAAGCGTGTTTGAAATTTTGTCAAAATTCTACGGCACGCCACTGAGATAAGATTGTGGAAATAAACAAGGTGCGTCTCGACAAAAAAATCTTTGCAAAAAAGACGGCTTGTAATTCGAATATATCTACCTTTTTTATAGCTGCTTCTTAATAGATAAGGTCAGTGTACCAGTGTGTCTTTGCGGGGTTGTGTCTGAACTTGGTACCGGGTTTCGTATGGTAAAAATGATCCAATATCTACTAGACAAAAATAATGCGAGTGTTGTTACCGCAAGGTTTATTCCGACGTGTAACTTAGTGTAGTGCCAGGTGCAAAATTGTGGTCAAATGCCGAATTTCCTGAATTACGCAATAGTCACGACACCTCTTCTTAATGTAAGGTAAGTCAGTAGTTACCCCAATCATAAGTTCAAGTTTGTTTTCGTTTTTTGTGGTTACTGAGATATCTTCGTACCTCTGGGCTAATAGTTGCACACGTGCCATAGGCCCCATTACCCCACTTCTAGAATCCAACTAACATGCGAAACATTAGGAAACACAGTGTGCTCCCGATTAAACAATCATGTGTAGTGAATTCAATTTCACCCTGTAGTTTGTAGCCCCAGATTTTTTAAGATATGATTTCACGAAAATTTTCAAGACTTTTCCCGTAATCTACACATGCTTCTTAACAACGTACCACCGAGTTGGCGCGCCAGTTTTTGAACATCTTGTGGACATAAGTCAAAAATTGCTTAAATCGAAAAATCAATTAAAACATTAGTTTCTATACATTCCATTAATTAGAAAGTCTTTAATAAATACAATCTGTCTATACATGAATGTGGGATCGTAGTAAGTATTAAAAGTTTGCCGCTTCTTTTAAGAAAAAACAAACAATGTTAATATATGAAAAAATTGGTCTTACTGTTTGCCTGGGTAGATAACAGTTGATACTTTTCAGAAATTTTATAGAAATAAAATAATTCTCTTTTATTAACAGTCCGTATAAATGCAATTATAAATACAAACTGGAATTATTGCAACAAGTACAAATGAATCTTTATTGTTCATTACACAAGGTGTTTCACATAATTTTTCAATTTTATTTAGGTTTTTCTTTTTTTAATGATTTTTCAGTAATTAACAATCAACATCGACTTAGAATCGGTAATTAATTAACGTTTTAATATAAATTTGACATTTTAATATAACAATCCATCAAAACAACGACTTAAAAGTAAGCCTCAGCTCCTGCTGAAGGTTAGTAATTATTGCGAGTAGTTTAGTTATTAGTTAGTAAGTGTGCTATAGACAGAATTGCTAAATTGTTTGTATTGAACAGGTGATAATTAATATAATGGAAGTGTATTTGCCAGACCATGACCTGTGTTAAATTTCACTGTATTGAAGACATCAAGATCAATAACGATAGTTACAGAACAATATACAGTAATGATCTAATAATTGTAATTGAATAACTTCCTAACACAATAAATTTAAGTAAAACGTTGTTATTTAATGCTTTGTTTGCAATTTCGATTTACAATTCGATATACAGTGAGTCTTACATAAGACTTTCAAGCCAGATATCTCAGATGTTTGTCAACGGATTTTTATGCAATTTAAAATGCAGATATTTTAGAAGGTAAAGAATAAAATGCAATTAATGCAACAACTTCAATCTGAAAAACGTAATTTGTGTATGCCTTTTTAAAATGTTAAATCATTTTATATGTATATTAAAAAATTATCGTCAATAAAAATTGCTGTAGGAAAAAACTGTAGGAAAAATGTTTGTTTTGCTTGAAACAAGAAAAAAAAACTGTTAAACGTGGGTACAGATGCAAATGAGTAGATCTCTATAAAACAAGTGAGCGGCTACCACTAAATTTTTGGTCACTCCTACTCGCACAAACTAAGTGTCACGCAAGTGACATTTCATATTTATCTCTTACCTTTACAAAGTTAAAAAACAATATTTTTAACTTACTTTTTGTACTGGATGCATTAATTTTTTCAAAAAGGACTAAAAGACTGAACAACAAACTGAAAAATTCTAGACACTTGAATGTTCAGGAGTTTGGAAATATTCCGTACACTGCTGGTTGAATTCTCTTCAAAAGCTTGAATTGCAGCCCCAACTATTTCTTCGTTTCCAGTGACGTGTTTTGTCCTCACTCGATTTAGTTCACGTATGCTTCCTGTTTCCTCGAATTATTGCCCATTCTCTGAAGTTTAATTTTTATGAAGGCTTTATTTGAATAACATTTCACAAAAAGTCCAACAATACTTTCCATAGACGAATATTGTTTTCTTTTTTAACAACACAGAAATTTTTGCTACTATTGTTTTTTTCTATGTAATTTTACCAAGTTAATACAATTTTACTTTTCTAATAGCGAACACACTTGTGACAGTTTTTTCCGTGGTGCACAAAATGCTGTTTCATCGATTGTTTCAAAAGGTGACTGCTCAAATACTTTCAAAATTTTGATAAAGTTTTTAACAACAAAATCTATTTTTTCCTTGGATCAGGCGAGCGATTTGGTTATTTTTTTGTGTGGCCATCTATTTTTCGAGGTTTAATGATCCAATGGTAATTTGACTTAATTTAAAATAACATTTTTATCTTGAGGTCATTTTTTACCCTTAATTGAAAAACCAACTCCTTATTAAATATGTGCATTCTAAATTTTGTAACAATCAGTTGACAAACAACTGAGATATAATTAAGCTCGAAAGTCTTAGGTGAGACACGCTGTATGTATTTATGAATTGTCAATTGATTTGAAATTTTCTTTACCTGGAATTTATTTGCCTAACAGCAAAAATTTTTTTTAACGAATGGATGTGTACTCTGCGTAGGTACTTTCCACTTTTTTGTGTGGAATCTAAACTTGGATAACATTTTTATTTCTGTTAGAAGGATTTTGAGAAAAACTTGCATTTTCGGGGTGTTTCTTATAAAATTTTTATTAGCACTGAAAAAAGCCAAAAACCAAAAGTTTGTTTTTGCAGTTTTTTTTGTTATGTTAAAATTTTCTCAACATTTAAGACATTAACAAGTTAAAAAATTATTGATTCGATTGCATTGCTCTTAAAATTGCTCTTCACTTTAGATTTTTGTCTACATGTAATTACAACATTGGTCTCAAAACAGGCACGAAAATTTTGATTACGAGGGTGGTATAATTTTTATTAGAGATTCTGGTAACACTTTCACAATTTTTAATGAATATTTGTCTAAAGGCGCGAAAAAGTGGATACAAAAACGTGATAAATATTTTCTTTAGCTTTGTGAGTTTGTAGAATATCGACGCCTCACGTCGCGTTTGCAAAATTGAAGCCGGGCAAACGATTTCGTGGTCTTAAAATAGAAACCGCGATAAGATGCACCAGGGTAGGTTTAGTCAAAACATTGTTTTCTCGGAATAGGAAGCCATCAGTCCCCATTGAAGCGATTCCATCTATTCCTGTAAAAGTGTTGTGAATGCACCTTTCTCGCAATTTATTTCCTTTTATGAAACAGCTGCTCTTCTAACAGATATTTATCACTTTGAGTTAAGAGCTTCAGCGTGGATACATGCAGAACTTTTACTAGCACATCTCTACTTTACATAACAAATTCGCCAGTTAGGACACGAACTTGTTTTCTCTCACCTGGGAAAATAGTGGAATTCGGTCGACTTAATGAAATTTTTATCGGAGCGGTTCCATAACATCAGGTTTTAAGCAGATTGGTTTTATACGGCCATAACATCGTGTCCCCGTATAAGACAGCCGTGACTTCCGTTTGCCTTGCGGATATCTCTCCTGGGGGTGGCGGAAGTGACACGCCTGCCGGTAATTGAAGGCGACGTCATTGATTCCGACCTCATCTTCAGATAGGAGTCTGTGGCCGGGAGATAGCTCCTTCATGGCCCGGATTTGTTTTATCAACAGCTTGCGTGATGCGAATTTTTCTTATTAAGAATCGAACCGTTAGGCAAATTATTCATAATTTTTGACGCCTCGAGTGTCATTTATTTTCTCATTAATTAAGTGGGTATACGCTTGTCCATAATTCATACCAATGCCATTGTGCGGGCTTGGAGATTTCACACATGCCGAGACATGACAACTTAATTTACCTCAATAATATATCGTCACTTAAACATTTAAAAAACAACACTGGTTCACTTTTAAACTTTGCAACTTTAATTTATAACTCAATTACCCAGCGACTTGACCATCTAGCAGCCAAAAAAGGCCACTTACATAAAATTGGAACTCATTATATCAATTAAACAATCACGTGTCTTTAAAAATGCGTGTGAGGGCCATATCTAGCTCCAATCTTTACAAACTCAAACAATATTTTGTCGGCACATTTGCAGCGAAAAAAATTAAGGACTCCCATTTTCTGTCACGTTATTATTCAAGATAATTCCTTACACGCTAATAATTCGCGCATATTCATGTACTAACCCCTGAAAGTGTTGAATTTCGCGTATGCGTGGCATTAAAAATGAAATACTGAAAAGAGCTAGCCCACGATAGTTGTAGTCCAAATTAGGAATTCGGATTTTTTGACGTGGGACGTGAGGTGAATGATCGATGACAAAACGTTGAGATTCACAGAAAAATGATTCGTGTCGACACAATGACAAAATTAGACGACTAATTTTCGAAATGGGGCTCTAAATGAGCTTTCGTGTAAGCATAATTTGATTGTATTTACATAGCATGCAGTGTATAGAAATGGTTTCCTGTCTGTCCCTTTCATAAAACTTGTACCATTTTCTTAATATTTAAACGTGTAAATGGCGGACGCGTTAACATTCATGATGGGACGGTTGTAGTCGAGCTCTAATACATGTTAATTATCGTCTCACTAGGGGCCATTCATAAATCAAGCAGTCATTCCGTCAATGTAATCAATATCATTCTTATAATTGTCTGTGTGTGCTTATAGAGATTTGCACACAAACAAAATTAATTACGGAAAAAACAAGATTAATTCATGGCTCGACTTGTGTCAGGTGGATGTCGAAATCGTCACCGGACAAATTTGTTTGGACAATATTTTAATGTAAACTCATTAGTTTATCCGATTTAGTTTTTAAGCCTTCAAGTCACATTTCATGCACCAACAATCAAAAAGAAGGAGTGGCCCTTGATTCTATCAGTTATACTTCTAATAGAAACACTGAGGGATTATCGCCTCAAATCCCTTGGGACCAAGAGCTCGCAACAGGAAACAATAAAATTAAGTCAGTTTGAAAATTTCCGATAAGAGAGCTACTTAGCATTCGTTTTGATATTTTGAACATCAACTGTATTATTTATGTATCAGAGTCATCAACACATTATTCAAGGTTTTGTCTTGTCTATGTCTTTATTTACATTTAATAGAGCTCATTAGAGGAGCTTTATTATCATTTTTACTTCTGTACTAATGTGAGAGCAACCAATTTCCGAAAAATCATGCAATTTTAATTACTTGCTTTTATGTCCATCTAACAGTAATTGTCTCGGGTTTAATGTGGTCAATAAACAGAGGTCAGTCGTGGTAAAGGTCTCGTTGCTTGAGTAGTTTGTAATTACAAAAGGACAAAAAATTCGTGGAATGCAAAAACTATAAATTCATAATGATTAGCTATAATTTTTTGGTGCAACAACTGTTATTCGAAACTTTGTTTTATTAATGACGTTTATTTAAACTAACCGCAAGAGCGGGTGTTTTTTAGGTTGTGGTCGCTATATTATAGGTCGTAAATCTATTTATAAACCACAACAATTTTCAAGCATTTGCTACTAACCTAAAATTAGCAATTGTTGAAATTCCGGAGATCTCGATATTTGGCGGAGAGACCGCGCACCTCTGCGTCCTTGACGAGAGATTACGTTAAGCCGTCTTGTCGTATATTTAAAAAACGAAGGTAGAGTTTACTGTACAAATAATAACATATGTGGTAGATGTTCACGGTAATAAATTCAGATTTGCATCCAATAATCCTCCCGTAATAAGACAGTTTGGAATATTTTGCAATCAAACAGATTAAATAAACTCGATGATTTATGCCCAGCATTCCGCGACGCACTTATCCCTTCCTCGGCCATTTACACCAGATTTGAAGCGATTTTTATTTCCTTACGAGCAATTAGACGAGTACAACAGATCCGAGTACGGCTGTAATAAGTTAATGTTATGGTAAAAGCCATTAACAAACAAGCTGGCTCTCGCCTAATAGTGCTAATTAGCTACTTAAAATATGCACTCTCATTGGCCGGAGATTTTGGCCACGATAACACGACCAATGGCATGCGTTTCTTTATAGCAAGATGTCGTTGTCATAATGAGATTTTCCCACATTATACAATTCCGAATTGTTTGAATTTCTTACACAGTGCTGAAAAATGGCTTCATCCACTTCTTGTCACATGTGTTCAGTTCAAGTCAATCAGATTAAGTTTACCAGAAAAAAACGGATTTCCTCACACATTAAATTTTGAAAAAATGTGGATGATTTCGAACACTGTGACTTGTCAATGTTAATAAGGCTCACATTGTGACTCTTGATTGATGCAAGATGTCGGATTTAAGGCGCGGCTCCTGCTGAGCTCCTCCAGATTACAAAAAATAAATGTCACATCAAGATTTAAAAATTGATCAGATTCCAAACGCAGTAGTTCATAATAAATGACTCTGAAATTTGTCACAAATTTATAACAATTTATAATTCATTTTAAATGAAATAAATTAAACCGTTTGTTTATTTAAACGAAACGGCTTTGACGATACTGCAGTTTAAAATAGGACAAAGTTTTTATTAGTCCGGGTGGAGATAAACAATTTTTATTTTTTCAGTGTGTCCAGTCGCAGTCAATTAATCACAAACATGCAGAATATTTGTATTCTATCAGCTTTAGTTTATGCTCGGTTTTACAAATAATTATTTTGGTATTATACCGCGAACAGAGTTTACTTAAGTAGGAACAACAATTTGATTTAAATTGTAAAAATGGGTTGCGGCGGCAAAATAAAGAATCCCCTGCTGCTTTAATTTATAATTTCATCTGACTCCCTGTAGGTAAGTGGCTCAACAAAGGAGTAGCCGGGTTTACTCTGTTTGTTGTTGCTATTACGGCAGTTTGTGGACGAATAAAACGATTCATTACACTTGATCGCATATAAGAAAATAAGCTCTTTAAAAACGTTTATTTTCTTACGCGTGCTCATATCCACGTCAGGTAAATTTAACCGGGGAATAACCTTACCAAGGTGGTCGGGAATCGGGTCGTTAAACTATTTACCCATTAAAATTTGATCAGATTTTGACCGTTTGAATTTTTAGACGCTTGTGGAGTCTCAAATGTGCATAAAGCAGAAGGCCTTTTCGAAACGATTCAGATCATTGCTCGCCTCCTATATCCGTGAACGCCCACTTTACTTCTATTCTTCTTTATGTTCGGTCTTTCTTGGGCCCTCATTGTCGACTATTCATTGCAAACTTTCGATTTATAGTTCGGACGACATTTATTAGGCACAAAGAATGGCACTGTTTGGGATACCACAACCATGCGTTCGTCGGTTAGCCTATATTGATCCCATTATACTCAATCGCTACCTGCACATAATGAGTCGTCAACAGAATCCACCACGGGACGCGCTCGGCGGGTGGTAACTTGGGAACGAGATAAATTATAAAGAAAAATGTGTCCATAAAATCTTGATTACGATTTAATAAAATCGGCTCGGTGGTGCAACCGCCCCTATGCGGGTAATTTCTGTTGTCTTGTGCAGTGCAACAACCAGATCTGCTGGGGGTAGTTGCAGCACGACTTGCAACTTAATAGTTACACCGCTAGGGAGCCGATACTGGCCAATTATCAGCGATAAGTAAATACAATTCCTAATATTGCACCCCCGGCGAAAGAATCGATTCCAACCCCTGCATCTCCAGTGGCTCCTTGATCGTTATTAACCAAAACTGTTATCTCGAATCTTGCATCTGCCCTTATACCTAGCCAAAGTCTACAAATTACCTTCGCTGACTTTATCGCGATTTTCGGACTCGAACACCTTCAGAAATAAAGGTTACGCCCCGTCATATATTACCGCAGTGACACTGCATCTGCTTTCTTTATAAAGTGTACAACAACCCCTGTGAGAGTGTCATAATATTCCTTTTTACCCCCTGCAATGGCCATTATTTGACATCCTTGGTGGTAAAGTAAAGAACGAGGCTGTTTTTCGGTTCGGCGATATTGATTCGTGTTTTGAAAAAATATTGCCCACCAACGAATACGATTTTTTACAAAATTTGTCAAAGAAGATCTTGTTTGTCAACGTATTTCATGTCTTAATTTGCCGATACGATCAAAGTGTTCTTTGAGTTTTTTATCGAAACGGTTGCAAAAAGCAATCGCTTGCTTCTGCGGACAGCAGTCCACTTTGATCAGACCGCTCGTGACATGCGCACGAGGCGGCCGTTTTTTGCGCCATTAGGACCCAAATAAGACCATCTTATCATGCGATCTGACGCATTATTTATTTATTGAACGCGATCCTTGTTCAGTCTAAGAAACCCCACTTTAGAGCTAAACCGATCGAAAAAAGCTAAGAAAATTAGTGCATTTTAAAGAAGATTTGTACGGTGCGTTCAAAAAGTCTTTAGATCAACTCTTGCTGTGGAATTTAGATTGACAGATTTTCGTTGTCTTTTGATAGATTATCCATTTAGTCTGTTGAAATGTCAAACGCGATACTTGCAATTTTCTCTAACGCTAGTATTGTCGTATGTAGTAATCGTAAGAAATCTATATACGTTCAAAATTTCACAGCAAGAGTTGATCTAAAGACTTTTTGAACGCACTGTATTTTACCGTTTAGAGAATGGTAGTACTACCTGCAAACAGTTCTTATGAACGAATAGTGAATACTCTCAAAATGCAGATGATACTTTGTAATACATTATATAAAATTATACAAGGTGATTCATTTAGGGCTTACATAAAAACTTTTTAACTTGTAATATAGCTAAAGCTTTAGAATTTTGTATACGATCTAAATCGACCATTCTAAGTACAACTAAATTATTTTCAAAATGACTAAGCTTTAGTAACTACAAAAAATTGACGCCAAGTTTGCAATTTTAAATAGTAACTACACATTTACTACTCATCTAAGTTGTTGGTACTTATCTGTCATAGTTTTTGATATATGTCAATTTTTTTGTTAAAAATTTTATTCGCAAGGTTTTATCTAAGATACCACAGCCCTTGAACCCTTTGCGATAAATAAATATTTTTTTGCATTCGATAGCCAAAAGTTTAAAGAGTTTTCTAAAATTTTCAAAATTGTCATTTGTCAAAATTCATGGCTAGTGTGATTTTTTCAATATGGTTATCAAAAAACTGCTTTAACTCAATATTTATGGCGACTTTTGTCAATACGTCCTATACCTTTTCTCTTACAGTGAAAATAAATCCCAAAAAACGGCTTTTACTTCGTATTTTTCATAGTTGATCAAGTAGAACTTGCAAAGTGGTCAACAATTGACGAACTTCAATATTTTATTTAGTTTTTAGCTGGTCTATTATAGAATATGTAGTTAAACAATAATATTTAATTATGGCTTAGTATTACTTAGTGAATTATGTAAAGTAACTCAATCAGTCTACCATCGAATTTTGAACTTTTTGAATGAAAATGGTGAACAAATCGAACATTTTTTTAATTAAGGGTACAATTTCATCGTATTTTCCAATAGTTTACTTGATTAAAAATGAACATAATGAGCTCAAATTCAGTTTTTTGCGATTTTTTCAAAAACTGTAAGAGATAGAAATAGAAGATGTTAATAAAAATATGCAGAAAAATTGATGTTCTTTTGATTGCCATCGAGTAAAACAGGGTCATTTTGTTTGTAAAACTGTTTTATAATCATTTTTTAATCATCATTTTCAAAAAATCATAGTAGGCTTGCAATTTGACAGTTGACAATCCTAAAGACTTGAGAGAACTTTCTAAACCTTTGGCTATCAAAATAAAAAAGAATTATTCACTTATGGTAAGGAGTTCAAGGGCTGTAATATTTTAAATGAACCCCTGCCCTTGAAGAATTGTATAAAAAAATTGACATACGTCAAAAACTATGACAGATAAGCACTAATAGCTAGAGTACATTTTCCTCAGTTTTAAGAAACAAATTCAAAACTGCAATAAAAATAGATGGTTACTATTTAAAATTTCACTTGACGCCAATTTCTCGTAGTTTTGGAAATTTAGCCTAAATGATTGATTGAATCAGCCCGTGTATACGTTACAATTCCTATACTTATTTTTATCTTTTTGGAGCAATTTTAATCTGTCTTTCCACAATAGGTATAAGTACTTCTTCCAATGTGCGTTTTAGACAAAACAGCTTGTACTGTGTACCTATGGTATAAAGTCGGTCAAAGGCAGATAAAGAAACTGATCCGTTAATTGTACCTTGATACACTTTCGAAAAAAGGGAAAATAGAAATTTTGTAAAAAAATGTATTACAGTTATAAATCGACTACAGTTAGATACAGGCAAGAATTAATATTAAACGCCAAGAGTGACATGCATATTTATTGACGGCAAGGCGCACGTACAAAAACCTCATCCTCAAAAGATTTAATTATAATAATTATAACAATACATGTGCTGGTAATAGATCCACTCTAATACACAGTATGATTTATGTGATATGGCTGTAAGTAGAGTTAATACGAGATGTCAAATGATTGATTGACAAAAAGAGAAGTGCCATGACTTGCCAATCACGTAATGTGCTGACTAGGGGCAGGACCGTATTCCAGCACCTGGCTCGTGAAGGCAAAAATTTAAAAATTCACACTAAACACAAAAGAAACTTAGAAAATGTGGCTAACGCACCAAAAAAATGCAACGTGTTCAAGCCCAGTAGCAGTGTGTTAAAATTGAGGGCTTTTGGCGCGGTTACGGTCCTGTGAAGCAGTTAGTCATCTCTAGATGTTATCGGCAAGGATATAAGTACAAGTTCAGTCAGCGGTAATCGATGGATGAGTAGTTAAATCTATACAAGCAATTAACATTTTTGTTAACTTAAAACAGGCCTCACGCTGATAGAGCTCGATATTTAACATGCTGCTCTGCAAGAAAAGCTAGATAAATTGGTTTCGGACAATGCATGCACACAAGGATGATGGTCAGTTCTCATGCACGGCCAACCATCGCCGTCACTTCTTACACACAGAAGAAGCTGCTTATCTCCGATCTTCAAACATACTCTTCTCCATCATATACACATTATTTGATTGGTATTTGACGTGCAGCCGATAAATGGCCGTATTTTATTACCGAGATGTAAGGAATCTGATAGCGAGCCTCGTCATTGTTTGGTGGTATCGGCCTCAGCAACATGTGATGATGTCATACCATAATGCAACAAACGATTTTTTATAATTTACTTCTCGAAATGATGAACAAGACGGTTCAGAGTCTGTCAAACCAAACGCGACTTTCTAAATTTAATCTCAAATAATGAGTGAAAAGTGGCTATTGTGAGTCCTTGCGGGTGTAAATAATTCATGTCTTTGTGTTTATTTATAGTTGCGTCCGAGTATGGATAGTTTTAGAGTGAGATTTTGCTCAGATACACTATCCCACTTGACCCCGGTATCAATAACAAGGAATAATCGTGGAATTATCGCCAACACGATACGGCCAAACCGCCTTATTATACAGTTATAACAAAATCTATAATTAACTTGCTATTATTATGATTATTGGGGGAATGGCAATAATATTATAATGTAGCGGTGTGACAACCTAAGGCGTTTGAAATTACTGTAACTTGTGTAACGGTGCAAACATGGCCGCTCCTAATTGTCCGAATCTATGCAAACAATATCTAAGTGGATAATTAAAAAAAAACATCGTTTCGGAGAATCTATTTCGGGGAGAAGTTTCGTTTTTTTAGACCAATTTGAATATCCACGCAAAGACACTTAACATAATTTTTCGTTTTTGTGTGACTAAAATTCCAGGTTTCCGGTCGGATCAGTTCAATTAAAGTTCCAACAAGGAAACTTGATGATATTATTGTAGTCTCAATTTGCAGATCATTAAAACTTTCCTAGTTCTGTGGACTGCTGTTGACACTGCACAAAGCTATTATTGATTTATTTATTTGGCATGAGGGATCTCGTGCATTGCAGATTGCAGGTTTATTATATGCAGTTCTGTGACTTGTTTGAATAACCTTATCGGCTTGCGGTGAAACAAGCCAAAACTCAACTTCATTGCTTCGTTTCAAATGGAACGAAATCGAAAATTGAGTGCTGCGGTATCACTCTGAATTTCACCCGATTTTTTTTATGAAAATCTGGCAGACGCTTATTAATTTTCTTAAAACATGAGGCTGGTTCCGGCTAAAATCTCGTACTTAATGAGATTTTATAAGCGAGGAAATGACGGAGCATTATTTCAGAAACCTGCAATCTGGAAATAACAAAACGGCGTTTCGTCAAAGTCAGGTAAAAATCAATCAGTTTTTTACAAAGTCATGTGTTTAATTGATTTCTATCACCTGTACATGAATTTATTACCCCGTTTTCTTCCATAATTAATAACACAGATTGAATCGATGGGGCCCCATTTTTTACCGGTCCAGTTTCTAATCAGCTTCTAATAGATTACAACCCTTCCTGTGTATAAATGCATCATTTCTCTTTATTATCTCAAAACCTGAACTATTTTTAGAGTGCAGTGGAAATTTAAATGTCTCGTTCATTTTATTGCACGTAAAATAAATTTATGTGGTTAAAACTTAACAGGATTTACTGTTTTGAACCGACGACAAAACTGAAATAATTGCATAAAGCCCGCACACACATAAACTCGAGAAGTTGTTTTTAATTGCTAAAACTGCGACGACTGTACCTCAAAGGGTTCTTTTCTTAGGGATTACTGTTTGTTATCTTAAAAGATCAGATTCCCTTTTGTTCAGCTGGAGCAGATCTGGTACCATAAACCACATGGTGACCAAAATCACCGTACTTTAGATCTCACTGGGCTTGAAAAATTTCATTGATGTTCCTTACCCTATCTTGATGGCGAGTGTATAATTTTATAAGACCCATTTTTCAGGGCCCCTTTCTGGCCTGCCGCGACCCTTCAAAATAAAAAGGACCATTATGTTTTGTTACCTACGGTTTTTTGTGTTTGGATACACACACAAAGCGGGGAGAAAAATCCTTTCGGGCCAGCAAGAAATCTCATTAAATTATTTAAAAGAGTTGTTGGCCTTTTTTCATTAATTGATAGTTTTTTGTGACCGTCTGGATTCATAATCTGGAATCTCTAAATTAGTAGAAGCAGATAAGTGAATTAGTTGTGGTGTTGTTAAAGTGTCAGGAAAAATTAATTGCCTCGAAAATGCGACGTTATTTTGAGTCCTGAACGACAACCCGACTGTGATGGGGGCAACGACAGCTTACATGTGTTAAGATAACGCGAAATGACAGAAGTTATGTAGTGTGAACTCCTTTAAAGACACTAAAACACTTTCTGATAAAGAAGCAAAATGGCGTTTTATGTCTCCGGACGTGCGTTCCTCAAATTACAAGATGAATTCAAAATTGAATCACACTGCACCTAATAAGGAAGTAAATTGATCGTTTCCGTTTTAAATTCACACTGTTGTGACAATATAAAAGTGAGACACAATGAACCTATCATATTTTCGCTCGCAAAAGTAAATATATCGTATTTCAACCTTTATCACCTCTCTTACACTCACTTGGATTCTCTGACTTGGAATTCAATAAACGTATCTTCGAAAAAATTACTAGGACGATAAACGTGGCGTTAGAATTCACCCAACTTACAATTTTTGCGAAAGCAAACCAAGTCAACAAGTGTTAATTATTAGTCTACCGTATTTGTATTTGGTACTTTTACGTAACGCGACAATTCTTTATTGAAGCAGATGGACGGAATTTATTTAATTAGCCAAAAGCACTCGATTATCAGATTCCATTTATTTGATTTTCAAAGACCAGTGGCTTGTACCGATGCCCATTGTAGAGATCATCTCAAGACCGTAAACACCCTGTATTTCTATTAACTGACATCAGTAATTTATTTATCCTTTTACTTTGTTTATACTCTCTTATTTCTTATTCTTTATTTCTATGCTACGTGTTGTTATCTGCTCTGGAATTTTTTTAAAAGCTTTTATTTAATTCACTTTGTTGTCTATCTGTCTATTTTCATATTTTCGGATCCAAATTTTTTAACTTGCTTTGTTGTTTGTCTGTCTTATTCATATTTTTGGAGCCAAATTTGAAAAGGTTCCTGTTGTCCCAATGAATTGAAATTTTGCATACTAACATAATCTGCGTGACAATGCAACGCTATGTGGTTAAATACCCCCTAAAGGGTTAAATGGGGTTCTGAAGTTTTAAGTTATGTTTACAAATGTGTTTTCGATGTGTACAGGGTGCTGCATTTTGGATGTCAGAATAGGGGAGATCTCCGAAACTAAGAGGTTTAGAGAAAAACGAGTGACACATTCTTGAGTCTATTTTTTGAAAAAATTATTTTGGTCAAAATCGTAACCCGCTATCGCTATCGTCTTTTGTTTTTGACTTATAAACAAAAGTTGACAATTTAGCGAAATCTTAAACAATTCATATCTTTCTTATTATTAAAGATACACATTTGAAACAAAGACATTATAAAGGCACGTTTTAAGGAAAGTTTAGTAATGTTATCAGCGATTTTTTCTAATCATTGGTTTAGCTGTAATAACATAAAGTTGTATTTTTTTAAATACGAAATATGACATTTTAGAAAAGTTTATTTTTTTCTGATTTTATATGTCTGTTTGTGCAAAACATTATTTTTAAATTATTAACAAAAACAAAACATTTTTCTTTTTTTATAGTAAACCATGAAAAATTTTGGATTTTTAATTCAAACTATGAAAAATGTATTACTCAACAAGTATTTATAATTTAATAATTTTTTAAACACTAATTAATTCAAAAACAGCACAATAAATAATTGTTAGATCAAATTTTTGCGATTAATAAAATTATTTGTTTTTAGATTTAAAATGGCAAACTTACATTGTTATTTAATTTTCTAATTAAACATGAAATGTCCGAAAAAAAATTTTATGGATTGTATGATTGCTTGTCAATAAAATTTTATTTTACAAAAAAATGTCAATCCAAACACCAAAATCAAATACCATCTAAGGTAAAAAAAATACATTATTAACGTCACCTCCATTGCATTTTACTAAATCACAAAAAAGTGTCATCAAATGGTTAGTGACACATCGTTTTCAATTTTCTGTGCATTTTTTATGTAATTAAAATCGCTACGATTGTATATTTGTTCAATTGAAAATAAATTTAACATAGCTTATTTTGATAATTTCACATTTTTTACTTCAATAAACGTTCATAAAATTTCTAGATTTTTCACACCTTTTATGTGAAATAATTTTTCCATGGCCAACTAAAATATTTTTAATATATTTTTTATCAAAAGTATATAAAAACATCAAACTGTATTTATATTGTTTTCAGTTCAGAAAAAAATAAGCTTTTCGAAAATGTCATAACCAACTATGATTCCTATTTAAAAAAATACAATTTTATGTTATAACACCTAAACGAATGTTTAAAAAAAATCGCTGATAACATTATCTGTAAAAAAGTGCCTCTATAACGTATTTGTTTCAAATGTGTATCTTTTATAATAAGGAAGATATGAATTTTTGAATGTTTCGCTAAAATGTTAACTTTTGTTTATAAGTCGAAAACAAAAGACGATAGCGAGATGCGGTTTTGACCAAGATTATTTTCTCAAAAAACGGACGAGGAATGTGTCACTCGTTTTTATCTAAACCTCTTAATTTCGAAGATCCCTTATTCGGACATCTAAAATGCAGCACCCTGTACATATCGTAACTTATACCAATATTAACGGTATGTTGGTCATTGGAAAATATATTAATACCTAATCATTTTCATTACGTTTCGTTACAAACAAATGTCGCTATTTTTTTAAATTCATTTATCTTGGACGATAGAGTATAGACACTGGACAGAGGTTAGGATGTGCTTTCAGCAGCTGTTTTCAGTCACATACCACTAAACAAGTTTATATAAATCAGTAAAATAATGGTGTTACAATAATACGTCGAAACTAAATCTCAGAGAGATAAAAACATTTAGAATAAGTAAAGACTACAATGCAATAAATAAATAGATTTAAAAAAAACTGTTTGTTTAGAAAAAAGCTTTTATTTAACAGTTGCACTAAAAAGTAAAAAATAATGTTTTTCTATTAGAGGAGAATATTTTTGCTTACAAATTAGGATTTTAAAATTTATAAAACTTTGGTAACGGTTTTAAGTCCTAAGTCATAACAATACAGCATTACAGTATTACTTTCTTAAATTGAGCAATGTTCCTAAAGCTTTATATTCTCCTCTGATAGAAAAACATAATTTTTTACTTTTTAGTGCTTCTTTTAAATAAAAGTTTTTTTCTAAAAAAAATTTTTAATTGTTTTTGATTGGATGTGAAGTTAATGTATTTTGAGGCTGCAAGTTCCCAGCGAATTCCTGTCCTCGCTTCTAAAGCATTCGAACGATGCAAATCCCTAAAAGTCCACAATTAATTATAATTCCGCGGAACTTTTCGAGCCTTATCACTGCATCTCGATCCTCCGATAACTACTTAGGCTGCAACGAAGGCAAACAATAAAGTTGCAAAGGGCGAACAGCCATGAAACGGAGTGGAATTCAACAAACACCACGAGAATCTGTCGGTGGACAATTTAACGACCGTAAGGACAGTGTTCATTCCAACCACGACAACTCTTATTCTCTAATTAAAACGTTGGGAGTTCAAGGCGCGATGGTCGGAATGACATAAATCTCGTGATTTAATCCCAACGTTTATAAATTTTTCTCTTCTTGCATAATTTCACTCGAGCTACGTGAAGAGCATAAATCAAAACTCTACTGGAGAACTAATCAAATTAAACGGCCACACGTTTATTAATGAACTGTTTTTCTCCAGTTTGCAGCTTTTTAATTCGAACAGTGCGAACGAAACAACAATAAAGCGTCATTGATGACTGGCAAGTTTCTTTACTTTATTGAACATCGCAACAACAATCGTAGAAGAAATAAAAGCAAATGGTCTGTGCTTTCAGATAATAGCCGGGATTAAATTAGGCCGATCTTGCTCCCGCTCGAAAAAATATATTAGGCCATCTGTTTTTATTTTATTTTAGAATCAGTAAGCGCGCACCGGCAGCACCACTTCACATTTATAAACCCTCTTTCTTCGTTCCTAATGTACTTAATGGCTTTAATGTTTTTACGGCACAGAATCATTATCTTTATTGTTTTTTGAAATTGGTTGATTCAGTCTTAGACAACGGATCTAAATTCGGAAAAGCTCCTTTGTATAAATTTTCCCCACGCTTCGAATTGACGCGATTGATGGTTATAGTATGTCGTTGTCAGTGTTAGATGACTTGGTGGTGCGGGTTATCTGAAGGAACAAGGGCTGTGCGCTGCGATTTGGGTCACCGGCACGTGACACACTGATTTGCCGCCAAATTGGGGCGTGGGAGAGATTCTTGCCCTTTCGAATCTTAATTATTATCGATTTTATATTTTTATCACAAATGACCCAACATTAAAATTTCAGAATGTCGCGTGGTAATTACTGAATTGACTGTACAAGTCTTTATTGCGGATATAAATCGGGACTATCTTGATTTTTCCACTCTGAATTTAGAAACATGCCAACATTAGTTCATGCTATGACATGTATCACAATGGAGCTCTTACTCGAATTTATATCTCAATTAAACTGACGCATAAATTTGTTTTTTAAGGAACAAAAACATTTTTTAATTTAAAATTTGGACGTACGGGGAGGGAGAAATTTAATTATCGTCTGTCATACTTCCAAAATGCGTAATTTCCATGTAAATTAAAAACAAAAGCATGTAGATTGCGAAATAAGTTGCGACATGTGAACCAGTGCGTTGTTAATTGAAGGAAAACACTCATTCCAAGATGTTTCCAAGGTTGTAGCATTATTGCAAACAACCAATTTTCCAGTTTATTTTAGAATGGAACTGTGTCATAAACATATTCTCCGCATATACAACCGTCATGTGGTGAAAAATTGTCTGTGATTCATCTTCCTTAATTGATTTTGTGTTGATTTATGTCAAACAAAGCAAATCGTGGTCGCGAATGAAATCTGTCGGTTCTTACAATTTAATAAATATTCATAACCAAATCAAAACCACAGAAATTCCAAACTTTTAGCAGCTGCCAGGCATACTTGACGAAGGTCTCCCTTATATCGCTGCGGCGAAACTTTTTGACGAGTCGTCACTGCTAAAACAGTGGTATTTGGTAAAAACGTTCTAGATGGGTGATAAGGCGGTAATGGACGCCTGGGGGACTCTCCACTAAAATCGCTTTATATGCCACGGAGGCAACCGGAGACGAAGGAACACTTTTACCTGACAACGGGGGCTGTTTTGCCAATCTAATTGGACGTTTAGTGCCCACATTCCTGTGTTTTAAATGAATTGGGCGACCACTAAAGTGATACCTATACAAGATAAGAAGCGTTTAGCAGACGTCTCGAGAGACTCGGACTTTATTCAATTTCAAAAATTTTCTTTTATTATGCGCGACCATCTAAAAGCTTGTTTACGACAGTTTTTATATTTGTTTTAGATTTTAACATGTCCTATTATATTTTAGTACATCGTAAAAAGATATTTATGTTGCCTCCCTCTGGCCAGATCGCTTTTACACAACATTTAATTTCATTACGCAACTGTGAGGAAAAACACCTATCTGTCAGAAAAACTCGATTACAAGTGGCTGTAATTTGTTGTGACTTTTTCATTTCAATTAAAACTAACGTGTAACGAGATTTTGACGTGAGCAAAGCAATATTCAAGTCATTAGATCTCTTCCTAATGATAGATTTCAGGCGTTACAAAAGAAACCTAAATTAAGTCGGCGTTATGATTTATATTTTTCAATAGATAGAGCGATAAAAATCTCTTGACAAATTTCGCAGCAGCTCGAGCAATATTGCAAATTACAGGCACGGTCGATAAAAATCTTTCCTTGTTTAGATATGGAATTATTTATGATATTGCATTTTGCTGCAGCCTTCTCATATTACAGCCAGATTTTGCTAAATATTACGCTCATAACCTTCTCTGAATTACTTAATTCTGCAGTTCTAATCTCGTACGGAAGATATGGTACGTGGAAGATGTTATAATTTTCACAAAACGGCCCGATATTATTAAATACACCCTACTTGGGTTGCAGAACGTCTCGTACAAATAATAACAATTAAAATTTTATTCGCTTTATGCAGGTATCGTTAATATTTCATTACAATTTATTCCATGTTTCATAATGAAAGCACACAGAATTATTTTTTTTTGGTGACAACAACAGATTGAAAGCAAACATTAGACTTTTGAATTAATAATGGTGAAAATTGAATACACATCGAATTTAATTATTTACAGATAAAATAAATGTAATAAACTGCCGCTGCTAAAATGTAGCTCATACAAACTAAAACAATTGGATCTATTGTAAATCCTGCAGGATAGGTTTTCGAAACCCTAATTTATTTTCAAATTCAAAATGAATTTGCCATTACACTCCACACACAACTAAAGTATTTGTAATTTGAGAATAAATCAAGCGAAATGGCTCAATCCGGCGGATATCTGTGATGTTATCAACCACCAAGTAATAGATCGTACAAGAGCCGAACACCCTCTGGAACCTCTAAAGATAGGTTTATAGAATACAAAGGACTATTCTGTACCTCTGGACGTGTCCCACTGGTCGTACATATACACAAAAGATTAGTGAATACCTCGGTAGATTTATCTAATCTGGCGATCTAATCGCGCAAGCGCAATGACAGCCGACTGGGGCCTTATCGCGGCCGCATCTTCGAAACTCCCGATAAACCATCTTGGACCCACGTAAGTAGCCACATCTGCCCCAGGACGCAGGCTCCTGTACCAACAGCCGGTGGCCAGAACAGAATCCCACCGATAATTCAAATTAGATCACGAATAAATGTCCATCAAACAGCAATTCAAATTAAATCCCGAAAGAATTTAATCCAAAAGGAAATAAAAAATAAACAAATCGATTAATCAGTCCTGCAAACAAAAATTAGCGTCTCCCTGCCGTTTTCATTAATTTTCATTTTCAAGAATTAATTTTTCGCTTCGAACTAGAACATCATTCCGTCCCATCCCCTCCGATAATTTCTTACCCTAAGTCGTGTAATCAAATTTGGAAATCTTTTAATCAGAGTCTCTTTGGCATATTCTTCGGGCTAATTAATTATTTTTACTTCATCTTCAATCCCTTTGAGTGCGCTGCAGGGATAAAATGAAGTTTGAACACCGCTTAATGATCTCAAGTATTTCAAGTTTTTTAAGTCGACGATTCGTGGAATTTGCTTTACAACTAGTTAATATCAAAGAGACTGTGGTAATTTTGAACTTGTTTAACTGAATTAATTTTCCTAGTAAATTATTATAAAAGATTCAACCAAAGTTCCGTGCGCTCCTTTCAAACCTTTTCACTATTACTGATATTCTGAAACTTGGAAGTTTCAGTTTTAAGCTCTAACGCGGCGAGAATTACGTCCTCGTGGGGGTAGGAATTAAACAAAAACCGACATACGTATGGGTCTCAAATAAATACATCAGGTAATCAGGTACGTTCGAATCTCTGGTAAAGCGTGACCTTCATATGTTATTAGAAGAATGATTAATGGTTTTAAAATTTATTTTTGAAGTAATCATGTACTTAGTAAGATTAATGGCTCGTTACATAATTATTCTGTAGTTTTGTTGCATCAAAAAATTAACACATAAACATTCTGAGAATACCATAAAAAAGACATGGAACCAATATCCTATCTATTACAATATCATTATTACAAAAAAGCTATTTACATATTACATTCGGTGAGATCTTTATGAGGTGGTCTTTTAATTCGTAAGCAGATAGATTTCCCAACATCGATCCTCGAAACAGGTCAACTCCCATAAGTTATGGATACATTCCAATTAAAACTTATTTTCCATTAACACAGCTGCCACATATTTCATTGCAGAAGATAATTTTCATTTTAGATATTATAGGGATACATAGCTGTAATAATTTGTTCAAAAATTCGACACCTGCTCTGGACACATCGCTATTTTGCTTTAAATAAAAATTATTTCACGTTAGCTTGACGTTTCCGATTGCGTTTTCATGAACATTCCGGAAAAAAGCGATATAGCGGTTGCGTTCACGGAAACTCATTAATAATTAGTCTTTTTGTGAAAAATTTGGTTGCTAACACAAGCAACGCAATGACAAGCTTAACAATGTCCCTAGATTTTCAATAGCACAATCAAACTTTCAAGAAGAAGAAACGTAGCTTAGGGAATACAAGCGAAAATAAACATTCAGGAAAGAAATATGCTGTTTTCATAAAAGTGACTTGAAACTTTGCGGAACCTTGTTCGAATTGTTTAGATGAAAAAAATTATGGAGCCATTATTCGCGGAAATAAAAATGTGGCCACTTTAAACCCATTGATAGAACGAGCTCCAATGCCGATTTCTGGAGAGCCAAATCCGATTTTACGTGACTGGAGTAGTTTATTATAACAGAAAATTGCTTTCTGGCTTATCTCGATAGAATAAAATTACATAAAAAGGATTGACACCCAACACCTTGTAAATCTGCGCCACTATCACTATCACCCTTAAATGCTGTTAAAAGTGTCTGATCGATAAGCTACTGGGGTGGTCTTCGACTCTCTCATGCACCCTTACAATTACAACCGAGAGGAGAAAAAATCGTACAGTAGCGCGGTATAATAGCCTAATGACAGGAAAAGGAAATGAAAAAGGGGGCGAATAATTGATAAAGTTAGGAGAGAAAAGTATTTACAGGTATGTGGGGGTGCGTTGACCCGTCTTTATCACCGCTGTCTTTGGGAAAGTTTGATTGAGCACGAGTTATTTCTGTTTTAATTAATTAGGGGCAGCTCGTTTCCGACTCTGATTCAATGTTGTTTCACGTGTAATCTTTTTTGTTTATTTAGTGTCTTACATGTTACGGCCAAATAAAATCTTATTGAGAAAGAAAACAGTTTATACAACATTAAGAACGTCCGTATGAACAAATATCTCGGCAGCTGTATTGTGAAGGAGAAACCCTTCCAGGTCATTTCAGTATTGTTCCGAGTTCCTTGAACAAACACCTACATAAAAGCACATGTACAAATTTACAATGGTGATATGCGCATTCAGAGGTTTCCCGCAGTCGATAAAAGAATCCCATGTTTCGGTTTATTTTTATTGGGATTAAACGGTGAGGACTTTTCAGTACAGTAGGAAATGAAATGTTTGCGTTTGGGGACTTGATCACCAATAATAACATTTGTCAATAGAAATGCACATCGCATGCCAAACTGCCATAACAGCCAAGAAAAAAGCCTTTACAGCCAAAGTCCACAAGACTGTTTTGTTTCATAATTGTTAAATATATATGATATGCTAATAAGGCACTACAAGTAGCGGAAATTCTCAACGGTTAGCGTGACCGGCTGCCAATGTAACTGAATTTAAAGGTCGCTAAATTTAATTCCTCATGCGCTTTTTTCCATTCCTCTTTGCAATAATAACCCATTTAATTTCTGCATGACGCTGCTACATGAAACTTATGTGACACTGACATGCCACCAACATAAATAAAAAACTGTACCGAAGGCATCGCAATTATTTATGAATTATAACCGATCTTGGCGGCAATCTTTCATATTTTACTAGAATTATTCGAGGGCTACAATTTCTATTACCATTCTATTAGGAAAAGCTGTTCCGCCGGATGATCCCGAACCAGTTCGATTTAATTGGATTTAAATCATAGCCATTTATTAGATACTGTGTTGTAAATAACTAAAATGCAAACGCTACCGAAATATCTAGTGAATCGATGCGAAAGCACGTATTTGGCTTATACAAAACCATCCGGATTATTAGATGCAGGCGCGTTTTGCATCAACTTGCTCTTATAAATATACTCGCACGGATACAGTGATCCTCTCGCCTGTCTGATACTAAACAATCTCCACAAGCAGAAACGTGTAAACATATTATTAAACACTTACTGTACTGCAAATGTTCCTAGCTACACAACATTTGCACCTTTATTTATTATTTATTTCAGTCAACTATTCAGTCTGTCATTCCTTGACTGGATGTTTTTTTTGTAAATCCTAAACCCAACCCCTGAATTTTAATAAAATGTATCTCACTTTAATCTCGGCGTTTCTTCCAGTGAAATCTTGACAGTTTGAGTGACAAAACGTATAATAACAAGCCATCATGTCCGTTTCGCCGTTTTAAGCGATCAGACACCACCCGACGTTTCCTGCAATCTGAAGAAAAAATAAAAAGCAGATCACGTCGTTAGATCATAATTTATAATTCGGTGTAATAGGCGTGTCTTAAATTAATTAGAAAGACATGTTTTAAATGATTCTTATTTGGATGTGAATGAAAGTGCGGCTTGTGTGGTCCTTTTATCTCATTTCGGGTCTTAAGCCTTACTGCACGTCGACTCTTTTGATTTTTGTAGTGGCGTATCTAAAGGAGTGTATTTCTCAAATGATCTAATCCGAGCTTCAAGAGTAAACTTTTCAGGGCGGAAATAGTTTGGGTTTTTCATTTGGTCGGATAAGTTAACGAAAGGAATTTCTTTTAGTGTGGAGACCCCGAGAATTAATTTAACGTTTGATCGTTGGTTCAGATTTTATGTAATCGCGATAATGGTGTAGGGGAAGATTATATTATTGCCGCTTTAATCAGAAAGTTTTAATGGACGTAAAACGAGATTTTTTGAGACGTTCCACTAGTTGGGTTTTTCTCTCCGAACTTTTCACTTACAAATCTGCACGTTTTACGAACAACTCATAAAACATTAAATGCGAATGAAGTAACCCCATTTCTTAAATTATATTTTTAGATTTTTTAAAAGTTTGCAGAATCGCTTGCTGAATTTAAAATACAAACTCGTCAGGGTCTCCTTAGAAACTCATTTTCTTAATTTTAGATTCAGCTCGAATGCTGGATAAGACGGCGCACGCTTCCAACACAGAACTCTTCTCGCAACTTATTCTGAAATGGTCAAGACGTTGTGTTTTTTAATGGAATCCGTCAATTACTGTTAGACGAGGATCAGCGTAAACATTTTCGGGGAATATCTTGAAAATCTGACAGTTGAAGAGGAGATTTGCTCATCTCTCACTTATTTTGACCAGAGTTCCTCGAAGCGTATATCTGACGGGATTCTTTTAAGACCGGAGCTGCCTGCCAGTCAAAAGTCGGCCACACAATAGCAACAATGTTCCAACAGTTAATGCACTTGTGCCCTCAGAAACACACTACTATTATGCTAAACGCGGGTCGAGATTTCTGATAACATCGAAAATTACAATCACAATGCCGGGCATTTAATGGAGAAAAATTTTGACTTGTGTCACTCCGTAATGGATTTCACTCGCCGCAAATTAATTTCGAAATCATTTTTCCAATCAGCGCAATGGTAATAATAATAATTTGCAGACCGCCTCTTGAAGATAAGCGCGCACAAAGAAAGTAATAAAGTCGTTGTTTATTCTGTGTAATACCGATAGCATCATCTTGTGCGTAGCATACGAGCAGACTTATGAGATGTTTGATTTTCGATAATTTCAATTGGTGGTTGTGTGATTAATAAATTAAAGCGTTGTGGGCGTTCCTGTTATTGATTTCGCATCGTGGTGCGAATTAAATTTAATATCGACCGACAGCCACTGACCTATATAAGATTTGTTAGAGAATTCGATACACGCTAATAAGCAAACTGCGATGCATTCATCCATCATAATTTAGGAATTGGCGTGGAGCGCCGCCTTTTGGAAACACGCGACGCGACAAGAACGTCCTCCAATCGACCAAATTCCTCCTGTTTATTAATTTCAGCTGATTTCGTTTCGACGGGTGTGAATTATTAACATGACTGTGTGGATAAGGACACAGAAATTCACTCAGCTAGCTGCTGGCTATTGATTCTGAAACGTATGCTCCGCATGAATGGGAACGGTCTCGGCTTCTTTGTTGTCCATATTTTACGCTCCTGCTGATCCTATGAAGGGATAAAGCAATAAACTACTACGTTTCATGCCGCAGATTTTTCTTTGTAACTTTTTATTAAACCAAAGTGACCTAATTTCACCCAAACGCCCAGAAGAGTGGAGGCCTCCTCCACTCAACATCAAACTTGGCGAAAACGTGGTTAGAAACAGAATTTTTGACTTTTAACCAAAAATGCTTTATTATGGTTTTTTGTTAATATCTTAAGAAAACTACCTATTAGCGGTGACCAGAAATAAGCTTACAGGAAAAAAGCCCACAAACATAAATGCCCACAAGAAAAAAGCCCACACAGAATAAAGCCTATACGGAATAATGCTCACAAAGAAAAAAGCCCACGTCGTAAAAAACTCACACAGAAAAATACCCACAGATAAGGGAACTCAGTATAAGCTGTGTTGATGTAAATGGGTGGTATTACGTTTCCCCTCTATTTTTTGTTCAACAGTAAACTCTTTTTTTTGTCTTCCTCTACTTTACAGATAAGATTTCCTGTCAGTTTACAATTTATCATAAGGTAGCATAACCCCCAGTCAGCTATTCTTTTAACTTTTAAGCCAGTTTTTAGATTTTAAAATATAATTAATTTTCAATTTATGATGTAGGTAACTTTTTAACCATTTTATCACCTATTGCTGGGTATGGTTTCATTAATTAAACCGAAACTAGTCAACATTTTAATTTTTTACTCCGATTGAATCGCCGTAGTTATTAATTCCATTAATAAAATTACGTTAACATTTTTGCACCAAATAAATTTTTTTCTAAATATTTAACAAATCGGAGGTGGTGACTTGGAGGTGACAAGTAATAGAAATTTTAAGGAAATACAGAAATTTAGTTTTTCAACTACTTCATTTTTATTTTTGGTAGATCTTGTTTAGTTTCTGAGATATTTAGGTAATCAATTTTTTTCGAAAAAGCTGGGAACAGCGGCTCGGAGGCACACAAAATCTTATACATCTGATACAATGTGTTTTTAAATGATTTTTATCTAGTAGTCTGTGAAGTTCCCATGTAAAATCAGAAAATGCCGCTTCATATAACTAATGATAGGCATTTACACATCAAATATTACCATTTTCCATTTATTTGGTCTCTAATTTGGAACTAAGCTTCGATAATAAAAGTATTTTCGTGCACGGTGTAACAATTTAGTTGCATTTTAACGAAATTTT
Organism: Tribolium castaneum; assembly: GCF_031307605.1. Classification (NCBI taxonomy): domain Eukaryota; kingdom Metazoa; phylum Arthropoda; class Insecta; order Coleoptera; family Tenebrionidae; genus Tribolium; species Tribolium castaneum. The sequence goes on from NC_087397.1 coordinate 10,939,263, forward strand.
TAAAAGAAATTAATTGCATTCGTCAACTGACATATTTGACATTTATTGACAGAGGATTCAATGAGCAGAGCGGCACAATTTTTTTTACATGTAAACCAAATTCAAAGTTAACTAAATAAGAATCATTTAAAAACAGATTGTACTTACTTTAGAAATGACAATACGTAAACGTAAATATAGTAAAACAATTCTTTGTATTAAAGTTATTAAAAATACCGAATTTTAAATAAATGAATATGTGACAACTTTGTCTAACAATCGTGATCGCAATACAATAAAAATAAATTATTTTTAGAACGGTTCCCTTGAAATAATTACCAGTGTTGGGACATCTAGAAATTGTGATTTTTTTGATGTTAATTTTTTTAATTCAAAAAACTGCTAATACTCTAATAATAAATTTAAAAATAATTATTCATTATTAAAAAATAATAAAAACTGAAGAAATTAACATAATAAGTTAGGAATTTTTCAAAATTTTTTCCCGTAACATACACATGCTTGTCAACAACGTACCAATGGTGCGGCAGGTTTTGATCACTTTGTAGTTTATTTATTTACGTACTATTTACCTATTCACGTTATTAAATAAAAAACATTTTTACCAAACTTTGTTTAGTTATCAAGTAATCGATTATAATTCATCCACGACAGCAGATTGTTTTTTCTCTGTGAGTTAATTTTCCGAAAGTTTTTTTCTTGTGGGCTTTTTGACGGTTAGGCTTTTAATCATGTGAGCTTTTTACTGGGTGGGCATTTTTCATTATGGGTTTTTTTTCTAGGTGGGCATTTTTCATTGTCGATTTATTTCTGTGTGGGTATTTTTCTATGTGAGATTTATTCTCAATTTTTTCTATGTGGGCTTATTTTTGTGTGGAGTTTTTTCCGTGTGAGTTTTTTTTGGTGTGAGCTTTTTTCCGTGTGGGCATTTTTCTTGTAGACTTTTTTCTTGTGCGCATTTTATGAATTTTTGACATCAAACCAAAAATACTTCATTATTGTTTTTTGTTAATATCCTAAGAAAACCACATGAACAAAGTTAAAGCTGAGAAAATATTTATTGGCACAAGCTCGGAGCCCAAAAAATTCCAAAAAGTGGAAAAATTCTCTGAATAAGAGCTTTTTCAGAGCCCTTGATTGGCGGGTATCGCATGAGCTTTCAGGATGTCATTATATCATTAACTTTGACGCATATTACAGCTAGTCCCTAACCTGTGCTCATGAAAATCGCTATTATCGGTCACGAAGAAGCGAAGGAAGTGGGTAGCACCCTCACACATCATTTTTATGTTTTCCTATAAGATTTCGTGACTGGTGATGCGTCCGACCTAAAGCCCAACATTGTTTTAGTCGGATTTATGACGTCTTTCATATTGCTGACTTCTTGAGAAGCGAACTGTCGAATGTCCGCCATCAATTTCATCCCGAGCGGGTTCGTCCGTTAATCCTGCACCTTCTGGAAAGGGGTTGAAGGCATACGAAAGGGACTCGCGTGACTCCTAGCAATAACACTCAGAACGCCACGAGATTTATGCCCGGTCGGCCGCATAACTCTCCTATTATCACTGTTTGTCCGAGTGAATGCCACAAAAACTCACATGCATTTATAACAGCGACTCGGAGACATAATATTTCACATAAAAATTCGGACGCGATTCGGTGACATTGATGTGCATCTAATTTGATTAGGATTACGCCTGTTGATTCAACTTTATTAAACTTCCAAAGTGAATTACACAAATCCTGCTGATACGGAGTGGAGAGCTTTATTATTTAAATTGCAGCCATTTATGATGTCGCAAGGAGCTCATACATCAAAAGTGTGAAAAATTAAAAACGAAATAAGATAGCATTTTCTGCTTTAGATTCCATATTTCCACCATTAATCTTCATAATGTTTACCTGCCCCCTCCTGACTGCATAACGCCCGTGGTCGTGTCAGCAAACACATGGCCAGGGTGTTAATGACACCATATTTCAAGTTATTAATTATTACGTTATGCGAGGGTTGCACTCACTTTATTTGCTTATCTGAGAACTACTACGTGGGGATGGAACGACGAAGAAATGGAACAAAAACCATCCCCGCGTAAATAACTTAAACAATAAGATTTTTGTTAAGTTCCAGACAGAATGATAATCGTAAATAAGAAAAAATGGGACTAAAAATCGAGGTAATGAAAATAAATTAAGAACAGCGCCACCGCATTTACCTACCGTGTACGAAATTAATGGAAACGGGGACTTATCAACTACAAGATGCCATCAGCCCTAAGAATAAAAGCGCCAACGTGTTTGCCATTTTTTACTCTGTATATATTTTTCGCTCCAAATTAACACCCCCTTCCAGCGGGTACTTTTAATAAATTTGCCCAAAGGGTCAAATTTTTGTTCACGAAATAGGATGAAATGTGCTTTAGCAGTAACTAGTTAATATAATTTCGATAATTATGTTAAGTAAGGAGTCACGATTTCTAAACGTTGCAACAACAAAAATTATACTGGTAACGATCCATGAGGGATATTTTTAGGGATATAATCAGGAAGTCATTATTTTTCAAGTAGGTACCTATAGCATGTATTTGTAATCAATAAATCCACTCAAACTTTCAACAAGTTTGAAGAAATGTGCCAATTTATTATTGAAACCATTAACCTAAATCATGCAAACTCTTTGCTATATTTATAGAATTCCTAATAGCTCGATATTCAATTTTTGAGTCAAATTTTAGCAATGAAGTAATCAATCGTGACACATTTTCAGTATTCTAACGACGATAATGCATAAAATAATGAATCGTGAAACTTTGTATTTAGAGTAGGAAGATTTTTGCGAAAGTGTGTGTATTTTGCAAATAATCTCCCGTCGCGTCCCGTCCGCACGCAAAGCTCGTTAATTACGCTAAAAGTATCGGTCCCGAGGTGGGTCGTGGCGGGACGCCCGCAAATGAATTTATTTAAAATCCATTCATCTTGCTCCGTGACCCTGAATCCGATAATTTGTCGTAGGGGAACATCGTCTGCGAGCGAAACTGTCGAAGTGGGTTTATTTCTCCGGTATATCTTGCATGCAGCGCTCGGGTCGCATGTCCGCCAAACATAACTCGAGCTACTGTTGATTTACCGACGTTAACCAGTCGAGACTGCGTTATATTTAAAACAATCTTTCCTTTTTACAAAGACCTATTACGGAAAGTTTTTGCAATGTCGACGAGATCGGTATCGCGCGGCGGCCGCAAAACGGCTCAAATTCGAGTGTCTGGAGGTAAACGTATGTGCGTGACAACGTTAGGGATTGTTGGGTTAATAGGGAGGTGATTTATTTTTGGAAATTCGCGAGAGTTATGGTCGGCTATTATCTTATTCAAAGTTCTTCGGTCATAAGGAATTAATGTTGGTTTATCGGTCCCTTGCTGCTCGGAACGAACGATTCGGGTTGTAGTAGTCGAGCTTGAAGAGGGTAAACGTCAGCCTGAAACATGAGCGTTAATTTAAATACGCGGCAAAATTAGTTTCTTAAAACTGGTATCACATCCCGACACTCCCGTCCGATGACATTTTGCATAAACTCACGACTAATTATTTTTTGGCACGAACGTCAATGGCTGATTCGACTTCATATGGAGATTTTATCGCAACTAAACCCGCAATCAAATTAATTACAACCTCCAACATTGTTTCCCTCAACACCAGTAGCTAGATATTCAAAGTTGCGATTATAAAAAATGGATGAACTCCTAAAAGATTTCTACGGTTAATTTGCAATGCAAAACTAGATTGATCAGCTAAATAAAACTAGAGGCCATTTTTAATAAGTCGGTCTGTTTATTCATTATTCACATAATTTAGAATAAATTTGCGAGCGGGAACGCCCTCCAATATATCATTTTAAGAGTAACATTAATTATAATTCAACGCTTTTGCTCATATTAAGAAATAATTGCCTTCATGTAAACATGTTCTTTTTAATTTCGGTGTGAGCAAATGGCCGCTTTTAATTGAGACTGGACAAGGAACGGCTGCAGCTGTTAAGTCGAAGCCTTTTTCTACTGTCAATTACTGCGTTAAGGAAGGTTCGGATCGGCGAACATAATTATCGAGCCGGGAAATATATGACATAAAACCTACATAAATAATACTCTCATGCAGGATATTAGGTGTCTTTAACCACGATATTTCCACAGTAATGAGAAAAAACCTCTAAACTTAGACACACCTGACATCGAAAAACTGTTATTTTGCTAAACTATTATTCTTCATTAACGCATGTTCAGTAATAACAAACTTTCCACTCGATCTTCCTAGGAACTTGTCGAGATCACGTTACCAATTAATGAAGATGCTAGATAATAACGGTGCAAAAACATGTTGTTTGCGTCAAAAGCCTGCACCTTTGGATGATGATTAGAGCTTTAGGTGCAAATTGCAAGAGATCGTATTAAAAGAACTTTCGACTTCGTCTCGAGGGGAAATTGAATGCGTTATAAACACTTATCCTGTTGACACTGCAGCCGAAACACGTGCTCAGTTCTAATTAAAATTTCGTGCTTCCTATTCCGAAATAAATTCATTTTCTTTAATTACGAGTCAAGAAGGTTAATTGGTAATTTATTAGTCGCGATAAGGGCAAATAGCGTAGAACCGTTGCTATAATTATAGAGAATTATATTTCTACTTGCAGTCGTGGCCAGAATGTAACCAATACCGTGAGTAATGTAATATTTTTCTTGCCTGGTGGTCCCCGGCATAACAATGCCGAATTAATCAATTAATTAACACGCAAAGCGTCAACTTTTATTTCCCGGTTTAAAGTTTCAGCAGCTGAAACCGCAGTTTTTTGCAAACGAATCATAATCAAAGTGAGTATTGGGTGGTTACCGGACTGCCACCGTTTGATTTAACGATCCCATAAAATACACACAGAAATATCGTTATAGCCACTACATTTTATGCTCCCGTAAAACAAGGATACTGCTAGTTTATCATTCAAAAATTACATAAACGCTACAAGATCTGAACCAGGCAACCCAAAATACACACAGACCCTTTTATGTTCACACAGTAATGTTTTATATTTGCCACTATTTTTTTAGCTGCGTTGTAAATTTTAAAGTTTGCATGCAAACCGACAGTTATCTCTAACGTTTCATGGTTACTTTTATGACTGGTGTAATAATAACAACGCAGTTTTATTTTATTCCAACCTATGATTGTCAGAATTCGTCGCTATTTTAAATGATGCATATTATAAGTTGTGACGCGCTTTAAAATAACAAAATGTCATATTCTAGCATTTCGTGAAGCCGTTTGCAACTAACTGGAGCCAAAATAGGTCAAATGGAGTCTAAATGTTCGCGTATAGTTCCAGACAGCTTGATATATTCTTAATTAAATTTGAACAGTTTTAAGGGCGAAGTGAAAACTATTTAAATTTCTTCGTATTAGAGTTAAAGCAATTTTTACTGAGTGTGTCCCAAGACTATTAAATTTTCAAATTAATTACGGTAGTTTTAGTAGGTTACTTCCGCAAGGCTTGAAAAAAAAAACAATTTAAAAGTGTGCAGGAAGCGTAAAGACTTCCTCTGTTTATGCTGAAGTTTTCGTATTAAGCTATTAAGCTTCGCCTAGGAGCTGCAATCCTGCAATATTCATGACATTAACACTAAGTTGCATAGAGCGCTGAGTTATTTAAATTTTGATGGCTTTCGACGCAAAATTCCGATTATTTTTTATACAATTAACACTTTGTGTAAGATGTAAGCGTGAATGCGCTAAATGGAGTGTGTGAAAGTTGAAGCCTTGTTTAAAAAATGCACTGACGTCACTGTAAAGAGCTTCTTATATTTTTAAAGCTTTTCTCGACGGGACAGTAAAAATTCCTGAGAATTAAAAAGCTTTGTAAGCGCGAATGCAGCACGGCCCATTAACGTTTATTGCAATTTATGGATATTAAAAAATGACGCTTAAAAATGGCATTAAAGTTGTATAAGGCCGCACATTTGCCTAATTACCGATCCGAAACTGCAATAAATAACCGAAATCGATCGAAACTCTCTTATTAACTCCAATGTAATTATCAAATTTTGAGTAGTTGCAATTAATCAAATCAGAGCCGTGCTTTCGTTTAGGATCTTACGCGTTTCTGGCAGTAGGTAAATTAGTGCCGTCCCATCACAAATTAATATGAAGCAACCGCGCTGTTGCGGCCGCAAGCCCTCAAATGACAGTTGCCTATAAATCACAATTATCAACCCCAAAGTTAACGGCGCACCGCTTGTTTGGGCCCCTGGTGACGATCCATTACCACCGCGAAAAAGTGCAAAGCGACATCCTGAAATATACACCAAAAAGCTCGACTAAAAGTTGCAACTAGGGCATCGATCGTTCCGTGATCAAATATCAATTTAGACGAAATTCTTTGTTTGAAAATCGCTGCGACAGTTCTTCGTGAATACTTAATATTTGGCGTTTTCTACCGCCGGACGCAGTTACTCAGTCCGTCAGCTGACCGGAAGTGCGAGCCATTGTCCTGATCGATACTCCACCTGCGATCCTTGCTCGTTACGGATTCCCTTCCGCCCACATTAGCGCAACACGCGACTAGAGACTCAATCATTGTTACCTACAGATTGCCCATTCACTGATTAGTAACTGCAACAGCATTCACCAGTGTCACACTAGCGCAAATTATGCAGATATAAAGCCTTTAAAAGACGGACATACGTCCCTTTCGGGTCCAGCACTAATTAAATAATAACTAAATTTACTCGAAATGCTGCTGGATAATTTATCGTATGGTTATACTCCTGAGGATGATGCGTCTGTCCGCAGGGAAGACAGTAGCTTACAATTTATCGGCTTGTTTAAACAAGTCCCGTGACTGTACATGTGAGAGAAAATTTTTGGGCTTGTTGGAATGATAAAAAATTTGGTTGAAAGAACGAATGAAGACTACAAGCTAATGGAGTCTACACTGAAAAAAGTTTCACTGTGAATTCACAATACATTATCAACTTTTTATCTTCTAATATAGCGAGAACTTTAAGATTTTGTATACAAACTAAAACGACTATTGTGAGTTCAACAAAATTATTTTCAAAATGACTGAATTTTCGAAACTACGAGAAATGAGTCCCAACTTTGAAATTTTAAATATTAACACCTATTTTTATTGCATTTTTGAATTCGTCTTTTGAAACTTAGTAAAATGTACCCTAGTTGTAAGTTTTTATCTATCATAGTTTTTAACGTATGTGAATTTTTTTATACAATTTTTTTCTTTAAAATAAGTAAACAATTCCTTTTTGCATTTGTTAGCCAAAGGCTCAAAAGGTCTTCTCAAGTCTTTATGATTGTCAACTTTAAAATTGCAAGGTTACTATGATTTTTTGAAAATGATAAAAAATGATTATAAAACAGTTTTTTCAAATGAAATGACCAATGGTAATCAATTTTTATGCAGACTTTAATTAACATTTTCTATATCTATCACTTACAGTTTTTGAAAAAATCGCAAAAGACAGAATTTTGGCTCAGTATTTTCATTTTTAATCAAGTAAACTTTTGAAAAATGCGATAAAATTGTGCTATTTATTAAAAGAAAGGTCCTATTTGTTTATCATTTTCATTCAAGAACTTTAAAATTCGATGGCAGACTGATTGAGTTATTTTACATAATTTATTAAGTTATAATAAACTATAATTAAATATTATTGTTTTATTGCTCATTCGATAATGAACCAGATAAAAAGTAAATAAAATATTGAAGTTTGACAATTGTTAACCATTTCATAAGGTGTACTTGATTAACTATGAAAATTACGCAGTAAAATCCGTTTTTTGTGATTTTTTTCAAAAACTGTAAGAGAAGTATAGAACGTTTTAATAAAAGTTGCTATAAGTATCGAAATTCTTTCGATTTCCGTTAAAAAAATAGAATCGTTTCATTTGAAAAAACTGAGTTATAACAGTTTTTTGGAAGCTATTTTGAAAAAATCATACTAGCAGTGAATTTTGACAGTGGACAATTTTGAAAATTCTAGAAAACTCTTCAAACCTTCGATTATCGAATGTCAAAAAAATTATTCTTATGTTAATTATTATCGCAAAGGGATCAAGAGCTGTAGTATCTTATAGATAAACCCATTTTAATAATTTCTTTAATAAAGTTATATTAGAAGTTAAAAAGTTTCTGTTGTAGGCGACCAAGAACGGTGACGTAAAATTACATGTGACATGTATTTTGACAAAACGTTGAAATTTTACGATTTTCCTGTAAAGTGATTTTACCATAAAAATTGTAAATATACAAATAGAAATAAAAAACACACATTGGCTTTATTAAATATTAAATTGTTAAAATTACATATTGGTAAATTTTACATGGTACAGAATGAGAGTTTTTAAGGTGGGTTTCCGAACCTGAATTAGCAACTGTAATGTGAAACTATGTTAGTGGTAAATGATAATATGTTATGTTTTATCATGTGTTTGGTAAAATATTTATATAAAAATTAAACTGTAAAAAAATAGTTAGGTAACTCGTATTTGCTTTAATTTGACTTGATTTACATTTTAAACTTATTGAATAGAGCGATAATTATGTTCTTACTTGTAAGAAATTTCCGAATTCTGGCAATAGCTTTCAAATTTTACAAAATAAAATTGAAATATAAACCACACATCCCAATTTGGTAGCTTCCACTATCAAGACTTTGTCCACATAAACACAAAATCAGTCAGCTAAAACATTATTGAATGCGTACTTTATCACTTAGGCAACAATTACAAAAGTCTAGAATGCATGAGGCATTATTTTCTAACATTGTCTCTTTTATTATAGTATCATTTAACAACATAGTCTGTAATATCGCTAAAAAATTTGAACAAGAAATGTAACAATACGATTTAATTCAATTTTTACCTAAAATGTGCATTTAAATGAAGCCCTCACTGCAATTGTATTTCGATGAGTAAATAAGTATTATATTTGTGTATTGACAGGAATTTTCTCTGACAGAGGAAACACTTAAACATATTGCTAAAATATAGACAGATTATCTTATTTTGCAAAAACTTACTCATTCTATCTTTACCAAAATTTGTAGTCTTGTATCACTAACACCTTAACGTTAAGTTTTGAATTTTTGAACATTATCTAAGTTATCTGGAAGCACATTGCGTGTTGACTTGTAATCAACAAAAAAATACAAACCCACGTGATCTTTTCATTGGTTGTGATTTCCAAGTTTAATGTAAATTTACATAACGCTTGTGATTTTACTAAATCTTCTAATAAGTTTACATTGTAAAGTACAAATTTGAAATAAATGTGTAATTGTCTTGTGAATTTCTAAATGTTTTTACATTAGTTTTGTGACATTATGAAAACATGTAAATTTTCATATCAGCTACTGCGAAAATTAAAATACAGGTATTAGCTCGTAAATTTGCAGAGTCGTGTAAACTTACTGCCACTTTTTTCAGTGTAGGGGAGGCACTCAGTTTTTAAGTACAGATTTTGATACAGCTTTATTTGTTGACTTATTTTGCTGTTATTTTATGAGTGGGACAGCAGTGACATGAAGTGCCCTTTTTGGGCCATTTTCCCGTCGTGGGTATTCTGGTCAGGTGAGTGTAAATGAATACAGTGTTTCGGTGGCGATGTGAGAAAGCACCTGTGCGATTGCCACCTGATCCCTGTGTAAACTGCATCGTGGTGTATCGGCGGATCCGGAGGTAAGACAGTGAACGAATTTCCCACGAACATTTAAGCTTACTGCACTTATGTTCGTTGAGATTAACATCAAGCGTAAGTCTTCCCATTTTACAGTTCGACGAGAGCAACTTGTCGCAAAGTTGTGGCAGGAAGCTGCAGTAATGTGGCAATCAACTTGCAGTGACAGGACCGTATACGAAATTCTATACGCGCTCCTGCATATTTTAGTTAGTCCTGTAAATGGAACGGCGCTCTTGTTTGGTTTTGGGCTTAGCAAGCACATTTTCGGGCAAATTTGTGTTTGGTTGAGTAGCACTTTGAATGTACGAAATTCAGATAAATAAAGCTCCATATACCGGATCATGTTAATGTTATCCGGGGTTAGCCTAATGTTTGAAAACCCGGCGCAAGTTTATTTACAATGGTGGCGCGTAATGTTTGTTGGAAAATTGCAATGCAACTGTTTTGACAGCGGAATTAATAAAATCCATTGTTGTGTTAAACGTGGACAAATCCTGCCTGTTTCTCTTTAAAATTCCGGTTTGGTCGGCCGCTAATCGCGTCGTTGTTCGTTTAATAAAGTGCAACGCGCGGATTAATCAAAACTTTGATATAAATTGCAATTATGGACGATGATTTTATAGTAAATCTCTCCTATCTTATGGCAAGACAGCGGGAACGTGCAATGATTGCTATCAAAAGTTTTCGTTAATGAAAAAGGATGGTCCAAGTTTATATTTCCGTTATGGTTAATAACTCGCCAACTTCCAGACTTTGTTTGTGAACTATGGCTCCCGAGGCACTAGATACTTTATCAAAATAATACTTCTTAACTTATTAATTGTTAGTAATGTATTTCGAGAGCATTTCAGATGCTGCGGTTTTGCAAAACATCTTTATTAGAACCAAAAACAAAGGAAATTTTCTCCCTCCCCATCTTGTAAATAAGGATTTAATTAAACGCTTTTTAATTAGTTCGTGACGTATCAATTAGTTATCGGTGCTGAAAATTTGCAACTCTCAAACTTTTCTCAATTCGAAACTAATAATTCAATTTTCCCTCTATTACATTTTACAACTGTTTTTTCGCAAAGTGCATCTAAATGGATTACTCATTACATGAATGACACCACAATATAATTTATTGTCGTGCTGTCTCTAATAAATACATCAACCAAATGAGAATATACTAGCACACATATCGAAATAAAAACGCTATGAGAAATGTTCTATTGTTGCTGTTTTTAAATGTCCATTGCAATTTGCCAATTTCCACGCTTCGCAAGAGAAATATGCTTGAAAAGCGTTTCAAACAATGAAACTTTCTTCAGTTTGTGGTCCTTTGCTTCGGCTAGGGCTGAGAGGAAAGCCTGCCATTACATCATAAATCGACAATTTTCCATTCAATTCGCGAATTCTCGCCCACAAAAGCAATCCTCGCGCGTGGAAAACTCGCAATACGTTTGGAATTTAGTTTACCTTTGAAGAATATCCTTAAAAGTTGAAGTGTTTTTTATTCGGTGCTATCTATATGGAAATGATCGTGGCTGAATTGTCCCTTGACTCTCTTAGCTTGACATATCTAAACGTGAACAACCAATTTATTAAAGCACACGTTTTCAAATTCCTTTCAATAAGTGAGGAGTTTTTTGGTATTAAAAATGGCATGTCCAGACCGACGTCAAAAATTTGAATGCGCTTTTGAAAGAAGCTTTTCAGCATTATTGGTACTTTAAAAACGATTTTGTCCGTTGTAGTCAGGAAATTAAGCTCTTTTAAACCATATGAGGATCCACAAACCGCAGCAAATTCTCTTGCTTTACATGGCTTAATATTAAATGTGCAAACTTACATTGTTTTTAGACCTTATTGGATTTTGTACTGGAAAAATTTGCGCATGAAAAATATAAACATTAGGTAATATCTCGCAAAAGCAGCTTTACTGCTTATAAAAGCGTCGTTAAAGTTAGCAATTTTATTCTTAATAACACTTTTATTATGCTCATATCAGCTTTAGCAGCAACTTATTTAGCATATCAGTGTGGAAACGTAATAAAACGTTTATTTATTTTTTTCTGCTTCCAAAACAGTTCAAGCACCCTTGTTTTCTCCCGTCTAAATTATTATTGGCATAACCGAGTCAATTTGTTTGTCCTGGAATGGGGTGGTCCCGAATTAAATAATTCTACAGTGAGACATAGCACTTTAAATGGCCTAGGCCTATTGTGTGTTTTAGTTAGTGCGTAGGGGTGGCTCCACCCTAGTTTATGACGTGCGGCTTTTTATATTACGCTATGAGGGAACGTAGATTTAAATTTTCAAATTCAATTCAGTCGTTTAGTGTTAGTTTTTCGAGGGGAGGCAATGGTTTAATTTCATCTTTTTCCTCTGTGACCACAGGTTAATCTTCCTTATGCAGTCTATGCAAATCTCCAATGAATATTCATTAAACACACAAAAACAATCTTCAGAAGGGTCGAACTGATAAACACACTTAATTAGTGCACAATAAAAGAAACTGGAACCCGTTCGGAATAAATTCTAAAGCTATCGCGAACACAGAAATCATTTTAACCACCGGACTACTCCTCCTGCAAACACAATACAAGACCAAAAATCAAAAAAATACACACCTGCTTCGAATATCCAGAGATAAGTTGGCTTGTATTAGATTTTTATGTGGCTTCTTTTTACACCTGCTTCTTTTTATGACTAACTTCGTACTGATCGATCGGGTAATATCGTATTAGGGCTGAGATGTATCTGTCTGATGCTGAAGCGCTTTCCTAACCGACAAACCTCACTGGAAAGTATCCAAGAAATATCTATTACACGGAAATAAGAAAGCCATCGACGGATGACGGGTTCATCGCTGTGGAAATTGGCGCATCCACTGTATTAGTTCCTTTTTTACCTTTTTAAAATCATACTTTTGTCATGTCACAATTAGTAATCGAGTTATTACGGTTCGTTTCGAGGAGTTGCTTTAGATAAGTATCTCGTATTGAAAAAGTCGGCTTATTTGAATACCGCTGCTGATTTACGAGCAACTAGATAATCCGAAGAGTTGCCGTAATTAGCTCGCATAGTTCGAAAAAGTTAATTAAAAATCTTTGGGAAAGTTTGGGTGCGCAAACCGAATGTCTTACAATTCGTATTCAATTTCTGTCGGCGAATTAGCGACACAAGCTGCATATCAAGTCGTATTGTACAAAGCCGTCTCGAATTGGTGAAGTTTACTGATAATATACGACAGAGGAATATGTATCTGGACCGTGTATTTTGTCAGTAATAAATTTGCAAGTAGATTAGACTTAATACAGGGCGCCGTACCGGCAAATTAACTAATAAAATATACAGAGTAGCGACTGTCAACACTGTAACTAACCGGGCACGTTGTCGCGAATCGCGTGGTTATGTCCCGTTCAAGCAAATAACGACATAAATATAAGCTCCCTTTACAAAATGTTGCGCGGCGGTTATTGCCAACGAATCGTGCGGACCGGAATTATTATTAAAAACTGGGTGGAGTTAACAGAACTGAACACACATGACTTATATGCATACCATCGGCTGTTTTACGACATCATGAGGCCGAACCAATCGATAATTATTAGTCTACCGTGTTTGTATTTGGTACTTTTACGTAACGCGACAATTATTTATTGAAGCAGACGGACGGAATTTATTTAATTAGCCAAAAGCACTCGATTATCAGATTCCATTTCTTTGATTTTCGAAGATCAATGGCTTGTACAGATGCCCCTTGTACAGATCATCTCAAGACCGTAAACACCCTGTATTTCTATCAACTCACATCAAAAATTTATTATCCTTTTACTTTTTGTTCATATTTTCTTATTTCTTATTCTTTATTTCCGATGCTACGTGTTGGTATCTGCTCGCTGGAATTTTCTTAAAAGCTTTTATTTAACTCACTCTGTTGTCTGTCTGTCTGTATTCATACTTTTAGGGCCAAATTGTTTAACTTGCTTTGTTGTCTGTCTGTCTGTTTCATATTTTTGGAGCCAAATTTAAAAGGGTTCCCATTGTCTCAATGAATTGAAATTTTGCATACTTACTTAATCTGCGTGGAAATGCAATACTCCATAAAGGGGGCTAAATGGGGTTAAATGTCTGAATATGTTTAACAGATTTAAAGCAATTTTAAGCCTTGTTGAGTCTAATTCGAAGAATACAATGTTGTATTAAGTCGTTTTCGTGTAAATCGGTTCATTTATTTCACCTCGTTTCACTCGTGGTTTAATATTCCACTCGTGAGATAAAGCGTCCGATTTACACTCAAACTCGTTAAATAAGTAACTATTAGTCGAGTTACAATTATTTATTATTTATTTTTTTGCAATTGTTCATTATTTTTCATTTCATATTAAAAACATACATAATACAGAGTGTAACAGAAATACGTGTCTCAATTTTACCACGTGAGAAAACTCATTAAATACAACAACTTCTCTATATAACGTTTTACAAAATTCATACTTACAATTTTCACTGTTTTCCTCCTTTCTTGTGCAAACGAACCGATCACTGTTTAATAATTAGTTTGTATCAATAACAACAATTTTCATTGTTGTTTTAAATTGTTTAAATTGTCCGTTTCTATTACAACGACAATAGTTTGGCTTTTATATTTTTACACCCATAGGCGGCTACACGTTTCAGTGTGTTATGTTATATTTTAAGTAAATTCACAAATTTGTTATTGAAAAATTACAAATATAAAAGAGGTTTTATTTGATGAGTTCTGTTACCAGTTAAAATAAAGACACGTATTTCTGATCCCTGTATATATATTATGATTAATGTTGAAAATAACCATCAAATATTCATTATTTTATGAATTATTTCTGAGGCACAAAAAGTGTTACGTTTAAACTTCGAGATCTATAATATGAAAAAATAAATTATTTTATCAATAATCTGTTATTCAAAAGTGAATGAGTTATTTGTTATAAATATTATTTGTTTTTTTAATAAACAATTGTCAGTGTCAAAATCGGGTATAAAAGTAGTTCGTAATTATTTAAAATGAAAAATTTAGAAATTAGATGTAGGTACATTACGCATTCTGATTTGAAATAAGCAATACACCTAGTTTATAATTTTTTTTAATTAACGCTATACAACGAAATTTTTTTGACACGGACAATTGTTTATAAAAAACAAACCATAGCCTCTGACACATCTCTGACACATGAATGCTTCATATTAAGTTATATTTAATTAATTTAGTGTTGTATGATCCTAAGCGTAATATTTTTTTCAAAAACAAATCTTGTTAATTGGAGCAGTCAGTAGGTTTGTCGTCTCCTACAAGATTCGTACGATTTGATGATTCTATCATGTTGACACAAGAAAAGTTTCATTTTTTAAGCATTTCATTTATTAAGAAAGAAAAATACAAGATTCGCCTTGAATAAAAAAATGAAATAATAAGTTTGCAACATTAACCTATTTTTTTCTTATGTTTATTTGAATTCTTTCTTCTATTTTTGTTTCTTTTTACAAATTTTATTTACAATTCACACCACTGATCTTTTTGTAAACGTTTATTACTTTTTTCATATTATTTCTGAGCATCAGATAATATACGTTTAAATTAAGTATTGAGTAATTTATGAGTTATTTCCGGAAAACAAGCTTAGTGCCGTTTTTTCTAAACGTTGAGATTTATAAGAAAAAAATAATTTATTTTCAGATAGCAAGGTGTAACAGTTTCTATTTGCAGTCGGTTGCTCTTGCAGTGTTTATATTTCATGCAGAACGCACAATCCTTTTAAATCTCTCATATTTCTCGCAAGGAACAGTCAAGCGTGTAATTAGCGTATAGTTAATATTTCCTCGACTCCTCGTCTAGACTCCAGTTCTCGATCGTCAGAGAAAAAACAAGATGAAAATAATGAGGGAGGCAAACAGGACATAAAGTGTTTTTATAATCGCAATAACACGAAAGGCAAACACGGCCCATATAAATCCCATTGAAGCGTCAGCGCTTTGCGCCCGATCTCGATGGCCGGTGTAAATTGAAAGCGATGCTTGTCGGCCAAAAGGGCGGTACTGACGTCATTGGTGAGTTACTGCAACTGGTCGAAAACGCCCATCGCGAAAAATCGACCCTCACAACCAAATTAATTTTTCACTTATAGAAGATGCGGGCCCTTCCAAGCACCACCACGAGAAACCTCCCCGAAATTTAATTTAAATTTTCATGAGTCAGGCTTAAACGGTCCCGTGTGAGTCACTGCGCCACTGTGTGGGTTGAAATAATCGCAATCACTTTCTTTCGGATGTCAGATTTAAATTATTCACTCCAGACTACATCACTGTTTTACAAAAATGCAAATCACGACGTTACTGATATAGTTTTGTAGCTCATACGTCCGTAAAATGTCTTGGTGGAAAAGTCCATAAATATTAAATGTCTCAGAGTAAAGCTTTTACTAGTAGTGATGTTTCAGTATCGATTTTCCCGACGCTTTGACGAGTTACAAATAAACGGGCAGTGGCGGCTCACCAGGTGAACTACAATTTGTCTAAAGTAATATTAATAAATTCCATTATCACCAAAAAATACGAGCACATAACATGTTCAAATCTGATGGCAAATAAAGTATTTTTCTGAGTGTTTTTTGTTCTTCAGCCGGATACCAAACTAGGACAAAAATCGAAACATTTTCCTAAAATTCGTTGAAAAAAATTTCATTTTTTTGCTTTTTTTATTTGTACTACAGCATGTGACATTGTTTGAGGTGTGCCTTTGGGAATAAAAAACCCATTTGGTCCCCTGATCTTTGATAGTAAAATACAGCGTACTGTTTTTCTGACCTACTGGTCCATTATTTTCAAAGCGTGTCACTTAAAAGCTCGTTTTTGTTTTATTTGTGGTGTCGTTATAGCCGTTCCCACACCAGGATGACCACATCTCCTCAACCCGAAATATTTTATTCATTCTCTATGACCTTATCCTGCGGTAGCAAAAGGCACAGATGTCGGAGCATCGTGCCTGCATAACGAGTCGATTACCAATTCAAATCGGTGTGTTGCAGTGCCCGTCCGATTGACGGGCGTGTGTCTGCGGTGACGCTGTCCACGAAGAGCCTCCACCACCAGGGAGGTGATTTACGATCCTCAGCGCGTGAGACGTCGCTATTAGCGAGGCTCAAGCTCTAAACACTTCGTATAGAAAACGGATAATTGGTGACATGCGCTACCGGGGGTTGCTTGCATGCTTCCTCAAATTGTTTTGGCAAAAATTTAAATTATTGCATGTAGCTACTTATACGTCTAATAGCCCTCAATTCCTGCAAAGGTTTGAATAATCAGCTGTGTCGTGCAATGACAGCTGGATGATTGATGTGGTTTAAATAAAGTCATTCCAGTTCCTATCAATCCATCGGGCACGCAAAATGCTAACCACACACCTACCAGACCCAAAGGTAAAGAGTAATGAACTTTTTCTTGCTTAATTATGCGAATTAGCAAGTCGTGATATTTTTTATTCACAAACAAGTAAAAAGTACGTTAATTTGGTGTTAAGAGTTGGCACTATCGATCATTCTTCGAACACATCTAAACATCTGATCGAATAAATCGCTGAAATAGTGAACCATTGCCATTTTTTGCAATTTCCTATTTACCCTCAATTTGTTTAAAAAAAATTACAAAGAGAAATAGAAAATAGAAACTTGGACTACTTTTATGTAATTCCTGCATCAGTAAAAAAATCTTAAGCGGGAGAATACCTGTGTTTCAAATAGGAACTGTCCACAAGTCATTTGTCTTCATATACAGAGTGTTCCAACTAAAATTTGCACCCTCTGAAATTTCCAATCTCGTACAAGTTTAGAAAAAATGCTGAAGCATTAGTTTCATAGTTATTTGTGCATCTCTCTTGAGCTCAGAGCTACCTCTTTAAAAAATTTAAATGGTAAGAAGGGTCTAGTGACCCATCATGTTGAAGCTGCTTTCATTGTTTATGCAACCATGTGCTTTTAAGTTTAAGGACTCATTAAAATTTTCGTAAATGTCAGTGTAAAATGCTCTCGCTTAGATATTGGAGAAGTTTTTTGTTTTGGATAGATTCAGAAATGCTATCTTATCTGCACTACCGTTTTTAAAAATCGATTGTATCATATTTTGGAAATTGGGGTGGACAGTTTACCAATACATTAGTTAAAATGATATGTTTTCTCATAACTACTTTTATTTCCTCTCACAGCAATCTAGTCAATGTTCTCTAAAAGAAATCGTTTAAAATTGAAAAAAAAATTGTATTTGCTATTTAAATTTTTTAAAGGGGTGGGTTTGCTAATTTTTAATTTAATATTTTTATTTTGTTAAGTAACAACATTAGCGCAAATATCATTTCTGAGTTCGTTCATGGCAAAAAACGTTAAAATTTGAACGAGAGGATTCAAAACATCAATGACCATAAATCATTTTCGTGTTTCTTGACAATAAATCAGTCAAAATAAAAAAAAAGTACACGGTTGCATAGACAACAAAACCAGCTTAAAAATCATGTCACACGACCTCTCTTGACATTTAAATTTTTTGAAGGGGTTACTCTGGGCGACAGAGGAATGCAGAAAAACTAAGATAAAATTTGGTCCCCCTTTAAACTAAAATTGATCTGGTTCAGCATTTTTCCCAAACTTGTACGAGATTGCAGATATCAGGGAGTGCAAATTTTACTTGAAACACTTTGTATTTTACTTACAGTCACGATCAAAAAGAATGACACTTCTATCATTCGGGCTAGTTTTCAAATGTCCAATTAAAATCCTTAAAGTAATAAATTTCAACAAACAGGTTAGTTTACAAACTATCAAGCTAGTTTACACAATATCCAGCTCGTTTATAAGAAAGCCAAACGTACACATTAACCGTATCACAATAAAATAATTTGTGGCTGCGGTTTTAGAGGTGTCATTTTTTTTGATCATGATTCTACGTCAACTGGCCAGGAGAGGGTTCATCAGTAGGGCGCAATAATTAATCCGTCTAGGACACACGTCTTTTTAAACTGATTCATATGCAAAATTTTCTCCTGATTTCGAATCCGAAGTTTGATTTTTAGTTTGGAATTGCTTTTATTATGAAAAAGACGTTTCTGTGAAAATTTTTGGAGAACTTAAAATTGGTTAAAATTTTGTGTTTACTTCGTCATATCTTCCCTCTCATAACGCTAGAAACTTTATTTTTGCAAAAAATTTCTCAATGAATTTGAGTTTTAACGAATAGACACAAGTTTTAGTTTGGACAAAAGAAAACTGAGAAAATTGCATTTTTCTTGTAATGTTTTATATTTGTGTAGTAAAAGGTTTGAGATGCGAGAATTTTTTTTATACTAAAAGATGGACCTATACATAATCGAGATGAAATGAAGCTAATACCTAGCTTAAATGAGTTTTTGGTGTAGAAATTATTTCGATATCTTTAACAACGCAGCAAGTTATTGCAATTTAAAGTTACTACGATATGCACCTGAAGTGGCAATGCTGCGTATTTCCCTTTGTACTCGTAGTGTTGCCCAATTTTCTCGATTTTCTTTTCTCAAAACTAAAAGTTGTGTATTTACGTTAAAAACTTTATTTATTGAGCAATCTTTTGCAAAAAAAGTTTTTAGTTTTATCCACAAGAAAGATATGACGATGTAAATTAAATATTTGATCAATTTTAATTTTTTCAAGAATTTCAACAAAATACGACTTTTTGATGATCTCCAAATTGAGAAACTAAATTCTGATTCGAATTCAGCAGAAAATTTTGCATATGAATAAATGTTTAGTAAACGAGTCCGTTTTAAGGTAAGTGCTCCCAGGCCATAATTGAAGCGAGCGCTGATATCATACGCCAGTACTGCAAGTTCGATTTAAGATTTTTAGAAGCTAACGAATGACAATTTCAAGTTAAAACAAAAGCCACTTTATTCCTAAGAGTCCACTACAGGGCCTTATTGTTGAAGGGAAATAATGTTCAAAAAGCACCATTTTTTTTCAGTTTTCAGGATTTTTTTCTGAATTGAATGAAGCACTGACAGCATTTTAAAACACTTTTAGACCTACAGTCTGTGTAGAAAGAATGTATTCTGTAAATAACTTTCAAAAACATCAAAACGGATGTAAAACACTGAGGAAAATGGCTGAAATTTGACGCTTTTTAGCATAGGTATTCTTCCTCTTAAGTTAGAATATCTGACGATAATTTGTCAGCAAGAAACCAGTAGTAAAAATCCTATTAAAGTCAGTTAAATTAAAGCTTTTTTGTAATAACGTAGCATTGCCCAATGTGTGTAGGTAATATGAGAATGAGGAAGAGTGTCTTCCGTCAGGTATTAATGAAGTTGCAAAGTGTGGGTTACATTTTTTGTCTCCTCCACCTAATCGGTGCGGTTTCACGAGCTATCACATTACATTATCCTATTTGTACAAGTGTTGACCTGTGGGTGCAGCTCGTTGTTTCGCGTAATTTTAGGGCCCGGCAGCACCAAGAAAGACCATTGCCAACATTCCTGAAATAGATGACGTAAATATCATATATGTAATGCGACAGTGCGCAACGGGAAAAATGCAATCAACAAGGAATAATTCCATTCTTGGAATCTTCGAAAAGGAAAGTATTTGTTGCATCCGCATGGAGTGCCATATAGGTGTCAAGAGGATACCGCCACCGACTTAATTAATCGTCGGCGGTAAACCGCCGATTGCCAACACTGATTATGCATGCCGCCTACAAACACCCTCATAAAGAACCATTTTCTTTCGTTCCATTCAAAGCGATATCGTAAAGCTGAATAAATCGAACTGGGCTTTTATTAAGGCCGTAAAAAATTATATTGCACCAGATCCACAGTTTCTTGGGCAAGCCTAGACAGTTTTATTTTAGAAAATACTAAAAACCATTCATGTTATGTCGGCTTGAGCCAGCAAACGTCTCGTCGCATGAGCGTTGCCCATTAACAAATAAGTTTTCTAATTCGGCGACTTTTAACTTTTAATCCCCGGAAATTACGTTTAAAACTTAAATAAAAACTTACGAAATGGTCCTGGGACAGAGATATAAATTCGGTTAAATGACACTTTCTTGTGTTCCTTGGACCGTTAGTAGCTCATGTGCTGTAATAAGAGTAAAGATCTTTTAATTACACAATTTCTCTTTCTTGTCTCGAGATCTTCTTCATGATATAAATTTTTCGGCTTCACCCCTCAACTGTAGAGCTTTTGATTTATAATCTGTAATACTTTGGAACACAAGTATTTTATAAATAAAATCTCAACATTTTCAACTACAAAAATTAACGTAATGAAATTACATATTTCTCTATCTCTATAGAGCAACGGAATGTTTTCATATCCATTTAGCTATTTTATGCAGATGTTATTGTTACTCAAATGAAACAAGAGAAACATAAAATGCACATATAAAGGATGATAATGCAAACGCTTCTATTTTTAATTATATCTTTTTACGTTTTTGCAATTCTATGATGTTTTGAATTTTTGCTCCGTTGGAATTAAACATGTTGAAGCACAATGAATTTAACCTTTAATTTTATTCATTTAGAGGCAAAGTTCAAAGGTGGTTTAATCAAATTTATTATTACTTAAGCTTGCTAAAGTATTCACAATACAAGATAGGTAATAACGGTCTGAAAAATCTCGACTAGAAAGTCCCGATGATAATTCTTCTGAATGAACATATGTTTCGGCTGATAAAGATATTATCTTTATGTGGATTTAGTCTGCCAAAGCACGTGTTAAATTCAGATTGCAGAAAAGAAGCAGCCAGTATGTCTTTCGGGAAGAATTAAAAGAAATTAAGCGTCGTAAAGTGCAAATGTAAAAAGGGTAGATTAACTCGTCCAAACGATCGTGCGATAAGTCCAAAGAAATGCATTTTGTCCGGGAAGAATTTACGTTATCTGCATTTAAAATTATTGTTACGCGACTATTTTGTGACCTGCTGTATGTTTTTCAGTCACGTAGCTAGAATTTTCTTAATTAAATTTATCTTTTATGGCTCCATTTGCACGCGAATGTCCACTGAAATATTCGGAATACCTATTGGGGCAATGCCGCTTGTTTTTCATGCAATGTCGGTTCAAATAAAAAAGCACACAACGACCGGGTCGATTATATTATATAAGTGCGGGATCCTCGACAGAAATATGTATTCTAGTAGCTTTTGCATACAATGGCCTTTATCGTTCCGAATCAACACTTTTGCGACATAAAAATGCCAACGGCACCGAAATTTACGCCAGGAACAAATTCCTGAAACGTGTCCTGGAAAGAACTCCGGGTTTTAATTGCCTGAAGGTTATTTAGCCAGGAGTATGCAATTAGAATAAAAGTTTGAAAAGGTGCATTTTCAAAGCGAACGTCAGTGTCAAAAGACTGCACTTGAATTGTTCACTGAGAGGAAAGCTATACAGTTATTGTTCCGGAACGAGCTTTCCGCTGGAAAAATTCTTCTAATTAATTTTTCACGACGTCGTGAAAGCGCGCGAATGTATTGTCCGGTAGATTGCCTTTGAATATTGAAGGTGTTTATAGATTTTCTTGCCAGATAGGTGGAAGCCAGGGCTGGAGAAACGGTTGTGTCAGCGTGTAGGCAAAGCGGTCAGCAATTTTTCATGTCCTATTTATTGCGGTGGTTGTCCATTACTTTATGTATCAGAGCAGCTACCTACACACTCTGCAAGACTGGAAGACTACACTGGCGATAGCAGTGCATAAACAAGTAAGCAGCGACCAGGGCCGTACCCTGAACTTCTGCGACTTCTCCCTTGGGATGGAATTCTCGGTGCGGCAAATGTTCAACAATGATGAGGTACTATTCAATTTTAATTAAGTGTTGCCTGTTTTAAATAGTGGTAATTAGAAAATAACCGTCTTAGCCGGCTTCAACCGTTGGCGACATTCAAATGAATGTTAAGCAGATGCTTAGATAATCCGCGCACGTAACACAATCGGATAATAAGACGAAATAAACTTAGATACTCTCTTCGCAAGGTCTTTAATTGTGAATCGAGTTTTCAGCTTGATAAAATTATTGCACTCTCCTGTGCATACATTTAGGCCTAATCTGGAAACGAGCCGAGTACGTAAACAAATCAAGCCTTTAAAAAGTGGAAGACCGCGCACAATGCAAATTGTCGCAGAATTTGTCTAGATTATCGGTCCGCTTTTTACATTCACTGGGCTTCTCTGATGTATATCGCAGTCGGGCTCTACATCCTCCCGAGCCTTTCCAGGCTATCTTATGACTCGCAATTAGCAGAAAAATGTTCACCTTATCGCCAATTGATTGTTTACGGCTCGCTGCGAGGTGGTCGCAAAATTTCGTCGGCCAGAACCGCAATTTCTAATGCAGGATAATTCAAAGGATAATTATCTCGCCACCGCCATCATAAACTTTGTAGCGAATATCTCGTGTTTTGCTTTTAAAATGTTGGTTTATAGGGGCAACGAAACAATTTATTTGCTCACTAGGCTTCTCGAGAGCCGGAGTTACAGTAGTTTTGGGATTTTTAATTGCTCTTCTCCCGACTTTCCGGCGGTAATTTCGCAAATAAATCGGCTGGAGAAAGCCAAGCACGATACGCTTCGTGTCACTTATAATAATTTTGTTAACCAAATTAAGGTAAAATACGGCCGCGTTGCATACAGTAAACACTTTCCTCGGTTCGTATTCTGAGAAATATTTTAAAGTTTAATAAGACTGCAGTCGAGTTTATTGTTCACACCTCGCATTTAAAACGAGCGTGGCGCAAGATCTGGACACGCAGATACGGCTAAGAAAGTTCAACGAAATTCATTGTCCAATAAAATAACACTTGAGGCAAGAGCTGCACGAGCGACTTGCATTACCATTAGATTTTTAATCGCGAGAGGGACGAAAATATGTTTGCTAAATACGGAATTGAAGAGAAAACGAGGGCGGCCGATAATTCTTCAACTTAAACCCCTATATCCGTCTGGTGTGGTTTTGTTTTTTTTCCAAAGTCGTGCAAGGCGCTGCTTAGCTCCCGGCGACATATTTACGATCATCCGAGACCGACGTCCAAACCTAACCTAATTTATATCGGACACTTCTTTGCTGTCTGTTGAGACCGTCGTCATTCCTTCGCCCTTATTTGGCAGTACACGTCGGCTGGAAAGGCCGCAACGCGAACTCCATTTACGTGGCGGCGATTAAACTAATAACTGATTAGCAAAGTCCCGATTTTGGGCAAAAAAAACCAAAAAAAAAACATATAAAAATTATAATAGTCTACAACATAATTTTGAATCGTAAACTTTAATTTATTGGCATGAACAATCTCGAAGTGAAAAATTCAAAAATTCGGGCTCTAGTTATTACAGTGTGAAAACAATCGGGCGCATTCTGCACACTCCGGACCTGTATTTTTGCGGCGAAACTACTGTTTATGGCAAGCACTAACTTTGCGATGCGTTGTTGCATGTGGCGACGAACAGTGTGACAAGTTTGCAGCATGCATAATATATGGCGCAAAAACTTAACACTTTTCAATAGATGAATTAAAATTTTGCGGTGGATAAGGCTTGAATACTGCGAGCGCTGGATTGAACCATCGATTCAGGTGGATTCGTTGGAAATTTTACGATTCCAATAAAACGAGAGGGTCCTGAGACCCACCTCGGGATGATTAAAGGAATAAAAACGTAATGCAACATTCGTATAGTTTGAGTAGAAGAACGATCGGATTTGTTGGGATATCTCGCATCGTCCCTGTAAAAATCCTATTAAACTAAATCACTTTTCTTTTACTACTTTGAAACTTTGTCATTATGATCTCGAGAAATTAGACACGATATAACAATCGGCGGAAACTTGCTTGGGCCTATATTGAAATTGTTGAAATGGTTCGATCGAGTCTAAGGCGCACCGCACCGCTTGACCTTATTCATGAAATTTATTTGAAAATATTTAATATCGCCTAAAATTCCTAAATAATCTGAATATTATGTTGAATGCGAGTCGATAATAGAAATTCCTTTAAAATTTAATTCAAACTTCATTTACATACTGTCTGGGCCCAAACAAAAGTGCATTAATACAGTGGTTACATTCTGGATCAGATTAGAGACGAAACAATCCGTAATTTAGATGTTAGGAGTCGCCGGACTGATAAAATATATATCGACAGCCCACACTTAAACACACACTCTTTATTTATGTAGTTAAATTTAATGAAGCTAGTAAGGTATTCCCGGAACGATCATATCAGGCCATTCGGTAGTGGAAATATTTTTCTCTAAACTGTCGCATCAAAAATCAATCAGATGTAATTTCGAACCCATTCATCATCCCTCCGAGTAATACCATGTGATTAAAAGAAGTCGGGAATTGGCCCGTCATTAGGCTTCAAGTTTCCAGCAGCCGTACAGTAAACATGTCCCAAAACTCCTGTTGGGAATGCGGCCCGAACGGTCCAATTAAAACAAACAATTCGGTCGATAAAGTAGACCCAATAAATCGTGGCATTGTTTCAGTATCTAATCTAGCATCGACATCGCCGATCGGCTCCGACGGGTAAAAACGCACGGACACCAGATCAATTCTAAATACCACCCTAACAAGCTTAAAACATCGCTTTCGATTGTAAAAAACGTTTCGGGACCTTGTTTTGTCTTCGGATTCGTGTTAATGGTAATTTCACTTCTTAGAGATTCAAAAAGACTGAGGCGGACACCTTCGACGGTAATTTTCGGCTGTCGCAACAAGTTTTTCTAGCGCAAAGTGCGATCGATTTGTAATTTTAATTTACATAATGAGAAACTGTAAACACGAGGATAAACTCCCTCGACATGAGGCATGTAAATTCTTGTGTCGTGGCCACCAAAGTCGCAAACATCATTAGATTGATGACGGCAAATTACTTCCTCCTACACCGCTCCATGTATTAATGTCACTTCTGAAAGCTTCAATACGGCAAGAAAGTGCATTGTAGATCCAGCGGAAATTGATGTAACAGCGGCATTACACAATAATAAGCCCACTTGGTACAAATGCGGAATATCAAGTGTGGCGCTTGCTTAATATGACTTCCTACTTACCTGCCCGTGACGTTTTACAACTTCCAATTCCTCTAGGATGAGGAAAATTAGTGACGTATAAGCAGTCACCCCACGTGTGTGTATTTACATGAATAATGCATCATTTTTGTTTGTTTGAATAACAATGTAGGAATTTTTGTGCATGTGATTTTTTTATGACCAAAGAACGGCCATTGTTTAAAATGCCGTGAATATTATAATATTTTCCATGCGTGCTATTGTTCAAAGCTCACCATATACACTGCAAGCACGTTATAAAACTTTCAGTAAAGCTCCACTAATTTATTGTTATTTCTTGCAACTTTTAACGCGTGCTTCGTTACTTTACCTCTATCGTGCCAACAGTATCACTATCAGCCAGACGTTGCAGTCATAATTAACCAAGTAAACATAATGACAAAGAACGCTTTGAGCTTGTACAACAACACGAAACTCCGTCGTTGGTTTCACGCTGCGTCTGAAATGTGCGGTCAACGCTCAAATATTTTCAAATGAGCCCGAAATTGCAAAATTATTATAAGTTCTAGGCCCTGTAAACACTAGAAACGTCCAATCAGTGCCGAATTTGATGGCCTTTTCTCGCTGTGTTAATGCGAATTGTTTACTTTGTCACGTGGCTGCGACTGGACCTAATCCGTCTTTCTGAGCGTAAGTTATAGCAGGAATCTGCTTTACCGTCAGTTGTAGCAGCAGCTTGTCCGTTTTATGACGTCATAAAAGAAACCGTAATATATCTCATGGTAAATCTTGGTAGCTGGGCAACGTGTTCGGCATACCCCTAATATTGGATATAAGATATATATCAGATTCGGGTTGAGCCTTAAAGATTAATTCGAAAGAAATCGAATAAGCGAAGCTGCAAAGCTCCGCTTCCGTTGTGAAAATTAACATAAACTTAGTTCGAGTATAGACTGCATTCCTGCGACCGATCCTCGCATCCATTAACTGCCATGACAAGGACTTTCGTCCAAGACGCGGCAAATCCATAAAGTATTTTTATTTATTCGTCCAGAAGCTGAATTAATATTTCCAGGACAAGATAGCGTATTACTCAAGTGTGCATGTCTCATCTAGAAACCGCTGACAAGCTGTAATGAGTGCGCATGTTCCCGATCTTCCATTGTTCAGGTGGCAACGTCACGGCCGCCTTGATAACTCAAGAAGGGTTTGAGCTTTATGTGAGAATGTGTGCTAAACTGCATGATTTATGGCACTATTATTATTACGACGGCTTGTAATATCGTTATTAATTGAATTAGGAACTGCTCCTCCTAATATTAAGTGTGTCAAAAGATTACTGAAGCGCTCCTGCATCGATGCTCGGATCCAAAGCTCACTTCTGGGACGTTTAAATCGTGTGAGCCAATGTTTATAAATTTTAACATCTAAATTGTGATAAGGCTTACAAACGTAACTATTTCGTCTAAAATATACCGAAAAAAAATCAATTATATCATAGAATTGTGATAAATTTGTTGAAAGTCGTAGGCTTTTCAGACAGAAGCGCAATTATTTCCAGAAATTTTGAAAAACAGAATCGCAAATGAAAAAAACTTAGTGTTTCGGTTTTTAGATTAGTCATCATTTCACTGGTATAAATCTTACCAATTTTTGTAAAATCGTGCAGTGTAGGTGTTAAAAAAATCAATCCTGTCCTGGCTATAAAATTGTCAGGATCCTTGGCACTGTAACAACCATGCGGAATAATTTAGTGGTGCAATTTTGAATGAAATGTGAGCAACAAAGTCATTTACGTCAACACCTAGATCCAATTTATTCGGGGTGTTTTGCCCTTATCAGTCCTAACAGGGAATGAGGTAGCGATATTAATGATTTTCCACCTTTGTCAATATTTGAAATGGGTGTAAATAACTTAATTTTGGTGAAAAATGGGAATTTGATTTATGCACGAAAGCCTGTCGCACATGAATAGGAGAATACGGTGGTCTTGGGCAAGGTGTGTTAATAACCAGGCGTTTAAAAGTAGAATTTATTAACTTTGGCATATCTGTGTGCGTGTGGGGTTTAATTGGGGCACAAACACATTCATCCATCAAGTTGGCACTGGACATTGCCTGATCTTGACAATTCATTGCGTCGGAAGTAAAAGCGAACTGTTTGACGCTAAATTAGATTCAGCGAGCCTTTATAACCCGCTCTATTTTTCAAGCTTTTCCACTCATCGATCTGACGTGAATGTATTGAATTATCAATTTTTAAAATCTAATTAACGCCATTCCAAAACTCCAAGTTTATCTGATTTCCGGAAAGAGATTTATGCGACAGTCCGCAAAAAAGGCGATTTTTAATTATGGAAAGTGCAAACAAATTCGTTTCGGATTTCGCCCAACGAAATAAATATGAAGCTTAGCGCTGCTCTAATCAAAATTCTGTTCAGTAAGCGACCACGAATTTCCTGCATGTTTTAAATTATCAAGAGAGGATTCAACTATATGATAATAATACTAATGGCCGATTCTTGCAGGCGCCTCTCAACTATTCCGGGTATTTACTAACGATAAACGGCATTAACATACATACAAATTTATTACCACTTCGTAATGGACATTAACATACACATAAACGGTGACAACTGTTACGTCTTCCGGTCCCCTCGAAACTATTTTTTCTATTGAAATGTACACAAAGTTTAAATAAAACCCACTTAAGTACACCACGATTACAAGAGATTATTCTTGCGATAGCGGAATCACCGTTAAAAACATTAAACGAGATCAGAAATTCGTCGAAACTTTTTAAAAACAATGACTCGGAAAGTCTAGAAAGAACCTCTTACGTTTTTTATTACCTACACTCTTTACATTAACATAAAAATAGTGCACGGTAATTTCCTTTAAGTCAGACGTGCTGTTATTATGTACAGGGTGTTCCAAGTTTTAACGGTACTAATCTTTTACTCTCAAAGGAAGATATTCGCCATTAACCCCTGATGTAGTTATCAAGTGATAGACATATCTTGGTCGAGAGATATCGTTACCCCTGCAGCGAACGTGCACGGCTTACTCAATTTATCCCTCTAATTTACAGTGTATCAAGCGCTGTTGCATGGTGGATTTTATGCTCCTGGAGGAATCCAGGTGCTCCACTGAAAGTTGCCCGGATTTGCACACTCCCGAAGAATTTAAAATAAATTGAGTCTCTTGTCATGCTTTTCGAGGTCGCGACGATGACGAGCGATTTCGGTGAAGAGGCTACTTTGTAAAAGATGGTGCTGATGTAACGCCATTTAATTGCATTCGAAGTGCACTATAGGAATACAAAAATGGCCTCTGTGTCCATGCGAGCGCGATTCTTATCTGTTGTTGACACGGATATCAGCTTGGTGTTATAGCACTGTAAAGGCGTCTCCCTGTCGCGGTTTATGTGCACACGGTCCAATTAAACCGCCCCAACACTAATTAGACTTTTACAATCCTCGGAATTTATTTTATCGCCGAGAGGTGTTAAAAGTGCGTGCTTTACATGGTTGCGTTGCCTTCCGCTTCTTTGCTCGTCTTACTTTACAACCTGCCCGTACCATTACGCCCTGTAATTGTCCAGATTTAGCGCACAGACTTGTTTGATTATTCCGGGAGTTTTTCCGGTCGAGGCGCACGACGCAGACGATATATTTGACCAATTATCGGAACCCCGTGCAATGCACGTCGTGATAAATCCGGGGAGACAGCTATTATTTTATTGACTCGCTAACGATCTTTGCGAACTTCGACGTGAGCAACGACGACTTATACAGCGCAATTATAACTTTGCACCTCGACATTAAACTCGCATTAATTGTGAAAAAAATTAGAAATCAAAAAATACCTCTACTTTTGAGTATCTCTCGCACAATGGTGTTATTGGATAATAAAATAAAGCAGCTTTATTGACTTCTAAATTATGGCAGGTACCTGTTGCGTCGCGAAATTCGCAAACTTATTTCTGGGAAAGCTTCCAACTGTAATGGATCAGTGTTAAAATTGTATAAAACTTATCTCCGTGACAAAACAAATAGTGTTAATATAAAACTAAGTCGAATAAAAGAAATTACAAAGGAAAATGTGTACTTATCCAGCCCGCTTTGGGATTATTATCGCCTTTTGTAAGATGATAATAATGTTAAAATAACAATTGGGAGAAATTCAGCCAAGGTGTTGTAATAAAACTAATGGACCACTTCCATTGTCCTGAAACTGTGGGAAAATGGAGTAGAAAATTCGTTGCGGAAATAAGAGAACATAAACCGATTCGGGCTCCACTCTATAAATTATTCATAAATAAAATTAACAAATTGCGTTAATGGGGCGCATTTATACAAAACGTGCACAAGTCCGTGTTTTTCTGTGACAGGACAGTTTGTTACAGTTTCCAAGCTAGTAATTATATTATTAAAATAAAAAAAGTTAATTGTGAAGCACTGTTTCAAATAGGTAATAATAGCATGAACACAGCTCTCGTTTGCGTTTTATGCCTACATTCTACTCTCGCCATTAATTTACATAGGCATTACCTGCCTACTGAATTAAACCGTTGAAAATTATTCATGACATTCTCTTCAGATAGCGTCAATTGTAGCATTAGACGAAATATCAGGACAGTTGTTACTCCAAGCTGCATTCTTCTCCAGTTCATAAAATAAATATCAGCATGGTATATCCGCTAGCCGCGGTCCAAAGTTATAAATCTCTAAAGTTTTCTGGCACGCGTTATGGCACCCCTGGAGTGCCTCGGCACCGTCCCACTATTGACAACTGTTTTATGTTTTGACAGCTGCAAACAAAAGTACCATCCTATTTCTTTCATTACGTCGCTTCTCCATACTTTCTAACATATCGCGATAGGGTTATGGATGTATACGTATGCGCTGACCAGTTTTATGGCTCCCCATGGTACACTTGTAACTTTTGTTATAAACTGTTTCCCGCCCTCTCTCAATCAAAAGGGTAGTTCGGGTCTGACGTGCCACAGTTTTAGACAAATCGACGTTTCGGTTTACAAAAAAATTGGTGATGTAGTCCACAGCTCTAATTCTTTAAATCTCAATCCGGGTTTTTTGGTGAATTTGTTTACGCTTTTTTTGTAAAAGCGGTATTTAGGTACGGGTCCGTGGTTTTTATTTAGAGCTTGAAATTCTCCTCTGTTGTCTGATGATTTGGTCAAATCAGAGTTGAAAACAGAATAACATGCTTCAATCAACTATGGCCAACGCTTGAGTGACTGCCTTCATTTGCAATTCGTGGCTCACGAGAAAAATATCCGAAGGAGCGTGAATTTTTAACAACGATCAGTGATCACAGATGAGATACTTTATAACTTTATGATTCATATTTTATAGTTTAAATAAACTTTATTAGTCATGTAGAATACACATAAATCTTGTTGATGTGAAGGAATCCAAGGTACTACATTGTTCTCATTATGTAGCGCTTCTTCAGAATTCGTAGTTATCCCTAATTAAATATAGATTTTTGCGTCAAACTTCTTATCTTTATGTTTTTACTATTCTTTGTCATCGCAACTAGGACAAGTGTATTTAAAACAACCCACAAACAAGTAGTTTTTAGTTTCTGTTAGATTTGCACTCAAAATGAAGCTCCTGGCGGTGGTAAGCGACTGAATCTTACTCTAATTAGTCTGCAGTTGTTGCTTCATAGATTATCTTTTTGATCCCAACTTTGGCAACAGCTTTTCGCTTCCATCAAAGACCAAACATTTTTATTTGTCGCAAAAGGGGAATAAATTGTGTTAACGACAACACATTCGTTTTCTGCAGAGGATTCTTCCAACATATACTTGTTGACAAATATTCTTTCCAGTGTCCGGAAGGTTATGTATGTTCAAGTGATTCCAAATATACGTAAGTATATGATTACGCTTTATAAACATTTTATTAAAAGTATCTCATAGCTGTATTAAGAATCCAGACAGTGAATCTGACGGTAAATATAATTAAAAAAATTATATAGTGCCTAATACTATTGTTTTCCAGAAAGCAATGAAATAATCACAACTCAATCCGATGTTTTTACTACCAAAAATACAGGTGAGGATTTTTTTACCTTTATTTCGAAAGTTTTGTATTTATGAGTTTAGATCACAGTAGTACCGAAGAGTCAGATGAGAGAGGAAGTACGCATTTTGCAGAAACAACAACTTTGACAACTTTAGTTACCGACAGTGTAGAGAAAGATGACAAAGAAACTACAACATACTCACGAGATTCATCAGAGGAGAACAAAATTAATGACCAAAGCGAAGAAAGTGATTCAGATGAGACCATCGGTTGGACTTGTTATTTTCTCTCACCTTGAGTTGTAACAACTTGTTTATTTTAGACGATAATGACCAAAACATTAACATTGAGCCTACATGTACAAAAGTCGATGAAACCTTCCCAGGGCCTACTTGTTCCAAGTACTACAAATGCCACAGTGTGTTGATTTGGACTTTCCCCGTGTTGCATATGTGCGAAGACGGTCAAAGTTTCGACACTGCAACATCCAGTTGTGTGCCTTCGTCCGAAAGCAATTGCAGCGATTAATTATTCGATGGATCCCTTTATGGCTGCAATAAAGGTTTAAAGTTTTTCGTAGGCGATCAATGTGAATAAATTGTTTTAAATTCTATTCATTTCCACTGTCCCGCGCCCATCCTTTTTCGTTTCGACACTGTTTAGGCAGACCGAACAAATTACTTTTCCGTCCTAAATTTCTGTATCGGGAGAAATTCGTCGAGGAATTGTTGTTTGTTTCGGGCAGTATTGGAATCTATGACGACAGGAGTTGAGTCCTTCAGTTAATAAAACAAGGTTGCTCTGCATTTTATTGAATACCGTGGGCGTCGTTTATTACCGAGCAGGACCCGAAAGGAAAACTCAATTGGTTTTCCGAATACTGACCACTTTCCCCAGAGACAGTGACAAACGCTTAACACTTACCATTTTTTGCGCTCAGACAAAACAATTTTTGCAAATTAATGCAGAAAGCGGGTGTGTTTACTTTGCAGCTGAAATCTTTATTTACGGTCGGTAGTTGTTATGAATAAAGTATGGAAATAAAATTTTAATGGTTTCTCACATCATTTACGACCACAATTCCTGCAGCTTCAACCGGGGGTCGGGAAAAAATAAAGCGGGCTTTTCACATGGAGCCGCCTTATAAAGCCATTAAAGGCAGTGAACCTGTGACTTACAGATTTTTTCCGGTTAAACTTTTTGTCTGCGCTTTGTCACGACTATTTAAATTAATTTTCATTTCACTTTGGGTGTAATCATGCGGTAAATAACACAATGAAGGAGCAAATAATTGGTTTTTAAATCGGAACGTCTTCATTTTCAAAGCTGTGCCAATAAATTGAAATTAATTAGATTTATTAGGGCTCAAGTAGCTAATGAACGAAAATGCGTGAGCTCGGGTCGATATATCACACGGTCTGTCGTTGTTTCATAGGCATAATCATTCAATGAAACTATCATTAGTCTTCATGATGTCGTCGACTGAATCCAGCGGGCGTA
Source organism: Tribolium castaneum (assembly GCF_031307605.1). Lineage (NCBI taxonomy): Eukaryota > Metazoa > Arthropoda > Insecta > Coleoptera > Tenebrionidae > Tribolium > Tribolium castaneum. The sequence goes on from NC_087397.1 coordinate 10,972,603, forward strand.
TTATTGATGTCTTGGGCCTTATGTCGTCGTTCATACGACGGCAAATAGTGCACTATCATTGTTTTTGATTATATGCAAGAGGATGTAATGAGGATTTGTTTAAACTTCGTAATTTATTTATGTCAAAACGTTTTGATGAATTTTTCATACTAAAGGTGTGGTCATGTGTGGCTCATATCTTACCCACCTACTGACAACGCTAAATAAATAAATCGTCGGCTCAGTCTAAATCATTGTAATTACCAGTAAATGCCGTTTTTAATTTTCCTCATTGCGTAGGTACCTTCGGATTACTACCTACTCAGTTGTAGTCCGAGAGCAGGCATCAGTCGCTTATTTAAGAAGTTGGTCCGGACTCGATTGCACACGATTGCTGAAAACTGATTCTTATGTAGAATTTCCTGCTGAATTCGAATCCGTAGCTCGCTTTTGATTTGGAATTGCTTTCATTATGAAAAAGACGTTTTTCTGAAAATATTTGAAAAACTAAAATTGCGCAAATTTTGTGTTTACATCGTTACATTTTCCTTCTGAATAAAGCTTGAAAATTTATTTTTTTTGCACTAGGTTCCTCAGTATATGTAGATTCTAACGTATATAAACAAGCTTTAGATTTTACACGAGAAAAGTAAGAAAATTACAACGTGTCATATTTGTGTCGTGGAATTTTCGAGATGCTAGGAATTTTTTTATTTTAAAAAATAGACCCTTACATAAGCGAGATGAAATGATGTCAATAGTTGAGATAAGTTTTGGTGCAAGAATCATTTCGATATCTGTAACACTCACCAAGTTATTGCAATTCAAAGTTACTGCAAAATGCGCGCGTAGTGGAGATCGCGGCATATCTCCCTTTGTAGTGACTACAGGACTACTGGACTAAGCTCGCTAGGTCAAATGTCGCGCTGTGTCGTTCGTCTTCTCTTAGTTTTTAGTCTACTTTTTTCAGTTATAATCATTTCAAAGGTTAAAAACGGTAAAGAATAAAATAATTAATAATTTTCACGTCAAAGAACAGTTTATTTATTATCTAAATCTCTTGAAATTACACATTTTAGTCACTGCTTTTTTCACCTTTTAAGACCAGCAGCTAACGAATTTATAGATGTTGTGCCTACTAAACGAAGCTCTGCAATTGCTTTCTTTTGCAAATTGAAAATTCTTTAATAATAATCTTTGTACATAATTCACGTATTCACAAAAGTGATCGAACGAAGAATGTTTATTACTCATTATTTAAAAAGCTCTTACGTGATTTCAGGCATTTTTGAGTAATTTAGTTCAGTCTTGAGGTACATATTAAAAAAAAACGACGAACAAAGTTAAGAAAGTGATGAATAAGTAATAAAATGTGTGATTTTAACCAATTACAAGAGATTTAGTTAGTCAAAAACTGTTTTGACGTGAAAAATTATTGATGATTTTATTATTTACCATTTTTTTGGCCCCTGAAATGTTTGTAATTGAGAAAATATAAAATAAAAACTAAGAGGAGTCTAACGACACAGCGCGGCATTTGACCTAGCGAGCTTGGTCCAGTGGTCCTGTAGTCACTACAAAGGGAGATATACCGCAATCTCCACCACGCGCGCATTTTGCAGTAAGTATTTCAGATATCGAAATGATTCTTGCACCAAAAACTTATCTGAACTATTGGCATCATTTTATCTCGCTTATATAAGAGTCAATCTTTTAAAATAAAAAAAATTCTCGCATCTCGAAGATTCCACTACACAAATATAACACGTTACAAAAAAATTGTAATTTTCTTACTTTTCTTTTGTAAAATCTAAAGCTTGTTTATATACGTTAGAATCCACATATACTTGGGAATCTGATGCAAAAAGAATGAATTGTCAAGCTTTATTCAGAGGGAAAATATGACGATGTAAACACAAAATTTGCGCTATTTTAGTTTTTCAAATATTTTCAGAAAAACGTCTTTTTCATAATGAAGACAATTCCAAATCAAAAAGCGACCTACAGATTCGAATTCAGCAAGAAATTCTACATAAGAATCACTTTTCAGTAATCGTGTGCAGTCGAGTCTGGACGGTCATGTTGAGTTTGGGTAGTTTGCTCCCGGACTATTGAGAATAGGTAAGGTTTGACTAAATTACTCAATATTGTATCTTTTGGGAGCCTGATGGCATCGGTATTTCCTCTTCCATTTTTGTGTTGACCTTCTCCGAATCTCGCTCTAATTAATGGCTATTATTAATTTTGAAGAGTTGGAAATAATAAGCATTTGCGGTCAGTGAATCACTCGGATTCGGCTAGCGCATTTGCTAAATGAATGCCATTTTGCGGACTACTTAATGTCCTTCATTCTTCAGCGTCAGTCGTTTGTATGGGAATTTTTCAGTAGAGAAAAATGTTTATTGATGAACGGATGTGGAAATTAGTTTTCAGAAATCAAACTGGCGTAACACTAATGGAATGCACTGATACAAACAAACTAATATTTTATAAAACAAGGAGAATGTTGCTCGAGCTTTGTATAAAATTGGGAGAATTCCTGCTACCTGCTGAAGAGGATACGCCAGTTACGCAACTGAATATAATTCCAGTTATGTTAAAACAAACCGTTCTTAGTTTGTTCCAGATTTTCTCTTTTGGTTGAGTTACGCGAGCTTTTTATTTTGTGCTTTACGTTACCGCTGGCAGTCGTTTCGAAGCACACGTTCGTTAAAAATACCTAATTACGTGTTTCTAACACATTAGAGAGCGCATTATTAACGCTGTGTTTGTGTGAAAGAGTCAAAATTAAACACCATTAACGCAAAACTTGTTAATTTACATGACTAATTTCGCCTTTGTTATTTATTTTATTTTAATTGGATTCATTACCTCTTCTTTCAAATTACATGCGTGAACATAAAAGATTAAAATGTTTGTGACAAATTGGTTACTTCGCTCCATTGGCTTTCAATCTGAAGAAAATCGTTCACCTGCACACGGACGATCTTCGACGAGAGCAGAAGCAACGAACGGTTCTGACGCACTAATTAACCTGAAGTGATTAATTGTCACCTGAATTCCTTCAGAGATTGGCTCCCGGGAGTGCGTTTGATCTCGCTGCAGATAAACACTCTTATTTGCTTTTCGAAATTAAAATACGGGGATTCAGTTCAATTTATTTTCGTATTGATTTAATGTAATTCGTAATAATTCCTTACTCGTCTCTGCCAATTACCAACTCGATTGCATATTGAACAAACCGACTCAAATGATTAATTAGTTACCAATTTGTTTCGTTTCTTTTAAGTTTAATCAATTTATTTTATTTGCATACTCGTTCCATTTTGACTTTTACATTACGATGTAATTCTTCAGATCTAGTTTGTACCTAGTCATACCACTATCGCAGTATCGCAAAATTTGCAGCACGTTTAAGGTAGTTATTCTTAGAGTTAATTAGCAGTTGGGAAATATGGGAGTCTCATGATTTACTATTACAACACGTTAAAGTAGCGATATTAATGGCGCTATTTCTTTTCATTCGAAAGAATAAAAATGCTTCTACAAGAAATTGCTGCAGTGTATTTTAAATTTATAGCACGTAATCATAATTATCAAGTAAATGTTTCTGGATGAAAGTACGCAGAAACGGCAGTATTAAAAATTTATAAAAAAGATCGAACATCTTGTCTTACAAGTGGCAAAAAGTTGAAGAAAAAATAAAATACTTAGAGGATGCACAAAGTCGTGGCTTGATAGAAACCGATGCATTTTTCATTCCTATTCAGGACACAAGAAAAATCCACGTTTTATGTATTATGCAGCGCGTCTTAGAGCATAGTTTGAATTGAAAATGCGTCCCTTGGACTTAAAAATTCATGTCCCAGCATTTCCAAAATTTGACAAAAGTTGCACCCTAAAGATTCTTTTCTCTTAACCAATAGATTTCAGAGTTTAGCGGATAAATTATTTAAAGGATAAAGTAGTTGAGCCGCTTCTTTGTTCCACCAAGTCGCTATACAGCATCTGTTTCGATTTCAAAGAAGTCGAAGAACAATTTTTTGTGTTTAAATTCTTTCTTCCTCCAGTCAAAGTTGCATTATCTCAGTCTCCTACACATGTTTCATGAAAATTCGTTACGGCCGTAACAATACTCTCGCTCGCTCTATTTTATTTCTCGTCTCGTCTCGCTCGTCCGTCGATTTACCACCATCCGACTTTTTTGGAATTTTTCCGAAGAGCATCAAACTTTGTCGTCTCGACTCTGCTTCGGTCGATTTTGTTAATTTGACAGTGGTGTTTCCGCGTAATCGTGGCTCGATTAAGTTCGGAGTCGGCATGAAGCGAACTATAATGGCACGAATTAGAAGTTTAACGTTCAAATTAAGAAAATTCCGTGACAAAAGCAAGCAATGATATTACAGCCGACAGGTGGCGCACCCGCGGCAGATTGCTCTCTCCTGGAAGGCATTTTGAGTAATATTTACTTATTTGTGCGTCACATTGTGTCTGCAGAAGCGTAAAAAAACCAAGTCGGTGTAATTGTGTGGTGTAATTAAGACCTTAGGGGGTCGCCGCGATATCCTTTGTCGTGTTTGCCTTGATGGCTTAAAACCGTTTCGGTGCATTTATTCCGACGCTCCTTTTGTTGCCGAGGGACCCATTTTTAATTTCGATAAAATTCCAACTTGTCGATTCGGATTTTATTATGACATCACCTGATTTAATGAATGAAATTCAGCAGCGGGTCTTCTTGTGCGGTCGCCGAGGACGTCATCCCCAAAAATTCACGACGCTTTCGGATAATAGATTTTTATCCATATTTAACGTCATGTCCATTGCTATCTACAAGGAAACCCCACTGTTTCATTATTCGTAAATTACAAACGCTTAACATGCAAACCGACTCTCATAAATTAACCCCCAAAAAAGGAGGCCCGACTTGTAGCCAATTAATCCAATTTAATAAACAATACCTACACCGTTTTTATTTTCAGTTCTCCACCTACATGAACACGGCCTTATCGATGTTACCCTTGAATAAAGACCGGTCGTCATAAAATCCTTCCACTTACAATTTCAAATCCTCACATTTGCACATGAAACGACAAAGCATCATGAACCGTATATGGCCCCAGTCGTTCTAATAACTCGCGCAGGACATAAACATGCAAAATCTAATCCTAGCACGCTCCTTCGTAATACATTCATTTTCAAATAAGCACAGCCATTAACGACGACTTCTTTATCACTTTTATCATACTTTCAAATAAAACAATAAAAGGCAGCATGACCAGAAATGTAATTCTTAGAAGCTGAGTTATCGCCGATCAAACTGCATTACCCGGAATATTCATCAGAGCACATAATTGCAATTTATGATTGAAAAACGCAAATAAAATACATACTGTTACAGGAATTATAATCTGAAATATTTACCGTTGGTTTAATACCGATCTAAAGTAAATATTATAAACCGCTAGTTTGTTTTTATTTTTAATGGTTGTACATTGTAACTATTATGAAATGTGTTTTGAGGCATAAGCACGTGTGTTCGCGTTCTATCCAGTAATAAACGATAATAGCAATACGAAAATTCCGGTAAAGTTTCCGGAAAATTTCTTCGGAATATGCTCCAAAGTGATAACAACCGACGTTAGCCGTTAAACCTTAAACTTACGAGCATCCATAACAGTCTTTCCGGCCATGAAAATAATCATGAAAATCGATCACGTAATAACGTTCTCAAAACTGTACATTATTACAAATGTGATACAACGTGCATTAAATTAATAAAAGGGACGTTTACGTATTACAATTTTATGTAAATATTAATTAAAACAAATTATCGGCATTAATCAGGCGGTTTCGTAACTGTTGCGCCATCTAGCCATTCCAGGCGCAAGCCTGGCATTCCAAAGCTCAGTTGCAACAAAATCATTTTTTATCCTCCTTCCGGTCCTTGGGTCAAACTAATAATTCTCAAATTAAAATAATTAATCAATCTTTCAGTAGCAAGCGCCACCTACAGCGATAATTAAGTTGATTCCCGATTCCAGACAGATATTAATCACTTTTTTGTCGCGGTGTACACACAAAAGTCGAGTGTTTCAGAGTGATAGGATTTTTATTGCAGATGTCGGGCGTGAGGATTCTTAATTACATCCATCGTGTGAAAAGCTAGACAGAGACACGGGATTTTGTTTTCGTCTCTTGGAAAAAGACAAGGTTGTTTGATTCATTTGCATTTGGTTATGGTCGACCTTGTGCAAGCGTTTGTATTGCTATTAGTGCGAAAAACCACTGCACAAGTTATTACTGTGATCTCTTTCCGAATTAAAATTCGCCACATGGTGTAGAGTTCGCCCCGACTTCCCAGCCGAAAACGAATTAACCATTTTATTATTGCGTGGCTGTCAGACTTGAGTTATGATTTCCCTTAATACTTGTTGAAAGTCACGGATTATTTATACGTTTTTCAAACCACAAAACTATGCACTTTTTAACGCCGACAGTCAAGCGGGCGAGCTTCTTGGATAATACAATTTTAATTTAAATGTAAAACTTTGGGAGAAATTATTAAGATTTAGTTAGCGATTAAGAGACGAGAAAAAACCCATTTTGTGAGTTATCTTCCCTCAGGATCGGGCGCTCGCGTTGTGGTTGGCTCTTGTCGCTGAAAACATCTTGACGTGATCTCGGAGGTTAGGTGTGAAGGACTAAGGTGGAAAAGCTGGAATTACGTCGTGTCTTTAGTCCAGGCACATCCATCATGTAAGCGATATGTTGGATTATTAGGGTTTACGACCCATGTATATTACCTCCAAGGGGTGTCACATAGGACTTGGAGATAAGAAAAAAGGAACGAATCAGCGAACTGACAGTTAATATATTCATTAAAGCCAATGGAGCGTTCCTCAAAGTTACAAATTTATTCCCTTCCGAGAGTCACTTTTATTAAAGATTTGCCAAAATGTCGCTTCCCAACCAACGGAAATATTTTTTGCAATTTTGTTATTGATACATGAATCATAATAAGAATTTGAAATATCTCCGGTACCGTCTTTCGGAGACATAAATGCAACAAAATTGAAGACATGTATTATGTAGGACTCTATAAAAGAAATTTATTGGACTGTACGCGAACCTGGTCTATATTACCGATTAAAAAAGGAAAATTATTGTTTGATTGCACCTGTCTTTGCGATTATTATCACGATAGACAAAATATGCAAAGTATGTGACAATTTGAGCCCACTCGACTTGCTTTATGTAGATTGGATCAAGTGTGGTCGTATACGCAACACACTTCTCTCACTATTAGAATAGTTAGAGTCAGATAAGACGAGTCATTTGCTTAAAAATCTAAATTCGCTTGCAAAACAGATAAATTCGAATTTACAGATGTTTTACAGCCGCTAAACTGTCACACAATTGGCTGTAAAATATGTCGGCCGTCATAAAACGCAGCCATACATGCTAACCAAAGATTTTACGGCGAATCCGGCTTCTTTCGTATCAATTATCTTATTGATAATAAATTTCGTGGTAGTTGGTCGCAACCTGCTGAAAAAATTACTAAACTTTACGACGCGCTTTATTTGCATTATAATAGTTTTATACGACGTGTAATTGCCTGAGGAGCGTGAGCTTGAATGTGATTAATTTAGAGAAAGCGAATTCGTCCGGACTTGACGATATCCTGTATGTGATAAATTTAATTATGAAGGAGTTGCAGTAAATCCTACCTTGCAATTTATCTATCTAACGAAACTACAACTACCTGTCAAGACTTCGTAATTTATCATCATTTATCAAGGGATTATTTCCCTATAATTGTAGTTCAGCGTGACTCCAAACGCGTCGCTTCAAAGACGTTTTCGCTCTCGATCGAGATTTAAAAATTTCTTCGCGCGTTAACAATGTAGAACGCGATGGTGTTGCCCTTAATTAACACATCACGTCTGTTGGAAATTTAAAAAAGTTAGTAATTACACAGGTTGGGAACCGCCGAAATTATAATTTACGAAATTTTTAACACTTAATTATGAGCCGCGTATAGATGCTATTTGTTATGAGGCAAATTTATGAAGACATTCTTTTATAATTTATTTTTAAACGTTGGGATGATGGCTTTAGTCGCAGACACATAAATTACACGCAAATATATCCATACGTACTGCGGCCGCAACCGCTAATTCATAGGGTACTATGCAACGTTATACGACTTGTGATGTCCCGGAGAAAAAGAAGAAGCGGAGATTTATGACGTTTGGGGACGCAACAAGTTAACAAACACGCAGGTTAAGAAATATTTTGACAGGAGCTTATCAGGTGAATTTGTTAAGGGCCATCGCCGGCGAGGAAACAAGAAACAAATTAAACATAAAAATTTTTAAATCTGCGAAGTTATTTTGTATTTACTCTGCAAGAAAGCTAGTTGTTAGTGGAAAGTGCTTTTCATGTTCAATTGAATTGAATTTTTGATGTGAATCGCTGAAAAATCGAAAAGATGGTTATTGAATGGATAGTAAATAATAAATTAGTTTAAAAACCTAACCAAACTCTGAACACTTATTATAATTTGTTGAGTAAATTTTAGAACGTTGTGAAGGAAGCATTTTGATTTTATAATTTTTTCCTAACATAAACTTTTGCACAAATTGCACAAAATTGGAAACATTTTCAATCATTTCGCATCGAAGACTAAATTCTAGTTAACGGTTAGAGGCACTGTACCGTCTCATTTGTTCCAGGAATATGTAATTTGACCAATAAATAAATATAAGTAGTAAATACGTTCTCCTTGTTTATTATTATCTACCACACAAAAAACTTCAATGTGATTGTTTATTGGATGTTGATGGGCCAATGCGCTCCCGACGATACCACTGACCAATAAGAAGACATTTGAAAAGTTAGCAAAAAAATGGTGTTTTATTATTTGAATGTTTGCTGGAATTTCGCTCTTTTATCACCTAAGGTAAAGAATTGCAACAGTTTAGATGTTCCTAATCGTCTACAAAAAATTGGAAATCCCAAATTTCATAAAAAGTTCTCGATTGATTTAGTTGCTGAATTAAAAAACACCTCAGATCGGCAACTGGGAAAACGTCCGTTCGAATCGGGTTCGTGTCTTTTTTTCTGTGTCGAATAAAGTAATAAAAGTGACAAAAGCTTTTCTGCAGGTTCTTATTACTGCGAGTAACAACTGTTTCTTTCATTCATTCCATCTTTCAACAAAATTGATTTTGATCTTTTCGAATGCAACTTATTAATTTGCAAAATTTTTCTAAAATCGGGATCTATGACGACCTAATTCCTAATTAGGAATTAATTCTTAATAGGTACCTACCTACATAATTAAAATTTATTATTTTTTATTTTTTCTTATTTTTCGGTGTTCGGTGTTTCCGGTGGGCTCTGTTGCTTACAATAATTTATTGTAGTTATTTATAAAAGTTACGTGTAGTACCTTATTGTTACTAATAAATGAATTAAACCCTTTTTTAGGCCACAGTTTAAATAGTTTGTGTTGATAAGTACACTAACCAAGTAATTGAAAAAGTTCAAAACTTTTTATTTTTTAGAATTCTAGTTGTGGTTAGTTCATTAAAGGTCGGTATATAGAAGCGTCATTAATTTAATCCAGGATTAAATGCGTGACTAACTGACCACGTGACCACACTGAAACAATTTGGTTGGTTCATTCGCGTTGTTAACCTTTAATAAAGAATTAAAATTTAATTAAACTTTCTATAAACCGACCTAAAGATGTGCAAAAAATTGTAATTTTAATTCGAGATTAACTAGACATGTGTCAATGCATTTTAAATGACAACTTAATTCAAATTGGTTTAATTCTGAATTAACTCTCAATTTCGCTTTCTGTAAACCGACCCTAAAAGTTATCTATTTTGTCGATTTTATGCAGGCTGTTCCGTCTAAACCTCACATTAGAAGTATTGAAAGTTCTGATAATGATGTTTATTTGGAAACTGGTGTTGCTGTTGAATAAAAATATTTTCAATTTGACGGCACTTACGGTTATACCGGAAATCGCTATTGACTTTCTTATTTTAAATGGAAAGATATGGTTTTTACTGCTTTTTTTCACATTAAGGGGATTTTTATCAACTTTTTTATACCAAAATTTTGCCGTTTTCGAAATATTTAGGATTTTTTGAAAATTTTTGAATTTGCACTTTTTATTTCAAAAATCTTTAATTCTGCCATCTTTAGAGTTTTAGAAATCGTATTTGTACAATCAAAAAAGAAAGTCTATATCTTTCCGTCAGTGTGTTGAAAACGTTATTTTTGAACAACTTCTGCAAGCTACAAGTCAATTTTTCAAGTGGAATACCTCAATTTTTATTTTACTAAATGAAAGAAAAAATTTTATTTTGCAACGATCTCTATTAGCATTCACTATACGTATCTGTGATATTTTCAAGTTATATTGGTTTTCTTAGATTTTGACGGAAATTTCTTTCTAGGCACAGATATTTTTGCACAGTATAATAATAAAAAAACATTTCTCATTAAATAAACGATAAGTTCTGTTAAAAATTTTGCTTTTTTTTCCGGTTAAAACAAAACTCATTGAATTTAGATTTGAAAAAAATTTATTTCTTATATTTTATTCACGATTTTATGGCAATCTATGCAAAGAGAGTTATGGCTAATAAATTTCTCAATAAAAAGTCCGTATAATTTGAAAACCATTAAACATAAGTATAGAGAATGTAAATTCCCTCACATTTAGTGAAATAAAAATTGTGGCATTTTATTTGAAAAATTTCAGTTGTGAGTGTTTGATGATTTGCAAACTTAATTTTAAAAATTTGGGGTTTACTAAATTTTTCTAGAAATTTAAAATAACATAAAAAAAGATCTAAGACTTCTGTTTAAAATAAACCAAAGAGCATTTCAAAATTAATAAAACGGCAAAGTTATCGATTTTTTAAATCAAAAATGCAAATCCAAAAATTTTCAAAAAACCTTAAATATTTGGTATAGAGAATGCTGAGAAAACTCATTAAATTAAAACAACTCGAGTCATCCAAAAATGCAGTAAAAACATGACTTTCCATTTAAAATAAGAAAGTTGATAACGACTTCCGGTATAATCGGAAGTGCCGCCAAGTTGAAAATATTTTCATAGACTTAACGGGTTATGGTTGTATACAAATTTTCAGATGAATATTATCTAATAGAATTACCTATACTTCTAATGTGGGGTGGTTTAGACGATCTTACTACTTTCTAAATTTGTAAATGTGTTTTCTTTTTGTAAAAATTGAATGTGCATTATTTTAAACCGCCGGCAATTATCCGTCCGCAGCTTGGTGTGCACATTTTCGATGAATAATCGCGGCTGTCGAGCGTCCGCTCAGGTCGCTATAAAGCTCGCCTCTTTTATTAAAGGCGTCATTATTTCGAAGCCGAGCAAATTGTAGGAAAACGCTGTTTCAGCGTTCGGTAGTAGGCCCGTCTGAAGTGTTGGCCGCAAGACCGCGACGAATCGTCTGCCTGATCACCAATTGCCCGAGTAATTACGCATTTTCTACTAATTTGCAAGTCTGGCGAGCACAGTTCGAGCAAACTAATGACCGATTGTTTCTTGCAAACTTCGTAAATTGCCTATCCATTCGAGCAGATTCTTTTCTCATTCAAATCTGACAGCGTCGGAAAATAACGTGACAAAGCGAACCCTTCAGCAAACTTCCGTCATTAACTCCTTAGTTCGGAATCACGTGAACTTCCCCCATGTGCTGGGGCGCAGACCTGGCCTCGCCGCCCAAGTTGTGACAGTCTCACGTATCTCATGAATTTACATCGAATGCGGTCCGTGCGCATAATGCATCGATTCCGCATTAAATTATTCCTTGTGTTCCACGGAACTGGCATGTGTCTCCCGGTTCCCGGTTTAATCACCCATATTGGAAAACTCCAATCAACTAATAGCGTCACAAATTATATATCCGACTTATTTCGGATATCTTACGGAGCCGTTTCCACGAGATGCTTCTTCGCTGACCATAAATTGGAATTATTTTAGATTTACGGTGTATTAAATGAAACTTCGCTTCAAGAACTTGATAAATATTTGAGCGCCGATGCGGGCCCCAATATTAAATATAAATACCCACTTTCCTTTACATTTCATTTTAACTTCTTTCAAACAACTTCGCAATCTGTTCCCAAACTCGGAAAAAATTTAAAACTCTTCGATGCCGCCATTAGGCTAAACTAAAGTGCACAACCGTCCTGACTCAGCCAGGACAGGTCAGGTTTTAGTTCCCGGTCTGAATTATCCTTATTTTAGGACAAAAGAAGTTAAACGAAAGAGCAGTTTGCTTTCAATCCCGTTTTAATTGAATCTTCACGCGGCAAATTCAACAGATAATTCTCCGATTTGTATCAAATGTGTTGTGTTGGTGGTATTCGCATTGATCAGTGCTTCGATATTAGTTTGGTGGATCGGTGCAATATATTGCAAATGTTGAAATTATGCAACACCTGTGTGAGCAGGACCACACGTTGTAGCGCAGGTATATTGCACGTGTTAAATTTTTGCCGGATAAAAAGCTCCCAACACAATGATAACGTGACTGCTATAAATCGGCATGTATATGGCCTCCTGAAACGGTCCCAGCCTCTGCTGTTTGCAAAACCGCACGTGAGTGTAATTAAGTCCAAACCTGCCTTTATGGTTATCACGACTTTACTAACACGATGATTTACTTTCCTTTGATAAACTCTGGATATAAACTATCTGCTTACAGTAATTACCGCCCGTTTCAGATCACGTCCGAAAAACCGCGCAACAATAACGGCAATTAAAAATTTCGTTTTATTTTCGTACAGTTGTCGAGTTTTGTTCGATTGAAGACTGGCAAGTGGAGAGTTTGCAGCACGGCCAAGTCAAGAGCCCCGTCTCAGCCGTGTTTGTTCGCTCCAAGAGCCCTCGATAGCTCCCCCGTTACTACGAGCATTAAAGAACCAACATCCTTCACCGGCCCTTCAATTACCAATGTGATAATGCATCTGGAAACCAAATTGACTTTGAATATCGATATTTCAGCTCCCATTCGCACAGAAAAATTAATTTGAGAGCAGCCATCGCCAGATTTCTCCGAGCTTATAAATATGTAAAGAACGCAAAATTTAATTTTCTTCATCACTCGGCACCGATAATCTTGTCATTTCTTAATGACTGATCAAAGCCCAGCCACGACTAATGGTTTATTGTGTTTAGGGCGCGTTAACAGGAGCTTGCACCATCACATGTAGCAACAAATGCCATCCGGCGCCATTACGCTTCAGAGCCTAGTTAATCGGTGCATTATGCATAGCGTCATAACATTAGCGAATTCCACGTTAAGCTCCTACGAGGGTCGTGTTAATACGTTAATTTAAAGTCAGTAATGCATTGCGTTCGAATTGATATGGCACGTAATAGACCAAACGATCACACGGTAATGATAATTGAGTGCCAGCACAGTGGCCAACGATCAACTAATTAAGATTTAAACATTCGATATTCTCTCGCTGATACACACTGTTTTTCCCTAATTAAATCTATAGCGCGTCAAAATTTTTGTGGTGAAGTAAGTGCTTCCTACTGTGTTCATATCGCTTCGTTGTCAGTATAAATATGTTAAAAATACATTTTTAGAAGTATTTAAATACAAATACAAATACTTTTTTGGCAAAGTAATTAAATGTAATTCAAATACAATTTTTGAAAATGTATTTAATTCCAAATACAATTACATTAGTGATGTATTTAACAGTATTTAAATACTTAGTGGGGATTATAAATTTAAGGATAGGAAAGTATAAACACTAAGATTAAAAAACTGTTTATTTACATTTTGTTTCAGGAAAATAGTCAGTAGAGCATACAATCACAATATACAATCATACATCAATACTAATACAAAATGGAGTGTTATACTAAAAAATGAAAATTTTTATATGGATAGCCAACAACAAAATAGGCGACCCATATTTTTTTATTTTAACCAAAGCTCTACCGTTTTTGAGAAAAATAATTAAAAAGGTGAAAATTCCTGGACTGACGTCAGCAATGTTCCTTTTTGAATCAGCCAGTCACAGAACTTGAGATAGAAAACTTGCCAACAAAGATAGCTTGAAAGACGTACGTCTTTTCTTTATGTCTGCCTCTGTTGTTTTACATACGACTTCAGATGTGCTGCAGGAGCAGTCAATTTACCAAAACACAAACTCCTGCAAAATATTATCACACAATACAGTCACAATAAACAACGCACGGTTTTGACGTTTGTATTTGACGTTTACCAGCCCAAACGTAGGTCGTAGCGTTAATTGTATGCAGCAAAAGATTGACGAATCATTAGTCGAGACATTGTTTACATCACAGCGCTAATTTTCTATTATTACTAAAAAAGTACCGATTTAAAAAAACTCAGACCGATATTACTAGCCATTATTTTGTGTCTACTTTCAGAATCTGCAATTTCCAAAAACTTTTACTTTCGAGTATAACACTCCATTATTTACATGTTCATAACACTATCTAATTTAATTTACTTACGTATCCTAAAACCTATCTAATCATTTTAATCTAATTTATTTTTTAAAACAACAAATTTTCGAAATGTTCATCAGATAATTTATTTCTCTGAGGGGTCAATATTTGGCCACCTACACTAAACATACGCTCAACTGGAGCGGAAGATGGTAAAATTACATTGTATTTTTTAAACATTTTCAAAACTGTTTGATATGACTTTAACATTGAAATGTTTTTTTCCGAAGACTTTAAATAAGTTAAAATTTCGATGACTGCAGTATTCTCTAACACATCATCTCTGTGAGTACTGGTATCCATCATAAAATCGAAAACAATTGCATCTTGGTAAAGAGGCGATTTGACTTTACATACATCATCGCTAAATTCTTTTTGAATTTCATCGGTCAACATTTGTTTTACAAAAGAATACTTTTCATTTTCTTTATCTTTGTTAATTCAATTTAATTTGAATAGTGGCAAAGAACGAGTGAACATTTTCTTGTAACTTCATCAATGGTAGACATTCGTTCTGGATGCTTTCTCTGTAAAAAAAAACTCTGATTAAAGTTGCTTTGCAGATAAATTATGAATAAGTTTTTAGTCACTGCGATTCTAAATCGAAATTTAACAAATATTGTTAGGTATGAAAAACAATTCATTTCTTATAAGGAAAAAATAAAAAATTAAATAAGTAGGATATTTAAATACTTACTCTGACGTGAATCAAAAAGTTCGATGTGGCTTTCGGTGATCCACTATAAGTTTTATTAGCACCAACACATAATAAACATTTTGCTGTAATTTTATTTTCTGAAGAGGATATAACTTCGATAATATTGTTTATTAAAATGGCGGGCAGTTTAACACTTTCCATAATTCGCTTGTGTTCACAACTCGAGAGTTTAAGACGAACTAAAATTTGTTTTTCATAGTTTGTATTACAAATATTTTTTCTCAGAAGTAGATCTTTAGATAATGCAGGGAAAGTCCTCAGTCCCGACAATTCGGATCATCTGTCTACCTGTCTCGGCTTAGGATAAGTGGTATCGGTACTCACTCTATACCGCACTGCAAATTCTTCGTAACCCATAAAAGTATTTAAATTTAATTACAAATATTTAAAATTTTGGGGACAATTGTAATTAAATTCAAATACATTTTTAAATACATGTATTTCAATACTTAACAACACTATCAGTGTTTAAATAAAGTCTTACTGTAAATGACGCTCCTTTATTCCGGTGTCATCGCAGGACATTGCAACTAACAAATTCGCTCCATTCAGCGAACCGGAATAACTGCAATTTGATATCGAGAATTATTAATGCACTTATTGCAGCCGCTCAATTATGACAAAAAGACTTGCTGACAATTTCCTGATGCTGGAAGTAATTGTAATTTTGATTAATACGTTTGAACTGCGTTTGCAAAGGCCGTAATTATGACTTGTTCCGGTTCTTCGTGTCTTGTGCCACACATAATTCTAGTATTATTGCGTTAGGGGTCTTGGATGAGGATTTAGTGCGAAATTATTGATATCTCTTTCTCGTATTTTTAGGCGCACTTTATCACAGTTTAATCCGCCTCATATTGTCATAATTAAGATTTGTCTCGTCTTTGCGTTTGTTTCGTATTAGCATGGCTCGCTCTCGCAGCCACACAACTCAATTAGTTTTCGGTTTGGTTTGTAGATGTTTTCCCCCAAGAGAATAACATTATCTTCTCAGATGTTCCCTCGAGTTTGGTTTCGCATGCCGTACTTAATGTATCCGTAATATTACTTCACGGTTCCCGCAGTCGCACATGCACAAGATACTATCCGGTGTAAGAAAACATTGCACTTATCAGATTAAAAACGCCCGTAATATCCACCACAAAAGATAGTATAGGGTGCCATAAACGTTGAGTTACGAGTCGACGCCGCTCGAATAATGGCGGCCTTGTCTCGGCCCTATTTGCATAATCGTGAATGACAGTTTCCAATGGTTGCTGCGATCATGTTCCAAGTGTTTATTAATGTGACGTCTTCTCAAAACCGGCCCTGATGGCTTTATGGGAGTGACTGTCTCGAGAGCATCATCGGCTTCCAAAACAAACATGACGCGATACACTGTTACCGATTTGATTTCCTCCACTTCGTACTACACTTTGCGTGTTGGCGGCGAAAATAAATACACTGTGACCAGCTCGCCGAGCTGGTCACCAATTCGTTGGATCATGCTGTATATGCTATGCTAAATTGCTGAATTAAAAAACTACTAACACCTTGCGTCTTTTTCCTCAACAGGAGTTTTGTTGCCCAGGACTTGCATGACGTTTTCAATTGATTCACATACTTTCCCAAGGTAAAAAATCAGCCCATTTGTTTATTCAGTATTACCATTGTGGTTGAATGCCTGCATTTACAAAGATGATCAAGCAGAACTTTTCATCGATTCCATCGACCAGACGGTCAATATTTAACTTCCACTATAGCTTCGCCATCAGTCGGAAAAAATTAAAATTTTAAAATATTGTCCTGTCCAGGATTTGGTTTATGTCTTCCGTGCGTTGAGCTCGTAACGAGAAATGCAGTCTTCTAGTGCATGCAGAGAGCATTGCTAGTTTGACATTAAATTATAATTTGATTAATGAACGTATCCTATTCAACACGTCAATAAAATCCAGCAATTTATGTCTTCCATCACGTAATATATTATGTTATTAGTTTATGAATGAGCATCAACGTTGTTGCAATTGCGTCATTTCACCAGGAACATAACGCCAGGTCTAGGTCAAGTTTTGCTATGGATTTTGAACTTGTGGCTGTGAAAGGATAATGTCTGCATGTTCTCATCGTGTTCAAGTTGTTCCAAACACCTACACAAGGCTTTTTCACTGTTATATATTGAATTACACGGAATGAATATCATATTTATTATTATTAACACAATCGTGTCTTGTTTATCGGAACATAAGCGGCTTTCATCGCCAAAAGCACAATTAAACTAAAAATTTTTGTTTAATTGAATGAATTATTTATTCTGGTCGCCGATTTCTCAGGAATCCCGGGCTTTGGCTTAATTTGCTTGTCATTGTTTGTTAACGGCAGCTTCGGCGGTGAATGACAGTGATGAGAGGTCTTAGTTCAAGGGCATGGAAAGAGGTTACAGGTCATCCGTCCATCAAGCAAAGCGTGAATGTTGATACGTCAGTCATAAAGCTGGCTTGGCCGTCAAAGCTGAAGAAATTACATCACATTTGTGAAGCTATCTGCCGCTGACCAACCTTAATGCATGTATGAATAGGAGAAATGATTATTGAAGTTGCAGTATCATGTATGCACGTCAGGCTCTCGGTGGAATGTTGATTGGCTGAAAACAAAAATGAGAAGTGTAATTAACGAGTGGTGAACGGGCACGAGTCTTCAAGTGTCATCTTGTTTTACCTTCTTCCGAAGCGATTTCCGAGAGAACGTTGGTCGTATTTGGACTGAGGGTCTCTCTCATGTTCGCTTTTGGTTCTCGCCCTGCAATTATCTCCTACTGTGATCTTTATGTGCGGCGATATGTCAAAAATCCCAAGTATTCATGGAAATGACAAAGTAAATGAAACTTTCCGGGCGGTTAGTTGCAGACGCGGTCTGCCATCGCCAGAATTAAAATTCCCCCTTTTTGCAACTTAATTACTCACATGACGTAAGATTGGATTTTAATTAAAACGTGAACCTCCCCACGGCGTCATTTTTGACGTAGGCGGCCGAAGCTGAATTTATTATCATCCGGATCTTAAATAAACATTCAATGAATTTAAACCGACACAATTCCGGTTGATTGCCGGATCAAATAAATTCGATTGGATGACGCGACGGTTTCGGGTTAATATCGCGCACGGTCCGGCCCTGCCCTTGACGCATTTCCACGCCTGTCCGGCCCTAATTGCTATTTATAGCTTCACACCACACAATTCTTCGACAATTGCGCTTCTGACAACTTGACTAAGTGCCACAATTAAAATCTTAAGATGGCTTACAATAGGGTGGATGCCACCCACGTAAACTGAAACAACGACTTTGCACTTAGATTCGGGAAAATTAAAATTTATGAGCGTGTGACTGCCATATGGGGGAAACCGTGTCCGATACACAGCAAGGGAAGTCCCTAGCGGAGGACCTGATTTGAATAGAGCGGCGAGGGTGGCCCAGTGTCGCTGACATTCCGCCAGAATATGCTTTTGAATTAACTCATTTATAGCCATATTTTACAAGCGGAAGTCGGCGGGAATGCACCGCTCGATAACGTCAACCTGTCGACTATTCATGAGCGAGTAAAAATGCGAATGTCATTTACGCCAAAGAATTAATGCTCCCCTATAGGGGGCTCTAATTTTAACCATTTCTCAAGCGTACGGTTTTGGAAAACTACTTGGAATTAATTTGAAACAGACAAATATTAGTTTAATAAGTAGTTACCTACTTTAAAGAAGAACACAATGCGCTTCTAGATGTCATTAATTGAATCGATTTTTTATTAAAAAAAACTCGTAACTGATCGCAAGTGGTTGACGTACCTGGTTTCAAATTAAGACAGGACCGAGTGGGTAGATGAGGTGATGGTGTATAGTCGTATATATTAGAAAAAATATTACTGTTAAATTAGTTGAAAATTTAAATGTAAATTGTTCAGTAGAAATTGCCTATTATCAGAAACTAAAACTAGATCTTTTTGTTTTCTTTTGGGAGTTCTTTATCGTAGTCCCTCAAATAATATTAGTTTGTTTACTTTACTTCTTAATTATGAAAAAATTATTTTCTTGGGTGGTATTAATATTGACCATACTTTTGATAATAACGTGATCGATATTTTTGCCACCTACGGTTTTACTCAAATTATTAGTGAACTAACACGTCTCACCAAATCTAGTCAAACACTTATAGATGTTACTTATAGAAATTTTACAAATAGAAATTACAAACATTTTTTATACTCCGACTTTTTTGAGGATTTACAAAATATAAGGTGGGATGAAATGTTTTATATTAACGATAGTGAGTCTAAGTTATACCTTTTTCATTACAATCTTATAAAATTATTTGATAACATGCCCCTTTAGTCTAGTCACTAAAAAACTTACAAAAAAATATTCACCTTGGTTAACAGATTACATTAAGAAATTAATAAAAAAAGCGACATAGCCTTAACAAAATTTAAACGTACGAAACTTGATGTTGATTGGAAAATATTTCGCCAGCTTCGTAACTTTAGTGTGTCTGAAGTTAAAAAAGGAAAAGCAGCTTTTCTGAATCACATTAATAACAATAATAAAATGTTGTGGAAAACATTAAAAAAGTTTGTTTTAAAATCTCGTGAAAACACCCTTATTCCCTCGCATTTAAATGATAATAATAAAATTAATGATTGTTTTTTATGTTTTTAACTACAGTTGCCCTCACGAGGAAACACTTAATTATTATTTACAAAATAAATACAATAAAGACTTTAATTTTTATTTCAGCTTCCTACTATTAATACAATTCATGATATTATCATTAATCCTCAATAGAATGCGACAGGTTTTGCTGAAATAAACGCTAAAATGATAAGCTTTGCAGTCTTTTTATTGATAAATACATAACTCACATAATAAACACTTGTTCAGAATCTGAGTATTTGCCAAAACTTTGGAAAACCACTGTAGGAAAGACGTTACCAAACGTAAGTAAACCAGAAAATTATAGTGACTTCAGGCCTAAAAGTAATTTTTAAACACTTTTGTTAATTTTTATAATATTCTTCCTTTTTCACAATGGGGGTTTAGAAAAGGTTTCAGTACAAATGCTTCACTCACCAATATTTTAGATAATATAATCAGAAACGCTGATAATGGCTTAAATACTGCATTGATATTACTCGACTTTTCGAAGGCTTTTGATAAAATTAATCATTCATTGCTTTGTGCTAAACTTAAGTTTCTGGGTTTTGAGAAAAACTGCTTAATTTTTTTTTATTATTTATAAACGAGCATAACCAGATAATAATAATAATACAATAATTTATTGTCATATTGTAAAAGAGTTACATCAGGGGTACCCCAAGGCTCCGTCTTAGGGCCCTTATTGTACCTTTTATATACTTTCGAAAAAAATTCTGTTCAACATTTATCCATTCATGTATTTGCTAATGACACCTATCTTGAGTATTCTTTTAGACACGTTGCAGTAGTTGAAGCAAATTGTCTCTCTTTTAGTAAAAATAGTTACGTGCGTTTGCGTCTACTTTACCAAAATCGTAGTATAATTAACTTCAAATTAAGAAAAAAACTTTGTGAAACACTTGTATTACCCATTATAAATCATTGTCTCACTCTTTTTTACTCTTGTCTTGACTCTTGTCACAAAGTTACAAAAACTTAGAAAATCTCTTAAAACTCTATTGGCTAAAACTTGATTATCACTTTAAATGTTTGATGGTAGTTATGGTTCACTCTATTTTGTCTATCTCAACACCTTATTGCCTAAAGCATAAACTTGTGCATCGTAAATCTCTGTACAATGTAAATCTACGTCATGTCTGCTGGCTGTCGATACCCTGTTTTCGTACGGCCTTGTTTCTTAGATAATGCTGTTGTCATTTATAATAATATTGAGAACCATACGAAATCAAAGCCAATAAACCTATTTAAAATACAAATAAAATTAAAGTTTCTATTACTTTAATAATTATCCTTTTGCTGTTTTTTTTCTTTTTGTATTATTACTTTTATTATTATTATTTACATTTTTTCAATAGTTTATTCAAGATACTTTTCTTTTAATATTATTTAAAAATTATTTTATTTTCTGGTATTAATATTGTTATATGTTTTCTTTTCGAGCTCATTTCTAGTTTTGTTTTATATTTGAAAAATGTATGTTTTTGTTTTGTTTTGTGAGAGGTTAAGCAGAGCAGCGTTAGCTAGACTTCGCCTCCTCACATTTTTTTCTTTTATTGTTATCATCAGAATCACCCAGATATTGACTGTTCCAAGTTGTTTGTTCGGCTCGCAATGAAAACCACGTCAAGACGCTGGCATTTCAATATATCTGGCTCAAGTTAATGTGACGTCAATGGGGTTACTGTTTCAGCTAGTATTAAAATCACCCGCTGTTTGAAAAACTATCGTGGCCCGCAGCGGTGGCACTTTACAAAGAAACGCAGGGCATTGTTTCAGGGAGAGAACACCGAAAGCCGCCATTAATTCGTCTAGACGGCCATAAATACATATTTCACTAAACTTCGTTTTAGCAAATGAGTACCTTTGTAAAATCCAAAATAATCGGAATTAGAGCCGATCGCTGGTACCCAGAAATCCGCCACTTATTTATGGCCAGGGTTCGGTTGTAATTTCAGTCCGTATGTCGTCGCTCATTAATTTATCCGGGAAACAATGCGAATAAGTTGAGCCCCTTACTGTGAACGCGTCGGCGGCCATTTGGCAGTCGGGCCAACATAACAACTCGCAACGGGAGACCTTTCTTTATATTCTGTCAAGTTTGTTTCCGCCAGTCGTGTCAATTAGGACCTCTCACCACCCCAGCCCCCGCAAATTAATCAAAAACGATATTACTGCGCCCTGAGAGGAACTGCCAAATTGCTCTGGAATTTCTCACCTGACAATTAGGCAACGGGGTCTCCACACCAAATTGATGATTAGCTCGTTACTACCATCAATGCAAGTAGATGTTATTTGGTGATAACAACACCAACCCTCCGCGACCAGATGCTCATACTGTGCAAGGCTGTGATGGCTTGAATTATTGCGGCAGTAATGTAGAGACTGTAATTTCATTAGGCGGAACTGATGCCAACGAGACGGATAAAACAACTCACAATCAGAATTTCAATTTATGACCCACATGCACTGATAGTATTTCATTAATAATCAAGCTAAATATATTTACGGGATAAAGCAAATAATTCGGCACTATTTGCACCATTTACTATTTTACACCATAATTATATTACGGCTAATGGAAACACTAATTACTTTGAATTTTAATTGGAAATTATGGGCCATTGTTGCAAATTGTGCTTTATGACCATTTCATTCATTTTCATAATCCCTCATCCGATACACTCCGAGATCTCATTACTTCACTAAATAAGTAATCTTTAGTTCTCTCAATGTGAGTCCAACACTGCAGGTCTAGCAGTAATAGTGCTGAGACAAAGGTCTGGGCAAATTTTAAATTATGGTAAAAGAGATACAAAAATAGAAATTACGTTAACACTATTCATTAAAATAATATGAGAAAAAATTTCATTTTATTATGTTTTAGGTATTTAATTTAATTATTATTTTAAGCGTCACATTTTTATGCTTGTGGAGATATGAACCGAAAATTAGATTACATGGGCAGTGTAATTAGCTTTCCAGTAGATTAGAATGTAGTTGAGCCACGGTTCGTAAGGCCACTTGGTGGTGCACTATGTAGTAGAGCAGTAGACAGTTAAAACTTAACAACTAAAACACACAACCTAAAACGTGTCATGTGTTGCCGTTCTCACACTTTGATTAAAATTGACTGTATCTTAATGGAAAAACGCAGTTCTGCAATTGTGTTATTTCGTTTCAGTTTCAGTTAGGATTAGCTATAAAAAAAGCTTAACAATAGAAATACTTTAATGTTTTCCGCAGACCGTAAAAGTAGATATCGCTTGTCGAGTCCATATTTTCATAATGATATGTGTACATATTTAAGATTTTTTCCCTCCATGGCGTCAGTTAACTCGCACGCAATCAGAAATGCGGACGTTTGGCGCAATTTCAAAACTAGAATTATAACGCTCCGCAACAGCACAAGATAAATAATTTAGTAATTGCGGTTTCCTAGAGAGCTCCGGCAATTAACGCGCGAAAAATCCGGGCCGCGACGCCCGGAGCCGTTCGGTTTGAATGCAAATAATTTTAATGGTGTTGTAAGTAAGGCCCATTCAGCTGGTACAATAAATCATCGACACGCGGGCCCGCGATTTTTACCATTGTCGGTACATCAATCACGCTAATGCTTGCGCTAGCCCATTGAATCGATCACCTACGCAATTCTGGTTTAATATGCACCATAATTATCAATTGTACTTAGATCTGATGCGGCCGGGGCTCCCACCCAGGTGCGAGAAGGGGCCGGTAACGTCGGAATCTCCATTGTCTTTCGCTAACATCTCTATTTCCTTGACACCCTATGATTATAAATACGTGTTCCTCCCATCGGCCCACACACGACATCAGACTGTGATGCTTTTCGTGATCGTCAATGTTTATTACTCAAAATGGAGGTCGTCGACCCCCGCCCCGCGCTCTCCTTAAGTGCGTTTTAATTTGTTATTTTTGTTTATTAAATTATTAAAATCGTCACCACGTAATTTTTTCAAAACAGCTGCCGAGGTGCTAATCAGCTTACAGGCTGTTCAGTCTAAACTTCACATTAGAAGTATTAGTAAATCTAATAATGATCATCTGAAAATATGTATACAACCAGCTCTTTGAAAATATTTTCAAAGTGGTGACAGTTTCGGTTATACCGGAAGTCGCTATCAACTTTCTTATTTTAAATGGAAAGCTATATTTTTTAATGCATTTTTGGATTTCCATTAGTTTTTTTAAGGGGGGAGAATAACCACGCTAAAAAGCGTCGAATTTCAGTCATTTTCCTCGTAGTCTTACAACCGCTGTAAGTAACGTTTTCGAAAGTTATTTACAGGCTACATTCTTCTACGTGGGCTGTAGGTGCGAAAGTGTTTTAAAATCCTGTAAGTGCATTATTTAATTCAGAAAAAAAAACTGAAAAGTAAAAAAATTATGAACATTATTTCCCATCAACATTGTGTGTTAAATAAAAAATTAATTACTTTTGCACCTGTAGGGAATTCTTGGGAATAATGCTGCTTTTGTTTTAACTTTAATTGTTAATCGGTAACTGGTAAAAATCTTAAAACGCACTTGCGCTTCTGGCCGACGATGAACCTTCCATAAAGATCTATTGACAACACGCGCTTTCCAACACCGTGGTCATCAAAAACCTTGCAACTTATTATTATAAATTCAGATCATGAAAATACGCATTTCAGTTTGGAGTATAGTCTTGAGTCGTGGTGCTGCTAGTCGTTAATTTCAAGCCATTCGTAATATTGTAAAAGTTTTATTAATAACAAGTGAAATAATTGTAAAAGTGAAGTTGTAGTAATAAATACAAAGTGTAAATAAAAACAGTGGAAATAAATATTTTTTTTTAAAAGTAATTTGTTAACGCTCCCACGTTAACTCGTACATTTATTTTCGTGGGTTATGGCTGGGGAACACTTACCTTAAAAACGAACTCGTTTACTAAACACTTATACTCATGGACAATTTTCTGTTGAATTCGAATCTGAATTTAGTTTCTCGCTTTGGAGTTGCCTTCATCATAAAAAAGACGTTTTTGTAAAAATTCTTTAAAAACTTAAAATTTTTCATTTACATCGTCTTAAAGTTAGAAACTTTTTTTGCAGAAGATTGCTCAATAAATGTAGTTTTTAACGTAAATACACAACTTTTAGTTTTGAGAAAAGAAAACTGAGAAAACTGGGCAAAATTACGAGTTCAAGGGGAAATACGCGGCAATGCCACTTCAAGCGCATTTCGCAGTAAATTTAAATTGCAATAAAATGGTGTGTTAAAGATATCGAAATGATTCTTACACCAAAAATAAATTTAATCTATTAGCTTCATTTGATCTCGATTATGTATAGATCTATCTTTTGACATACAAAAATTTCTCTCATCTCGAAAATTTTACTACACAAAAAAGAAACGTTACAAGACAATTGCAATTTTCTCACTTCTAAGAGTCAAAACAAAAACTTGTGTCTGTTCATTGGAATCCACATTCATTGAGGAATCTTTTGCAAAAAAAAATAAATTTTCAGCTTTATTTAGAAGGAAGATATAACGATGGAAACACAAAATTTGATCAATTTTAAGTTTTTCAAAAATTTCCACAAAAAACGACAAAAATGTTTTCTTCATGATGAAGGCAATTTCAAACAGAAAAGCAAACTTCGGATTCAAAATCAGCAAAAAATTTTGCATAAGGATCAGTATAAAACAATTTGTGTTTTCCAACCCAGATGAAGAAATAAATTATTAATTATAATACTGATTGACCCTCTCCTGGCCAGTTGACGTAGACTCATATGATTTTTTGCCGTTTATATGCGAAACAGAGAAATTCTTGCCCTTAAGGTAATTTGCAAAAGGTTTCCCTATACCTAAATTTAGCCATTTACGAAATATTTAGGGCATTTAATTTTTTTTTAATTTGCACATTTTCAGTTCAAAAATCGATAACTCTGCCATTTTTATAAATTTTAAATGTTTTTAGCTCACTTGTGTTTTCTAATTTCTAAAAAAGAATAACAAACCTCAAATGTTTAACCTTTTGGCTGCTGAATTAACAATTCTCTTGTAACAGTGCTGTGCTGAATTAGATTTGGCCAAAACGGATTTTTCCGTAAGTCGCATACAAGGTAAAATCACGCACGTACGTTAACGGGAACAGCACCAAAGACTTGATTCATAGCACGTACATATACGTCTGCAGCACTGAATCTATAGATAAATCACTAGAGTCACTATCTTCGTCTGTGGTGATATCTTGATCACTTTTATCACTAACGTTTTCCAGTTCAGTTTCGATGTCAGAATCTTCTTCAGATTCGGCTGTTGTTATCAGCTCTTTCAAAGCAAAAACTTCCTCCTTGGACAAACCGACATAATTGTCGTTTTCGGCCATTTTTATGGCATGTACTGGAAACACGTTGGTAGTGTTTATAGTCCATCGAAAGAAAAAAAAAATGTCTGTCTGGTGACGCGCATGTAAGCACAGCACGTATAAATCCGTAGGCAGCAGGAGTTTTTAAATGTGGGGTACGTAAATATACGGAAGTAGCATGTAGATTCCGCTTTTTCAGAACGTATATGTACGTGTGCAGCAGTGAAAGGGTTAAAGTTAAGTTTTCAGAACTTTAAGCGCACCCGTAACTCATTTTTTTCAAATAAAATGCTACAAGTTTTAATTTATTAAATCGTAGAATATTTAATTTTGCATCGATCTATATTAGCATTTCCTATATTTATGTATAAAAGTTTTGAAGTTACAATAACTTTTTGTTGGGATTTAAAAATTCATTAGCTATAGGTCTTTTCTCACAGGTTGCCACGAGAGAAAAAATGTAATAAATTAAAGTTTTTAAATCAACATTCAATGAATTGATTTTGTTTATACAGTACGTTTGTCGTTTGTTTAATCAGAAATGTTTTTATGGCAAACTGTGCAAAAATTGCTGTGGTTAGTAATAAATTTTCTACAGTGTCAAAAAACCAACATTACTTGAAAATTATCACAGAAAAAAAATTCTCCTTCATCTAGTTAACAGATATAAGCTTTCTCCTTTAATTCTCCAAATATGATTTCGAAATCTCTAAAACTAAGCGAGTTACCGATTTGTAAGTGACCGGTGCAAATCTGCAAATTTTCAAAAAATCTTTAAAATCTCGAAAACGGTTAAACTTAGGTATAGGGAAAGCTGCTAAAAACGGCTTTAAAATAACTCAACTAATACAGAAGCACAGTGAAAAACATAGCTGTCCATTTAAAATAAGAAAGTTGAAAGCGACTTTCGGAATAATCAGAAGTGCCGCCATCTTGAAAATATTTTTGTTGAGCAAAACTCAATGGATTATAGCTGAGTACCAACTTTCAAATAAATATTTTTATTAGAACGTTCAATGCTTCAAATGTCGAGTTTAGACGGAACATGCTATATATTAACACGATTTCATTCTCTATTGAAAATTCATATTCAAAGCAATGAAATTAAATCGAGTACCAGACAGACGCTCTTCCTTCATTCTTTAATAACTGTCATTATCTTTATTTGTTTTTTAATGACATAATGGGCTACGGAGGTACTTAATTTTTTGATTTTATTGCAATTTTAATTAAATAAAACTTCTGGTAGCGTTTTTTACAATTTATTATTCATAGTCATTACAGAACTTTCGTTAAAAAAATAAAGCCAAAGTTTTAAAACCATCAACGTCCAGCGGCGAAACCGCACCGAAATAATTATTTCCAGTGCTCACAGAGCCTTTTGTGCGATAAGGGCCTCTCGGGTTAATGCAAAACGAAAAGGCCTAGCGTAAAAACAGCCAAATATTGTTCGTGGGCTCGTTAAAGACGAAATTAGCCAGTGAATCCTGAGATTCTGGCTATTTGTGAGGGTAGGCTACCTTTGTATGCATATTAGCGGTGTTATTATGTTAGTAAACCAGAGTAAATACAGCGTGCGGTGAAAATAGGGGATTGTTTATGCGAAAAGGGGGTGCATATAATGTGAATATGGAGAGCTAATGTAATACTGTTAATGTCGTTTACTGGCTCGAAACCCTTTAAAATATGTTTTATTCGCAACATTATACGGGCCGAAACGTTCTCTTGTTATTACGCTGAAGTTTGGATTTTTAAGGATCGAGTTTAATGCAATGATTAGGCAAATTAGATAATTTCAAAGCGACTCCTTTGAACGTGAGATGGAAGGCATCAGGGTGATGGGCGGAATAATGACACGCTCAGGCTATAATTAGAGATGCAGCCTTTAACTAAGCCATTGCACCACCGTGTCTTTGGTTACGCTCCAACATTGCAACACTGCTTCGGGCAAATTTGTCCGACGTCGCATGTATGGACTTA
Organism: Tribolium castaneum; assembly: GCF_031307605.1. NCBI lineage: Eukaryota > Metazoa > Arthropoda > Insecta > Coleoptera > Tenebrionidae > Tribolium > Tribolium castaneum. The sequence continues at coordinate 11,000,874 of NC_087397.1, forward strand.
TTCTAGATATGGCGCTTGTTAGCATAATAGTAATTATTTCCCAGACAGCTGTCACTGAAAAACTAAATTAACAACTTCAAATCTTTTCCCCAGTCTTCTTATCTTGGGGAAACCTCGATTTTAAACCTCTTGTTTACCACAATTCACGTTCACGCCATTATAAATACGTCCTCAGCGGCTGCTCTTGTTATCCAACTGACGTTATTATCATTAGCTTATAAATATTTTTAATAATAAATATAATAAATAATATAAATATAATATTATACATTATAAATATTACAATATTATAATAAATATTATACAATAAGTGAATTAAACCATTGTTTATTTGCGAGAAGAAAATTTAATACCACGAGCGCAAGCGAGTGGATTAATTCTTCGAGCAAATTAATAGGTTTAATTCACGTGTCGTATATATTTTTTTATTCAATTTTGACCAAAATTTACCAAAAAATGCAAGAAAATGTTAAAATTAACCGTTCGGTCTATACAAATCATATCACATGCGAGTCAAATTTCCATAACAACGAGTTGTTTATTTATTTGCAAAAGTGCGAGAATTGTAACGCGTATGTAAAAAATGGCTAGAATCAGCGATTTTAAAGAGGAAAACCAGGTTTTCGTGTTTGAATTGATCATTCAAGAAGCTTCAGAAGCTATAAATAAAGTGGTGCCAGCAAAATCTAAACAATTATACGAAAAAGAGTGTTCAAATTTTTGTGAATGGAGGAAGCGGAAGGATGCAAAGGGAATAGACGAGAGAATAATTTTGGCTTATATTTCTGAACGATCCAAAAATGCAAAATCTTCGTCATTGTGGGCGTATTATTCCCAACTGAAGAAAATGTTATCTGTTAAAGAAAATATCGATGTAAGCAGGTTTGTGAGGATTATATTGTTTATAATAAGTTTTGAACTAATAAATAATTGATGTAGATTTCATCAGGTATCTGCTTTCTTAAAACAACACTCTATAGGGCACAGACCAAAGAAATCTAAAGTCTTCAGCTTCGAAGAAATGGAAAAGTTTTTAGACACTGCTTCAGATGATGAATATTTGCTGCAAAAAGTGGTTCTAATTGTGGGAGTTTTTGGAGGCTGTAGAATTGGAGAATTGTAACATTTATTTTAAATAAAAGTATCTGTTGGTATTCATTAAAGTTATTTAAATCAATAGTGGAATAATTTTTAAATCACTAGTGAATTAAAACCGTTTTAATTCACTAGTGAATAAATCACTACTTATGCGTGTTACTATGGAATCAATAATGTCACTTTATAATGTCAAAATTGAATAAATATATATAATATGTAATATAAATATAAAAAAATATGAATATAAAAAATAAATATAAATATAATAGATAAATTTAATAAAGATTATTTATATCTAACCCTATAACTCGCTTATGGTTAGTCCTACAAAAAAAATGCAAATAACTATTTTGTAGAAAATTTTATCACCTTTAATTTTGGTAAAAAGACAAAAATTGATAGGAGTAACAGTTTTAGAGATATAAGCAAAAAAACAAAAAAAAACTGTAATCTTAATTAAATCTTCAAATATAACTTTATCAATAATCTTTATTTTTATTTACCAGCCTCTCTTAATCGGTTTAATCTTAATAATTTAAATAATATTAATTAATAAATAATAATTAATTAAATTATTCTGATTTTTATATATTCTACCCAAATTATTTTTGAGAGAAAATTTATTCTATTTCTTAGGCAATTTTTCGCTTTAAAACTAAAAAATGACTACCGAAAATATCTGTTCACAGATGAACCTTTGCTTATAAATAAAAAACACTCATAAAACACATAAAAAGCTATTGTAGCTTAGAAAAATTAAGCGCTTGCTTATAAGCAAATTTAGTACTATTAGTATTATTATTATTAATGTTATTGTTATTAATATGATTATTACCCCAGTCAAATTAGACAAATTGGTTAAAAAAATTATAGAAAGTTGGAGTTTTTTTTAAACATTTTTTTACACTTGGGTACACGTATATCAAAATTTCCTGAGCTTGGAGGGCGAGCTCAAGGAGGGGGAATAGGTTAAAGTAGTTTTTTTATGGTTTTTTGCTTATATCTCGAAAACTGTTACTCCTATCAATTTTTGTCTTTTCACCAAAATTAAAGCTTATAAAATTTCCTACAAAATAGTTATTTGCATTTTTCATGTAGGACTAACCATGAGCGAGATATATGTTTGAAAATAATTAATAATTTAAAAAAAATGTGTTTAAAGAAAATGTCTTGTGATTTAAAAAACTATTTATTAATATTACTATTAGCTCTGTTGACTTGGGTCACATTTCAAATTTCAGCTCTGCACAAAAACATTGATTCAAATCATACATTTTATATGCAGGTTGCCCCCTAACAACAGAAAACTGCTTCTTATATCAGGCAAGATAAGGCCCTTGTATGACCATGGCCTAAGCAAGGGTCGCGTCGCCCATAAAAAGCCGCGAAAAGAAAGACATTTGACCCTCGTCGAAGGGACCATTTGCTTCCCTCCAACTCAATTTGATGCAGTTAACCTATACGGCCGCAATCGATCCTCGGCCTTAAGAATCCTGCCATAAGAGCGCATCTCTGTCTTGTCTAATGACCCCCCAGTGGCAAAATTGACTTTGGAAAAAACCGCAGTCTGATATATGAATGCGTAACGACACGTGTTGTGCACCTGCACCCCCTATTGAATACGATCACCCCCAACAATATGTTCTTCGTTAGACAACAGTATTTTTTTAAGTTAATCAAATCGCTAGACAAGCAAAAAAGTGAGAGAAGCTCGTGTCTAGTAATTTAAATTGAAATCTGATAAAATTTCAATATGGTCCAGTATGTCGTGCGACGTATGGGTTTCTCTCAGGATAGCTGACAAGACAACAATGGCTCCCTTCATCCGTTATTTCGCACAACAAAGCTATGAAGTGATATTGGAAATAGAATATTTCGCTCCGATACACTCTTTCATGCCGTCAAATGTAAATAAGGGATGCAGCCAATGCAAAGGGTTGCTGATGGATTAAATGGGGAATTAATTTAACGCGTCTGATGCAGTTGCGGTTGGGATGCGGCACCATGTGCATTTTTGACACACTTTCACACGTGTACTTAACGTTTGAGCACTTAAACCAATACTGCTTTCGGTCTAATTGGGATTTTATTTCAACTATCTCGTGCAATCGTTAAATTATTCACGACGTATTTGTGACATTTACATTTTCTTAAAATACGAAGAAGGGCTGCAAGCACTAAAGTATAAAACTTCATCAAACACACAACCATAAATAAGGACGTTAAGATTTTATGAACAATAAAAGAGCAAAAGGGAAACAGGCCGTTTTGTAGTATTAAATTATTTTTATTAAATTTCATAAATCATCCACGTGTTTTTATGTGGTGGTAACGCGATAACACGAGTAAATCTTCTTGTGTTTAATGTCTGACTTTCATTTGCGTTCTCTTGATGTTATTTATTCTTAAGAACAAGCAGCTGTTGTCAAAGCTGTGCTTCCGTCCTGAAAATTGTGTTTTCGTCGAAGCGTCCGAAGATCAATCAAGCTTAGGTTAATTGATTGCAAGTAATTAATGTGTGTTAATTCCCGACAACTCCTACGCTTGTCAATATCGAATAGACCACCGCGGTTAAGATATTCATGTTCATTAACAATACCCTCACGACTGCCTGCGAGCTGTCAGTGCTCCTCACAAATGCCTATCCCTCCTTTGTTCGGGTTCCATAACGGAATATAAATTGCAAAGTATCGCCTCGAAAAAAAGACATCATCTTAATTTATTACTACTTAAATCAATAACGACCATGTTTGCGCGTTTATTGCCAACTTCAGTCCCAAATTACTCCGATAGGGACAAATGTTGTCTTTATTAAAATTTTATTCGACACAGGAAACGGTTTAATTTGATGGACGTAAAATATAATTGAGAAGATTGGCACATGGGAGTCTCCCCGTTTAATTTGAAATTTTATTAGTTCCAGATGAAAAGTTTTACGATACCCGGACTCCTCCGGTTCGAGTAGACATCATAAAAGCTCGCGCTTGTAACGAATTAATTTTTGACGACGTCCAAGCAATAATCAACTATTTGTCCAAACGGCTGTGCAGGAGCACTTACCTCCCCCCCTTATTCAAGCAAGTGGCCTTAGGTCCAGTCATTATATCCATATTAAGCGGGAATAATAACGGAAAATTAGCACATAATCAACACAAAATTCCACTTTAAACCGGGATAAATGCAACATCAAAGAACACTACAATGAAACATTGGTTGCGGTCTAATCAAAGTCAACGCCACAATTTCCGGGTTTCCAGAGGGAAGAAAAAACACGCTTTAGCCCTCAGCTTTCTTCCTCCAATTTCAATTAGCATAAAATGAAATAAGACAATACCTCGCAACTCCCGGAGGGATTGGCACTGTCGCTGCGCTTTCGGTCAACAATTTGTCAAATTTTGAGCCCGGGGTTAAGCACACGTGCTGTACGTGAAGGCACGTGCACACAAAATCCTTACGTCGATGCTTACTCAGACAACAGCCTATACCGGATTTTCATAAACCCCATGTTAGCATCATTTTGCTACACTTGTTCCTCGCCGCTCGACCAAAATGTTTTTTCAAGCCCCCTCGTAGCATAAATTTGAATAATAGCTGATGTGTATTTAAAATAAATATCGATAAAAATAGATGGGTTTATGAGCAAAAAATAAATGACGTTTTAAAGCGTCTTAAGAGATAAGGAACACGCACATCCTTTCAGTAACGGCACGCATCCATCTTAATCCCCGCTAATCCCTGAACCACATTTTTCTAAGAGTTAAAAAAGTCCGACTTACATATGTCGTTTCAAATTAATAATGACGTGTTAATCCGCAAACGCCCTCTAATAAACCCTCCTTCCCTGTTGGCACGAAACAAAAGTATAATTTATGACATCCTCTGCATTTAACATGAACCAAACGTTTTATGAGTATTTAAAAACGGCTGAAGCCGTTTCGGAAATCCTCAAATCCCATAAAATAACCAAAAACAGAATTCTGGCGGAAAACACATGTCAGGATCCCAACCTTGCCAAATGTCTAACAAGCTGGAATTTTAAAAGCCAAAGGCCATCTCTAATGGAATACATGCGTTATTGAGCGAGGGTTGATTTTAAAAACGTGAGAATGCCCGTCTAATTAATGAGCTTATAACTTGTGGAAAGGGTATCATCAATCAGATGATCGACAACATCTGACCAGTAACGAAATGAACTGACAGGACTCCAAAGTCCACTCACAGAGCGCTAAATTATGGGTACATACGTTCAACATGATTCAATGTTTGCTGTGTAACTCATACTCGAATTCCCGTCATTATCTGAGATGTAGCTACGTCGACTGGTTGGCAAACATGTTTTGTCAATTTGGCCGCATTGTTTGGCTTAGTTTATCGAAAAAGAGTCTAAAACTTTTAGCTTTATTTTGTAGCTGCGCACAGAATAATCGTGCAAGATTGAAACTCATCATGCGCGTGGTGCCGTATAAATCTGTATGGCCTCTCGAGGACCATAAAGCAACACTCAGCTTCCGTCATATTTACCCGGATTTAATTGTCTTCAGTTCCCGAGAAAAAACAAACATAGCGTAAATGAGGTCGTAATTAAAATTTATAAGGTGCCTAAAGTCTGTTCTACAAATAGAAACGGTAAAATAAGAACGAGGGTGTGTGTGTGAACCTAGGACGACAACGGCATTGCTGTGACCATCTTGTAATTTTGGTGTTATTTGCTGTTATTCCAAATATTTTGCTGACAGTTATAAGGATATACCTACTGCAGTCTACAAAATAATTCTGCAAAAACTATAGAAAAGAACAAATCTAAATGGATACACAGGGTGCCTCGAAATTGGGGAATTCCGAGTTTAGAGCGTTATAGAAAATCAATTCAGTAGTTCAAATAAAGAATTTAGGGTTTTCTAACAAATATACATTGGTTTGAAAGTGCACTTTGTATTTCTTTAAATGCAGGCTTAAAATTTCAGTGTTTATTATTATTTATGGTGTGGAAGAAATCGAGAATAATAATATAATGTAAAAACACTTTTTCGAAAAATAGCTTTTAGAGTATTTTTTAAAATATTTGTAATTTTTTTTTTTAATAAAACAGCAAATTATAAAATTTTAAGATTTTTTTACTTTAAAGTAAAGCTATTTTTTGAAGAATTGTTTGACATTATTATTCTCCACAATCATTTACATCACTGAGAGTTGAAAAAACCGCTATTTTCAAAGAGTGATTTTCAAACCAATGTATCTTTGCCTAAACTACTGGTGACCCAGAAGTGCATATAACTTTTTTGTTACTTGAAATATTGCCATGCCGTTTTCATTATCTGATAGATCGACTTAAAGACCACAAACTAAAAAAAGTTTTTTTCTTTAGTGAGATTGGATATCAGTGCAGTGGAAAAATTTTTTTTTTCTCTCATATAAGAGGTGTAAAGTGCCTGAGTTGTATACAGGCTGAAGAACTATAGATAAATTGTTTTAAATGGAACACCCTATATATTTGTGCAAAAGTAGATTCTATGCAAAAAAAATGAAAGCTTTCTAACAATATGCGGTTTGTATTACCATTTAGAAATATTTCTTAAAGTGTTTAAAAAAATTTCTTCTTTTTTTATTTTATTATTAATTATTAATGAGTAAAATTCATTTATGTATCAAGTAATAATTAAATTACTAATGTAATTGGTCACATTAGTACATATCAAAAAATAAATTACCATTTAACTTATCAGATTCTACGATAACAAATTTTCTTGTAATAAAATACTTTTTTTGAAAAATCTCAAAAAACATTTTAAATTTCTTAAGCAAAGGTTATCAAAAATGCTATCTACACGTCTAAAAAAATACATTATGATTTATTTGAAGAAAATGAGTTATTTAACTTTTTGCATTTTGGCACACCTGTACATTACTTGCGTGTTTCAATTAAAAGTCTACTATTTGCTAAAACTGCAAGGTATTCTGAGTTTTTCTGTGCCAAATTTGAAAAGATGAATAATTCCTAAACTAAAAGATATAATGGTTTATACAAGGTTACATTATTTTTTTGTGTAGAATCTAATTATGCAAAAATATATAAGGTGTTTTATTTAAGAAAGTATAACTTTGGTTCACAACAGCCTGTGTATAATAAAAATATTTTTAGTTTGTGTACTTTAAGTCGATCTATCGTATAATAAAAAGGCATGGCAATATTTTAAATAGCAAAAAAGTTATAGACCGCAAAAAAATCGCTATAGTAGGGTGCCATTTAAAAAAAATAATTGTTTTGAATAACTCAAAAACTAAAAGAAATTTCGAAAAAAAAATTTTTGATAAATGATCTCATTTTTAAAGTAGTTGATGATGTGCTAATTCGTTTTTTTTTGTAAGTTGCATAGTTTAGGCACAAAACGCTTGGTTCCATACTTTTGGCAAACGCTGGACTACTGAGAGAAGAGAGAAGAGCAGGTACAGGAACAACGCTAAAGAATAATCTGGAAGAATTCTAAACGAAACTAGAAAAGAATTTTGAAAAGACGCAGTATAGAATCTAATAGAAAATTTGCAGTACGTTTGCATCATTTCACTTACGTTATTTTTTGTGCAATAATTAGCCCGTTTGTCTTTTTACTTTTTAATTATGGTGATTAGTACCAAGCTCTTTTGAAAATATGCAAGTGGCACAGTTGTGAACACTGGCTGTGACCCAGTTGTGGGTCGTGTTCACGACAGTACATCAATATAAACAAATAGCACGTCCCGGTGCCGTTATTATTCGTGATTCTCGTTACCATGTTAAAACGGAAACAAACGATGTTTACAAATGTTCGAAATATGACTATGCACTATTCGGACCCTAAATTAAGCAGGATTTGCCGTCTAAATCTGACTGGTCATAAAATTAAATGCGTTTTTCCGGACAGCTGCAGGTTCGCGAAATAAAATAATTAATAAACATCAGCTAGAACCTTGTACCTGGCGATCCGTACCCACAATTTTTAATTCGATAATTGGGGTAAACGGGGTTTAATCGATAATCATTAGCCACAAATCAAAAAGTCAGCCAAAACTGTGGCTTTTGTAATTTAGATTATGTTTATACCGGGACAATTATCTACACTGTGAAATTTCCAGTTGCTTTCTTCCCAAGATCGGAGGATTCGGACGTGACGAAATCAATTTCCAGGTGCAACAGTGTAGAGTGCTGGCGCGGATATAAATTAACCTGAGGGCACAATAAGGGATACTCGCCATTTAATTAGCTAACTATCAGGTTGAATTTTGAAGGGTATTACATGCTCCCTACTTATTAAGGAATTATGGTTTTTAAATTTATGCCCTGTGTTTTAAATTCCTGTCAATATCTAAATTTATAGTTTCTGTCTGCCACAAGTGTTGTGGGTTTTGGTCGTGTCTTATGTCTGAGTCCTATTGGATGATTATTTTGAATTTTAAGTTGGTAGCTTGGAGAATTACCAAAGATTGCACGTCACGCCGACAGACCAATAAACCTAAGTGAAGGTTGAAATAACTATAGGTTTGGGATCATGGTTATTGGTTAGCTCTCAGAACGGCCGTTAAAAAATTTAAACAGATTACCGACTTTATAACCTACGATTATGGAACGATGCTGAAACTGGAGACTTTGGGAACAATCGTTCAAACCCCACATCAAAAAATATTTTAATTATGAAATCTTGAAATTCTTTCACAAGTGGCTGTTTTTAAGCAAATTGTTTAAGATATTAAAAATTCCTTTCTGTTCGTCTCGGACAGTACGCTGCATTCTCCAAACAACTTGTCACTGAGACGAGGACGACAATAGAACTTATTTCGGAGTCTGAATGAAATGCTACAGTGTTCGATATCTGGTGGCGACGTGTAATTTGGTGGCTTTCAGACGAAGCTGGGGGAGGCAAGAAAGTGGCTACTCCTAGTTGCAGTAGTGGCGGCGACTTAACAACTGGAATAAAATTATTACTTGCTTAACAACAATCTAACCAAACCTTACATTATTTCACATACCTAGGCAAAATAATACGGTAACAATGTGAAAGGGAAGCTTTCAATCGTTTATTTCACAGCCGATATCTTTGAAATCACTTAATGACAGATTACCAACTGCTAAAAAATCAGGAATGTTTCGCGCTGTATAATGAATAAGCATCTGCTTGTTTTTGCGCAAAATGCTCGAGGTTTCATATTTGGTCACAAGTAATGATGACAGTAAAACGGACCACACGGCAGCCGGGCAAATTGTTGAATTAAATTCAGTTCAAGTGTACTTGATTATCAAAATTCTCAACCGACTTTACAACTCTAATTTGGTAAAGCATGGGTTATCGTTGGTTTAATGGTCGGTTTAGAATTATAGTCCTTAAAACCGGGATTTAATTTCGAATATGGGGGCCTCGACGATGCGTTCCGTAAACAAATAGCCGGCGGTCTGCTGTAATGCGTGTTTCTTACAATTTTTTTACGATGTAATAATCATTCCCGGAGTTATTTTAAATGCTCCGTCATTTGTCAAAGTTAATTGGACGTGCTAATAAAAAGATGATGGAAAACCATCTTTGGTATTTTTTCCGTTGTTTCGTGAGGTCTGGACGGATGCAATAAACTACGAGGGGACAATGCTGATTGCGATTGGAACATCCAAACATTTCCATAAATCAAAATTAAATCCTAACTTACCGGGTGTATTAAAGAAATAACGACACCTTAACAGATGAAAGCTGTAAAAATAAATAAAGATTTATCCAATAGCCGATCATTGAACCGCGATTAAATCTCACTATTTATCACCTTGTAGGTGTTGTCTATGGCATATAATCATCCTGCTTAATCCCCGCTGATGCTTGAATTAATTCACTGGAAGACCACTCCACTCTCATAATTATAATATAAACTGCCATCAATCAAAATGCCTATGGGACATATTTCGACCTGTTTTATTTTAATAAGAAAGTCGTTAATAATTTTACAGGTGCATGCATGCATATTTATGATGAACATGCCCCGAAACTAGTCTCAAACCTCTGGCTGCATCTTGGAGGAATTTCTTTGTCACACCTAATGAGCCAAGACAAAAATCTGTCTCCGCTTAACGATACCCATTCATTGTCAACATCCATTTTTTGTGTAAATAAATGCCCACATTTGCATCAACTACTTCTCTTCTAAGAATGATCCAGCATTTTGCCACCCATGACTATACTCATAATCCAATAAACATTTTTCTGACACAATATCAAATATGAAGAAAATCCGTAACGGACGAGATGTTTTAATTAACATTATTAGCATATTTGATTTGCATAAGCCTCCCGAAGGTTGATTTTTTCAAATGATAGAAGCTTCTGCTTGAGTCAGGTCTAAATATAGTCTGAGATTTCTATCTCTATTATGCCAAAATTTTGCAGTCACGGAATTATTATTTCACAGCGGATACCGCAATTATCAGAAACCACTTTCGTTTTCATCTCGAGTGCTCGATATTACACTCATCGCGCTTCTCGTGACGGTTCGTCGTGAGATGTACCGAATATTCGACCTCATTGCGTGACTTTAGGGCCGTTCCAGCTCCATCCCAGCAACAATGTTAATTTGGCGCATTAGCATAATCAAAATTGAAAATGATTGTGACCTAAACCTTGACGATATTGACTAAGATATGTGCTTGCGGCGGTCACTTCTCAACTAACAACTTCCCTAATAACGCGTCGTCACGCGCCCGATTCACGAACTGTTAGTGACAATTTACCTTAACGAGCTTTGTTTACTACCAACAATTACGCTAAATATATGGCGGAGCTGTTAACGCGTATAGAATCAACGTAGCAATTTATGGATGTTATTTTATATTAAATGCTTGCATTGTTTGTAATTGCAACCCATGAGATTCGGCACCACGTCGAGGGAAAAATTTCGATCAACCCCAGGTTATGATTTAATTGGGCTAGAGGCGGTGCTTGACCTCTTGCCAGTATGATTACTGATACAATTCTACACGGTAATTGACGAGCATGTTTTCCCAGCATTCCATGTAATTCAATTACATTTAGATACAATCGGCGCACTTAACCTTATTCAAACATGACGTACTCGGTCCCTGCCTCCACCAATGCACCGTGCACAACAATTAAATCTTATTTAAACGAGGATCTTGCATCCATCGTGAGCACACCATCAACCGAAAGAAAAACTCGTGCAATTAGAGAATTTCAACCCAATACAGCACCCGAGTTCCGATGTTTCATGCGAATAATCACTATAATTAATGGTCTGACCTGAATGTGTGAAGGTTGAGCGCAACCCCGTATCTGTATCATTTGCCTGAGTGCATATTCTGGTATTGTTATCATCAAACCAACCCTCGGCGATGAAAAATAGCTAAAACGCTGGTAACACTCAATGTTTATTAGTTATTTACACTGAATAAATTTGTGTTAATTAAATGAGAAAACTTAATTAACAAAATGCGTAAACAAATGCGCACAGATGTTTTTCCCATAAATGTTTACAGTTGGCGATGACAAGACGATCGTAAGTATTGCAACAAATTAAGACATCGAGAACGAGCCCCAGATTTTAGAACTAATCACAACTGACATAAAAATTACGGACCGTGGAATTACTAATTTTAGTTTAAGACCTCACTAATGACTCCACACCAGGGTAAATTGTAAAAAACGTTGGTAGATAATCAACATTAAATAAATATAAATTAAAATTCAAACTTGACTGACAAATCGAGCAATTAGTTAGCCACACTGTCGGATTTTTTTCCGAACACCTGAACTACTGCAATGATTCCACCTGTATTAAGTGTCACAATGACTTGTTCCTTAAGCCCCATTCCGGGTGGTCCGAGGTATTAAAACACCTGCCACATTCGAGTAATATTTTATAGCGGCTGGGTTTCATGAAAATTCTAATTTGTTTTGAACAAGTCGCACTTTGCGAGTTAGAACTAGAAATAGGTTCACATTCCAGCCCATTGCCGGCTCTGAAACACACGTTAGAGCAGTCTAAACGAGAGCACTAAAACAGCACATGCTAGTGGCTAGTGCAAGTCCGACGAGACGGAAAACGAATCCTCTCATGCATTATGCAGATTTAGGATCGGTGTCTTGACCGCGACCTCTGATCCTAAACCGTATCCCTAAAGATATTATTCGCCGCAAATGTACATCTCCTGATTCACTTAGGATCGGATCGGTGCTATTTATCCATGTTAATCTAGCAATTATGCGGTTGGCTGTCTTAGGAAACTGCTGCTGTTTACCCGTAGTTTGACAGAACAGCCATCGGTAATGGGCAATTGGTGCACTTGCGGTCTTGGAGGACTCGAAACGGAAACTTCATGAATTTTGGACGAAGCCACCGCATCTACACATAACCCAGTCAGATTAGACAAAAATAAGGCGATCGTTGGAAACAATTCCTAGAGAGTTGGATTTTTTTTTAATTTCTTTTACACTTGATTAGACATATATCAACAGTCCCGGAAGGTGGGGGGCGAGCTTGGGGAGGGGGAGGGGGCTAAAGCGTTTTTTTTCTTATATCTTGGAAACGGTTACCCCTATCAATTTTTATCGTCTTATCAAAATTAAAGTTAATAAAATTTCCTACAAAATGGTTTAAGCCTTATTGTTGTAGGACTAACCGTAAGCGAGCTACTAGCTTTTGAAGTTTGATGTCTACATGACACTGTATAAGTAAACATATCATTTTATTTATATAGAAATAGTGTGTATAATGCGTCTCCCACTTAAGCTAATAGTGGAAAATAAGGGAGAAAAATACTTTCTTTCCACGGGCTCTTCCGTTGAAGACCACCATTCAGCATCAGAAGATGACCCAGAAAATATGATGAGAATAAACTGTTGGACTCAATGCACACAGTTTATTACAAGATTTATTTAAAACATTTATATTAAGTCATCTATTTATTAATATTTTACTGAATAAGACTGTAATTAGTTTTCAATGATTGAGACGAAGACGAAAATGCAGCATCTAAAGACGACTCTGAAGACTTCTGTGACCCCCATGTTCCCCCCTTTCTTCTCTAATGAAGTGTTAGACCCAACAAATTCAGTTTACTGACAGTTTTTCAAATCACAAAACATTCTCTTTTAAAGCACATTTTTTAAATAATTATTTTTTTCAGCTCTATAACTCGCTTATGGTTAGTACTACAAGAAAAATGACCATTTTGTAGGACATTTTATAAGCTTTAATTTTAGTAATAAGAGAAAAATTAATAAGAGTAACAGTTTCCGAGATATAAGCAAAAAAAAACAAAAAAAGACTGCTTTAACCTCTTCTCTGTCCTTGTGCTCGCCCCCCACTCTCGGGGACTTTTGATCTATGTCTACCCAAGTGTAAAGGAAGCTTTTAAAAAAACTCCAAATTTCTAGAAATTTTTTCCACCGATTTGTCTAATTTGACTGGGCTAACTAACACACAGTTGGAACAAAATTTTTGATCTCGAATTATTATTACGCAAATGTTGCAGAGGTGGCAGTTGCGCGTCGTAATAAACACTGTGTGATTAATTTCGATCGCACACTTGAAATAATTGGAGGGTCAGTCCCCCTGTACCAACCCTTTCTCCTAGAACTCGTTAAAACTAGTCGCAAGATTTGATTAGAGCAGGCGGAGAAATGCGTTCCATAAAACTTTTCCCCGTTTCCTGTTGAATTTTTGATCAAATTGTGTGCCAACTGCGCCATAATACGGGTCACCGTGCGGGACGTAAATTCAAGCAAATCCAATATACACAATCTGTCCGGATTCGCTGTTATATATGAACAAAACTTTATGCGAATTAAACTTTAATTAATGCAATATAGAACTATGTCGAGTTTCTATTGGTACAGTCGGGATCGTAAATTCGGTCCAGGAGCTGGGTCGTCAATATTGAGCCCCGACACCCATACAGAGACCCATCAATTAACACACTCGTACGGCTATGGCCTAATGAATCCTGTTAGCTCCAACGGCCACAGGTGCTGCCTATCGCACCATGTCCAGGCACAATCGATTATGCCACATGTGTTCATAACAACACGACGAAAAACGCTGATATTGTCAAATTAGTTCATTAATTAAACGCGGAGTAATTAGAGCGGCCAGTATTGAAATTAGCTGCAATTTGAAGGGGTGAGTCTTGGCGATTTGTTCTCCGAAAAATTTCACGCTGCGTCTGTTCAATGAATGTTCCCATAAATTTTCATTTGCTCAATTAACGCAAGGGATTAGTTAGTCCTAGACGGAGCTGTCGTGCGGTTAATAATATCCTCATTTATCGCCAAAGCGCCATATTCTTGTCAACCAGCTACAAACATCGTTGTAGAAAGAGAAACATGTGCGTGAGCTCCTTTCCCGAATCAGAAAACAGAGAGTTGGTGACATCTTAATTAATATTCCGGGAGTTCTAGACTGTTATCTTTGTCTGCTGCCATCAGGAATCCGACAGATCCAAGCTGAATAAATTGTGGAAACTGCGATACCGTCATTATTTACAAAGTTTTCCTCCAAACAGATCGAACGTTAATTTGTAGGATGTCTAACGGCGTGTAACGTAATAATCGAAATTGTTGTTGATGAGGTTTAGCCAACCGACGTAATTACACGTCAGTGTATGCAACTGCAATCAAGTCGAAGCTATTAGAAAATGCCATCTGAGCAAGGTATCCCTATTTCGCATAAAAATTCATGAAAGTCATACACTTTATATCTCCATCAGACTGGGGGATCGATCCGCCTCGAATAATTTAAATTAAGCAGGGCAATAAATTACACACTAGTTAATTAAGATGTTAATGTAAAAAGTACACATACACACACTACCAGGTGATTTAGTACACTGTTGAAACGACTATTAAATAGAACAGCGGTTGCAATTTTAGGTGCCACAATTGAGTTATGCGATGCCGTTTTGCTTGATTTATTCTTCGTGGGAAATTGTTTTAATTAAAGTGCACTCCACGCTAAATTGTTTTTATTCATTCAAAATTCGTTTACTCAACTATTTCCAACTCCCAACTTGGTGTGACTACGAGCCATGCTTCTCGCAACGTGCTTCCGATGCTTTTATAAACTTTTTTGCCTTAACATAATCACTAAAGACGAATTTCAAAGCCTCCAAGATCACAGACTAAAAGTATAGCACACCCATTTTACCAAAAATTATTGTCAAAGTCCGAATTTGAAGTCTAATAAAGTGTATTTTTAAAAACTTTTATTTAACTCACTCTGTTATCTGTCTGTCTGTTTTAATATTTTCGAAGGGAAATTTGAAAGGGTTCCAGTTGTCCCAATGAATTGATATTTTGCATACTTACTTAATTTACGAGACAATGCAATACTATGTAGTTAAATACTCCTTAAAGGGGTTAAATGGGATATATATATTCGACATAGACAGTATGTTGGTTATTTAGACGTCACGGTAGATGCACAGTGTAATAAAAAGCGCACAGTTCACTCACTTAATATAGAAATATATTAATGTCTAATCATTTGTTAAAAGCTTTTATTTAACTTGCGCTGTTGTCTGTCTGTCTGTTTCATATTTTCCGAGCCAAATTTTAGATGGTTTATGTAGCCTAAATGAATTGAAATTTGACTATTTACGTAATAAACATAATTTTTGTTCAAATTGTAACCAGGTCTGCACTACATTCGATTGTTCTTCACATGAGGTCCTTATTAAACAGGGGACGACATGGGGCAATTACTGCTTTCCTTTCACTTATACTGGATTCTGTCGTCACCACTCATAAGTCAAACCGATGCATATTATTGTGTGGGAAGATTTTAATGTTTTAGGAACACTTTTTAATCAAAAATTAAATCGTTTTTCATTTTTAATGTATTTGAAATTTGAAATTGAAACAAAAAACGCTATAACCATGAAAAACTGCACAAAAAAAGTCAAAGTTATTTGCCACCGCATACTTTTAAAATGATTTTATCTAATGTAACCAATTAACACGCAAAATTTCTAAATAAAAAATAAAAAAAGCTTATTTAAAAAATGCACTAAAATATAAAAAATAATGTTTTTCAATCACAGGAGAATATTTTTTCTCACAGGTTCCAATTCTAAAATTTTTTAAAGTTTGGGAGCTGTCAACTGAACAAAGTAACCCTGTAATACCGTAGTACTATAACTCCAAAAACTTTTATAAATTTTTGAATTTTAACCTGTAAGGAAAAATATTCTCATGCCATTGGAAAACATTAATTTTATTTTTTAGTGCATTTTTTAAATAAAAGCTTTTTTTTTAAAATACATTTTTTATACAATGTGTTCAAAAATAGTTTTTCATCAAATCGGCGATGGAATTCAAATTCAATGTGCCGCCTCGTCCAAATAACTATCCTAGTTTCTCTGTCAAATCTTTGAATTAGCTTTTTATTCACTTTTTTGCATTTTTCGGCAAAGTTGTTTCAAGTGGAAGTTTCTGTCTTGAATTGCGTTTTATATTTCCGTGATTTTTGTTGTTCTGTATATTTTCGTTTTTAGATTCTAAAAGTCCTTTTCATTTTTTTGACGACTATGTCACTTTGACGGCTTCACAATTTGAATTAAGCGGCACACTGCGTTCAAATTTCATAGGTGACTTGATGAACAACCATTCATTATTTTATATTTATTTACTACTTCAGTCATTTTCGTTCGGTGTTTTATCAAAGTTTAGCTTCGTGTTAGCTGTTGAAAACACCGACAGTGATTCTTGGCCGGCGTCAAGCTTGTGACACTTTATTTATAATTTAGTAATTTGCATGACAGTGTCTGATAATTATTATGTATTAGAGAGGCCTTGGCCCGCGACCTGTGCTTGTTGAAGCTTGATTAATAGACTTGTGGAATCCAGTTTTACTGTAATATGAGCTTTATACATCATCGGCTTAGAATGTCACGTACTTAAACGCTATATTACACTTGACACCAATGTCTTAGTAATTTGTCTTTTAACTATATGAATTCGGTGGATTTGCATTTTCGTTCGTCGTGATTTATGTAAAGTTGATGTTTGTAAAAATGCAAATAAACCATTAATCAAAGCCAATTTCACGCATTTATTGCCATAACTAAAATTTAATGTTGGCTGAATATGGACATGTGAAATTTTTTCAGGTGGTGTGTCAATAATAAAGCGCTGATGCCAACCACAGTGAAATGGAATCGCACAAAGCTTTGTTTATAGGGCACGCAGGGCTGCACTTAATAATGGAGGGTGTTAATTTACAGAACCGTAATCAAATGTGTAAACATCTGTTTTGACAGCTTTACGGCTAGAACCGATTGCTCCTGTAATAACATTTACGATAAGGTTACTGGCGAAATGCTAGGCGTTGCGAATTATCCAATTTGAGTGATTTTCGAAAACTGTGTAAGAAAGGACGCCCTTGATGCGCGTGGGCGTATCAAATACCTTTATTACGTTGAATTTCACGGTTAAGCCGTAATTTATGGCTTTTGGTCAGTAAGAGACGTTGAAACAAATTAACCTCCATGATTCAAGTCTTTGTAATTAGTCTTGTCCATTCGGTTACGGTGGACGATGCTTTACACAAGTTCTCCGCTTGGCCAGGATTAAAAGTCGGAGAGCCGGGCAATTCCACTTTTTTTGTACCAAAAATCCCACTTAGTGAGTATTGTTGGATCGTTATAAGAATCGTCGAATTAATAAATAAAAGCTCTATGGATTATTGATTGTTTGACATCACTCGTCTCGCCATGTAATGCTAGTTGCTTGTAATTATGATAAACCGTGGGTTAATCTTGAGTGGCATGCAGAACTAGTGATGATTTTTGTAATCGGAGTGCGTATTGTGAAGGTGGGCAGATTTATGTCAGATTACCGCAAGCTTTAAAATTAACCCTGACCTGACCCGAGGCCTCTATTCATTGGTCGAGTAAAAATCGGTAATAAAAGGTAAATAAATCGCACAACGTTGAGGAAAAAAGGTACATTGCTGAAGCGCGAATTCGAGACAATGCACCATATTTTAGATATAGTGGAGGTGTCCAAATTAATTACATGCATTAAGCTTAATGGCCAGACAGTGTGTTAGTAACACCAGTACTGCAGCCGATATTATCGCAGTGGAGGTGATTTAAAACAACGACGTACATGGTCAAGGCATTCTCGCACTGTTATCACTTAAATTATTTAACCATTCGAACCACTTAACATTCACCCACACGGTGGCCATTTTCTCCACCCAGATTTACATTATTCCCGGCTCACAATTCGGAAAATTTCGCCAGTAACGAGTCGCTTAATTCTGACAAAGTAACAAGTGTAATTGCATTCCGACAGTTGTCGAGGGGTGGCACAAGACCGACAACGATTTGTAAAACGCTCCGCAAATATTTGACTCAATGTATGACCACCATTCGGAACATAAACACGGCCTTTGAACGATTTTAATTGTAATTCCATCATTTTCGAGCGCTTCATATTCTCCATCGAATTATTGCAACACAAAGAAACTCCATTTCATACAATCCTGACATGCTTTTGTCAATGTAATTTTACTCTTCATTTGGCCGAAATTGGTGTCTGATTTTTCTGTTCGTAAAAATAGTTTGCCCGCAAGCAAATGAAGGTTACTTTGAATAATGCACAGCGAGCTAATTCTGTTTCTGTGTAAAAATGCAGCCATTTGATTGTTTTGACTCGTTATAAGTTTAAATCCCGCTCGGATACGAACGTTGCTTAAAGTTATCTGAAGAATGGATTAACAGTTTTCAAGTACACGAATCGTTTATAAGAGTAGCACAACTTTGAGAACAAAAGTACAAGTTATGAAGTTTCCATAAGCTCGCAGCTACTTGAAAAATAATAAAACAGGTCTCTGGGCCCTATTGTATTGTTTCTATATCGAAACAAATTCGCCACTAGTCGATTTCCCAGGAGTAACTTAATTATTTAAATGTAAATTTCTCTCATATGAGAAGGTAATCGATTTAGTTCAAGTTTTTGGATTGTGCATGTTTACTTCCGCGAGCATCGTTCAATTAATTCCATCATGATGGTCCTAAGAGAATTTCCCGAATCCATAAAAAATTAAAAAGGCGTCTGGAAAAGCTTTGTGAATATTGCATTCGCTTGCCGCAAAATGCGAAAAATCGAGCAGACGTGATTCAGGCAACAGATATTTCTATTTGGTTAATTCGTGGCTTCGCCGGCAGGGACGGGGGATCATATAAATGCGTAATTTCGTGCCAAAAGGTTTTGATGTATATGTTTAGTTATAATTGCCGGAGTGGCCTATAAAATTTATAGCATGGCCGCAGACTCATAAATTTTATTACCAGACAAGAAGACTTTGCAATAATGCTTCCACTTTTAATCTTGTAAACATTTGATTAAAAATATGACATGAAATATTGCCTCTAATTGGGACTAATTAAATGTATGATGGTTTTTTGGAAACTGCGCCAAAATCCCATTATCCTCCCACGTATAATCCCAATTGGTTCATGCTCCAGGGCGGGCATATGCTATTTTCGTCAACCAGACGACTTACTTCGAACCCCAACCCCCTGCCATTTATAAATGCGGACATAAAACTTAAAACCCGGTGTCACTTTTTGAAAATGGAACGACCAAAGTTATTTATTTAGCGCAGTTTAATGCTTTGTCCAATCAAGTCCCGGTCTTCATGGACCTATAAAACCGAATTGTACTCGGCCTCCAACAACTGAGCTTTCAGCAGGAGTAAATTGTAAGCATAATACATGTTATCACATGCAGAGTGTCGCGTCGCCGTAATTTCACCACCCATTTACCCGGAATGAGACAAAAAATTGGGTTAATTCCCACTCTTTTAGTTTAGTGACAGCACCGACCTATTGTCCACCAGATTACAATGCATATTGCATTACGTCTAATGTGAAAAATTAAAAATTCGTTCTGATGCTGCAATTTCCCGGCTCGTATTAATCGCGAGATCCGGTCGCTTTAATAGCACAATAAAAGCACGTGTCCGGCTGTGTTGGCACTCTTGTGCAACGTATGCAAGCGGACTTGTTAAGTGGCAATATGTACGCTAAACAATACGGGATGAATGTGTATTGTACTCAAGAAACGAGAGGAGGCAATATTGTACGCATATTGTCCCGGCATTGTCATTACATGAGCACTCTACACCGTTTTCATTCGATATCTCGCGCGCTATTGTCTCTGATGAAAAACATTAACAGCTCCGGAAAGCGAGGCCTTAGACGCGTAGCTATTTTGTAAAACAACTGGTCATTCATTTTTTCCATTAAACGGTATTAAACAAATTACACGGAGGTATTCGGCTCCATTTCTCATCTCCTTGTGTTGTTGCTAGTTTTCTTGTCTACACCAATACCTCTTCTTATAGATCTGGTCGGTAAATTTCGAGTTGACGCATACATTTTCCCATTAATTGGGTTATTAGCATGATTGAACAAAACAGAACCGTAGAGAGAAGGGAATTACAAACAAGCCAGCCCGATTAAATAAGCCAGCTTCGATCATAACTCATGAATCATACAAGCATTTCGATGCACCGTCACAAAGGGAATGCAGTTTTGATCAGAGAATTCAATATTGACTTTGGGTCCGGTTAATGTTAACAACATCAAAACTGGCTGATTTGTGGGTCAGTTGAGACTTTTAATGCCCCCTGGATATTACATGTAACCCTCTAATTGATCTGATGGCTATTGATGGGTCATCAAGGATTCAGAGGACGTAACGACCACTGCATCCTTTGAAAGTTGCGTTTACTACACAGCTATTTATATTCAACGGTAGTAGCTGTCTTAGAAATTAGATGGTACAAAGAATATTTTTCCGAGTTTTTTATGTAGAAAGCCGCATGAGTTATAATTATCAAGATACCGGGGTAAATATTTATAGGGGCCGATATATCGTGGGTCGCCCAGCGCACTTTCTTACGTTTTAATTATTTTCGAGCTTGCTGAAATTTATGTGGCATCGATTATTGACTCGAGTATAAAGTAGAGAGCAAGTATTTCCGGGGCAATTTTTCCGTTTTATTTCCTAGCTGTCGCCTGTGGCTCTGATAAGAAATGAAACATCGAATTCCTGCACCGACCCTTCCTTGAAGTAGGTCGCCTATAGGCTGCGCCCACCTTTGAAACGGTTTAAAAACATCTCTAGCAATTTTCAGATTGGTTTTCTTGCAACCAGTTTGTCAAAAGTGATATTAAGAAGGGGTTTCAAGTTAACAGCTTTCCATTAAAATCACGAAAACGTTTTAATTATAAAGAAACAATTGGCGGCGCGGGCCCAAAATTATTGTTATCGCACATGGCCATGCCCGCCTTATAACTTTCAGCTCTCTCTCAATGAATGCTAATATAATTTTAAATTAAACGCTTCGAGCTATAAAACTCCGACAAAATGCTTACACTTTCGTTATTTAAGGCAATTCTGAAGCATTCCGACAACGTCGACACTTTCTAAAACTTTAATTAAGAATTAATGTTTTTCGTTAAACTGCCGACAATGCGAGGTATCGGTTTGGGTTTAGGCCTAACAACGCCTTCAACAGCCAAATTTCGATTTAATTAAATCAAACGGAGTTAATTCTTTGACAATTTTCTTCTTCATCAAAGAAATTGTGCAGCAAAAAATTCGTATCCAATTCAGGGGATGAGAATAATGCGATAACCCATTCATTCTTATTGGAATATGGAAACAAAGCATTTCAGCCGCATCCCGTCGTTTACAATAGCTCTTGTCGGTGTTTACACAAACCGGGAGAACATTTGCAAATGCGATAGTCAAGAGCCGTCATTTTAATAAATTTACTAAACGAAAAATAATTGCCCACCAAAGTGTGAAAACTAATTTTCAGTCTCTAGTCAGACGTGACGACGTCTTTAAAGAATTTTGATCTTAATTAAGCAAATATTTATTTTAATTAAAGGTAAAATATCTGCCGAATGGCCAAATTAGTTTTTATTGGCGAGAACCGGACACGAGTTTTTTCTACTCAAAAACACAAAAAATGTGTCAGGTCCAGTCGTTAATTTCTGACCGGCATATTAAAAGTCTAGGTTTGTAATATGAAAATATCCGTCAAGTTGCTTTTGAAAAATCCGTGTTTAATTATACCATTGTCTCAAGGTTTTACATTAACGACCACACAAACACATTTTTTATAGTTGCCGCTTCTCCGAATTAATTAATACAAATTAAATTTAAGGTAGATGATTCAAGAGCGAGACGAACGTTTCGGTTAATTATCTTTGAATTGAAGACTTGGATAGTTTTGAGTGGAGAAATTTTGCACGATTGCACTGATAACAAAGATATTTGGCTTCTGGCGACACACCAATTTTTCTCACGATTTTCGCCGGAAATGTTCCACAAAGCGCTAGAAGGGGACCTACGTTGTACTTTCACACATACGCTCATTTGTCACTGACTACGCATATTTGGCAAAGCGAAAAAATCGCACTTGTAATTTCGCAATTTCATGGTAATCTGCACAGAATTAAAGATTCTGTACAGACGGATGCAAGAGACAAGCCGCTCCTGTTGTAGCGTTAAAAAATATTCCTCATAATAATTTGCCGCTCGTTTTGGAATTGTGTGGAATATTTTACGTGGATTTGAGATGCTAAATTTGTTTGTTATTTTGAAACGTCGTGACTAACTATTAATTCGTTTATGATTGCTGAAGGTTACAAATTCGTAGGAGCACCAATCGGGGCTCAGATTACCTGTTACGATTTACATTTAAATTGGAATATTTGGCCGAGGCTCTTTCCGTTTCAGCTTCGTCCGAGGATGTTAATAATGCTTGAATCGATTTATTGTCATTTCACGCCTGAAAACTGTTTAGTTTTAATTAATCCGTCGCATCTGAAATTCTTTTCGCACACTTGAAGAGAAAAATTAACACGGCCTTGCAAAATGATAAAAATTAAGCAGTCGGTGCACGTACGTCTTTTATTAAAGCGGACAGTGGATGTCCCGAAGGCACGGCTGTCATCTCAGACTATGAAATTATTCTTGCGCTTGGCTGGACTCTAAAAGAATTTGCGAATTAAAACACAATGAATAAAACGATGCAAAAACTCATTTCGGTGGAGTCTCACTCGGAACTTACTCTTCCGTGCCAAATTCTGAACGGGCGTGACGTTCTCAACAGAACTCTACGATTCACGTATTCGTTGTTTATTTATTCACCCTTAGAGGGAAAATAATTAAATTCGTTTGAAATGCACCTACTGTACAGAGGTAAATCTGACGTGTACATAACATGAATGTCGGCGTAAATCAAGAGAGTTTCTAGTTTTATTACAGCGCCAGACGCTGAAACAATAAGGGAGTGATAAAGTCAAAACGTCTACCTGCACCTGAACTTCACCATTTTACTAATAAGTGCCGTATCTAACATCCGGGAGCGGGATCTCTCGTTATGGGATAAATGAAGCGTCGCAAGAATTTAGAAGATGCTTATAAGTTGCTGGAACTGCGACATCCACAACTCAATTTGAATCCCACGCGAGGAAATTCTATTATCCTTAATGGTTTCATTACAACACTTTCTTACAACGGACGAAATTCTTTGTCTTAGTCAAATATACTCTATCAACTGATACGAAAATACCTCGGGGTGCCCAATAATTAGCATTGAATAAAACAATGACAGCGCAATTAATTTAAGTTTATGATTATTTGAGTAGGTTCTATTATTTGGAGCCCATCTTTGCACAAGACAATTAAACGCTGACCTGGATAAAACACCTAGTGTGTGCAGTAATTACTAAATCTACATTACGCTGCCGATAAATGGGTGAAAGTGAGATATCACGTTACATACACCATGCACTAAAGCCATTAAGTTGATTGTTAAATTGCTTTTCGACCCAGGTATTTACTTAGTCTGAAAGGTGCCGATGCGCATATCCTACGTGCATAAAAAATGCTCGTAATTAGTTCATTGAGGGTATATCGTGTCGGGGAATCCAATTTTCTTGTATCTTTTTTATTGACTTGAACCGTTATATTTTTAGTTACTTGCTTGCGTAACGTTAATTTTAATGTATCCTTTCAAATTAGTCTCGATTGGTTAAGTAAACTTACACTTATCTGTAATCAGCAATCACAGGAAGCAGGAACTCAATTATGTAACCACTTCGCAATGGTCCAATAAATGCAGGAGACAGCTAATTAATCAGAAAAATTAATTACACGAATAGGAACGGTCAAGGAAAAGATTGCGTGTAATTGTGACAAATTGTCGTAGTTTCACTCCGTTTACAGCACGTATTAACTAATGATCCCATTTTAATTAACCTAAAATTATCGTCTCGGGGCTATTTCAAAATTGCCAACACAATGTCTCATTCTTGGCTTAATTTGTCCCAAGAACAATAAGCAAACTAGCCCGATTGTTGCCCGGATTTGGTGTCGGTTTCTTTGGACAAAGAATGTGGTGTGATTAGGCTTTTAACCATTTACAAAGCGTAAATGCAGGCGTAATTAAACCTTATTGACAATAAACGAGAAACTTGTTCCATTGATTTGACAAGACACAATCGGCGATAGATCAGAATTGGGTTAGAGCGAAGGAATTTCCTTTTTGTTGTCACTGGTATAGAAAGTGAATGTTTTAGGTATAGAGCGGTCACAAGAGATTATTAAATTGTGTAATAACTCCACAGTCAGCCCACCTTATTTATTGTCGAATAATAACAAGTATAATGACATTGTGATATTTGGAATTATTACGTTGATACCATTACCAGTTGGATTTCTACACCAATGACTTCACACAATGGCTCTGAAATATTTCAACGCGTCGTGCACAAAAAATGTATTCTATTTTATTCCGATTAATTAATATTGCCAGACACACAAAAATATCATTT
The DNA here is from genome assembly GCF_031307605.1 of Tribolium castaneum. NCBI lineage: Eukaryota > Metazoa > Arthropoda > Insecta > Coleoptera > Tenebrionidae > Tribolium > Tribolium castaneum. The sequence continues at coordinate 11,025,862 of NC_087397.1, forward strand.
TCAATACAATAGATTAATCCAGAATCAATTCCATTTTACCCGACTCAGATAATACATAAAACCAGGAGGCAAAAACACTGGACGTCTTTTATTTTTCCTGCTTCGCTAGTAGATAACATTTTAAGACGATGTTCTTTTCTTACTAAATCAATTAACTGTCACAGACTCAGCTTTATTCTCTTTCTCTGTGGTTGTAGATCTGGCATAATAGGGTCTGAAAAACCGCAACCGTTTAGAAAATTGATTATGTACGGACGGTTCTGGTAATTCCAGTGTTCTACACCTATCGTAACTTATGAAACAGGTGACATTTATTATAATAAGCTATAAAGCGGCTGGTCTGCGAATGTAGATTAAAACCACTTTTAAACGTATCAAAATAATTACTAGTTTAGCACCAGACTGACGCAACAATTGGATTACTAATTTACAGCTCCAGACCTCATCTGAAAACAAATACCAGCATTCATAAACTCAGCCTTAAATTGGAATTCTCCTGGGAATTGTAATTAATTATTTTTCAATTTTTAATTCTATTGACATTAATGACCAGGAAGTCAGGCTTTGTGTAAATATCAATGTCACCTAACGGCGAATTTAAAATTTTAGGTCAATGCGTCTGCACGATTTTTGACATTTCAATTATTTTAAGTTTAACAAAACAACTTGTTCAAACAATAGAAGACTTTAAGGACACCAACACACCTTGACGCGTTCAAAAGATATAATTGCTTTTTAGCACAATGGATTTCTTACGAAAGCACAAAAAATGTAACACATATAGAGTGAATAATGGAATATTTTAACCTTATCTCACAATCGGTAGATCAGCGGTTTCAAAACTATGACTTTGGGGCAATTAAAAAGGAATTAGTAAACGTCTCGAGTTGTTAATAATGATTCCTCGAAGAAACGTTTGATAGTAATTGCTGTGTTCGTTTATTTTTAGCGATTTAATTAAACGAAGAGTTTTCCGCGTTCGCTTATAAAGAAGGAAATTACGTTTTTATGAATCTTTATGAAATTTTGGGCAAATGAAGCTTTTTATTTATCGAGTTTATTAAAAATTTCTCAAAAGCAAGTCGCGACTTTCTATAATTTTATTCCGTTCGTTGGAAATTAAAATTGTTGGCAAGTCACTAAAGCCTAATCACGAAGCTTCCAACTTTCCCTAATCAGTTAGAACTGATGACAGATAACCTATCCACCATCACAATCGGAATCTACCCTCCGATGATGCAAACGGCCAAGTTAAAGTCACGAGGAACGCTCGCTATTGTTCTCGCTCCAGATGTAAATCAAAACACATCAAAAGTCAATTTGGAAATGTCAAAGCTGGGATTTCAATAGACAAATGATGCAATAATTGGCATGATCGTGATATGAACGATCCTGGTGTCTAGCATTTTATTCACACACGAATCAATGAGTTATTGAAATTCCGGGCTCGGACTCGAAACTTTCAAGAAGATTATCGCATTGTTGTAACCTAATTATTATCCCGCTAATTATTCTCATGCGAGGGAACGTGCGAGAAATACTCTCATTATCTCGGCACTTTTACTTACAGGTGAAAAATACCAACAATCACCTGCTCACAGCACAACAAAGATTTCTCTCGTTAGAGAAAAAATAAAATAGAACTTTTCTCATTTGGGTGCAGCAAAAATCTCACAACAAACCCATCGTGACATAGTTTTGGAATGTTGCAACACAATGGCTCATCTCAACAAAAATCGTGACCAAAGCGTGATCTCCCGACCGAGGGAATTAAAATTTTATGAGGGTGCTTAGCGGGCGGAATTAATCGGGACATCGTGTCCAAGTCAGTTGAATAATTTCCTTTTGGGGCAAATATCGGCATTCGGAGAATATCGAATGTCATCGACAAAGGACTTATTACTGACAATGAGGAGGCATCAGCGAATTCGTTACCAATTCGACCTTACTACAATAGTGAAAGTCGAGCACATGAGACCACAAACTCTAACCGGTTAGACCACAAATGCCAGATCTTCTACTGTAACAATTGGCTCTATTTACAATTGAAATTCCTCCACGTCGTTAATATTCATCGTCTTGGATGCGTTCGAAAAAAGCGATGTGTCGTTTAATTGCGATAATTTAAACCGAAAATCGTTTAATTGTTTATTAGAAAGACCGTCAGTGTCGCGATTGGGTTAACTGATTTAAATGTTTATTTGGGACTCAATCTAATCGATTTCGTTTCGGTTTTTATGTTGATTTATACGGCTTGTCTCTCGTTTTTAAATATGTTTAAATCGTTTGTTTACTGCATTTACATGGAATTAAATTAAAATTAGTCGGACTGGTTTGGCCTTATTTGAATATGTACCGGGTGGTCTAAATTAATATATGCAAGCGATGATGGAGGCGTCAACTCTTTTTCACAAAAACTGCACGTAGGAGAAATTCTAATTGATGAGGCGCTTGGTTTATCGGAATACTAAAGACTACCAAAACACTGGAAATACAAGCTCTGTGCTTCTGTTATTGGTTTTGTGCACATTACAAGCAATTACAATAATAATTAGCACCGCCTCGTTACATAATCCCAACAGCAGTAACAAATGGGTTAGGCGGCATTTATTAAAGAAATCGGCTGCCTACTCAAAACTAGAGCACTTGATCATAATGAGTCATTACTACAAGTGGTCAACTCTTGACTTTTATGAATACTTGGATCTGAAAATATAAATTATAGCACTTTTTGCCTTTGTTATGTATACGATCATATATCACTTACATGATATATAACTGCTTCTGCGGGTAATAGAAACAATCGCAATAAATTCTCCGCAGCTTATCTACATGAAAGGAAGTACAACTTTTTTAAAGACCGTTTCGTGTCTTTATCCAAGATTTGGGCTTAGTTTTGCAATAATACAACCAGGTTTATTCCCGTGGGCGATGCAACAAAACTGTTATTACGTTCTGCTGTCATAATATGATATTGTAATAATGAAGTTATTATTGTGTTTAATTAAATTTAAAAATTAAATTGTAAAATAGAGGAAATGTACAAAGCGAAATAAATAAATAAACACCACCTAACCGGTAATTTGTGTCATTAATACTTTGCATCTTTTATTTACCGAACGATGCTTTTGCACGAAATAACCATTAACATTAATAATGAGCGACCTTGCTATTAAAGATTTTAATTGATTAGCAATATTAATGTGCTGCCAAGTTACAATTCTTTCGATATTTCGAACAATTTGTTATTCTAATCTTGCTCCAAATAGATGCTATTAGCTGATAACAATAAAATAAATCAATAATCCTCTACCATTATCAGTTTTTAAATAAAATATAACGCTATTATTGACAAGTCAATATTTTTTAATGACCACTACGATTGTATAACCTGTCGCACCGATTAGATAACCTCAAGTATAATATGCGTCCACTTTCGATTTTTCAACTTTCGCCGTGTTGATTATAATTAATCGCTTTTAGGCGAGGTGAACCAATTCTCAAATTAGGAAGGCTGAAGTAAAAATTTTCGCCTCGTGATGATTTTGACGTGGCGCAGTGCCTTTATCTTAGATCTCCACATTTGCCTTCTCCGACCTGAGTGATTAGTAAACCAAATACGGCAATCCCGTAATAATGATGCCACTTGAAAGTAATATGCTTACAGTAATCTTAAATCATCAAAATGAAACAACCTGCCGTGTGCATATGACGAGGGTCCGCATTAATAACAGGCGATACCATCTCACTTCCTACCGCCAGGACGGTTATGAAACAATAAACAACCAAACAGTGTATTACTATATTAGTGGCAGTGGTCCGGCAGCTAAGGACCCGCTCGTTTCCAGGATGAAATTTGAATGTGCTAGTTGTGTGTTGATCCAGTCGAGTACTGGCCACCGCACATGTTTAAAATGATTAAAAAATAATAATAAAAAACACAAGAACTAATTTCATTTGATGTGTACCTGTTGAAAATAAAATAGTAGGGTTTCGGGACCGAGGGTGACTATGCAAATTGAGGTGGAAGGATAATGAATTAATCAAGTTTTGTTGTTTTATCATGTTATATGCGGATACGTTTTGATATGTCGTTATTAAAGCTTCGGGGGATTTGAATTTGATTATATTTAACGTTTTAACCCTGGCTTTAGTTGCAGTGTGCAAAATATAAAGTTATTAAAGCATACGGTTTCATAACACGCTAATGGGAATATATTGGGAATGTTGAAAATTCTAGATGAAGTTTACTATAATTAATCTGATACAAGCCAAGTTTCAAACTATAATTATATTCAGAAATTGTTTATGCATTATAAGTTTCTTCAGATTATTGCATTATATACGCCATGGCCCTTATCTTGCTAAAATGCCGCTCTAATCATATTAGACATGACGAAAATATCAGCGGATACATTAGCGTTTCTTTGCTTTTATTAAACGACAAAGACTCTTGAAATACCATTTTGTGGTGGCAAGAACACTCTATCTATTATACATCAAGTCGTACACAAGAATTGCAAATTTATTCCGCTCAGAAAGTTGTACATAATGCAGGCTGTTGTTATACACCTAATTACATTTATGTTTGCAGTTTTTCGGCCAACTACACGAGCGTACATTTGCGCAAATATTTTGTTATTGTTAACTATGGTTAATTAATCAACTCGCTAGTTTCGGAACAATAATACAACTGCAGACTTTCTCGTAATGATTTTTTCCTCGAATCGTTTTAAATGCATTTATATTTCAACCATTCCATTTTAACGAACGGGACAATTTGCAAAAATTTTTTGATTTTATTTTCTATTTTTACGAACAGTATCAGTAGAAATGATTTTTTTATAGGAACCTAGTACCATTCAAATTATTCGCAATCTACAGTTAGACCCACATTTTTAAAATTTGAAATACGGACAAGAAAATGAAATAAAAACTGATGACGGACGGGACATAAAAAAGATCTCACTTTTTTATCGTTGAATAAAGGAGTTCAAAAAAATGTGCTTTTAGAAAAAAACTTTTATTTAAAAGATGCACTAGAAAGTAAAAAATTATGTTTTTATATCAGAGGAGAATATAAAGCTTTGGAAACTGCTCAATTTAAGGAAGTAATTCTGTAACGCCGTATTGTTATGACTTATTCCCAAAGCTTTTATAAATTTTAAAATTCTCATTTGTAAGCAAAAATGTTCTTCTCCCGGTTTTTTTTTACTTTTTAGTCCATCTTTTAAATAAAAGCATTTTTCTAAAGAAAACATGTTTTATTTATTTTTTTTTGTTTATTGCTTTGTGGTCTTTACTTATTCCGAACGTCTTTTTCTCTGGGATTTAGTTTCGCCGTTTTATTTAACACCATGATTTTACTGATTTGTGGTATGTGATAGAATTATAGAAAACACATCCTAACCTCTGTTCTGTGTCTATACCCTATCGTCCAAGATAAATAAATTTAAGAAAAATAGCGACATTTTTTTGTAACGAAACGTAATGAAGATGATTAGGTATTAATATATTTTCCAATGACCAACATACCGTTAATGTTGGTATAAGTTACAGTATGTACACATCGAAAAACTATTTGTAAACATTACCTTCAAAAAACTTCAAAACTCTATATAACTCCATTAGGGGATATTTAACCACATAGGATTGCATTGTCACGTAGATTAAGTATGCAAAATTTTAATTCATTGGCACAGCGGGAACCCTTTCAAATTTGTCTCCACAAATATGAAACAGACATACAGACAACAAAGCAAGTTAAATAAAAGTTTTTCAAAATCGTGTTAAAACTATGTTAATTTAAAAGGCACTAATTCCAGCAACTATTTTTAAAGAAAAAGATAGAACCTGTTGAAGCTTTTAAAACCACAAAGCCGAAAAATAAGGTAATGTGCAACGACTTTTAATTAATTTACTTTTTGTTTGCACATCACGGACGAAACAAAAAATTGTTTTGTGTGGAAATAGCTTTAAAAAAATATTTGGATAGGTTTTAATTATTAAAGACTCTGATAATAGTAAAATTAGATAGTGAAAATTTAAAATTCTTGGTTTTGTATTACAACGTATGAAATAAGAATAACATTTTTTGTTTGCGATAACGGACGTGACATCAAAAGTTAAGATAAAAAAGTAATATTACTAATAATTTTTTTTCCGATTTTCATTTTCTAGACTACCAGAAACTAGAAAAATACTTTTCAAAAAAATATTCAATAGTTGTATTACGTTAGTATTTTATGTTATCATGGTATTGTAAATTTTAGACTTCAATGAATTATTTCAGTTTGATTATCCCCTCTTAAAAACTCTTATGTCGCAAAATACATTAAACTTATCATTACTAATATCATTTTGAAATTTCGGGGTCAGGTTGCATTTTTCCTGGAATGGCTGACTTAAGTACAACAGTGGTTGTAGAAGTCACTGATGTTAAAATTGTTTTTCCACTTTTTAAAGTTTGTGTTTTATAGTTTGCCTTTATGTTTGCGTACTTATTTTAGATTAAAATTTCCAACACAATAATGATGACCTGTTAAATAACAAGGCGGAAAGTCAGCAAACGACAATAATGTCAACAATAGCGCACGCTTTTGAAATTTTTCCTGTGTCAACCACGCATTAAATTAAAGCCATTAACCTATCTGAGTAATTGCTTTCGTAGTTGCGCTGGTTATAACACTTATAACTTATCTATCATATAATGTAGTATAGCGTTTATTATGAAACTAGTTTTTTTAATAAAAAGAAAATATCGAGCAGTTGCATAATGTCGATATAACTTAAACATTGAAAGATATACGGCCCAGAAAGATTTGCATCAGTACATTTACGTTATGTAGAATTTTATCATTACGGCACGCTATTTGAGGGCGGTAACAAATTTAAAACCGACTGATAATAGTTCCGTGTCTAAAAGCATATTACTTGTGGCGATACTAATGCGGGTAGAACGGCCTAAAATGCGGACACCAATTCATTGTGAAAGTCCCAGCATTTTTCACCGATTATAATTAATGCAGAATCAACATTGAGCCGAGCCGCCCCATCGCACGCAACTTATTCTTCCTCTAATCCATATCTGTGTGATTTAATTACCCCCGTATCTGAGCGTCCGCTAATTAAAATCCGAGATCAGATATCAAACACGATTTTAAGAAAATTCGAAAAGTTGTTTTATTGTTATTTGTAACGTTGGCAAAATTTAATAATCACGCAAACATGATAACATTTAGATAGGATCGAACGTAAATTCAAACCGGACCCGATTAATTCGCTTCGTGCTGAATCTAACCTCAACTTGTAATGAATTGCCCAAGGGGTGAATCGAAGGAGCGAATCCGAATTTATCATGGAACGATGGAACGCATACGAGTACCATCCCCGCGATTTATTATTCACAACGCTGAGGTCTTTTTACACTCGAGAGGCAACGAGAAAAGCAACAAAGCCAAGCGCTTCACACGAAAGATAAATTAAAAAATGAATGTGACTTCAAATTTTGATGGTTTCGGAAAGAATGCCAATATTTCAGTATTTAAAAACTGAAATATTACCTGGAACTTGTTACCTTCGGCGCCATTTGGAATAAATCACGAAATTCCAGTGTCGGCTTACAACGTAGGCGAATCATTTAATTTTTTAAACTTAGAAAAATGTCCGGTGCGAGCCGCCCACATGTAAAATTATTTACGACTTAATTGAGTTAGAGATATCATTTCACTTAAACGCACAGCTAATATTTTACGCGTTGAGAAATTGTCAACGGGCTTGTAAACACGTTTCATATCTAAATGAAAAATAACGTTCCATTCTGCCACGCCAATTGAAGTATTGTGACCGAAATGAGGTCAATTTTGAGAATTTTACATTACACAAGTGTCGAAGAATGTCAACTTCTTTTCCATATCGCTGTCGTAAATAAGGTCCAGCTTGGCCGATTATGTCAGAATCCTTTTTAGTATAATTGGGCTTGATCGCACTTAACACCTGACGTTGCGATAAAACCTAATGATTTCTCCATTTCGACTCTAATAGACTAATAGAGACAGTAAAATCGTAAATATGCGTGCAACAGGAACTCGTCTGACACATCTTAGAGTGTGAGGGACACTAACAAATTTCCTCGTCAATGATAAATGATAATAATGCACGTCATAACTCTTTCTTCTTTGAAGCTGATGCGACGGGATCAAAAATTTGTCACTGCTGATGGCTCGTAATAAACTTACCTTTCAGATGTTGTTCCGGGACATTACGATTCGAGACGTATTTCTACAACAACCTCATCAAGTTTAGCGGTGGCAACAATGACATGACTCGTCCAAAATCCAGCAAAGCATTAACTTGTAAAATTAAATCAGACCCGATTATAGCGAGTCGGACAAATATGATTCCTGCAAACAGACTAGAAACTGCTGATAGTCATAATAAGCATCTGGGAGGGAAGCTGCTTTAATGGCAGCATTGCTCCAGGCCTGTCCCGAGCTGAGGGAGGAAAGAGATAAAGGACGAGTCGTAAAGGAATTTCATTCTGACTGCTCCAAACTACATCATATGAAGGAAAATCCTGTTTGTTATTCCCTATATTGGTTTACTGGAAGTTTGAACTACTCAGTGTTGTGTGATTTATTGTAGAAACTAAATGTGTATTAGCTCACATTGTGCATTTGGATCAATATTAATTTAGCATGTAAATCAACTCCAGTAATTGTTATTTGTGCCGACGTAAGAAACAGTTATTGGTTCAGAGCTAACGATGAGACTTAATCTTTACAAAGGACAAAACCGGCGTGTTTTTTCGTCGTGATTGCAAGACACGTTTCACAAATTAAAGAAAAATGGAACAGTATACAATGTCCAAATCCATTATTCACCTGTGAATTTTAAACAGCCTCATAAATATTCATAATTTCAAGGATTCGAGCCCGAAACTCACATGCCGGGAAGAGTGCGAAATTTCTTTGAACGTATTACTAATTTATCTCCGACTTTGTAGACGTTAGATGAATTTCGTGATAATAATGAGAAATATTTCTCAAAGAGAGAAACACCAAGATAATTCATTAAATTTAATGTATGCTTTAAGGCGTCACTGCTACAAGCCTGTACATTTGAGCGAAATTCCCCAGTGAATGTTAGTGTTACATTCAGTTTATTAGGCTAGTTAAGATACGAGTAATCCTTCATAAACAAAAGCACAGCTCCAGACTCGTTCCCTCTTCTTGCGCAAAGTGCATCGCAAATGCCTCCAAAGGCAAACTCATTTAATTCATAATTAGCAAACCACTCCAAAAACATCATTTTTGGTTTTTAATTTCTGTTCCTGTGAGTGTGAATGTGAAATTACACATTTTAGCTGGAATAATTCAAGTGGGCAGTTTCCGTGTGTGCTAGAGGCAATATTTTCCTTAATTATCAATTTCAATTTTCGTCCGGTAGAATTGTGCCAAGTAAGCAATATATCATGTTTATTACCGAGACAATTTGTAACTATTACATTTAATCCTCATAAATTGCGGACAATGGCAATGAAAACAGCCAGTATATTTTTGGATCAACTCCAACTAAATTATGTCAGGCCCTCCCGATTATTTCGCGATATTTTTAATTAAATGTAAATGCGAGATGGGATTGAAAAATCAAAGAAAGCAAATGGGATTTGACATTGTCTCATTTTCTTTATGAAAATATAATCCCTTTTAGAGTTTCGAGCCGAGACATTCCTAATTCGTTTTCCAATGAAATCCCTCGATTCTGTCAGTTCTCTCTTTGGAGGATATGTTGCGTTAAAATTTCACACGTGGTTTCCGCATGTGCATCTTTCAGAGGATAATACGCTTTCGCAGCCAAATGTATTAGAAGGAAAATTCAATTGACAGAAGGCAGGTCTGGTGAGACAACGAGCCAACAATTTCGAGACTTCGACAGCAGATAACCGCCGGAATCTAATAATGGTTTAATTGAATCGATAAAAGGAGCTTTAACTCAAAATTGTATTACCCTCAGTGAAACTGAATGCTTTTTGGCGCATTTCCATGCGAGCGATTCGTTTGAGATTTGGCAGTTCATACCTACATCAGTTTAATTTGCGAAATTATCGAATGCGGGTGAAGTAAAGCCGCGACGGTGCGTAGGAGCTGAATAGCAGGATACAACACAACAAGATAAGTTAGTAGCAGTGTCAATAAAGGGAATCAAGAAGAAGTCTGGCCGTGACATGGGCGCTACAAAGGAGCCAGGACTTGATACAGGACGGATACACAGACTGAATACCAGATGGGATCAGCGGTCCTGCCTTTGAGCGTCCCCATTTTGTGTTTTCTATAACGTAATTTGCTCTCAGACTCTGCAAGAATTTCAAGAAAGTCCGCGTTTTCTACGCGCACAATGATTGTCTTTATGTGCCGAAAACGACAAAACCATCTTTGTCTATCCCAAACACTCAACTCATTCCGCCGAAAAAAACAACAAACGAATCTTTTTATGCAGATATTCCTAAACATTTGTTGATTGTTTGCGGCTCTCAGCCCGCAAAGAACGAAATATTGAATTATTACGGTACGTTGCAGGAAATGTTGTGTGTTCATTCTTAGCACACCTCTCGAGTTGAGTTACTGAAAATGTAATTCCATGACGCCATTTCCTGCATTTTGATGGCGGAAGCCGCGATATACTGAATTCGGCCCACTTTTTCAAAAGACGTGAATGCCACACAACTAAAGAATGCATCCGTGCAGAAAAATATTCGTTTCGTTCAAACGAACGAAACGGGGACCGAAATCAAAGTGGAACAACGAAACGGACGCTTTTTCCACTCTGACCACTTTAAATTACAGACGCGTCCAAACACTGAAAGAAAGCCTTTCAACACACCATCACAGCATATTTTATTCTTTTGTGTGATTAGTTTTTGGCAATAAAATTTTAAAAAGCTTTAGTGTAGATTATTGGCTCCTTCCAGCGACGCAAACGGCGGAATTATTCATGGTCTACTTCACAAGAAACCGTTTATATCCTATGTTAGCCTTTGCTTTTTGTGTAGTTAAACCCTCGCGCTTAATAACGTTAATTTGAGGTAAAAACTAAATCTTTAAACCTTTGAAACGACTCATTTACTGTAACAATTAAACCTGGCCGTAAGCAATGTATCTGAATGTTCTATTCTCAGCGCCGCATCTGAATCGGACACATCCCAAAAGCACAGACAAAACAGCAATATCCCTTCACCTGTAATATCATTTCTGCGAATCTGACAGTCAGTTTGGACAGCGATAATTGGAATTCTCACAGCCGATGTCTGCATCTCTCCGAATATCGCCATCATCAAAACTAAAACATATTACGAAATAAATTAGAGACCACATGGATCTCAGGTGTTCAAAGCCAGCCGACTTCCTCGTCGAATGCAGACTTTTTGCATATAGCCGTATATAATAGCATTCAGCAAAAAACGTCCAGCAACCGCCAACTTTATTTTCCTATTTTATGCAGTAATTACAGCGTGAGGTTGTTCTTTGTTGAAAGTATTGCAGAGCGCTGCTGAGGGCCTCGCCCTCGCATGCCTATAGCGCCGCTTCAACTACCTGGTTCAGTGTGGTTCAGATTTCCACACGCATGCATAAATTTCCAAAAGTGAAAAAATTCAATCACTGATCAACACCAGAATTCTTCTTTAGACAAAAAATGCGAATTTGAAACCCGTTTTAATTTTCATTGGAGGGATTGTGTTTTCAAGTTTAGTGTTTTTATGGCAAAATGTACCCTTTTAGAAAAAAGTCTGAAGTAGGTATTGTTTTCTTCGTTCGAATCCAAATTTTAAACCATTTGTTTCTGAAGTTTCTGTTAATCTAACTTTTCGTATAATACAAAAGTACAGTCACGATCAAAAAGACTGTCAACCGTCTCCGATAGTAAAAGTCCAACTAAAATCTTTTAGGTCATAAATTTTAACAAATCCTTCAGTTTACAAACTGTCCAGCTAGTTTACATAATATCCAGTTAGTTTATGATCTAGCCAAACGTTCACATTATCAAAAAGATTTGTGGCTGCCGTTTTAGGAGTGTCATTCTTTTTGATCGTGACAGTACGCACTATTTACGAACATAAGTTAGACCTATGTTGGCCTAGCCAAGACACACTACATTTCCTAACAACCTGTATACAGGTGCCCATTTTTCGCGCTCCAGCATGGAGATTTCAGTTATATAATAATATAACAGATACGAGGTCATTTAAATTAAAGCAAAATTGCGCATTTTTAAGTTAAACATTTATCTGAAAAAAAATTTGATGTCACTTTTAGTCTTTGAATTATTGAGAAAAATAAAAAATTGTAGTTTTTTTTTTTTGGTTTTATTTTTCAAGTGAAAATTAAAAGAACAAGACGTTTTTAAGTTAGACTTTCTTCAGGCACTTTTTTACCAGAAATATAAATCTGTCAGCGCTTTTTCTAAGGCGTTTTTGATATCAGAGTTACAGCACTCCAATTTGGTTTTTCTTATGGATGCCATATTTGATTTGCTCCTTATTACAACAATGTATCACCTGGTATGATCAAATTTTACGTACTGATAAAATTAAGAAAAAAGCGTTTTTGGGAAAAGTGCCTTAAAAAGAAACAGTGAAAATTTTGTTTAACAAACTAAATTTTGACTGTTCTATTAGAGGTAAGTGTGCAAGCAGAATTTCTATAACTTTGTCTTGTTTGTTTTGCGAAGAATAAACTTCTAGCTTATCATTTCGTTTAGTTTTTAAATAAGTAAGCTTGGCGGAAAAGTGAACTTTCCAGATCCAAATATAATTAAACTTCCGAAGTCTTGTATGTTTAAAAACAAAATAGTTGGCGTTTTTTCCAAAGCACTCTTGACAAAAATTCTTTTTTCTTTATGTTAATCAGCAATCAGCATGTAAGATTGGATCGTATCATGTGATACATCGTTATAATTAAAAATAAAAACATTTTTTAAAAATACAAAAAGCCAATATGGCTTTATGGCTTCCATAAGAAAAACCAAAGTTGAGGGTTGTAACTCAGATATCAAGGTCACCTTGGAAAATACGATGACAGAATTAGATTTCTTATGGAGCTCGAAAAACGAATACCCTGTATAGAAACATTTTCTCATCATGTGTACATCTTCTCCAAAATTCCCCACATAAATATGTAATGTATAAGATTTTCGTAATATGGAACTTAAAAAACCACAAAGTAAAATCCAATAGAAACAATCGTGTTTTATATTAAGATTATGAATAAAATCTGACATCCATGCATAAAATAATTAATAGAAAATTTCTTATTCCAGTAACGTTTTCCTTTGTACACCATAAAGTTTTACAGCAATTAATGCTTTATGATAATCAACCCTCACAATTAGATGTTTTCACAAGAATGACCCAAAGATATTTACTATACCGATCGGTTCGTCTGAAAGACAACAGAATGTTTGCAATAAAGCACACAATAAGCTAGCCTGAGTGAGTCCTCGCGGTTTGAGGTAATTTCAATAAAATTTAATAGTGTACAAATAAAACGTTGCAACAATAGGTACTTTTGATCTTTCTCCTGAAATGGTACAAAAATCTTCAAAAATCCTCAACTAAAATTAAAAAGGTTCGAAGTTTGCATTTAGCACCCAAAAAACGTAACAAACAACCTTTTTTCTTTTTAAGTTAAAGATTGAGAAAATCTGTTGGAGAGTCTTAAGTTTCCTAACAAGTGTTTGGTGACCTATAGGTGGTACGCAATAGCTCCCAATCTGCTACGTAAGATCTATGAACAGGTTGTTTCAGCCAAGTGAAAATTCGAACCTTTCTTAACCTTGATACAAAATGAACGATCGAGAGCTAAACTAGTTCAGATTTTGTTGATACGGGTGCGAGAATAAAACCACATCTTATCAAAACTGCCAACCCAGAGATGCTGGCTTGAATTTTTTCGAAGAGATAAAATTTTACGATATCACAAGTTTAATCCAGTGATCAAATTCATTACCTCATGCAGCTGCTCCCGCCTGCAAAGAACAAGAGAATCGACACAATATTTAGAAAACCTGATTCGAAACTCCATTTCAGAGATAAAGAAGGCACACAACATCAAGTCGGGTCGTTGTGAGCTAACTACACCAATATCTATGTAAATGAATATTGTTTTATATTTACCCATCCCGGTGTTCTGGCATTTCTAATCACCAGTTAAGTGTGAATGTTACTATCACTTTCATCAATCTCGATCTTATTTCAGATGAAACGCCGGCGATTGCTTCCATAACGGGATCATATACTGGAATGGAAAACACAAATTTCACATCACCGCCGGCCGTTTCAGCTATTTATCGTCGGAATTCTTTCAAATCCTGGATTTGTTATTCTAATTCCTCTCACGTCGTTCTAATAATAATGTCGTCGGTGGTTTCCTCTTTAGACCGAAAGCCAACGAAGCGTGCAATCTACGCTCGACAGGCACCGGTTTACGCGTTATTTGACGATGACATCTTCGTGGTGTCACAATCCGCCCACAGTCTATTTTAATTTCAGTGCGAGTTTTCAAAAAGGGTCGCAACCACCCTTCGATGATAAATTGCGAAATGATATTATCAATCGTGGGCTATTAAAGCAACTGAGTCAGCTGACGAATGGTGATTAGTGGCAAGCCCTTCGCAACACTGAATATGAAAGAGAGGGATAAGTTGCTAACGAGCCCATCATGCGTGCAGAAATGCACAAAAAACGACGATTGGCACATTCGTATGCGCTCACATTTTTACGGTTTATTAATATTTCATAGAATCGCGCACTTCTCAAAGGCGAGGAACTCGTTAAAATTTAAAAATGTCGCGCATCTAAGTGCCAAGTGTAAATAGAAATTGTAGCGGCGACCGATCTTCTTATTTCTCCAATATCAAAATTCCACTCATCTTCGGGAAACTTGACTCGATGTAATGCATAAGTTCCATCTTTTCGAGGGACTGAATTGGAATTTGACACTGCTTTGCAGTAAGAATTCTATTTGTCAAAACAATTCTATTAACTGGAGCCTTTATTTGAATAGGAGATAGCATCTGGCCCCCCGCCATCTCCTCTTTCAATATGTTTATGTTCCAGTTGAAAATAAGAAAAAACTTTGAGCGAGCCGACATTTATTATGTAAAAAAATAATTAGGAGCAAGGAAATTGTTTAGTTTATCGCTGATCAACCTCCCACGACTCGAACACCCTGTACCAAGATGGTCCAGTCCGATACCATGACCAAGACAATAGACCTATTTAACCTCACGTTCCTCTCCTTATCGTCTCGTCTAGACGCGTTTATTCCAAGTAACGGCATTGCTTAATTGGCCCAAATGTGTTTTTTTGGCGCAAATCTAATTTAAATTCGTTAAATCAAAGATCGATGAGCCTTGTAATTAAAACAGGAGAGTCTGTTGCCACTTTGACCGGCTGCTAAACCAATGAGGAATTGATAACGGCGCAAAAACGCTAATAACAGACTAATTTGAATATTCTGGGTATTCATCAATTGCGCATTTGTGGACGACACATAATGAAATTTCGACCGCTGCTGTTTAATTTCAATTTAACAATAAATTAATAGTCGGGCGCACACGAGCTTTGAAAAATTGGAGAGCCTCGCCATCTGCGCGGCTTCAGCGGGAACTAACAACTTGCGAGGTGCGCCGCAAGAGCGAGCTTTTGGCGACCAGAAGTTCTCAAAATACCTTCCGAAGCTGTAATGTTTGTTGCCCACCTCTAGAGGTGCATAATACTAATTTGAAAAAAGCAAGGGGAGTTTTACACTGCCTTTTTAAAATTTCATAGTTTCCTGAAAATAAATGCGATTATGTGAACAATTTTCTAATTTCTTTTTAAAAGCATCACACTTCGCATTTGCATAGACATTAGAAATTCAGGGGGTCGCAAAAATGTAAATAATCAAGATGAGAGTTCGTGTACTGCAAACGGAAAAGAAGTTCTCTGATGTGCAGCGACATTAGGGGATTCTTTTGCATATTTTTAATGGATATTTTAATATTAATGCGGCAGTTGGCGGAAAACCAACACCAATGCACGCTAGGGTTACGGCGGTAGCCGAGACGACTGAAATTGTGTAAATTTCAGATTTTATACTCTTTAAAATGTCATCAGACTTTGCATTTAATCCGCAAGAATTCGCCGACAGGTTTTCAACAGCAAATATCGCAGACAATTAATCCGCTTCGGGGATTATTTCAATTGCAAAACATACGAATTTACAGTATTGTTTCAGTTTCTTTCGCAGTAAATCTTTACCATTGGAAATTTTTTGCATTTTTCACCCCTTTGCAGCGACTCAATGTACGCAAATTTAAACACAATTGTCTAATTCGGGCCAAATTGGATTCCGGAGCCGTTCCGTACACTAATTCAATCCCTCCGCACGATCTCACTAATCTCTTTGTAGTACCGCGTCGCGTTACACACACAAAAAACCCGCCCCTTCATGCGTTTCCCTAATTAATTACCTTTCCTTTTGCGGTCTCCCCCACGTGGAATAACGCTCGCTTTCGACGTTTTTTGACAAAAAATTAGCGCTTCCAAATCGGGCCCCAGGCCAAGTTGTAGTCAAAGCCCGCCGGAAACTCCATGTGATGCGACATGTGGCGGGTGAATTAAAACAAAATAAACATAAAGAGCCGGGGGTGACTTAGTGCAAATCTCCCCGAGTCGTTGCCCTGTGTTAAGGGTTGAACTTAATCAAGCGCGATTATATTTCAAAATTAAGGGTCAAATTTGCAGAGGAATTCAAGGAAACGCTGTGCGGGGACGGGAGGGATAGTTTTAGTTTTGTCGGGGCTGTGGTTTCAAGATGCAGAGATTGGAGATTATGGAAACTGGAGCATAATTTAGCGAGCATAAGACCCTTTTCGATAAATTTATAGGTCCAAAGATAAGGAATCCTAGACTTCTGTAATCAAAAATGTGTTTAGACAAAGCGCCGTTTCTTGGGGTTATAAAGATGAATCGAGAGCTGTTTGGAGTTTTGTGGCTGTTGTGTGAAAGTGTGGGTTTTATAGCGAACTAAATTGATTTATTACCAACGGCTGCTTAACAAAAATAATGCGTTTGGCCACCAGAAGATGAACATTCCGAGAAATTCGTCAGCTATTCCCGAGATAATTTATGTGTGTCTCAAGAAGATCAGTTATTTATTGAAGAATTCCAAGTAGACTGGAAACAAATTCAAATTACTCTCGCAACAATTCCTAACTAAAATACCGTGCATTAATGACAAAATAGCAATCTAAAAATACACAGCGATTTGTCTCTGGTAACCAAATCCCCGCTATAATTCTTCGTTCCATGTGCATCCGACAATTAACTATGTTCTTGCGCACAAAAACGTGTAAGAAAACAAAAAAGCACATCATCACGCAACCAATTTGTCAACTGTTAGTACAATAAAAACAAATTGAAATTTTAATTATGATAAAAAGTGATACATCAAGCCCAGAACTGGGGATCATAGAAGAAACTTCTCAACAGACAAATTTAACTCGTTTTGATGTTGCACACTGTCGCACCTCGAAGCCCATTTGAGCCAGTAATCAAGTGCGTGACTAATTGAAACACGCTGCTGTTTTGGCGAGCTATCAAAGAAGGAGGAATCTGCCATGTGAAAAATGTGTCCATACATCTTGTACTAATTTGATGTCCAGGGTTTTCGAATTTCTAAACAATAGATGCTTCTGATTACGCAAATCCAGCTAATTAATCCCAAAGGCGGCCATTTGTGGGGTGCATTTAACGACGCTTGGTGTCGGCCACTGCAGCAATAATCGTATCCTACACTCGGCAATTAGCGAGTGCCTCTGTGACGTACGACTGTTCACTGAAAGGGATTACTAGTTCCCTATAATATCTCCCCTTATCCCCAGGGATGGCGTGATGCTGGCATCGAGAGTCTTTAGTTAAGCCGTTGATATTCTCCTAATTTGCCGGACTTTCCCTCGGAATTATCAAGCTTCTTGTTCGTATATGCTGTGTCAAGACATTACTCGACAAACAAGCCTTAATTGCCACAAGCCACAATTTCGCGTTTTTTTTTTCAGCTTAGACCACAGCAGGTATTAAGAGGCGATTCCTTCTAACAGCAGGGTAGTAATTGATAAGTCAATTTTCTCCCTTTTAAAATAATCACGCCATGTGTCGAAATATCGACCCAATGCTCGATTTCGTCAAAGTGAGGGACACATTATACGACCCAGTCACGCTATCGAAATCATAACAAGACATTATACTTAAAAGTAACCATGTGCGATGTACCTGAAGCACATCAAGTTGGCGTTCCACACGCCAACTTTGATATTAACTCGATGGTGTCGATAATTTTAAAAACACTAAAAAATGTAGAAATTGTGTTTTAAACACTGACAAAAAAACTCAACTTAATAATTTAGAAATAAATAAATGAAAACTGTTGAATCAAGTTGGCGCTCCAATTTGTGCAATGTTGCGTCGCCTGTCGGCGAGAAGCCCAAGTTCTATAGTGAGCGAGAGTCACTTTCGTGTTGGATTCCAGTCAACGTTAGATGGCCTGGAGAATATTTGTGTTGATCATCTCCAGATTCTCCAGGCTCTTCTGTTCTCCTGTTAGCAGGAAGGTACGAAATTTTACCAACTGTGTTAGTTAGCAGACGGCACAAACCACAAAGAACTTGCAGGGACGTATCAAAATAAAATTCCAAATCTGGCCAATCTGTATCGTTTGCCGGTTTTGAAATTATCCAGTAATAATTTAAAATAATGGAAATAATTTTGCCATTACGTATGCCGGCAGTCTCAACTATCAGGCGATTAGAATGAAAAGTTCGTATTTTTGCTTACTTTTTGGCTTATTTTAATTGTAAGCTTTTTAATAATGGCTGCGAAAATGTAGATAAGTTACGTTTTTTCTTGGAGATAATTACAATTAATTTATAGTTAAGTGTGGAATGAAGACTACAGCCTCTTTTAACTCTTAGATTCCTGATACTTTGGCTATCTAAAACTCTTACTCAACACGTGCTTCTCGTTCTTTGAATTTTCCACATACTTTCTGAGGGAATTCGATTTGGTTGTGTTGATATTACCGACATCTTTTAATGTTGTTTGAAAAAATATTATTCGGGAAAGAATAAAACTTTAGTATTTTTACAAACTCTTATCGGCTCACATTGTTAGTTCTTTTTTATTTATAAATGAGCAAGTAGTACAATATTTGGGTAAATTATTTTTAAATAAATTCAATAAAAAAAACTAAAATATTGTGGTGACCTGTAACACTTTATTTTGCTCCTCCACACAACAGATGGCAGACCCAAGTCAGTTTTTATTTAAGGTTTTATAGCTTTATTCTCTTCTGCTTTCCTTTTATTTCAAAGAAATTGTTTTGACAAATCTAAGAAACTGTTCAATCAAAACAACCTAGAACGAACGCACTAACCAAGGCATTTGACTGTTTTGGAAACAGTTAATTGGACAGGCATTTACAAAATATGCATATCATACTGAAATTTTGTACATTGCCTTAATTGGCCGCCTACACATCACTATTGCTCGAAAGAATTCGTCGTTTTTTGGCCAAAATAAAGATACGAGTACATAACAAGTGTGTGAAATATTAAAAAGCCAGGTGTATTTTGCTCAGTTCAAGAGAAGCATTTTCGCGCAAATGTGCACGGTGAATACGCGAACATTTCCTTATTATTCCCATTTCTGGCTCCATACAAGTGGGTACAATCTTTCTATTGATACTCGGCGAATCCTTCGAGATGTTATGAGCAAAACCCGAGGCGTTTATCTTGCCAAGTTTGCGCGAATTATAAAGCACATCCTTGGCACATTTTGACAACAAAGTGCAGTTGTTTAGATAAAACGCACGAACAAAATGTCTTGCAATAATAATTCGCAAACTTTCCACATGTCATATTTTGCTCGAATTGCGTGTCGCAACTGCTCAACTTTTCGATAAAATTAAGCCGGAGAAACGATAAGACAAAACTAGGGGGCTGCCGGATATCATAGCGTAACCCTCGATGTCAGCCACTTCCCCTTGTAATAAACTTATCTATTGATCTGAAACAATACCGAACCACCAGACGGCTTCAAATGAATTCGCCAAAAAACAGAAAAACTTTCCGAGTTTGTCAGTCGTGCTTTCAAAATTACGGTTGTGTGGTCCTGCTAGATAGCTGGTGTTTTGCACTCACGGATAGTTGACACGGGGCGAGTCAATTTGTCGTCGCCAGGTAAAGAAGCGAGTGCATTCTGCAGCAGTTTCTTTATTTGCCTTCGGGGACCACATGCATTCATATTATTCTCTTTCATTTAGTCTCTGTTGTGCCCCGCCACAGTGTTTATTTAGCACCGGACTAGGAAACAGCGAATTTTTCTCATCAACTTTATACCCTTCGAAGATTTTCTTGCAATCTCGTCGACGCTCCAGACAGAAAATGGGTTCAAACAAATTACGACGAATCAAGCCCCCGACAATGTATTTTATTTTGGCCCTAGTTACTATGCTAATATGACAAGTACATTGATGGATTTGCGCCCCTATATATTCAAATTAGCTGATAACTCGCTATCGGATAAATCAAATTTCGGATTAAGCACATTTAAATATAAATTGTAGAAATGGTCGACGTTACAGCGGTGCATAAATTTTAAGGCAAACAGACACGAATGGCAGGAACGCGATTCCGCAAATTAAAAAATTGAAATATTGGCAGCCGCGTCTCGAGACTGAAATTTAATAAATCTAATCAATAGACACGACAAAATAATTGCTTAATTACGCGCACGCAATTTGCACACTGACACACATGGCCAAATCCACCGCAAATTGAGATATTTGCCCCAACAGAAGTGCAGTGCTTTGTTTAATTTCCGCTCAAGTTCTTGGAAATATCGTGACAACAACTCGGTTTCAATTGGGTTCTTATTACTATTGACCGCATGATGACTAATTCATGTATTATTTTTAAAACATGTGATAAGCTGCAGGAGCTCTGCATGGCATCAAGCGCACTACAACCGGACTCAATTCCGCTTTTTACTCAGCGGGAATTAAGCCACGATCTAATGAAACATCTGCAACGAATCTCCTCGGAAAAATGTAAGCCTGGATTCAGAATCTCATGTAACAAAGTGAATACTATAAATAAGTAAGACAGTTACGTGTTTAGCTTCAAGTCAAGTCTTAACAATGAAATGATTATTATATAAATCAGGCTGCTTTTATATTCTCTTTAGCCCAGAACTGAACTTTGAAAAGCAACGTTTTAGTTGGTTTCCACCGAGCTAAAAATACCACGAATTTGCATCGACGTTTAATCACCAGACCACCACTTGATGCTCAAACGTGAATTGATGGCTTTAAGAGCATTTTTTATTAGCGGAGCAATTTCCGCATTGAAATCATCCGGTATGAGACACTCAAGTACAAATTCGATCTGAAGATAATTTTAATGCTCGTATTTTTTCTTATTTATCGTGAAAGGAATTCCATTTAAAATTGGATCGGGCCCACGCCCGCCTCGTATTTCCACCAATATTAGCATGAAACAAATCTGGTTACACACTGCCGGCGGAAATAATCGAAATCTTGGCGAGTTTATACTCGGATTACCGAGAGATATTGTTTTGATTTGATTCCATCAAGCGCTGAAAAATCGATAGGGTCGTCATTATGCTAAAAAGGCGTCAGAATCGGCGATGATGTAAAATGATTACGTTCAATAAGGGCGAATTAAAATCCAGGAATGTCAAGTCGCTGGGATTGGAAGAGAGCGGTCGCTTTATCCAGATTCAATCCAGATATTACATCAGACAGCCGAATGTTTGATTATAAATTGGATTAAATATAGTGAAATCTGGTGAATATTGTTGGGGAATTTTCCCGAGTTTTCTCCGGTTATTTTTAATTCGCCGTTTTGTATGCAGCTCGTTCGGTCCTGAAGAGACTTTTAAATAAACTCGGTCGGTGCGCACAGATAGTTGTATGCAATTTTTCTCGAAGATGTCCGCTTAGAATATTGCGGAAAGCTAGCGAGCTAATTCGATGATACCGATATGAAACAGAATCTCGTAGAGAATATTATTACACCGACTTCCTGAATCCCGGACATTCTTATACGGAGTGTTCCGCTATATATGAGCCGTCTGGGATGCGCTCAGACGACGTAACTTGCAACTTTCTGACAGGATAAAATTGAAACAGCCATTTTATTGGCGACACAATGCGCTTAATAAATAAACGGAATTGGTACATCTCCATACCATGCCACTTTATAGTTTTAATCAAATAAATCTTTCACTTTTCGTATACACGGACATCAAAAAATCATATTTCACTCCCCGGACACAAACTTGCCTAATTCGTAAATCTGGCTTTGTGTTGTGCTGTTCGGCGGTTGTCACAACAAAGGGCATTATTGCCAGACCGCACCAGAGGTGTCGTAAACCAAGTTAGGTGTCTTCAAGAGTATTTATCAAAGAGAATGACAAGTCATATATCAGGGGCTATAAAGGCAAATTTGGGGATTTCGAAAGAATTTTGCTTTTGTGCCCGTCACAATGATAGGGAAGCGTCAATGGAAACGTGGCGGGTTTATGGTTTGGTGATTCGATACAATGTCCACACATCTATCACGGACCTACAAACCGCCTGATCAGCTGTGCCACACAATATTTTGACAAAAAATCAAATAAACCAAATTTTAGACTATGCTGACCGCTTTAAAAACATTTTATTAAATTGTATTAGACAGCGCGGAATTTTTAACTGGAATAACATTTCTAACTTGATTAAGGCGATTTTGGTGAAAATTTCCAAAATAGCTTAATTTTTATTTTTCTTTGCCTATTATTTGATGCATATGATTTTTGTTTAAAAGTAATGGAATGTCAAGTGACACCTTATATGAAAGCCCTTTTCGCAAGCAATACAACGCACTATTTGTTTTTTGAATTTTTTCAAAGCCTACGTGATAAAAAAATAAAAATCAATTTTATAAGTTGAACATTATTTATTGCAACAGTTCCTCAAAATGTGCACCGTTCCTCTCCTGGAAAATAACATAACGATAGTAGCATGAATTTCTAATTTTGCAACATTTGCAACATTTCTAGTGTGATTTGCCTAATTTCAACTTATAAAACTTGTATTTCATTTTTTATCGGGTAGTTTTTGAAAATATTCAGAAAACAAATAATGAGTTGTATTCCTTGCAATGTGCTCTTTCACATGAGGTGACACTTGACATACCGTTACATTTGAAAAAAAAGTTAAAGGTGGCTGGCCATTTAAAAAAAAAATAAACAAAAACCACATACACCAAATAATGTGCAAAGAAAAACAAAATTTTACAAAAATCACTTATATCCAAGTTACAAATTTTGTTTTAGTTAATAATTCCACACTGCTTTAATTTTTTTATCACTTGGGCGTTGACAATATTTAGAAAACAAATATTGCGTTGTACTGCTTTCGAAGTTCTCTTTTACATGAGGTGTCACACGACATACTGTTATATTTGAAAAAAAAAAGTTGGAGGTGGCTGTGAAGTTTTGACAGCAGATAAACAAAAACCATATTCATCAAAGAAAAAACAAAAAACGATCTGTTTCTGAAATTTTTATAAAAATTGCCAATGTCCAAGTTATGAATTTTATTCCATTTAAAAATTCCACACTGTATATTCAGTAATTAAGTATATCCCGAGAGCATGTCATACATTAGTGATTATTCAACAACAAAAAATAACAATTTCCTAATTCTTTAAAAATTTTCTTTAGTATTTTCTATTACCAAGTAATAATTAGGAAAATAATTATTATGTATTTAAGTCTATGTTGGTTTATAGAAGCGCCATTAAGTTAATCTGCAATTAAATACGTGATTAACTGATCACGTGACCAAATTGAACAACATTAATTGGTCGACTGGAATTGTTAACTTTTAACAACGAATTAAATTTTAACAAAGCTTTCTATAAACCGGCCCTAATAGTGCTATTTTCTAACTTCTGTTACTATGTTATTGCCCTATTACTGTAAAAATTACAGCTGTTATTTAAATTCGTATTCTGTAAACTCTGTTACTCTATGTTAGAATATTTCTACAGTAACATTCTCTGTGAAATACCAGCGGCAAAAATCTCGCCATTATTAACTAACAGTAACAGTGACAGATGTGTTTTACCACATTAACAAGAAATTGTATAAAAAATATGATATGTGGATGAAACTGGAAGCTTAGAATCATGTATGCAATGATACCGTTGGTTTTTGAAGTGTTAGAAAACTAAAAAATGGAGTATAATCCATACTGTTATAAGTTATAAAGGTATACCTAGAGCAGGTACTGGTAGCACTTAAAAATAGCCACGAACGCAAAATTTGCATAAATAAAAAAAATTGCACTATTTGCTTTTCATTTTACCTACATTATTCCGTGAAAATAAAACATGGATTAAAGATTTGTATTATTTATTTCAAACCAAATATTTTGTCGTTCAGTAATAATTTTCTATCTTTCAAACTGCGTTTCTTTTTTTTATTTTTCGAATAAGTTCTTTCCAACACAGAATAAAATAATTGGGATTCAATTCGATTACCTAATTCGACACAAAATTCTACAAAAGACAGAAAATGTTCCAAAACAAAAACAAAAATTTTTTTTTAGTAAACAAGGATATTCTTTGCCCTGATCTACACTCGTCTTTTGCATTCGCTTTCTTTTCCATTTTAATGTAACTTTTTGCGACACCAAGCTCGAAATGATAATTTTATCAAAACTTTTTAACATTTTCGTATAAAATATATGACTGAATACTACTCATAGTAAGTAGTAGTAACCCATACGTCAAAATCAACTTCCATTATATCGAAAATTATATTTTCGAACAAATAGGAACACTGTTACCCATATTTTAACAGAGGGAGTTAGAGAATCCCAAATTAGACAGTTCTGTTAAGCTCTGTGCCATAACAGAGCACTGTTGCTGTAGAATAACATAGATATTTAGAAAATATCTATATCATATTTCAGTACATTGAATTTAGCAACAACGCATTTGCATTTTTTTGGAGTTTCTGGTAGGTTTTCTTGACTCAAAATTTGTTGCTGGGATTTATGTAGCTTAACACTGAGTTCTCTCTATTTGTACTTTATTTCACTCCAAAAAATTCAAATGCGCTATCAAAAAATTCTACTATGAAATGAAACGGGATTTATCTAAGAACAAATATATTTCCTTATTTTCAAAAAAAATAAAAATAAGTTGGAAATTCTAAAAATATTTTAGAGTTAGCTTTTAGCTAACTTCAATACAATTTGATAAACTATTTTAAAAATATTAAGCTCTATCTGTACTAGCGACCCTAACAATGCCCTTCATAACCCCTGTTTTAACCTTTATGATGTATGCTTTATCTCTGCAACCATAAAGCAAAGCCATTTATTTATCAATGATTTAAAGGGCTTGATATCGACGGGAATGGCAAGGGCGTCTCACTAGATCTCTCGTCTGTATCGTGTAGTCAGACTAATTTGTCGCCAAATGTCTTACAAAATCCGACCGGAACTGGGGGTAATATAACTGGTCCCACTAATACAGTATACCTAAATTACTTAGTCACGTTGCACGTATTTCGGAAATGACCTGACTTTATTGCATCCCGTCGTCCAATCGAAATTTTTCGAAATCAATCGTACGATTGAATAGAAGCAATTTACTGGGGCATGTAGATGAAAAAAATGGAGCAGTATTCAGTGTGTTAATTTGTCTTATCGTTTAAGGAATCGGTTCCCCTATTTTAGGGTAGGTCCGATGGCGAAATCTTGATTACGGATTATTTTACGCCAATTAACCGGTCGAAATTTCGATGACATGCAGAATTTTTCCTGGTGGTTGTTAAGCGGTTTTATTGTTCGATTCGATTATCTTTAATTGAATGTTTTACAGTTTGGGATAATTTGGCAGATGGTATGACATGCAGAAACACTAGAAGCGAATTTCGCTAATCAGTTGCTACTAATTTGGTGATTAAAGATGCAATTATCGATAGAATGGACTGGCAACAGGCTGCGAATTATGAAATGCTGTTACGCCATACATTCCTCCGCACAATAACATTTTTCCTCCGTAAACATGGGCTCCAAATTTTTTAAATTTTCAGTATATTGACGTTTTAACGCAGCTCACTGTCGCACATTTGCATTTCTCTACTAAAGCCTAATGAACCAGGATATACGGTTATACGTTTGCCGTGTTTGCATTAGCAAAAGAGCGTTTTTGGTCGGTTTCAGGATCCTCCAAGTCCAGGCCGATCAATCCGAGTCGCAAATAATACGTTGTGTGCAATTAAATAAACGTCCTCCGAAGTAACATTTGTGATAAGAGCTGCGTAATTGACGTGTGGTGAACTGAACACGCAGGTCAAACACACGAAACGTTGAGGTCGTCACAGAGAACCACGCAATCAAACGTGTTGCTAATCCTCATATCTGCACCAAGATCGACGGATCAACGGGGGCCTCGTTAGTCGACTTCTTCGGTTTAACATCTTT
The DNA here is from genome assembly GCF_031307605.1 of Tribolium castaneum. Classification (NCBI taxonomy): domain Eukaryota; kingdom Metazoa; phylum Arthropoda; class Insecta; order Coleoptera; family Tenebrionidae; genus Tribolium; species Tribolium castaneum. Next base: position 11,052,462 of record NC_087397.1, read on the forward strand.
CCGGTGTCTTTTTGGAACGCCAGTCATCCGCCGGAATGTTAAGATGATATGTTGTCCTTGCTTAAGTGAATTTCATTTCAATAAATTATTTTCTTGGACAGCTATTTACGTCAGACGTGTGGGGCACTCGTGCATTTTTTTTTCAATTAAACTGTAAGGTACAGTAAAATAAAACACACTTTAATAAACGCATTGTAAAAGAATAAGCAAAATATGAAAGGACAAATCGGATTGGTTCTGGACGCTTTATTGTGTGAGAATTTTTGGACGAGACTTGTCAGTTGTTGATTTCTGGTTGTCGAAGTTCGGTTAGTGGCGGTCCCACGGTGCGCGGTTGTTGGATCAACTAAAGACACGAAAAAGGTGGAATTCGTTAAGTGCCGAATAGACACAGCCATTATTTTTTATGTGGAAACCTGTTAGATTGTGATGACGTGTCCGAAGTCGTAGACGTGATATTTCAAAGGGATTCTCATTAAAGTTTCACGCTTTACTTCTACTGGTGTTTTCACAAGTTGCATCGAGATTTGCATTGAAAGCTAAAGTTCGCCGCTTGCACCCACACTTCTCTGATAGATTTAATTATAACTTGCTTTCAAGTTGATAAACCGTTCGATTATTCGCACAATACTGGAAAAAGCCCGCAATGAACCACCCTCTATAATTAATAAACTTGCACAGTAAAAAGCAATTTAAACTTTTTGAAACGCTCCAACAAATTTAGTTCTAATAACTCACATTTCACGTGTGCAAAATTCAATTTTTCTCTGGCACTTTTAACAAGGGTAAGGACTGGAGAAGATGAAAGAGCGCACTTCACCTCTTTCCCTTTCATTTTTAATTTAGTAATTTTAATTTAAGACTGGCAAAACTTGGTTGTGTGTTTTCGTTGTTTAATTATTCCATTGTTTTAGCAATTTTCTTAATTACTTTCGAAGTGGATTTCTATGTTTTTTGCTGCATTCAGATGGCCATATGGGCGGCGGTTTTTACACGCTATTGGCTCCGACATCTGTGCATTGAAATATCTTTCCAAATGTTCGATTGCATTAATTGATTTTCCCGACTCTAATGGGCTAGATTAATCACCACTTCAGAGCTTCTTAGTGCCGAGCAAAGATAAAATTTGTTATAAATAAAAAATGTCTTTTTTTAATAACTTGCTGAAATCTTACTATTTTTCTGAATGAAAGTTAAAAGGTACTGATTTTACTGGAAACTTATAATCACGAGTTACTACTGACTGCGCCAGTTACATAAGTTTGTGACAAAAAGGATATGGAAATAGGCTGTTCCGTCTAAACTCCATATTAGAAATATTAGGAGTTCTAATAATGATAGTCATCTGAAAATTTCTGTACAACCATAATCTTTTATGTGTTTACGTCCTGAACAATGAAAATATTTTCAAGATGGCAGCACTTTCGGTTATACGCAACTGCGCATTTGAATTTTTCGAAGTGAAAAATAAAGCAAAAATTCACAGTTGCTGTTAAAGAAATTATTAAACTAAATTTCAGCGCCATGTTTTGAGCTAAAAAAAACACCAGACTCTTTCAATTTGTGCTCCATTTCACTCGAAAAAATTCAAACGCGCTGTTGCAAAATTCTACTATGAACTGAAATGGGACATAAAGAAATATAAAAATATTTCCTATAATGACAAAAAAATCAACATAACTTGAAAATTATCACAGATAGGTATAGGGAATACTAATACAGATCGATGCAGAACAAAATTCTCCTCCATCTAGTAAAATAAAAATTAGGATATCTCATTTGAAAAAATTAAGTTATGGGTACTTGAAATTGTCCAAACTTAACCTTAAAATTTTTGGGTTTATTAACATCATTTTCAATTTTGAACACACTGAAGAATAGATGTAGGACTTCTTTTTAATTCTCCAAATATAATTTTAAAATCTCTAAAACTAAGCGAGTTACCGATTTTCTAACTGACAGGTGCAAATCCAAAAATTTTCAAAAAATTCTAAATATCTAAAAAACGGTTGAACTTAGGTATAGGGTAAGCTGATAAAAACTTCATTAAAATAACTCAAATAATCTAAAAACGCAGTGAAAAACATTGCTTCCCATTTATAATAGGAATTAAAAGCGACTTTCGGTATAGCCGGAAGTGCTGTCATTTTGAAAATAAATATTTTCTTCAAGTAGAACTCAACGGATTGAATTATTGAAATAAAAGTTAGTGATGCCGATTAGCAAAACTAGGTTTTCCCAATAAATTAACAAAGACGTTTGTACATTCAACTAACGTTTTATAAATTTTTTGAAAAAAAAATGAAATATGAAAAAACAAACTTGGCTCTCTGTTCTTGATGCAACAAAGTAATAAGAGAAGAAACGATGATTTTAAATGGAAAAATAAAGCAAATGAGCGCGAATGAGTGCCGTATTTTAGGCTTAGCGTTTGGAAGTAAGTGGAAATAATGATCGTTTATGTATTTTTAAAGGTGTGAATCGCACTGGGCCTGTATTATCGAAATTCTCGTTACGTTTACAGAGCATTAATTTTATTTTGCCGCCTATGGGTGGGTTAATATCGTGACAGTTTCACGAACGTAATTTGCCTAATATACGGCTGGGGTATTTTGGAATTAACACGGTTTTATGATGCCGTATCGTTTTATAACCCTGTTTGCATTTCTAAAATTCTTTGTAGCCGAACTGTCTTGTCCGCCACCGTCTCCTATAAATCAATCAGCCATTAAGAATCGATTATTCTATTCGGCATAAAGCTGGTTTTGGGGGTAATATTTTAATTCGGGAATGACTCTTATAATAAACGTATAATTTAGGACCGACATGTACCCAATAATAAACGAGCAGGTAAGCAGGGACCTGTAATTATCAACTTTAATACTGGCCGCGACCAAACATTCAATTACACGGACCACCCACCAGAGTAAATCACTACACACGACCATAGCTGTCCCATAGCATCGTCCAGCGACGGACATTACCATCGCCTCTGATGTACGAATTAGCGAAAGCAGCGTTTTGCATAAAAAAGTCCACTCGTGGAATTGCTGACTTGTAAACGCTTCAGATTTATTTATTATTAACACCGCCACATTTCCTCCAGTTTTCTTTTATGCGTTGCTGCATATTATATTGTACAGTAGAATGTACACACGTCATACGAGGATGGTACTCTTTAAATATTGAATTATGATCATGTCGTACAGTTGTCCAGCGCAATATGTCAGTACTTGTTGTGCCTTTGTTGTTGCCTCCCACATCATGTCATATATTTTGGACGAAAAAGAGAAATGTTGTGTTTGGTGATCTTGCAAAATTATTGATCATGCCGGAATGTCACGTTTCATGTGCACAATTTATTCGCATGCCTTACCCTTTTGCGTTTTAAAGAATTGATGGACCCCTGGATGAATTAAGCAACGCTGTGTCTTACCACTCAGAGAAATAAATAGTTTTTATCTTGATTTTCGTGTTCCACATTAAATTGGGAAAATCCTCGAGAGCGAGCCTATAATTATGTTAATACGTTCCCCGAGCGCTGAAATCCACAATAAAGCTGCCATAATGAGTTAGTTTTACCATAATTGGTCGAGGTGATGTCATCAACATATCATAGCCATTGTCTTAGGTAAACAGACATAATAAGCACTGTGTTTAATTGATAGCGTCCGCTAGATCGGGAAACAATGCCGGCGATAACCTGGCTGAAGTTGACCAATACTTAATAAAATTCCCCGAGAAGTAATTACAACTCGTGCAAAAATCAGAGATGATAAAACTGACGTCGATGAAGGGCACATGTCTGACATGTTATATTGTCGTTTATCATCGCTTTCCTCCCCTTGGTTCGCGTATTTCCCTCGAGATGCATGAAATCACAGCGTTCTATCAAAATGTCACATGGTGACCGTTGGCTGCCCTCTCGTCGGCTAATTGATAGTCCCGCAGAAATTTACCTGGTCATGTGGAAGGGTTTACTTAAAAAACAATAAAATTCGGGGCCCCAACAGATGCCAGATAAGGTTAATTGCCTAACTGACATCACCTTTCTTTAGGGGATGGAATTATGGGATTAATGTATAATTTCACCCTGTGTTGGTTTAAACGTAATTAATGGGGCTAATATTTGCTTTGTTGATGAGATCCATCTGTTGTCTCACATCAAAGCGCGCGCTGGGCGGATTTTTACCACACAAATCGATCTGTTATTCCCGTTGTTAATTAAATTCGTTACTTAACTTTTTGCAAAATTCAGCAACTAGATCGCTGCAAATTAAAACACAATCCTTCTCCTCTATAATCCCAACATAGAGATATCATCTGACTTTTACAACAACATCGTAAAATGCAATAAGATACTTATTCTAACTGCATCTTTCATTCGCCTTGAATGCATACATTTATGAAGGAAGTAACCGACGAGTCGCTAGCTGTAAAGCATATTTACTGAGCAAAATGGCAGTTAAAGTCACCCTGCAGTGCAATTACTCCTAGACTTAATTAAAAGAATTCATAAACAGACTCAATTATTTAATCGAATAAATATTTATTTTGCGCAAATTGCTGGGAAAGGTGAAGCAGAGCTTGCACGAAAACACTCATAAATCTCTAAAATCATATTAATTAGGTATTGCATTACACCGTAATTACCGAGCGAGCATCCGCACAATACTCCAACTTTCGATGGACCATCGTCATGAATCAGCTCTGAGGCCATCATCCAAATTCTACAGCATCGAAATACATGAAAATTGACGTTGAACAGGGTCTGGGTTAATTATACATCATCTTAGTCTAGCACCTGCCACAATATTTTCCCAACAACAACAACGCGAAACAAGCGCTCGAAAGCTCACGACTTGGAGCCGCTTTCGTGAAATTGAGATTGTTAAGAAGTAGTATAGGTTCTACCACGCCCCGCTAACAACTACAATTACCGCTAACGATAGCCGTTATTTGAGATGCGAACCGCAAATATAATTTTATTACTGGACGATCTGCATCTTATATTGATTTTAAACCAGCTTTGCTGGAAATTGGACAAAATGATCAAAATTGCCAAAATGTGATCAAAAATTTACGCTAGTAAAATTGGCTGATCAACATTTCAAATCCAAACTGACATTATTTTGACCAGTCTTACTCGATAACTCGTTTATGAACAAACCAAAAAAATGTAAAACGGTTAAAAAAGTATATTATTACACAAAAGGTTTTGGAGCACGACGAAGGAGTGCTCCAATAGAACGAGTGTAATATACTATTTTTTTTACTATCTATTTTTGTTGTTTTCGTTTACTTTAACTTATCAAAATCTGTTCAAACTATTTCTTCTTAATTTTGTTAATTATTCTTTATTAGCTGCGCTTTTAATTAGAAATAGATTTCGGGCAATTTGGCAACATCTGATTAAACCAAAGACAAATCAAATTGTTAAACAATCAAATGCCGCCACTTTCGTTACAAAATTTAATTACATAATGCGCCCCACACTGCTGACGCGTCGTGACTTTCGTATTTAAATCTATCAAACCACAGTTTGACAGTGTTTTTAAAATACACAAATTGGCTGCATAATTGCGTCTTTGTTGAAACAATTAAATTTTTGGTGTACGTGGTGATATGATAAACAGTAGCTGGCAAAATAAGAGCGGAATAGTGTCGTGACTTTATACTTTGATAGAATTCGCCTCAAAGAGCAAGGCCCCAACTATAAGTGGATTTAGACTTCGAATACGACTTTATGGAAGTTGGAGGAGCTTTCGGACTAATCCCTTTATTACCGCCATTTTTATATCCAATCATAAACATAAAACATACGAAAAAAATTCGTCGTGAAATGGCGTTTTTCGTGTCTTGGTCGTTCTGTGGGAAGAATTTTCAAACTCATTAATATCGTTTCACGATTTCCTTGTGGACTCTAATTAATCACGGCGCTCGTTGCAAGCATGAAGTACCCTGAAAACATGGTTGAGTTTTGACTGGCAGTCCCACCAACTCCCAGCAGACTGCTCATCGGCGGCATAATTTAAGTGCGGTTTGTTTGTTTGCGGCAATAATTCGTCTGTAATTGTAAAATCTAAATATAAGCGACGACACATAAAAGAATCCGAAAATAAAACTGAACGGCTCGGAAGAAATACGACCGTTTTCACCGCCGATTTCGCGTTAACTTGCTCGGAAAGATCGCGGCAGTCAGAGAGAGGGTGGAATCTTAAAGTTTACATACTCCATTGAGTCTGGGTTTTATTTGTGGTTGAATTTATCGTTTATTTTGTTTGAGGGAGCGCTACGTGAGACATAACAAGCCGTATTGATTCGTTACTAAATTGGATAAATAGAATCAGCGAAAATGAAAAATTTCAGGCGGCGCTTATTAATTGAAATGGTTCCGGGACGCTTTTTCCGGTTGTTAATACAAGACACGCGCTATTAGTGGAAGTCGTAAAATTAGGATAATTTGAAAACGAAACACGAATTGTGGAGACGTCAGGTCTAAAGACAGTCGAGCGTGAAGGGGCGGCTGCTTCAGGCGGCGAGACGCCACCACAGAAATAACTCACCGGAAAACTCCAACAGTTTTAAACATCTTAGCACTACAAAGCTATTTTCTGATTAACTAATTCCTATTTAGTGCATCAAGACCGTTGTAGCGTTTTTCTTATCAATCTGTTTGAATTTGTAACTACATCATAACCAAGTTTGTCAGAAAACAGCTGCAGGGCCGGATCAGGAGATTACAGTTTATAACACAACACCAAAAACATGAGCAATGTTATTCGATATACAACGTTCTAAGTTCCTCCAAACATATTTTGTGTGGTGTAGTTGAGCAAAATTTGTCGAAGAAGTGCTAATATTAGCTGAAACTTTTTGTCTAAACAAATCAGATTTTTGCGTAAAAAATACCACCCTCCGGGGTTCCGCGTCGAGGTTAAGGAACTCGGATAAGCTCAACTTGTCTTGCGATAATCCCACACGATGTTAAACATTTGTTAACTTCGTTTTGCCTGAACTAAAGTAAAATTAACATTTAGATATGAAACACTGGCAAAAACTCGAGTTAACCCCTCCGGATCTTACAAATCCGCTTGGAATCGGTCCGGAAATGCACGAAAAGAATCTTATTTTAGGCAACATCAAACATATCCGCGCGGCTTTCTTTTAAAGTCACTAAACCAAATGAAAAAAAAACTGAGCTTTCTTCGTCCGCATTTTCATCTAGCGTTATCCTTGATCCGAGGAATGTGATGAGCTGATTACTGTAAATAAGGAATTTCAGTGCGTACTGGATGCCTTATATGACACTGCTTTGCCCTTATTTTTCGGGAACGAGCCTTAAATCCGGTGACGTCATGCTGTTTCGGCCGTTTAGTGTCCGGTGATCCATCATTGTTAACCGCGGATACCTAAGTGAGATTTGTGCCCTGTGTGCCCCAGGGACCCCAGCCCCAGCTCATTTTGCGCATCTTGAATGAATAATTGATCGAGTCGAGGTCAGGGATTGCACTCACAATTAAAAACTATAACGGTGGGGCGAAATTCAGCAGCCGATAGTCAAGCGAGGAGAATTTATCTGTCCACTCTTGGGATCAAAGTTTAATCTGGTGTTTCTCCTTATAAATTTTCCTAGAATCGCGGTATGTCTTTTTGTGGTCATTTTAGATTTCTCTTGAGGGTTATTCCGGCGGCGGAAGGTTTCCTGGACATGATGTACGTGAAGAAAAGTGAATTCAAATGGCACCTGAAACCGTACAAGGCGCAGCTATCGGCTGCAGGGCCGGACGTGCTCTCGTTGGTAATTCTCCCCGCCTAGTAATCGAATTTTAATAAGGGCGAACCCGGCCCTTGCCGGTTAAAAACGAATTTAATCAACCCGTGTACTTGTCAAAATCGTAACGGAAGGTTTATAGCAGCTATAGAAGGACCGTAAAAAGTCCTGTCTTGCACCAATTGTTCCAAGGAATATATGTTTTATCTTGTAATCTTATTTGCTATGCCACGAAGTTTAGCTATCAATGGCACGTCCCCAGCGCGCAAAAGTCGCCCGTTGAATAAATTAATTTTAATTGACTCTTATTTGTCGCGTTACACAGGGAGACTCCTAAATGATTGATCACAGCGAAGAATGTGATTATGACGACGGCTACACTGTTGTATTTTGCTTTCAAAATGTAACGCCCAAACTTTGCCAAGACACACTTTTATGAGATAAAAGTTTCCCCTAAAGTAAAAAACTCTGAACAGCCATTACGATCCCCTAATGTTTCAACAGACACACAGATAATGCTGAGCACGGCGCATCTTCTTTTTATTAATATGTGCACCACATATAACGACACCCTGACTTAGGATAAATCAAAATTTGTCCAATATCGCGAAATTGCTGATAAATATTGCAGGTGCATCACCGCCTGCATTTTCAGTAACGTGGGGAACAAATTCCAATAAGATCACCGGAAAATCTGCCACATTCGATAACTGGAAAAAAGGCAAATGGACGAGTTTTTAATGACACACCAACTGCACCACTCTCATTTCCCCTTTCAATATGACAACTGCAGACGCCTTCGAGAAATTGCACTCGATAAAATGCTCATTTCAGATGCTGTCATTCAAATGCGAACTAATTACAACATTCGGTTATCTCATTAGATGCCATCCGCACCTAATTAATGGATTCTTTTCGACGGCCAAAATTATGCACTCATTATAATTAAAAGCAAACAGTGATCGATTTGGTCACGCTTTACTTTACCTTTTTGGAGTCATACAACAGTTGAGAGATTGGTTTATGAACGGTAAACACAACGTAATAATTTCTGTTTAGCAACCACATATTTGTAGTGCATTTGTGTTTGCAAAAAAGCAGCCCAACATTGGTAGAATGCGTTTGTAAAAATTGGAAATGCAGTAGTCTGGCATTTTGAGCGCATTAAAACTTTCCACATTTATCGAAACGAGCAGAAAGTTCGGTACTTTGTTTGAGTTATCAGAGCATGTTTGAGTAGAGCGCGCGTTAGAAATCTGCAAAACAAAACGAAATTGCTATACAACGACAGCGAACAGACCGCAAGTTTTAAATAAATTAGCATCTCTTTGATGTGTCCACGGAGCGATCGGTTCCGTTTCCGTTTCCCGGCGAAGAAAAATACGATTCGCCCGTTCTTAGATCAACGTCAATGATCGAAACATTGATATCATTTGAGTCCTTTGTATGGCCGGCCTTTGAACAGCATCATGTGTGACGATGTGCTGACATTTCACTCGATGCATTACCCCAGGATATCCGCAGCGAAGGCTCAAAGGAGACTCGGAAATAATACGCGGCCTTTTGTGGTTTCCTACTTTTCACACAGGACGGTACGTTTAAAATGCATTGCTTCTCGCACCGCGTTTGGAAATTGTTTTTCTTGCCTGCAAATCGGCTAATTGCAAGGGGCGCTCCCCAAAATGGTAAAAAAGCCATGAACGACATGTGACATCGAAAAATACTCTTGTAATTGATATCCGGAGGGAGATTGGATTATTATTAAAAACAAATCGGGGCGGAAAGATGGCTCGATATAAGAACAGGATGAAAAACCCGACCGACTTGGAAATGATTCATAACGGAAGGGTTGACAGCATGGGGGCGGATAATTGAATAAAACGTCGAAATAGATAAGCTTATCAAATCGCAAATTGTGTTACGCGATTGCTGCACGAATAATTGATTTCATTCCGAATGCAAAGGAAAGCCATGGACACGCTTAAGCACAATGAGATAAAGATTCCGCTGATGGCCCTCCAAAATAAATTTAATTAAGCACAATAACGTTATTCATTTCGCAAATTGGAAGAAAATGTGGCTTCGATTTCGCCTCCACTAAGCGTGTTGTTTCAGTGTAATGTTTCTCATTAGAATCGAAACAATACTAGAGTTATGTAAAGCAGAATATTACATTTTGTTAACTAAAGTGTATAAACAGAATTTATTGAAGCTATTAAAATCATAAATTTGTAGCACATGTGAAGTTGTCAAATGAAATGGAGGGTCCGTTCGACACGTTTCTCTAATTATCTCAATTAGTGAACTGGTCAGTCCTCTACGGTTCTCTCTGCAAGGGTATTTATAATGTATGCACCATGTCGGATGCAGATTCAGCACTTTTCCGGCGCAAATGTGTGAGACCGTGTAACCTATTCAAAATTAAAAGGAACGGAAATTTCTCATCAATCAAGTGAAACAATTGATTTTATTAGGAACATCATCAGAAGCGTGAAAACGTCGTTCTTGTCGACCTTAAAACGCACACCTGAAATAATCGACACTTAATCGATTTTATGGGACCCAAAGCTGGGTTTTCCAAAAAAGTTTCATGAATGAATGATGAGAATTCAGTGCAAACAGGTACGTTTCAGCAAAAACCATTAACTGACTGATCAGTTGAATTATTAACGGGACGTTTAATTTTATTGAGCGCTTAGCAATTAGATCCACACATTCACAGTTGTCAAATCTGGGCCACTCCTGTCCCACCGACTTTTTATCTAAAGTGAGGCTTCTCAGGCAGATGGATTTCAAAAATGCTTCATTACATTATTAATGAGATTTCGTCGATATGACAGATCGAGTAGCACGTTAACTCCGTCTGCAGATAATCCTCCAAAGCGTCCGAAATAAAATCATACTAGATGCCCTCCTTCTGGACATCTTAATACCCTTGTTATCTCCGAATCTCGACCGGTCGGCCTTTATAATCTTTACTTACGCTACGTCGCTTCAGATTGTCCTCTTTTCGAAATTTCCAACTTTTATTTGTCTTAATTGAGACATCACCGCGAATCAGACAACTTCTCTCGTAAGTTTAGTCAAAGAAAATCATTGTGAAATGACTAACGACGCTGGTTTATTAACTTGTTGCTTGCAAGAATGAGGGTACTTAGGAAAATTAAACGATCCAAAGAACCAGTCACGATAAAATGTCAAGGTAATGGTACCTGATAAGGGTTGAATTGCCAGCACTTTTCGCCTGTCTGGGCAATTATTTCACGCCCATCATTGATCACAAAGCACAAAAAATATCTTTTCGGCAACGCAGTGCTAGATAATTGGCTTAAATTAACGTGAGATGTTATTAATCAACCAGTTGGAAAACAAATCGGTCGAAGAAACTATGCTCTGTTAGAATTTTTGCCAACCAATTAATATTAATGAACAATGTTCTCATCAGAAAAACTTTGACCAACTATCGATACACAACAAAATCATTTTGTTATTATTATTCTGTTTTTGAAAACATATTCGCACTGTTGATTTTAAATTTAACTTTCAAACGGTTGTTCTTCGCTTCCAAAATAAAATTTATTGAATAAAATTACTGTTTGTTATTTCTCCGAACAACTAAAATAACGTAACATCCGTACACGTACAATTTGTTTTTTCTAAACGATTTTTATGTTAATTCAACTCGACTTTGCCAACTTTTCGTGTTTTATGTTAATCAGTTCTGCACATTTGATTTAATTGTACAAATGGTAGACACTAGACTGTTCAAAAGTTCACCAAAAAGGAAAACTCAATTTGTTAGGAAATTTTCATTTAAAAACGCCAATATCCACACACAGCGACTGTTAATAAATTGTTGGTGCAAGTATCAGGTAGATGGAGCCAGTTCCGTGCTTCGTAACGAGATTACAGACTTAATTACAACTGATTCCATTAGCATGGGACGCAGTTTTCTCTGTTACAAATTTACATTACAGCGAATAAACGCGAGACCAGCTGAGTTTTTCGATGCAATAGTCGCGCTTTTTGAGAGCAAATTAGAATAAAGCATAAATTTGCGAAAAAACCTACCATGTTATGTCTTATCTACAAAAGTTCTGGCCAATATTCCCTCGAAAGTGGCGGTTTTAATAAAATATTAGCGAGATCTTGCCAACTGCGCGCTTCCTTCCGCGAAAGAGATTGGCTATAAATACATTTTTTTCAATTAAAACCGCTGATATTATCGCAGAGAGGAAGACAGTCGAAAATCAGTGACCATTTCTTACACTGCGTCTTATCACAAGTTACGGTTATTATTCTTCCAATACCACACCCGAAAAATATTTAAAGAATTTTTCCTGGCCTAGATTTGTTTACTGGTTTGGAAGGTAATGAGCAGATTGAATTCCCATAACTGTTAATCTTATGTAATGGAAGCAGCTTGTGAACTGCTCGAGATCGGAAAAGTGCAACTACCTATAATGGAGATTTGATCCGAGAAACTTCTCCGATCTGTGCTATTATCGCAAAGACTAAAACGCGATTTGCGTCATATAAAGATACAATAAACAGATATCGGTACTAGCGCAGCACTTCAGTACAGTTAGCATAAAATTTTGTAATTGAACTTTAACTTGGTTGTTTTATCTGCAAAAATGTGAGCCTGAATGATAAAATACAAGAGTTCCTATAGACCCAAATAAATTATAACAGTGGGAATTCTTTTAACAGCTTATATTTTTAATGGATGGATCACCAGAGGCAAATTAATTTAGTTCTTGGTAATTTGTCTTAAATTATTCAACATAAAACTGTCCCAACTAATTAATTTCATATAACTTTATTATTTAGTGCTCTCGCTTTTCATGCGAACAACGGCTAGCCTTTGATGAATCGAGTGACTTAGACCTTAAATCCGGCTAATCCGGAGCTGAAGCCGTACTTTCTGCAGTTTGTTAATTATTACAACGACTACCTAGTTAATACCGAGGATAACGAGTTGTCTAATTGCGTTTTGTAAGGCTGCACTTTAATTGCAGCCAGATTGTATCAAAATCGGGAGTGAGCAAACATTTCTTTAGGTTCGTATACCTAGACATTTTATCCTGACCGGCGGCGATATTTAGTAATGTTAAAAATAACGGACTTAAGATAGCTCCCGGGACAAAAACAAAATACAATACCACAGTGTATTATTCGTCGACCACAAATACGGCCATGAAGAAAAATATCCGGGCCCATAGAGGTAGGTCTAAAATATGTATTGTTCCAGTATTTGCTCAGTTTTTGTTGTCGAGTTTTATGTTGCAATTTCTGCTGAAATACGTTTCCAATATTTACAGCCTTTAGGGCTGCAGGTGTTTGGAAATTTTATGGCATTGCAGCAGTGACACGACTAGTGTTGATTAAATACGCATCAATTTTGCCAAGTTTCGATTTTTCGAATCAAAGGAATGCAGAAGAAACTGCACGAAATGAACTTCCCGAGTTTGGAATCTGGCCTATACTTTAATATTCCAGTGCATTCCCAATAATCTGTTCGGGAAGTTTCCACTTAATTAAATTGAATAATACTTGAAATAACTCTAAACAGTTTATTCCAAAGATATTTTCTATCTAGATTTTAAAACCAATTTAAATTGGAAGCATCAAAGGCAATTCCAAGTTTACAAGGATACTTACACAAACCGCGCTCTGAACGTTAAATTAAATAGGAAATAGTTGTATCATGAATATTTCTGCTTCCCGATGTGACTTGTAAAGTTAATGGCTTCGCACACCTCAAATACCTTGGTCAGTGCATGGCTACACCCTTAATTCCTTGAGGAAAATAGACAAAATGAAGACGTCTCATAACTACGTATGGGCGGTGACGGCCCACAAATTAGAACAAGACAAGATAAATAATGTGACCAGTGCTACTAATAAATCTGAAGCGTTTTTAAAAATGATCACTCTGTGTTTGAGTTTGCTCGATGAAATCCACTTCTAACTTTAGATATGTGGAGTTGGAGCAAAAGCGGCGTCGAATGATTTATCAACGGACAAATCGGTTCCGGGCGTTCGCCGCCACCTTTGTCACCTGTTGAATCCTCCAAAAATCCCATTGAGCTCACGCTTCTTTCGCTCATTTTCAATTACTAATTGGAGATTTTCTATTATTTATATGAATATCTTGTTTCGTTGCGGTGCACCTGCCGCGTTTACACAATTTTATAGATTTAATAATTGCCTGCCACTGTTTCTGAAGTACAGCTTCTGATTGAAGAACTCGTAAAGCTATTTAACGGCCGAGGAACACATCACGAGTGAGATAAATTTATGGGGTATGTCTTCCATATTTCAAACTATGGATATGCAGTCGTAATAATTACAATTAACGTCCCGCCGGTTAAAAACTTATCACTTTGACATGGAGCTAAATTAAGACATAATTGGTATTTTACCCTCTGCTTGAGAGTGTTAAACCAATCACTGCTCCACGTCATTACGCAGCAGGAACTCCGGGGTGCCACTTACCACTTAGCTGGCTTACAGTTCTTCCTTTTGCAGCGGCTAGCCATTAATTCCAATTTGCATTTGGTTGGGAATCTCTAATTGTGGAGATCAATGCTGAGGATGGGGATGACCGGTTGAGGTTTGAGTTCTGAGTTATGCAACAGATGGGCGTCCCGGTATCTCTCTGTTTACACAACCTAATTTCCATGTCAGCGCAAACGCGAATCATTTGTTAGCGATCTCACTAATTATGGTGTAATAGCCTCAGGTGCATCCGGCCATCGAGGTGGTCTGCACGTCGTCGGATCGCCGTCACGAAAACTAAGAAGATATCACGGCGATGAAACGCCGATGGTACGCCGAGTAATTACCATGAGAGGTTGCGAATTTTCAAAAATGCAACCAGAGCGGTAGCACTCAATTCAATCAGCAAGTTTGGAGCAATTTTCTTGGCCTTGAAGTCGAGGCATTGCTATGAACTCGTTCTTGCTCACGCAAAACGGTATCATTAGCAAATCAAAAATCGTGAGATAATTTGAATGTCAACAAGGAGTTAAAATCATTACCGGCATTTCGACCACCCAGCACGCTCTCGATCGCCTTAACGAGGTGCGATAATTTATTTCTGTGTGATTTGTCACAGATTTGTATTAAATTCTACTTAGAATTCATAATTTATGGCGTATGAAGCAGACGCACTGCCTCGCCACACAACTGATAGAATTTAGACTTGGACAATACAAATTGTAGGTACTATTCGGAGCCATGTTTACCGTCAATACGTGGGTGAGTTAGACTGTAATGCATTATTCTGATTGTAGACACGGACCCTCCAAGGTACAAAGTGATTCTTATTTTGGGCCCACATTACAAAAATTTTAACTTTCAATGTAGCTCAATCAAATTAAATAAATCGGTAGCAAAATTCCTAAAAATTAAAAAAAAATTCGCTTTCTTTACACTTAGATAAATATCCACGAAGTTGAGCGGTGCGCTTGAGGAAGGGGAGGGGATTAAAGGTGCCATTTTTTGTTTTTTGTTTTGCTTATATTTCGGAAACGATCACTCCTATCAATTTTTATCATTATACCAAAATTAAAGCTGATAAATTTTAAGCGAGCTATATCTTCTGAAATTTGGAGTCTGCATTTATTAAACATTAGTATATTATAACTATTTATATTAAAATAATGCGTGTAGAGCATCCTCCAACTAAGCTAAAAGAGGGAAATAAGAAAAAAAATACTTGAATTGAAGACCACAATTCAGCATATGAGAATGATCCAGAAGATTTAATAGAATGAACTGTTAGACTTAATGCTTTCAGTTTATTATAAGTTTTATTTATCTGTTAATATCGTACTGATCAAAACTGTAATTCGGTGTTTAATGTTTGAGCTGAAGACGATAATGCAGCATCTAAAGACGACTCTGAAGACTTCAATGACCCTCATGTCTCCCCCTTTCTTCTCTAATGAAGTATTGGACCCAATAAATTTAATTTATTGCCAGTTTTTCAAGTCACAAGACATTCTCTTTTACGAGTAAGGCACATTTTTTTAATGTTAATTTTTTTTGCCCAATAACTCGCCTATGGTTAGTCCCACAAGAAAAATGCATCTGTTTTTTTTTGTAGTAAATTTTATCAGCTTTGATTTTGGTAAGATGATAAAAACTGATAGGAATCATTGATTAACCATGAGGTTAAACAGAATTTTTGGAAAAATTCTAAATTAGATCAAGAATTTTCCGTAAAAGTTGTCACAACTGGTGAATAACCCATGTGAGCATTTCTGCGACATTATAGAATGTCAGCAAAGTGTATTAACTGGGTCACTTGTCCAGCGATAACAAAAAGGTCTTTAAATTTTAAATGGAGTAATTATTATTGGAATTAACATTTGTTTTAGTTTGTTAGTAAATTTTGTATGCAATTAAATTATTTTTGTAATAAAATTAGAATTGAATTAACCCTCAAGTCTTTACTTATTCATGGACATTTATGGTCCTTCGAGCCGGATGTCTTAACTGGGTCACTTGATCAGCGACAACCAAACAATAACAAAGAGGTCTTTAAATCTTAAATGAAGTAATTATTATTAAAATTAACAGTTGTTTTAGAATAACTGTTTTAGTTTGTTAGTAAATCTAGTATATAGCGTTGGGCTAAAGTATGGAACCAAGAGTTTTGTGTCTAAACTATGTACCTAATGGAAAAAGCAATTAGTACGTCATCAAGTACTTTAAAAATTTGATCATTTTTTAAGAATAATTTTTTTTAAAATTTCTTTTAGTTTTCGAGTTATTATTTTTTTTAATGGCACCCTACCACAGCGATTTTTTTGGTAAAAGACTATGCTGTAGAAATTACTTTTTAATCAATAATATTGTTTTTAAACCAGTGATTTTCTAAAAATTAATTATTAAAGTTGCAATTCGAGTTCATTACGAAGGTCATTCGAACTTGGCCGAAGTGGTTGTATCCATTGATGCTCATATTGGCAAAAAAATTGACGAATTAAATTGACGAAACCGTCGTAATGAGCTCGAAACGTAAATTTAATCATTTATTTAAAAAAAAACACTGCTTCAAAAACAAAACTATTGAATTAGAAGTAGTTTTTAAGGCAAATTTTTTTACCATAAAATCGATGTAGTAGAGTGCCATTTAAAAAAAGTGTTTTTATTTTAATAACCCCAAAACTTAAAGAGATTTTGAAATAAGAATTTTGAAAAATAATCACGTTTATAAAGTAGTTGATGATGTACTAATTAATTTTATCGTAAGATACGTAGTTTAGGCACAAAACGCTTGGTTTCATAATTTTGCCCAACGCTGTATATTCAAATTATTTTTGTAATAAAGTTAGTATTGAACTTAACCCCCGAGTTTTTACTCATTCATAAGCAAAAAAACAAAAAATGTCTTCTTCATCTTCCTTCTCCTCCTCGAGCTTAGCTCTCACGCTCAAAAACTTTTGATATTTATTTACTCAAGTAATACTAAAGAAAGCGTTTAAAAAAATTTCATCTCTCTAAGAATTTTTCCCACGGATCATCTTATTTTTGTCTAATTTGGCTGGGCTACTGGCTAATGTAGACAAAGCCTTGGAACTTTGGGCAAAAGCAAAATTGATTTTTTTAATTCACTTGACTTATTTCAAAAACTATTAAAAATAGGTAAAAGTTTCCGTACAAATGAAAAGACCAGGAAAGAATCATCCTGTAGGTAGGCAGTCTCTTCACTGCATCGAACTAATCAAATATGTTTTCGGCAACACACCTAGTTTTAATAATTCTTATGTTTATTTATCAAAAACTGTGAACAGTTTTTGTTTAAAACAATTATTCCGGCGTGTCTTTGATCACAGTGGCTGTATTTTGCAAAACCTTCGTTCGTTTCCTTGCGTCGGATCGCTCCATTTAATTTGAACGACCATCTGAACAAGCAATTGTTGCGAAAGACAATTATTTTTATCCAACTCGTGCTTTACCATCGGTGCTTGTTGTTCCATCCTAATGAAGGCTAAATATGCAATTAATCGAAAGAGAATGTTGTTGGTTTGCAACTGTGGGAAATAATTAGACACATTATTGCGAAGTTTGTGTGTTCTATTGTGTGAAATGTAACACAACAAACATCCAGTATTATTACGAATTCTGTAACTGACATTTTTCATTCAGTTTAACATATGTGAGATCTGGACAAACACAGCGCATCTTCTCTTTGTGCGACTTTTTTGAACCGACATTCGTGTTAACACTGGAACTGTCACGCTGAATCAGTGAGGGATTTATGGGACGTTGGGGCTAGTTCCCCTAAGGTAAGTCTTATCAACATTTAGAGAAAATATCACTGCAGCGGTCGGCAAAACTTAATAATTTATAATACTGGAATAACTTGATAAAATATGGGACTAGAAATGAGTAGAGTTGAGGGTGTCAGGACCAGTTTTTGGATTTCGCACGCTCTCGTTGCCTTCGTCCAACTCGCTCGTGTTCCCAGAGACGTGTATTTATTTAATGTGAAACCAGCCCGGTTAAGGAATGATTAAGAGAGTTATATTCTACAGTGGTTTTCTGAAAACCAGCAGATGTTAGGAGGGATGATTTATTTCGTACGTATTTGAATTACAATCCGCTTTATAACTCTCGACGTTATTTAGTAGCATTTGCAAGAAATTCGCGACAAAACATTGCCGTTTTTTGCTGCGACTAATTGCACTGGCTATTGTCGCTCCAAATTGGAGAAGTTTATAATGGGGTGCGATCGACGGTCCTGAAAGGCTGACCTTTCTCAACTAGACGACTCCTGAGAAGGTTGAGAACACGTCTGCCTCTGCACGAGATTTTATCATTTGTAAGAAAATATCGACCAAAGTATCAAATTTATTGGTGGTGAGGTTGATGAACGATAAAATTTATTACAACTTGTGATCCTTTTTGTTCGGTTTATCTTGATTTGGGGTGTTTTAGATTTCAGATCGGGTGTCAGCACGTCAAATTATTGTGACAAATTTTAGCCAAAGTGCTGTTATCTCCTCTAATTTAAACATTGATCAAGTCATAAATTTTCATGTTAACAAAACCAACTTTCCAATAAAGTAACTCTGCCCTGAACCCGCACGACTTTAAATTCTCATGTGTATAAAACTTTCCGCAAGCGCCTCACCCTCTTCTTTTCGAAACCAATTTAAATAAATTCGGTACAATTGTGTGATGGCATCGATTTATCTTCAGCATCTGCCAATTATGAATAATTGTTCCCAAATTCACCAGAACTAATTGAAACCATTCAGACGTCTGCCGTTCAGGATATAACCCCCATTTCCTGAAACAACTCTTCACAAAGATTCATTTGCCATAAATACACTTCCTCCCATAGAAAGGATTAATTTAATGGCTTTCATTTTGGGGCGTTTCACGGATATCACAAAAGCTTATTTACCATGGACGTGATGTAGGGTGCATCTGATCATTTTAATGGCAGACTCAGCCACCCGGTGCATATGGCACTGATGATAAATACAGAGAATGATGGTCATTTGACCGCGGATTAGCTCCTAATCCTCGCCAATAAATTTGACCAGAAGCTACTGTTTCAAAAACTGGCTCTTATTTATTATTTGGCGACTCCTTGAAAAGAGTTCGGTGGGTCATTAAATCGGGCCAAATCGCTGTGTTTATAGTCGTCATAAAATTCAGTCATGAAATTAGGAATTTTCTTACAAAAACGTTTAGGTGGTGGGATAGGTGAGTGTGCGTTTTTGCGGCGGAATCGCAGAATGCCCGGTATTTTATCTGTGTGTAGTTTTTTTCTGGGACACCTCGACCACCGTGTCGTTTTCCACACCAAGTATTCAAGTCGTCCCGAAAATGCCAATAAACCCAACCATTGGTCCAATCTTCGGTAGCTGTTGGTCGGGGCTTTGATGCCACCGCTCGTCATTAATTTACCAATGAGTGATCGTTGCCTTTTGTAATTAGGGATATTTAGGTGGAATAGCTTACACTTCCATGTGTTCACAAAACGAATAATGCGGACCACAGAGAGAATTTCAAAGATCTACGGCGGAGGAATCTAGTTAGGTGCCGCGCCGCCTCATTCCTAATGAGTACCATTTCGATTTCTTACTGGTGGGGAAATTGGCGGTTTAATTAGCAATTTAAGTAAACTATTCGAAATGTTAAACAACACTTTATTGCCTGGAATATTTTAATTTATTGCCTTCTTTTACGTAAGATTGGTACCGTCTGATAAAGTAAATAAATTAAATTCAGTTTCATTAAGATTGAATATCTTGCTCTAAACCAGACTAATTCCAACAATAGGTTCAGTTCACTTGACTGAGCAGCTTCAAGTTTGGTGCCTAAACGCCTGCAGATATTCGCGAACTTGAGCTCTGCTTACATAACTATCTAAATTAATTTCGAATTTTTCCGCAAACTGTCATTTTACGCTTCATAAGAAGATTTTATGAAACAAAAATAACAAGTCGTTTAATTAAGCCATGAGCTTCTGTAACAATAAAATTGCAAATTTAATTTATTATAATTGCACATATCTACGCTCGGTGCACTTCTTGGCGTTTAGTGGGAATAAAAAGCCTGACATGTATATTGTTCCCGGGGTGTCATATTCACATTACGGAACGAAAGTTTATAGTTTTGTATCACGACAAGTGTGCCGCTTTCGCACAAGAAATTATCCACATCTCTTTCTACATAAAATCATGAGAGCGGGCGATTTTTGAGACATAAAATCCACCCACAATCAGAAGTCACGTCGTGTTCCCCGAAGTGCGACTCAAAAACGTGTTATAAAATATAAATTTATTGCCCTCCAATATTATATTTACTTTCTGGGTAATGTGATTTGAAGCATAACTGCAATGAACCTACGTGTTCCTGCTACAGGAGACACTCCCAATGCGATTCATGATCGCATTACCTGCGTTTTACTGCTGCACTGCAATCGCTACAAAGTCCCGATTTTCGACAGTAATCGCAAACCCACTCCGTTTTTTGTAACAGTGATGTCAGAGACACGAATATTTTTCCTCTTGACTGGCCAAGAAACGATAATTGATAATTAAAAAGATTGCGAAATTTTAAATTAGAGCGACCGGTCTGGATCGATTCAAACTAGTATAGGCAACTTTGCTAGATTTAGAGAGCCTCAATTGTTGGGTGAAGGGTGAAAGAGCGTAATTCTCAATCTCAGACCCCCAATTACGTTCGGTGGAAGAACAAGCCATTATGTTGTTAATGCACAAAGTCCATATTTCGCATCGCGTGTTAATCTAAACTTTTATAAGTCGCGCATTTTTACACCCAGGTGCGAAATAATGCCCTAATATCGTTCCAAGTACGAAATTTATAATGTGTTGCTACTTTTACGGTGTTGTTTTTATTAATGAACGTTAAGTAACTTCCGTAGTATAATGGAGGAAATTGTGTGCAGTGGAAAGTTGATAAAAATATGCTATTAGTGCTGTTCACGAATTCAATTTCCTGCCAACATGCACAAAATTTGGGCGAAATTCGCGCAAAGCTGTTGAATGTTTGTCGTCGTTTTAACACAAGACAAACGGTAAAGATCAAAATGAAATAGGTCAATCGCTGGGGAGGCCCAGTGATTCCACTTAAAACTGTATCAGACGAGCTTCTCGTCCCGCGAGCTTTCGTAATTTGATCAAGGTACCTGCGTGTTTGCTTGAAAGCTCCAGCCACATTGATGGTTGGCGAATAATTTATGACGAAAGAGAGTGGCTGAAAAGTTCTTCTAAAACCCAGTGTTGTTATTTACCAAGAATCGGATGTAAATTACAGGAGTTAATTGTTAATTCTGGTTTGGTGTCGAACACGTTGGTATGATATTTCCAATATGCAGTAAAATCGCGCGCGGATCCTATCATGCTTAAAAACCATCGAAAGCCTGGACAGACCGAAAATTAAAACAGTAAAATAACAAGCAGATTGTGCAGATTTCCGCTTGGCTCTATCGCCGAAATTTACACTCCGCTGTTGGTCTAACAATTGTTGAATAATTTCAGAATTTTAACGGCGACGTAAATTTTTAAACGCGAAAGAGGAACAAGCCGATTGTGCGCCGCGAATCTATAAAAAGGCGACTTTACTGTTGTTAGCCTTTATGAAACTACACGGAATAATTTATGATAAGTTGGTGGACCTGTTTTGTCACCTGCCGTTCCTGTGTGTGTGTGGGGCTCAATTCACACAACTATGCAGTCGCGCTACCATCCCATTTGGGTATTTTTCTCGTAAATATCGAACGGAAGCCAGAGTATTTTGACTTTAATTTTGTTGGAAGAGTATAAAAGTCAACAAGATAGAATGTTATGAGGCCGGTTGAGCCCGTTTAATTATGGAGAATATAAAATAAATTTTGGCGGCGAGATTCGCTCTCCATTACGCATCCGTATGTGCTAATATGACTCACGATATTATAATTCGGAGCAAGAACCTTTCTCATTAACAACAGACCCCCGAAACATAAGAATGACATTTATGGCGCCCATTGCTTACACACATGTGAACACTTTGTTATGCTAAAATTAACAAAAAAATAATTACTTTCTTGAAAACGGACTCTGGACAAATGGTGGGTAACGACGCGTCGACAAATTAAAAAAACGGTGTAAAATTCAACAATCTTCCCATTAGTTTATTTGCACGTTGAGCTAAGTCCAAATTAGCAATTAAAAATAATGGAATATTTAATTCTTCTAATAAAATATCATCATGGTTGGTGTAATATAAAGCCATGTTTCAAAATAAAAATCTTAATTAGAGCAGTCCCCCATCCGATTCTAATTTGTTGCCAGGTCAAAAATTAAAATATTAGAAGCAACTGCATAGCGAAAGAGCCATGTGTGAGGATCGGATGCACATCCGGTGGCCGATGTGACATCTCCAAAATATGTTCTCACTTTGTATACCATTAATGGCAACAAATTCGTCAAGATTTATGTTTGTTTTAGCTACCACATGATGGATGGTCTGTGAGGATACATCTGCCCTAAAGCACACGACCAGAACGGCATTTTATTTATTTAAATAACACTATAAATACCTACAGTTTATAATTTCATAATACGTTCTAATATATCGCAAACGCATGGCCGGCATTACAGTCAATATTTATGTGGATATTGTGACACAAAGCTCTGGTAATGACAACTGCATCTGTCGCTCTCCGTCCCACTGATTTATTTTTTCACCCAAAGCCAAAAGTTGCACGAATTAAACGTATCTGTCGGTTCAGTCTAATTGCATTCACGTCTCTTGGGGTTGATATTTACGTGGCGAAACTTCTAATCCAATTAATGTTTAACCAATTTGTTGAATTATTAATGCAACTAATCATCACGGAGCGTGAGGTTTTTTCCCATTTGACGGAAGCACTTGTGCCCCGGTCGCAGATGTAGCCAGCTTATAAAAATGTTCGCATTCGAGTCTCGGCGAAAGGGCCACATGGCGATCCAAAAAATTTTAAGATTAAACAAATTATAACAGTTTTGCCCAAGCTCCGGAAATCCTCAGCGGTGCAATTTGTAAATTTAATGGAGTTTCCAAGTTCCGCCATATGTGTGAAACACTTAAGTTTACGTGACAATTCGAACCACACCAGGAGATGCATAAGCGATAAAGTATCCGTCGCAGCCGTGAAAAATCACCTATAGTCTCCGCCGGGATACCTTGAATTAATCAAAGCGGGAAAAATTTGTCACCTAGTTCAACAGCTCATTTGTTTTCACTTCAGCTGTAACTGTATACAAATTGTTAATTTTTCCCAGAACTGTGTTTTTATTCATAACACGAGACCTGGCCAAAACAGGTGTGTGCCATCATCGGCACCACCAAAGTAAATACAGAGAATTATTTTCGTGGTCCAACTTCCTGCTGGAAATTAAATCGGTGCACATTGTGACGTGAGCAATTCAGGTGACTGAAGTCTATAGATAAGAACTGGTGACACAGCTTGTTAAATAAGTTAGCTAAAGCAGCTGTTTTGCAAATAGTTGAGAGATAGCTATCGAGGAGCTTAACGCACAAACTTAGCTGAAGGAGTGACATGTAACACCTGTTAATGTTTGTCAGAGATATGGCGCCCCGGCTTTTGAACAAATTTCGACTAATTATGACGTTTAGAGCTTTAGAAACTCGCTTCATAATCCTGATAATAATAATAGCAAGCTTTTGAAAGTTTTGCTAAAAAATCAAAGCAAAGCTAATATTAGTCGAGCCAACACTTGATCGCGAAACGCAATCCCATTATAAGATAAAGCTTTTAATTATGGCGAAAATGAATCATCGTCAACGTTATAGAGAGTGAGCTTAAATATCTAATAAAGTCACTATTTACTGTTAAGATTCTAGTTAAAGATGCAAATTGAAGTGTACACTAAGACAAGCAAGTTGGAGATGTTATTAATTCACGACTTCGTAATTACGAGATGCCGTGGTAACAAATTAAACTGTAGCCTTTCAGCGAAATTCGCCCTACACTGCATACATTCCGTCTTGTCTATTACATAAGACTTAATATTTTATAAAACACTCGCACATAAACTGCACCCCTAGGTGGCACCCCAAATGGGATTGTTCAATTGGCATTTTCACGTTTTCTTTTTTCAAAAAGCCATTACAGGGAGGATGAGTCAGGCGACCACAAATCTCGGTTATCCCCGATGAAGCGTGCATCTAAAATATTAAAATGATTATGCAAGGGTGTTAGAATTAGTAATGCCAGTCTGAGGGGTGTCACACAACATACCTCAAATGCCTACGACTTGATGATATATTAACGTAACATATGCGCGATTTGTTATGTTTTGGTTAATTATTAACGCATCCTCTGATTTATTGATATTTATTGTCTTGTCCCGACCATTTGATTCCGGCATACTCAATCAATTTTTCGACCAGCTTTATGCAACAGACATCACAGTTTGGAACTTTAATAAGAAAAATTCAATATGTCCCCTTGAACTTCTTTACAACGGATCTTTTTATTGTGTTGGAAAGTTTCAAAGTAATTTTTGCAGTTTCTCCCAAGTCCGCATTTGTTGCGATTGATTTTTTGAATGTTCATTTGTTAGTAATTCTAATCACAACACTACCAGATTTAACGGGGGGCACTTTTTTATTGTGCAACATCTGCTACCCCTCACATAATCATTGTTATAGAGTGATGTGATTGGCTCTAATCGTGTAATCCTCATTTTATTTGGCATCATTAAGCTTGCAAATCTAGGATTGTACGCATGTCACAACACGGAAATCTGTGATTTATGAAGCAATATAAACCGTCCCCTAGGTACCACATGTGATCAATAACTCATAAATCGTAAAAAATTCTGATATTTTGGCGATAATTTCTAATTATCACCACCGGGTATTAGCATAAAGCCTAGCACGCATGATACGAGGAATAATATTTAATATGTAATTGTAATTTTTATGAAGCTGCCGACAGGTAAATGTCGTCGATAGGAGCGAGTCACGCTATTGCATATCATTCCATCGGGCACTTGCCCTTTTGACGTATCCACTATTCCAAATAATTTTCAACATTGCGACATGCAAAGTCACAAAGTGTTCTGATACAATAATTAGTTTTTTGTGGTAAGGTCACCCGACGTGTTAATCGGAGAGAAGAGTTTTTCTCATAATTTATTTGGAATCGGATCAATCGATACAGAAATAGGTCAGCGGATTTGCAATGATATGTGCCGTTAGCGCAAAGCGTGACTGACATGGAAATGTGGAGAAAAGGAATTTGACGGAGATTTATCCTACCTTTTCATATGTTGTCGAAAATACCACCCTCGGCAGACAAGCTCTCGTAGAGAGCTGTTCAAGGGGAAAAAGGATACGCGGTTACAAATTTAAATTGTACTTGCCCGCAAGTATCCACATTTGGCAATAAAATAAAAGGAATAAGCCCCGTATCTACATCTCGGGAGTTAATATTATTCGTGGAAGTCGGTAAAAGCACATTATCTTATCAAATGAAAAAAATTAACGGTTTCCTGTAGTGTAAATAAAAAGTGGCGGTTGTGGCAACCCTCGGTCTTGGTTATCCCTGAGCATTAGCAAGCGACACGCAGGTCCTATCTCAACACACATTAGCATGCGACCTCCAACCACCATTAGAAACTATTACATATTATACATCACGTGATGTGGGGTTTTATTTGATCCGAGTTCATTACACGCTTTCAGCACCGGCTCGAAATAATAAAAATGTCACAAGTTAACTTCACCATTAAAGTGGAACTGACGCATTTGAACACAAGAAATGAGGACTGACAACAGTGTAATACGAGTTGGCCGGTTCCGGCCATCTTCCTCTACCCCATTAACACAAAGGAGCGAATCGATCAAAAATGTAAATAAATGTGTGAAATGATTAGAACAATGATTCGATTAAGACAAGATGTCCGCCGGTGATGGAGAGGAAACTAAGATAAACAAGATTTAGAAGGGTTGGAGGAAACGCGATAATAATCGTCTGAAATAAAAGGCTCAATGTTTACAAATGGGGCGAGGTATACACACAAACATTGATGTTGTCATCATGAGTTCGTCAAGAGCGCACAGAATGAAGTACAATGGCGATGCACTTAACGCAGAAAAGAAAGCACTCTGATGAGTGGGATAGATAAATAATAATAAAGTCATTTTTGTTAGCACTGAATGGAATATCATTTTCCCCTTTCGAGATTCATCTAAAAGCGTTCATTGTGACGACGAACAGGTTAAATTATGCGAGTCTCGCCATCACAACAAATTGCGGACCTTTGTTACATTATACAAGGAGAAAACTCAGATCTGATTCATTTCAAGATTTTTTTTGATCACCACTAACAAAAACAACCCGGCTTTATCTAAACCCGGTGTAAATTAATCAGCTAATGAAATTCTGGGGACGAAGATTAAGATTCCACACACAGGTCAGTCTTTGAAGTTCAGGTTGTTCAAAGCTAAAGGTATTCTCCTTCAACATGCCTGCACTATCCGATACCCCACGCCAAACTCGAACTAAAGCTTTGACGACACAATGACAGTATCGGAACTCTGCATTCCAGTTTTCCCATCTATCGAGATTTCGTATTGATCTAGTCTTATGAAGCACCATTGTTTAAGAGTTCATTCAGCACCGAGCAACTCCCGTCTACGGAAATTTAATTAAACGAAAACTAAAATCCTGTTAAATGCTGAAAAAATATCCACGATTCACTCCGTATAATTAAAAGTGAAGTGTTCTGCTACATACAGGTAATAAAATGCCGCACCGGGTGGCCCTTGGCTAAAGAGAACTTAGTTCCATTTATTTAATTTTAAAAACTGTTAGATGATTTCATGACGAATTTACATCTTGGGATTATGGCAGTTCGTGAGTGTGTCTGTATCGTTCTAGTTTTATTCAGAAGCAAAAGCTAATTCACATGACTTACATTAATCCAATTACCGAAAAGCTTACGCAACGCAATCAATAGCTAAAGCGTTAAGCCAGCGTTAATAATACGTTTACGTTAAGTGCTCTTCGCGTGAATAAACTCCCGCCGCAATAAAGCGAACTTTCCAGTTTCTGTTGTTCAGATTGTACTCTAATAAATTATTTACAAAACATACATGCTCAACATTGAGCATAACTCGACAATAGTAGCATATGTAACATCGTGAACAGATACTATTGTTCTATTTCGATGTAGCGCAGACATGATACTACAAAGCGTACGTTGATATCCATTTGATAATTAACTAATTTAATTTTCATCATCGTCAGTCATAAACACCCACTGGTGTTGACTTTTCAGATCTCCAAACTACAAATGACGGTGTATTAATGCACCACATTTAACATTAATGCCAACAATTATTAATTGATGGTGAAGTACCGCTAATGGCCCATTTTCATATCGCCGATCGGGTGATTTTAGACGAGTTCTTAGTTACAACAAAGTGGTGTAATTAGGACAGTTTGTGTGCAGTATCAAATTTCCATGCCAAAAGCTCTGCTCAGGTAGCCACAATATAGAAGTTTTTAAATTCGGGAGGTGAACAAATATTTGCTTCCTTTGAAGGTAAGCTAAACATTCAACACGGTAAAACAAATGAATTCCAAACAACAAATTGTTTGATTAGGGGCGCCACAATGCTCTTCATGCAAATAGAGATTCATGGACTCAAGATGAAACACTGTTTTGACATTTGCCGGCTTGCTTTCATCGATAGAACGTCGAGGCTGAAAGCTGGTTCTAAGCTAATAAAAGCATCACGTAAAAATCACATATCTTATTACTTTTCCCATTAAAAGCGACGCTTGTAAAGAAAGTGGCACCCAATGAGATAAATTTGAAACTGACTTCATTCGTCATATGTGTATACAAGCTGCCATCAAAATAACAGCCCAGATTGAATTACTCGACAAAAGGGTCGCGCAAGACAAATATGATGGAAAGTCAAAATTGAGTTATATAATTGAAATTTGTATGTAAATTCCAGTAATCTAAAACGTTTTTATTGCACCATTTAGAGGCATGCGAGCCAACGCTGGCCACATTCCGCTCAAATTGAAATTCAGTTGTATTTGTTTAAAAAATAAAAGTTTAATTTATTCTAAAAGAAAAAATGCTTACTTTATGGAGTGTATAAATCACATCCAGTCCACAAAAGGATGTTGCGTGATTACCAGCAAATGTATATAAATATACATTTATTTCATTACATGACGTAGATATGCAGTTTGGCATATTTAATCAGCTCGGTGAAAATCGCACTCCTGGCTCGAAAAAAGCGTCCACCAAACAGTTGCAAATTAAAATTCATAGTAACCATCAACGTTTAGATTAATTTCGCGAATGATTGGTCGCGCCAATTGACGATTTTCAATTGAGTGGAATATTGAAGCAATGAATTGTTGCAGACTATACATACATGTTTATTAAATTGCATGTGAAATGGCTGGAATTTGGTGCAACGCGATGCACTTTATTTGATATAAGCTATCGCAGCTGGAATAATTTATGATGTAATAAATGGACGTTAAACATGGCAATTACGAAGTAAAAACCTTTATAATTGTTTTCGCTGAAGCATTGATATCGGCGGCCGCAGCAATCTATCAAACCGTTTTATTTGCAAATCTCCGAATCCGGAAACCTCAAAGCATATTTGCCAATGCACGGACAAGAGTGATGGAACTTGAAATTTGAACAGTTACTATACTTATTGATTATTGCCAATTCATGTTTTGGAGTACCCACAACTGTACTTTTTTTTTCAGTGATTTGCTTAAAGACAGGTGATGTTTATTTTGCACATGTTTATGGTTTGTTGGCAAAGACGATCATCTTGTCGGCGTGTGTGACTTCTGCGGTCGCTTTTTGTGTCATTATGACTAATGACACAATTTGTCGCTGCTCAAGCTGCAAACTCAACACTGACGCCTATATAAATCCGGCGCATTTTTAAATACTCTCAGCATTCCGGACGTCTTTCTCTCGACCAAAATCATTAAACCCTTTAAGTTCGACGGTGTCTCACGTGTCACCATATGAATCAAGACTTTATAGCAGGTGCCGACCGTATAAATGTTCAAAGGATATAATAATTTTATGAAAATAATCAGACGTGATTTATAGTACTACTGGTCGCCCACGACACAAAAAAGTTTCCGGCAATAAAGGTATTTTAATTAGTTTTCCGGGACTTGCTCATAGTTACACATTTCCAGACGCAACAATATATATTTTCACAAGAGGCGACGATAAATTGAACGCTAATTGATATTAATGACCTACTTACAAATCAGTGGTATGAATGTTCTCGGTGAAAAGCGAATGGAGACAGACTTTCAAGTCTTGGACTTTTTGTGTCGTAAAGATAACAATCCACTTGATGAATTTTATCGCTACTTCTAGTTACACAAATATAAGTGTTACAAAGTTGTAAAAATAAAACTAAGCACTGTTTTCAGCGTAGCCGGCGTGGTACATTTTTCGCAATTTTGGCGAATTCTCAAAAAGATAATCTAGACTGTTTGAGATTATTCAATTAGAGTAAGAATTTGGAAAATATTTATGTATTTGTTTTATTTACGATGTTTTTTGTTATTAGCTTTAATAATAGTTATTTATTGTGTAAATGTTTTACAAAGCATTCAAATGGATAAAATGCGACTAAAACACAAATGCAGTGCAACGTTTTATCCACAGTCACTTTATTAACAATATGGAATTAATCGAAGTTAAATTAAAAATTGTGTAGTAGTCATAATTACTGATTGCTGTGGCAATAGTAATGGTTACTTTACTAATATTGGCATAATAGTAGTTTATTGTACAATTAAAGAAAAGATGTTTATTATCTGTGAGAGATGTGTTCGAGTGCGGAGCACGAGTTTCAGAAAGGGATCATAAAGGGATCATGAGCCGATAATGCCAACTTTTCTTTACGTGTATAACACAACGTTTTCTCTCATTGGTACATTGAGAAATTTTTGTTAATTTTTTTTAAAGATAGAATAAAAAATCACCAAATGACCACTTTATTCTCTTAGTAATATAAAAAAATAACTAAATCAAATAATGTGCCATAGTAACCACTTGTAGAATAAAGATGCACTACCTTTACTCGTATCTATGGAATAAGCAACAACATTTTTAATACCTATAAGAGAAAGTTACTTTTTGTACTCATAGCTTCACGCTTCAGCGTGTGGGAAACAGACTTTTCCGCACTGCGCTGTTTTTTACTTCGCAACAATGGCTAAGAACATTTAATAGGTTGGTATAGCTACCGGTGAGATGGAAACGATACTTTTTCTTATGATAAGTGACAGTTCATGTCAATTTGACGATTGTTTGACTTGTTACCAGCCCATCAGCAAAAAGAACTAAATTATTAAAAAAATATTTTTTTTGAAATATTCGTTACAAAAAAAAATGTACCTAACTTGTTTGTAAAGCAATTTAAAATTGCACTTTCTAGACTTGTTAGGTAAATAACTATTATTCCACTAGTGGATAATAAATCACTTTATATGCTTCATAAGTGTGGATAAAACTCTAATTCTTTTTTTATGATAAATGGCAATTCATGTGAATTTGATGATTGTTTGACTTGTTACCAACCCATTAGCAAAAATAACTACATTATCATAAAAATTTTTTTTTTTTGAAACATTCGTTACAAAAAATATTGTACCTAAAGTATTTTTTTTTAATAAACAATTGTCAAACTGCCGTCATGTTGGTATTGGTGTTCATAGTAAATTTAAAAATCAAAATTAGCAACAACTTAACAAAAGTTGCTGTCAAAGCTGTTGACAGCGCGCGTCACATTTGAAATTGGATTATTTTTCTTCCCTGCAATTCTTTAAAATGGCTTCGCGCAAAAAAGGAACGGGTCTCTCATTAACACAAAGAGAAAAATTGACAATTGTAAGGTACAGCGAAATATGCCATCATTTTCTTCTGCTGAATCAAAGATACAAAAAGTTAAACTTCTGTGGCTCGAAGCGATTTCAAAATTTACACCTGCAATGTGGAATAATAGTGTTCAACACTGCGAAAAATTAATTCGGAAAGACTGGGCAAAATTAAGGGGCAATTCCCCACTTGAAGACATACCTCCAATTATTATACAATTGTCGGCGGATTCAGATGATTCTGAGGACGAGGACTTTTGTGATTCCGACTTTGAATAGTTCTGATGTTATTTGCTATTATTAAATTGGCTTTAATATGAAAACACGTATTTATTGCTATTTACATTTCAAGACTGACACTTTATCAAAAGTCGTTTAGGGAAAAATCATGACACAGCCTGGTCCGTATTTGAATGTTTTAGGGTGATACAGCGTGTTATTTTTGTTTATTTTGACACTGACAATTGTTTATAAAAAAAAATACTGTAATTTGTTTGTAAAGCAATTTAAAACTGCACTTTCCAGACTCGTTAGGTAAATAACTATTATTTCACTAATGGATAATAAGTCACTTTATATGCTTCATGAGTGTGGATAGAACACAATTATAATGTGATTGTGGATAAATAAGTGTATTGCTTTATGTGTTTTTTACTTTTAAGTTTCTAAAATCTATTTTTAATTCATTGTTATGATTTTTACAAGCTGATTTTGTCAAATGACACAGTTAGCAAGCATTATAGTTCGAGCGATTATAGTTCAGTAGGAAGTGATAATGGCTTGTCTCTTGTGAAACAATTTTGAAACATTCTATCAAGTTTTTAGCATTGCAGCAACAATAGTTGAAATTACAACCTAGCGTACCTAGTGATCGGATATCGTAAAACGTAGTAATTACAGTTGGTTTAAGTAGATAGAGTTCCAAGATGAGAGCAGCTGAAGAGTTGATTGAAACTGATTACTCGCATTAATAAGCAGGTATTTTGGAAGTGAGGGGAATACACCGAAGACAATTACAATCTGATAAAATGCGGTAATTGAAAAATGTAGCTTGTCTATTATTAATGGGTTGTGGAATGAAAAATGGTTCTTGTAATTATTATGTTAATTATATGCAAACACAAATTAGCATTAACCGGTCGAAGGTTCACCGTGAAAACTGCTTAATTATTTCGTCAGTTAATAACTTTATTCCGCCCAAGACTAGAGAAAAATGTGGAAAATAAAAAAGCTGAGCTCGTGTGTCGCCCTCCACGATGATGGGGCCCGGAGATATTCCAAATTAGTTCCAATTTCTCTTGCATCATCGGATCTGCCAACAAGCTATAATTTCGTCAAAGTACATATTTTATAAAACATCCTGACATAATTAAGCAGCCAGTATTTATGGAGATATGGATCTTAGGCGGGCCGACGTTTCGTGGCTATTGTAGGCGGTGGAGTAATGGCTCGAATTGATGACAGGTAATGTTCGAGGCAGGCAACACGTGATGCATCGCATACGAAAAGGCAATTATCATCCGAAATAACTTCGTCTGCCAGGCATATGTAGCACAAACTGCCATTAATATTAGTTTAACTGTTCAGAGGCGTAAAACACTCAACGCCACCGACTTGTTTTATTCAAACTTTTCCAAGTTGATCGGCTGGTGATGTGATGCCCCACATACATATACATAACTCGGAAAATCTGAGATGCTCCTTAAAGCCCCAACCACAGGAGAGACCCGTTCTCGCTCCAATCTGCCATAAGATCCTTAGTGGTTGGAGCAAAGTTCATACACTAATGTAGAAGCACATAGAAACGTTAATGACCGCTCCAGCAAGTGGTAAGTGATACAAGCGATACTTTGGGGAATCCGTGGTCACGTCTTAGGGACACCCCAGAGACATTAAAAGGGTCGAGAGTGCAGAAACTTGGTTAATTATGCGTTTACATGTGCTAGACATGTCTAGTGAAAGGGATATTATATCTGCGGTCGTTAAAACCACTAGAATTACTTATGGTGCGTGTAATGACCCGCCAAAGACAAAAGTTAGCATTTTAACATACCTGAATTACCCTAATAATTATTCTTTGAAAATCAGCTCGTGCCAATGAAGAAAAGTGAGTTTGTAGCTAAAATTAAATAATTTTCTGGTCCGGGCTCAGTGTCGAATTCAGTGGCGTAACAAGCATCTTGTCTTATGATCACACTGAATAAATATTTGCGCTGTGTCTGAAAGGAGATTAAAGAAATGTTTGGGTTGAGCCGATACGCATCTGCATGTCTTGCGCGTCAGGTAAAGCGACAGCATGGCCTTATAAAAAATAAGAAGACATAAAATATGCGAGATTACGAACATGACGTGGTCAGAAGTCGAACTTGGACCTCCAGGTAATGAATTACGCGATTGACAGCTTGACAGCTAATAAAAGCGTTGTTGGTGATCACGATTTTATTTGCTCAAAACAACCCATCTCCGACACCTCCTTACCATGATGGATTCGAGCCGAATCGGCGATATATTTTAATTAAGTTCACCATGGGTTATTCAAATATTTGGACCGCCGCCACTGGATTCCTACAGGTAAAAGGACGGTTATCGTCGCATCGCCGAGCTAACTAAAACCCTTTCAACGCAAAACTACCATAATTAATGACCCTTAAAGTGTCTTCCTGAAATCTCAAACCTGCCATCGGAGACAAAATGAATTTTTTGTGAACGAGACGCGATTGTATCGTGTGTTCGAAAGACAAATGGTGGGTCATCACAATTTAAAGGCTTGGCAACTTATTGATTGTTTTTGGTGATAAACTTTGAAAATCTCCACTCCGTACGCTATGGCTGAAATTGATGGATAATTATTGTCGCTTTTTACCACATCCTCGTTAAGTCACTACAAGCGTTCGGAGACGTTTTGTTTTAGATCATGTTTTGTCACGCCTTCACACCTTGGGAATTTGTCGTCTGGTGCTCATTTTTGGATTAGATAAATGGATACAAGTGGGATTTATCCGATAAACCGTTGCTTCTATGAACGGTTTCCAATACCGCACACTGATTTAATTCAATCCAATAGATACAAATCATAGGAAAGACGTTTCTCTTTTCCTTATTCGGAAAAAGCGGTACTTTACGAGGATATAGAGCGCACTTGCCCCAGAATCTTCGTAATTAAGTTTCCAATTAATTATGTGATGTAAATTTAACTAACAAATTGCTGTAATGTAGACTCACTGCGGTTGCTGCGTTAATGTGTTTAATGAAGTGGTGTAGCACTTAACTTCTACGCTGAATGTAAACAAACATATGCACTCGTGCAGTTTCAAACTGTAGCCACCGTCCGACCTACCGTTCAAGTCATTCGGAACATGCTAAATTAATTGCGGAACATAAAGTCATCATATGATTGTTACGTGGAATTTGAAGGGAGAACAAGAGTGGATGGATTTTTATTCAAATTGTCTTTGCAAAAAAATGTTGCCTTTATATTTCATTCGACACTCCTGCTGCAATAAATCCGCCATACCGCTACTGATTTATTGAAAAGTAATATAAAGTGTCAGTGTTTAGTTTGATTGTCGTTTTATAGTGGTATTGAACCAGTTGGTTTTAAATTGAAAGTCAATAAAGAGTAATTCAATAATCTTGATTTAAATTGTTTTGAAACTTTAAACACCCTTATGGAGGCTTACGCCCATAAATCGTGCTCTTAATCAAATAAATTCGCAGTACAAAAAGCCATTTAAACGTTGAAGCAACAATCCAGACAATGTGGTGCTTGAATAGACAATTAGGGATAATTAGTAGTTACAGATTACTTGTAAGAAAACCTATTCCGCATTTGTACAACTTCTTTGATATTGAAAATATATTTAGTGAGCGAACAAAGGCACGTTCTCGAGGACTCACAGAAAAACCGCCCTGGAATGTTATAAATCGAAGCAGCTCTAGTGAGATCAATTTGTTTTTGATTGGCATAATTGAGGCAGTTGGATTGGAATCGTGGTTAAATAATGCATCCATCCCATCGAAGGATTTCGTGCACATCAACCGAGAGGCGCAACCGTGTAAAAACCGCAAAGATAAAACAATCTCGTTATGTTTGTTTATAAAATTGCGTCTACTTGTCAATTAAATACCGGAAAACATTGATAAAAAAATGAACAATTTCTTCCGATGGAAGAGTCTTTGATGTCGCAAAGTAGAGTTTGTATTGCAGTCATCTGCGAAATTGAATCCTAATTTTCTGTTGGCCAGCACCGCATACAATCTTCTTGTGACCAAATTCAATCGTGATAGCGTTCGAATGGCGGAAATCTAATTCCGGAAAGTTGCGGTAAAAACGATTTTAAATAAACTTTCGCAAAATGGAAATTATTACGTCTTTAAAAAAAACACTAGCTGCGAGCCTACACATTCACGAAAAATTTCCTAATGAAGAGGCGGATTTCTAATAATGTTTACCAAACAAGACAAGAATACGAAAACAGCTACTTGGCCATCATTCCTCATAAAATATTAACGCAACGAGAGTGAATAATGTCGAATAAAGCAAACATTTCTTTGATGAACGTGAAAATAAACATTTGACTTCTTAAGCAATACACTTTATCACCAATTATTATCAAGGAAAGGGCAACGAAGAGCAGTTTTAACCATAGTTTCAAATGCTCCTAAGCAGAGATAGATCTTGATAATTATTGAGAATTGAATTTAGAGTTTTTGTTAAATAAAAAATAAAAAATTATTTAAAAAAAAAGCTTTATTTAAAAGATGCATTAAATAAGTAAAAAAAATATGTTTTTCTATCAGAAGAGAATATTTTTGCTTACAAATTAGAACTTTAGGAACAGTGCTCAATTTAAGAAAATAATGTTGTAATGCCGTATTGTTATGATTATGACTTATGACCGTTCTCAAAGCTTTTGTAAATTTTAAAATCTTAATTTGTAATCAAACATATTCTCCTCTAATAGAAAACATTTTTTAGTGCATTTTTTGAATAAAACGTTTTTTTTTTAAAAAAAAAATTTTATTCATTGCTTTTTAGTCTTTACTTATTCTAAACATCTTTTCTCTGAGATTTTGTATTGCCGTATTCTTGTAACACCATTATTTTGCTGATTTGTGCAAACTTGTTTCGTGGTATGTGAGAGAAAACAGCTGTTAGCATTGAAAGCACATCCTAACCTCTGATCTGTGACTACTCCAAGATAAATCAATTTAAAAAAATAGCGACATTTGCTTGAAACAAAATATAATGAAAATGATTAGGTATTAATATATTTCCCAAAGACCAACATACCGTTAATGTTGGTATAAGTTACGGTATGTACACATCGAAAACCCATTTGTAAACATCACCTAAAACTTTAAAGCCCCATTTAACTCCTTTAGGGAGTCTTTAGCCACATAGGATTGCATTGTCACATAAATTAAGTAAGCATGCAAAATTTCAATTCATTAGGACAACGGGAGACTTTTTAAATTTGGCTCCAAAAATATGAAACAGACAGACAGACAACAAAGCAAGTTAAATAAAAGCTTCTAAAAAAAGTCTCTTTCTTTTAATGACTTGCTGAAAACTTATGAATCTTATGATTTTCCTGAATGAATTTTAAAAGGCACAGATTTTACTGGAATAGTATAGCCACGAATTACTACTGACTGCGCCACTTACATAACCAAGAAGGAGATAAAAAAAGAATGTTGATATAGCTTCAGTACAAAAGTGTTTTTCTTTTTAAGATTTTGGGGTCATATAAATATCTATATCATTGTTATCGACGGTAAATTGTAAAATGTTGAAATTAAACTTAGTGATGCCGATTACTTTGTTTTCCAATAAATTAATTAACAAAGGCGTTTGTACATTCAACTGATGTTTTATGATTTTTTATGAAAAAGAACATACATGCGAGGTTTAACCTAAAACTTCAAAACCCTATTGAAACTTTTTGGGAGGTATTTAACCACATTGTCACACAGATTACGTAAGTATGCAAAATTTCAATTCATTGAGACAAAGGAAACTTTTTCACATTTCGCTCCAAAAATATGAAACAGACAGACAGACAACAAAGCAAGTTAAATAAAAACTTTAAAAAAATATGCAATTTTACAAAAATTGATAGGTAATTGGTCATTTACTTCTGTTTCTAGGTTATTTTTCAAAATTTGGGTTAGAGATTAGCAGTTGGCTGTCGCTTTGTGCGCTTCGACTGAGGTCAGTAAAAGGACAATTAAGTGTTTTAAGGATCGCTGAAGCGATTGCTCCGGAATGCAGTAATGCAGTTAATCTGAATTTAACATAATAACTCGTCTGTAAATGTTTCGTAACAAATATGCAACGCGCTGTAATCGAGCCGTTGTGAAAAGTTGTGGCTGCGTTGAGATTCATGAGTCAATTTAGTTGCAATGACAATAAACCGGGGTCGGGGTTAATTCCGTACGGAATGTGGAGCTGCTTGTACAATTCGTGCTGAGCTGGTGTTGGTTCGTTTGCGTTTTTTAGGTCATAATTTCATTTAGGTTGTCTTGTTAGGCGTCCCATATTAAATTGTGCCGGAGCATCTGTCGCACTGACCTATGACCCCTTGAGGTCACTTTGCCAAATCTCGACCAGCGGACGGCGAGATTTTAATTGACCGGCCCTTGGAGTAATTAGTCGTCACTGCGCCGCTTTGAGCCCGGCTAGTAAATGAGATTTTATAAACTGCTTTGCGAAGGCAACTGCATGAAAATTCGGTTATACGGACGAGTTTTACGCGCAATTTTCGCCAACACACGGAAAATTAGCACAGGTTTTTGCTAATTTCAACCAAGGATAATAATTTCTTCCGACAGTGTTTGATAATCAAGTTAAAACTTTAAGCTGGATGAGCTTTCTCGCCACATCGTTGTTCCAACTTACAAAAACAACTCTGAATTAGAAGGGAATAGACAGTTTTATTGAAACCGGGCGATACAATTTCCACTGAATGGTATTGGATCCTTCCATATTAGATTCTCTCCAGTATTGTTATTGGGTGGTTAAATACCCTCTTCTAAACATTTTATCGTATTTGCTACCTTTGCGTTCGAGTATGGAAACGAAGTAAAATTTTACTGTGCTGATAAACGAATAAAAGATTTAAAATGCTTTGTATATTTGCTCACATTGTTTCGATGCGAACTGAAATCCTTTCAGTAAAAATGCATTCTTTATTTTTAAATGGTGCATAATAATATGAAATTAAATTACTCGCCAGACACGACTCACTTTATTTTTGAATTTCTTTACTTTCGGTTGCAACAGAACAAAATAACATAAACCTAAAGGCTAGATAAATTAATACTCAAAATTAAGTGTTCGCGAAAGCACTATAAAGTTATAATTTACAAGTTTTCGAATTCATTAATAATTTTATTAGTTAAAACTTGTTATGGACGTGTCATAATATTTTTCAGGTGCTGCTATAAAACACAAATTATGTACAATTTTTAATTAATAGATAATTAATTTGTGTCAAAATTATATTTCACGGTTGTTGATTATATGAAAATACACAAATAATGAATCACGTAAAATCGCCACTGGAATAATAATTGAGCACAAAACAATTTAGAACAATAACACAATCGTGACTAATTGGAAATTCAATTGTTAAGATTTTTCAACAGCTGCACTATTTATGTGTCATCGCCAGTAATTCTTATAATAAATGTGAATGAACCGCATAAATTATTGTTTTCTGATTAATTGAGTCTGAACGTTCCTCCAATATTAAAAGCAGCATGAGACAGTCTCCTACCTTATTATTATCTTTAATCGATGCACGTTTATAATACATAAATAAGCTATTATTCTAAAAGGCAACTAATTTGTCGGTGTGTTATTACATTGTTAACTCATGTGCGATATTTAAATTGTTCATTGTTATTATTACCTTTAATAACGTCTGCTGTATCAGCAGTGAATTAGTTTGTTTGTTGTAGACGAGCTTACTGCTAAAAAATGCCCTGAAAATATGAATATTAAAATTTTTAAAACCGGTTGTTTAATTAGCTTTTTAATTGTAATCTGTTTTCATACAACGGAATAAAAAATGATGCTCTTCTATAGAGAATGGAGTTAAAATATCCTGTTTATAATCTCTTTGGCGATAATTAGCTCTAATTTTTTCCACCTTTATTTATTCATTCTTAATATTAAGCTCAACTTCTGGCTGTTATTTAACGAAAATGTGTAACACAGAAAAATGCTTAACTCTTGAGGTAAACAGTCCGTGGTATTATTTTCGTATTAATCATTCAAGGAGACAGAAAAATTACTCTGTAATTGGTACCTGTCAACACGAAACCGATTAACCACCAGGTTAACAAGTTTATAAACAATGTAATAACCCGCCCTTCCGGCAAAGTTCGCCCTTTTCTTTAGTTTCCTGACCGTAACAAGCCCCCAATCTAATTTAATATTAAATGAAGCATACGCCTCGCGCTCGCACAATTTTATCTACTGTATATCAGGAATATGACCTGTGGCTTACGCAGCCGACATGTGAAATTTAAGTGTTTATTTAAGTGAAACTCCTTCCTATGGGCACTGCTTCTGAGAAAATCTGCATAATTCAGTCGAGAGAAGCCGAATTAATTCGAGACTAGTTTACCGCAGGATCTAAAGGGAATTCTGCAGTGAATTTCAAGCAGTGGTTTGTGTTAATTTGTGATTAAAACGTCGATAACTAGACAATGGGGTAGTTTTCCGGACGACTCCGTCATTGTAACTTTCCGATGACTCATTCCAAGAAAGCTGGCAGTGGTTGCACGGATTTCGCTCAGGACTTTGCAAAATAAAGACAGACCGAAATATACACAAAATCAGTTGAATAGCGATTCTGTACACGTATTATGTGCAGATCGGCATGCATAGTAGAGGCTACAGACACCCTATCGACCCTCAATCCTATAAGCCATCACTTCATACATACGCTCAACAACCCCTTCAGCTCAGGGTGCAACGCTCGACGTTCCTTTCAAAAAACAACAATATGCTCATTATTTTTTGCGAGGTGTGTGGTGCAGAGCACCATATATTGAATAAACTATAAAGCGCCAAGTGCGTACTTAAATTCATTTATTTGCTTAAAAAGGCAATTTCACGTAATAGTGTATCGCTGCTCCTGAGATACATACATAAATATGAAATGAGGGTTATAGTCATAAATGCAAGGACAACAAGTACATGAACCATGAATGGCTAAGATGTC
Organism: Tribolium castaneum; assembly: GCF_031307605.1. Taxonomy (NCBI): domain Eukaryota; kingdom Metazoa; phylum Arthropoda; class Insecta; order Coleoptera; family Tenebrionidae; genus Tribolium; species Tribolium castaneum. The sequence continues at coordinate 11,092,915 of NC_087397.1, forward strand.
TTAATAAGTTTATTTAAATTAAGTCGTGCTGTATAATGCATCAATCGAAGACGTGATGACAATGTTTCATGGCTGTGACAGGCGACAAATCGCGTATTCAATGCAAAGTGGTCCATTAGTCGACAATTAATTTTTGGCCGCCTTCAAGTTAACATTTTTTATCCTGCATTATCAGGAGTACGTGTTTCTTCCACAATTCGACTAAATCTTTTGTTTCTAACCAAAAAGCTCCTTGAAGTTACAATTTGTTAGTATTATATGTTACGGGTATAATGTGTAAACTTGTCTAGTTTGTAAACTAGCTAAAGCATTGGCTATTTTAATAGAAAATGCAGTTTTAACTAAAATAGCGGCTAGTTTACAAACTAGCTAAGAATCTTGGCTAATTTACTTAACAGATAAAAGTGTTGGATAATTTATAAATTTCCCAAGACTCTCTCTGGTTAACATTAAAAACATACTTTTTGGTAACACAAAATATAATTTTTTTAGCTAGTTGGCAATCTAACTCGCTGGCTGACTTACGTGAATAAATTAACGTTATGAAATCTTTTTATTTTTGATTACCGGATGGGATTTATAAACTAATTAAAACAAACTGTAGATGTTTTATCTTGTTTATGAACCAACCAACTTACCAACCTTCTGACAACTTGGACTTACAATTATTAAAATGCGAATATATCCTTCTATCTTTCAAGTAAATTAGCCAAAGACTTTAGTTAATAGAAAACGCAATTTCAACGGTTTGACTAGTTTACAAACTAGCCAAGTTTACACATTAGCCGTAACATATATAATACAGGGTCGCAAAAAAGTATGGATACAGTTAAATATTTACAGAACGGTTTAACAGAGAACCTTGAAATTTGGAAAACAATTAAAATGATTAAATTCTATGATCTGAAAACTTTTTCAAATTTCTATCGTCATTTATTCTAAAAATACAAGCCTAACTTAACTTTATTAATGTCACGAAGAGTCAAATTTGATAAATTTTAAAAGAGCATTTTTTCTGAATTCAGTGTTGTAACATAATACCTACCTTTATTTTGACTAAAAGGTAAAAAAAATAAAAATTAAAAAATTTAATTCTAGATTTCTAGAAAAGTAAAACAAAATTAGCTTTGAAAATTCTGTTATTAGCGATCTGTCACTTGAATGTTATCCAAAAATTAAACTTGGGTGCAATAATTAGTTAGCTGTAACATAATACCTACCCTTATTTTGACTAAAAGATAAAAAAAAAAAAAAATTCAAAAATTTAATTCTAGATTTCTGGAAAAGTTAAACAAAGTTATCTTTGAAAATACTGTTATTAGCGATCTGTTACTTAAATGTTAGCCAAAAATTAAACTTGGGTGCAATAATTAGTTAGCTGTAACATAATACCTACCTTTATTTTGACTAAAAGCTAAAAAAATAAAAATTAAAAAATTTAATTCTAGATTTCTGAAAAAATTAAACAAAGTTATCTTTGAAAATATTGTTATTAGCGATCTGTCACTTGAATGTTAGCCAAAAATTAAACTTGGGTGCAATAATTAGTTAGCTGTAACATAATACCTACCCCTATTTTGACTAAAAGATAAAAAAAAAACAAAAATTAAAAAATTTAATTCTAGATTTCTGGAAAAGTTTAACAAAGTTATCTTTGAAAATATTGTTATTAGCGATCTGTCACTTGAATGTTATCCAAAAATTAAACTTGGGTGCAATAATTAGTTAGCTGTAACATAATACCTACCTTTATTTTGACTAAAAGCTAAAAAAAATAAAAATTAAAAAATTTAATTCTAGATTTCTGAAAAAGTTAAACAAAGTTATCTTTGAAAATATTGTTATTAGCGATCTGTCACTTGAATGTTAGCCAAAAATTAAACTTGGGTGCAATAATTAGTTAGCTGTAACATAATACCTACCCTTATTTTGACTAAAAGATAAAAAAAAACAAAAATTAAAAAATTTAATTCTAGATTTCTGGAAAAGTTAAACAAAGTTATCTTTGAAAATATTGTTATTAGCGATCTGTCACTTGAATGTTATCCAAAAATTAAACTTGGGTGCAATAATTAGTTAGCTGTAACATAATACCTACCTTTATTTTGACTAAAAGCTAAAAAAAATAAAAATTAAAAAATTTAATTCTAGATTTCTGAAAAAGTTAAACAAAGTTATCTTTGAAAATATTGTTATTAGCGATCTGTCACTTGAATGTTAGCCAAAAATTAAACTTGGGTGCAATAATTAGTTAGCTGTAACATAATACCTACCCTTATTTTGACTAAAAAATAAAAAAAAGAAAAATTCAAAAATTTAATTCTAGATTTCTGGAAAAGTTAAACAAAGTTATCTTTGAAAATATTGATATTAGCGATCTGTCACTTGGATGTTAGCCAAAAATTAAACTTGGGTGCAATAATTAGTTAGCTGTTAACATAATACCTACCTTTATTTTGACTAAAAGGTAAAAAAAAATCAAAAATGTAGTTTTAGATTTCTGGAAAAGTAAAACAAAATTAGCTTTAAAAATACTGTTATTAGCGATCTGTCACTTGAATGTTAGCCAAAAATTAAACTTAGGTGCAATAATTAGTTAGATGGTACATAATACCTACCTTTATTTTACTAAAAGATAAAAAAAATAGAAATTCAAAAATGTAGTTCTAGATTTCTGGAAAAGTAAAACAAAATTAGCTTTGAAAATTGTGTTATTAGCGATCTGTGACTTGAATGTTAGCCAAAAATTAAACTTGGGTGCAATAATTAGTTTAGCAATAGTACATCTAGGCAAAGCTCAGCGAAAAAAAATGTCATGTTGTTTGGTCATGGCAACGGAAAGCCAAAAAGTTAGTGGAAATTATTTTGAACATCTTTTGTAACATACAAATCATGTATTTTTTGTTTAAATTTTTTTATTTGAAACGTGTTTTCTTCAGTTAAAAGTGTTATTTTAACAATAATTATTTTTAACTTTTACTTAAAGGTCAATGTTTAAGCAGCAAAGAGCTGACAATAGATAAAGACAACATTTCCAAGGTTAACAAATTTTACATTTTTTAAAATTTGGTTAGTTCGAATTTTTTTTTTAATTTAGGTATGCATGTGTTACACCATAGAACTCAGAAAAAATGCTCTAATTAAAAATATTAAATTTGACTCTCGTTGCCATTTAAAAAAATCAAGGTAACCTCGTATCTATCCTAAGAACAAATGGAGATAGAAATTTGATAAACATCTGAAACGATATAATCTATAGACTTTTAAGTATACCTATACCAATTGTCAAAAATTTTAGATGAATAGTTTTTATAATATTTAACCGTATTTATACTTTTTAGAGACCTTTCTGTATATTAGTATTATAGTATTATTATTTGCAATTTTATTTTAATTTTAAGCGTTGTTGAGTCTAATTCGAAGCATAAAATGTTGTATTCAACTCGTTTTCGTGTAAATCCGTTCATTTATTTCACCTCGTGAATCACTCGTGGTTTGATAATCCACTGAAATAAAACGGCCGATTTACACTCTAACTCGTTAAATAAATAACTATGTATTATATTTGTTTACAAAACATGAATAGTATCTGTATTTTGAAAAATGATTTGAAACCTAAAACGCTGTCCTTATTAATTAGAGAATCCTGGGGCCGTAAAAATGATGCAGAATCTTGCGCCGAGATCATATTGTACATAAAATGAGTAAATATAACAGAAGTAAGGAGAAGATGTACGAAGCATAATACGGTGGACTACTCATTTTATAACATAATTAAGAAGGCTGCTAAGGAACTTGCTCAAGCATTCCCCGACGTTATGACAGAGGCTTACCGTCTTCAATGGCGGCGTAATGTTGCCTCGTGTTTCGTCATTGCTACTTTTATACCGCATTGTCTGGTCCATGATCTTTTCTACGTGACGAGATTACTACTTTATGTAACGTGCTTGCTTTTTGCGTCTTTTTCTGTTCGATATACTCCAGATATGAACGAAGGTGGGTGCGACCGGAATTAAGGAGACTTCGGTTCCTTTACCAGACTATTCACCACTCCTTCGGCTGGATGCTCGGTTTACACAGATTTTAAGCCGAAGGTGCGGTCGTGTAGCAGATCCACCAACTTATTGTTGTATACATCATCAAAATAAAAAAAACTTTTAACACGTTGCAATTGCGATTATCACATTAAATCGACGGCGTGATCTCTCACGAAAGGAAACTCCCACATTTAACAAATCTCGAAAAGGATGCGATTTAGAGATAGATTGTTCTTAAAAGACAATTGACTCGCTTGGTATTTTTATGAAACCACAATAAATTTTATCTTAACTATAATGCGTCCCACACGGCTACCTGAACAATTATCAGCTAAACATCGCTCAACGTTGAGTGAAAAATTCAACGGTTCCGGACATTTACACAAAACTGTAAAGTCACTTGTTTTTCTGTTAGATTTTGCCAATTTGCCGTTTTATACAATAAAATAAGCGAGCTTTGACCCTCAGGATATCATCAAGTATTAAAATTAAAATACGTTAAATCAACACAAACATAAACTATTAAATTTATGTAAAACACAACCACGGCCTAGAGAGTGAGTGTGCATATTAAATTATTTTAATTTTAATATACAAACATTTTTGTTACAAATTTTATTTTCTGATGTATTAATAAGATACTGCCAATTAGAACAATTTTTAGTATATATTGAACAAAATATTTGTAGATGAACGGACGAGCTGATGATTTAATTAATAATCTGCATTCGGTAATATTTGTTTGTATGAAAAATGTATTTCCGGCTACGCAAACAAATTTACTAATTAAAAGAGAGTTCATGTGTTTTTATCATTATTCATTACGACTTGCATCTTTATAATCCAATAATCAGTTGCGTTAAAATGGGGAAAATAAATCGTCTGTTATGAGCGTTGATCAAACAAAATAGCTTTCCTCTATAATTACCGGCAAACAATTCTGTAACCATTAGGCGGGATATCGAATTAAATAATTTCTATTGCAAACAAACAGATGTAATTTGTCCAGGAACACACATGTAAAACGCAACGAGACATTAAATATTTTAAATCAAACGTTGAAATTAAACCCTCCAATCATATTCGACAAACAAGTATTACAGTGATTGGAAATGCAATCACTCAAACTACCAACTTTGATCATTTGTATTACTGATAACCGGGGCAAAATATGTAGCTCTGTTTGTTGAGTCCAGGGGCGATTATTTTAAAAAGCACACAATCGCAACGAATCCTACCACTCCAAACTGCTAACACAAAAACTTTTAGCACTTTTAATACGACGTGTACATACTCGAACCCTTTACTTTTGCTTCGTTACGACTCTCAATGACAGCATTGTTTAACTTGAAATAAAATAAAACAATCAGTATAGACGTAAAATTGTCTCCTTTCCCTTGTGCCAAATCATTTCTTTCCTGCAACTTCAGATTTTGTCAAAACAGCGAACCGCCGTGAGCAAAGTTGAATTGAAGCTTTCAATTTTTTCTTGGTAAAAATACTTTTTTGTGTAATAAATTATAGTAAACGAACCAAAATAATCATAAAAATCTCAACACTTTAAAATATGTAACAAATTCCAAGTCTTCAGGCTCTAAGGACGATTTTCACTGTTGATAGGCATAGCGAAAGAACACGTGTAACGAAAGCAATAAATCACGGTTATAAATAGCACAAGACTTATGACAAATTATCAAAACGTGGAATTAGATAGAATTTGTTTACTGCTGACACCGCCTGGCTCATTTGTGTATTTCAAAAATTTCGGTTCTCTGTGTGAGTGTTCTTAATTAAGACATTGCTTCAATTGCCGTAATGTGACAGTATCTTATATTATTTAATTACGCCTCTGGAACAATAACAGTACAATAATTTAGATAATTGGAAGGCATGTATCACGGACCCTTCAACTATGCGTATGATTCGTTATAGGACGTCGCTCTCTGGACCCTATTAAATGTAATCAATGTCTAATAACTCCCATTATACTGCTTGCATAACTCTGTTACGTTTACTGATTAATACATCACGTAATGTATGTCCCATAACGGCCTTAATTGTAATTAATTGGCCATGACGAAAACCAACACAGATGATCGTCTAACGATTTGTAATTTCGTCACGTTTGAAAGCAACACAACCACTTAAACAAAAAATTAAAATTAATTAAGCTTCTTAACAAAAAGTTTTGAAATTAATTACCGGAAACTAGCATACTATATGAGTGTCTCATGGTTTTTTTATGTCAACTGCAAGAATTTTTTAATTGTGTGTGCACTGATCCAGTGTCTGAAAGACGCCGTACAATCCGACTAATTAAACTTTGTTATTACGTGTTTTCAACGTGATCCCGTTTCCGTAACGAAATAAAGTTGTTGATTTAAGACGACGGACATTTCTCACAGTGTTTATTTTTAGGTGATTGTTATGGGACCTCGAATTTCAAACGAAACAACCCTTCCAAAGGTTGTAAAATCAAGACGTTGTTAATCATGTATTTTCCTAACAAGCAACTTAATTTTTTCGTTGTCTCGACGGTAATTACTGTATCGACAAGCGTAATTACGTTGTTACAGGAGCGATGAACTTAATTGTAGTCGCACCGAAGCAGTAAAAAAATTAATTTACGTTTTCATAAATCTCTACCACGGTTTACAACCGGTGAGACATTGTAGCCAATTGAGGAGCAACTTTTTGAAAGCTTTTATTTAACTTGCTTTGTTGTCTGTCTGTTTGTTTCATATTTTTGGAGCCAAATTTGAAGAAGATTCCGTTGTCCCAATGAATTGAAATTTTGCATAATTACTTAATCTGCTTGACAATACAAACGTCTTTGTTAATTAATTTATTGGGAAAACAAAGTTATGCTAATCGGCATCACTAAGTTTTATTTCAACATTTGATAATTTAACGTCAAGAACAATGATAATCTAGATATTTATATGACTTCGAAATATTAAAAAAAAACATTTTAGTATTGGGGCTATATCAGCATCTTTTTCTTTATCTCCTTCTTGGCAGAACTTATGTAAGTGGCGCATTCAGTAGTAATTCGTGGCTATACTATTCCACTTCTTGTTTTATTTATTTATACTATTCCAGTAAAATCTGTACGTTTTAAAATTTATTAAGGAAAATCATAAGATTTCTGCAAGACGTTAAAAGAAAGAGACTTTTTTTAGAAACTGTTATTTATTTAACTTGCTTTATTGTCTGTCTGTCTGTTTTATATTTTTAGAGTCAAATTTGAAAGAGTTCCCGTTGTCCCAATGAATTGAAATTTTGCAAAATTACTTAATCTGCTTGACACTACAAACGTCTTTGTTAATTAATTTATTGGAAAAACAAAGTTATGCTAATCGGCATCACTAAGTTTTATTTCAACATTTGATAATTTAACGTCAAGAACAATGATATAGATATTCATATGACCTCGAAATAAAAAAAAACACTTTACTATTGGGGCTTCATCAGCATCTTTTTCTTTATCTCCTTCTTGGCACAACTTATGTAAGTGGCGCAGTCAGTAGTAATTCGAGACTATACTATTCCACTTCTTGTTTTATTTATTTATACTATTCCAGTAAAATCTGTACGTTTTAAAATTTATTAAGGAAAATCATAAGATTTCAGCAAGACATTAAAAGAAAAAGACTTTTTTTAAAAACTGTTATTTATTTAACTTGCTTTATTGTTTGTTTGTCTGTTTTATATTTTTAGAGTCAAATTTGAAAGAGTTTCCGTTGTCCCAATAAAATGAAATTTTGCATACTTGCTTAATCTACGTGACAATGCAATCCTATGTGGTGAAATAACCACTAAAGGAGTTATATGAGATTTTGAAGTTTTAGGTTATATTTACAAATAGGTTTTCGGTGTGTACATACCGTAACTTATACCAACATTAACGGTATGTTGGTCATTGGGAAATATATATGTCGCTATTTTTTTTAATTAATTTATATTGGACGATAGAGTTCAGACACAGAACAGAGGTTAGAATGTGCTTTCAATGCTAACAGCTGTTTTCTCTCACATTCCACGATTTTGCACAAATCAACAAAATAATGGTGCTACAATAATACGGCGAAACTAAATCTCAGAGAAAAAGAAGTTTAGAATGAGTAAAGACTAAAAAGCAATAGATAAAAAAAAATAAAAAATGTCTTGTTTGGTAAAAGCTTTTATTTAAAAGATGCACTAAAAAGTAAAAAACAATCTATCACAGAAGAATATTTTTGATTACAAATTAAGATTTTAAAATTCATATTCTTCTCTGATAGAAAAACATAATTTTTTACTTTTTAGTGCATTTTTAAATAAGATTTTTTATCTAAAAAAAAACATTTTTGTTTTGTTTTTTTATATGTATTGTTTTCCACTTTTAATTCCTCTCCCTGTTTCAAAATTGTCGTTTGTGTGTTGCAGGTCGCCGTGAAAAGTTTTAATGGCAGTTCAGTGTTATCCGATTGGGAAGCTAAGAACAGCTTTTTCGACTATCGAATATCAAAGATTAAAGGAGACAGATGGAGAGTGGCAGCGGCTAACAGGGTTGGATGACGAATGCGCCACGTGTTTGGGATGTTGGAAGCTCACACGCCGTCAACCTTTCCACTTCGGATCATTGGAAACACGAGTCTGCAAACTCCCTGACTAGTAATCCAATAATTATCTCCACTGTGTTTCTTTTTAACACTAATTATCCGGCCAATTCACCCGGAAATAGAGTTAGCCTATTTTTAATCAGCTTCGCTCCACTTTCTTGCTGCTAAAAACCAAACGCGCCGATCGCATGTGCAATTTTTCGCTCTGACACCAATAGCACTAATTAAAATCCGTTTTAATGATTTTTTAATAAGCAGCGATTATTTTTTGCGTTTGTATTCTCGAGTTGGAAATGCGACATGAGGGCACCTACGTGCAAGTTATTTATTGTAATGTATCTGCCCACGATTTTTGCCGGTGCTTCTGGAATACATCTCACAAACATCATTATAATACCCGTGATGTACGACGGCGTCCATTTAACCGTCAATGCTTCGAGACAAACAAGAGAAAACATTGCGATTGTGTGCTTTAAGGAGCTTGAAAGCTCAGAATGTGATATTAATCATCGAAGATTATTTCCACTGGTGTATACGGCACGGAGAAGAGTGCACCACCAGCTTACGATCTTTATTTATGTGAGCATGAAGGTGTCTTTTGCTTCATGCCGACCACCAACATTGCAGTATCCATCATAATTTTCCAAGCGAGACCGTGTTAAAGGCGGGATCGCATCGTAATAATTTTTCTCTAATCGTCATTTTAATTAAATTAAACACGAAAAAGTCCAATTTCAACTTTTAATTAATCAAATAAAAAGAATCGCCCGTGGCATTTAATTCGCAAAGTGTTCATCATTGAACACAATAACCCTACTCGCTGTACATACACCAAATTAAGTAATGGAAACGGTCCATCAGAAAAGTGAGCAACTGATTCATCAAAAACAGACAGTCAAATGAATGACCTTCATCGCTCTTTCGATCCCTCCGAATGAAATTTTTCGTTTGAGGGAAAAAAAACAAACAAGACGGGACATTTCATTGATTGCGTTTGCCAAAATTTACTTGTAAGTCATCACGTCGTTAACGTCTTCCAAGTATAAAGAAATCGCGTCGCTCCATCGCCATATGGCAGCACTGCCAAACTGGTTCCTTACACACCTTATAATTTTTCTGCAGAAACGGTAAGCATATGGACTCAGTGTTTGGTATCAGATTTATGTAATTTAATCGTGGTCTCGTTAGGACTTTTACCTGTCATCCAAATGGAGGCATGGGATTTTTCTCGTTTGGGAAAGAGGTTCAATTAAAATTCAGAAGCGCGATCAAATTCCGAGATAAGAGGGGTCGGTAATTGGAAGTAAATTAAGTAAATAGTCGGAACTGACCGCAAATTCCCAAAGCTGATCTTGAGGTACCCGAAATAAGTTCTTCGAGCAAATAGCTGCGAGGATCCGTTCAAACGAATTCTGCATTGAATATGTATTAATAAAGATTTATCGGGACGATTACCTGACCGCTTTAAGAGCGATGGGAGTGATTTATGCAGTCATTTACTCAAGCGATAATTAATTTATAAGCCAGGCGATGGAAGGATCGAATTATTGCTTCCTTCCGATAAAATTTCGAACAATTTGGTGTATGTACCAAATTCTCACACTGTGTGCGGGTCAGTTGAATTTAATTAAAGTAAATTGATTGGAGTGCTTGGCTTGCATTGTGGTGTGTTATTGTGAATCGAACTGGAAAGGATAAAAGCTGCTATCGAGACATCTCCCCCATGACCTGTCATATGCCAATATCCAAGATTTTATCTATTAATCAGAAAAGTTAATATCATAATCTTTGGCCTGGACGTTCCCATTGTTGAGCTTATCATCATATGGACCATGGGGAAAATATAATTATTTCAATTTGCTCCATAAGTCCCTAATAGATTGTAGCAAAGATAGCCATTAGTCATTCGAATAGTTTCGCATTTTTTACTGCTGAAACCATTGATGCATAGGAAGCTTCCTTTATTAACAAAGTGCCTCAACTAGCGAGGGAGTGAATGATTGACAGCTTGTCACGAGGGTCAAGCCGTAAACAATGTATCCATACAGTGGCGGCATTTGGACTTTTATTCCATTGTTGAACGACCCGACGTATCGCTCTAGCCCCTGAGTCCTATCAAAATATCCCAATTTGTGCAAAAAAAATATCTAAGTGTGAAGGCATTTTAATTAAGTTGTCTGGCTTGTTTACTCGCTCCGATCCTCTTTCGCATATCAGTTTCATTTAAGCGCCTTCTTAATCTTAAATGACCATTGTGGTACTAAATACCACGTATTTTTTATCTTAATCATTTATAATTCCGATGGCTGCGTGTCATTCTTCCTGTGGTCGAGCGAAAGTTTGGGCTCGGGCACGACTTGATGCCCGTTAATGTGTTTGACGTGCCACTGTAAGCCGGTTGTTATCAATTGAAGAGATTAGTGTGACTCGAACTAGTGTACCTAAGTGCGAATACCTGTTAATTACAGACAGTTTAGATACGGCTCGGCACAAATAGTTTACTTGTAAACAAACCGATATCTTATCCTAATTGTTCTACAGAAGCTGTTGGTATAAATACCGGTGGTTAAGTAGATAAGTCTATTAATTACATTAGCTTTATCTGACAGATGGGCCTCTCTACCTGAGACAAGCCCAGGATCATATTCGGGATTTTATTCACTCGGAAAAGTCACAATTTAGATAATAAGCAGAAGAAAAGGCGGCTTAAATTAAAGGATAAATGCTGAAAAGTGAGCACTTGGTTCGTACAAAACGAACATTGTTCCTTTTCAACGCCTCCATCGAGTATTAAAATAACACAAGTCTGTCATTCAAAGAGGATTACGCTAAACCAAACACGAGAGCATTTCGAGGTCAAAATTGGAAAAATTTCATTACAAAAGTCTTTGTTGAACGTTGACAGGACTTATTAGTACCCACAAAACGACTTGATTGAACGAGGATTAAAATGTTGGTTCGGAAAGAAAAGGGTGTCTCTTTGGCGGAGGCGCGCCAACTGTCCGCAACAGTGTTATTAATAATAATTACAAATTTAACTGATGAAATTTAATTTTGCAGTGGAAATGAAACTATTATATTTCCATCAATTTCTAATTGAACGCTAAATTGAACTAGTCTCGTTTCAATTAAATCGTTATTAAATTTTTCACAAATCTGATGCGGTAAATAGACATCACCTGGCTTTAGCGAGCTTTCTTTCCGAGAAGTTGCCACAATTTGAAACCTCAAACTTTCGAAAATAAACCGCATTTGTTCGCCTTCCAAGGCGTCCAACTGCGAAAACAACCCCGAAAAGGCAAAACCGTCACAATGACCAACAATGACCTCCTAAAGTGTTCCAGCCTCGAGCCGGATAATTTGAAAAAAGCAGATGCTCAGCGGAAAATGGAATATTTCCCATTAAGGGTGACGAAGCACAATGCTGAAGGACCACCATCCCGATTGAAATTTATGAGTTATGACAGCTTTCGTTACGGTGGTGAATTATTGGTTTATTAGTTTACGATTAGATGGTTAGTGCAATGGGGACGTTGAACCGCAGCATTGTCTTGATTTCGTAGAAGTTGCCTCAATCGCATATAAATTCAGCTATGCCCTAATGCGCGTTTATTATCTCGTTGGCGTTTATTGAAATTTATTGTGTTGTAAATGTTGCACAGAATTTTAAAAGTTTCAAGTGGTGATAGCGAGCTGAAACAAAGCGAATTGTGGGTTGACGTTTCAAGCAATAAGACAATTTTCGGGTAATTCATTTCGGGAAATGATTTACGAGATTGGAATGGCCGAGGAGATGCAAAAAGAGCAAACACACAATGGGCATATAAGTAACGGTTCACGTGCATAAAGTACCATCTGAAGACGCTTTTAAAACTGGAGGCAACGAGATGACTGATATCTTGCGTTGTGTTATGTCGTCCATTGATTACAGGTTGGAGCGGCGATTCAACAAGCCTTTAATAACACACAATGCACAATGTCAATATCATTATCCAATCAGAGATGTCTTTGCAGACAACATAATTACGATACGGCTGTAATTTATATCGTATTAGTCAAGTCGACAAGTTTTTCCATCCTTCGGCTCTATACGGGTGTCCTCTCGGGTAGCAATTATCGTCTCTAACTGATAATTTAATAAGAATTCTTCGCGTTGCTCATTCCATCCCATCCCACCGCCGGTAAGTTTCGCGAAATTTTCCCGAATTTATTTCACTTAATGACTCAATCCGATGACACCATCGAAAACGCAGCAGGTGTGGCACCAAAAATCAATTTCACTTTTCAGCACTGTTTCACTTTCATCCCTTTAGAAAATTTAATAGGACGTGACCAGCTTGATGACGGCACGCATAACACATGTTGTGCGTGATTATTGGAATAATTTGCACTAATAACTCATTCTGCATTATTGAAAGCAATTTCTCAATGTCGAGTGGAAACAATCGCTCGGAAAATTGGACGGGACCAGCCCGAAAATACCACAAAAACAGTGATTGAATTAACAAATTATATCTAATTTAACGTCCCTTTGTTTGGCAATAATGAGGCCAGAAATCGGATGACATTATTTGTATGGGTTTATCGGGACACAATCTTGCGTGGGTGCCTGAAATTGCTCTATTTTCAATTGAAACAGTTACAAAATTTTTGTAAAAACTTGTCTACACCTAATTTCCTTGGTGATGGCTGTTGAGATAATTCTCTGCGACACCAGCTAAAATAAATCGAACAAAGAACCGCCACCGTTTTCAACGTAAAGTTCTTTGCAATTCGTTCCAGTGTTCGTGAGAACGCGGCGACAACTTGATATACCCTCACCTTTTTTACTTAATGGATGATTCTTTTTTAATTAGGAGACTAAAATCAATTATCGTTTAGTCTCACTTCACAAGTCGGGAGTTTTATTGGAGTTTTTTCAACCGCTATGCTAAACATAGCTGAAATCCTCACTTCACACATGGAACGTATTAGTGAATTCTAGAAGCCGAAAGTAATTAATCAGACAAGCATGTTAACAAATGAGTTTTCTCTAAGCGATGTAAAATGAATTTCTAGTTTCCACGTATGTGGAGAGTAATCAATTTTGAACGTGATGGACCACTAATCGACAGTCTGGATTACTCTGGATAATGATCATTGTTACCAAAATTGCGTAACGCTGATGTTGCCGTTTAATGCAACAAATGCCGCTAAACTATATATAAATTGTTTTAAATTGATTCACTTGAATTTTTTAAATTTCCTCCAACGTACCCAATTAACTTATCATTAGTGATTAATCAGAGTGAATCACCATTGCACGTTTATTAAAATCGTACTAAAAACAACTATGAACCAGCTTGCATTTTTTTAATCGTTAAGCAGGTCGTAATTAGAATCCTAATTACGGTGCCATAAAGTCGACGAAAACGTAAACGAAGTACAAAAGTGTTTCCTCGCGCACTTATCTGTTGCATGCAACAAAAAATACAAAAGCCTATTAAAAAAGTGGTTAATTTGTGCAGGCTGTTTTTACTTCCTGAAATAAAATTCTTCCATTACCCTTTTTAACAATGCAAACCTTTATTTTTTCATAGAGTGAAGAATCTTAGTACGAAGTAATCAGGATATGCACTCCCTGAGCTATAACTCACTAACTCGGTATGAATAATTCTCCTTAATTTACTTAAAAGCCGTTTTATGGCTGTGTATTGTAAAGCTTCCTCGGCACATTTTCTTTATTAACTAGCGAACAGTTTTATTTTTCCGCGCTTATTGTTGCGCTATGTCTACGACATTTCTCCCCTTTTGTCGCCGGGATAAAGGGCACTCCTAAACAAATTACCTCCAGATCGGGGATCTCGGAATGCGCCGTCAGGGGTGTTAGAGGGACATATCAAGTGACGTGTACATTCAGATAAATCACCTCTGGCACGCTTGTTGGCGCGAACACGTCCACATACGCCGACTTATTATAAATACCTGACTGCATGATGGAAAATAACCCCATCGACGATAAGACACGTGAAATTGACGCATGATTTATGGACGCGAAAATGACAGATTAAAACTGCGCTTTGCGCAATGAAATTCAACAAATCGGCTCCCAATAATTGAAGAAGCCAATTAAAAAATTCTGTCAGTGTTAATCCCTCTGACAGCTGGGATATAAAAGTCCGATTCCTAGATAATCTGTAATAAAATTTAACTGCGGCTTCTCCGGTTTCTCATACTAAAAAGGAATATTAAAAACGATGTAAAACACCTCGCGGTTACCGTGTGTTTATAAATTATACATTGTCAATTGAAAGGAACACAAGAGACTCGGGGTGAATATGCATATGCATACACTTTCCAGTTTCCCGATTCCTGGCGTGTTATGTTTGCATTATCAGGAAACGCACCCTCTGCGGTCAAGTATTCTCTATGAAATTCCCGAATGTGGTAATTTGCAGATAATGTTAATTTCTCCAATTAAAACCAGACAATGTAATGTCTGCTTGTAATTGCTGGTAATTTAGCTAACAGAATTCTAATCGAAATGACATCTAAATTTTGTTTTGCGTTCTTTGCATCGCTTCCAAAAACTCATCACTAAATTTAATCGAATTGCTGTCAAACACGAGTGTTTAAAACTCGTCTAGCTTTCTCTTCATTAATCATCTATGATTACCGCTCGTTTTTTACATATTTCAGACTGTGTCTCATCAAACCGTTTACATTTTACATCATCTTATAAATTGCTGTTTAAATTAATAACGACTCGGTTGGATCAGCCATACAGTTGTAAACGCCAAAGTAAATCATTTTTCTTAATTAATACGTTGCAATTATATAAAATCCACTTTTTTGTAAAAAATTCTCTAGGTATTTTATTAACGACGAGACCTGTCCGCGGGGTCGGAATAAATAAATCAAAAAACAACTCTTTTAATTACTTTTATTGGTTATAACCGACATCAATTAATATTCTAATGGTCTTATTAATGCCCGATTTTTCGATCGCCATGCTGATGAAGTTATTCAACGTTGTGAAAAGATTAATAATTGAATTAATAAAGTTTATACAAAGTGGCAGTTTCAAGCACACACACAGTAGACCGCGGGTTTGCCAGTTGCGTGTCAGTAAATCGTTATTATTATCATGGCATTAAAATTAATTTTATTGTAGCGGAGCTTTTTGCCATCAACAATGCGAAACTCATAAATAATTATCACATTATTTAAATAATAAACGCATTCCGTTGACTTGATTTCATCTTTACCTATTTTGTATTTTAACACCGTTAGGACGCCGAACGCCACCAATTCGACGAGCTTTGGTGTGTGAAAGTTCTATAAAATTTACGATAAGGACATAAATCAGATTGAAAACCAACGGATTTATGAAAGATTAGGTGATGCTTAATTATACAAATAACTGGAATGATGTATGGCCTCTTATGTTCCTCGGTCGGTAGTTGTGGCTTTATTATTCATAAAAATGTGTTATTTACTGCGCTTCTTAAATTAATTTCCACCTATTATTATAACGTGTAAATCTAGTAGAGCATTAGTGTTTCACTGGCGTGGCCACTTGATGGGTGCATTTTCTTCACAAAGTGGAAAATAAACCAAGTGCACCTTCAATTCCTCACCTTCATAATTTTATTTTTTTCAACGTATTAAAGAGCGTAGGTCACGCTTTTTTGCTTTTGAATCAATGTTTTAAAAATATTTCGTGACGGGCTTAAATTTAGTCATATTAAGCAAATCTCATAAATAATATTGTTATTAGATCGGCGAGCATCTTGTGTACGTTTAAACTGTGTAATTAACAAAAATTACAATAATTAATTATCTCTCTTTTAGGCAAGGTTCCGTCAAACCAATAAAATAAATCTTGGTTTTTAATTAAATTTTGATTTGCTACTGCACTTTAATCATCTAATTCCAACATAAATTAAACTGGTTCATTGTAAATTACTTATTTAAATAATCATTGTTTGGTCGTAAAAAAGTTTCGATATCGTTATCTTCGTCACGAAACGGCCATTCGTCTTCTCTCTATGATTTTATCTAATGAAACCTAATTCACACCGGAGAAAGGAGACGCGAACGGTTAACGCTGGCCGAAAAGAAATGCCTCAAGTCGGGTTTCCTGTGTAAAGCTGGCTGATTGAAAACGCGGCCGATGATTACCTTATATCGACAATTATTATGATTTAATGGGCGAATCAGGCATTTGCATAAAATGATAATATGATGCTTGATGATACGGTGCGGAGAACAATTCCGATAAATAAATATCTAAACGAAAGTGCTGCGGATTTATTTTAATAATAAAGCAATCACGAACGAATGGATGCCTGCTTCTGCCAAAATTAATTAATTGCATTGTGGGCATTGTTATTAAAAGAACGGTACTAATTACTAAGTTGTATCGCAGCTCGCTTATTACTTTTTATATTTCCTC
The DNA here is from genome assembly GCF_031307605.1 of Tribolium castaneum. Lineage (NCBI taxonomy): Eukaryota > Metazoa > Arthropoda > Insecta > Coleoptera > Tenebrionidae > Tribolium > Tribolium castaneum. Next base: position 11,109,993 of record NC_087397.1, read on the forward strand.
TGTTCAATTTGGAATATAATTGGGAGCGCAGCTGATGTAGCTTCGTCGAACGCTGGCTTAATATCTTCATTGCAAGTAGTACGTGAAAAATCCATAAAAAGGCACGCTGGCGTGCTAACAAGATGTTTTTTTGTGTGGATTTTTGTGAAGGAAACAAATTCGTGAACACGCGAAGTTTGTTGAAAGAGATATTCAATAAGGTGTGGGTTTTTGTTCTTGTTAGGACTTCGCGGTGGTCCCGGTAATTACAGGTTACCGAAATAATAATGCCTGGCATTCGAAATGCGACTCATGAGAACCTATCTTTAGTAAATGATCTGTTGGAACGTGAGTCTACTTATCAAAATATGTAATAAATGGTAAATAGACACCGAGCGGTTTCTCAGACGTGGCCATTTTCCCAAACTCGCGAAAACCATTTTGCGTGTATTTACTTGCAGTGATAAGACAGCTGGATTTGCACTGCACGGGAAAAAATAATGCGGTGTGTAACTTTGAATAAATAACGACCCTAACAAATTGACCAAACTAATAATTTACAAAACGGTGTTTGTCTTATTCCCTTCGTATATAATTAAAGCAGAACAAAGACCATCCAAACAGTAAATTGGATGTCAAACTTGTTTAATCTGTTAAAATATATAGCGGTCAGTTCAAATATATTATAAAATATGTGAAGCCTACGCATTCTCGCCCGCCACAAGAATAGCTTTCTTCAGTCCAACTACGGCTCGAGGTTTATGCTTATTTTCGGAGTGCAGTGTTATCAATGTTATCACCCTAATCACACAATGTAGTCTTGCAAATGCCGTTTAAATATTTATCTTGCTTCTATTATATAAACATCTGGACTATCTTTTTGCAAAATTTAACGGTTTTCGTTTGGGATCAATAAATACGGTAATTAAAGGTAGAGCAGTAAAACTAGTATATTCGAATTAGTTTGTGGAAAGTATGTGAGCTTAAAACAATAAAGCGGGCAATAAATTCCGTCTGACAATAAAAATCTAGTTGGGCCTCACTACACCGAAATTAAAAATGCTCAAAAAACGGCAGCTGATTTGCTGTAAATTTAAAGCGGCGAGACAGGTGCGCTCCTAAATACGGGCCTAGAGGGAAGGGCACTGTTGGTTTAGCGGACACGATGTTTGTATTGGGTCTAATTTGGCTCCGGGATCATAATCATAGACGTGCATGATTATAGAGGTCGTGCGTGATGGGTAGATGAGTGCGTGAATTCTTGTGAGGACGACAGACGATTCTGAAGGAAGGTGAACGCCGAAGGTCCATCCCGACAGCTGCCGACAAGATAATTTATATTTGACTATTTAATTGTATTAGATTATCTTAAGCATTTTGTTTATCTGCCTTTAATAGCTATTTATAACTCGTTTGTAATGTCATAAACATTTAGGCGAATTTATTCTGAATACTGATGATGCCTGTCGGGAACTCATTATGGTAAGCTCGCTCCGAATTTTCACATTTCCACCAGTTTTGAAAAACTGGTGTAATGGTGTGTGTTTTGGTTGCCGACTTGTGAAATTGGATCAGATGAGGAATGGCACCAAAAGGTAATCTAGACGAGACGAATCTTCGGAAGCCTGGCGCAGTTTACATAATAGCAGCAACCTTTATCCAAACATGGAAGTTTTGTTTAATTTTAATTTAATTAATTTTGCACATAAACACGGGGAGGAAAATATTTAATTACGAAAATACATACTAGATATTCCTTAACCAGCTCGAGGCACAACAAAAACTGTCGAACAACCAACCCACTTCAGACAGTATTCCGTATCCTCTGCACATACGTACAACAGAAATTTCAATATTTACCTTACCTTTTGGTCTTGTTGTGGTAAACATTGGTTTTATTTGTTTTCAAACCCCATTACTAAATATTGACGTCGAATGTGAGTGCTTCCACCTCTATCAATTTGTACCTATCTTATTATCTGCATTTAAAAACCGGCAGCCAATTAATGATTCAGCACAATTTCATCTCGAAGAAAAATAAAAAGCCCATTTAAATAAGCAAATAAATAACTGTGGGCATTAATAATACATGAAATTCGTAAATAGGCGCTCCTGAGCTGCGATATGAATTGGAAATGATCGACGGCAAGACTCCTTCGCCCTAAGGTCTTAATTGTAATTCGCCGCGGCCTCAGGTATGGTAATAATACTGTTTTCACTGTTTCAATTAAAATGAGACTATTTTTCTTCTTTGCAACAATAAATTTCCGATTTCCAGTCGTGTTATTTTGCTAATTGCGACTACACCATCATTATACCACACCGATGATTAAGACAAGTGAGCACTTGGGTTGAGGTGGTGTTGCGGTAGGAAGTCACGCTCATCGCCCACCAGATTGCGCTGGCGTATCTCTATGCCATCTACAACAGACCATAGGAATAAAGACGTACATGTACCGAACATTACGGCTTAGATAAAACCAGATAACCCCAAACTTTAATTCTTTCCTTAGCCGGATCTATATTTCAACAACCATAAAGTCTCTTTGTCAAACATCGGCATTTTTTAGCTTTGATTTAAAATACTCTCATTTCGTATGTGTATTGTTTTCCAATGCTACATTTTGTTATTTTTAAGCGTAAATAATAAATAACTATTAGACCAAACTATAAAATAACAGTGCTCGATTCGTCAAATTAAAACTGAATAATACATTTGGTTTAGTTGCAACAAAAATAATGAAATTAATAATTAATTGACTCGAAAACAGAATATATTGTTGAAAATTGTGTTCTATTATTTGCATAACACGAATCAAAATAAATGTCGACGCCAAATACACATGTTCACTTTTCAACGCAAATAACAATTTACTTTGATAAAAAAATGTGTTTATGTTTAGTCAAAAATGTTTGGCGAAAATGTCTGCAAACCAAGTCGGTGGAAAGAAAAACGTGACATCTCACCGTGCATGCAGGCGCGCAGTATGCTAAGCGCTGAATAAATTGAAACATACACAAAGAAAACCCCTGCGAGAATAAAAAGAAGTTTGTTTTATTGAAGACGTGCGTATTGATATACCGCCAAGCTAACTAGCGGCGACTGAAACAAACTTATTCGAAACTTAATTTGGTTTCAGGCACGAAAATAAATGGGAAACAATTTACACATTAGAGTGGAGAATCAGTGGAACAGACTCAGGTGGGATTATTTACGCCCCGGTTTAAAATTCTTTACGTCTCGAAATTCCAAATTCACCCAAATGAAGGATAATCCATCAGATATGCCATGGGTCACCGTTAATTAAAACAAATAATTAAGCAGCACCCATTTTTCCATTATTCGGTGCAACATCAATCGTGACTCAATTATGTAAATTTGCGATAAAAATGGGATCACATTTAGCATATGTAAGGCATTATGGTCAAGAATGGACTACGACATGTATGGTTAAAACCATCCATTTACCTACTTGGGTACTTTACCGTTGTAGTTGGTTTAACTGTCATCGTTATTGCATACTATGTCAAGGAAGAAAAAATAAATAAAAATGTAGATCGACGAAGCGTATTTCAACACCGTATTGCAACTTCGATCCATTACCTTTGCGTTACAGTATAAAGTATAAAAAATAAAGTAGAGAGATCAAAGGGTAGGGAAAATAGCTAAAATCAACAAAGTCGGAGTAAGATTTTTCCCGACTTAATCGCAAACACAAAAATCTTCTTAATTAGCAGATTGGCGTAGAAATCGCTCGCCGGTGAGGATGAATTGTCGATTCTTCGTCCTGTGTTCATTATTCAGGAGAAAGGCCCGTAAACATTCAATAAAGGCGAATTAGCGCTTTAAGTGGCAGATGAGTACGATTGAGGAGTTTATTAAGAATCACGTTATAATCAGGTAATTTGTATGGACTAAACGACGGGTCAAGTAAACTTTAAATACGATGGAATGTTCCAAGTTTGAACGTTCATTTATTCAAATTGCCGGCTGTACACATCGAAACTCAATAAAGAGGATCGAGACATGCATGTCCCACTCTTCGTGCATATTGAGCAGTTCTTGTACAAACTTTACGCAGTTTGTTGACTATTGGGACACCAGCGTGCTGACGACCGAGACGCGAAGACCCTGCGTGAAGGAAGAGCAAGACGACTTGTCTTGAGCAGACTGATTTACGTGTGTCGATTCGAACGTTGAGTCTTCTTGAGAAATGTCCGATTTGTTGCTGGTCACACCAACATTGACGGCGTTGTTTACGGCCAGACGAATAGTAAAAAACTCACAAATCCCCTCAAAACGATACGCGAATTAAACGGCCACCCTCAAAAGGAAATGCAGTGCGATTACATCAGCACTCACATTCCTCGTTGTTAGACGACCTTTCTCACATACACAAGTGTACTAGCCTCATAATATTATTTACACGTATTACTGTAAATATATGATTCCTGCCACATACCAAAAATATGAAAAGATGGCGATTTGTGAAACGAAACGGGCCCCGAATTTAAAATTTAACAAAAATCCCTCATTTCAGTGAAGTTAATAGTGTGCTCGCTTCCAGACAAATTTAGTAATGGATAGACTTGTTCATGCTTCCTAAGATGCTTATTCCGTGGGGAAAAGCGGCAAGTCAGGGTTTGCTGCATACTTGTAGCTTCGAAACAGAAAATGTTGCAGTTTTAGTTGAGAGCTTTTAAAGAGTTTCGTAATGAAACACGAGTAAAACAAATCAAAGTTTATACTTGCTTGAAAATTAATAGCAATCGGTTGGAAGTTTGCAAAATTCGAACGGCCAGACGGATTTTTCGTATCCCAGTGCTAACTGCTTGGCAGGGGCAGGTAAAAGATACCTGTCGCATAACTCATACACCTTTTTACCATCACAATGGGCCACAAAGCTAACTTTTATGACTTATGATGCTCTGCCTCGTTCTTGTAGGTAGTAATTAGAAAAAATCGACCCAAAAACTTTGTATTGGCGGGCCGCCGCCCGTCATGTTTGCTTTAAAATGTAGACACAACCCTGGTTTATGGCTATAAGAACCTAAGGAAGAATTTCAATTTGGTCGGCACATCTCTGAAATATCATTAACGTTATTTACATTTTTTAAGGGCTGTATTGTATTCAATTTAACCGGCGCGTGGAGTTGATTTCTAAGTGGAGGTAAAATCCGGGTAAAAATTTCGTAATTTAGGTTTATTTCAAGTGGCAACATTAATTTCAATGGTTCATTTAAATAAGTTTAAAAACCGGATTCGGTTACTCATTAGTCGAGTGTTGAATTTTAAAACTGGTATTAATTATATTGAATAGGATATATTGTGTTGTCTGCAAGGCGGCGGTTAAGAAGCTTCGAAAATTATTATTTTAATTTTCAGTCAGAACCTTAACGATACTTATAAATTCAAATTGTCGTAATTAAAGGCGGCTTCGCTGCGCCAAAGAGCCAAATGTCGCGAGCCTTTTCAAACGACATCAAGCAAAACCGACAGCAGAATTTCGCTTGATGATCACCGAAATAAGGCAAAAATCTAGGCACGACCCTCACTTTTGAATAGAACATTAAGTCGTCTGTTAAATAAATATAACCGTAAAATGTGTGCCTGTGTTTAAATAATTCCCACGTTTCGTTTGTAACCTGGAAATTATTTAAGACGTTCCTCGTTATGTATCAGCTATAAAACTAAATTATAAGTCGTATATTTTCCACTGTAGTCTTCGTGGTCCGCCCTCAGAACGTCCATTGTTAGCACAATGATGCTTTCTATTTCTCTAAATATGATGGTTGCTTTTATTGGACTTAACTTCTATGTGTTTCACGTGGTATGCTCTGACCGAATATCTGAATGCTAATGACCAACTTGTAGTAGTCGAATGGTAAAGATAAAGAAGATTGTAACATGGGATCCCGCCGTGATCCCAGCGCCGCGCGGAATGTTTCACACTTTCTTAAACGATAAATTAACATCGTTTCTTCTATCATTCGTTCCGTAATGAGAATTAATATGTTAATTAAAAATTTTTCACCAAAACCAAAAATGGTCACAGCGTACCTAGGCTCCTATTCTTTAAGAAAACAGTTTCTTCACGTTAAATTTGTAGTAGTAAACACAATATTACTGCATTAAATATTAAAAATCAATTCAATTATTATACCTCATATTGTTTCTAAACGAGTATTTGTTTCAAAAACAACTTCGAATTCAATTGGAAAAAACTTATTTTTAAAAAATTACTGATTGTATTCAGAAAAAATGTAAGTTACAATTGACTAGGTATGATGGGTAGGTAATACCTATCTACCTATATTTTTTAACTATTAAAAACTTTTATTTAACTTACTTTGTTGTCTGTCTGTCTGTTTCATATTTTTGGAGCCAAATTTGAAAAGGTTTCCGTTGTCCCAATGAATTGAAATTTTGCATACTTACGTAATCTGCGTGACAATGCAATCATATGTGGTTAAATACCCCCTAAATGAGTTAAATGGAGTTTTGGAATTTTAGGTTACGTTTAAAAATGGGTTTTCGATGTGTACAGGGTACTGCATTTTGGATGTCAGAATAGAGGAGATCTCTGAAACTAAGAGGTTTAGAGAAAAAGTAACACATTCTTGAGTCAATTTTTTGAAAAAATAATTTTGGTCAAAATCGCAACCCGCTATCGTCTTTTGTTTTTGACTTATAAACAAAAGTTGACAATTTAGCAAAATCTTAAACAATTAATATCTTTCTTATTATTAAAGATACACATTTGAAACAATGACATTATAAAGGCACTTTTTAAGGTGAATTTAGTAAGGTGTACATATCGTAACTTATACCAACATTAACGGTATGTTGGACATTGGGAAATATATTTACAAACAAATGTCGCTATTTTTTTAAATTCATATATTTTGGACGATAGAGTATAGACACAGAACAGAGATTAGGATGTGCTTTTAATGCTAACAGCAGTTTTCTATCTCATACCACTGAACACTTTTGCACAAATCAGCAAAATAATGGTGTTACAATAATACGGCAAACGAAATCTCAGAGAAAAAGACGTTTAGAATAAGTAAAAACTAAAAAGCAATAAATAAAAAAAATAAACAAATAATGTTTTTTTAGAAAAAAAAATATTTAAAAGATGCACTAAAAAATGTTTCTATATCAGAGGAAATATTTTTACTTACAAATTAAGATCTTAAAATTTATAAAATCTTTGGGAACAGTGCTAAATTTAGAAAAGAAAATTCTGTAATGCCGTATTGTTATGACATATGACCGTTTCCAAAGCTTTTACAAATTTATAAAATTTATTTATTTATAAAAAAACAAAGAAACAATAACAGATGAAATACAGTGTAATTCTGTTTATTTCAAAATATTAAAACGTGATTTATAAATTTTGGGGATATAAATAAATATTTTTTTATTGGTTATCTATTTTGCTTATTTAAAGCACGCAGCAGCGAATATAAATCCAACTTTCAAAAACGGGCGTTTTTAAAAGTGTCTATGGCAACATCAATAACCCAAGAAACGTGTAGATAAATGGCCACTTTAAAACTTTTTAAGGTTTTTTATAATAATGACAACCAATAAAAAAAATAAAAAAATAACGTGAAGTATTCGTGGATAACTGATCTTTAAAACACTTGCTCTATTTTAAGCACTCCGGCTACGCCGTCGTGCTCGAAAAATGACGCGTATTTAAAAGGTCTCAATATCCACTAATACCTTAATATTCTAAAAAAATATATAGTGCTGTGTGCCTACTGTGCACGTAATTCAAGCATGAACACTTCATAGCTTTGACGGATAAGCAGAACTAATTTTAACACTAATTTTTAGAGAACGAATGGTCATATTGTAGGTACTATTCTTTCCCAATTAGAAGTGTCCGCGCGGCAAACAAAGCAGAATAAATCACCGACCTACGCACATGCTGTGTACTATTGTTCTAATATTTTTGCGCAAAGTTTGGTGCATCCTTGCCTTATAAATCCTGTGGTACATAAGACATATGCATATTCTGGGCGATAAATCACGGGATCCGCGCGCCCCTGGTGGCGAATTACCATACTAACCGCTACATCTACACCTATTTACATCACCGGTATGGGTGTCGCACGATTGTATTAGTATAATTACCATACATTAGGATGCTTTGAACTCTGCCTGTTTTAAATTAGCTTTGTGAACTTCCTCGCGGTTGCGCCAAATAATAAACTGTCGGTCTCATCATTGTCACCACCGTTTATCTCGAATAATTCGATTTTCTACATGAATTAAGGCGACGCAGTGGAGCACCAACAGCTTTTTAATGAGCACGAAAGTGACTATTAAATTTACGTTTGGCAGCCTGACGAATAACAATCAGCAAACGTTTGCTTGCAGGATAGGTACACGGAAGTTAATATATTTAGGCGACAGAACACAGAAAATGCAAATCGGTTACTTGGAATAAAATCGAATCGGCCGCTATTTTAAATTTTAAATGTTAAGCATGACATCTCGACCCGTGTTGTGTTATTCAGATCGTATGTTTAATTGCCAAGCATCATTACCTTGTTTATTTTATTTCGTTATCGTGAAGGCAAAGTAAAGAATTCGTTTACTTGTCCAGTGACAATTACACGGACGTTATGGCTGTTAGGCGGTATTTATGGGTACTTACTTCTTCGGAAAATTTATACCCTATATTTACATTCGATGTCTTCGAATTTAGCGTAGATGGGCCGCATATGTGGGCGAACAAATAAATCAACAGTTTTTATCTATACCTACTAGTCCAGTAATTCAATCAATTAATTGGCACAGTAATGTTTGAAATCCGATGAAATTTGAATGGCTATCAGATCTGACATGGCGATAAAATTGGCCCAATTTAAATGTAGTGTGTTAAAATTAAACGGTGAAGCATATTCTCTCGTTTTATATAAGGAAATAATAACAGTCTGCTTCGGATTCAACGTAGCATTTAGGCGGGCAAAAATGCCTCCTCCCACCTGATTTATTCATATGACTAAGCAAATGTCTAAGATGTAATTGGATTGGATCCATTGTCAAAAATTTTACATTTGAAATATCTTCCTTTAATTAAATTGAACACCTGTTAAAACGTACTGTACTATTCAAATAACTGTGTAAACATTACATTGTTGTTGAATTATTTTCACGAAATAATTCACATGTTTATTTAAAAAATCACAAATCGAGCATCAAATTTTGCAAATTTATGTAATTATATGCCAAAAATCATATTTATTGATGATTTAATAGCAATAATTTTAAATAAATGCCAAAAAACAGTGGGGTCATAATGTTTGTCATTTAAACGTGATTTATTTCTAAAATAAATGTTATTTTTAAATGTATGGATCGGCATCCGTTGAATAATTCAGTAAAATTTAGAATAATGATGATAGTTTATAAAATAATTATTAAATTCGTCTAAAACCACTCTAATTTTAAACAAACCCCTGAGGGAAATAACCGGTCATAGGACTTTTTCCTAGTCCACCTGAGGCATCACAATTAAGAGTCTTTGTTCCGATAGACAAACAATGCAGAGTGGAACAACATTACGAATATTGTTTCTGCAAAGAGCGTCGTGTGAAATTCCACGAAGAACTAACGTGGCCCTTGGGATTGCCCATCTTGGGCGCGCCCAACCCTGGTAATTATAAAAATCTAGAATTTAGTTTCCAGACAATATTTCCTTGTCATTGCGGTCCTATTATTAGATTTTACGATGGCTCTTCAGGTCGGCATTTTCGAATTCGCTCGTTAAGTAAACAACAGACTTACCTTTGAGATGACTGGCATTTTACAAGTAAAAACCGTACTGTTTCCAAGTGTAACTATTATAAAAAGATGACAAATGGTGCCGAGTCAAAAAATCAAAACAGTCATTGCTCAATTCCTCCGAGGTTAAGTTTAATGTCAAGAGAGCTCTTGCATGTGCATGATTGATAACTTTCCGTCGTTTTCAGACCGCAACCTTGGGAATGGTGTCCAGGTGATTAGCTGAATTTGTGTACAGGAATTTCCGTTTTATGAGGATAATTTTCAATAATAGGTGATCAGATTTGTCGTTGGTAGTTACACAAGTTTGTGGAAAAACGATACGTGTTGTAATAAATTCGATTTTGATCAGTAAAAAATTATAAATGTTTCTACACAGTAAAAAATTTAAATGACAAGTAAACCACGCACAGTATTTTATTAAAATTTGCCCAGTAAAAAAATCGTATATATGCACAGTACCTAGTTTCAGTTTGCACAGTTTAAATATTGAACGCTCAGTAGCTAGCTTGCAGGCTGGGGCTTTGCCCCAGCGACCTAAGAGAGAACATACTCCTCGAATGATTAAACTCGAAATGTGAAATTCTACACTCTCTAGTTTTGAGATGCTATTATTTACTGCGCATTTATTATTTTCACTTTGCATCTATCATCTATCATTTTTGCATTTATTATTTTTACTGTGCAGTTATTATTTTTACTGATCAAAAATACTTGTCGTTTAAATAAAATACTGTGCATTTAATTTGTACCCAAACTATACAGGGTTCTCAAAAATTAGCGCACCAACTCAGCAGTATGTTGTTGGGAAGCATGTGTAAATTACGGGTAAAATCTTGAAAAAAATCCTAAAGTCGTATTTTAAAAAATTCGCAGCTACAAACTTATGTTGTTAACTTCTTCAGTTTTCATTATTTTTTAATGTTTTTATGTTTTACACGAAGTAATCGTTTCCTAACAAAACGATGAATTATTATTTTTAAATTCACTAGCAGACTTTGCCAATTTTTTGAATATTAAAAAAATAAAATTTATTAAACAAATCACAATTTGTAGATGTGCCTAGAGTTCCTTTATTGGGAGAGTTGGGACACTGAACGTCAAACCGAGCCAATTTTGTATTATGTGGACAAGGTATGTTAGCTCTCAGCTCCATTTGCGTGTGCGTCATCTGACATTTCTGTCACTACGTTTACATAGCAGACTCATAGCGGTGACAAACTATCAAATATTTTTTGAGGTTACGAAGTGTTTAAATTATGAGTTGTTAAAAAAAATACAGATTCACAAAACAAGAACTAATAAACGCAGAATCAAAAATCTAACGAAACGCAAATCACAAAACACAATAAACGAACGGAAAATACTTGCGATTAACACCGATAACACTTTCGACAACCATGCGACAACGACTATAATTTACTGTCAATGTCAGGTTGACAAATTCGTGACACTTGACGGTGTTGTCGAAGTGCACATGTAAATTAATTTTCAAGGATACCACCCTTAGATAGCCCTTAGTTGTTTAAATTTGCATTGTTTTTGATAATTTTTTTACCGCTTTGTGTTGGTAATTGAAAAATGTAATTGATGACGCACACGCAAATCGAGCTGACCGCCACTATATATATTTCTATCCTTTTTTATTAAAATTTTTGTTAGTAACTTATGTCAGAGGTTTATGTCGAAATTAATTTCAAGGTTATAATTTTTGTCAAATGCATAAAATGACATAATTTTACGTCAAATTTAACCAGGGACGTAGAAAACGTAGAAATTTTGGGATTACTATTTAAAAAAGAAAATAATTGAATACCTACTAATATTAATGTTCACATTTCTGAAATTTTTTGATATTTATTTTATTATTAAATACATAACTTAAAACATACTTCAGTGCTAAAAATGCTTTTCTTTCAGTCACAATTTTTGGTTAAACATCTCGTCCCAAAAATTGGTCATCAAGAACCCTTCATATTCCCTGTCGTCTTTTTAAATTTTCTAAAAAATTATATTGAAGGTGTTCTCGTATGAAAAACGTAACAAAATCGTGAATTCCCAATAACTTTCACGTAGATGCTAAAGGCGGCAAAGCAGCGACAGGTTCAACTTTTCTAAAAATTAGGACCAATTTTGGGTTCAAGTACCTACATATTTTATAAATGCATAGACAAATTTCCAAAATCTCATAGATTTTGTACATAACATTATTTAGACAATCCCCTTTTCCAAATGCTTGTTAATAATAAACGTAAAACTCGTCACGAAAGGTTCAATTTGTCTCTCTTTCATCATCAATGAAAGTTTCTTAAAGTTAAGGAAAAATGTTTATGATGAAGAGTTTAGACGTCAAATTCTTGTACTTGCAAAAAAATCTCTTTTAAAATTTGCAGTTCATATAAAAAAAACAGTGAATTGACGACGACTGTCAGACGAAACCATTTCTAAACGCAGTTAGTCGACGAAAAATGGAAACATTTTTTGACAAATTTATTTGACTTTTCGCCAAATTTCAAGTGTAACACCACTGATTTCTATCCCAATTTGTTTTTTTACACATTCCAACCGACGTAAATGAAACAAAATTTCGAAAATTGACATTCAGTGTCCCAACTCTCCCAATATAGGAACTTTAGATGTGCCAACGCTGGAAATTATTTCCTAGGAAACCGTTTCAAAAATAATTTATTTTTATTGTTGATCAAATTCTACTGCAATCACGACTGTTAGACAACGTTGCCAAATATCATTTATTTAAAATGCGTTATGTATCAATAACTTTAATACAAAGAATTTTTTACTATTGTTACCTTTATATGTAATCAGTTCTCTACCACACACCATTGAGTTGGTGCGCCGGTTTTTGAGCACCCGGTACATCTTTTCGAGAGGCGCTTTCAGAATAATTGCATAAGGAGTAGGTCCTTCGAGTTATCGAAGCACTATTTAAATAAAGTATATTTTCTCCTTATAAAAGAATCCATTAGTGATATTGGTTGAAATTAATACAAACTGAAAGGCAAACTGGTTGCTGCTCGCGGAGTAATGAAGTAGATAAGCTGTTGCAGAGCTTCATATAAGAAAGTCAAACACTCGAATGATTACCGGGCAATTAAAGAAATAATTTCCATCCATCCGTTCATCCTTTTAATGTATTAGATTTGATTGCGCTGATAGGAAACATTCCGTCCTCACTTCACAACTGCCTAGTCATACTGATTATGTATAAAAACAATTAATGGAAGGCACACACAAAGTCAGTAGTACCACCCACACGGTATACTAATTAACAAATCCGATATATCGATATTAATGGCCATGTGAAAGCCTATATAATTTTATTTACTTAACTGACGTTGCTCGTTTAAAAGGTAACGCCTCTAAAAACAAAAATCTCTTTATAATAGATGGGCCGGCGCCGGGGCAATCTAGATAGACGGTTGATGTGATGCGAAAAACACAAATTAAGGATGGGATGAGGGACCGAATATCATTTCACCGGACAACTGACTCGACTCCACCCCAAACGCCGGTCGTCTACAACCTAGTCAAAATGAAAACCACAATAATTTTTACTTGGTCGATACAAGTTTTTCCTGTTTATCTCTAATGAGACACATTTCCTCTCAAGCAAGCTTTATTGACTCAAATTATATCCAGTGGGAAAAAATCGCGAGATTCAATGTGCCTTTTAGATTGCGAAAAAAGCGATCATTCCAGTCTGCTACTAAGCATATACAATTTAGCACTTAGTAACTTTTTATTTCCTCCAAATTATATGTTATTAACCGTAAACATTCGACAGGAAGTTCAAGGTAAGCCACATCTATTACAATCGTCGGATTGAAGAAAAATGTAACCATCATCAAGCCCAGGCAATAAAAATACTAACGAACCGAGTTTATATATTTTAAAACGTATTTCCGTTTATTTAAACGCAAGTCTTATGACGTGCCCAGTTTGCTTGATCCACAAAGTCACGCCAAAGGTGAAATATCACGCAGAGTTACTTTATGAGCCAATTGAAGTCCTCGGTTACTCCCAGCATGCATTGTTGCTTATACATAATTCCAGGTTGTGCTGGACGAAGGAATTATTTTCAATTAAGGTAAAACTGTAATTACATCGACCTGAGTTTTCCAAGTGATTATTTCATCAAAGTATGAAAATGAGCAAGTAGTGGTGTTTTGTCCCTTTTTGTACTCACCTTAATTAGATACCCCCAAAATGAACGTTTTGCTACTTAGCAATTAACAAATTTGTCGCCAACTCGGAGGGTAATAGGAGGGGCTTGTAAAAAGTAAACGGAAGTAACGCTTGCAAGTCGTAATCGCTCACTTCCGGCAAAACTACATCATGATTGGTTATTAGAAATACACCGGGCTTGCCCCGCTCCTAATCTGAAAATCTCACAATGCATCATGGCTTCCATATCCGGCCGGGAAACTTAAAATGGTGGTACATACGGCCAATTGTTTCTTTGTTGAATTCAGGAATCCCAAGGCATAATTAAGGGGTGTATTAAGTACTTAACATTTTAAATTGTATTCCGGAAATCTAATTAGGTGTAGGCTCATCAATCTTCTAATTAAAAGTGTTTGTGGGTAATGGGAAGCGCATTTGAATTTCAGACCGAATGTGTTAGGCGGGCTGGAATTCGGAATTACTCCTTAATTGTTGTATATCGCTACCATTTAGGTAAGTTCCCTGAGAAATTTTTAAAACGACCTGCGGAACGGCCCAATAACTCATTTTGTTAGCAACAAAACGGCAGAAATTCTTGCTTTGATATTTCGGACTCTATAAACAAGTCTCATTTGTGTTTTTCCCCCTAAGTGTTTCAAGAACCCGTTGTGCGTGATCATCGTAAAAGCATGGAATCCAATGAGGGGATTAAATTCATCCCTGTCGGTATAACAGTGACTGCCTACGAGTTGTGGTATAAAATGCTAATTTACATGGACCGTCTGCTCCACAACTAAAAAAACTGATACTATCACCCCTGAAAGGGTTCCATCAACATGGGGCGCGCACCGGATTTTTTATTTGAGGAGAGGATACTTTTATATAAAGGTAACACTGATAGGGAATATTAATGACCAGGAAAGCCGAACAATTGCAAAATCATGTTTACTTGAGGAATACAGAAATTGATTTTGTTTACTGAATAAACAGCGTTGCCGGAACTTGGCCTGAATTATTAACGAGATATCGATATTTGGGACATGCAATCACAGCCTGCATGCACTTCAAGGTGTTAAATTTTAGAGAATTGTAATTTTTTAATGCATGCATATCCATTATTCAAAGTGGCCTGTTTTATTTCCTCTTTGTCGCCTTCCTGGCGGGCAAAATCAGTACAAGTTTAGTTCTGAAAAATTCGATTTATTGTGACAATTTTTCAACTTCAGAAATTTAATTTAAAGGACACGGAAATTTATTTGTAAACGAATCTCTTTTGACCGCACTTATGTAAATAGAAGTGGACAAAGAAGTCGCTGTTGGTGGTTGCGTCGGCCCTTTGGTGAGCCCGGAAGAGTCAAGCCATTCAGACGATTTTTCGTGAGCTTCCCGGATTAAGGTTTTGTATTCTTTTGTGTACACACTTTTTATTGGATTTGTTGGCGTTTTGTATCCTTGTATCATCTTTTAATAAGGATTTATGGCATGTTGTGACATTAATACCAGGATTTTCCACGTACATGTCTCGTTTCTTATTACCCACCTTAGTACTAATTAATTAAAAATTAAAAAAACCGCGACTGTAGTGATGAAGTAGTTTTTTATTTCACTTCAATGGAATTCCGAAGTTTTTTATTCTATGACATGAAGAGTGCGGTCGGGGTTCAATAACGGACAGATGCACGTATGTCAGAGGGCCCTTCATTTCAATAGGGCTGTAATGTGAAGCTTTGGGGCCGACATTTCGTGAAATTGCTACTTTGTAAATGATAACATCGCCTATTTATTTCAAATGAATTTCCGATTCTCTGTCGAGCTTTTATATTACGTTTTATTCAATGGAAGCGCAATCATAGAAACTAATCTCTACATCTTTTAGAACAGGCCTTTTGTGCTTTATTCTCCTTGCACTTTTAACACTCCATTTGCAAGAAAGAAAAAAATGTTTTTAGACTAAAACTCTGGGATGATTTATGTTCGCAAACGCGAATTGTCAGATATTCCCAATTAGAAGAAAAAAGTGTTTGTCGAAGAAGCGAGGGCCTTGTTATTCGTTTTTTATCAAGCTGCCTGTTAATCCCCCGATTTAATTAATTATGAAGATTATCTGTAACGGTCGGCTCGTGCAGGCGCCGAGCTTTTATAATTCCTGTTTGCCTAAACGCTTGGCAAAAGCTAAAAATGCGTAAACACGGACTCGGCTGTGTGAATTGGCGCTTATAAAAATTAAACGTTATGGTTCCTTGATTTAATTCAGCTCCTTTAAAAATTCCATATCTAAATGAATATCTGGCGTGACCTTAAAAGTGGCGCTGCTGTAAATGAGCTCAGAAGCTTCCTTCTGGCTGCGGTTCCGCGCGTTCGTAATGAACTGTGAACGGGGAATGACGTTTATAGTTCATACACACCATCGTTTCGGATGCCATCCGGTGGATGGTTTTTCTTGCAGACGCCTGTTCTTTGCGTGATTGAATGGTTCTAATTGTCACCGCAAACCGCAGACACATTTAACTCGGCCTCGGCGCAATTACCACATAAAACCTCCAATATAGATGCAATAGAAAGATTCAGAACTCGAGTTATTGATTTTGTTCAACGCCACGGATCGCCTATTACATCACAAAAAAGACGCACTCAAACCACTCGGACAACTTGCAAAGGACGAGAAACAATAAGTTTTTATTACTTGGAATGGGTTTCAAGCTCCAAACTCAAAGACGTCTTACTTATAACTCAATCGCTTTAGACTCATACTTTTGCCATCTACAATTATTTTACAGAGTATCTCTGCCATTTTCTATTGTTTCATTTCAACTAATTATTGTATCAATAAATAAATAATAAATAATAAGTAATAAATAATAAATAATAAATAATAAATAGATACTAATAAACTGGTAGATAAGTAATCGTCATTTGATAAGTAAAATACAGGGTGATTTTTTTAAGGTCTACGTTAGAATCTTTTTAAATTCTAATATAGCTAGAGCTTTAAGATTTTCTACACAATCTAAATCGACCATTCTGAGTTCAACTAAATTATTTTCAAAATAGCCGAATTTTCGGAACTACGAGAATTTGGCACCTATTAGCTGTTTTAAAACTATAAACGCCAACGTCGTATTTTCTTTCAAAATTAGCTGTTATTCATGCACTTCAAAACAAATAATTGCTAATGTAATTTATATTTTCAATGAGAGATACAATCATTAATAATTATTTTACAATTTTATCAATCTTATTCAAAAAAGTAATTCGGTAAAATGCGACGTTGGTGTTTTTATAGTTTTGAAACAGCTAATACTTTGAAAATTTAAAAAGTAACAAACTGTTTTTATTGCATTTTTGAATTTGCTTTTTGAAACTGCGTAAAACGTATCCTAGTTGTCAGTACTTATCTATCACAGTTTTTGACGTATGTCAATTTTTTATACAAATTTTCATTTGCAGGGGTTCATTTAAAATATTACAGCTCTTTTATAATAAGTGAATAATTCTTTTTGCATTTGTTAGCCAAAGGTTTAAAGGGTTTTCTCAAGTCCTTAGGATTGTCAACTTTAAAATTGCAAGGCTACTATGATTTTTTGAAAATGATAATTAAAAAGTGATTCAAAACAATTGTTTTCCAATGGAATGACACTGCTTTTTTCAATGGCACTCAAAAGAACATTAATTTTTCTACACACTTTTATTAACATCTGTCTCTAAGGGTTTTTGAAAAAATCGCAAAAAACAGAATTTTGGATGATTATTTTCCTTGTTAATCAAATAAACTTTTGAAAAATGTAATAAAATTGTGCTATTAATTAAAAGAAATGTCCTATTTGTCACCATTTTCATTAAAAAAGTTTAAAATTCGATGGCAGACTGACTAAGTTACTTTACAAATTATAATAAAATATAATTAAATATTATTATGTTAACTATAATTAAATATTATTATTTTATTGCTTATTCAATAATGAACCAGCTAATAACTAAATAAAATATTAAAGTTTAACAATTATTAATTATTTCACAAAGTCTACTTGATTAACTATAAAAATTACGAAGTAAAATTCATTTCATGAGATTTTTTTCAAAAATTGTAAGAGATAGGTATAGGACGTGTTGATAAAAGTTACCAGAAATATCGAAATTCTTCCGATTGCTGTTAAGAAAATAGGGCCGTTCCATTTGAAGAAACTTTTTTGAAAATCATTTAAAAAAACATTCTAGCCATGAAACTTAACAGTTGACAATTTCGAAAATTCTAGAAAACTTTTCAAACCTTCGGTTAACGAATGCAAAAAATTATTCACTTATCGCAAATGGTTCAAGGGCTGTAAAATCTTAGATAAACCCTTGCAAATAAGCATTTCATCAAAAAAATTGACATATGTCAAAAACTATGAAAAATAAGGACCAGCAACTTACAACTTACAACAAATTTTACTCAGCTTGAGAAGGTGAATTTAAATATGCAATAAAAGTGTGTGGTTATTATTTAAAATTTTAAACTTGGAGCCAATTTTTTGTAGTTCCGGAAGATCAGCTATTTTGCAAATAATTTAGTTGAACTCAGAATGGTCGAGTTAGATCGTACACAAAATTTTAAAGCTCTAGCTATATTAAAATTTAAGAAGTTTTTAATGTAAGCCCTAAAAGAATCACCCTGTATATTGTAAAAGCTAGGTAGATTAATTAATAATAAGTGGACTACAATTACAAAATCACTACAGGTAGGTATTTAATATTCATTTACTAAGCTAAATATTGGAAATGATAAACATGGATTAAAAACTACTTTTCAGATGATTTAATTAATTTAATGTACACAGAGGTGTATTTGATTACATACGTGGCCTCAATTTTTATACTGTTTAAACTAATAAAGTGTAATTAGCATTTAATTAAATTACGTATAAGTATTAATTTGTTGCCGTAATTAATAAAAATAAATAACTAATTAAGCAACCAACGATTTTCTTGTGAATACCTATTGAAGAAAACATTGTTTTTTCTTATGAACGAAAACAATTTCTTTCAAAATTTAATTGCTTTAGGAATTATTTAATAACGAAATTATGGTCCGGGAAGAATTCATAGAAAATTCCGTAATATGAGAGATAAATTTGGGATAGAAAAATTTTAAGTAGTAATAATGACCAGACTGTCTGACCAGCTGGAATTTTAAATGCGTTCTTTACATTGCCGAATAACAAGCAAGAATGCTTCTTAGTTTCGAAAATGGAGGAAGCGGTTAGAATTTTAAAAAATCGTGCAAATAAAACCGTGATTCGTTTTCGGATAGGAAGCGGCTCATCGACAAATTAAATGTCACTTTCTCGCGGCTTGCACCTCAGCGGGACTTGCACCTAATCTCACATCTGTATGGTGAGGTCAATCCAGATGATGGATGAAACTCCGAAGTGGTTATTGTTTAATGTCTCCAGAGGGGGTCCGCCGTAAAACTTCTAAAACCAAATCGAACGGCGGAGCGGCAGGTAGACGGCGGCTGGCCGTCACACGATGTTATATTTGACAAGACCATGATTACGATTCTTCCACTTTAGGCGATTCTGGTAATTATTTTGTGTGCTTTATGTGTTGGGCGTGATGATTAGCTTACGCCAACGGTTTGGTTCTTGATTCGCTCTATTCATCTCGCTGCACTCGCATTTACATAATTTAAAAACACTTGGACCAATTATTTAAATTCTTTTCACAAATAACACACGGGCAAACACCCGTACTCTTGTTTTCGCAGCTCAATTGTTCTAAACGATGCTGGTCACGACCGCCGTCCAAAGTGACCATTACATATAAATTGATCCGTTTATAGGCCGCTTTTATCGACATGCTCAACTTCAGAGGGACTTTATATTTTTATCAACACTCACTCCAACAAGATAAAAACACAAAACTGACAGCGAATTCTAATTACGGCCGTTTCGTTCGGTTTAATCTGCTGTGATTTGATATTTATTGTTATTGACTTACCTATCTCAAGGCGGCTCGCCTCCTTAAAAGAATACTAATGTTTCGTTAATTTAGTAAGAAGAGTTTTGATCAAAGATAAAAATTCGAGCCATCTCGCAAAGAAGTGGCATTGTCTCCAGCACTGATGAGTAAATACCACCATGTTGATTGAAATTGTGGAATTTGTTTGGAATCGCCTTGGCAATAGAGCGCCTCGTCTCATATAAAAGGCATTTAATCCTTTATCACGCGTTAAAATCTTGAGAATCATTCAATCCGCATCAATAATACCGGAGTGAATTTTATAACCGGCTCGTCCCAGCAACGGCTTACTAATTTTTCGTGTTCGAACTCCACAAAGCGGTTCCCTGTGGGACGCCACAAGAACTAATTCTATTGCCGATCCATCAAGTGTCTATATTCAAATCTCTCACAAACCCAATCAGTTTTAGCAATCAGCTGGTTATTATTAATCACTTTCAATTTGAAGATGTTGACTTCCACGGGAAACTATTTCAAAATAACAATGATATCATAATAAACACTTTTCGATGCGGTAATTGAGTTCGGGATCGTAATTGATGAAATAATGGACGCTTAATAAGGACAATGTCGACGCTTAGGCGCTCGAGATAATTAATTTGGTGGTGGTGGTGATGATGCGGGACTTTCCGTCGAAAAATGGAACAATTCCAGCAATAATTACCGAAAGGTTGCAGCCTGACATTTCAATAATATGTCAGGCTATTGATTCGGTCCGTTTCGATTCCATTCATTAATTATTATTAATTTGCGTTTTTGGCCTGAAATAACGCCTGGAAGAACTCTTGGCAATCGACACCTAAGCCGCCATCAAAGCAAATGAAAATAAACATTCCGACTTTATAGTAGCTCGCTGTTGACACATTTACTTTCGACAGTTTGATTTTTCATTTAATTTGTTTTTCTTCCGAAACAGATGCAGACAAGGCACATTAATGAAGAAATTTTAATAACGGTTGCTCTCGCTTGCAGGTTAATATTAGTGAAGTGTACGCCGAATTCATGTGGGGAACGTTTCATTAGACGTATTGTGAGTTATTACAGAAAACCGTTAGCTGCTAATGATGCTAGCATTACATGCGTTCTAAATTAAATTCGACTGTTGAAACTTTTTGTTTCGTTAGATCATTTCGAGTAATGTTATAATCCCAGTAGTTAATGAAATACTTGCGAGGTTACTAAAAGTAGCGTTTGAGTAATAACGGAGATGGAAATCGTGACCAATTTAAAATATCCCCTTGTATAATAAATAATAAAATAGCAACAATTTACTGCAACGATTGAATTATCAAGCAGTACTTCTTGGAGAAGCTATAATTCTTCATTTTTCGCGTTAGCTACGAACCAATTAAGATAAATAAATAAAAAAGCACTAAAGCTCTGAACCAAGTCCGTTTTGAATCCAATAAATTCCCCGAAGAGATTTGTTCTGCTTTGGTTAAACTGAGGGATTACCAAATTAAAGTATTTTTGTGCATACTTTACATAATCCGGCATCAAGTGAAAAAATTTATTCCGTTTCATCAGATAAAAATGGAAACCTTTTTAACTCTTCTGTTTAACGCAAAAATGTCAATTATCGCAATACGCCAACCATAAACGAATTTAATTTGAAACCGGCATCGGCAGTGCAAAAAAAGACCAAGTAGAATACAATCTTTGTGAATTTCTTATATTATTGTAAAGAGTCATTAATAGAAAATTTGTTTGACGCTTGCTCCAGCAAATTGAATGTTTTTCCAGATACGATCTTTCCAACGGTATTAAACCCCAATTATGTTAATAACGCATTAGTCTAGTTGCGAACGACATCTGTTCCACTTAAATAACGCAGTCCATCATTCCGTCGTTAATTCAATAACAGTTTAAAACACTCCGCAGGTACAAACTTTGTTAAAATTTCTTTCACAGCCCCCGCATGCTGTTCACGTTTAGATTCACCTGCATTGTTATTGTCTGTACTGTTTAATAATCATTGACGAATGCACACACAGCCACGCTGGAAAAAGGCGTTTTAGTCCAACTTGCAAGAAAAATCGGCTTCGTGGAAGCACTGAACCTTGAAACTGGGAGGCAATGAACTGCCAGGAAGAAATAAACCTATTAAATTATTTACAACCCCTATTTCGCGATAACCACTTAAGTAAATAAACAAGCGCCGACTTTTGTTGTCCTCCGAAAATGTTTATTTCTTTATGGTGGGGTGGTAAGTAGTTGGTTTAGTTGCTTTATGACTTTATAACTGCTGCACTGACATGAAATTGTAGGTAAAAGCTTGGAGGACACTTTAAGAAAATTGCTATTTCCTGAACAAGCTCAAACTTATAAAATAACATCAACAAGTTGTAAAACGCAGAGTTGATGGTTTGGCGAAAATGATTAGAAACACTTCCGGTCACAAAAATTAAAAGAACATCAACCTTGGCGGAAAAAAGGAAACAAAAATGCAGAACTCATCCTAGCGTGTTACTGAAGTGAATCCGATTGAAAACAGTAAAATTGGTTTGCAGAAGCTGAGCGGCAATAGAAGAAATGTCCAATTTTACACGCTTACAACGTCCCTCTTTTTCCAACTTACTGGAAGATGTCTAGCGGTCCGTCACACTGTCCGAAAGAACTAAGCAGATTTACTTGGCTACGCTGGATTGCCCCTCATAAATCCTCTTATTCACTTGCATTATCTATTTATGTTCATTGCAGGTTACTCCAGGCCGTTCTGTCAATGTGTAATGCGACCGATAGGATGCAATCGGAATTAACTTGTAACAGCCCTTAAAGTTTTATGGCCACTTCAAGACGTAGTAAAAAAAGAGCAAATTGTATCCATTTTCATCAAAAAATTGCAATTATTTTCACTCAAAAACAGAAATACGTAATCATCGTCTTGAAAGATCGCTGATTTATAGATTGGAGACTGTTATTTATGCGTTTCCACGTCCCCACTAATCCATAATAAAAAACAACTTTCAAACTCTACTCAATTAATCACGAGATTAACTCTATCTACAAGCTTGACCACCCAAACTTAAATCTGCATCATTTCGTATAAACACCGTTTAATGAAATTTGACAGCAATATTTATAGGCGCGTTAGTTTCACTATTATTACTAAAAATTATTACAAATTTTTATCGGTCCTGGTTATCTAATATTTACTACAACCAACATTTTTTCTCCGCTCGACGAGAGAATTTCTCGCTTTTAGGGTGCCTATATTAGAAACAGGTAGTTCTACCTGTGTGGTAAAACCTTAATACATTTACGACTTAAAGTGAGGTGAAACCGTTTTGATTTTTATCAATGGGATTTGAGCTCTCTTTTGTATACCAATTGCGAGAGAAAATCACCGGAACAATTACTGCATCATTGTGTACCTGCATATTCTCGACTATTTCCTAGCTAAGAGCTTTTCTACAAATTCTCACATTTTCAAATCTTCAGTCGTTTGCAGTTCGTTATTTCAGCACATTTCGAGTCATTTAGATAATTTTTGTGCGAGGTTTGATCGAAACAAGCTAAAAATTCGTCAAACTAGGAAAATTTTGGTAATTTGGAGTGATTTCCAAAGTCATTCTTGAGCCAAAAACTCACTTGTTTCAAGGACTATCCGATGATTCGTAAAATTGGGAGAATGAGGGGATCAAGAGTTCCAAAGTGTTTATAGGGTGATTCTGCTGAAGCATTTTTATTGTATCTCAGAAGTTAATAATAATAATAAACCTTTAAAATGAAAAATGACAAAAGATGAACAGTTTTACCGTTTCATAAAACGTTACTTTGTCATTATTAAACTATTTTTCATAACATAACGTGAGACTTTGACGTTTAAAAATGTAATTTTTAAAGGTACATTTTTTTGTCGGTATAGGCATATGAAGCTTTTCTGTTTCAAATAAACCAATTTTTTAAATGCTCATGTGCTAATTTGGTGTTTTTATGCTAAAAAATGTTTTTTTGTAGTGTTTTTATGATAATTTTCTAGTTTTTGAAAGTTTTTATTGTCAAATAGTTTTAAAATTTATAATTTTTCAAAGTAATAAACTTTCGTCGTTCTGAGACGTCGCATGTCGTGGGAAATTTAAATAATTTTAATTTTAATAATTTAATTAAGAAAAAAACACTGGTTTAAGGGCAATTTTTGTGTATTAGAAATCATATCTAGCACATTTGCTGCCAATGCAAATTTTGTAACATCGTTTCTCTTGCCAAAGCTCATTTTACATTTGTACAATTTGTACCTATAACTATTTTTCGAAGGTGGATATAAGTTTAAGTATTATTTAGGGCATTTTGTGTTTTTTTGAGCCAAAAAATTCGAGCGGTCACCGGTGTTCTCCGTGCCGTGGCACTGTTTTTTTAATACACCACGCCAAGGCATCCACTCACAGCGGTCAAAAACGACAAAACGGACACTTTAGCGGACACATCTAATGCAGCGGACACATAGGTTTTTTGTGTATGTAATATTGTGTCCGCTTGGCCCAGTAGGTACATTATATCGATAATGCCTAAACAAGTTAACACGCCAAAGCGGACACTCCAAGCGGTCACTTGATTTTACAAGCAAAAAAAAGCTGCAGTGTTAAACTATAGCTAAGATGTGATTCACAGTATGCCATAGCGGACATACTGCAAATGCATCTTTTATCAAAAAAATTGCAGTAGTAGGTAAGGCCCCATTAAAACAATTAATAAGTAACTCAAAAGGTAAACAGAATTAAAAAAAAATATATTCTTTATTATTTTTTTTTCCTTGCGATTTTCTATTTTGATCTAGTTATCCATGACAGTTATGTTAAACCGATGTCCATTACAGAAATAAGATGCCAACATAATTTTTCTATGTTCTTCGGTGAACATTTTGGACATATTGACAGATAAAGCGATACTGAAGTGATTTAAGCAATACGTTTCATTGCTAGCGTAACTATCATGAACAACTAGATCAAAATTTAAAAAATCGCCTGGTACTTGATATATTGACTTCTTGTTTTTTCTCATAAATATTTGTTTTTTAATCGTACGATAAAAAATGTTTTGAATAGCGCTAAAGTTTTTTTGAAAAAAATAAAATCTAAGCATGCCTTGAAAGGAATGTGTGACTTTAGCCACATTTCTTTTCAAAATATCGTTTCGCAAAAGGCAGAAGAAAAGACTAAAGAGATGTCCATGTCTATGTTAGCAAATAACCGTTAAAAAATTCCTTGAGAAATTTCTTCCAAAATTCTGCTGGACATATTCACCAATTGAATATTTCCACATCGCATTTTTTTACTTGTTAAAATAACATTCTACAATGTAGACTTTTTGTTACCACTTCGGAGTAATTTAGATTAAGTAAGGAATCAGTTTTTGAAAACTCCTTATCTGTCAATTTTTGACATGTGGATAAACGTCTATTAGCACGGCCAGCTCTTATTCAGTGTATTTTCGATCTCATGTTATTAATAAATCGATGACTAATTTGACAAAAAAAAAAAGAAAACCATGAATTTGCATTTTCTTTTGTTAAGACACTACTTTTGTCACTTAATTTGAGCACTCTTTCTTTTTTTTTTGGATTTTGCTGTGCCTAGACGTGAACGATAAGTAGATATTATTTTACCGTTTAGAGTTGGTCGCCACCGATTAGAGAATTGTACTCGTATGTGAAGGTAAGAGAGAAAACGTGATTTTCTTTATAAAAATGTTTTAATATTTCAAAGAATAATGTACATATGTAACAGTCTTCACTTAAATATGGATAAGTAGTATAAACTAGACTTATTTACAAATACTTAAAATAGTGACTAATAAGCGTTCAGTAAGTAGTACTACACGTACAATATAAATAAATATCGTTTTCGCATATTTACAAAATATATACAACAAATAATTTAGTTATCATTACATCGTAATTAGAGCCTAGTGACATTTGAGTAATTATGAAAAATCCCTACGAATTGCTTTATACGTCCTAATTAATTAAAAAACAGCCTTTTAAGTCAACTTACATTCACACAAAGTAAGTCCTAGATTGTGGTTGCGTATCCGGAATGGTCGAATAGAGATGGTGGGCAATTTCTGGCCTACATATCGGATACTGCGTGTACTGCGGCGGAGGCCTTCCGTCGATGGACACGTAGCTGTGGTTCAACTGCTCGGAGCCATAATGCTGGCTGCTCGCACTGGACCCCTCGTCCTCGGTGCTCCGGGCCGACTCCCCCGAGACGTAAGTGCTCTGCGTGGGGGTTGGAGTCAGCGCGGCGTGCACCCCCGGCATCGCCGAGTACTTGTACCAGGAGTCGGGGGCCGTCGGCGCCGCAGTGTATCTCGCACTGACCTTACACCGGATTTCCGGTTGGTGGTGTTTCTTGCCGCGGCGCGACCGGTTGCTGTTGGCCACATCGGGCATGGCATAACGCAGCTTCTCCCAGAAGCGGCGCTCCCCCCATCTCGTCACTGTGCAGGCCCGGAGCAAGGCCCGCAGCTCGGGGTCCATGGGCTCCAGAGGGTCACCGCTCAAAACACACACTAGTTTGTGACGGTGGGCCGTGCGAAGGGCCGTCTGGAGCGCGGCGCGGAACTCGGGACGAGACCACTCGTTGCAGATGAGGGCAGGAGAGACCAGGAAGATGACGCGTCGGGACGCGTCCGAGGCACCCACCATGGCGTCGGCGAGATACGAGGCGCCGCCGTGCAACGCCAAGTCTCTGCAAGAAAAAGAAAAATTATTTTGGGCGATTGAATAAAATTGAAAATTGGAGTTTTTTAACGACGAATTTAATTATAAATTAGAAAGACGTCGTAAAATGCTTACAACCATGGACAGCGTTTAAGAAAAAAGTCAAAATAACATTAATTTAGTCTTTCTCGAGTAATTTAGTTGTACCTAATATTTTTATAAAACTTTCTTCCAACTTTGTGATAATGATGAAAGAACAAGTATAATTATTGTTCAGAGATTGCAAATATCGTTATGAAATTTCTCTCTTACTTGCAATTTAAACACTTCAGTGATTAGATAGGTAATTAAAGTGGAATGGTAAAAAATTTTCTTTTGGATGTTCTTACTATACAGAGTGGAATTTTTAACTGGATAAAATTCATAACTCAAATATAAGCGATTTTTATGAAAATTTCCGAAACTGATCAATATTTATTTTTCCTTGCCCACCATTTGGTGCATTTGGTTTTTGTTTATCTGTTGTCAGAAGTTTCAAATGTAACAGTATATCAAGTGACACTCGTGAGAACGGCCTCTTCGCAAGAAATACAACGCACTATTTGTTTTTTGAATATTTTCAAAGCCTACGTGATAAAAAAATTCAAACCAATTTTATAAGTTGAAAAGTATTTAATGTAACAAATGTTCAAAATGGACACCGTTCTTTTCCTGGGAAACAACATAACGACAGAAGTAGCATGAAGTTTCTACATTTTGCAACATTTCGAATGTGATTTGTCGAATTTCAACTTATAAAAATTGGTTTTTATTTTTTGATCGCGTAGAATTTGAAAATATTTAGAAAACAAGTAGTATGTTGTATTGCTTACGAAATGGCCTTTTACCAAAAATATCACTTGACATAATGTTACATTTGAAAAAAAAGTTAGAGGTGGCTGTGCATTTTTAATAGCAGATAATCAAAAACCATATCCTCTAAAAGATGGGCAAGAAAAAACATAAATCGTCTATATTTAAGTTGCGAATTTTATTCCAGTTGAAAATTCCAATCTGTATGTAAGCGCGGAGACCTATTTTTGATATCCACAAAACGAATCAGTTTGTTATGTCAATAAGGATTTTATTAAAAACAAGTCAAAAACTTGCTGAATTTCTAATTATTTAGATTATTTGAGCCAAACACTCATTTATTTTGAAAATTTTCGTCGAAATAAGCAGAAATAAGCGCGTATTCTAAACATTTTTAACGGGCTGTTAAAATTTAACACTGGTTAAAATCGCAAATCTAAAAAATTTATTGGTTATTGCTAGAGAAACAACAATTAAAAGCCTTTAAATTTTAACGATTTCATTGCAAAATTCGCGATATAGCTACCTACTATTTAATTCCGACCTATAGTTTAGAAATTATTAAAAAATGTTTCGGCCAATTTTGAATCATTTCGCAAAATGAACTGCTGAAAATGATTTAACAAAAAAAAAAAAATAAATGTCACATAAACGTACTAGAAAAGTTCAAAGTATTCTCTATATCGGGGTGATGAGCTTAACAATATTGACAATTGATATATTGCATTAAATAATACCACGTCTTAATAATAATAGCATGCCTTTAATAATACGTAGCCAAAAGTCAAAGAGAACCATCAGAACTCACGCACCAGAATAGCAAAAATTCGAATTTTTTTAAATCTAAAATTCGAATAAAAAAACAGACAATAGACTTTGAAGAGATCCATGCTAGTTACTAATAAGAATACGAAAAAAGTTAAAAATCTTGTATTGGAAGATAGCGTATAAAAATAAAATGTTACCACAAATGAATAACCTATGATATTCTTCATAACCACCTATCCTATAGTTTGTGTCTAACCCCCAATTTATGTTGGAATAAAAACAATAAACAAAAAAATCCCTAAAGGTATTGTATTCCTTTTCCTTCATGCTGATACCGAGAATACTTTGAACTTCCCTCGTACATAAATAAAAAAATAAAGTAAATAAAATAATTATTTTAATCTATAATCATTCTCTATTTACTTATTTGTTTATTATTTACTTATACGGGATTTCAATCAATTCTGAGTGCTTTATTGATTTAGTTGTTGAGTGCTTTATTTATTTATCGAGTCAAAAACATCTCAAAAAGAAGCAAGAAATCGCCAAATTTGTTCTAAAATAGGATACGTGTTTCAACCAATAGTACACGAAGAAAACTGTGTATTAAAATTTGTCTAGTAGGTACAATGGGGAACACGGAATTTTGGACTCTTCTGTCATTTCATTGTCAAAAAGGGTATTCCATACGTTATATGTCAACAATATGTATAGGCGTCAAAAATTCCGTGTCCGCCACTGTACGTTTTTTCTAATAAAGTTAATAATTTTTTTTGTTAGCATTAATATTTATGATATTACTAACAAAAGAATGATTTCTTTAATATAATTATGCCTACATTACGCATTAATACCTAGGTGCCATGTTTTGTTAGTGGTCTTATTTTTAATTAAAATTCGAATAATGTGTATTCTATTTTTTAGAAAGTGTAATGGATTTTTTTCTCTGTGATAATTTAGCCCCTCTGTGAGAAATAAATTTTAAAATTAAATCATTTTATAATTACCCACCCTTCTGGCTCCCAAAATGTTTACAAACAAATAAAATAATGATTGAGAGAAGAAAAACAGTGTTAAAACTGTGCTAAATAAATTGTAACACATACCTACGTGAAAATTAGTTTATTATTTCTTAAAAGTTATTTTTGTAATCAAAAAGAATGCAAAAATAAAATAAACATTAGTACCTATGTACGATGTACGATGTGAACAAAATTTACTAAATTTTCCTGAGAACGTTAACAGCGTTAAACAGAACGACAATGAATAATACTTGCAGGCAAACGCTGAGGTACCAATTAATTAGTCATTGGAATTTTCACATTAAGAACGATCTTGTAGGATGAAACAAGTAAAATGTGATTCAGCTGTGTGATGTGAATGAATGAATTGTACGAAACTGGCTGTATTAGAATTCATAGCTGTTGTGGATGAGACTAACCTGTTGTGAAGGCATAGGGTGTGTCCGAGTTGTTCAAGTTCTGGGGCAATTATCCTGGCGGCCAGTTCTTCATCCTTGTGGCTGTATACCATGTAGCAGTCGTAGAGGCGATCACGTTCGTCTTTATTATCGTGCGCAGTGGCGGCGTCTTGAAAAATTCGAATGCCGTACTTCGAGTGGGCCCACAAGCGAACGTCTTGCCGGAATACGAAAACGACAGCAGCCAACAAACAGAAAACAATGACAGCGACGAGCGTGGCGGCCAAAAGCGGCACGTAACTGCCACCCAAAAGCGGGTTGTTTTTGAGCACTTCTCGTTGAATGACCGACGTGGCAATGGCATTGTCTTTGTTATCACAGCGGGTGATCACATCGGCCACCGTTTCAGAGTCGTCCCGATCCAGACAAAATAATTTGGAAGGGTCGCCTCCGGTCTCCCGGATCCAGATCTCAAGACGACCTAACGAATTGCAGTCGCACGACCACTTGTTGCCGTCGAGAGTCACGCGCGGAGCCACATTTTCCCAATGAGGGATAAAGTCGACGATTTTATTCTCGTCCAGCTTCAAAACCTCCAGCTCGTGCATGTTTTTGAACGTCTGATTGCTGACGAACGCGATCTTGTTGTGGTCCAGATACAATTCGTTGAGCTTTTCCAGTTGGTCGAACTCGAAGCCGCGCAGCTCTTCCAAATTGTTGTTTTCCATGTGGAGGACTTTGAGCGATTTGACACCGTTGAATGTCCTGTTATGCACGGCGTTGACGTTGCTGTTGTTTAAAAACAAGACTTCCAGTTTTTTCTTGCCGATGAATACGTGACTGCCGAGCTCACCCAAGTTATTGCCGTCCAGGTATATTTCAGTGGCGTCCATCGGTATCTTCTCGGGGACGTTTGTGTAGCCCGCATTGCTGCAATCGACCACATTGCTGGACCACGTGTGGTCGTGAAAGCACGTGCAGTTTGTTGGACACGTCATTTCGCAATCGCAAGCGTCAAACTCGCAACAGTGACACAAAGCGAAGCAGTGACTCTTGTAGGGGCACAAAAATTGCGACGGTTTCAGACTGAGCAGTGGCTGGGGTGGCGACCCCCTAGCATGAGCCAGTTCGCACGTTACGGTATCCAAATCCAGCACTTGGGGGTATTGGCGCAAATTGCTCAAGTGGTTTATCCTCAATAGCCACTCCATTTTGCAGTCGCAGTAGAAAGGGTTGCCTCCGATGTAAAACTGGGGCAAGTCTTTATCGTCGGAGACCGTACTGAGACTCAGAGCGGCTATATCGAAGTATTTGATGTCATTGCCGTACAACACCACTTTTTGGAGGTGGATTTTTTTGACGAAGGTGTTCGGATGGACGTTTGTAATTTTGTTGTTGTTGAGGAAGAGGGTCTCGACGCTGTCCGGAATGCAATTATCATGCACATCGGTCAATAAATTAAAGCTAGCATCTAGCATTTTAATTTTCAACGTGTTTTTTACGTCATAATAATTTCCTAGTTCGGTTATTTTATTATCGTGCATGTCAAGCCACTCTAAGCTCGAGGGCAAATGGCTGAAGTCGAACCAGAGCAGCTTATTCGATGAAACGTTCAACCAAACCAAGCTCTGTAAATTGGTGAACACGCCACTTATATCGGATAACTCGTTGGCGTCCAGTCTAATGGCTTTCAAGGTCGGATTACTAGCAAAAGCACTCTGTTCGACGTATTTAATTTTATTCGATGCCAAGTTCAAAACTTGTAATGAAGGTAAAGTGGAGAAAGCATCTCGTGAGATGTTTACAATATGATTATCGACAAGTCTAAGTCCGTACAACGAATCCAGTCCCTCAAACGACGAATTATTAACAATTTCGATATGATTTTTGCCTAAATCTAGTGTTTTGAGGAATCTCAATTTCCCAATACCGACAGGGACGCCCCCCAGCATATTCCCGTTCAGACCCAAGTCTTGTAAGTTAGTCACGTTCTCGAAGGTTTGTGGATGAATGTATTCGATTTTATTTGAGTCGAGCAGTAGTTGATTGAGGGCATACATACCGGAGAAATGGTAGGCCTCTATTCTCGTTATAAAATTATGGGTTAGGGTGAGAGCATGTAGGTTCTTCAGTTCGGAAAAAGCCCCATCGGCGATAAACTCGATCTGATTGTTCTCAAGATTGAGTATTTGTAAGGTGTACAAATCATGGAACAAGTTGGCATCGATGCGCGTTAATTGATTGTGGGCCAAATTGAGCACAACAAGTCGCACGAGACCGGCGAAAGTGTCTCTATTGACCCAATGGCTCGACAGCTCGTTCCGCGACAAGTCAAGCACTGTCAACTGATCCAACCCTTCAAGAAGTCCCGGCGCTAACACGCTCAGCGAATTGTTGTGAAGATAGAGATGTTTGAGGTCTCTGGACGACTGAAACAACTCTGGTGGAAGAGCGACGAGACAATTGCTGGATAAGTTGAGCGTGTGCAAACTTGTCAAACCGACGAACGCGCGATCACCTAACGTCGAAACGGCGTTATCTTGCAAGTGCAGTTCTTCCAACGATCGCAGTCCGGATAATCCGTTGTCAGGAAGGGCAATGATGTCGTTGTGCGACAGATCGAGGATTTCCAGTCCGCTGACGCAGGCCCTCCCCGGCGCCAAGGGCCCATTTCCCCAGTCGGAAAAGCCAAGCGCGGACAAATTCTGCAGTTTGTTCATCGTCAAATTTAAATGCGTGAGACTGAAGAGCGGACAAAACAAATCCGGCGGCGTACTCCAGATGTTGTTGTCGCCCAAATCCAGGCTGCGCAACTCGCTCAAGCCGAGAAAGCTCTCAGGGTGCAATTCCAGAGTCATCGAAGACCAGTCGGAATTGTGCGAACGGAGGGAGAACGCTCGTAATTGGCGCAGCGGTTTCAAAACACCGGCCGGGATGTTCCTCATTTTGCAAAATTCCAACTTGAGTTCCTTCAACCAACGCAAGCCGGTGAGGAAACTTCCGTGCTTGCTGCCCGCCTCCAACGAACTTTCGAAAAACAACATATCGCTACATTCGAGTCTCAGAACTGCAACACGGTCGATCTGGGTCTGGCTGAGGTTGCCCAGCAAGGGTCCGGCACTGTTAATAGTCCGTATCCTGCAGGAGAGCACTGGCTCCTCTCTGGCTTCGTTCTCCACCGGTTGCATCTGCCAGTCGCATCCTCGTGGTATTGTCTCGATGCTGGTTAGAGAGCGCGATTTCACAATTCCGACACCGATCAACACTAATAGTACTGTTGTTGAATACATTATGGCAAGACACTTGAATCAGTTTTTCGTTAAATCATCACTGGTAACGGCACGACTACCCGACGATCTACCGGAGAGCGAACGCGTCCACCCTCTCCAACGACGTAGTCGGAACTGAAATTCTGGAGGACACTGTTGCGCTTCGGCAGGAGTTGTTAAGATATGGCTCCGCCTTCTGGTGCCCCTCCACAACGTGTTATCAGGACTCCAGCTGCTTTCCTTTCAGCTGAATGGCGAATGTCACGTGCGCTTCATGAATTTCAGCAACGTGCGAACTTGCCGGCTTCGCCCCACCACACTTTTTATTAATAAACTAACAAACCAATCAGTTTGTGGCAAGTTCCGTGGCTAATAAGAGTACTTGTAGTTGTGCAACGCTCCACACAATGCATTCATTTATTCACTTCTTTTTTATAAATAACAAAACTTTATAAAAATATTTTGCTGCGTTTTACTCGTAATTCTTTTATTTCTGCATTTTATTTATTTATAAATACCTAGACAAAATGTACCTAAATACGTTTGGAAAATGAATATGGATCAAACGACAAATAAATATGTCCAGATTTGGTGTATATTGGGTGCTCAAAAACCGGAGCACCAACTTAATGGTGTGTGTGGTAGAGAATTATTGTTTAATATATGTATAAAAGTAAAAACAGTAAAAATAGCTATTTGTGTATTAAGAGCGCATTGTCGATTGAGAGAATGTTGAGACAAAACCATGAAATAATTGATTAAAATAAAAAATTATTTATTGTCTGTTGTTACTACAGTTACCACAGCTAGTTACATAAATCACTGGACATTTGATTTTAATAAAAAATAAGAGAGCGAGCGTTTTTCCCATTTCGTCGCTTTAAAGCGACAAAGTGACATTTTTGAGAAAATGTCAACTTTGCGTTGCTAACTGAAAGCGCAAATATTTATTTTGCATAGCAATTGTACAAAAAAATCTTTTTATTAAGGTTAGTGATAAATAACGAATTTTAAATAAATGATATGTGGCAACGTTGTCTAACAGTCGTAATTGTAATAGAATTTGATCAACAATAGAAATAAATTATATTTGAAACGGTTTTCTAAGAAATAATTCCCAGTGTTGGCACATCTACAAATTGTGATTTTTTTAACAATAAACTGCTAAAGTCTGATAGTAGCTAAATTTAAAAATAATTGTTCATCGTGGTTTTGTTAGAGAACGATTACGCACTTAGTGTGGAACATAAAAACATTAAAAAATAATGACAACTGAATAAGTCAACAAAATAAGTTTTTCTACTTGTTGCACAAATTGTTCATTGTAAAACCGAAAGAAGTTTCACAAAGAGAACTTTTGTGCAACTCCTTTTAGTAAATTTTCAGGAGTTGTACTGGCATTGCTAGACTGAGTGTCATCTGTCATCACTGTAATTTAGTGTGTGATCACTGATCTGTCAACAGCGTCAAGTCGTTTATATTGATAGCGTTCGAATAATTAACAAAATTAAGAGGAAATAGTTGGAACAGATTTTGATAAGTTAAACTAAACACAAACAACCAACAAAAATAAAAAGTAGAAAAAAATAGTATAACACTCGCTTCATAAGATTTAATTGTGCCACTCATTCTATTAGAGCACTCCTTCGTCGTGCTCCTAAACCTTTCGTGCTCCTAGAACGTCTTATAAAACTCGTATAATAATATACTATTATATAAATATATATATTATATAATATACTATTATATAAAAATGACTAGGACTTTTTTCAAGATACTCAACGAACTACTGACTTGATGTGCCAGTTTTTGAGCTCTGTATAGTATATGTATTCAAATTGTACGGTCTCTTCTTCGCTTACCATTTTCTCTTGACTACCATTTTGACTTTACAGAGAAGAACGAAAAGTCAAAGAATTTTTTTTATTAATTTATGTTATGTTATGCGAATGTGGGAAATTGCTTTACAAACAAGTTAGGTACATATTTTTGTACTCATAGCTTTTAGATAGTTATTTCCCGGTTATCTCTAGCGTGTGGGAAACGGACTTATCCGTACTAAGGTGCTTTTTAATATGCAACAATGGCTAAGGACATTTAAAAGGTAGATATCGATGGAAACGTTAATTTTTTTATGATAAGTGACAGTTATCAACTTATCAGCAAAAAGAACTAAATGATCAAAAACAGTATTTTACGTACCTAAGTCCGGAAAGTGGTTTAACTGGACGAGGAAATACCAGAACGAGTCAAAGACGAGTAGCTTACGAGTAGCAGTAGAAGATCACTTTCTGGACGTGATGCGTACAACATTTTTTTTGCAACCGTGATGAGAATTTCTTCATCTCCAAAGAGCGTCTAACGTCATTAACAATGTTAAAAACAACTGCAGTTGCATGTAGCATTTCTGCACATAATTGTACATTAAATATTTATAATAACTAAATCTCTAAATTTCCAACTTCATTGTCTCATTTTTACGAAACAAGTCTGGGAAAAATTATTCAGCGGGAGGGCTAGCCTGATGAAATGGTACTTTCCGGCATGAATATCATAAAAGTAAAATGTTCATTACGTAGGATTGAAAAAAAAAATTTTTTGCCTCTTGTAAATGTTTTGTAAAATGTTTCGTTTTTGAGTAAATTAATAAAATGTGAAAATATGCAGTCGAAATTATCCCATACATAACAGTGTTTTTAAACTAAACCGCTGTCAAATACGCAAATGTTATTGTATTGTGTATTGTATTGTACAATGTAGTCTTCAGTCAATTAAACCTGTAATTATTCGAAATGAAATAAAGCTTATTTTAAAATGGTTACTCATTTGTAACATGGACATGAATAACGAGAAAAATAATAAAGTAATAAAGTAAAAGTAATAAAGTTGGAAAACGTTTGACAGTGACATTTGCACTTCTGATAGGTTTCAAATCCAACCCGTTTAGTTTAAAAACACTGTGTTGCATGGGTTATTGATATCGACTGCACATTTTCATATGTTATTGTTTTACTCGAAAACGATACATTTAACAAAAAAAATACAAAGAGGCATCTAAGTTCCTAGATGCAATTGGCTTTCAAATTCAAGCGATAAAATGGCCACTTAATTTGTGCTACAAAGTTATGAAACAATTGATGTCAAAGGGGTCCCCATAGCTCTCTTTAGCAATGTTCCTTAATCCTACAATTTGCAATATTAAATGACAACGATTGTATACAAAATTAGATAAAAATTGGATAAGTAGTTTTAAAGATAAAAAATTTAATCTGTATTTTTTCCATAATGAAACGTTTTTAGAAAAAAAAATATATGGGTCACTTTATTTTAAATGTTTAATCTATGGTTAAAATATGTGCACAACCTCGTGAGATATCCTGTATATCCCATTTCAGTTCATAGTAGAATTGCAACAGCGCATTTGAATTATTTGTAGTGAAAAATTAAGCAGGAATTGAGAGTTTCTCTAAAAAAAAATAATTCTATGTTCAACTAAATCTGAGCGGCACGTTCTGGGCTAAGAAAACCCACCAGAAATTCTCAATTGTAGTCCAATTCACTCTTAAAAATTCAAATGCGTTGTTGCAAAATTCTACTATGAACTTACATGAGATATAGCTTATATCTTTACTCTGAAATCTTAATTATTTTTTTGACTTTCTGACATGATTGTCATATTAATTTTTTGCCTATTTAGCTCTATCTGCACAAACCATTCAGTGTTGGTGTCATAATTTGTACATAATGTGTCTTTAGTTTGGCGTAGTTATATACAGAGTGCTCAAAAAGTGGCGCACCAACTCAGCGAGCGGAACGTTGTTGAAAAGCATGTGTATTATCCTACCGTATGTTCAGATTTATAAAGTCCTTGTCAAAGTATTGCAAACAGTTTGATAGAAACACCAATGAGAAGCAAAATAAAATCTTCACTGTAGATATATATTTTTGGACCATAAACTGTCGTGTCACCGAACATTATTTTGTTTAAACTACAGTTGTACAGTTGTTGCCAGGCTATTTATTGAACTGTGGTAAATAAAGTCAAGCTCCCAACTTATCTTTAAGCAATGCATATAACAACAAATTGTTTTTTTTTTTAATAAATACCTAATTTAAATTTGATGCGATCGAATGTCGCCGGTCGCTATTTTATTAGAGCTTGGTAAAAATCTATATTTTAATTTTATTTTAAATTATTGTACTACAAACACGGAAACACGAAGGAATGTGAAAACGCTAAAAAGCGTCGAATTTTAGTCATTTGTCGCAGTGTTCTACAGAGGTTTTAAATATCATGTTCGAAACATTTTTATAAATCCTTTTTTTTATAAATTCTTCTAGAATCTCCGGCCCTAGAGGAGCAAGTCTTTTAAAATCTCATTAATGCATTAGGGGTTTATATTAAAAATTGGTGCAGTGCCGACGATTCTCCCCATTAAACTTACCAATACTCGTTATAAACAAATTGAATAGAAAAAATATTGTATATTATTTTGTTCAAATAATAGTTTAAAATGCATTGCTTCTGTTAGAGCTCGGAAACTCTGTAAACGACCACGATAGGCGGAGCCAATGCGTACTTCATCGAGTGGGGAGATTGAGCAGTGGCGTAGCAAAAAACTATTCTATGATCAAGAAGGGTTTGAGATTCATAATTTGTAGTAGTTAAAATTTCCTCTATTCAATAATTGCAAGATGAAATAGTAAAAATCATATCTAATGCTAATACACGTTGATTTCCTAGAAATACAAAGCAGAGAGGTCGAATAAATAAAAATACACAATGAGTAACGAGTAAAAACGCGTTTATTGCAAAAAATGTTTCTACTGGTATCTTTACTATAACTGGTAATATTGAAATGTTAAACTTTAAGACGAATTCCCTACACATGTAAGTACACGCCACGCCACTGTTTTCTGCCAACACCCCTAATTTAAAGATTGGACTCGTCCGAGACGAGTTTTCGTCTCTGCGCACTCCTACCACCGTGGACGATCTGTCATTTCGCGGACTCTATAAGTTATGAAGTTTGTATTTGAATTCTAGGCGGGATGAGGAAAGAAGTCAGCTACCAATCAAAAGTCTTTGCTTCTTATTTATTTCGAAGCGGAAAGGGAAAAAATCCAATATGGCGTAATGACATAAGAAAGGTAATTTGGTTGAAATAATTGTTATAACCATGGTTATAACTGTTTTTATTTGGTTTTTGTAGCTTTTTTACGTTCAAAGAGATATTCGTATTGCTCTTAGTTAATTCATGTGTTTAATAAAATCAGGAGTCAAGGGAACTACCATCCTGAACCTAAAAGTATAGTAGAAGTAGAACTAATAAATAGGTAGTTTTTGTACGGCTTTTGTGTTCACTGGATATGTCTAGATAAGACCAGAATTGTAACAGAAATTTATTAAATACATTCATTTAAAATTTACTTCTGAATTCTGTATTAAATTGTAATAAGTGATCGGTTCAGATGAACTTCTCTTCGTTTATATAAGCTTTCGCTCATTTGTAACTGTGCCTTGTACATAAAAACGTGCTACAGAAAAACGTAGTATTTTTTAAACAATATATAGATAAAATTTACAGTAAAAACAAAGAAAAAAATTATTAAGATTTAAATTCACTTTCTTTCATCTTTTTTCGACCATTTACTGTTTCTTGCGCGCACGATGTAGGCAACATGCAATGACGCATCTATCTGTCAATGTCAAGGACGTAAACAAAAATCAAAATAATCAGTTCATTTTCCACTTTTTTGATAATTTTACCAGATAAAACGTTAAAAAATGAGTCGGAGAAAAAAGATAAAGGTATTGTGCCGAATACCAGTCAGAAGTATACTTGCTTTATTGTATTTTTACCCAAATGACGGTAAATCGTCGAAAGTGAGGTTATCTGATCAATGGTTTTTAGGTGGACAGTAAAGAAATTGATGATAAACTTAACAACGCCGATGAGGAAAATGTTGCGGAAGCGTTGGATAAAACTAAAACCCTTCCATCTGAGAAAAAATTAAACTCAGGGGCTAGTTCTTCCAAGGGAAACAAGAAGGAATCAAAGAAGGAAGAGTTGAAGAAGGAGGAGGATAAGAAGAAGGATATTGATCCCGAATCGGAGCTGGATGATCCAGTAATCAAAGACCTATTTTCTGGGTTAGAAGGAGCAGCATTTCAGAGTCGCATGCCATTTGATAAAATGACCTCAACTGAAGCGGCCTGTTTCCCAGATATAGCCCAAGCCGCATTACAGACCATTAAAGTGTACCTAAACGTCCGCAATCGTATTCTACAAATGTGGCTCGATAACCCAAAACAACAACTAATACTTGAAGACGTTATGGAAAAAATCGAAGTTCCCTACAACAGTGACGCGCCTCTTGTTAAAAGAGTTCACGCGTTTTTGGAACGTAACGGGTACATCAATTTTGGTGTTTTTAAAAGACTTAAACCTTTACCGTCGAAAAAATATGGAAAGGTTATTGTAATTGGAGCCGGCATTGCTGGACTAGCTGCAGCTCAACAATTACAACAATTTGGGCTGGAAGTAATAGTCCTAGAAGCGCGGGATAGAGTAGGTGGAAGAATTGCTACTTTTAGAAAAGGTATTAAACAATCAAAGGACAAAAGCGAACCAGGAATTCTTCAAGTCAAAATAAAACGATTTAACC
The DNA here is from genome assembly GCF_031307605.1 of Tribolium castaneum. Classification (NCBI taxonomy): domain Eukaryota; kingdom Metazoa; phylum Arthropoda; class Insecta; order Coleoptera; family Tenebrionidae; genus Tribolium; species Tribolium castaneum. The sequence goes on from NC_087397.1 coordinate 11,149,604, forward strand.
CAAGTTGCACTTGACACCAAAATTCATAAATTCACAGATAAATTATAAATTAATATTCGATTTTGTTGAATACTTCAAAACTGAACTGCTTCAAAAAATAATCGATGTTTATGAAATTTGGCACAAGTATACTTTGCTATCAAAACCACAATATATTTTGGTTTATTATTATTGTAAAGTATTATTGACGTACTAAGTGTGAAACCAACAATTTAACTCGTTTATTGTTTGAAAGGTGAATTTTAACTAATTTTTGTGCCATATAACATTTTTTTTAAACACTCCGATGTTTTATGTGATATTTGCTGCATCTTTTCACATTTTATTATGTTATTTAAAACGGTACGTTTTACACAAATTTATGGGGCAAAAATTTTTTAAAATGGGTTTAACTTAGAGGTTAGAGGTATTTTAACATGTGGAATCTCTGGTTCTTTTTTGTGCTTATCTTTTCGTTACATTCTGCATAAAATAATGCTTCGACCTTATATGGCAAATTTTCGTCGCAGTTGATCAAACTCTTGCGAATAAATTTAAGGTTTTAGCTCAATAAAAGAGAGAAAAAAAATGGCTAGGGGAAGACTGAGCAAGACGGGGTACTTAAAGTTTGAATCCCAATAAAACTAACATTATCGTATCTATATTTTATTTTTTGTAATTAATCTTTCATGATGAGCTCCTGGTTTCTTGAACGATTTATCGATAGAAAAATTTTGATGGTTGAATACTTGCTAAGGTAGAGATGATCTGATTGCTGTTTATATAGAAATTATGGAACCGCTAGAATTTATCTAACGATAACTTGTTCAAGAAATTGGGGATAAGTCTTATTTGCAACTTTTGTTACGTAATTAAATAGAAACTTAAAAGTTACATTTTAACTTCACTGTTGTTGCTCTCGATTGATGGTCTAATCCTAGATATTTTCTTCTTTTTGTACACTTTTTTATCATTCCCAGACTTTTTCAGTTTTTCTTAGATATGTAATTTCTTTTTTCTTTTGCTTTTTTTCCTATACTATTCTCTGTCTTTTAATTGTTTTTTCCAGTCTTTTTTATATGGTAAAGAAGTAAAAGTAGAAGTTTTTCCTCTTTTTCTAACTACGCGAGTGGTTAGAGATTTTTTCAGTTTTTCTTAGTTCTGTAATTTTTTTTTCTTTTGCTTTTCTTCCTATGCTGTTCTCTGTTTTTTAATTGTCTCTTCCAGTTTTTTTTATATGATAAAGGAGGAAAAAGTAGAGGTTTTTTCTTTTTTTTAATTACGCGAGTGGTTTTGCATATTACTTTTGCCATTTTAATGCTGAAAAGTCTCCGTCTTGCCTTCCTATGGCAAATAGAGTTTAATAGAGTTCCTATATTGGGAATATATCCAATAAAGGAACTCTAGAGTTTAAAAGTTAGTAACTACCAATAAATATGTTGCCATGTAATACAAATAAATAAGTGTTTACCTGTTAAAGTAATCGTTGAGACATATGAATTAGTTCCTATATTGGAACTATTATAGGAACTCTAATATGAATAACTGTAAACGGAATTTGAATGTTATTTACAAAACACACACGAACTAAAGAAAGTGAATCTTAAGAAAATCACTAAAACGTTTTTTTTTCTTTCATAAAACTTATGAAAGACATGGTGGCACCTCTCAGTGACTTCTCTAATTTATAGCTGTCTTAGCAGGGCTTTTTTACGTGCAAAAACAATAATGATTGATTAAATAGTTTGGTATTTAAAGCCTATACCCCTATTGCACACTGAAGAAAATAAATTCTGCTAAATATTCGGGGAAATACTTTATTTTCAAAAACGTAAAAAGTTAACTCAAAGGTCCCTGTTACAATCGCAGTTATATTTCTCAAAAAATCACGATAGTAACATTTTTACGTTTTATTTTATTTTCAGGTAATTATATAGCTGACTTGGGGGCTATGGTTGTGACAGGCCTCGGCGGCAACCCTGTGACAACCCTCAGCAAACAAATCGACATGGAACTGCACCGCATACGACAGAAATGTCCTCTGTACCAATCAAGCGGTGTTACTGTCGATAAAGACAAAGATGAAATGGTTGAACGTGAATTTAACCGACTTTTGGAAGCCACATCGTACTTATCGCATCAACTAGATTTTAATTATGCTGGAAATAAGCCAGTTAGTTTAGGTCAAGCGTTAGAATGGGTGATAAAGCTTCAAGAAAAGCACGTTAAAGAGAAACAAATCCAGCATCTCAAATCCGTTATAACACTACAAGAAAAATTGAAAACGAATCAAAAACTATTAGTTGGGATTAAGGAACAGATGTTTGAGACCAATGCAAAAATTAGGGAACTGGCCAGTGTTGAAAAACGAGATATTCAGCTAGAATTTGCGTATAGGAGTGCTGTGCGTGATCTTAACTCATATTCGAAAGAGTGGGATCAACTGCAAGAGCAAGCGAAGGAAATTGAAGATAAACTTAAGGAATTAGAAGCGTCGCCACCAAGGTACTAAATTTGTTTGGCTTTGGCACTTTTAAAAAAATTTTTGTCCAGTGATGTGTACTTGTCATCGAAAGATCGCCAGATTTTGGACTGGCATTTTGCCAACTTGGAATTTGCAAATGCGACTCCACTTTCGAATCTATCGCTGAAACATTGGGATCAGGACGACGATTTTGAATTCACGGGGAATCACTTAACAGGTGAGTGGGCGCAACTGTAAAAACTGGAGTGTACGGCTGGTTGCATACATAGTTTCGTGTTAACTCACGTTCTCGATTTTTTGGGATAGAGAATATCTGTTTTCAATGCGTTTGCCTTTCTTTTGTGTAAGGTCAAGAGCAATTTGAAAAGAATGTTACTGATGTGATGTAATATTTACTCGTTGCGAGTTTAAATATTTGTATTATTCTTCTTGTATGCGCTGTGTTTACTTTTCTATTCTTCCGAGAGCGGAACGTTAAAATACGGTGTAATTTTTACCTTTTGATCTGTCGTGCGTTGGACAAAAACAAATGATGCCACTTTTTGATTATATGAAATTTTTTGAATCATTTTGCTTAATACGTGTTTACGCCTCTAATGGTTTTAAACGACTGATTTATTGACAGTTGAGCACAAAGATCTGATAATTTTTTGTAATAAAAACTGGAGATTATTTCGTTTTTACTATTTTAGTGGTTCCGTTCGCATTTTATTTAGTGGATTAATAAGAAAATTGTCAATAATGTATTAAATAAGGGTAATCACAAGAGCAAGTTAATTCTGAATAGTAAAAAAATGTGTAAAATTCAAACCTGATTCACACCTTACTACTACTACCAAAAACTTTTTTATTCAAAAACTCTCAAAAATTAAGAGTCGTGGAGAGTGTGCTATTAAATACTTTATACAGGTTGTTTTTTTTAAATGAGCCATTCTGGATGACTCAGAAAATAAATAATTTTCGAGGTAGTCAATTTTATTTACAGGGCGACCGTTTTTATATACCTTTGAAAGCTGTAGCGCCAACTCAGACGAAAAGTTGATCTTGATGGTGATATTGATGATGATTTCTAAATAAGAGATGCACCAAAAAGTAAAAAATAATTGAGGTTAAAATAGGGAGTTAATCGAAGAAGTCATGTTTTGAGTCATGAATAACAAGTTAAGGTAAACTAAAAACTTTGATTTATTTTTAATAATTTTTAATTAACTCCCTATTTTTACCTCAATAATTATCACGGACGATTAAAGAATCAACATATCAAGTAAAAAATAATGTTTCTCACACTGGAGAATATTTTTTCTTATAGGATAAAAATTCTAAAATTTATAAAAGCTTTGGGAGTTGTCAGCTGAACGAAGTAACTGTAATGCTGTAGTTTTCTAACTTCCAAAGCTTTTATAAATTTTAGAATTTTAAACTGTAAAAAAATTTACTCCTGTGTTGAAAAACATTTTTTTTGTACATATTTTGAATAAAAGTTTTTTAAAAAACATTTTTTTTATAAATCTTTTATTTCTGATTATGATGGCTTTATTAGCACAAGTTTTTGAAAAAGTGTAATTTTTTTCTGTAGTTTTCAAATAAAGCCAATTTTTCGATTTTTGTCGAGATTGAGTACCGAAAGTCACGGTGTTTGGACGTAAAATAACGGTCCTAATACTATTGAACTCTTTAAAATAGCGAATTTTGTTATTATCTCTGAAAATGCAATGCGTTCCAGTGGCGTTTCCTTTTACTCGCGTTAATTTTTCGCATTTATAACAATTCTGTTGCACGTCCTCGGATAACCAGGCCATTATTGTTTATTTATTGCCATAATAACACGTTTTTCTTCTCGTAATAACGTCGATTCACACCTTGCGGCAAGACGTACGTGATTGACAGGCATTAAACCCAACGGCTTTTGCAGGTCAGTGAGCGGCTGATGGTAAAGTCGAACAGTCGCCAACATCATCATTCATAATAACAGTTTTTCGGATAAAGTATTGTTGAAAGAATGATTTTTCACGTGTTGTTGTAGTTTTTCTTTTGTAAAAAACGGTCGATGTTTAAAGTCCTCGTGCATGAGTGCTTCATTTGCCTGACCCGTCCGACAGGGGCCTTCAGATCGGACAGATAAGTCGCCGATAAGGCGGTCATCTCACGATTTCTGGATTCGTTTTATTTTCACTTCGACCTTTAAGCTTTTTTGGTCAATCTCGGCGCGCTGGCGATGCTTCTACCGATTAAATACTTGTTTGCGTACGGCGTTATTAAGCTCCGTGCTTTGTTGCTGTTTCGTTTAAATTCCAGACTGTGCTAAGGGGCTGTCGCGAAAACGGTAATCGGATTTTCTCTTTTTCTACGACCTGAAAATTATTGACGCTTTTTTTGGAAGTTGGTGCTAAACAATAACAATTAAAGCGGGCTTTAACCCTCATCTGCAGGGGTTCTGCATAGGTTGGGTCTAATGAACCCATAGGGTAAAATACAAGTTTTCGACAGTCCAACTGCTTTTTTGATAAATGATTACTATTTTATTAATCAAATCAAATAAACATTTTTATACATATTTTAAATAACTAAAATCAATCATTTTTTAAAAAAGAAGAAAAATGCTACTCGTCTTTTCACCGTACGCAGGTAATTGTTTTTTTTATCACGTTATCACATGGCTCAAAAATTGTCTACGATTTTCTATGAACTCTAGAATGACAATTATAGCGTTTGCATTGTAGCTCTCTGCTGTATTTATTCTATTTACTTATTTTTACTATTTAGTATGTTTGGTTCAATGGACCATTTGTTACCTTTTTATGTGAATAAAAAACTAAGATGCGTGGTACGACTTTTTTCAGTATACAGGGTGTCTCAGCTAAGACTTTCGAGCCTGATATCTCAGATATTTGTCAACGGATTTTTATGAAATTTAAAACGCAGATATTTTAGAAGATAAAGATTAAAATGCAATTAATGCAACGACTCAAGTCTTAAAAACGTAATCTTTACATGCCTTTTTAAAATGTTAAGCTTTTTAAGAGTTATATTAAAAAAATTATCGTCAGTGAAAAATGCTGTCAGAAAAATCTCGTTCGTGGAAGACGTCTGTTTCGCGAGAAAAATGAGAAACAAACTGCTAAACGTGGGTACAGATGCAAAAGCGTAGATCTCTACGAGACAAATGAGCACTACCATTGAATTTTGGTCAATCCTACTCGCAGAAACGTAACTGTCACGTAAGAGACATTTCACAATTATGTGTCACCCATACAAAGTCAAAAAACAATATTTTTGACATATTTTTGGTACTGGATGCTTTAATTCCTTCAAAAAGGACTAAAAGACTGAACAACAACTGAAAAATTCTAGACACTTGAACATTCTGGACTTTGGAAATGTTTCGTACACTGCTGATTGGATTCTCTTCAAAAGCTTGAATTACAGCCCCAAATATTGCTTCGTTTCCAGTGACGTGTTTTGTCCTCACTAGAGATTTAGTTCAGGTACGCTTCCAAATTATTGACGATTCTTTGAACTTTAAATTTCATAAATAACATTTCACAAAAAGTTAAAAGACACTTTCCATAGACGAATATTGATTCTTTTTTCAACAACACAGAAATTTCAGCCACTGTTGTTGGTTTTTAAAGTAATTTCACCAAATTAAAACAATTTTACTTTTCTGACAGCGCGCACACTTTTGGCATTTTTTTCAGTGGTACAAAAAATGCCGCATAGAAATGCTTCATCAATTGTTTCAAAAGATGACTCTAAATTACTATTAAAATTTGGATTAAGTTTTTAACAACAAAATTTTTTTTTTTTTTTCTTGGATCAGCTGAGCGATTTGGCAAATTTTTTGTGTGGCCATTTATTTTTCGGGGTTTAATGATCCAACGGTAATTTGGCTTAATTTTAAATAAAAGAAATGTGTTTTAAAATTGAATTTTTTTGCCCCTAATTGAAAGACCACCTCCTAAAATATGTGCATTCTAAATTTCATAACAATCCGTTGATAAATAACTGACATATTAAGCTTGAAAGTCTTAGCTGAAACACCCTGTACATAACACATCTCTGTAAACATTTAGAAATACATATAAATTTATTTGGATATTTTCTGTCATAAATAAAAATTGAATCGAAAATAATAAGCAACCTTTGCTGTTGAGGGTTAAATCCATATACAACACAGGGTTTTTGTTTTGATTGGTGCAATTTTTCATGACGGAGGTGCAATATTTTAATGGCAGCTTACGCAATGAGAACTTGTTGAATTGAAGATATTAATTACAAAGGTAAACTTGTTTTGATCGGGCTGCAGCTTTAGCGCGAAGACACCCGCAGTGCACGGACTAATTAATATCTCCGCCAATTAATATTAGTTTTTATGCAGTTACGATTGATTTGTAGCCATTGTGCTTTGATTATGAGTCTCGGGGGTTCATTGCTCCAATTTGCGCTCGGTGGAATGCTTTTTTAATCGATTAATAGGTGTTTTGTTCATGGCGGCGGCGAAATTTTTAATCGTCGTTTTGTCTCCGACAACAATAGGATTGCAATTATTTCGAGCAGGGCGCGAACCAAATTCGAAAATAATTCGCAGGGTCACCTGTTCAACCAAACAGAATCATCGGTGGTGATCTTTCATACGGCGAAAAAATCGCGTCAAAACGAGATTTCACACAGCACGCAAATGACAGATTAGTTAGTTTTCAAAGAATGCACGGAATTGAACAATAAAACCGAAAAAATCCAGCTGTCCACTGAAAGATTCGTCGTTCTCATTATCTCAAGAAAAAATCTCGTCATTATACGATAATACGAGATCAGAGGACTGTTTTTTACCGCGATCTTCATGAGTTTTTTGCCCAAATCATTGTCCAAATAATATTTATTAAGCCCGCAGATGCGACTAGATTACTTAGATGGTAGTTCGATAATCTTCAAGTTGATGTTTAATTTTGGCAATTTTTTGGTCATTTCAACCGGCTGTCGTCTAATTCTCGTAGAAATCGTCAATTTAAAAAGTCAATTGTCGCGCTTCACTGGTGTCGGTGGCATTCTACGAATCAGGCCGCATCTAATTGATAAAATACAATATACCGATGAGAATCGATTGGTTACGGATGTTAGTGCTCGTGTGGAGCTAACATTGTCTTCGGAAATCCACAAAGAGCATCTCGGACGTGACCTTGCCGTATACTCGATCTGGATGGATGAAATTGAGTTATACACATTTTTTGTTTATGTAACGTGTGCGACCTTTACTCTCATCCTTGCAAGCTTTCTCAAGTTAAAAATTCTGAAATTGCATTGAATTTTATTCAGCCGGATTGGAATTCCGTTTGTAGGTCAGCTTCCACAGTCAAATTGCCTGGAAATGTTGATCGAATATGACAATTGTAGATCGAGGATTGTATTTAGAGAGTCCGGTAACAGATGAGACGAAAGATAAACGATAAGTTGCCGCTGAACCGGTTCAGAAGTGACGGTCGAGAAGGCGACATCATTAATTAATTTATAAACCTAATAATGATTTCAAAGGGATCAGAGGAATTCAAAATCATTTCATTAAATTTCCAAAGCAAACAAAAAACTGATGAATTTCTAATCGATTCGTTGGCTTTGTCTCGTGTTTACGACGTGCTAACAGCCCTCAAATTTGGAAACGTTTCGTTTGGCGGTGGCTCGACAAAACAACACAAATGATTCTTTATGTGACATGTGGACGGCTTAAAGCGGCTTACGTCGGGCTTAAAGTCTTCATACCTCCGAAAGATAAGAAATGATCGTGAAATCACACCCATTTAATTCCATTTGTCGTATCCTTTTTCGTTCGAAATGTGGGGGCAAAGCTTAACGTCGCCCTCGGTTTGAGATACCGAACACCGGATCTTTATAATTTGCAAGAGATCGCAGTCCTTGATTTGGAAGAAGGGGGTTGGTCAAAGGCGGCCGCTCTTTGCGAATTTGACACCTCTTCCGTTCGGAATTGTTGCGGACAAATGCTTTCAGTTTACGTAATTTTTCATTTGGCTCTTGACAATAAGAAAGTGTCATTTGTTACAAAGAAAACGATTTTAATCAATTTACATAATGTGTGTCACTCTTGTTAATTATTTCTTATCAAGATGATCGAATTTATTAATAATAATTGTGTTGTCACTTTTATGAAACCTGAGGTCCTTTTATTTTTTTACCAAGCGAAATTACGGTTTGTAGAGCAATCTCCGTCCTACATTTATAAATAATGTAATACAGTTTATCCTATTTTTTATTTAAGATATTGCGTTTTACCGAACCATGAAATTGCATTTTCGTGCTACGTATAGAGTGTACAGTAATATGAAGTCCAGTTTTTGCTGCTTGGTAAAGTAGAATGACTACAAGTAGGTAAAAATATAAATGTTTATTTCCAAAGAACACTTGGGCCATTCTTTATTGTTTTGGCTAAATCCTAATTTAAAAATCTTTTCGGAGAGATAAGAAATTTTCTTCTAATGTGAATTTTTAAAAAGTTGCGTTGGTGTAAAATGTAAATTAGATTAGAGGTTTACATTCTACTTCCATATTTTTCTTCAGATTTAATCCAATATGTAAATTAGTAAGTTTAGATAGTTGATCTATAATTTAAAAACAGCACTCTCGAATATCTGAACAAAGTTGATGCGTCAAATAAAATATGAAATTTTTATTTAAATCAGTAGATGCATCAGATTGACTTTGAAAAAAGCTGTTAACCATCGCGAGCAACCACCCGTTCGTAAGTAAACTTGGAAACAAGTAGGGATCAAAATTACATCATTTAAATAAATATTTACCGTCAACGGTGAGTGCATATATCATTTTGTACATAACGTTTTCGCTGCGATGCGAGCAGTCCAGTTAGGGACTATTCCGTATTCTTCGTGTAGAAATCACCAAAACTTCGGCTGGTTAACCATGTTACATAGCGGCCGAGGTGAAATTCGAACACGGTAACACTTGTACGGAGAAGTTTTAATTGCTTTTCCCCCGCTGCGGTATTTATCATGGAAACGCAATAGGAACTGGTAATAAATATTAAGTAGGTTTGTCTGCCTGTATTACATAATGCATTAGTTGGGAAGAGGATACATACGTATCTACGGGTGATTTGTAGGTGTGAAGATAAACTTTGCCGTTGAAAATCACACAAGAGGTCGTAAATTTTGTGACAAATTAGCGGCAATAGCTCAACACCACCATTATTATTACATGTCTATTATAACCGAGCACAAACCGTTCGAACCCTCGTTCATTGATTAAGTTGCAAATACGGACGATTGGACTATTTTTCTCTTTGAAAACATGCTCAACAACTTCACGGAGGAAATAAGATACCAGTTTATTAGCATTCAGAATGGAGTTTTTTCTATACTTCAATATCGGTTTAAATTCCAGCTGCTGTCATATTTAGTGGTTTATTTGTTCGGATTTTGAAAACAGACATAGTTAACATTGTCCCACGTGAACCCACGCTTTTGCGACTCATTATCCCGTAAACACAGCATGTGGTCATTCTGATTGCCAGTTGCGATTTTGTGAGCGAAAACATTTGATATTTTATGTATATATCGTAGAATTTCTCGACAAACGTGTGTGTTGTTTTTAGAATCGGTGCAAATGCGAAACCAAGTGGGATGATTTATGTGGCTTTGTTCTAGCAAACGGCCACTTGTGTAATATCGGGAGCAGTGTGGACTTTTAGTAAACTAGTTTGTTCCACGACTAAATAACTTATTATTTCAACTATACTAATTAAATGGAGATCCGAAACGGAAATAGTAAACCGACGTCTTTTAGCCGTCTCCATCTGGAAAGATGATATTGATAAGAGGTTTCATTAGGATGTATCTCGTGTAATTATTATAACTTCGTGTCAAAAATCATCAAGTTTTGATGACATAATTATAAGACCGTTGCAGTGTCAGTTTTAATTCTATTTTTTGTTTTTGAGAAACTCGCCAGTTTCCGAAGAAAATCGTATTAAATGTTTTTTCTCGTATAGTTATACACAAATTGTCCATGACTAAATTAGAATGTTGATGTGAACTAGGTAATAATTTTAATGATACTTTAATAAAAGTTTAATGATGGTGCGTCTATGGTAATAATCGTGCTTCACCAGAATTCTAGCAATTAGTTTACAACATCATAAAACTTGTCCTGTGTGTTCGGTAATGGCTATAAATTCAGAACTGTGGTGTAAAGAATTTAGTTGATTTATTCAGTCCACTTTTCACAAATAAATATTATATAAATAGTATCGCTTGATTACGAATTATTCAGCTGTGTTATGGTGCTGTCGATCCATGCCCTATAAAATGGCACGCTTACGTAGACTCCATAGACACTCGGTTGCCCGCAACTTTTCCCCCAAATGACCAAGCCAGCAATGTTGCCTTTCCCAGTGTTGGGACATGTGAGAGGTGCTCCTCCGTCGTACTAAATTTAACTATTAGGCCCGGTTGCTCAGTTCGAGCTTAATCTTTTGCTTACGTAAACTCGGTTTAAATTTAAACTAAGTTTAAACCGTAGTTGTGTTGCTCAGTGGAAAGTTTAGCTAAGCCGCGCTGAACTTATGTTGGTACAATGTGTTCAAAAATGGTTGTTCATCAAGTCGACTATAGAATTTGAACACAATGTGCCGTTTAATTTTAACTGTGAATATTGTCAAAGTTACAGAACCTTCAAAATAATGCAAATAGGCTACAATAACTACAATAACAATTAGCACGGAATATTATACACAAGTCAAGCCAAACCCTACCTTGGAAACAACTTTGCCAAAAAATGGAAAAAAATTGAGTAATAAGGTCTTAAAAAAGTTGACAGAGATGTCAGTACTCCGAAACTACAATAGTTATTTGGACGAAGCGGCACAATTACAATAACAAATAATCATTTTTGAACACATTGTAGTACTGTACGCTTGCGCACTCAAGTATGAGGTTGCTTGGCGAGATTTTGTTTTGGTAAAGTTAGCTTAAAATGGAATAATATTATTATTTATCAATATTTTGGTATATTGTAGGAATAATATCGCTATAATAAGAATCTTAAGATTAAAAATGTATCTCAATATAATTATCAATTAATTACTAAAATGGCTTTCCTTTCTTTCTTGGAACTCTTTCATACGTGGCATTTTCAAATTATGCTTCCTTCAGAAAAAGTGCAATTTATCGTTTTCAGGCTTGTCTTTCAAAACACTGCAATAAACTGATCTGCACAGTCTATTTGTTGCTTGTGTGTATTTGAAGATTTGGGCGTCCTGACTTTTGAAGCATACAAATGTTATACAGGGAGTTCAAAAACTGGCGCACCAACTTAGTGGTATGTTGTTGAGAAGCATGTGTAGATCACAAAAAAAATCTTGAAAAAATTCCTATAGTCATATTTAAAAAAATCTGGAGCTACAAACTTATTTTAACTTTTTCAGTTTTCATTATTTTTTAATGTTTTTATGTTTCACACTAAGTAATCGTTTCCTAACACAACGATGAGTAATTATTTTTAAATGTTCTTACTTTAGCAGTTTTTTCAATTTAAAAAAAAAATAAAATTCATAAAAAATCACAGTTTATAGATATGCCAACACTGGGAATTATTTCCTAGGAAACCGTTTCAAAAATAATTTATTTTTATTGTTGCTCAAATTCTATTGCGATTACGACTGTTAGACAACATTGCCACATATTATTTATTTACAATTCGTTATTTATCAATAACTTTAGTACAAATAATTTTTTTACTATTTTTACCTTTATATGTAAGCAATTCTCTACCACACTCCATTGAGTTGGTGCACCGGTTATTGAGCACCCGGTATAAATATTTTAACTGTTTAAAAATCTGTGCTATAATTAAAATCACATAATATTTACATAGTGTCAATAAATCCAACATCATTCTTTCCCTGACTGTTGGATTTTGATGCAGCAATTAAAAAAATAAGGTCTAATAGGTATACTGAATTAAGAATAAGTAAATTATTATCAAAATACTTTTTTTTGTTTTTTTAATATAATAACTTACATATTGTTGCCACGGTCCTCTACTCATTACTGTTATTGCTCAAGTTTATTTGTTTTTCACAAGTTTAACTCAAACTGAACTGAAATTTATTTAAAAGAGCTGTTTTTGTGCATCATCAGCAAATTTACTATCGAATTCTGTAATTTATTAGTTCTTTATCACAAATCTTCATTAAAAACAATTTTTTTCCACATTTGTGAAAGTAAGTATTATATGGGCTAGATGGCAGTCTGTTTTTTCTAACATTATTGCTCTGTATATTTTATGATTTTTTTAATTGTCGCTTATTTTTTGTAATGTAACATCCTCTCTACAGGTGTCTGCTGTTGCATTAAATTTTAGTGCAGTTTGGGTCTATGCTCCATTTTTTTCATCGAACGTAACCAAGTATCTTTTTTAGAATCCTGTGTTAGTTTATAATTTTGAACAAAATTGACCAAGTTTTTTTCTTTGCCCTTAAAATTGCTACTTCGGTATCTTTTATTCATCTGTTAATGATTTAAATGAAATTATAAAGTGGTTAATATTAAAAATGTTAAGCGATAAACCAATGCTTAAGCGCCCAACATCGACCGCTAAGCCTTTGCTTAGTCGATATTTCGTAACTGAGCAACACTCGGTGCCGTTTAAACTTAGTTTATAGTTAAACTCGGTTTAAGCTCGAACTGAGCAACAGGGTCTTAGAGAAGGAAATTTTATTCATCTTACCGTGCACGCATCCTTCATTGATTCGCCTCCCGCGCAAATTTCTCCTCCGGTCATATCCAGATACGTGTCAACTGTTGGCAAAACTGGCAATAATCCTGCGCGACAAGTGGCAATATCAACAGGTGATAGGTTGACTTGTTTCATGGGATTAGTTGGATGGTCTTGGACGCCAAAATTTGTTTCGCCCCATCCAGCCACAACACATCTGTCAATAAAACGATTAAGAAATGATGCAGTTTTGCTTAATATATGTACGTTTGACCGGTGTATGATGCGCCAGCTGTCGGAAGACAAGCAGAGTTGATATTGTTTTGACTTAGAGAAAATGGGGAAGACACTCTGACTATTGCAATGTCGTTGATCAAATGCTGGGGGTCGTAATTTGGATGAACTCTTATCGCGGAAGCTGTTCGAGTCTGAACATTGGGCGACGTTAAATCACTGGGATTGTGCACACCCATACTTATAATAACATTCGCGGGATTATTTCTAGAAAAGTGGCAAAATATTTGTGTGAGTGTTTGGTACTGAACTCACTGGTCTCCGTAGACTTTGTGTGCTGCTGTAAGAACGTGGTAATTGTCGATTAGAACACCACTGCCCGCATATTGTGGATGGGTGGAATTTCGTAGGTAAGCTTGCCATGGGTGACCGCCTGGAGTTGCTTGCCCATCGGCTGTTGAGACAGGAGAAACGAACCTTTCGCCACATCGGCTCGATGGCCCTTGAGTGTAACATGGGATTGTTCCACTCGGGCAAAGTTCTCCCTAGTTGAACGAGTCAAATTTGCAATTTGACGCAATGTTAACAACTTACGGGTGTAACAATCCGGGGATCGATCCCTGGAGTTGTTGGGGTACCACCGTTGTTGCAAAATCCCGGAGGTACGCACACGTAGGAGTCACCGTCAGGTGTGGTTCCTCCTGTTTGTGCTTTGATTGTAGCTTAAAAATTTGGATTGTTAGTGTTGGAAGTTTGTTTGGTGTTTAGATACGAACTGATGGCTAGGCTTATGAAAAAGATGATGTGTTGGTAGGATCGCATTTTTCTGTTTTGTGTGTTACCGTTCGTCATTACTAAGATTTATAAGTGAATGCTGTGAATTTCCCACCAGATAAAGGTTCTTGTATGACATTGAAATTCGTATCAAAGTGAATTACCGTACGGGAAGTTTGTAATAAAACTATTTTTGAACCTTGTTTCTGGTCGTTATCAAAATTAAATACGTAATTTGCCATTTTTCGATTGTACTTACCGGAAATTCGTCCTATTTAAATTCGTTCAGTGGTGAAGGGCGTAGTTTCAAGGGTGGATGAGTTTTTAAAAAAACAATTATCTCTAGATTAAACAGTTCAGTTAGTGTAACATGTTTAGCTATTTGTCGGCTTTTTACATTTTATGATTCATATTTCGTAGTCACTGTTAATCTCCCGTTTTGCTTAATATAAAGGAACAACTTCTCGGATCCTTTGACAGGTGAGTTGAGTACATTAACATTTAAATAAGCGGTTTTTATCGCGATAATTCTTTTCACTTGGATATACCGAACTAGTCATTAGCGCTCGCAGATTAATTACGGGAAAACTTGTCATACGATTTGATAAGCGCTCTAATAGATAATTACCACGACTGGTTGTTATTTGTTTTATTATAATTAACAAGCTATAATGGCTATGTGTAATAAGCCATCAGCCATCAATGAAGAACGCGGCTCAACGAGATAACGCATGAGAGCACTTAGTGTCTAAATTATGCCATTATCGTGTTACACTTTTTTTCATCGAAATTTTCCAATTCACACCATAAGTTTAGAAGCTCAGACGCACAGGAAAGCCGTTCTGAAAAAATGTAAAGCTCATCGGGGTTTGAGGTACGACTTTGTCGGTTAACAATGTATTTTTCCGCGGTGTAATCTGCTTCGTCAATATAACCGGGCAGCTACACGATTTGGGCGGCCCGTGGAAATATTTACAATCTTGCGATTGCTATAATCAAACTGGCTTGTTTATAAGAGAGAGAGAGTGATTAATGGTGAGGAATAGTTTCCTGATTTATTCGCCCGGTTAGCAGACGATTTGGTGCTATCTTTTTCTTATCAGTGATGTATTTAAATAATTAATTAAACGAAGCCGAATTAATTGTACGACTAAAAAGCTATTTCCTATGATCTATGATTCCGTGGTGTTCGGTCTGTATTTATTTAAATTAAATCAACAGGTTTTGGTTCCACCTACCTAATTTTGCCAGACGAGACGACTGTTATTACCTCATCGTAAAAGAGGCGTATATTTTCTTTTGTCAAACACAAATGCTACGTAAAGGTGATTTAGACAATTTGGTGTATCTTGTTAAATCGAGATACGAGAGTGAAAGTGGGAACATGGCATTTGGATTCATATTGTTTGCATGCTGAACATAACTTCTTTTGAAAGTGTTTATATACCCAAATAGGTTCGCGACTTGCTATCTATAAATAGGCGCTGTTAATCTAAATTGAAGCCGAAGTTTCTCATTTACAGACTTGTATATCTCGTATTGTTACAATGAAAAACACCTGTTGAGTACGTTGGCTTAATAACATTTCTAGGGATTGTTATTAATATCGCTTTGTTTCGCATGCTGTTGCATAAATTTTTCCTGCTTGAAACAGATCTTATTGCATAACATGCGGGGGTTGTGTTTAATTCTAATTATTCAATCACGCTTTTTGCGATTTTGGTGGAGTCGTAGTGATCAGTTGCGAATCCTTCGTCGTGTCCATGTGAATATCTACGATCTTCTTCGAGCGCAAGCCGTCCAACTCGTTGATCGTGGATCTGTTCGTTTGGTTTCCAGATGAATGGTGAGATGAACGATTGGTTTTTATATCGGATGCACGGCTACAGTTTTGACATAACCGAGTTCGCTCGGAGCTGATTTCATCGCCGGAATTTTTTTCAAGTCGGCACATTATATCTTGTGTGTGTGTTTCTTCTCGCAAGAGCAGCGAACGCTATTATCCCCAAGTACTACACGGTTCTTCTGGGCTGTGATTATGGCGGTCAGATTGTCTGCTGACCCCGAAGAATGCAGGCCCACTTAACAACGCAAATCACCGCGTTCCGTCATAATTTACAAATGGTTCATGTTTCAACAATGTATGAGGGAATTGTCTTCCACTAACCGGCGAATTTAATAATAAATTAATCTTCTCAGAACTCGTTTTATTTATTTTGTGGGTATATGTCTTCTATTAGATAAAAACTCGGGCTGAGTGCCATCGACAATCTTTTTATGCATATTTCAACACTTTATAAGGCAAATGGTCAGCACTACTATAATTTCTACTGTATTTCCAAGTATATCTTATCGACTGGTTCTGGTTAATTGCCTCGGCCACGATACGATGCTGTCATAATCTGTTTCTGTGGTAAAGCGAACAGTTGCCTCCAGCATTAGCGGTATAATTATTTTGATTTTTATTCCCAAATTGCAAAAATAAAACACTTCTTTCCAATAACTTATGTGATGGCCCAACGTTTAACGACATTGAAAGCTTTATATAACCATGACAGGCTTGTCTCAGACTGATAAGTTATTTCTGAAATGTTGTCTATAAGTATTTTGCAACACATACTGCACTACTTTCAAATGTCAAGCGTGCTGCTGGGGTAAAACCACTATCGATGAATAAGCACTAAAGACAAAGGAACTCAGTTTTTGAATAATTTTGAGAATTTCCAAAAGCCTTCCAATTTTTTGTTATATTACGTTGCGAAGTTAATTATATTGTTATTTGTTATTGTTCAAGTCAGTAGCCGTGTTATGCGCTACTTGGGTATGTCGTACTTGAAAAAATATTTAAAAGGCTTGTCATAAGTTTGAATTGTAGTTCTGCTGCATTTTATCATTATTTGTCAGTGCTAACCTTGATCTGAATTACATCTAATAATAGAACAGCGCCAACAATCAGAGAAAGCTCATAATTAATAATGTCCTTTACTATTGATACCACTGGAATCGAATTAGCCGTCACTGTATGAATATTGATTTAATGGTTTTACCTCTCGCAATACTTATTTAATTACGCTGCAGCTATGTTATAGAAATGCTGACTTACACAATCATCGTGACTTACCCGGAGAACAAAACACAAATGTTTGATTTTAATTATTCTGAAATTCTCATTGTTTCATTGTAAAGCGTTTGCAGTTAAATTAATTTTAAAACCAAGAACCAATTATCATTGGATCGGAAATTAATCCAACATGATTTAGTTTTTTCGTGCGAAGTTTATGCGCTTGTCATTTTACATTTAAACTAGATAATTTATGACTGTGGTTTATATGGTAATACAATTTCCGAATGTTAAATAAACTTTGCACATCATTAGAATTGATTGAGTTAAGCAATAATGAATGATAACTTCCACAATTAGGCTAAGGTAACCTTTAACGATTGTTGAATGATTAATTTAATCTCTGTTTGCACAATAAATTAAAGAAATAAAATTTAGATTTTTGTGTTGGATCGGATGTTCGTTTTAAGTAGACGTTCCAGCAATTACCCCACGAAATTAACATCATGTATTCGAATCTTGTTGATTCCGTTTCTGAGAATTTTTATAATCTTCACGCACTTTAACAATTTGTAGTTGTCTCTTTGTGGTAATTTATCATGTTCTGGGATCTATTCTTAGGAATTGAGATATCAAATGAGACATTTACTTAACCACATTGGGTTAGTCACATAAAAAAATCGTCATAACTTGAATTAAGACGGCTGTATTAGAGGCGAGCTTTAGCTTTGCAATTTCACAGTAATTGGAATGATCTTGTTCAATTTTATGGTTATTTGGCATTGTTCTATCCAATTAACTTTAACGCAACATTTACATTTAACTGTAGACACTTTTCAGCTATCGCGAATAGGTACTGTAATCGTTGTTCGATAATCTTTCAGGGCATTCTTCAGTTTATGAAAATCACATTTTGTCCGAAGTTTTTTTATTTCTCTTATAATTACATTATTAAGTCGTTAATGCACACATGCCAGTCTCCACGCTTGATGAGTGGCACCCGTAGCTTGTATGACAAGAATGTTTGATAATTATAATAACGCGATCTCTTCCGTCACTCCATTTGTTAGACGTTGAAGAGCTTGAGTTCACCAAAATTTCAACGCTGGCGTCTCAAATAACCAAGGAAACTAGGCTGTAGCTTTATACGAAAATATATGTTCTTGGCTGTTGGAGATTGCCACAAGAAGCTAGTATATAGTGACGTGATCTGGGATCAAGTACAGCGTGGGCTCGCGACATCCGCCCGCCAAGATTGCTGATAATCTGGACAGCGACCTCTTAGAGCTAAGTCCTCAACTTAATCATCATCAAATTCAGCAAATGCATTTCTGGTGCAATTTATTCGCTTCAAATTGTGTTTTTGTGAAAGCTGGACTTCTTTCTTTACTTTCGCCGAATAAGAAATTAAAATCACTAATTAAAAACACTATACAGGCTGCTCAAAAACTGGCGAACCAACTCAGTGGTTCGTTATTGAGAAGCAAGTGCAGATTACGGAAAAAATGTTGAAAAAATTTCTAAAGTCATATTTTAAAAAAATTGGAGGTACAAACTTATTGTGTTAACTTCTTCAGTTTTCATTATTTTTTAATATTTTCACACTAAGTAATCGTTCTCTAACAAAACGATGAATAATTATTTTTAAATTTTCTAACAGACTTTAGTAGTTTTTTTGAATTAAAAAAAAAGAAATAAAATTTATCAAAAAAAATCACATTGTGTATACTTTCGGTTCACTTTCATAAAAA
The DNA here is from genome assembly GCF_031307605.1 of Tribolium castaneum. Taxonomy (NCBI): domain Eukaryota; kingdom Metazoa; phylum Arthropoda; class Insecta; order Coleoptera; family Tenebrionidae; genus Tribolium; species Tribolium castaneum. The sequence continues at coordinate 11,168,628 of NC_087397.1, forward strand.
CCATTGTGGTGGAATTGACTAACCTGTTACCATGACAACTCATGTAAAAGTTAATGCCACGAGTACCCAATTTCCACCACAATGGTTTTTATGAAAGTGAACCGAATGTAGTTGATTTTTTTTTATAATTAACTATCTAAGAGCTCTCAGGTTGGCATTATCATAAATAGTTTTTTTTTTGAATTAAGGTTGGTGTAGTTTTTTATCTGGCAAATTCAATTTCCAAATTTTTCAAGTTGTCTCTAATTTAAAACACGTACAACAACACATTTAGTTATTTTAGACCACCTTTACACTAACGAATTAACAATTAACACTAACGTCCAATTTTCAAAAATGTTAAATGTGGTGTTTAAAATGTTAAATACAGAATACAGCCAGTTTCAAAAGTGGTTGGACATAAACTTTTGGGGTGATATAGTCTGGTCTTTATTAGAATTTTGACACTGACAGTTGATTATACAGACTGATCCAGAAATACTGAGTCTGTTGGCAACACATTTGAAAGTGCTTGTAATTTGTAACATTGCAACCGAATTCGATTTTTCTTGACAATTATTTGACGTACAACCCCACAAGAATGTTAAATTGTTGTTAACTGGAAACGCATTCCATTAGTATCTTTAAAAGTTTAAGTCTTGTGTTGCCAAAAGACTCAGTATTTCTGGATCAGTCTATAAAAAATGAACTATAGATGTGCCAACACTGGGAATTATTTTCTAGGAAACCTATTGCGGTCACGACTGTTGGACAATGTTGCCACATATCATTTATCCAAAATTCGTTATTTATTAATAACTTTAATAAAAAGACTTTTTCTAACTATCTTTACCTTTGTATGTAAGCAGTTTTTGGGCACCCTGTAGAACAAAGCCCTAACGAGTGTTTCTGTTCGACGTTGTGCAATTTTTGTGAAGGGGTTCGCTCTTTATGGCTAGTATTGATGTTGGTTTAGCGAATTCGAATAGAAGCGCGATTTGTTTACGACGCCGTTCTTGTGGCTATTTATTTGCTCGGCCTGAAATTAGTGGCACTTTGTTGCCAGTCCGGTGTCGTAAGATGTGCAAGTTATTCCAGTGGAATTCACTTTACAGAGGCGGTTATTCGCTGTGCAGATTTAAATTCGCTTAATAGCTCTAGTTTATAATCGCCCGGCTCCAACTTTGTACGACTTCTTTATTCATCGTTTACTGAGGAATAATTGAACTTTGTCTAATAATAACTTTTAATCTGATAATGCGAGGCTTCTACGTGAAATACTAGACATTTACGACCTTTTGTTTTTAGTTTGCATGCAATTAAAAAGGCGAACTTTTGAAAGAGGCAATTTATTTTAATGCAACATTGAGATGTAACGTTTCTGTATTTGTAGCGACTGGAAATGAAGGGAGCTAAACGTTTTTCTGAATGTTAACATTTTAATTAAATCGACATACTTTAATGGTTTTCAATGTAACTCCGTGATCGAGGAATTTATAATTCTGACATATTTCCGAGAAAGTAATAATAAAAAGAGTCGGGAACGTATTGTAGCGCGTTCTTTAGTAGCAATCAAGCAAGACGTCTCTACTGTTGAACATTGAGCACAGATTCTGGCCAAACGTAGATTCCTATTTACTGACTGCCATAATTATGATTTTTGAGGGTAGCTCAATCGTTTATATACTCCTTTTCCAATAAATTATACAACTTATGGGAGGTGAAAGGTCAGCGACATCAAATTTTATTCTTACGATCTTTTAAGTTTACTACTTTCGGTACTTGGAATTTTATCATAAATGAATAAAAGATATAGCGCTGAGTTGGAGTAATTATTGCTAACGATTTGTTGATAGTATATCTTCCTGTGAGCAGGAATATGGAGAGATTTTGCCAGAGATTGGTAAATAATTTCGATCATTCACCTGCCATTTAGTGTTACCAATTTGAGTAACAAGCCAAAGAGATGTATAACAATGGAGCGCGGTCCTGAATCTGTTTCATCGGTTGCTCACGTCTCTTACGACTTCTTAAACAATATAATCTTCTTGTCTGTCGTTCAGAACTGCCGAAAGCGTCTGGAGCCTATGTTTATGTATTTGTATGTTTGAGTGTATGATAATTTCGAGTGTCTGGGTTATATTTATGCATTGTTCCGCAGCGTACGTGCCTATTTTTATTTATTTGTCGAATTTACAACATCTGTTACATGACCAAATCGGCGTAATAATTTTCAGCGCTCGACAGGTTTTCTTCTCAATTATTGACCTCCGAGACGATTCTTATTCTCGATCTCGGCACAAAAACATTTTCGCATTTTCAAGTTGGATTTTTTCCTTGATAAAATTTGAATTATTCACGTTATTTCGCTAATAAGTGGGTTTTGTGTGGAAGATGTAAAGTGGGATAAAATACGATTTTGTTGGTGCTGTACATTATTGCATTAATTAGGCATTCTTCACTGCCGGGTATAGACATTAATAGACATAATCTGAATACTTTCATCTGCGATGCGAAACGGTTCATTATCATCGGGTCTATAGCATTCATTAATTTAATTACGATCACAGAATTATTTAATGAAATTCGTGTTAGTTTTGTTGGGTTATCTAGTACAGCATACCTACTTAATTAGAGTGCAGTAAACCTTGCAGAGTTGGTATTATAGAACTTAAACTGTTTGTCTGAAACGAAATAAAGGCACGATCTATATTTCAGCTTTACTGACCCATATTCGAGAAAATTGTAACTGTTTATTTCACCTGGATGGAGTTTATAGTTGAGCATGAAGCATACTGCAGCAACATGTTGTGTGCATGACGCTTAGAAATTGCATGACCTCCGTATCACTCGAATTCCAACATCACGCATAAATCAATCCGTCGTCATTTATCATATCATGGTGGAACCCCTGTTGGGGCGTTAGTCCGCATATAAAAATCTTTTGATTCATAGAAGTTCAGAATTATTTCCGGCATATTGTCCTTTGACCCGGTATCTTGCAACCGATCTTTTAATTTTCAGTAGAAAGTTAAAGATAATTTGCTTTCGGCGCAAGCTCTTTTTTTCCTTTTTCGTCGTTCCGTTTCAAGCTCGACTTGAATGCTGTCCAGTAAAATAAAACAAAATTTTTATTGGGCGTTTAATTCGACCATTGTTCTAGAAATTTTTCCAGTTATTTGTTATTCATGTGTTAAATTGTTAGCGTTTTCAAGATAAACTAACCTTCTTTCGCGTGCATAATGTCTGCATTGTATGGAGGCTCTAATATCTCTGGAAGGAATTTTTGTTAAAGCGGGGTGGACGGACAATTACTGTTATTTGTGACCTACATGTTTAAGTACATGTCTATGAGTCCGTTGTTTCGTTGCCATTTGCGGGTCACCTGGGCCATGTATTGTTACACAAACATTAAAATGTATCATTTTACAATCAAAACTGAGTCCTCGCCTGTGAATACGGAATCTAGGCATTGATTATACGCACGACTGAACGCGCTTTTCTTTTATATTTCTCTCTTTTTCCCTCTCTTTGATCCGTTTCATATAAACGGCCACTTTTTGCACGCCTCTTGGTAATACCTTCTTACATAGGTCGAAGGGGACTCCAACAGGTGTCGACGAAACGCCATCATTTTATCTACCCTTGTATCGCTAGCGTTGTTTGTACTAATGTATTGATTCACATTGCTGTGGGGTGGTTTTTCGTTTTAGAGAAAGTGTTACAAGACTGACCTTTGCAGAATGTCATCAAGTTCTTAGATAAAAGTCACTCGCGTGTTCGTGATGGTGTCAATATATACGAGAACGTGATAGGTAACCGGATTTAACTCGGGGGAAGGCTCTAAATTTGGAAAGAACTTTCGGATGATTTTCACTTTTTGGTCTCTGTATGGCAACAAGATAAAAACCGTCCAACTGTGATGTGGACATGTAATGTAGAAATTGCAACAATGATTGTTTCCGACACGACTTGTATTATCAGCAACGAATGATTCATATGTCGAAACGTTTTTCTTTTAGTGTGCAAGTCAATAATATTCTGGCTGATGATCAATCACTAATTAATGTTTCACCTATGGCGAAAGTGTTGTTTGAATTCACAGCCAATTAAATAAAAAGGAAATAACTTGGTTTGACGTTTGTGTTTTGTGCGCACAGTGAACGTTGCTTTTGCGACAGGTTTGATCCATTACAAAGATTAGAAGCAAATATCACGATGCTAGGAACACTTTCTCTCCTCAGACAATCGGAGATCGTGTTCTAACGTGTACACCATTTGTCGAAAAGTGCAGTCTAGCTAGTTGTCCACAGCTGGTGAACGTCAACTGAACTGTTATAAATTATAACACGAAAGGTCGTTTCCCTGAAGTAATTTATATTGCGTTCTGCACTGTTATTACCGTAAACACTTAATGATCGATAGCAGTTCTCATAAGTTTCGATTAAATGTGGACGTAGGTATTAGTTTTGCGTTGCATTGCAGCCTCAGAGCTAAGTGATTTTTCTATTTTCTATCAGGTTTAGAACAGTAAGGGAATTCGCGGCTATAACTCATGATGCGTTGAATATTTGAGCGTTTTACGTGAATTTAGCGTTATAGCAGTTAGCATACGGATGTGTTGAGAGCACTGGGCGGGCGAGCTCGTGATCGCTCACGTATAATTATCAGAGAAACTTAAAACAAACAAGTGCCTGGTTGACTTGCTGACCCTCCTCAGAGCAGCCAAATATCGGCCCAGTGTGGTAACGACGTAGGGTTTGCAACCAATAATTTGCGACGATTTCGTGATTCTGTAAAACGGTCGGGGTTGCTCTAATTTATGTTAAACATATGTTCGTGCACAGCGACAAATCCGAAACTTTTCTAAATTCAATTATGTTAAATAAAACTTGTGCAATGTGCAAATATGGATATATGTATGAACATACATCGGGTCGTGATGCAGCAACTGCAAATATAGAAATTCATATCCCGCAATATTCTGCACGCGAGGAACAGATAAGCAGTGGATGTGCTTTTGCCCTAACTATATGTTAGTGGGAACCGAGCGAGCTTGTATTGCAGTGGTTATAATGTCTGATTATAAAGTTCATACATCAGATAGGACCTGCTTTATTTCAGAGCTTATTGACAAAGGTCGAGCTACCTTTGAACTCGTTGATGATAATCGGAGTTTTTCAAATTTTGGTGTTGATTTTTTTCTGATTGGATCGTGGCTCGTGGTCAGAATGTCGTTTGATGGAAAAATGTCGATGAAAAATTGTGAATATAATGGTTTCGTGGCGTTCCCGGTCTCTAGTTGCAGTCGACCAGCTGGTGTGTCCTGGGATGCGTTGCGGACGTAATCCGGAAAAGTCGCGTTTCTGCAGGTCCGCTGGTTGTAGCTCTGTGTGAGAACCTGCTCGGCACAATGTGCATGAGGATCGTGCTTCAGCAGATATACTGGTCAATGCCGGTGGTAAGCGCTCACTCGTTACAAGCTAATAGTGTAAAAAAAGCCCACTACATTGTTATGTTATGGGGAATCCGGAGCCGATACTTCCCCCGATAGGCTCTTCCTTGATCTATGGACGCGACCGGTGCTGATAACGCCCGAGAGATGCCTGGTCTTCCTATAGGTCACAGACGTGATCTGAGAGCTTTAAGCTAAATTGTTTGAAAAGGGGCGCTTTTATTATTTTACTTCTTTTTGTTTCAGGTGAGCCGCAAAGACTTCTTTGGTATGACAGTGTCTTGTCCTTTCGCGTGTTACTAAATTATAGTTTGTGTGTGAAAAGTATGTTGGTTAGAACAGATGACTGTAATAATCTTCAGACGCGTTTGTCATAACTTAGAAATGTGGAAAAACGTGACCACCACGAGACTGCACATTTTATAAATATTTTGCTTCTTCGGATCAATGAATTCGATTTGACTAAAGCGTATGTTGTAAATTCTTAGGATTTATACTATTGTCATCCATTAATTCCACAGTCGAAGGCATTTAACGGAATATTCCATGCGGAATGATGGTGAAAACAATAGTAAGCGGGTACTGGAACATGGAACTCATATCGCTAGCCAATATTATAATTGCAAAAAACAGCCACAATCTGGAATATTGCAAGCCGAGCCACCATATTTACATAAGCCATGCTAAACTATGACGCTGATAGTATTGTATAGAAATCAGAATAAATCGTAACCACGAACCTTACCATTTTGGTTTTTGCGACCTGGAGTCGTTCTAATGTTCCAGGAACTTTGTAAATGGCTATAACTTGTTTCATAAATTGATTAATGCATCAGTCCTGCCTCTCGGCAGCTGATCAGGGCGATCGACGATTCCACCATTTCCGATGAATAGCTTGGTAATTGTATTGTACGGACATGTTAATTTGACCTTAGTTCGTTAAGATGCTGACGGTGCGTAATTTGTTGGCCATCACTCGACATCACGCAACGTACACATTGATCCGTTTCATCGTGCACCAGGAGTTGCCCTCTGAATGCGAAGAAACCTAACCAACAACATTATCATCGTCATGCATTTGCAATCAGAAATTTATTGTCCACGAGATTCCCGGAAGATGCACTTCTTGCATTCTTCGAATTGGACTTTGCTTAAATTTCACTGCCATAAATTGTGCCTTCATACTTACTGAAACCAGTAATGTGAAGCGTTTATCTAATTACAGCAAGTGGTTTTGTATTTACATTTGAGATATTTATAACCCGCATAGTGTTTAATTAATCCCATTGTTGGAGCATAAATCTCGATACAGTATTTAGCTCTTGCGTTATTAAGAGATTGCACTGTTCAATTAAAAATTGTTCATGCTTTACAGGATCATGTCTATCACACTGATCCTTGTTTCAGACTCGGCATTTGATATCGTAATAATCTCGTCATGCCTTGTAACTATCAAACTGTTTTTAAGAGCGTCTTGAGTTATTTATTTTGACACTAATTTTCTTAACGCAGTTTTCATCAGTTTCGTGTTTGTGATTAAATTTTATAACACATAATTTGGTGTTATAAGAACATCCGCAGGTGCATACATATTTAATTAACAGTGTCAACTTCCGTTTGCATCAATTTTTTCAAAGTGTTTGTAGTATTTGAATAGAATCACTTCCTTAAATTTATTATGTGCTCGGTTAGAACAACAAGGGTATTTTAGAATTCATTAAGAAAATTCATAATTACTGGTGTGTTTCAAAAAATGAAATATTAAATTTCGGTGAATTTAAATTACAAATTGCTCAAATGCCCACGAAAATAATAGTTTATTTGTAACTAAAGTATAATTAATATGAATTAGGAACACTTAAAATGTTAAATTATGTGATAATTTGATTCTCACGAATTTATTAAAATGATGATAACCGTTAAAATATTTGCGGAAAAACAAATATTTGAGGATGGAGTGCAGTTTTGTTTACTTCATGTTTTCCGGGTGATTCTGCACTCTTGGAACATTTGTGTTTGGTTTTGTTATCAGTACTCAAATATTCATGACTGATGTTACTCAGCGCATATTTCTCCTTTTACGGTACAGATCTGTGAAAAAGATTAATTGATACGGAAGTTATTTTACCTTTGCATTAGAGATGCAGCCAAATCGTTTTATTATGCATGTTTTAATTGCACTCGGCTTGCCCCGGGAAATTGGTTTCGGGCACAATTTTTTCGGGTTACAACATCGAAAGGCATAATTACTGCATTGTTTATCACGAGGGTCGTACCAGATTTCCGAGGTACATTTATCATTTACATTAATAATGGTATTCATTGTTCTAATTATTACGCTTCATGAAGTAGGAGAGACGGTGTTAATTAGTCATTGCATACAAGATTTGCTCGCGAGACAAAAACTGTATTGTTGAGTTATGTTGCAAAACTCAGAAATATTAAAGAGTAATTTAAAATGTAATTAAATTGTTGTTACGAGTCTTTGCAGGTTTCGTACTTTTTGTTGCTGGTCCATTTGTGCAAATTCCATTGTCAGAAAGATTAAACGATGCTATCATTTATTCAACATATTAACACATAATTGTGATCCCGCCGTTTAAAGGTGGGTAGATAAGGCCTGATTTATTGCTTTCATTGAAATGTGTTGTTATTCAGACCAATAACACCACTCACGAGCTGCATTTAGCAGCAATGAGGCTCTCGCCGTTTTAGTGAAACGTCAGTTTGCTTTTATTATTTTGTTATTATTGTGGATATCACGGTTTGTGTGGTGTTTTTTTTACTTTTGTCTTCTAGGATTGTTCCTTGCTAGCTTTCAAATTTTATGGCATGGGCGGGTTCAAGTAAAAATTTCCAATATTGAAAGTGTCAATTGTTTTTAGCATTCCTGAAAACGATATTTATGGTCGATTCGAGGGCGAGAAAGAATTGTAGCATCGAAATTCCTCGTTGGCTACTAAGGTGGAAAAGAAACATCGAGTGGGGAATGCAGCGAAAGCACCGGTCTGATGCATAGCAGGACGGATAGTATAGCGCTTTCATGCGACCGCGTTCAAAAGTAAAAACTTGTAAAACGAAATGGACAAGGAGAAGAATGATCGTGGTGCTCTCTGCACGGCTGCTGCTGCTTCTCGGTGCTGAGTTTAAGTCGGCGCACGAACAACTTTTTCCCCACATATTTGAAACCGGGTCTTTATAAAGTCGACTTGGGTTTGCTTAACGACTATTGGAAAAAAGTTTGGCCAAGCTAACTGTTTCTTTGTTATATCGCTGCTTACATAATCGGGAGATGCGTTTGGCTTATTCCAAACGGTCGATCGCACAAGATTTAAATGTCATGAATATGTTGTGTTGTTCCACTCTCACTGGAACGAAACGGCACGAAAGAAAAAACGGTAAATAATATGTTGCTTTTTTCCTCGCCAAAGAAGCGATTCATTCTTTATTAACTATATTGGGTGCCATCTCGTGCGAAGACTCTTCACGTTAAATTGCAATAGATTTATAATCATTGTAATGGCCGGCTCCTAATTAACTCGGCGTTTTAAAGATAGGTTGCTCAAAAATTTTAATTCAAATTAACTTCAACAACTACTCAAGAGTTTTTACATGGCAGCTGGACCAGTGCCATTCTATTTTGCACGTCTTTGCCGAACTGGTTCTGAAGTCTGTTCACAATTTGAAAAATTCGTTTATATCGGAATTATGGGCTGTATTAACTCAACAAATTGTCCGTCTGGTGTATTTCAAATTTTTTAGGAATCCGAGACTGATTGGAGATGCTAATCGCGGCTCTCCGTTCGATCTCACTATTGGCCTGTTTATTTCATTACGAGATCTCTCGGTTAGATAGGTTTTTAATTGTCGTCGCATCTGTGGTGTTGAGAATAAAACAAGCGGCGATTTGCATCTAGCACGCGTGAGATTTGCAGCACTATAGCTCGTTTGCAGTAAACCGATACTAAAGGTGTTATAATTCGCGCCCTGCTCCATTTTATGATTGTCACTCAAAACGTGTATGTTTTCCGTTGAAAAAGTGCAGATTCATGACCGGTCGCTTCTTTGCATGTTGTCCCCGCGATTGAAATTCTTCTCGTTTTTAACGCTCGGGCCGTAATGGGATTTCGATCGAGATGGGTGTTCTGTGTCGTCTGTCCCGGCTTAGTTTGTCAGCTTAGCTCACAAGTATGCAAACTCGCCGAGAAACGAATTCGCCGAGAGATTTATTAACCTGATTTGCTCGTCGTTCACCGACTTCTTCTTCGGTGCAAATCCTTTTACCACAGCAGCGCATTGTTGTTCGGGCTTCACTGCACCTAAATGTTCATAATGTTCGGGGATTAAAAATCGTACCGTCATCTGTGAGGTGATTTTGTTGCTTGTTTTTGAATGTCGTACAGGCGTGAATGTTAAATGGGTACCGAAATTCTTGCAAAGCTCAATTTCGAGGGCTTAAAAGTCGTGCCAACCAACTGCCGCGCGATGTCGATGGGTGAATGGAGCGTATCGGATGGTCAGAGCGAGCTTTAATTGTTAGCTGTCGTGGTTGACGGGTGCATTGTTAGTCTATCATGGGGATGGATGCCACAGGTGGAGCCAGAAATAGAATTAACCACAAAACATGTTTGTATATTGGAAAAATTGTTTGTCTTGGGCGGATATGAAAAACTAAATTCCCGATTTATTAAATGTTGTCGCTCACAATGTGCTTAATTTGTCAATAGTTTGCGCGAGTGTTTCATTGCACGTCGATTCCTTTTTCAGTAAGCCTTCATGTCATTGGATCATAGAAGGATAGGTAGTGTATTCATGCATGCTCGGAGTCAGAGTGCTTTTCTGCACAAAGCTTACTAACGACTTACTTGTTCGGCAACAACGTCGCTAATATGTACCTTCTGATTGCATCTGAACGGGCAAGTCGGTGAAATCGTTCATTTATATCTTGTACATAGTTGGTTTTAATGACCGCTCACTAAAAGCAAAGATATTCCGTTATTAGGCTCGCTTATAGACAACATAGTAACGTTGTTTAATTGAGAGGGACGAAAAAGTCGCATACAATAATTTGAACTTTTAACGATCACGGCTTACAGGTGTTGAATAGCGATGGTAATATGTGTAGATAACGCAAGACAGGCAACGCATTGGTCCATAATCCACGCATTTTATGTTGAAAATCCGACAAGCTGTCGGTTTATGACTGTCTTGTCATTTACGGCGGTGAAGTTTATTTACGATAGGCCCGCAATCATATAAACGCTGCGATGCATATGCAGGAATCAGAAATTTTTGACGCACCAGGGGATACGGTAGTTATCGGCCTGCTTCTCGAAAAAGTTCGGTATTAAGACGTGAATGACTTTGAGTCGCCTGTCACCGGTGTGAAACTGCTGGTGAGAAAGCCATCGCAAAGGTGTGATGTCGTTTTAGACACAATGTTGTTTACTAGTGCCCAGGAATTATGAAATACAGTTAGTCGGTGCCTTGTAAGGTTTACCAACATTTGTAGGTATATAGTTGTATTAAAGTAACTATGCAGAATGATGAACGCTACGTTTCCTGTTTAGATAATCTACACAAAAACTTAAACGATGTTGAAAGCGTTTGCTTCTCGCTCGAGATGATTTTTTCGACATCCGGTCAGATATACCCTTTTGAATTGTTCTGCTTGGTATTTGCTTCGAGGAGTCATTATTTGATGTCGATCAACACACCACAACTAACCCACCTTCTGGCAGTACACACTATTTCACTGAATTTTTCAAATAGTAGGTGCACGAAAATTGTTTGAAACAGAACAGAATTTAGATACCGTTGCTTTAGCACATAATCTGCTTCCTCTTCCTGCTTAAGCTGAGATTAGCGATGTGGACTCTAATTTTAAAGCGTCACACTTATATCCGGACTGTCTCGTATGTTAAAGGTGGTATTATCGCAAATACGACATTCTCAAGTTTGTTGTTTTTGAGCAAATAGTCAGAATGAGCAAAACCCACTAAAATTATGTATCTGATTGAATATTATTATCATAAAGAGTATAGGTAGGTATTCATTTACATACAAGCAGACATTTGCGTTCATCTGAAATTTAATTCCATTTTTTGCAACGGTTAATTATATGTAATGAAACGACTAGTACTTGAATATTGCTTTAGTGGATTTAAAATTAAACATTTTACGAATATTAGCTCAAGGTTTTTCCTATGGTGCAAAATGTCATTGAATAATAGCCAAAATGCCTAATTCATGACTAACTTAAGCCGGATAGAGGTGTGAAAGTAACTTTTTGTGTATCAAGATTTGAATGTGCAAATAATCATCGTATGGCATTAGCAATGTGAAGAATAACAAAGGAATGGGCGTTGGCGTAAAAAATTTACAGACAGCTTATCGCAGATGATTTAAGAGTTACACATCCCCTGTCTTTCAAACAAACTTTCGCTTTGGAGGCGGAAGAGGAACAACGCATAACGCCCGATTAGAAACGAAAAGAATCAATTGAACGGTTAATTAGACATTCCGGAGCAAAAACATTGCACAGCCAACAATGACTAGTACTTTCACAGACTCGTTATCTATTACAATTAAATTACTATTCACGTTGGCACTGTGTTCTTTAATCGGAAAAGTAGCTATGTGATCGGCGTTTAATTAAATTTTTGCTTTTTGAATTCATAGATAGACAAGAAAATTATTCATTTTAGCGGTTCTTGAAATGAATTAATGTGAAAAATAGTTTGCTTTTGGGCATGGTTGAGAATTAATTTAGTTGTACGCGCCTTGAACTAGAAACAACATTAAATTTGCATTTTTATACGAAGTGAATTTGTTAGAAGAGCATCTTATTAATTATGCTTCACACTTTATCTACGTTTACACCGTGCAACGTCAGTTTATGAGACAAGTTGACGGTAAATCATCTCGGTGTGAGAGTAATTTTTATGTAAATCCTCGGAAATACCACTTTATATACATCCAGTATTAAAAATTTGCAATGTCAAGCTACAATGTTCCGGAAATGTTCGTGTCATGAAAGTTAATTAATCAATTAAGTTAACCTCGTTGGAGCAATAACTTCATTCCTGCTCAAAGGAATAAAGTTAATTAATTTTAGGGACGTTGCCTTTCACTTTTTTCTTTATAATATCATTTTAATTTTTACGCATAATGAGCACATGTACAAAATAAGAAGCCAAATCGAAAGCAAGGTGTCGCAAGAGACCTTTGTAATTTTATTTACTTTTTAGTAGAACTTTTTTCTTGACTGGATTCTGTTCGAGTGCCACGAGTTAATGAAGCATTCACCGCAATTAAACCACAAGTACGGGCACTCCGATGATGGTACTTGACATAAAACTATTTTTGTTTGTTTTATAAACGTCAATGAAGGCACCTTGAAGCTCTATCTAAAGTGTTTTAATTATTATTTTGACCAATACTTACCTGTTACTTTTCATGTAATAGCAGATGCTGTTAATTATTGATTTCTCAACTAATAAAATGGGTCTCGAGCAGCTTTTGTTACGTAATTTCAGCTAGAGTATTATTTTTGTAGCTGTGTGGTAATTTTTAAAAACTGTTATTTCAGCGTCTCATGTTCTTAAATTATTTTAGAGAATTTTATGTAACAGAGGTCAGAAGCGTGATAGATGCTGATGGTAATGAATTTTTGTAAGAAATCACTAACATTTGTTTGCGTAAATTTTGCAAAGTTTAATGACTCCACTCATTGAATTTTATATTAATTTCTACGTACTGAAAAAAATAAGTTTGTTTAATTTTCAACACTCGTGACACGGCATCCCCGACTTGAACTATTGTCACTAAGGAACATTTTTAATTTTTATTTAATTTATATGCGAAGACGCTTCATTAAATCATGAATTATTGTTAACGATTAGAATTTTTATTGGTCGCTTGTTATTACCATATTTATTAACAAATTTTTTTCGGTTGTCTATCTCTACTATCGTGAAATCTTCTGTGTCCCATAAATGTAAACTGTAGTTCGTTTATAACACCATAAAGTGTAAACGGATGTTTTCTTCTAGGACTTGTACGAGGAGATGCGCTGTTAACGTCATGCATGGATGTCAGAAACGAAAACAGTTATTTGTATTTTATTGTTAGATTATTCATGATTATTGGTTGTGACAGAGAAAGAAGAGGGAGCATACACTTAATTTATGTTTGTTCAGCAAGCGCATATTTTTTGATTTTTATTACACATTTTGTAAGAGTGTAATTATTATAATGCTTGTTGCAAATGATTTTGGAATTTACGTAATTAACGATAATAAACTTGGCCCGAGTAATAACTTTTCAAATTTCTCGTTATTGGTTTAAAAGTGTAGAAATGCGTGATTATTTCGACTGAAATGTGTGAACCAACAGCTAATAACAATTGAGTCGCAAAGCATAATTATCGTAGTGAGAATTGTACAAGGTTGTTAAGCATTTTGTTATTCATGTGGGACTTGGCCCGTGAATTTGTTAATGTTGTTAATAAGCATTTTTTTGGCAATTTATTCTATGCTCAGACGAGTTAGAGTTAAGTGAATAGAAATGAAACGAACGAATAAAAAGAATCAGTGTTCAGATTTTATTATTTCTTATATTCACAGTAAAAAAGGCATTATATGTTACTTTATAAATAGAATTTACCTACGGTACGGTCTTTAAAAAATATGAAATTGCATTATAAAAGATTGTACAAAAGGCAGAGTTGGCAAGTAATTTGAGAAGACGTAGACAACTTACAACAATAAATATCGAATATAAAAAATATATAAATATTTACAGTTTTACATACAGTTTTGAACATACTTAGCTATACAAGTCCTTATATACAGCAACAAGTGTTATACTCCGGGTCGGAGTGTCCGGGGTCCATACACTCACTCATTCATCAATTCTCCCGTGGCTTTTTGGTCAGTCCGGCCGTCGCAGCCTCGCACACACACACCCCCGGCATTTGACTATCACATCCGGCACTCACATTGCACTCACAGTCTGTATTACGTAGTATCACAATTGGTTGACATTAATTAGGATCACTGTCATATGTGGATGGCCACTGTTCGGGTGGCGCCGCCTCCAGCACCGCCGCTCCCAGGGGGGTTGGGTGCTTGGGCCCGTGTGCTGTGCCGGTGCACGTGGTGGTGCACGTGAGGCCCCCTCACGGAGCCCCTAAGTCGCTGGTTGTTAGGCACGTCGGGCAAAGCGAATTTGAGCTTCTCCCAAAAGAGTTTGTCGCCCCATTGCAAGTATACGTTAGTCTTGAGATAGAGCCGAATGTCGGGGTCCAGGTCCTTCTGGGGCACTTCCCCGAGGAGCACCACGATGAGGCGGCGCCGGCGGTCGCGCAACACTTGGTGGTGTGCCGATTTGAACTCGAAACGGCACCATTCGGACTTGATGAAGTTTTCGGACAGGATCATGATGGTGCGCTTGGAGGACTCGACCGCTTGCACGATGGTGTCGGCGAGGAAGGCCCCCACCGGGAAGTCGCGGTAGTGGAGGCACAGTTTGTAGTTGGGCTCGAGGGCGGGCGCCAACACTTCGGCGACCCACGCCTCGTCCTTTGAACTGTAACTAACGAAAGCGTCGAATAATTTGTCTCTGTCGTCGCGGTCCAGGTCGGATGACCTCTGGAAGAGGCGAACACCGAATTTAGAATGCAGCCAAACGCGCACTTCTTGGCGGAAGATGAACAACAGGAGGATCACGATGATCAAAAACGCGAAAACGGCGAGAGTTATCACTAGGAGCGGCAAATAATCTTGGATTATTTGGCGTTGGATTATGGTTTTCGTCGCTGTCAGATTACCGTTGACACTGTTATCGATGTTCGGCAGGCCCGTGCACGACGTACCGTTCTCTTGGTTTACGTAAAACCCGGTTTCGGGATTATCCGAATAAACGTCCTCACTGTAATAGTCGATTTCGGTTGTGTTGAAAACACAACGAACCATCGCGCTGTCCGAAACCGCGTCACCTCGCACCATCCACTCGCGAAGTTTTTCCGTAAATTCGCATTCGCAAGACCAGGGGTTGTAGGCCAGAGTCACCTCGATCATGGTGGTTGGTAATTGCCATACGTCGTACAAATGCAACCTGTTGTGGTCCAACCGAACAATACGCAGCTGTCGAAGTCCAACGAAAGTTGTATTGTTAATATGCGTGATACGGTTTTGCTGAAGGAAAATCTCTCGGAGACTTTCCAAGCCCTCGAATTCATAGCCGTGCAGTTCGGCGATCCTGTTCTCGTCTAAATGAAGTATTTCCAAGTCTTTGAGGCCGTTGAAAGTGCGGTTTTGGATGACTTCGATGTTGGAATTATTTACGAATAAAATCTTGAGCTTTTTTCGGCCGATGAATGCGTGGCTGTTCAATGAACGTAAATCGTTTCCGTCGAGATAAAGTTGCGTCGCATACATCGGAATTTGCTCGGGTAATTTGGAAACGTACCCGGCTGAGGAACAATCGACGACGTTAGCTGACCAGGATTGATCGTGGTAGCAGGTACAATTCGTCGGACATGTCATTTCACAATCACACGCGTCAAAATCACAGCAGTGACACAATGCAAAACAGTGCGTTTCATACGTACAAAGGAACTGAAAAGGAGCTGCCTCTACAAGAGGAACATAGGTGCGGCCCCGATTATACAATAATTGGCAGTAAATGCTCTCCAAGTCCACTAATTTCGGTTGATTTCGGTTACGGTTTCCGACGTTGACTTTTTGTAGCCATTCCATCGTGCAGTCGCATTGATACGGGTTGCCGCCGATGTAAAATTCCGGCAGTGGTTTGTCCGGAGGCACCGACGAAATCCTGAGGGCATTCGGGTCCAAACTTGTAATTTTATTCCCGAATAAATCGACACGAGTCAAGTTCGGCTTTTTGAAAAACGTGTAAGACTGTACTTTTGAAATTAAATTGTCGTTGAGAAACAGTACTTCTACGCTGTTGGGAATTGCACTTCCGGTGATTTCGGTCAGCTTGTTGGCGCTGGCGTCGAATGTGCTTAGAGAGAGACTTGACTCGATTTCGAAAAAATTGCCCAACTCTTCGATTTGATTGGAGTGGATATCGAGCCATTGTAGGCCGGTTGGTATTAGGGCATAGTCGAACCATTTCAGTTGATTGTCCGAAATATTGAGCCAAACTAAACTCGGTAATTTGGCGAACAATTCCTGAATGTCGGTTAAATAATTGCCGTCCAAACGAATCGCTTGCAAATTGACGTTTGCGTCGAATGCACCTGCCGCAACTTTTTGGATTTTATTGCGGGAAAGGTTCAGGATTTTCAGCGCTGTCATTTTATCGAAAACTCCTTTCGATATGTTGCCGATGTTATTTTCGGTCAATCGCAGACCGTACATTTGATTCATGTCACGAAAAGTTTCGTTCGTTATAACGTCGATGTGATTCTCTCCTAGATCTAACGTTTTCAGCATGGGTACGCTGTATAACACTTCAGGCACTTGCACTAATTTGTTACCGTTAAGGTGGAGGTCTTGTAAACTGGAACAGTTCTTCAGTGCTTCTTGGTGTATCCATGATATTCTGTTATTATCTAATGACAGTAGCGATAACACGTAAAGTCCATTGAACGTATCACTTTCAATTTTAGTTATCTTATTGTTGGAGATAATTAATGTGTGCAGGTTGTAGAGAGCTGAAAAGGTATTTTCAGGTATGTTCTCGATAAAATTATCATTCAAGCGAAGGATTTGGAGACTATACAAGTCACGAAATACTGATTGTTCCAGTTTCGTTATTCTGTTATGGGAAATGTCTAAAACGACAAGGCGTACTAGGCCTGCAAAAGTAGCTGCGTTTATCCAATCAGCTGTGAGTTCGTTATGAGATAAATCCAGTACGAGTAATTGGGTTAACTCACTAAAAAGTCCAGGTGCTAGGACATTTATTGAATTATTTTGTAAATACATTTCTCTGATATCTTTCGTGTCGGAAAATAGTTCAGGTGGTAGGCTGACTAATCGGTTGTCGGCTAATTTGAGGACGTTGAGTGCTACGAGTCCTTCGAGTGCACGATCTGCCAAATGTGTGAGTCCGTTTCCTTGAAGGTAAAGTTTCTGAAGACGTGACAGCGCGGAAAATTGACTGGATGGAAGCCTGTCTATGTTGTTACGTGATAGATCGAGAAGACGCAAGTTGGAGCCGCAGCTTTCCGACGGGTTGTGGGCAAACCGAAAACTCGACACTTCGCGTAACCGATTCCGAGTCAAATTGAGCACTTCCAACGCATACAAGGGGCACAGCACACCGTCCGGTAAACTCCACATGTTGTTTTCACCGAGATCCAGCCGTTCTAGTAGACGCAGCTCGTCCGTGAACGCGTTCGGCGACACTTCGAGGGTCATGGCTGACCAATCCGTGTTATGAGTCCGTACTGTGAGGTTCCGGAGTTCTTTCAGTCCCCGGAAGGCTCCATCGGAGAGATTTCCGATCTTGCAGTACTCGATGGAAAGCTCCCGGAGTTCGACTAGCGGCTTAAAGCTGCCGGCGCTTAACGAGCTTTGAAAAAACAAGGCGTCGCTGCATTCAAGCCGCAATCTGACGGTGTGCTGGGGCTGGATGACACTGAAGTTGGTGTTTTCCAGTTCACTGTTGATTGTTTGCAAGCGACAGACGAGTGCGACGTCGTCTTCGGTGCCGCTGTCCACCACCACCCACTTGCACTCGTCTGGGGCCTGGTAGCGCAGCGCCTTGCTCAGCGACGCCGAGAGCACGCCGAAGACGGCGCCGAATAACACCGCACACACCACTGTGGTGCCCATAGTTTAAATGACTAAAAACTACACCATTGTATGCGGACGTAACGATGTCTTCTTGCATACCGTGTCCGTCTCGACCGGTGCTCTGAGCTTGACTGCGGTCCCTCACACAAGGCCACTTATTCCTCACCTCTCCGCCGGTCTTTGCTACTTCTCCCCGCTCTTTACTAATACCGAAGCAAGAATAGACAGACTCGGAGGAACACTGAAAAATTGCCAGCAATGCGATTTTCAGGCGGCGAGTTTTCCGTTTGACCGCTCGTTGAAATCACCAAATTTATTCCCATCAGCACACGACAATTTCATTTCAGTTCGCTTTAAATGTTTATTCAGCCAATTTTACAATCATTTATTACTCTCCTTACATTATTATAATATCTAATCTAATTAGTTCATCGTTTGGGCCAAATCTACCTAGCGTGTGAATCTTTTAATAAGAGATATGACGTACTAGTGTTGTAGAATATCAATCATTCGGTAGGTACACGATTAGGCGATGTAAAGAGTGGGTGGAGATTTAAATGCTGGGTTAGAAAACCACTTGGCGATTATCGCCTAGTAAAAACTTTGTCAACAGAAATTATTCGTTAATATTAAAACGCGCTTTAAATTCGTGTTCTCCATCCCAAAAAATATAAGGCAAAGGACTTTGGTGTTGGATGGTGTTATTTGGCAAAAGTAAAATTAAGCAAGACAGCCGCAAAGTTGTTCAGTCGGGATACGGTAATAAACAACAGCGACCTCGTAGCGCAGCGCGTTATTGCCCAATTAATAACGAGCTCCAAGAATCCCACAACACGAAAAAGCCATCTTTTTAAGGATATTAAAACATCCCCGTGTTAAATAAAACAAATAAATAGGCGCTAGTTAATGGACCGCTCCCGACCTATAATGGCCTGCCACCGGGAGATTTTCTAATTTTCTTCTATTACATTGCGAAGAAATTGATTAGACAGATTGAAATTCTTGTTGCAACAAGTCTCGATATCAGTCGTTGAGATAACGTCAGGTGAAGTGAAGGCAACAACGCCCTAATGAACGACTGTTGATGGGAAATTTCAGCGCGCCTGATCGACTTTGCCGCCGATATTAGTGGAAGAAACGTAAATTGATGGCAGCTGAACTTTATTTGCATTTTTGTGCGGCAGTTTCGATAAAAGTCTGCCAACATTTAATTATTTGGCCATCGTGGAAATTCCTTGCGCCTGGGAGCCAATTTATTCTTGTTGCTTTTAAGGCGATTTTTTTCGCCAGGCATTTAACACTTACATATAAGCAACCACGTACCGGTATTAATTTTGTTAAGCAGAACGATTTACAACGACCCGGTTCGAAGAGAATGACTTCGAACGGAATGTTAGTCCATAAAAATGAAATAACTAATGCATATAAAGAGACTGAATATTGTAATTTAATTTGCTTTTTGGTTGCAGGTAAGCAGAAGTGAGGTTTTTGTCCTCAACCAGACGGCATAATGTTCGGGCGCGATGGGTAAGTTTTATATGGGACTTGTTTACGGATGCCGTTTCTGGGCTTTGTGCGTTTTTTGATTTAGGGACGTTTTATACCATGGGGGAGCATTTTTCTGTTCTTACTCTGCTGGTAGATACATGCCTACACTTTATACTGCCCACTCTTATAAATTTAATGACTCATAATGGCCACCATAAAGTATTTAAAAATTGCAGTTATCTGAGTTGACGTTAAGGGAGGAAATGTTGGATGGCCGACATCCCTTCGTTTTTTATACAATGGGGCGGCATTAGTAAAGCAAAGACAGCTGTCGGTTTTTGGGACACGTCCCAGTCCTTTTTATGGCCCAAACCTGTAGTCAAATACCTCCTTTCACGGCCCGTTATCAACCATTATCTCACCAATTATGACCCATTTCTTGTATATTTATATTTTATTGAGTGAGAAGGACACCCACGAACTAGGGTGGCGATATTTACACGGAGAAGCTTATTTAAATTTTAAAGTTTCTCTCGGAAATTCGTGTAAGCAAACAAGTCAGGTAGCAGCGATTGTCGTGTAATGCGTGCATAATGGGTCGGCTTGTTTGACGATGACCAAAACAACAAATGGTCAAGGGTGTTGACGGTTTTTTCATTTGAGCATTACACACGATGTTTCTTCATACCAACAGAGCTAAAATGATGAATCTGTTTATTGTGAGAATCGCGTGACTTATATTTTACTGGAAATATAACACTTCTTTGTGTGTTTGCATGTAAGCAAACATTACTAGTTCTTTGACTGACTTCTTTTGTAAACGGATATGCCTACCTGTTCTTTGCTGTGTGTACACTTAGGAAAAGCAATAAATTACCAGAAGTCGTCGCCGTCGACGCTTTACCCAGTGCTAACTTGTGGTTTCTGAAGTGACATTTGATTTACCAACGCCTGTTTGTTTGACTACAAACAGATGGTCAATAGTGATTTTATTGGATTTGTCAAATTTTCTTTGAAAGCTCTACTGGAATGAGTTCTACTTTTCAAAATCGTTGCATCATCTTGCAGTTGTCAAATGGTAGCATTGCGTAATCTCTTTGATAGTGACACAGTTGATAGTTATCGTTATGTATAGATATGAGGACTTTAATTAACGATATTGTGAAACCGATTGCTGTTCCGATCTGTTGTAATCGGCGCTATTTATATTTTATCGCCGACGAAGCTCTTCAGAAACGTATGGGTTTGATACAAAATGGCCCAATTAAAATTAATTTAACGTTTTCAAGCCATCGATATTTTAAACTTATCGATTCATCAACGAATCGCCATTAACTTGACTTATATGGTGAAAGAATGTTCTTAATTATTAAAAACATCTTGCGAAAAGGAAAAATTTGCACTGTTGTTAGAAACAAAAAAAGGTGAGTTGGCGGCTCAGCACCCGCGGTGGAACCCTCGGTTGGTCAATAACTCACCACCAGGGCTCGACGATTATATCCAAATTATCATTCCAACAAGTGTCCGTTCAGACATTTGCATATTATTAAGTATCCGTGGCGCAGAGCTGGACTTAATTAGTTGTAGCACTGAATACAGACACTCTGATGGTCGGTTTTTCAGTCTAATACCAACAATTTACGATGTTTGTCTCACTAGGGTTGCCCCTTTCCGAAATTTCCGAAATGGAAATAAAGGACGTTGTCCCTTCTTACACCTCAGATTGAACTCATTTGATGTGCATAAGTGTTTTTATTGAGTCCAAAACTTATATTTTTAGACCTGCTGTTTCAGATAATGGATTCTCAGCGGTACAATTTTTTAAGAAGTATTTCGAGACACTTGTAGATATACAGGTTGTCTCAGCCAAGACTTTCGAGCCTGATATCTTAGATATTTGTCAACGGATTTGTATGAAATTTAAAATGCAGATATTTTAGAAGATACAGATTAAAATCCAATTAATGCAACAACTCAACTCTTAAAAACGTAATTTTTACATGCCTTTTAAAAATGTTAAGCCTTTTTAGACTTATATTAAAAAAATTGATCGTCAGTGAAAAATGGTGTTTGAAAAAACTCGTTCGTGGAAGACGTCTGTTTCGCGAGAAAAATGAGAAATAAACTGTAAAACGTGGGTACAGATGCAAAAGCGTAGATCTCTATGAGACAAATGAGCACTACCATTAAATTTTGGTCAATTCGGAAATAAAATTAACTAGACGCCCTCTGGTGATGACTTTTGAACTATGTCGAAAACAGTAAAGAAATTTTCGTAATGCCACATTTAACTGACATTTAATGAATTGTTCAACAATTTTGCGTCTATAGTGTTAATTACTTACAATAGAAAGAATTACTTTAAAAGTACGTGGTGGTAAATACTAGCGTTGACTTTGGTTCTGTAGTTTTTCGTGGTATAAAGTGTTTATTGTTGGAACTTGAAAGTGGATAAAAAGTGAAAAATATGTAAATTTTGATTACAAAGTGTTATCAAATAGTTGTCTAATTAAAGATTATAAGTAATGGAACACAGCGAACACAAAGTTTGGCTCAAGAAACCAATAAATTAGTGAAGTGTTATGAATTTTAGGTTAGAATTTTCCACTGAAAAAATCATGAAATGCTGCGGTAAATCTACAAAACTACAATAAAGATTAACAACTGCTGATACATTTAAACGTAAATTATGCCAAAAGGTAGGCTTTTCAATGTCTTTGTAATAATTTTCCAATAAAGAAAGTGAACCAAACAGTCATTCGTTATTCGTGTTTTCCTCGTCATCTCTCATTTGTCAACATAAGTTTCTTGCATCAAAGATGCAATAATCATTCCGCATAGGCAATGTAATAATTGTGAAGCCCCAAAATTCGTACAACGCTCAAAATATCCGAATAAACATTTTCCCGCCATTTATGGTTACTGTTTTCGACCTAGCTCAGTGGCGCCCCAACGGTAATTTTACTTCCGAATCCTACTCGCAGAAACGTAACTGTCACGCAAGGGACATTTGTCAATTATCACTCACCCATACAAAGATAGAAAACAATATTTTTGACTTACTTTTGGTACTGGATGCTTTAATTCTTTTAAAAAGGACTAAATGACTGAACTACAACTGAAAAATTCTAGACACTTGAATATTTAGGACTTTGGAAATGTTTCGTACACTGCTGATTGGATTCTCTTCGAAAGCTTGAATTACAGCCCCAACTATTGCTTCGTTTCCAGTGATGTGTTTTGTCCTCACTCGATTTAGTTCAGGTACGCTTCCTGTGTCTTCAGATTATTGACGATTCTTTGAACTTTAAATTTCATAAATAACATTTCACAAAAAGTCCAACGACACTTTCCATGGGCGAATATTGATTCCTTTTTCAACAACACAGAAATTTCAGCCACTGTTGTTGGTTTTTAAAGTAATTTCACCAAATTAAAACAATTTTACTTTTCTGACAGCGCGCACACTTTTGGCAGTTTTTTTCAGTGGTACACAAAATGCCGCATAGAAATGCTTAATCAATTGTTTCAAAAGGTGACTGCCCAAATTACTATCAAAATTTGGATTAAGTTTTTACCAACAAAATTTAATTTTTTTCTTGGATCAGTCAAGCGATTAGGTTAATTTTTTGTGTGGCCATTTATTTTTCGGGGTTTAATGATCCAACGGTAATTTGGCTTAATTTTAAATAAAATAAATGTGTTTCAAAATTTCTTTTTTTAACTTTCCCTGATTGAAAAACCACCCCCTAAAATATGTGCATTCTAAATTTCATAACAATCGATTGATAAATAACTGAGATATTAAACCCGAAAGTCTTAGCTGAGACAGCCTCTATTTTGAATTTGCTTTTTAAAAATTTTGAGTACCTTTGTTGAATTTCATTTGTTCTCGAGCTAAGTAACCACAGCCACCTGGATTTTTATAAACTAAAGACTAAACGTTGTTCTTTAAGATCCAAAAGATCAGACGTCAATTATTAGATAGTAAGAAAAATGTGAAACTTTAGTCTCGGCCAAAGACTCGAGTTAGAAAGTCGCGACTGGTCTTGTTATCGTGTTAGAAGCTCAATTTGTTAGAATTAGTGAAAAGACTTATTTCGCACTAGGGATTGATGAGAACTGCGGGACTTATCTCTGGAATGGTTATTATGATGATAATGTTCTTTATTTCGTTCGAATCGTAAGTGAATACATAAGAGGTGCGGTAATTACGTGCCATTTACGCAGTAGCTTCATGAGTCCGCGTATGCAGGCGCCTAGTAGGTGGTAATGTAACCATTGCAAATGTTATGATCGAACGTCAGCCGTACAAATGGGCCCGCATGCATCATTATCGACGAAACACGTTACTGATTCAAGAGAGCCGTCAAATCCGAATCGGATCATCACTCTTATCCCATAAGGGTGCGAACCAAAACGACGAAAAACCTTTCCAGTAAATCGACTTGCATTAAAACGAAATTTTCCGCCTTCGTTCGGAACGTTTCCTTTCGTTTTGCCGTAAATTTTATTAAAACAATTAATTTTTTGAGATAGTCAGCCACCGTGACCGCTCCAAATTTAGACAAATTATCTACCTATCCGGTGAGTGGCCCAGTCGGCGGCGAGTCCATCATCTAACCGTGACATTGAATTCATGACACTACCAATATAAACAAAGGTTTCACCTGGCGACCGCGATACGCGCAACTGGATGTTTATCGGATGAACTGATTGTTCTGCGTGATGAAAGGAAGACCGCAGAGAAATTAAGGGTAACATGGACGATGAAAGCCGGCAAAAAGTATCGCTTGATGGCCTTGTTTTAAAACATCATTATTTCATCGCGAAACATGTTTTACTCTCCCGCCAATGCTGTATGACAATTTTATTGCTAATTAGTCTCATCTGATACTAAAGCTGCCATCTGATTAATATATTAAACTTGGTTATTACACAAACTGTTGTAACTTTACGACGTCCAGCGAAATTTTATATCTTTTCGATTTTCTCAGATTGTGCGGATTTTTTGATTGGGCAATAGTAAGTTATCTGCCTTTTCTGTAAGGTAAGTGAATGTAATATCGCCACGCTAAACTTCAATGGATATTTTTTTTAATAGTCAAAAAAAGTCTTTTGGGGTATAATATTACTGACACAACCCACTAAAAAGTTCAAACAGTTAAAAGCTGTTCCTGTCATATTTGCACATTCTGTGAATATTTTTTTAAAACATTGCGCATTGGCGATATTGTCTCAAGGAGGTAAGTAATAACGCCACATAATACTACTCCTACAAAACATTATTTTTATCCAAGAATTTTCAAAGAAAGTCAACTTTTCAAAAGTAATGTTTATTGAAAAAAAGAAACCATACATAAAACTCTAAATAAACAAACAACTAAACATAAACAAAAGTAAGAAAGAATTTGTTGTATTAACGGGCATACCGTTTCTAACAGCTGCTAGAGCATGCTGCATATTTTCTTCAGACCATGTTCCTCTCATACCTTAGTTGCGGTTCCTGACTTTATTCATGACGATTATGTAAAAAATCCATGAACTTTTAGTAGCAATGCAAAATAACAAGAAAAATACACGCGGTATTACAGACACTCAAACATTTTGTTTGTTTACTTTGCAAAAAACACCAAATTTTAAAATTTCCACCACTAAGGGATAACATATTCTTTACTAAAAGCAACTGTTTTTTACAAAAAGCACTTACCTTCCCCGTAATATTTTACTATGCGCCCGTCACACAACACTTTAGGTGGTACATGCTCTGCCAAACTTAAATCTGTGGTCAGAATTCAATGGTTTTTGAAATGCAGTTTTTTTATGATTCCGAAAACACCTAAAGCGTCATCTGTCTTTTAGAAGCCAAAAGTTCCCAGATTTTGGCCCTTGGCGTAATTTCCAGCTTGGCGATATTGTATTCACCTACCTTATTTCATAACTTGAAACCTTTGTTTCTTGTTTTATTTTATTAAAACCATGCCAATAATAATAATAATAATAATAGTAGAGTAGTAATAATAATAAAAATAATAATAATGATAATAATAATAATAATAATAATAATAATAATAATAATAATAATAATAATAATAATAATAATAATAATAATAATAATAGTGAAACTCGTAAAAAGCAATTTTTTGCAAAGAAGATTGTGATCTTGTGCAAAATCTAGTGAAACTGTAATGATCAGGAGATTTGATACGCAAATTGTCTAACAATCTGGACGAAGAAAACCTGACTAGTTGTCAGGCAGAAGTTGGAAATTAAAAAAAAATGTTTATGAATGTGGCCAGCATGGAGGGTAAGCAGATGATTTCCATTTGAGTGAGTCGGCGACCATTGGGCGGAAGTTACAACCCGCCAAAAAGGATATTCTACACGAATGCACCATTATGAGACAGCCGGTTAAGCGTCCGCTTGAAACCCGGCTGTTTAATCCATAAGGTGACCGATGAGACGAATTCGATAGCAGCATCTTAATTGGTTCTATTCAGAATTAATCATCAAGGCTTAAATTACCGACATCAAATCGGAACTTTTTCGATTGTGATTCTTAATCAACTCGTTTCGTACATAGCGGTTCACCTCCGCTATTGACGATGTTTCTCATAATTGCCTGTTTTTATTTTTTAATCCAGGTATCCATAACCGCCCAGACACATCCTGCTTCGTCCTGGCCGCGCATTCGAGTAGCATTTTACATATATTAGTAATCGTAAATAAGGCAACGCGCATTCCCGTCCTTCGAATAAAGTCCGATTTTAACTTTTCTGGTCGCATTTTATTTGTTCAATTATCATAAACATGTCGATTTTCATGATTCTTGGTATAAAATTCAATTTGTTCAAGTGCTGCTCGCCATTTTTAGGTGGTCTCCTCGGTTGATGAAGGACAACACGCAACTGTGATAATGTATCTATTTTAATTTCGTAATTATGCACACCACTAAAGTACGTGGCCATTTATCGAATTATCCTGAATAGCAGTAATGATGTAGCAGGCTCGACGTCCCTGTTTATTGTTCCTCTACCACGGCGGAATTATAATCACCAGACGCACCTTCTTCCACCATAAGTACTATCATTCTTGTGTGCTAACTAAATAATTCTTACCGTCACCCAACTCGGGCCGAGGCAATTTTATTGTTGGACGAAACGCTTCTTCTTGAGGAGACACCTATTACCGCTTTTTTCTGTTTGTTTGTTTAACACCGTTTCTGTATAATTTATTCGCCGGTGTAATATATTATCATGTTGTTTGGAAATTTTCCGTATTTCCAAGGTGTTCATCTATTAATTCCAAAACGTCGCTTAATAATGTTTATCGGCATTAATAATCTTACCCTCATTCATCATTTATATGAGCGCAGCACACAGTGGCACGTAACAATTTGGTAAGTTTGAATAATTTTCTGCATCTCTTGGGAAAAATATCACCGTCGTGGTTCAAATTTACGATCTCTCAACCAAATTTGTTAAAAACATAATCGTTTTGAAAACTTGTCAGACATCGGTGGAGCAAAAACTTGCTGCCTAAGCGAGCATTGAAGTCGCCATCACCCACCATATAATTTGTAGCGTTGTAAAATTGTCCCTTCTTATTGAATCTTTTCCAAACACGTTTAATCTATGTTTTACAAAGCCGATATCGAGGAATGAAATTCCCGGCCGGATACATTTGACAGCCTATAATTTGGAGTCTAGCGGTCGGTTTTTGTTTTTTTGCGAGTGCGGGTCACCATCGTAGTTAAAGCTCAGATTTATGGCGGCTGGCCGCGAGTTATTATCGCGTCCGACAGAAATTCCGTGTCTAGTGTTTGTTTTTCACCTTTTGTTGGCCCGAAACGGCACCTGTTGCAAGCCGTTTTTGGGGCGAGGGACGGACGCAGAGCCTAATGTTAATA
The DNA here is from genome assembly GCF_031307605.1 of Tribolium castaneum. NCBI lineage: Eukaryota > Metazoa > Arthropoda > Insecta > Coleoptera > Tenebrionidae > Tribolium > Tribolium castaneum. The sequence goes on from NC_087397.1 coordinate 11,196,232, forward strand.
TTTAAAGTGGGATGTGAAAGGGGGCGCAAGGCGAACTCGAATGAAATATTTATTGTTGCAAATAATTAATAAGTTGCCACACGTGCAATCAAGATAATGCCATTATAATTTTTAATTACGGTCATATATTTGGAAGACTTATATAATTATTAGGCTGAAAATTACAGCCCAACTTTCTGGCTCATATTTCAAAGTTCGCTATCTGTGAGGAAGTCTTGCATTCTTACGTGCAAGGGATGATTTATAGCCATCGCGCTGCCCTAGCATTAGCCGAGTCTCTCGTCCCCTCCGAATTATCTGGCCCTTATTTCGAGATATTGCTTCGACGGTCGGCGTAATAATTACAGGCGGTTGCGCACTTTTATGGACAAACAGCTAGATTTACACTGATAAACTTTAGATATACGAAGCGAACTCGTGCCCACCGAACTTCTTTGGCGTTATAACTTCATAGCTGGATTAAATTGAGCGATGACTTACCAAGCGGTCTATTGTCTTAGGGGGTCGACAGTGATGTGTCGAACCGCGCCTGCTATTGTCCTCATCGACAGGGTCACTTAACAAGCGTCGAAAAGACTGTGATGAATGGACTCATCCATTCGACCGAAATTCGATTAATATCAGCAACCTTTGCGACCCGAAACAATACTACCAAAGGGAATAAATTTCAATTAGCCATTTAAACTATTGCGTTTTATTATCTTTTGTAGGTGGAAAGAATCACACTTATGGCACTGTGACGAGGCTGTGTAATTGTACTGTCAACGTCCCTTAAATTTATAGAGATATAAAATTGCTCGAGAGGATTACAGTCACCCGTACTGTATTAACAATTTATTTATGATACAGTAATTGAGTTATTGTCAGTTTGACACACCATTTGCAATTTTTAATTTTTAACACATCTTCAAATTTTCACACAAACACCATAATAAAGCTCTACACAAAGACTATAATTTTCATATTTCAGGAGAATGTAATTCGTTTCCGTTTACCTGGTCAGTAAGCCTAGATTTTGGGTCGCACAAAACTCATGTTCAGGTTTAAAACAATGGGACCTAATACCTAATACAGTTGTCTCCTATCTTTGGGAATTTGATTAAAGAGACTAATACAAATCAAAAGTTAAGAGTAAAAAAATTCAATTGTCTTTCGTTATCGAGTATTTTTAAAAATGAAAATAATTAGCTTTGTGCTGTCTTTTCATTTATTTGTGTAACATAATTCATTAGTTGTTGTTAGCGATGTTAAAAGTCTTTGAATCCCTCTGTCTAGTGCGGAGTATTATTAATTTCCTTCGATTTTGTGTGTTTAAAATGATACAATACCACTGCATTAGTGCATTCAAGATTTTGTCGATATGTCAAAAAGCTCGGTAGTAAGTCAGATGTATCTATGTTGACAGTGCCACTGCTTAGGCTAAGACATATGCGAAAAAGTTTCCAAATCGCATTGTAGCATATTTTAATGGTAAATTCGCTTTTAATAAAATTTAATGTTTAAATTTTAAATTTTAATTTTTTATCAATAAGTCGATATCAAAGTCCATTCAAACAATTTTCCACTCTTAACTTTCGATTTGTTTTAGTCTCCTGAAACAAATCCTAAAAGTACGGGCGTCAATTTTGATAAAGATTAATTAAGATATAAGATCATTAATAATAGTCCATAGTTGATAAGGCAAAATAACTTGTATTCCCTATATTGTACCGGTGCTTAAATTGTACCTTTGCGATTTTTTTAAGAAAGTAATACTTATTTTGACCTTTAACGATTGTAATTAATACCCACTAACAGAGAGTAATTTGACAATGTCGTAAAATTCAAATTTGTAGCTAAAGGTTTCAGTGTGTTATCAACAAAAGAACACATTTTGAACTTATATTGTAAGTTTACTTTCGTCAGGGTCCTTCCGCTGTTCAAGTATCATTTACATTAGTACGAGTATAACTTCCTTTTGCACATACAAAATCATTTTTAACTTTACACTTTGTTCTGTAATCTCATTTTTGTTTATTTGTTTACAGTTTCCAAAAATGTACCATCGCTTGGTCTCATTATTGTACTAAGGCAATAATGCAAAAGTGCCCAATGTTGTTATTTATAACATTTCAGGTCCTGTTGTTTGAGAGAGTTAAAAGTCTTACTTATTTAGAATTTTTGTGTTATTTATGTCATTTTTTAACAGTTATTATAATTAATATCTCAAAATATTTTCGGTTATTAGATATATAAAATTTCAGACGGAATAATAATATTATAATTAGTAATAATATACATATTGGAAGTCTCTTTGTACAGAAGTTAAGTCACAATCGGTTTATGACCAGCCCGTCCCACCATTGCAAATTTACCTTTTATTATTGTGGTCTTTTTCTGTCTATGAACCGTTTCAGTCGTACTAGAAATTATTATTTTATTTTCAAACTGAAAAATGCTACCATCTAAAACGATTTTAGAAATGACATTTGTGTAGACAAGTTTGCTTTGTTAAATGCCCTACTACATGTTGAAAAATTGAAAAAATTAAATAAGTTGTCAAATATGTATATCAAACTTTCCACAGCACATTTTTTTATTTTATTACAAATACTTTCTTCAGAATTTGCCAAAAACAAAATGTGGTAGTACATACAATACGAGTATACAGGGCTTTCATTTGAAAAGGAGCCAGTCTCAATAACTTTTGACATTGAGCAAATCTATTTTCATGCAAAAACAGGTGCATTAGGATAGCGAGGGATAAGTTCAAAACCAACATTAATTATATTTTAGGCTTCATTCCTTAATTGCTAGCCACCCCTACTTTAAAATTTTAAATAGCACCTCTTACTTTTTTAAATTTGCGTATCTAAGTTGTCTAAGTATCTAAGTGTCAAAGAAAAAAAGTTTTTTTCGATTCGTTTTTTAGTTAAGAGTGGTTATATTTTTGAAATTTTTGATCGTATTAGGCCATGATTTGAAGCCAATTTAATTTTAATAAAAAATTGTCGACTAGGGATGCAAGGGGAGAATTTAAAATCAACATAAGTAACATTTTAACTTTCATCCCTTAGTCGCTAACCACCTTTTAAAATTTGTAAGCACACCCAACAATTTAAAACATTTTGTTGGTTTAGAACTCAAAAACGAATCAAAAAAATGTCTGCTTTTAGGGTTAGATAAGCTTTTTAATATTTCAGAAAGTTGGGGGTGCTATTTAAAATTCTAAATGAAGAGTGGTTAGAGACTAGAGGATGAAATCTAAAACGTACTTTATCTTAGCTTCAAATTATCTCATCGCATAATTAACAAATTTCTTATTTAATTCTAAATCAAAGGCTACTAGGACTATAAATTTCCAAAAATAAAACCATCATAAAACCACCCCTAACTAGATAACGAATTGTTATGTTTTTTCTTTGACATTTAGATTCGTTCATTTTTTTTCTTTCCGAAAATGTTTCTAAAAGTAGGGATTGATATTTAAAATTTTAATGTAGGGGGTGGCTAGCGACGAAGGCATGAAAGTGAAAACGTTGCCACTGTTGGTTTTAAACTCTCTCATTGCATCCCAAATCGAGAATTTTTTATTAAAATTAAATAGGCTTTAAATCATGGCCTATTACAATTAAAAATTTCAAAAATGTAAACACCCTTAATTAAAAAACGAATCGTCAAAAAAATTTTTTTTGACTGATACGTAATTTTTTTCGCTTTCCGAAAATGTTTGAAAAAGTAGGGGGTGCCATTTGAATTTTAAAGTAGGGGTGACTAGCGATTTAGAGATGAAACCTAAAATGTAACTATGTTGGTTTTGAACTTCCGTCTGGCATGGCGATTTTTATCAACCTGTTTTTGCTTGAAAATAGATTTGCTTATTGTCAAAAGTTATTGAGACTGGCTATTTTTAAAATGAAATATTATACACCGCAGTCTTTTATTCTGGTGACAAAATTTGGGCTAAATCAAACCAATTTTAACTTACAATTGTGAATTAAATGCAAGAAAAGCGATGTAAATTCGGTAATAATCAGTTATTTTATTGGTGATTCAAATTTAATAATGTGTAATGTGTTAGACGTATTTTTTTAAGTGCGGGTGGCGTATTTTTTTATTGGCCCTCGAACGGGTACATTTATTTAATTTTGCTGATTGTAAGAGATAGTGTGCCCAAATGTAATGCGTTTTTTAAGACCCAAAAATTGCATGAACCGGGAAATTTGAAAAAAAAATTGAAAATGAAAGTAGGACAAATTACAAAAGTCTACCTTTTTTTTTTTATAAAAAACAGTACGGAACCAAGAAGTACAACGGTTTCTAGTCTGTTAATGGTAACAAAAATATTTTTTTAAATCGCACAAAGCGTAACATGGGTATTTTCGAGATTTGCAGCCCGAAAATGTGTCTTATTTACAGTGTTTGTGTTGCGTTGGCAGCAGCTGATGAATGTGTGCTGTGAATACGGTATATGAGTGTAGTTTTGAGGTGTATTGAATAAGGCGTTTTGCGGTGGCAATAATTCGTTCCATGGCAGCAGTTCGGCCGGAATAGGTCTGGAGGTGGCGGGCCAGCTGGTTTCTTATACTCGAAGAGCGCGTCACGTAATAAATAACGTGATAATGGCCAGGTAGGCAAATACTAATTCCATAGCCATTGTGTTAACGGACTCCCGATTATTTATACGTATTTATTTACATTGTCACCAAACTCGAATCTCATACGCGGTTTATTTATTGGCACCGGAGGCCAACGCGCGCGAGACCGTGAATATGCGTTTATTATGTACGGTTTTTATTTATTTAAATTCGGTGGGAGGGAACTTTCGATAATTTATGTGAGTCGACCAAATTATTCCTGGAATCGTAATTTATCGCCGCGTTCGGGTACTCATATTATAAGTTTTCTTTAGGACGGCGGCCATTTCGGGAATTAACAAATTGTTGATTCATAACTCGAATACTTTCTTTGCAGTCTATGCAACGTTAAACAATGAGATTTTTCGATTAACTGCTTTTTTATTTGATCAAGATTTATGTTAATTAGTTTAATTGGGCATATAAATTCTATGCAAAGCAAAGGCAATGTTAAGTCAAGAAAACACTCCGACTCATTGTCGCACCTGACAGAGTACTCTACAAACAAAAGCCTGTTTAAAATTCTCCTTTGTTCAAACACATAACTCGGAATTATTTTAAGTAGATACAGAGAAGCACTAACCAAACGTAATATGTTTTCCATATATTCGAAGAAAACACTTTCTCGAAGAAATAAAAGTCGATGCTAATGTTCTTCCGGGACTGCCGCGTGGGTCGAGTGCTTAAATCGTAAGCACAAGGATGAAGACAAGCCCCCATTGTGTTGAGGGTCCTCGAAGAATCACTTTGCGTATGATTCAATGTTCACGGTGGTCCTAATCGACTGGGCCAGAAGGCGGTACCACGGTTGGGCCCGTTGTAATCGATTGATTCGGCGAATTTTCAATTTAACATGTTGCTAACGCCATTTTTCTCAGTCGCATGTTTGTACGGTACGCATAAATCCGGTCTGTCAGCGCGCGGCTCCGGATTGAGTCGGTATTATTAGTCCGACGCGCGAAATCGTGTTTAAAAGTCCGGTTTCGGATTGAAAAATGATTTTGGAATCGTAAGATGACATGATGAAATTCTGAGGGTACGAAAATTCGAAGCCGCGCAGAGGTCATCTCCAGGTCAAGAACGCCGCCGCCGACGCTCAAAGGTGTTGCGCGTTTATTTAATAACTTGAGACACTTTCTGTAATTTGAGAATGGCACGTTGGAAAACTTTGTGATTTAGCCGATTGCCGTGTGTTGCACACACAGTCCTGGCAGACTTTATTTCATTTGAATTTTGAATTTGTAATTACTAATTATTTTCAGCCTGTTCGTGCTGTTATTGCAGGTCTGGAGTCAAATACCACCAAGGCATATCTTTCAAACGCATTAAGCGTATTATATTACGAATGTTAATGTGATAAGCTACCACCATAAAATAATATAGATTCTACATACTCAAGCTTTAATTTAATCACTATAAACTTTATAGGTGTGCGCATATGTGGGGTCTATTCTCGCAGTGAATTATGTCCAACAAACTAGTAGAGATATTTTTATAATTTTTATAGAGTGTAAACGCTTGACCTATCGTTGAAGTCTCCGTGGTGAATATTCGAGTTTCCAGTCTAGTATAACGTTTAAAACTGTGGATTACTTGTAAAAAAGCAGAATACCGACAAACAGCTCTTCGTTGAATGAATGCTGAAGTCGATTTATTTGCAGTCTGACTTACCGGCAGTAGGCTCATGAAAACCTAATATGTACAATCCGATGAAGCTAAATCTTGACTTTTCCATTTTTTCGCACATGTGGCGGTATACCTAAATCTACCGCGTGTTTAAGTTTTTTATTCGTTTCTTTGATGTGGTCGAGATAAGGTAATTGTAAAAGTAACTGTTGCCTTTTTCGATTTTCTCCTTTTGGTATCGGTCCTTTATTGCGTATGGTATTTCTGGGCGTCATCTCCGATGGCCGTTGTCGATTTCGTCACGAAATTCCGAGGGGGTTTTGTCGTTTTCGTCGATTCGTCGCTTTCGTTTTTCCGCCAGAAAGAAGAGCCTCGTCGTCGGTCATGCGTAAAGACTCGACCAACAGACTCGGTAACGGGACGGAGGCCGAGATAATATATACTTATTTTTAATGAGGTTTTTAACACATGAGTTAAATGGATGTGCGCTCACACATATTTGAAGCTCGTACTGATATCTAATCAATGAATCGATGATGAATCCCAAGCGCGGTCCAGCGCTATCAGCGATCAGCTCACTTCGAGGACCGGTCCGGTCACTTCGCCTGCCTCTTCCTCCGTCCTACCTCTGCGAGCCCGTCGAACCCGCAACAGGTACAGTCGACGCTAAGTTCCTTGCAACGCTCGTTTATCGCACCGAATATTGCTTTTTATGAAGATTGCTTTTGCTGAATTTTATGGCATTTTATCGCTACGGCTTTAAACTTTGCTACATTCGTCGCTTTCGCGGAATTCGCGCTAACGGCCGCTCGCTAAAATTGCCACCAAGGCCTTTTGCAAGAAAAGACGTAATTATACAACTCACTTTTCACGGAAAACTGAAACTGCCTATTTACTTAATTGGCCCCAGGCGTTACAAAAAGCTTGGGGTTGCTTACATTAATATTTTTGCAGTGACAACTATTTATGTCTGTTACGCTTAATGTTGACAGTAGGTGTATTTATCGCGAACGCATCAGAATAGAGTCCCGCATGTAACACTTAGTGGTTGTCGTTAATTAATTTAATGATTCCGATAATGTAATTATTAATGTACTATTCAGCGTTGTTCAGGAGCATCATATTGCTGCAATAGTTTTATTATGTTTCTTAAATGCAAATATAATAAAAAAACGAAGGCAAATTGAAACAGTGCGAGTTGAAAAATGCGTGTATTTTGCTAATATCTTAATTTAGTTATTGGCATATTTCGCACAGCAAGCCGGTAGGATTTTGGATCCGTGTCGGCTCTCAATAAAAATTATATTCAACGGTCGCCTATCAGCACTTAAATAAACGAAACACGAGTCTTATCTCAAACGTTCGAGCGCCGAGTCGCGTTCACTTAGCAAAGATATAAATTGTGGCTCACGTATGCCGCATCGGTCTCGAAGGATCATCACCGGAATTCGGAACATCACCGCAATCGGTAGCTTGAGATAAGTGGCATCTCGTGTTCCCCCCCTTGAACACGTACGTTCATTACTGAGCCGAGACGGTCCGTATTGGGGGAAAAATTACACGGTTGCCGTCTCAAGGCTGGCATCGTTTTTACACGGTACTGAAAATACCTACCAAGCAAATGCTGGAGAAAAATTTCGGACCCGAGCCGAAGCATGCGATAGGTGGAATGTCCACAGCGTTTTTATTAATTAGATTTTTGGCATAGAAAACCTGTAAAGTTTGCATTTTAATGGGTCCGGTGTGCTCTCTGACAGACTGCTTCTAGCATCTCATTTGCACACAATCCGCGTCCGAGATTTGTGGAACTATTTATATAAATTACAGAAAATGTCCCCGAGTTTTGGAATGCCATCCTCGACGCACACGGAAAATTTAATTTTATCGTTCTTGCTACATAATTAATACACTGTTTTGCTGTGCGAAAGCAATTAAAAGGATTTTTATGTCTATGCATTCCCATGCTATTTTTATCGATCGACTGTAATAAATAATTGAAGAAATATCGTACTGTCACTTTCAGTTTAGGCAACACCAATATATCACACGCTAACGTGAGATCAATAAAATTCAAGCGGTTGTGGCAGATTATGCATACTTCCGTTGCAACTTATAAATTCGTTTGACAGTTAGATTTATTTAATGTATACTTATTTATCATGTAACCAGGATTTAAGATATGCAGATAGCTGCAATTAATAAAATATAGTGTTTTTCTCAAAGTTATTGCCTTTACAGCGTGTAAATTATTACACATTATCGTTAATTACTCAAGTTTTCAGGTATAAGCTGTAACTGTTACACTGTACCCCACTTTTATAATGTTAAGGAAATGTTAGCAGACTTGTGAACGTTTATCTAGTCAAGTCTCTCCGGGGCTTGAATATCGTGACTATTTCCAATATTTTCACGGCTTCTGTCAATATTCTTACAACGCAACGACCACTCCTGTAATATTTCATTATCAAATTTATTCGGTTTGTTATACTATTACCGGGCCAATCTGTCTTGGACATAATTAAGTTGACACATTTTTATGCCATAAATAAGGGTAATTATCATTTGATTATCGCCTCTCAACCACACCTTTATATTTCGACTTGAAAAAATTGCTTGACTTCTGGTTTCTGGTTTACTCTACATACTCGATCGCGGATAATGGCAGTGATTTGCAAATTTCAAGACGCGTATCTGTAATAGTAGCTGTCAATCAGATTACATGCTGAAATATTTTAAAATTCTGTTTTGACAGCGGAAGGAAGAGCCGATTGTACGCCACGGTGATAAAAATGCTCGTAATAGCCTACCGATGATGTAACATTGTTAGATCCTCCACGAATTTCGTGTTCTTCGATGACTATTGAAGCTTTAAAATGGTAACTCATCAATCTCGCCAGTCAATACGTCCATTTGGACACTCCTTTAATTTGTGTTTATCCACAGTCATTTTCGTCAGTATTGTCGTCAGATTGCCAAAAATCTATTACTCGTTTTTTGTCGCCTATTGAACGGCTAACCAGTAACCACAGTGTTAGAGAACTGCTCCGCGTTTGTGTTGTTATCATTTTGCGGTTTGCCTGCCAATTACCTAATAAATTGTTGGGTTATCAGAATCTGAAGCTAGGTGGGATTTTCGATGGACGTAGTTATTGGTGGTTTTGTAAACTAGTTTGTAATTTAGATAAAAATGACAGATCACCTGATAGAATGCTGACGATTATAATTCACCTAATGTAACTGTTCACATTTACAACGTGTTCTATCATATTAGCACATTAAAATTCTTTACAGTGGTTATGAAAAATTACACAACATTAACACGTAGTTGGAATATATTATATTATCTTAATTGCTTGCTGTGAATGATTTTTTTCCACTGCAATTTCTTATTTTTGTCGTCCTGTGTATGAAACAAAAATTACCGACATGTGAAGTACGTGTTATCATCTGTGGAGGTCTCGATCGGTGTCACTTGGCATACAAATCGCCGGATTTCTGTTCTTTTCTCTTTCAAGTCGAGCTATGTATGGCTAAATGGCACGTATTCTATTTCGAAGAGAGAAGTCTGAACGGACGTAAAGAGACAAGAATCGAGTCTGGTCGTGTATCGTCAATCGGTCAGTGCAGCTAGTTTACTGCGTTTGTTCCAAGCTAGTTGTTTACTTTCTGTGTGGGAGACTTGTAAATGTACACGAGCATTCTTCGCCGTGCAGAGGTTCGAAAACAATTAAAATAATATTTCCACTTAATTGGCAAATTTGGCTCGCTTCTCTTCAATAAATAATGTTTCTATTTGTTGATTTTTGGTCGCGATAGTGCACCACCATTCACTGTAATTGATTTTTTCACAGCCGCAATAATTTAGAATGACAGGCCAAACGAACCCAAGCTCGACCTTTTCGAAAGCATTTTATTTGCTTTTGACAGTATTGGCAGGTCTGATTTGAGATCAAACTGATTTCGATCTCTTGGTCGGATTATAAATGGCGTCCTGTTAAGTTTCGCAGCCGCTGGTATAGACGCATCACAACTGAATCGACCTCCGACCCAAAGAAACACTCAAACACAGTCCAAGTCCAATCCAATCTCCAACAACAAACAAGAACAATGTGCGCCAACACGCTTTAACAACTTACTATATGCATATGAGGCAGCGCGAGGATAGACAAGACAAGAAAAAATTGCGGCATGCTTGACGATTTATCACGGCACGATCAGTTATAAACTATGTGCACGATTGCGCAAAGGTCTCGACGACTCAACCGAAAAATCGCAACTTTTTTGCACATTAGTGGATAGTCAAAAAAAAATTAAAGTCATTTGAATATTAACTACTCCAGGTAAGTAGCATTCTTTTATTCATAGTTGTCACATAATTTAAGCTGGATAACATCTGGAAATTTTAATTATGGCCATTCCGTTGACTAATTTCTCCCAAATGTGTATAAACAACACAGCTAAAAGAATTATGACCGTTCGTCAAAATTAAAATACGGTGGTTTTGGAATTTATGCAAGGCGTCTCGTCCTTGTGGCGCCATCTTCAGAGTGCTGCAGTAACCATCCGAATAAGTCCGACCAAATCCGATCCTATCTTGGTTCCAATCGACGGTCCCAACCCAACTATATAGTGTTTGACTCGGCGCGAGGGCGTGTGGTGACTTCAACACCGAGCGGTCTCACCTGACCCCCACCTTGTTGCCTCCTTGCCCCTCGTTTGTCTATCGTCAGCGGCTGCATAACGAGGCGCGGATGTATGGGCGGAAGATACTGGACCACTCATTCCAGCTGAGTGCTATTATTAAAATTGTTAGTTTACCAGACTATGTTCTTCGGTTAGCCATCAGAGAGGAGTAAATCGAACTTCACTAGTGGTCATTTTTTTTAAGAAGTCGCAATTCCTTCCAGGATCTAGATCAAAAAGGAAAAGGGATTCTAAATCTTTCTCTTCTCCATGATATATAAGTATTGTAGTAACGTTTTCTTTGTACACCCCATTAAGTTTTACAAGAGATAATTGTGTTTAAAATAAGTGACCCGAAAATATTTACGACACCGATCAGTTCGTTTGAAAGACTACAGCTTGTTTGCAGTAAATCACGCAATAAGCTTGCTTAAGTGATTAGCTTGAAGGGTACTTGCCGTTTGGAATAATCATAATAAAAAATTAATAATGTACAAAGAAACATTGCTACAATATTCACAAACATCTTTCCTCTAAGCAGTAAAACGAAGCTCAGTGCGATAGGTACCAGTGCACCCTAAACATTTCATTTACTTCCAGCTTCATGCTGGTTAAAATTTGAACCTTGAGTCTTTGAATTTTTGTTACCCCTGATCCGAAATCATGTTACTTACTTACTTACTTATCTGAAGGTTTTACGTCACTATCTCCCTCTTACTCCGACACCATACATGACAAGGAAAAACAAGGCTAGACATATTGGGTAGGTATCAAAAGCTCTCGATTTTCACAACAAAAGAAACAGGCAAGTGCGTTTGCTTTGACGATGATTATGAAAATTTGCAAGGGGTACGGCTTATGACTTAGAGCAAAGCGGTTCTGAAATGAAGTAAAGAGAGAAACCACATTTAGGTTTTTATTTTACAAAACACATAGAAAAAAGAACAAGCTATCAATGTTTTGCTTACTGTCTTTCCGCAACGTTGACTGATTGTCTCGTGGTTTCAGGATTCTCTATGCAGTTCTTTTTCTTAGTTTTGCGAAACACTTATTTTCGACATTGGCTAATTGTTTTCAGTCATCACCAATTATTTGTTCCTTTACAATCGGCATTATCTGAAGCATGACAACATAGGTCATCTATGGTCCACACCACTCAAATTATTCCCAAATACTAAACAATAAACAAGAATTGATATTGACGTCAGGAGCAAAGAATATTCAATAGAATAGAATAATACACTATACTTATACATATTCTTTGTTTTAGTTTCTTTACATATTTAGTACACAAGGAGTACTTACCCATATTCCGGGCACGATCTAAAGCCATAATATTTTGTAATTTGGTAAAAAACAATGTCTCTGTTTAATACATAAGTAAAAACTTCTTGATAATGATTCGTTTCCCCTATTGATCCAACTTCACAGGAAAAGTTCCTCTGGTTGTGAAGTTTCTGTCCAAGGATGGTGTGCAGTTGTTTATCAAAAAAGTTTCATTTGAAACCGCAGTCATTTTCTTAAGCAAGACGAGTGAGACGTTGTGTGCTCTGATGGTATTTTCTCGATAAAATGCCGGTGTTACGGCATGCCTTGTATATTATTCGATACCAAATACGCAAATACAGTCTACACATTCATTACTTTTTCCTCATTCCTACAAGTGATCAAATGCCTTGCCTTCATTATCTAATTGAAACCAATTAAATAGGGGAACACACCCAGGCTTCTACACCATGTTCTAATCAAATAGCTTCACTGCTTCATCGGTCACACCATTTTTTGAGGAGTGGTTTTTGAAAAGTTGTCTTTTGGTGAACGAAAGTTTGTTCTATTAAACTGTTTGAGTTTGTCTGGAATGACGGCGCTGCCAGCGAAATTTCTATCGCGGAATTCGCTTGTCGGCAATTCGCAGAGGGTCGAGGGGTGGCAAAAAGTTCCCGACGGGCCTTGCACGTATATAAATCTGCGCGTCAATTCGGAATTCTAGAGCGCTAACTCACGCGGTGAGAAAGAGAGAAAGGAGGCGACTCGCGAGTTTTTAGCGGTTCGACATTTTTTCGAGGTCCAATTATTTTTCGACACAAACTTCGTCTGGAAGCCGTTTGTTTTTGATCGCCAAAAAACTGGCCTTCGCACTTGTTTTTGGACGAGCAATGGCCGCTCGGGATTTATGTAAGTGTTGGCCGATATGAGATCGCCGCCAGATTGGGGACTTGTATACACGACCGTCGAATTCATTAAATATTGTGTATGTTTTATCGGCCCACGGTTATTTATAGACTGCTAGGTCCGAGAATCAGCGCCTGGCTATCGAATTCCACTGATTAAGAAGGACCAATGGCCATTGTTCTTCCCAGCCCTTACTTGGTCCAAGAGATTTTAATGAAATACCGTAATCAGAAAGTCGACATGCCATCCATTCGGAAAGCTTCCATCTTCCGTATGGACGACATAAATTTATGTTAATCTCAGAACCTGAAACAGAGCATTACTTCACTTGTGATTGACATTTAAATTTATAAATTACAAAACCAAATTACTTACATGACTTTGTTTAGTTGTCAGACGAGTACCAAGTCTCGGGCCAAGAAATACGACCAACATTTTGAATTGTATTTTACATCCGAAATCCTCCGTGTGCATTCCCAAAAGCTTGATTCGGAAAGTCATAAAAAATTGAATTAATTGGGCGTATAGTTTGTTCGAAAAACTGTTTATCAGTGCTTAACGCATTCTGACATAATCTTCCAGTAGAAGAAGGTATGACGTCCTTAAATGTCTACCATACAATTAAAACATCAAATCTTCTTAATTTAACGTCATCCGACAGTCAGACAGCTATTTCTAAATTAACATATTCATATTTATATGTGTTTCAAGTTTTGAATACCAAAGCAGACTTCAAATTATTATTTAAGCCTGTTTATGTGTAAAACTGGCCCAGTGTCGTTGACCACACGTTCCATTTTATTTATTTTCTTTTTCACAGGACGAAAATATTCATTTACCGGATCAATTAACCAAGTGTCAATTTATTAGCGAAAAGAATTTTTATTAATTATATAAAAGTTAACTAATTAAAGTGAATGCGATAGACGGCAACCATAAAAATAATAAGGTTATTTATTACACCGTGGAGTGTTTGGGTGGTTTTCATTTGCTTCTTTTCTTAATTAAGTAATAATGATATCTGGTTCCGAGGACCACTTGAGCATTATTTCATTCGTATTTTCTAAAAGAAATAGCGATTCCAAACAAATTTACATAATACTAATATAATTTTGTCGCTATTGCCAATTTTATTGCTGAATCCATGTCATGTAACGTTGACATTAGAAAAACGAACCCATTTACATATTATTATAATGGCAAATGAGCGACTTTGGAATTATAGGCTCAAAGTTTCCATATTAGAACACTTTTATCACGCAATTAATTTTTATTTCCACTCCGATTGGCATTGTCTTGCGGTTATCGCTTTCAGTCAATTAATTTATAGTAAATCTAGAACTTTTTTCTACCAGTTTAGTGGATTTTTTAAAATTAATGTATGTGTTGCAACATTAATTTGATTATGTGAAGAATGTAAAAAACTTGATGTGCTTAAACTGCTGTTTTTACTAATGATGTAGTTTTGTTAAAGCAACGGCATAACTTTAGATCAGATTTACATTTTAATGTTTCAAAAGGCCACAGACTTCTTCTCACACTTTGCCTTTATTTATTTCTCGGTTTTATGCGACATAATGTTTATATTCTTGTCTTTCAAATAATTAATGGTTTTGGTTTTTTTAAGTTATTATTATCATTTATCCCAATAGGTACAGTATTTTCTCATGTCAATACATTTTTTGACGTTTTGACAAATGGGTAAAATCGCTGGAAGGATAATTTTAACGACCCAACAAAATTTTTTGTGACTGCTTTAAATGTTCACATTATCAGTAATGGAGAGTTTATTGTTGTCGTAATGAAATTTCATTGCGGATAAATAAAACTGATAACCATGTAGCAATAAACCACACAAATGGTATCAGTGCTGTGTTAATTTAGGAGGCGAAATAATTTATTTCTCCATTATTATGTCGTAAATGAATATTTGCGATAATACGCTTGACAACTTGTGACCAAATGGGTTAGACTGGTTTAAAATGCTATGGAGATGTATAAAATGTACCACGCGTGGTACATGACATGTAGACGAAGTGGAGCGACAGCGGACAGCAAATGATAGCATCGCTCGTCATTACAATAACAAATAAGAACACAGAGCACCGTGTTCTTACTGAATGCAAGGGCATAAATAGTCAATAGTGGCGATGCCTCTCTTCCAGTAGTATCGCTCAAATTTGTAATAAGCTACCAGTTTTCATCTCCAAATGATTTAATTAACCGGAAACGCTCCAAGATGATTGATGGTTTATTTTAATAATTAACCTCTAACCCGCTATCAAATTACTGTAATAACACTTCAACCGACAATAGCTAACAATGTTATGATTTGCAAAGTAATTTGCTTGCGCTATTACCTTGTCCTTTATTTGTCGGTGCATTTCAGATTTTATAGTTTAGTTAAACACTAACTTATTTCAGGTTTTCGTGGGATGTGGGTTTTATAAACGTACATAATACGTACTTAGAGATAAGAGGGGCATGGCATATAAAGTTCGTTGATTCTTCAAGAACTGCTCCAAAACTGCGGTAGGCATTTTCTTTCAGAGCTCTAAGCCATGCAAGGATTTAATTTATAATGAGTATAATGGTGCAAAGACTATTTATTTTATGTTTAGCAACCTGGGGCTCCCATAAAAACGATCCAACTCGATTGGTCTTTAATATGTTTATTGTGTCTCTTGTCACCATTGGTATTACCATAATGACATTACCATAATAATACCGCATTGAGCAAAACAACGCATTCAAGCTTGTATTGAGGTGGCTATTTTCCTATACCTAGCTCACGCCTTCAATAACTTAATAAGCTTTTCAACTGCATGCATACTCTACCAGTATTTTTCACTATTTTATTCACAAAAATCTCTTGGCAAAAATCGAGTATTAATTTTTTATGTTAGTTAGCGGGGCATGGGAAATATGGACGATGGATGTTTGTTGGCCTGAAATGACGAGCTTTGAGCATATGATGCAATCACTTTCATGGTGATTCGATAATAATAGTAATGAATATTTGAAAGGATTTTGAAGCATAGTGCCGCTCTCCTCAATCTTATCGACGGATCTCGAGCGGGCATGAAAGGGGTCTGCGGCTGTCGGTCGACAGTGACAGCAAATACCAAAAATATCTTAGCGATCAATGACAATCTCTCAGAGATCTTATCCTGTTAAAAACAACCGGCCTCCGATCTTAAAAAACTCACTGATGGTTAGGACCAAAATCGATTGATAATAAATCACATAGTAAAGTGTCTCGAGGAAGGGTGATAATTGGCTTTGCCAACCGCCTCGGAAATTAACAATTTTGTCTAATGAAACTATGTAAAATATGGTGTCTAATAAAATTTGATGCGCGTAAGAAGGCTTTCAAAGAAGTTGTCTCTGTTAACGACAATTTTATACCCTATACTATAACAATTAACGTCCATAATTGTATACTTCCACCGTTTTTATGCCACAATAAATTAGGAAGAATGTGAAATTCCACCGTAAATGTACGTGAAAATGTCGAGGACACCATGCCCGAACATTCGAAGTATTCGAATTAATTAAAAGATGGATCTTGATCCACGATTGCAGATGCCCTCCACTAACAAGGGAAGGGAGAAATTATACCAAATCATCAAGAAGACGATAACGATCGGACTAGACTCTTTTCCGATTTCTCATAAAATTAACATTGTCTGGTTGTGTGGTCTTGTGGAGAACATAGAGTTATGTAAATTATTCCGACCGTGGCCAATGGACTCGTTTATCAAAATTAAGACACGTCGTTCTTTTACACACTCTCCGAATGTTTCCGGGGTATCATGAATTCGAGGAGGAATCATAAATATGTGGCGTTTTAATGGGCAAAAGATTTTTTCAAACGTTAATTTTTCCTTTAAGAAATGGGCGTGTGTGATTATGTATTTGCAGAACGAATTCATATGCAGATCGCCTTAAGTGCAAATTGATATGCAAACCAGCTGGTAGCACAATGCACTATAATTGAAGGCATGTTAAAAAATGCTGAGATATAGTTTTAGACTACGGTTTAAAAACCAAATTGTGAGTTTCCTTATGGCGCTGTTTAACATATGAATTGTCGGAGCCATCGGTTTGTGACGTCTCTGGAAAAGTTAATCGAAGTTATGTTTGCTTAGGCGGGTAAGATTATATTGTAACCTTTTGTTAAAGGTTCGCAGCATATCAGAATCATGTCGTGTGTAATAACCAACTTTATTTATAACTAACAGGTTTCGTCCTCCGGCCCTCCCTGCTAACATTACGTATTGTAACCTTTATTGTATGGCAGGAATAATTGACGCGACATTTATGGCTCCGCATTAAAAGATGAAAAACGTCTGAAAAACGAGAAGTGTTACTCAACCATATAAAAACGTCAAGTGGACCCCGGTCTCTTAGATCAGGACGTTCGCATTATCTTCGACATAATTAATAAATTATCCTTGATCACACCACGACATCAGCTATGAAAATGAGGAAGATTAAGATTTTGTGACGCGGATTAAGGTGTGTGCGTTATTCGTTAAGCTTTTCGCCACACACGCAGTGTCTTCACGCCGATCTTATCGGACAGTAGCCGTGTCACTTGATCTTCCATAGCTCAGTTACTTTCAAAAGAATAAAGAATGGATGCAACATTGGCGGAAGACAATTCCTGATTTAAGACTTTCGCAGCCTTCGGGAATTTCTATCGGCTTGGAAGTAATTATAGTAGTCCCTAGTACCACCAAAACTGGTCGTTAGACTTCGGCGTAATTGTTTTTAAGACTGTCTCCATAAACAGTTGGACGTGTCTTGTTATTATCTCGCTACAGGAGCGTAACTTACCAAAACCACTTCTTTCACCGTGCGATCGTAAATAGTTTTCAGGCGGCGTTACAACGGTAATTCCGCTGAAAACGAGACGCTGATGCCATTATTAAGATGTAATGTTCGTGCAATTTGAAAAATTGGCCAAATTTAATGAGCATTCAAATTGGGAGTTGCCCGTGTCACTCTTGAGAGAATAAAAAAAAACAAATTAAGGCCAACAGGGGTATCATTTCGTCCTCAATCTACTTTTAAATTGACGTATATGGTCATACAGGCTGTTCCACATTAAAAGTATTGTACTATTAATGATAGTCATCTGAAAATTTGTGTACAACCATAATTTTTTAAATCCTGCTCAATGTAAATGTTTTCAGGATGGCCGCATTTCCGGTTATACAGGAAGTCGCTATCTTATTTTGAGTGGAAAGCTATATTTTTTGATGCATTTTTGAATAACTAGAGTTATTTTAACGTAGTTTTCATAAGTTTTTTCTATACCTAAATTTTGGCATTCACGAAATATTTATGGTTTTTACATTTTTTTTTTGTATTTGCACCTTCTAGTTCAAAATCGATACCTCTCTCATTTATTTAAATATCGAAACATTTTTCAGCTCTTCTGAAAGAGAAAGCCTAGATCTTTCTTTTGGTGTTTTCAAATTTCTAAAAAAGAATAAAAAACTCCAAATTTTTAAGGTTAAGTTTGCAGAACTTTAAGCACCCGTAACTCATTTTTTCCAAATGAAATGTTATAAATTTTATTTCACTAAATAGCAGAGAATTTATTTCTGCATCGATCTGTATTAACATTCCTTATACTTCTGTTTAATAGTTTTCAAGTTACAATAACTTTTTGTTGGGACTGAGAAATTCATTTTAGCCATGGAAACGAATGAAAAAATGTGAGAAATTAAAGTTTTTTAAACCAACATTCAATAAATTTATTTTATTTTTAGGGGATGGAGAACACAATTTTGAACATAGTTTGTCATGTGTTTAATCAGAAATGTTTTTATGGCAAACTATGCAAAAAGCTGTGGTTAGTAAGAAATTTTCTACAATGTCAAAAAACCAACATAACTTGAAAATTATCACAGATGGGTGTAGGAAAACCTAATACAGATTAAAAAATAAAATAATATATATTCATATAACATATAATAAAAATACAGAAAACAATTCTCCTTCATCTAGTAGAATAAAAATTGGGTCATCCCTTTTGAAAAAATTAAGTTATAGGTACATGAAATTATCCAAACTTAACCTTAAAATTTTTGGGTTTATTAACTTCATTTTAAGTTTTGAACACACTGAAGAACAGATATAGGCTTTCTTTGTTAATTCTCCAAATATGACTTTGAAATCTCTACTACTAAAAACGTGTTACCGATTTTTTTAGTGACGGATGCAAATCCAAAAATTTTCAAAAAATTCTAAATATCTCAAAAACGATTAACTTAGGTATAAGGATAAGCTGATAAAAAATCCCTAAATTAACTCAACTAATCCAAAAACGTAGTCAAAAACATAGCTATCCATTTAAAATAAGAAAGTTAATAGCGACTTCCGGTAGAACCGGAAGTGCTGCCATCTTGAAAATTTTTTCATTGAGCAAAACTCAACGGATTATGACTGAGTACCAACTTTCAGAGAAATATCTGTATTAGAACTTTCAATATTTCTAATGTGGGGTTTAAACGGCACAGCCTGTATATGGTTTACTATATTTTAAGTGTCATTCGCTGCGATATTCCTAAGCACAAACAATAAACAGTATTGATTGTAAGGTCTCAAAGAAGTGGCAGACATGCCATTTATATTTATAGTGCACGAAGCAGTAGTCTTCATTTTTTCAAGTGGTCGTAAGAAAAAAAATTGGGATCATGTCTTAACGTATACCGTCTTTTTCACGTTTAGAATAAAATGTTGATTGTTTTACGGATCATTACCCAGTATAAGTAATTATCCATGGCACGGTTCGTTATTAACATTTTCCAATATGTCCTGCAGTAAAGCAGTGACAAGTTGTTAATGGTTTTCAGATGTAGAGGTGCGCAGTGTCTGGCTAATTGGCGTTTGAAGCGGGATAAATCGCACCCGCCCTCACCACTATTCTAAGGCTCGGTCAGCCTAAGGCAAACATCGTAACAAGAAAAATTCGTAACAGTCGCATTATTGTTTATTGTGGCGTGAATAAGAGAGCTGCTTAATTTATTTCGCTGGCGTTAATTGAAGTGGCGCGAAGCAATCACCCATCGCGATATGCAAATGCGGACCTACGGTAAGACACGGCGACTTTTGCCATCCGGTAATTAGCCAAAGATGTTTGTTTCTGAGCTCTTAACTGATCTACAAGTCACCGCAACACTCAGTCAATGAGCGGGAGTTCGCCGGAGGCGCGTTTAGGGTGGATAATGAAATATCGGCGCTCGGATCAGGAGATTGATCGTGATGTTATAAACGACTTCATTAAATATTACAGATTTTATATGCAGTTTGTTTGCTGAATTGCCCCATTAATCACGTGAAAAGGAGCATTCCAATATAATATACATGTTTTCTTGAACACTACACCCGTGTGATGTTTACGGCAGTGTGCAAGGCGTTGCCTATTCCTAATTGCTAAATGTTATGACCGGTGAACGAAAGAATAATAAACTATGGTTCCACGGTCGCACTCGTCTAGAAGACTTTGCGTTATTTTTGCTAAACTTCGTAGCAACATGGGTGTTCTCTATCGTTCAATTTTCGAGTGTGTTGGTGGGCATTGTGTATAAAAACCACCACTTAATATTGTACTCACGTCGCACCTTTCTATTCAAACCGGCACCTTTTAGAGCTCTTAAAAAGCTCCTTAAGGGACAGTGTATAATTACACGGGCCAAGTGCACGTGTGATCATCATCTTTCGTGGAGAATATTGTGTTTTCTATTCATCACGATGATGTTTACGACTGAAATTTTGTGACGCCCCCTTTAATTCACTAAACGTGTGCTGGCCGCTCAAGCCACTTAGTAACCTGATGGCTTTATCTTAAGTCATGGCTTGCTTGCCTCAATTTATTCATTAAATTGAAGCCTGTCTATCGGGGGACTGTTTTAGTTGTGTTTGCAAAGAATTTGTAATTTTCGCTTGATTAACGACAGGGTCTGTGTCGTTGCGACACGCGTTTCATTATCGATGTCGACTTTGTCATTTGTTCCCCTGATTAATTCCACGCTAGGGTCTTGACGCCCGTTTGAAATTGATCGAGCGACTCTCCAACTGGTGGGTGTTTCAGTTTTTTCTTATTTGTAGAGTCAATTTGAGGATTTATGAAATTGGCCAAGGGTCTGGTGTGCGAATGGACGTGACTGTCGCAGCGGGAGGTCGCACGAATTGCTGACTCCAATCACAGGTGTCAGCTTCCTGACGGTCTCGAGCGTTGAGTTTTCGATTTTGTAAGACGCAAAATTGAGGTCGTTAACAGCAAACTCCGATGAGCGGTGTCATTTTGGGGATTTCAGTGCTGCTACTGGCGATTTCAACGATAGAGTAGGAAGGCAACCGGCGACTTCAACGGCGCGTCAGACGACGAACCCAAAATATGCTTACACACTTTCTTGTTTATACTTTACAGTACAATAATTAAAAGTCGTGCAGTGAGGTGTAGGTAGAATTCTTTGCGGTTTTTGAGAAAAAACTGCAATGAGTGGTGTAAATTAGGGAAAGTGACCGGCGACTTCAACGTCGGGACAGGAAACGAACCCAAACTATACTTTCTCATTTTTTGTTAATTTTGTGGAAAAAATAATTGAAATTTGTGAACTAAGGTGTGGAAAGTGGTGAATTGTTTGCACGTGAGGTTTTTTCGGTTTGTTGTGCTTGCTCTCACAGCCTTTAATGCGGCAAACGGTGAAAACGTGTGAGAAATTCACGGAAAGCCAGTCGGTGTCTTGGAAGCAGCATGTGCAGTGTAATTACGCTAGACACAGCGTCCCGTTCACGGGTCAGATGTCTTTTCTGGAGATAGATTTATTCCTGGTCTCTCGAGGTCCCATTGTTTGCAAATCGAGCTCGCTTGTTATCCGCCATTGTTTAGCGGTTTTCTTCCTTGGTCCGTGGTGCGACTCGTTAAAAATATCCGTGGCTTAACGGTTTATAATCGTTATTAACCGGAATTTATCTTATTGGCAGCGCGCCAGTTAAGCGTATGCGTATACGTTTGTGTTCGAGATGAGTATATAGATGTTGGGGATTTAATGAGCTTCGGGTACTTAATAAGTACATACTGCCGTGTTCTCGGACGGCTGTAAATGTGCAGCCGAGAAGTATACCACGAGATTAACCATAAATTAACGGCGAAATACCCAAGGTTTAATTAATCGCACGGCCCCCGGTCGTGTTCGATGTGTGTGAAAAATTTCTCTCTTATTCCTACACACGACGACAGTGCAGATTCGTGTGGAACGTACGCCCATGGTTCTTTCGGTTTCCTGTCATCCTTTGTTGCGGTGCTCATTTGCCGAAACTTTAATTGTATTCGAATAAATAATAAGGCTTGATCGACAATTCAATACATGATGGACCTGTTCCGCTGGAGGTATCGGTATGTAGTCGGAATTGTCCTCTTTTTTACTCAGCGCCACCAAATTTCCAGACGAGCTTTACACCGCCCAATATTTTACTCGCAGTCAATTAAAATTATACCAACGATGTCGTCGACGTTTTTCTACGCATTTCTTCAGGGGCATTCTTTTCCGTTAATTATACCACTACGAGAGCTCTTTCTGTCTTAATAATAATTGGCGTAATAACTAGCGCTGCAATGTTGTCGCAAAGAACGTCTGGCGTGGCTCATCATCGCCGATTCCGCCAACATTTGCAATATCAACAATTAATGCGTTCATGAATAAGCAACCAACAAATTCCTAAGGCCAATTATTGCAGCCAATGCAAGCGCATTTATTATGATATTTATGCAATCACCTCCAGAGGTTAATGCGATTGCTTAATGCCGAAGAGTACAAGAGTTGAATGATTAGACGGTCGCTCATTGTGTCCGTCGTAATCCGCACAGACCATAAGCTTATTATTTCTCTCTTATAGCAGTACTTAGCTGTAGAGAATCGATAATGCATTTATCGTTGAGACCGATGCGGGCATAATACTACATACTTTGTTAATTGTTGGTAACACATCAAATTACAGCAACTAAATATATGTTGGTTCAGCATACCGAATAATTTATGTTTGAATTGTAATTTGTCCTTTCGAAAGATGGAGTGTAGTAACCACAGGTTTAACTACATCGACCGATGGGGCGCGTGATCGCGACTACACCAAGCTGCTAGCAGATCGCGGACCACCGCAGCTTTATGGTCGTTTTACAGCGACCGTGTGAGCTTTAGGCAGTAATTAAACACCAATATAAAACACGTTATTTGCACTTTGTATTGCATAGTTAAGAGGATTAACAACCACGTCTGTGCTTAACAAATTAATTAGCATCACTTGTGCAGACATTGTTTTGCCAAAAGGGAAACAATACCTAATTATATTTAGAATATACTGAAGATGACGGGGAGGCTAAAACTAATCCTGAATTGTTAACAGCTTTATTGATAGCTAGTTCCCGGTTATCTTCAACGAGCAGGAAGTATCAGTTCCCGCACAGCAGTGTTTTTTATAATGAACAATGGTTAGGCATTCGCTGCGCTCGTGTCGTAAACAAAGTGGTCATGTGGGAAATTGTATTTCTAAACACGTTAGGCAAATAACTATTAAAAACTAAGGATAATTTTAGCCCAGCTATCCCTACTGCAGACGCTGAAAGATCATAAGGTTTATCTAAAATTGAATTGTGAATATAATTTGCGCAGAAATATGTCCGAGGTAATTTTTCAACCGTGCAGTAAAATTGCGTGTAGGGCTGCACGCATGAGAGTCTCCACTTTTAATTAACAGTCTTGCACCCACTTAAGCCCATAGTTTATAACTTGCATTTTTCTCATAGGAGCTTCGAGTTCGATGTTTATGTAAACGTGGGCGAATGAGTTACCTATAATTTTTGTCGCCGAGCAGATTCCTGCGTAAAAATGCCTCTTCATAAATAGCCGGGCTTATTACCCATCATGCAGGAATATGATTTTTGTTGGAATGTTTTTTCCGCCTGCGAACAAGCTTATAAATATTCAGAATGATCAACTTATAAGTCAGTGGTCAACCCGACAACTGTTCGAAATCGATTACCAATTCTTGGCGGAATGCTCTGCACGTTTCAGAAGGGATCAGTTGAGCAATGTAAGAAGATGGTGTGAATTGTCGACGTGGGGTAAAAAGAGGAGCTTCGTATGTGCAATGATATCTTTCGCATGGAATATGAAATATGAAGTGTAGTGAATCACGCCGATGTAGTGGGCTCATAAATAAGTTTATATTGCCAATTGTTTGCGCCGACTTGCCCTGCCCTGCGCCTCGAGCCGATGGAAATAGGCTCAAGCCATTTGTCTCACCGCCTTTATTACGACTATTTCCATTCTTTTTCTAATTTGTTAGCTTTATCGCTGTAATTGTATCTTGTAATTACTTCGCCTCTTGGTGGCTTTAATGGCTTATTTCCAATACCAGACGGGATTTTTTCCATTACAGATGGACATAAAATAGGTGTAAAAGATTCACTGAGATTGAATACAGCTTGCCGTCTAGTTCGATAGCTTTTTTCCTCGCATCATTAAAAAATTCTTCAGTGGGAAGAGTGCCGATTTTTTGCTCGTAAATCACGGCGAAATACGCCCCTACCTTCTGAAAACTCCGCGGTTACCTTGTATATAAATGTAGCGTCTTGTTTATAGCCTGGTTGCATGACCGTCGAACAATTTGACCGTTTTACTGAAATTATTATCCCGTCGAGACAGATAAAACTCCAACTTTGAAACAGAATACTTTTTCTTTAAAGCTGTTGATTGCATTTAACAGTTAATTAAAATGGCTTGGAGCCGAGAGGATCGTGAAATATTAATGGGAGGGATTATTTAGTGGTCACGCGAGCGTCTGCTCCACCACGCTCTCTTCAGCTCGTTGTCGCGTTGAGACGCCCCTGGTTATGCATTCGGTGCAGACAGACAATTTTTTACACAGCCAAAGTGATTGCAAGGTAAAATACTCATTAAATAATTGAACCTTCATAACGGACGTCCTGTGGTTGGTTCCATTTTTCTCCGTCTCACTAACCTATTTTCCTTTATTATTCCCAGACTATTGAGCAAATGTCAAGGCTCCGTGTTCAAAAGCAAGAGTTGTCAACAATCAATTCAATTAATTTTTCTTTCAGTTCACACCACTGTCCATTTATCCAATACCAAAAAGCTCTTTAAGAAATGCGAATTTGAAACCCGTCTTAATTTTTAGTGGAGAAATATTGAGAAAATCAAACTCAAGTAGACAGGTTTCAAATTTGAAATTTGCATAAAATCGAAAACACTTTTGATTTTTTTCTTTTTCTTTTTTCCAAATGGGGTTAAATCAGTTTCACTTTTGCCTAAAGGGGAAAAATGTTATACGCTACAAATTTAGTCATTGGGCCTCAGTTCCATCGAGAGAGTTGAGTATTGAAACTGATCCAGGAACAGGGATAGTAAGGATTCATTAGTCATTTTTATCTGGACCGTATCACACGACTCACACGTCACACGTAGCTTCAACAATGTGTTGTTAAGATGCCATCTACGATTCAGTAAAAAATGCCGGACAATTTGAATTTAACGAAGATTAATCGAAGCGAATCGTACAGTCGGCACTATAAATTAATAACGTGTACCATTTGGTAGCACTGATTAATGCAGCGGACACCTAGCCGGTAATTATTGTCGTCATTGTAACACTATTGATTGATGCTTGGGCTACTGTGGCTTTTTGTCTGACTAAAAACGTTTTTCCAATTGTTGTGTTCAAAATTGATTTGTTATGTTTTGTTTCCGGCAAACAAACGACTTTCACTAGACTAGTATGTGTTTTAATAAGAGGCTTATTGCGAAAGACTTGGTTTTGTTATTTAAATACCAAGAAAAACTTTGCGGTAAGATTTATGGATGTCCGCTAGCTGATTATGAAAGAATGTCACTTAAAGTCAAATTAAGTGGCTATTTTATGCTTTTATTAGCGGCCTTGTTTCAATAAATTATACATACAAATCTGTTTCACCTTTACTTTATTTGTTCTTTACTATAAACCCTCTCTTTTAATTTGACAAATCAAATTAAATTCATTTAGAATTTCGATGGGTCGTAAACAAGAAAATCACAAGCATTTTTCCTAACGTGCATTACTCTCTAGTGTCCAGGTGTGGCGACTCTGGTATGTAAAACGCCCACACCATAATGCATAGTTAAAATCCAGCCTGTTTCATTATTGCCATAGCAGGTCGTAGTATCGTTATATTGTTTCAACGATTCAAGAAATTGTAAAGTAAATACAAGTTTACAAAATCGTTGAGTTGCCTTATTACTTTGATGGCAGCATCACTTGTTTGTTCCATGTCTGATTGTGCTTTGATTAGGTAAATGTTTTCTGGTTGAGCTGGCATTGCCAATTAATTTCTTTCCGAACGCTTTGTATTTTTCCGAAGCAACCCCGCACGTAGAAGCAGTCCGTAGATCAAATCGTGTCCGCAAGGTAACAATTCTTTCACTACCTGACTGTTCGACTGCTGCGAGGTCAACTTTTCTAATTAACACTAACGGTATGGCGTGATTGATTTGTATACTCGGCGGGCGTCGTCAACTAGAGGCATTTTCTCCAACCCTAGGTTTGAGGAGGCATGCGGGCATACATTCGTTAACGAGTATCTTCGCGGGGTGACGTCGGCACGGGCCCGACCAAAGGAAATATATTAGTTTTCCTATAATAAATACCGCCATACGTTATCTCTACGTCACCCAACACTTATAATATGCAAATTATGAGAATGCTAATGACGATTTTTCTTACAGTTGTTGCATGCATGTAAGCCCTATATTACAATGTAACGGGCTGTCTAATAAATTCTGCATATATTAGCCATATTGCGTTAAGCTTTGCGTGATAGAGATCGTTTTTATTGCACGAACGCGAAAACTCGGTGTTGAAATGTTTATACTGAGCGGCAGACGCGACTTTTGCCATTTTTCCCAAATTCCAACGAAGGTCGGAGGTCGCCACCAGACGTGCACCTTCGCTTTCAACTCTCTACTCGACTTGCATCCAATCTAAATTCAATCACACTCGTAAATATCAATAACATTTAAACAAAGTACGATTACAAAGATAACTAACAATATGTATGCAAATTACTGGTATTTACAACTATTTTATGTAGCCGTGTGATAGGTTACACTCGGGCACTTGTGTTGGTATGTTTATAAAATAGGTGCGATGTCAGGATTCGTGTTGGTGTACATGTCATGAACGTAAAACGTACGTTGCCCTACATGATGTTATCTCCAGGTTGGTCCCTACGATGTCACGGCGTCTTTCACCAAAAATACTAAGCCACACAGTTTTCTTATTTCATCCTGACGTCAATCGTGGGTGTTGACTTTTCTAGTCACCATTTTTGAACATATCACTAGTTTACATTTTTTTTACCAAAAGATGAAACCAATGTGTATCGGTGGAATAATTAACCCTAAGTCTGATACTGAAGTCGAAAAAAAATAGGATGTCAAGTTTTTTAAATATTTATTATCAAGTATCAGTGTTTGAGAATTTTTGCAACAGACTCTTTCTTCTGTTATGCTGTCAGGGTCAGTTTATCTTAATGTAGACTAGTAATAACCGAATAACATATTTTTATTCCGAAAACCTTAATATCTCTCTTCAAAAGACTCATAAGATTTTATAAATTAAAAGTGGCACAGAGTTTTTTTTGTACTGATTAGTGTTAGTTTCTCTTATTGCAACCAGCAGGAATCGGTTAACATATTTTTATCCTAAAAACTTTAAATCTTGATGAAAACGTTTACTATTTGGTCGCTTAAGATTCCCAGGTTTTATTAGGATATTTTTACCACAAACAAAACAAAAGTTGTTTGGGCGTAATCTACATTCATTTGACGATATTTTAAGTCTGTGGTTAGCCGTCCGCACATTTGTGTGGACTTATATTATTCTGGCTATTCGTCGTATGTTCACTTCAAGCACTCAAGCTTTTTTTAAGTTCAGAAATTGTCTACCATATCATGGACCTACAAATTTATATCGTGAGACTCGACTAATGGTGGACTAGTATTTAATTGTTTTAAGATGAGTTTTTAAAGTGGAGATAAGTTCCTATTATATGACAAACTCACAAAACGTATTGAAAGTTTTGAACAAAAAAACACAATCAATTTGTATAAAGGGACTGTAAAAATCTCCCAGAAGACGAGATTACCTCAAAAATTGGTATACTACCGAATATGTATTAATAACTTTAATACAAAGAATTATTTTTCACAATTTTTACGTTTACATGTAAGCAATACATTACTCACACATCAGTGAGTTGGTGCGCCTTTTTTTGAGCACCTGGTATAGGTAATTAGGTATACAACGTCTCTCAGATCTCATATGCATATAGTTTAGACAATTCTGAAGTTAAAATTTCTTTACAAACAATTTCTAACTCTGCGTTTGGGAGATAGTTACCATTTTAAAGTAGCCAACACAAAAAGCTTATTTGCGGAAAAGTGAGAAAACAAAACACGTTACCATACCAAAAGAGAGTGACAATACATAGAAAGTTAATTGACCTAACTTTTCTAAAATATTTTGTCAGGCAATTTTCAGGAGATCCGTAAAATTTAAATGGAAATTGATATTGACAACACATTTGAGAAAAATCTGGAAAATAATTTTCTTATTTATTCTCACTCTTGTGTGATATTCGAAAAAGAAATTTTTGATGTTTTGTTCGAATTTTCTGTTGAATTTATCGTACTTAGAATGTCCTTTTTGTTTAACCTTGGTGGTTTTGTTCCACAGACATCAAATTAAAATGAAACTTTTACTTAAAAAAAACATCATATTTACAGCATTACTGGTATATGTTAAGTAGAAAATTACCAGTACAATTTTAATTTAATTAGTAAGTTCGGTGCGTTCAAAAAGTCTTTAGATCAACTCTTGCTGTGGAATTTAGATTGACAGATTTTTATTGTTTTTGATAGATTATCGTTTTATTCTGTTGAAGTGTCAAATGCGCTACTTGCGATTTTCTCCAATGCCAGTATTTTCGTATGTAGTAATCGTAAGAAATTAACATATGTTTAAAAATTCACAGCAAGAGTTTATTCAAAGACTTTTTGAACGCACGGTATATGGACTATATGAACGGACAGATATTTTGTTGGTTGTTTATCCACAATATGTAATGTCCCCAACTATGCGGACGGCTAACATAAATTTATTTTAAATCAAATAAAAGGTTTAACAATTAGTTTATCACAGAAACAACAAATGCCAAACTAGACTCAAAAAACTAATTTTCAAAACTTTTCGTGAATATATTAAAAAACCTAGACGTGATAGACAAATATAACATATACATATTTTAGTTATCACTTTATCAGCGAGTAAACAGAAAACGAAATCCGTATAAATTATCTCCTGGTAACTAGTGATAATTATTGCTCAAAAACTGGCTCACCAACTGGTACGTTGTTGAGAAGTATGTGTAGATTACGGGAAAAATCTTGAAAAAATTCCTGAAGTCGTATTTTAAAAAATCTGTAGGTATAAACTTATTTTGTTAACTTTTTCAGTTTTTATTATTCTTTAATATTTTTATGTTTCACACCAAGTAATCGTTCTCTAACAAAATGATGAACAATTATTTTTAAATTTACTATCAGACTTTAGAAGTTTTTTAAATTAAAAAAAAATAAAATTTATCAAAAAAATCACAATTTGTAGATGTGCCAACACTGGGCATTATTTCCTAGGAAACCATTTAAAAAATTATTTATTTCTATTCGGAAATAAAATTAACTAGACGCCCTCTGGTGATGACTTTTGAACTATGTCGAAAACAGTAAAGAAATTTTCGTAGTGCCACATTTAACTGACATTTAATGAATTGTTCAACAATTTTGCGTGTATAGTGTTAATTACTTACAATTAAAAGAATTACTTTAAAAGTACGTGGTGGTAAATACTAACGTTGACTTTGGTTCTGTAGTTTTTCGTGGTATAAAGTGTTTATTGTTGGAACTTGAAAGTGGATAAAAAGTGAAAAATATTTAAATTTTGATTACAAAGTGTTATCAAACAGTTGTCTAATTAAAGATTATAAGTAATGGATCACAGCGAACACAAAGTTTGGCTCAAGAAACCAATAAATTAGTGAAGTGTTATGAATTTTAGGTTAGAATTTTCCACTGAAAAAATCATGAAATGCTGCGGTAAATCTACAAAACTACAATAAAGATTAACAACTGCTGATACATTTAAACGTAAATTATGCCAAAAGGTAGGCTTTTCAATGTCTTTGTAATAATTTTCCAATAAAGAAAGTGAACCAAACAGTCATTCGTTATTCGTGTTTTCCTCGTCATCTCTCATTTGTCAACATAAGTTTCTTGCATCAAAGATGCAATAATCATTCCGCATAGACAATGTAATAATTGTGAAGCCCCAAATTCGTACAACGCTCAAAATATCCGAATAAACATTTTCCCGCCATTTATGGTTACTGTTTTCGACCTAGCTCAGTGGCGCCCCCAACGGTAATTTTACTTCCGAATTGTTGATCAAATTCTATTGAGATCACGACTGTTAGACAATGTTGCCACAATTCATTTATTGAAAATTCGTTATTTATTGATAATTTTAAGACTAAGAATTTTTTTACTATTTTTACCTTTATATGTAAGCAATTCTCTACCACACTCCATTGAGTTGGTGCGCCGGTTTTTGAGCACCCGGTAGGTCGCAAAAAAAGACTGAAACAATTGTAATAATACGGAATGGAGTGCAAATATTAGAAGGGATGGTAGTAGAGGTTAAAGGAAATTGAGTTATCAAAATTCAAAACTCGAGTTAGTGGAGTGAGGACAGTTGCAGTTTGTTGCGAAAGCGAGCGACTAAATAACTTAGCTCGAATGTAATTTGCCGTTGTCAGATGAGACAGATGCGTTGAAACGGTCAATTTTGCATTGAAGATTCCTTTTGGAGAGTATCCGTTTGCAATGCGTGAACGTGTAGATCCAGTTTTTGTGTCGCCTTGGCCGTTATCGAGCGTCAAGTTTTTGTTTTCTACGATCCAGACCGATTCCCTCTGTCTAGATGCAGCACAGCACACATCTAGCAACATAAACAATGCGATGATAGCAGCCATCTGTACCGCTAGATCCCTATCAATAAATTGGTTAATTTAAAAATATTGATTCATGGTCGAGGCGTTGCTCGGACTCGTAAAGTAGCTTGGTAGATTGATGAAAGCATCACGGCAGGTTGCATCTCGAGGCTTGGCTTTTGTTGCCGTTTTGTGCCTCTCTTTCCTGGGCATGCAGTTTGGTCCTGGATCGACTTGGCTGATTGCTTAATTACGATTTGGCTCGGTTGTCCATTTCGGTTGCATCACTGTAACTGATGGTGTAGGATTGTGTGCCGGAATTAATGGTAATGCGGTTTGCAACTCCCGACAAATCTCTAATTTGTAAGATAACGACGTTCGCTCTTTCCTTTTATTTCTCGTTAATAATAAGAACGTGAGAAATGCTTTTTACACATTCAGTGCACACGTTCAACATATGTGCACCCAGAATTCTTCGAAAAATTTAATCGTTTGCGATTCGCCCGTCGAAGCAACTTTATTGTTGTCATATAAATCTTAATTACGATGGTAACGAGGCGGTTTGTTTTACGCTGGGGCCATTAAAATTTCATAAGAGACGCAAGATTTTGTGCTGCTCGCTTCGTAGGACCTATCGCATTTCTGGATCGACATCGTCCAGATACGATCTCACCCGAAATTCTTACTCCGGCAAATGCAATTATCGTAAATTGATTTTTCGACGAGTCGCGATTTTAATAAATCGTGCGTGCTAGGGAACCAGCAATTTTTTTTACTGAAAATTCTCGGGGTTGTTTTGTGGTGGTTGCCATAAATGAAATCTCGTTATGTGGAGGAGCCATCAGACCGAGCACAATGCGACACCCCGCTGATATTCTAATAACACGACACCGTCAAGGCCGCCACCACCAGTCGTTTCTTAATTGACTTTTGGAACTGCATCGCACCTCTGGCCGCGCCATTCGGCGTTTGCAATTAAAACAGCATCTCGTCTGAGGAAAGCAGTTCTAATATTGTTTTGTTCCCGGTAATGAAGAGGCGAGCTATTTGCACGGATGGTGTGAACGATGGTTTCTGGAGTGTGCAGAGGTGTCGCAGAGTCTGTATCCCGGAGCGCGCTATTGATGGTTACACGCGTCCTCAGAACGTTGTAGGCGTCAATCGCCGCCCCCGCTCTCTTTAACCAACATGCTGTGGCGACGATGTTATAAACATCTGTACAAAATAGCGCATGGCTTTGCCAATGTACTTTAATTTGTTTTCCGTGTCGACTGGAACGACATCAAAACAGGACGTGACATCATTAAGGACCGTATTAGCACGTTAGCAGGTCCCGATTTTACCGACGGAAAGATGCAGCCTTATATTCATAACTCAAACCCAAAGAGATATTGACCCAAACACTAGCAGTGTCTACCATCGAATTTATTGGAGAATGTAGCTTTGTGTTATATCCCAGGATTGCGAAAACGCTCGCCGCATTTTAATTAAAACAGCCTTCGGCCAATTAAAGAAGAAAATTGTTGGAATATATTCTCCAACTTTAAGGAATGCTTTTTTATAATTTCCACACAACATTTCGTACAAACCATAGAATTTAAAATGTACAAAATGGAAAACTATTGTGTTGACTTTATGTCCTTGCAGCGTTGATTAATGCTGAGTTCTGATGGAATATCGCGATTGGAAAAATGTGTGTGTCCGCGGCTGCACCTATTCTGTAATATTAATTTGACTTCATTCCTCTTGGCATTATAGCATTTGTTAAATGGCGGTACACGATGATGCTTTTACATTCCGGTTGAAAACATATTTCTTGGTGCCCAGGAAAATTGCCAGAACATCTTTGGTCGAAGTCATCCCGTTTTGAGCGTTGAAAGCAGCCGTTCATATTTCCTGTGGTAATATGTAGAATTTGCGCCCGATGAAGTCGTTATCTTCATGGAAACGTCGATAACGAACGCCGCGGTGGTCTCAAGTATTCACCTCTACACAGTTTTGTACAACAACCAACATAAATTACGCGCACGCAACTTTGATATGCCACGATAAATACATCATTGAATGGCTTTTCTCTATAATTTTAAAAGTTGGCGAGTTGGAGTGAATTTATTGCGTTAGATGGCGGTTACGAAAAACAAAACCGAAACGAGGAGAACAGCAAGGTAATTTCTTTTTAATTTCGCCGCAAAAATGTGATCAACATGAACAAAACCCAGGGTAAACTGCACGTCTACTCATAATAAGCGACCGTACCTGGCCTTATTATCACAGTAATGCGGTTCAGGAGCCTAACCCGAGGCTGAGTCTGGAAAAAGCCGGCAATTTACACCCAATTAGAGATCGTCTAAATTGAATAACGAGTACCAGGTAGCATCTTCATAATAGGTAGCGTGTACTAAACAAACATGAAGCAATTAAAATTTACGAACACGCTTAATTAGATTTCAATCTTTGAAAACTCGCTACAATATTTCACATTCGTCTTTTAGGCCTAATTATTGACCAAAAGCGTCGAAAGCCGAAAGAGATACGAGACGGACTTTGGATGTTTTATGGGCGAATTTTTATTCGCGTCACATTAGGTGTAAGAAACGAGCAGAACCGCCAACAAGCTGCGGTCCTATATCTTGGTTTTTATGGGCTACATGTGACCCGATTGTGTTCGGCGTAAATCTGGCGGACAACTGACAATACTCGCTTTAATTGTCGAAAAGGCTTTTCGGCAGCTCCAGAGTCCACTGATTTTGGATTGTTAATGTGTTCATATGCTCCGCGTTGTAACTCATCCTAAGGGCGCCTGCTTGTAGACGTTTTCGGAGCGAATTGTGTAGGTGCAAACGAGGAGCAAAAATTATTTTTGTGCCTCTGGAACTACCAAACTAAGGCGTCCGTGCCAGATTTATACTCCCCTGGAGATGTTCAGTGAGTTTTGTTTTCGTATCGAATCGTCGTAATTAACACATCTCTTGCGATCGCTGGCCGACATCATCAGGGGCGGCGTAAAATACGAGGCGTACAATGACGCTTCTCAACACTTAATAAAAACTCAACGCTAATTTCGCATAGGCATAATAAATCCGGTTATACACCATAACTTCTCCGGCACTTCATTTGCGGCCGACGCCGTTAAAATCGTACGTGAACATAAATCGAGCTTTCTTTCTCCTTCTGGCAAATGACATTCTACACAGTCCGCTCTTGGCCGCCGCCGCCCGTGTGATTTATAGACTAAATGTGATGTAATAGGTAAACATATATCTCCGGAGCGGCATAAACGGTGGGCATTTCGTGTCGGACAAGTGTAAATTGCGCCTAGGTCGCTGTAACTCATGCCATTAACGGAATGCGTAATCCTCTGGATTCTCCTCCAAGAGTCGGTGCTCACGAAGGCCCCGAGGTCCGTCGCGGGTGGCGGCGCTCATTCCACCGAAGAGGAGATGGCAAAGACTCTAATAACTTATGGGCGTATCTCGTAAATATTGGCTCAGTACCTTACAGTAGTACTGTAGCTCATAGGGTATTTGTTCCGTTACTCGTATATATCGTGTTTTAACAGGTTGCTCTTCGATTCATGCTCTCACGGGTCGTTTTTATGGTGCACGAGCTGTAACTTATGGGAAAGGGAATTAGCATGTCTTCACCACCAACTCGAGGCATTAATAATACCCACTTACACGCTTGTTTGGATGTGTTCTTATTTACACAATATATTTTACTTAGGTACTTGTTCGCAATTTCAGAAAATTTATCGCTGGCAAATAACACGCTGAAATTTTCGACAATTCAGAAGATGCTTCTAATAAAATGTGGCACGCAGCCGTCGTAAAACAGCACCTTCCGAGGTCAACCTCTGCATGCCTTGTAAATCATCTATAGCGTGATATCTTCCTGACGTCATAAATTAAATTAATACCATAACACATAAATTATTACCATTACTTAAGAGTTACCACCATTCATATTATAATAGTATATCGAATCTGGTTACTTCATTATTTCAGATTTTACGCGCCAACAATGGCCAATTGAGAAAAAAACTGTCAGGTGTTGTTAATCTGCAAATAAATTACTCTATCCCGAGAAAATATCTTCATTAAGGTGAGATTTTAGTATTTCTGACACCGTTCAAACACTTTACTGATCAGTGCGGGAGTGAAAAGGGATAAGTCCTTCTGCGAGTCATTTTGACGAATGGCACAATTAGTTACGGTAGGTTGACGGTAGCAAAATGGCACATATCGTGTGAACGTCATTCAGTCCTTTAAACTAAGTGATTCAATTTGAATGTAGTCGTCCCATTAGCGTTGGAGCTCGTTATAAATTCATCTGGGTAATAGAACTGGCAGGACAGACGCAAGTTGCATTAGCATAGGCTCGTCGAGATATCTTAACGCCATCTTGAATAATTCGACTTGTTCTGCTATCAGCATCGATGATCTGTCGAGATGGTAGACTATTGTATCACGTGTGTAGATCCGCGCGCTACTAAATGGAAATAGAGTGGGCTAGTTTATGTCTGAACGGGCCGATAAAGAAGACGCAGTTGTGTTCTATTCAATCCAATGAAACAATTACGCCGATATTATCATTGATTGTTTTTAAACGACGCGCGATGTGTCGATCGTAATGACAATAAGCTGAGTCTCAGCAGGATCGACGACGTGAAAAACGACGAACCAAAACACAATACTGCTGCATTCCGGCCATCGGATGATTTGCGGCAATACAGCAGTGATTAATGTGGCAAATTGTTTTCAATTTAACTCGCAACAAGAATCGACGCTCCAACGCCTGTTTTTCTACGTCTTCATAGAGCGCAGCGCAAATAGTTCATCCATCACATGCCGTTACTCCAATTACTGCAAATACCTGCGATGCGGCGAAAGTGTGAAGTTATGCCGTTAAAACACCGGTTTATACCGTATATCTGCTAAATTCTCCACGATAACTATTAATCTCCCTAACGCTACTGGAAATCGATCGTAGGTGTTCCAATCAATTACTTCTTTTTCGTTAAATTTTACATTTCATTTTACAGTTCTTGACCACTTACAAAGTATGAATAAACAGCGATCGTTGGATCATGGTAAAAAGGTGAAGGAGCAGCAAAAATGCTAAACGCAAATGTTTCCTGCCTTGCCTGTATTTACCCATTACAATATTTTTTCCCATCAACTAAATGTTACAACCAATCTATCCTATAACATGTTATTTCTAACAGTACTGCGATGAAAACGTATTGACCCCTGTATCGTGCAAGTCAGTAAGACAACTCGGAAATTGTTTACATAACACAATGCAAACAATGGGTTAGTTGCACTTTTTTGGTACCAAAGCTTTACACATTTTTTTTAATAAGTACAATGATAATAATGTCAAATCACAAATTTAATCGTTCTAACATACACACACCAGAAAAGTCTAGGGATATTAGTAATTCTTCTGAATAATGATGTAATAAATAAAATTTTTGGCATTTTTTTAAAACAAATTTTTATTTATTAACATAAATTTTAAGGACTGCATGAAAATTATGTGTGCGTTGTTACAATTAAAAAATAAAAAATTAAATTTGTTGTTTATAACTTGAGCTTGTGTCACATTCTTATAATTAAACGAAACAAAAATAAAATATCTTAGACACACTTGTCTATCTTTTCTTGGAAAACTTCTTGCCACGCTGCACTTTGGGCTGCGTATAACTCCTGGCGATTTTTTCGTGAAACATTTATTAACAGAGCTTTTCTTTGGAGTGTATCCTAGATGTGTTCAATGAGTATCAAGTCAGAAGATTGTTTTGGCCACAGTAAAACAGTAATTTCGTTACTTTCGTAAAAATTCCCTAATAGTTCTTGAAGTGTGCGGTTGGCAATATCTTGCAAAAAAATCAAGCCATTACCTGAATTTTTTGTATAAGGCAAGACAAGAGATTAGAAAATAAAATCTCTTAATCAAATTGCGGTTGAAAATGGTTTGATCGGATCTTCGTTCGGTTTGTATCCCACCTTATAGCATCATTGTGTCACTGAAGCAAGTATGCATTTCCTGAACATGTTGGAAAAGATTTTTTCTAACAGATTTTCTTCAAAAACGCATTCTTCTTAAATCTGGGCGGATGCCAAACCGCTATTCATCTGTAAACAGAAAATTAGACCATTGTTGCAAATTAGAGGCAGCAAATTCTTGAGCCCATGAAAGTCGGGTTGCGCGTTTTGTTTTGCTTAAACCACTTTTAACCATAATTTGGTAGAAGGATCTTATTTGTTTACCTCTTGTTTTGCCTTATACCAAAAATTACAGTAATAGTGTGATTTTTATGCAAGATATTGCCAACTGCACATTTCAAATGCTTAAGGAATTTTTACGAAAGTAACGAAATTTCTGTTTTACTGTGGCCAGAAGAATCTTCTGACTTGATACTCATTGAAGACGTTACTAATAAATGTTCCACAAAAAAATCATCAGAAGTTATTCGCAGTTCTAAATGCAGAGTGGAAAGAAATGTTCCAAAAAAAGATTAATTATGCTACGGAGATGAACTGTAGTAACCAGCAAGGGAGGTTAGAGTTCCTATATTGGAACTCTAGGGGAATTCACATCCTACATTATTTACCACAAACATTATTTTATTATTGTTTTTTTTTAATTATAAGAACATCATTCAAGATCAAGTTATAAACAACAGTTGTTATTTATTAATCTAACTTTCTTAGATTATATGAAAATGATATTGTTTGTTGTTGATACAATTAAAAAAATAAAGATTCCTTTTAAAAAAATGCCAAAAATTGCATTTATGACATCATTATTCAGAAAAATTACTAATATCCCAAGACTTTTGTGGTGTGTGTATTTGCGGTCAGTGAAAAATTTTTGTAATCAAGGAGTAATAATTAATAGTCTCATTATTGAGACTAATAGGAGGTAATAATTAACAGCTTTGAACAGTAACGATTGTTAATATCCTTTATTATAATAAATTAGTTTATCAATTACCTAATAATTTCTCAAATTTAATATAGTTTTTTGTAAAACCTCTAAAAATTGCACAACATGTGCGCGGAGAGAAAAGATATTTTTGTGAAGTAACGCATCAATTCCGGGATTCCGCAGGCTGCCTCGAGGGAGGTGAAATTGCCCTTTGATAAGATCGCTGCAGATTTATGTTCTCAGCCCAGTGCCGTGTCGCATTTTTCGTGATTGTGTCAGCTGTTAATTAGAGGAGTGTCTTATCTGTACGTCGCAGTGTTTATTTCCCTACTTGTTTGTGAATTGAATGAACATTACTTTTGTTCCGATTCCGGGTTAAGGGTTGAACGTGGCGTCGCCAGGTGGCGATCCTCCGTCTGGACAAAACGCCGTGAATTTTTCGGCTTTTAGACCGATAGCATCAGACAGAGGTGTTAATTAAATCCACTTCTTGCAGCGACTGGTCCCGAATCAATCACTGTCGGACGTAAACGATGTGTTTTATCAATTTTCTTAATCACCAACACACTCGCAGCATTATTATTTATTTGTCCAAAGCGTTCATCATTATTCGTCCGTTGGTGGACAAAAAATCGTCCGCCTGTTAAGGTATGACAGATCCTAGATGTTCAGTTTCGGCTTTATCAATAACTTTTGATGTCCAACATTTGTTTTCAAAATAAATCCCCGCGTTAATTTATTCGTGTAAGAGGAGACAAACGAACGAATGCGACGCGCGACCGCCCATCTGTCTTCCCTCGGCGACAATAAATTTCTCATTAATCATACTCTAATCGCTTTTCGAGGAGCAAACGCAACCAAACCAATTTTCCAAAAAATTTCTGCATTTAATAATGATTTATGAACAGTGAAAGTTGGATTTTTGTATAGTCTGAAAAATCAAGGCTCGGTAATTATTTTCTGTAGTTGCGTACGACGTATGTAAAGTATTCAATTTATCTCAGATAGAAACCATTATTAGTTTTGTAATTGCTTGCACCTGTTTAATGATAGTGAAGATTAATAACGCTCAATGACATTTGAGGCATTTTTCCAAAATCGAACAAGTTTCTGGGATTATTAATCTTACCAACACCTAGGTAAAGGTTGTTTTCGTGGTTTATAAAAATTGAGTCTCTTCAGTTGTTTACTTTCGGCCTAACCAACGTCAGGAGTTTTAACAGCAAAGTTGAGATTATAGAATTATGTCTTATGGTCGCTGTAAAAACCTCAAGGGGAGTTTCGTAATTTGGGCTCCGTGTTATTGTGGTCCCATTTCGTTATACATTACTTGATTCGTCCGGTCGATGGGGCGCCCAATGTACAGGAATGAACGGTAGATGTATTAGGGGGCGGTTAACGTCTCACCATCCCACTGTAACTTTGTAATTACGGTCGCATTAAGCTGACGTTTTCAAAGAGATGACTTAGAGCAACCGCCCGGGACCGTGCACCACTTACGTTTCTATTTAGTTTCCAAATTGAGTTGTGCCAACTTGTCGGCTCCTTGAAGAGGCCTCAATGTTCTTGGGGATTATTCGACCTCAAGACGTGGAACCGTAACAGGATATTCCTGCGGGCTTAGTGCTACTGCGAAGTGCAAACTACACATGAATTAAATTCTTAGTGTCAGAGTTTTGGACGTAAAAAATTGCCGGGTTTTTCAGTCATTTTGGTCTCACCAAAGCGGACGAAAAGTTAATGAAAACAATGACAAAGCGCATTGCTCAATTATCACGGTCACGAGTATCACTTCCTTTCCATTATCCCAATATAACGCAGGAATTTTCTGGTCAGATCATATTATAACTGCTTTATTTCCATTAAATTTGAACAAATCAATTTTAGAGAAAAAATTGTCTGCCCTAGAAGTTTATGCGAGATCCTACAACATTATCAGCTTTTATTACGAAGCAACAACATCTTGTTGGCATTTATGTGCAAAACTTTGTGGCAGGTTTAATATCGGGGAAAAAATCACACCACAAGCCTAAGTTTATCGCCTTATTTTATAGTTACATCGTTCTGGAGCGTCGATTTTTATTGCCCTTTGTAATTATCGAGATTACGGAGTTTTCGCAGACGTAAAAAAATTCAGCTTAGTGTTGTCTTCATCTAATAAAACACCCTCGATGACGGTCGTAAGTTATGCATTTTATTATCGGTGTCGCCCGTAACAATGATATGATAAATGAGCTACAAGGAGCCGTAAACAGCGGAATCTCGACCATAAAATAACGCTCTCTGAGCTTTCCTATCCGTGCGTATTCTGCAAAGCTCTTATCTGTCAACGGCTGTGATAAATAAGGGAGCGTCAGTTATTAACAAATAATTTCCCGCGGGGCCATAATCAAATTGTCTCTAATTTTTATCTCAGACTACAGACATTTTTCGTTTGCTTTGAATTTGAATGCAGGACCGATTTTCCTGCCATATCTCTAATAATATCTCTGTGTCGGTAGCACGATAGCATCGTGGGGATTAGGGCTACCGATATCTGGCGGTACTGTCATCAGGCTGTTCAGTCCGAGGACAGGTGGCAGGCCCAAAACGGCCTCGTTTTCATCCTGCTGCTTATTGTTACTTCATCATTGGGCAATAAATTATATTTAAGAGGGTGGGAAGCTTTTAATCCTCTGAGGTCAAGAGCCACTTGTTTGCCTGCTTGGGGGATAGGGTTGATAAAAACTGAGAAAGGCATGTAAAATGAATTAATGAGAACAATTTTTGTGTTTTTAGCGGTAATTGTAATCCAATGTTAAATCCAAAAATTGAATTGAGTCTTTTAGACATCTGGAATTTGCTTTAACGGAACACTTTTATGTGAAAAAGTTGATACAGTAAAACCTTCCTTAATGGACACCTCCGAATAACGGACATTTCTTTACAACGGACATTTTTGTAGGAACATAACAAAAGCAGTGAAAAATAATGTAAAAAACCTCTCTACAATGCAAGTGTAGAGGACAAAAAAATTGCCAATTACCATAATATCATATATTTGCCTCTTACAAAGGACAGACCGAAAGAAGAGTGATGCAAAAAACAAACATTTGTTTCAAGGATGTTGTAGAAATGGATGGAAAATTCTATATCGCCAATCCAGAATTAAATATTGACCAGTGTATGAAATTTTAAAAAAAAACTGATAAAAAGATTGATGATGACGATTGTATATTATAAGGGGAAAACTTGCGAGTAGAACCACAGTAAACTCATGTTGTCTGAATATAAAATTACGGCTCCAAAAATGCACCAAACACAAAATGAAGAGTTTAAGTAAAAAATCTTTTTAATTCTTTTCTTATTTCTTATTTTACAATCGTATAATTTTATCCTAGGGATAAATTTTGAAAAATAAAATGTAACAATTTTAATTATACTAGAAATAACTTATCCAGGGTTTATCTGACAAATGTAAAATCCACTCTTGATAATTTTAATTTTGTTTTAAAAACATTTTTAGTTATAATATACCTTCCTAATAATATAAACTTAATTTAATAAGAAAATGCATATGTACACAGTGTTCGTTGTTGAGAGGTTTTACTGTATTTTTGTATTAAAATTTGTAACAAATAGTCTAAAAAACGTGTAAGGGAAAGATGAACTGTGATGATACGAACACGACAAAGAAACTGGAAAAGTTATTAGGTTTTACAGAACTCGAATATTTATTTTCTTTTGCCGCCGATAATAATGATGATGATGAAAAGATGTGATTTGTGAACGTTTTGATTTCTCGTTGATCGAAGTGTTTGATTGTAGTCAAGTTTTGTTGTAGTTTTCGGTTTAAAATGATCTTTATAATTCGTTCGGGAGTTTTCTACTATGGTAGCGCTCAGCTCCGTTTGCGTGTGCGTCATCTGACATTTCTGTCACTACGTTTACATAGCAGGGTCATAGCGGTGACAAACTATCAAATATTTTTTGAGGTTACGAAGTGTTTAAATTATGAGTTGTTACAAAAAATACAGATTCACAAAACACGAACTAACAAACGCAGAATCAAAAACCTAACGAAACGCGAATCACAAAACACAATAAACGAACGGAAAATACTTGCGATTAACACCGATAACACTTTCGACAACCATGCGACGACGTCTATAATTTACTGTCAATGTCAGATTGACAAATTCGTGACACTTGACGGTGTTGTCGAAGTGCACAGGTAAATTAATGTTCAAGGATACCACCCCTAGATACCCCTTAGTTGTTTAAATTTGCATTGTTTTTGATAATTTTTTTACAGCTTTGTGTTGGTAATGAAAAAATGAAATTGATGACGCACACGCAAATCGAGCTGACCGCCACTATAGTTTCCATTTCTGTATTCTATTATGAACTTCTAGTGTTTTCGATTAGAGAAATCCTATTGGTTAAGTAATTTCTGGAAAACTGAATTTTAAATTCCAATTGACGAACTGTCAAACAACTGAGAATCTAACGGATATTCGGTTCCGTAAAAAAAAGGAAGTGAAGAAGTGAACTGAAAATGATCAGTAATTGTCAAATCCGTCAGTATAAGTCCAATGGTTAACGCAGTGTACCTTTTGACTCGGAATAGAGAAAGTCTAGATTTTTCCTTTGGTGTTTTATTCAAATTTCTAAAAAATAATAACAAACTCCAAATGTTTAAAGTTAAGTTTTCACAACTTTAAGCATCCATAACTAATTTTTTTTAATAAAATGCCATGTTTTATTTCATTAAATCGTTGAGAATTTAATTCTGCATCGATCTGTATTAACATTTTCATACTTATGTTTAATAGTTTTCAAGTTACAATAACTTTTTGTTGGGATTGAGAAAT
Source organism: Tribolium castaneum (assembly GCF_031307605.1). Lineage (NCBI taxonomy): Eukaryota > Metazoa > Arthropoda > Insecta > Coleoptera > Tenebrionidae > Tribolium > Tribolium castaneum. The sequence continues at coordinate 11,239,233 of NC_087397.1, forward strand.
TCTTTAACTATGGTTAAAGCCTACGGGCTTTATCTCATAAGTTACCATAGAAACGAGAGAAAAAATGTAAGAAATTAAAGTTTTTAAACCAAAAATCAATGAATTGATTTTGTTTCCACAGGACGGATAACACAATTTTGAACAGAGTTTGTCGTTTGTTTAATCGAAATTTTTTTTATGGCGAACTATTCACAATGTCAAAAAAACAAAAATTACTTAAACATTATCACAGATAGGTGTAGGTAATGCTAATACAGATCAATGCATAAAAAATTCTCCTTCATCCAGTAAAATAAAAATTGAGACATCCCATTTGAAAAAATTAAGTTACGGTTACTTTAAATTATTCAAAGTTAACCTTAAAATTTTTGGGTTTATTAACTTAATTTTCAATTTTAAATACACAGGAGAACAGATATAGGTCTTCTATTTTAATTCCTCAAATATGATTTCGGAATTCCTAAAACTAAGAGAGTTACCGATTTTTTAAGTGTCAGATTCAAACAATTTTAAATATCTCGAAAACGGTTAACCTTTGGTATAGAGAAAGCTGATAAGAAGGGCTTTAAGATAATAAATAATCGAAAACCGCAGTAGAAAATATAGCTTTCCATTTAAAATAAGAAAGTTGATAGCGACTTCCGGTATAACCGGAAGTGCCGCCATCTTGAAATTATTTTCATTGAGCAGAACTCAACGGATTATGACTGAGTACCAACTTTCATTTAAGCATCTTTATTAAAACTTTCAATACTTCTAGTGTGGGTTTTAGACGGAACAGGCTGTACAACAATAATAAAACTTGCGAAAATTGGTTTGATTTTAATGAATTTTTGCCAAAGAATCGCCAGACAATTTAATTTTCGATCCATTTTGGTGAAATAAAATTATGCATCAATTTATCAATTGACTTGACAAAATTCTGCCCTCAAAATCCACTCTTATTGCTGGGTAATGTAATGAATTCTCGTTTTGTGTTAGTTTGAGTAATAATTTATGTTGGTGACAAGTTGGATCCTCTAGTTTTCTGAACGATAAGCTGTCTGCATTGAATTCCGATACCGTTTTATGGATTCCTTGCGACATTATAGAGCGAAGACTCCCTGCGAGTTCGCCACACATCCCGCGGTCTTACCGCTGGGGCTGCCATCAATCATCCACTAGCGCGGCCTTACTTTGGACGTGCCAGTACATCGACCCTCAAAAGCTCCACCGCAAATAATACGTTCCTGCTACCGTTGCCACCAAAACCGCATGATTTATCGCCGGCATTTCGGAGCGTTTTTATTCTTCCCCAATTATGGTAACATTATCCCGGCGTAGGACAACGTCCTTAATGAGTCCACGTTGAGATAATATTACGTAAACGGTGTCCGTTTTATCGATTTGATCGATCGATTTACTGATCCGAACGTATTAATGATTGGAGAACACCTCATTATCAAACAAATGAAGCGTGCAACAAGGACCGATGGAATCCTCTGCACTGTGTGTGATTAATTAGTGTCTCCTAAATGCAACTGATGGGGAGCGTGCTAAGGCCTTGGTCGCTCGTTTTCAAAAGCACGAGATTGATGCTCCGGTTAATCTATTAATTGGGATTGTCTGTCGGGTTCAATTTAGATTAATTGGCGATAGATCGGCCGATTTTTTTTTTTTTCTAAAACGCACCAACTTTTGATTGCTTGGAGAGGCAAGGAGATAATTTATAGTATTATAAAACCTAAGACAGACACTGCGTTTGATATGTTAGCGCTGTTGGGGTTTGAGGTAATCGTCAAAATTTTTAATAGACATTGGTGACTGTCATTTATGGTCCCTCTGGCATCGAAATTGGCTTATAAAACCATTAAAACAGACAAGTGGAATGCACCAAGCATAAAGAAGATTTGTGGTACCCTAAAACAACTCAAATTTGTCCGTTGTTTTTCAAGAGTGGCGCATAATTAAATGTAATGTAGTTATCGTCACATTTTATTGCACATGACTCTTGCTTTAACAACGTCGTCAACAGATTATCAAAAAAGCCAATGGCTTTGACTTGACAGATCTAGAAAGAAAAAAAGATGGTAATTAGCGGTCGTGATGCCAAACGGCTCGTTGGGTTTGATGTCAGTTGTATTATTTGACTACACCTAAACGTCGACAAAATCTAACGCTTTGGATGTGGTGGAACTATAATTATAGTGAAAAATAATAATGAGAGCCGGTTTTAATTCCACTACAATGAATTAAATTATCCAAAACGTAGCGGTGAGCACCTTTTGATCGGATCATATTTGAACAAAAGCGATCGCTCGGGCGGAATTTCATGGGAAATAATTTTGTTTGTGGGGAAAAATGCTTACGCACAAGAAATTGAAAGTATCATTGGCGAGTTATGTAGCACGCACCTACCCATTTTTCATTTTTATTGGAAGTTAATAATTATCAATAATGAGTGTTATGCAAAGAGTTGTAGAAAAATGTCTTAATTGGTAAGTACGTGCAGTAACGCGAAAAAAATCGGTTCGCTCTATTTGGTTTTATTAAAGTGATTGTATTCAGAAAGGGGAAATAAGATAGCGCAACACAGTTGGAGAAAGAATGGACCTGGTAGCTACAGGATGTCGTAAATCAGATGGATATTAGATGTGGGACCATAAAATATTGTACGACTTGACGCCATAATATACGAGTACTTCCAACGGTTTCATTTCTTACCGGGTCGTTTGATTATTTTAATTTTGAATATACTTTATTGGTATTTTTAGTATTGGGCACCCGGAAAACTAACCTTGTAAAAATAAATTTCGTTTTATGTCTTTTTAATATTCATTTTGTTATTATCGCATGTTTATGTTTTGAAGATTAAATTTATGCTCACATAATACAATCTCATTCTACAAGAAAATGTAATTATTATCTACACTCAGCCGTTTATTATTTTGACTTTTATGTCCAATCACAAGATAAACGGCAAGTTTAATTAAGGAAAAAATGTAAATACAGGACGAATAAAGATTTATTGGCAGTGCGAGTGGGAAAAATTAAATGTAAGACTAGCAGCAGACAACGATGTTATTAATTATGGACCACCCCAACGCATACGCAACACCTTCACAATTAAAAGCAGAAATTCGTTAATTACATAATTGTTTCGTTGGAACCGGAAACGTTTGCTTGTTGGAATTCATATTTTAAAGCTAATGAGTGGTAATGAAGTTTTGAAGAAAATTTAGAGATTTCAACACCTTTCCTGTCAAGTTAATCGGTATAATCCTTTACCAAAAAAGGACTTGTTAGTCCGATCATTAATTTTTATGATGGTGCATATAAAGTTCATTTATCAACAACTCTTGCCCCGCATTAGCACGACAAGGCAGATCCGGACTGGGCAGGTTTTATAGATTTTTTCATGCAAAATCCAAATTTTCACCTTCAATCTTTAATTGTCCGGTGTAGAGAGGTGTCCGCTAATCGGCGGTGGGTAAAGTCAAATGTATATTTTTTTGAGGAACACTGGTTTATTTGTGATTTTCTGTAGCAAGGTTATTTGACAAGGTAATAACAGAAACTGGATCGGATGTGATAATCCATTACACTACAAAATTAAAAAAATGCATTATAATATGGAGCTATGAAAGCACCACAAAATAACTTTTTTACATGATACTCATAAATAATTTTGGTTACACCTATTTTTGAATAGATTCGAAATATTTACAGCATGAGGAAACTCTTTATGTATATTTTGTGTTTTTCCATATACATCGCAACATTGTTTTCTGTGGTGTTAAGACCTTTTTATCACTTATCACATTATGTTCATCAATCTTCATATCACGTTTTCTGAAAAAATTTGCATTTACTCATCGATATTTTATTTTGGATTTTCGATATTCTCAATTTTCGTCAATTTCTACATAATCTGTGAAACAAATATTCGTTCTTTGCATCATCATACTTTTGGTCTGTCTGTTATAAGAGGTTTTATATTACATTGGGTATGGTAATTGGGAAAAATTTTATTATCCGCATCCGGTGTACAGAGGGTTCATTTTAGGATATATTATGAAAATTTGGTCTACAAATCTGAAAGTAACACCCTTGAGACGAAATGGGAAAATTTTGGACAGAAAATCTATTTTAAATAAAGGAAGAAACATTTTCAAAACTGTAGTTGCAATTTTCCGAAAATATCTTTAATAAAAATTAAGTTTACACTCTCCACTCCGAAAACATGAACCACATCCTCTGTCGTCTTAAGAATAATAAGGGTTCAGCTGAATTTAATATTAAAGCCTTGCTACTGACTTTGTTACAGTCACATAAATATAAAGGAAACTCATGACCATTTGACGCACTTTCCATTTTGGTTTTTCCTAAGAATTCAGCGACCTTCCAAATGACTAAAAGACCAATAATTAGTAAAAATTGTTTAATTGGTAAAAGAAAAATGCTTAGACGCAACAGTAGAACTTTTACTCTATGGCTAAAATTTGTAGTTTACATAATAAGTTGCAAAAAACACTGGTTTTACAACGCATTATGTACAACATTTTTTGCAGTTATGCCCAAAATTCAAAAAAGTAAATGAAAAATATTGACATTTCTGGCAGAAATTTCAAATTCTAACATATAAATCTGTCGTTAATGACAGTTTCATTGTGCAAATGAATTTTGTGTAATCTATATAAATAATAATTGCAAAATAGTATATTATTGTACCAGTTTTATAAGACGTTTTGTTGTAGCACGAATGGTTTTGGAGCACGACCGAGGAGTGCTTCAATGGAATGAGTGCCACAATTAAGTCCTATAAAACGAGTGTAATATACTATTTTTTCTACTTCCTATTTTTGTTCTTTGTTTTTTTTTTAGTTTAACTTTCAATGAACAATTTGAACAATTTGTGATACCAAAGTAGAAAAAGTAAAATTTTCTACCTGTCTGACAAACCAGTCCGGTCCTGTGAGAAGGATATTTCTAATTAAGAGATATTTCTAATAGTGCCGCAAATTCAGTTAGTTATTTTTCATACTTTTGTCAGTAGTCGTTGCGTAACGAGATGATTCTTTCAGTGCGAGTTAAATTTCTGATGTTAATCAAAACGTAGACCTCCTCGAATTTTATTTATTGATTTGCATTCTTCTTGGGTTGATTTTTTTCCTCTTCGGTAGCTGGTCGGCACACAACACTTGTACCATTTTGCTTAATCATTCAGTGCGGACTCCTAACGAGCCTAAAGTAGTGGCAGTGGCACGGAACAGGCGGTATGCGGTCCGTTAGCCAGCATATGAAATTAGGACCGGCCATGTCTTGAGTACTCATTATCAAGACCGTATATCAAGCAACTAAGTACACATGTCATGACGTCAAAAGCAGCAACCAATCGCCGACTCCCAAACCGTATAAGACAATGCAACTGGGCGGAGACCATGGCCCCAGGCCCCCCAACTCGTCCTCTGCCAAAATCCACCAAACTGATTCCTTGCTCGGAGACCACTCATTCGCACGGCAACTCTGCCGAATCCTAACCAATGACCCAAAAGCAGCGAAAACTTTGAAGTGATGGTACCGGATATGGCAGAGGTGCCATTATTTGCGACATTTTATGGTTATGGAGGCTCATTCACGAAACCTGTTCGGCGAAAGGGAGATGGATACCATGGCCCACCTTCCGTCGCGTTTCGCTTGTGGGGAACTATTTCGAAAATGTAGTGTCTGCACTGTTTGTAGACCTTGTACGTATTACAATTGCCGTTGCAGAAACCTTGTGTAACAAGTCACGAATTGCAAGATTTCATAAACTTTGCCGCTCTAGATTATACGGCACGTCTGGAATTATCCGGCAGCCGGAATGGCCGAGCAGAAAAATCCTAGTCGTGTATCTATATTTCTCTAAAGAATAGAGATCGACTTAAAATGATAATTTAATTCCATTAAGGATCGCGAACGGCGTGCTCATCCCGTACATCAATCTTAATTGGCAGAATAAATGATTGGCAATGCTCGCGGCCAGGAATGACTATTTTTAGTAAAGAAGATTCCATAAACAAGGAAATATTTTCGTATATTTGACCACAAACGCTCGCTCGTAACGTGAAATCAAAAACATTTTGCAAAAAAGATTTGATTGATTGTTGACCAATTTGTATCCAATGTAACCTGATATGGTGACGCGAAATTAATGCAAAACATTTTTAAAGGTGCCATTCAGGTCGTTGAAAGACATATTTGTTTGTAGTCACGTTCTATAAAGATGTAAAAAATTGTCAACTTTTTGCGCTTGTTATAAATATTAATGCGGCAATTCATTTGGCCCAAATTGACTCAAATTAATCAACTTGTTGTGACAATATATCACAACTTAAAATTAAAAATTTGATGTCTTTTGCTCGCAGTAGGTAGTTCACAACTCATCTTTTTTTATTTTACCTTTTCCATTCTGAGAAGTAAAATCTTTTTTTTTGGAGAATTTTAAAAAATTACATAATTTTGATTAAATATAGGATTTTTTTTTAAAAACTAGCCTGGGAAAAGAAGCAAAAATGAAGTTCATAGTCAATATCTCTGACATTCTTTGAAGTTTTATGGATTGAAAATATTGTAGGTGTTTGTTTGAGTAAGAGCTTGGGGTAAAGTTCAATAGATACTCAAAAATATTCGTGCCGGATTTGAACCAGCGACCTATGGATTTATTGTGTGATTTTGAGGGTAAAAAACTTGTAACATTTTCAAGCGTTAATACTATATTTCAGGATAATTTTCATTATTTATTTACATTTTCATTAAGTTTCATGCGATTACATTTGCTAAAATTTTTCTTTACTTGCCACGGTAATGGAAACGGCAATTTCATTCTTGTATTTGTCATTTATTTTTTTTTATAATTTCTGATGTAATGTTTTTCGATTGAGTCTCCGAAATTTTTTATGTGGGTATTATTCTTAAAAAAAATCGGTTACGTCTCGAATAGAAATATCGCAATTCGTAATGAAAAACAATTCTTTTCTTTACTTATAATTATAATACAAATAACTGTTGGTGTGGGGCAACAAAAAGGGACTATTATCTACCTATCTATTAAAATACAAAACAATAGAGCCCAACTTTTGTCTTATTGTACAGGGAATGGCAGAGCAATATTTCCTATGTGAATTTGTCATGATTAGACGAGTTAAAAACCCTTATATAATTTTTCCAAAAAGTGCATACTTTATAAATTTTTATTAACCCACTTGTTGAGAGCCACTGTTTGGCTTATGGTAATTTATTAGCAGTTAATTTTTTCACTAAAAAAAAGGAGGTGGTGGCGTATGGGCGTTTTGAAAATTTTTCAAAATTGTGGCTAATATATTTGTTTGTGTGGGATGTTTGAATCCTGGTGCTGACAACAGTTTGTTTTTTTTTGTAAAATTTAATAACAAAACACAAATTGAAATAGAAGAATAACGTAGTGAACCCAGCAGTTAGTTTACCTCTGCTGTTTTGTCAATAATATTAAAATTTTCGCTAATTTTTATAATCCTAGTTCAGCGGTTCTCAAAATTTGGGACTTTAATTTCAGAACGATTTTTTGGGAAAACTATGCATTTTTTATTTACATAACTTTTGCTTAATCGATTTGTCTTGCCATTCTCTATTTACCTTTAAATTTTTGCTAAACCATTTCCCAAGGCATTTAGGTTTGTTTACAGTCAAAATCATTAAAATAAATTAATACGAAAGTCACATTTACAACATTTGTTTTATTTTATATTCGCATCTGAACCCATTTTGTTTGTTTCATTTGTTGCGTTTTTGCTTTTTTATGCGATGTTTCTTCCTTTTTCCTTGCGAGCAGTGCATTATTTTGGATCGGCTCGCCCTCTGCGTAAATTCCCTCCTCGTCAGTTTTGAGTTTTATGGTCGGTCGATTTTCTCTCATGACGTTCGTGTGTTTGTTTAAGCTGCAATTATCGACCAGACGCTGTAATTACCTGGCTCCAATTAAAATAATGGAACGATGCCATGAACTATTAGCATTTCATTGGAGGGAAAAGAACGCAGAACGTGATCATTTTTTCTCTGTTATTACATACACACAACGTGCACACAATGCACGGATTAACGAAAATAAAACCAAAATTGGTCTTATCGCATCAGCATCTTTGTTGTAGTGGTTATAGAGGAGGATTTTTTATCATGTGGTATTTGGGAACTTGATGACTATGATAAATGGTGCACTCGCCCAGTTGTTGATTTTATCTAAACTATGAAAATTGGTGGTAACTGTTGTTTTTTCTTTTACAGTTCGCAACGGATATTCGTGTGTTCCGGTGGCCTTAGCCGAGGGTTTGGACATCAAATTGAATGCTGCGGTTAAGAAGGTGGAGTATAACAAGAACGGAGTCGAAGTCACTGTTTATAATCCTAGGATACCGCATTCGGTGAATACTTATCACGGTAAATATTTTTTTCAGCCTCTAGGGGGCAAGTCTTCCTGATAACAAGCCGTTCTCCACACGCTCATTACATTGCATTAAATCTTAAGTATGTGGTGAAGAAGCCTCGTAATTAGTAGCGATCTTCCCCGATATACGTTTACAAAGTTGACTCAACGCGGAGGTCGTAATTCAAAAAAACAATTTTAATTAGCGCCGTGGCAACATTATAATTTGATAGAACACGCCCTGTAAGCTATACTCTGAACTTGCCGGAAGTCGTAAATAAACAAAAGTAGGGGCCACTGACTCCGGTCGCTGGTAGCCGCTGGAGGAGGTGCTCTGATATGTCGGCTGCCATTGGTCGCTGTTATCATATGCAGATATGATATCTAACCGCCTCACCAATTAGATCGGTGTCCCCAGGGGGAACGAATGATATTTGTCGTGGTTATCGGCCGACGACGGGGGCGCCCCACCTGTATTATTTGTGCCATGTTTTTGATATTTGACCCATGCCTTCGACACGAAAAAGGCATTACGTGATTAAGCAGCTGCTCCCTTTTAGCTTCCCCTTAATTGAATACAATTTGCTTTGAATATTTAATTGCGGATAAATTCGAACTTAGCCACCGGAATCAGATAAACCATAAACTGCACGATAAACGATCTGAAACGGGATAAATTGTGAAGTTTTAATCAGCAACATGTCAGTAAATGGACTTTAAGTATTTCAAGTCGACATTGTTGTATGTCTAAGGATGCAAGGAATTTTATTGCAGCTCATTCTAGTAATACATCATCACATATTTGCACCTTTATTTAGATTGTTCTGAACGTGATAGGGATCACTTGAGCTTGTCGTTTATACGGACTGTTGGCTGTCGGTTTTTTCGATCACACTAGAGAATAATTCATGATAAACACGTGCTCCTGGTAGCACACAATATGTATACAGGTTTCTTATACCTAATGCATAATTACTGTTCTATATGGACGCCTTCGGTTTACCAGTACCATTGTACGGTTTGTTTAAATGGTCACATTAGTAGTGCAATGAAATTTTTTGAGGATAAGTTTGTTAATAATTACAAGTGACGTGAGAAATGGTAAAGGCGTCGCATTCAAACGTCCAAATTAATTTCTAACGTTTTCATTGTATGTGCCTTCCAATTTATCATAGTTTTTAGGACTCGGAAATTTTTAACTAACGATAATAATAGATGTCGTAAATTACATGATTCAAAATAACTAAATTTCGTAGGTTTTCTCATTCCAACGATGTTATCTGTCAAATAAATTTCCTGCTTCGGGTCTATCGTGCCGGTTAAGACCATAACCTTTCAAATTACGGGTCATAGTCTTCAAAATCAATTTAACAGCCGAACTAACGATCGTGTATGACAGTAAGACATATGATATTGATGAACGTGGCATACCACACACCTGTTAAGTTATTTTCCAAAATATTAATTATAAATAGGCAGTGGTTAGTTTGTGACGGAGAACACACAGTGCAAATTCCTCAGCCCCATAATAAATGTATCAACACTAGATACATCGCCTGGGTAATTTGTGTTTTAACAGTTTGATTATACACTTGGCTTGGATGTACAGTCAGAATTCCAAACTTGTCACGAACGCACCTGAGACTCAGTAATTTATTAAGATTATAGAATGCAGCTCTCTCTTATTGTTGCAATTGACATTTATGAATCTGATCTTTACCTCGAATAAAAAGCAGAAACATGTTTTCCACAAATTGGAAATTATGTTACAAGTTTGAACAGAAATTTTAAAACCAAACTTGTGTCGTCACTGGAGCTATTTGAAAAATCTGTCATTCCTCAAGATTTTTTTACCACTAATTTGTGATAATTAACAGAAAGTATGTACAATATGTTTGCGTCAACGTTGTCGACATTTCTTGAGGAAAATAGCATGCGATATTTACGGTGACAATGAACGCAACAGGTAGTCACACTGCTAGACATTGTAGGCACTTGAGGCATTATTATTTGCCACTTTACGTGTCATATACGTTATTTCGTATTCGCTGTTGACAAGCTTAAAGGCGTGGCGCCTCATTTTTCGCCGGAAGGATGCATTTTCTTGAAACAATCGCCATTGTTCGCCACTTGTTCAAACTATTTTTTTGTACACCGTGATTTCAATGGTTTTGCAGTCTGACAAGAGTAGCTATATCTCAAAAACTGATAATCACACAGAAACTTAAATATGTCGATGTACAAAACATTATTATTTTTATGTCATATTAAAATAAACGATGGGTAATTTGTTATTTTGTAGCTCCCAAAAATCGATTAAATAATAAATAAATAATACTTGTAGAATAGACTAATTGAAATAGGATACTTTTAAACTAAACCTTCGTTAAGTTATTTTGGCAGCCTTAGATCTGAATCGTCACCTTTTGCAATTTTTAAGTTTTTATTTAACTTGATTTGTTGTCTGTCTGTCTGTTTCATATTTTTGGAGCCAAATCTAAATAGGTTCCTGTTGTCCCAATGAACTGAAATTATGCATACTTACTTAATCTGCGCTAAATGTAGCTAACAAATGTCGCTATTTTTTAAATTAATTTATCTTGAACGATAGAGTATAGACACAGAACAGAGGTTAGAATGTTCTTTTAATGCTAACAGCTGTTTTCTACCACATACCTCTAAACAAGTTTGCACAAATCAGCAAAATAATGGTGTCATAATAATACGGCATAACAAAATCTCAGAGAAAAAGACGTTTAGACTAAAAAGCAATAAAAGAAAAAATAAAAAAGCTTTTATATAAAAGATGCAATACAAATTAGGTTTTTCAAATTTATTAAAGCTTTGGGAACGGTCATAAGTCATAACAATACTGCACTACATAATTACTTTCTTAAATTGATTACTCTTCCCAATAGTCCAGTCAAAATAGACATCAAAATATTGATAAGCTTGCAAAAATTTGCATAGAGCTGAAAATTGGTACAGGTCTTTAGGACACTATTACAAATAACATATCAAAAGTCCCAATCGATCCTATGTGTGCAAAAATATTCAAGGTTAAAGGTCAAAAGTTTTTGCAATTTTTCTCGTAAACGGTAAATATTATCATTAAATAGGTCAGACAAAAGTTATAGACAATGCAATTGTCTACAAAAAATGGTTTTATACTTTTTTTTCTACGGGTCACCATTACTGAGATATCGCGATTCTAAAAGTTAAAGAAGGCGAATTCTATATAATACTAGTTTTTCAATTACAAAGACACAAAACCGCCTACTTTATTATATAAGAAGATATCATAAGCAGATAATATTCCGAAATACTACTTTGCATCTACCATAGCTTTGCAAAAATTGTTTAAAATAGCGGGCCACACGCAAGCTGTTCTAAAGTTACGTGTATTTAATAGCTGTTTCAAAATTATAAAAACGTCAACGTCGCTTTTTACCAAATTATTTTTTTAAAATAAGATTGATAAAATTGTAAAATAGTTATTAATGTTTAGATCTTTCATTGAAAATATAATTTACATTAGCTATTATTTTTTTGAAATGCATGAATAATTTATAACAGCTAATTTTGAGAGAAAATGCGACGTAAGCGTTGTTATAGTTTTGAAACAGCTAATAGCAACAGTCCCAAATATGGGTAGCCTAGACGTGCATATTTAACTTTTAGAATCGCTATATCTCAGTTACAATAAGTTGTAGAGAAATAAGTATAAGAACATTTTTTTGTAGACAATTACATAGTCTACTACTTTTGTCTGACCTATTTACTGATAACATTACCGTTTACGAGAAAAAATGCAATAACCGATACATTTGACCTTTAATTTTGAATATTTTTTTGCACACATGGGATCGATTGGGACTTTTCATATTTTATTTGTAATTGTGTCATAAAAATTTGTATCAATTTTCAGCTCTATGCGAATTTTCGTAAATTGAAATGTCTATTTTGACTGGACTACAAAGCTTTTTAAATAATTTTAAAATCCTAATTTGTTAGCGAAAATATTGTCCTCTGATAGAAGAGAGTAGCTTATTGTACAAGTAAATCACGAACAGATAATGAACAGCTTTTCTTTACGTGTATTATACAACGTTTTTTCTTATAGGTACATCGAGACATTTTTGTTAAATTTATTCAACGATAGAATAAAAAAATCACCAATAGAATAAAAAATCACCAAATAGAAAAAAAGAATCACCAAGCGGCTACTTTCTTGTATCGAATTTTTGTTGTATGGCTTTAATTGACGAAATTTATGAATGAACTTTATTTATTTATGATATGAACTACTTTTAAACCCGATTTTGACACTGACAATTCTTTAAAAAAAACAGACCATAACTAAATTAGAGTTCCTTTATTGGGAGAGTTGAGACACTGAACGTCAAACCGAGCCAATTTTGTATTATCTGGATAAGGTATATATTTCTATCCTTTTTTATTAAAATTTTTGTTAGTAACTTATGTCAGAGGTTTATGTCGAAAATAATTTCAAGGTTATAATTTTTGTCAAATGCATAAAATGACATAATTTTACGTCAAATTTAACCAGGGACGTAGAAAACGTAGAAATTTTGGGATTGCTATTTAAAAAAAGAAAATAATTGAATACCTACCAATATTAATGTTCACATTTCTGAAATTTTTTGATATCTATTTTAATATTAAATACATAACTTAAAACATACTTCAGTGCTAAAAATGCTTTTCTTTCAGTCACAATTATAAGTTAAACATCTCGTCCCAAAAATTGGTCATCAAGAAACCTTCATATTTCCTGTCGTCTTTTTAAATTTTTTAAAAAATGATATTGAAGGTGTTCTCGTATGGAAAATGTAACAAAATCGTGAATTCCCAATAACTTTATAATTTGAAACAGAATCTAAAGTTCACGTAGATGCTAAAGGCGGCCAAGCAGCGACAGGTTCAACTTTCCTAAAAATTAGAACCAATTTTGGGTTCAAGTACCTACGTATTTTATAAATGCATAGACAAATTCCCAAAATGTCATAGATTTTGTACATAACATTATTTAGACAATCCACTTTTTCAAATGCTTGTTAACAATAAACGTAAAACTCGTCACGAAAGGTTCAATTTCTCTCTCTTTCATCGACGATTACCATTTCTTAAAGTTAAGGAAAAAATGTTTATGATGAAGAGTTTAGACGTAAAATTCTTGTACTTGCAAAGAAATCTCTTTTAAAATTTGGAGTTCATATAAAAAAAACAGTGAATTGACGACGACTGCCAGTCTAAACCATTTCTAAACGCAGTTAGTCGACGAAAAATGGAAACATTTTTTGATAAATTTATTTGACTTTTCACCAAATTTCAAGTGTAACACCACTGATTTCTATCCCAATTTGTTTTTTTACACATTCCAACCGACGCAAATGAAACAAAATTTCGAAAATTGACATTCAGTGTCCCAACTCTGCCAATATAGGAACTCTAAACTAAATGAAATAATGTACCATAGTAACCACTTGTAGAATAAAGGTGTACTACATCTACACGTACGTATGGAATAAGCAACAACATTGTTAATACCTATAAGAGAAACATTTTTTACCTACTTTTTAGTGCATCTTTTAAATTAAAGCTTTTTCCTAAAAAACATTTATTTTTTTTTTCTTACTATTAAAATCACACTGTAGTTTTGAAAATTAATAGTTTAACTGACATGCCACACGCAAATTAGTACCTCGTTAACCGGCTTATAAGTAGCTTTGCACGATGCTAATAGTATTACCAATATTTACTGCTTGCAACGATTATTGTTAGAGTTTCTTATCCGAGCGCACAGAGCGATTGTGACAAAGACAGCATAATTATATTTTCCTGAGTTGAATCGTCTAGAATTGATCTCTAAAGAGTTACGTTTAATTGGTCGCGTCAGGTGCAGACCGTGTGGATTATCGGTTTGTTGAATGGTTCCCGAGGGATTGTATTCTCAAGACCTGATTTTGGTTTATCTCTTGCAGCGGACGTCGTCCTGTGCACTCTTCCTCTGGGAGTTTTAAAATTATGCGCGTCACCAAACTCGTCCCAACTGAATACAGTTCAATTTTCGCCGCCTCTGCCAGATTGGAAGACTTCGGCAATCCAGAGGCTGGGTTTCGGTAATTTGAATAAAGTCGTCTTGTGTTTCGAGCGGATTTTCTGGAATCCGCAAGCTAATCTTTTCGGACACGTTGGAAGCACTACTGCGAGCCGCGGCGAATTGTTCCTTTTTTGGAACTTGTATAAAGCACCGGTTCTTCTTGCGTTAGTTGCAGGTGAAGCGGCTGCTATCATGGAAAATGTCACCGATGATGTTATTGTCGGAAGGTACGTACACCTGTCTTAATTAAACTAGTCGACGAAGGAAATTTCTTAGATGTATCGCCGTGCTTCGGGGCATTTTTGGCCAGTCTGGAGTGCCCCAACCGAAAGAGACTGTGGTGACACGCTGGAGGGCTGATCCCTGGTCGAGGGGTTCTTACAGTTTCGTGGCTGTGGGCAGTTCAGGCAGTGATTACGATTTGTTGGCTTCGCCGGTGATTCCCCCGAACAGTCAGGGGGTTTCGGGGACTGCCGGACCTGCGAGAGTGTTTTTTGCGGGGGAACACACAATTAGGAACTATCCTGCGACGGTCCACGGGGCTTTCTTAAGTGGGCTTAGGGAAGCTAGTCGAATAGCTGATCAAATTATCGGAAATCCGTGCCTTCCTCAACCGGCGGAATGAATTTTACGAATTAATGGCGTAGTTCATTAATTTTTGTAGAGTAATTATCGGTCTGACCGACTGATGTGTGTGCATAAGATAAGTAAAAACGCTCTATAAATTCGCCTTAATTGCAGTCTGGAGCGTCGTATTATAAAATAATAAGTATCGTAAGCTTGTAAGATAAATTCCTTCTGTGTTTTATGCACAATTTATGCGTCACGTAAATTATGAAGGGAGTATTTCATAAAAAACGTTACAATTCCAATAGAGCGATTATTATTAATCCAAACGAAAGTGGATCACGATCATCCTCAATAATTGCAACAGTGGTATATAAATCTTGCATGGTTACAAAGCGATGTTAACTGTAAATAGCAGAGGTAATTTATCTTCAATTGGACATTTGCATTGTTAATTTTCCGAATTCCGTGCTTGAAAGTGATAATTTGTTGTTAAGATCAAATTTGTTATCAGGTAATCAAGTTAGTACAAATTTTTGTTACGTGAGAAGTGCACTCGTCTTGGCTGTTGTGGTGCTTTTTTAATTTAACGCTTTTGGAAATAAATCGTGAATGACACGAAATATATTGAAGTTTTTGCATTGTGCAGAAAAACGCCCATCCTTCATCCTATTAATAATGCGTTCCTTGTACCGAATAAATCACTGCCTGCACTTCGTATTTCTCAATTTGTTTCGCCTGGAGTTTACCAATTTACAGTTTATCTTGGTTAGCGTCACCTTGAAGGTGTGCAATCGAGGGCGCGAGATCCTCCAAACAATCTCGGAATCGCCGCATTTAACAAATTGGCAAAAACAAGTGTCAGATAATTGTGACCGTCGTAAACAAACAGCAATTAATTCCACTTGTATTGTTTCGGTCTAGGTGGTTGGTTTGACTGGCGGCTGCTTGACTGGAATGGTAAGTTCATTAGTTATGTAAATCGAATTCGCTTTTAAATAATGATTTACTGCTCTCGAAGTCTGATGGTAACTGGATAAGGAAAGTTTTCGGATGGCCACGGCCGATATTCTAGGCACTTATCCTATTTAATCATACATATTTTCATAAGTAAATAGAGCGTTTGATGGCGAACGGCGGAGCCATTACGTCGGCGAAAACGTGTCTCGCATCTGACTGAAACGACTTGTCCAAAAATGCAAAACGAGTTTCCCAAAACCAATTCGTCAATGTGGAATAATGGAACGTCAGGAGTTGAACAGTTAGCAACGCTGAATGGGGAATGAGGATCATACGTTTAACTTTGCGGATGCTTTTATTTATCACTGGCTGTTGAGAGACGGTTACGTTTTACGATTGCTTTGACGCGAACTAAACTGCTGAAATAAAACAATATCCTTTATTTTACCACTCTTCGTCCTATCTATTTTTCTCCCAAGTAATTTTAAAAAACAGATGTGGACGAGACGAAGATTGGAACGATTTTGTTAATAAAGGCGAAGGAGGCAGAATCAACAGCCTCATCCGCTAATAACAAAGGAGAGGATCAATGTTCAGATAAACCGAGTTATTTCGTATTTCAACAAACGAGCTCGGCTCCATCATATATAATTAGCCCAAAGCCATAACATAAATTATGATGTTAACTTTTTATAGGAAACGCACGCCTTTGATTTATATTACCGTCGAATAGACGTATGCTGTTTCATAAATTTTTATTTAAAGAGGTTCTTATAAGGTCGTGCCCGTTTACACATGTAATTTAACAAGTCACCGACGTTTTTACCACAAACTTTACAACGTGCAAATTAGAACAACTGTCGCTTTTAATCACTCTTGCACTTGGATGATTAATTGTTTCTCTGAGTATTGTTTACTTTTGCTTTTTATTACGCGGCGGTTTTATATTAAGTGGGCGTATAAAGTTAGAAAGTTTGACAGGTGCTTTTAATTTAAATCAATTTACTTTGACAGCCGTGGCTAAATTTTAAGTGTGCATTAGAGAAAAAATCAGTTTTCATCAATCATTGTTTGATCAGCTATCTTCAAAGAGCAGTTAACGAAAGTTTTTTGTCAAAATCATGTTTTTTTAATACTGAAAAAATAGTGGCTAAACAGTTAAACAATTGTGACTTTGCCACCACTTGCGAATTTATCCGAAAGTTATGTCAGAAGGGAGTAAGAATAAACCGAAAATTATTATTTCACACATTTTGAAATCGGGTTTCCAGGACATTTCTAATGTATTATTTATTTATTAAAATGTTTCCCATAAAACTCGTATTATAATAAATATACTATTATCGATCTTATTTAAAAAAATAATTCGGTAAAATGCGACCTTGGCGTTTTTATAATTTTGAAACAGCTAATACTTACATCCACATACAGGTTGTCCCAACGATAATATAATATAATATTTATAGATATAAATATTTATACTCTAGGAACACTTTAGGAAAACATTTTTGAATATACATAGTGTCCACAAAAAAGTATGACGTTATAATTTTTTTTAATGACAAGCTATTATTTTTTAGTGCTCATTAGGATGCCTTTCTAGCTTCTTTAAAATAAAAAATAGGTTTTACAGATTTAGTTTTAAAAATTAACAAAAAAAATAAAAGCACCGTTTTTTGATGACATTATTACTAGTTAAACCTCATTTTTTTTAAATCAATTGTCAGTGTCAAAAATTTTGAAATTATTTTGGAACCCTACTACATTGCTATAGGAACGAAACCTGGACGACTAATTTTAAGTGGAGTTGCCAACGTTGAAACAATTTGACAATTGTTTTTAATTCTGAATGGACTTGCAGAACAAGGTCTAACAGACTTACTCGTTCTTATTAGTTTGATTGATCTGAATTATTACAGGGGGTTTACAGTTAGAAACGTAGAAAAAACACCAACGTCGTATTTTACCGAATTATTTTTTTAAATAAAATTGGTAAAATTTGATTGGTTATTGCTATAGCAACAACGATTAACGGCATTTAAATTTTCATTACAGTATACGCACTATTAGCGGTTATTTTTTTTGTAGTGCATGAATAATTTATAACAGCCAATTATGAGGAAAAATGCACGTTGGCGTTTTTATAATTTTGAAACAGCTAATAACTCTGTTTAAAGTTGAGTAACTTGAAAAGAGTTAAATGGAACATGTTTAAAGTTAAAATCTTTTGAGAAATCAGCAAAAGACACTTCACTGTTAATGTTTTTGGAGAGACAATTTAGATGCAAAAATAAAAAACTGGGTGGTGTCCCATTTAAGATTTTGAGGTTCTTCAAATTGCAACAAACCTCTTTATTTTTTATCTTTTTAATTACAGTAAGCTAAAAAAAAATATACTATTTAAGTTTGAAATTTCTTTCAAAGTTTTGAAAGTTCTACTTTACTGAAGTTCTTAGTTTTTATGTAATGTTTCTTTTAAAAACATGTTTTCGTCAAAAATCAAATTAGTATTTCAGAAATAAAATCTACCAATACCAATTTAGCTTAAAAATATCTATTAAAAGCTTCATCCAAAAATGCAAAAATATAGGTTGTTCCATTAAAAAAAAACTTAAGTTTGTGTTGTAGCTAATTTCGAAAACAGCCTGTATAGTTCCTTGACATTAATTTTTGGGTGTCAGGGAGTTAGTTTATGTACGGCTTTTGTAAAAAAAGAAAAATTTTCTAACATCTAAAGGTCAATAATGGACTTTTTCTCATCGCTGGGACACCCTGTTATATCCTGCTATAAAGCCTAGAAAAAAGATCTCAAAGAAAAAAACAACAAAAGATTTGATGAAAGTGTTATTGGTCTTCCGCAACTTTAAAAAACAATTGTGATGATTCTAATAAAAAATTTGCACTGAAATTTCTTGGGTCAAAACCAAAAATAAAGAGCGGCTGGCTACAGTTTCCTCACAAAAAATTAGACTTGGTAATTCTCTCTTAAAAAGAAGAAAAAAATACTTGAATTTTAAAACACCGAATTTATAAAACCACCACAATTAGCTGAATTGTTTTTTTTTGTCTTTAATGTGTTATGTTTAATTTTTGTTAATTAAATTTCGGGATGGTCATTCGTGTTGAAATAAAATGATTGCTTTAAGTTGGTAATTGCTTGTGATGCCTCTCTTCGTGGCGGTGTATCGCAACCGTCTAGCCACCAGGGGACATAAAAATTCCACTTAATTCCATATCCGTGCAATATATTCCAGAAAGTGCTTTGCAACGTTGAGAAATTAAAATGTGCATGTCAAATGTAATGTTAATATTAACACAGAAATTACCCCTGTGGAGAATGAAGTTAAAAATTGCTTTGAAGTGAGCCGATGTTGCCTCCTTAATATAAGTTTTAATGTGTATTTAAATATTAAAGAGGAGGATAATCTTGAAAGCGATGCGACCAACAAGACGTTTCCAAAAACCTATACATAATAAGATTTAGATAGTTATCTCCGAATATTACAGACATGAACTTGTTATTATTACGTCAGAATCTTGATGCGAACCTCGAACCCATCATCGCAAGGTTACCTGAATCCCACGAACTAAAAATTCCATTTTTCAATCAACGCTACTGTACCAAAGGCGACCGAATTAAGCCATAATTCATATTTTGGCACGATTTTGACCAAATCTCGAATGTGATGCAAAATAAATGCACTTGTACATTTATCCACTCATTCGGGAAGATGGCGGCAGGCCCTCGCGACCTCGAGGTGAGTAGCAGGGCGCTTCATTAATGTGGAATGCACGTAGAGAATTTAAGATATGGATTAATTTACTAAGAGTGATGGTGATGATCTGCGTACAAGTGAGGCATTTAATACTGAAAGCGGCCGGTGTTTGTTGATTTCGTGTGTAGGACCAATTTGGCCGGTGACCGCTTCGGAGGGGGCTTACGGGGGGTAGCCGGGCTCCGGACTCCGGTGATTTGTCATGTCAGTGTCGCTGTGATGGATGTAGCTAAGCCGGCGCACATTAGCATATTGAAAGGCTTTGATTCATGCCCGAAGAATCCCGTTGTTTCAAAATAGCAACCGTTGCACGCACCTCGTACACAAAACGAACAATTTTCACTCAATTTATTTCAAAGCGAATGAATTTTAATGCTGCCCCCGTAACAATTTTTTTTTCTTTGGTTTCACAAATTGTTTATTGTGAAACTGAAAGTAGTTTCAGTAAGAGAATTTCTGTCAACAGCGTCAAGTCGTTTATTGATAAAGCCCGAATAATTAACAAAATTAAGAGGAAATAGTTTGAACAGATTTTGAGAAGTTAAACTAACAAAAACAAACAACAAAAAGAGTAAGTAGAAAAAATAGTATATTACACTCGTTTTATAAAACTTAATTGTGGCACTCATTCTATTGGAGCACTCCTTCGTCGTGCTCTAAAACCATTCGTGCTACGATAGAACGTCTTATAAACTCGTATTATTATTATACTATTTTCTACTTTGGTTTCATAAATTGTTGGTTGTGAAACTGAAAGTACAAAGTGTTTAAAGATGGCTGTTCATCAAGTCGACTATGGAACTCAAATTCATTCATCTCTGTCAAATTTTTAAATAAACTTTTTACTCACTAACTCACTTTTTTGGATTTTTCGGCAAAGTTGTTTGAAGAGAAGGGTTTGTCTTCATTTGTGTCTTATATTTTTGTGATTTTTGTTGTTGTGTACTTTTTGCGAAGCCTTTTGCATTATTTTGACAGATCTGTCACTTTGACGGCATTCACAATTTGAATTAAGCGGCACATTACGTTCAAATTTCATAGATGACTGGATGAACTAACATTTTTGAACACACTGTAGTTTCACAAAGAGAACTTTTGTGCAACTCCTTTATAAATTTTTAGGAGTTGTATTGGCAGTGCTTGGCTGTGGTCATCAGTCATCACTGTAATTTAGTGTGTGATCTGTCAACAGCGTTAAGTCGTTCATTGATAAAGCCGGAATAATTAACAAAATTAAAAGGAAAGAGTTTGAACAGATTTTGATAAGTTAGACTTAACAAAAACAAACAACAAAAATAGAAATTAAAAAATAATAATATATCACACTCGTTTTATAAGACTTAATTGTGGCACTTATTCTGTTGGAACACTCCTTCGTCGTGCTCCAAAATCATTCGTGCGACTATAGAACGAACGTCTTATAAAACTGGTATAATAATATTCTATTTTTAAATCAGATGGGAATGAAATTTGGCCGTTGAATAATGCAAGCGTTTTTTGTTTTGTTAATTTAGCAAAGTGCTCTTTTGCGTGGATCGAGCAGCTGAAGACAATAAAACCATTAGAATTTCTGCGGTCTGTAATTTGGATCTATTAAGACGTTTTACGAACTTTTAATAATGCTACGCGTTACATTAAACCAACGTGGCTACCGATGAGCTCTCACAACTCTTCCAAAAATGTTGATTAAAATTTTAATCGGATCGTTAATCTCCCGTTTGTGTTACGCCCCATTTAAGCAACAAACTCTGACTTGATTAACTTTTAAACATATATTTTAATTAATTATTATTTATTGATGTTTCAAATATCACTTATGATGTGTTTTTTGTAGCAAAATATAAATTATACGGATGGTGATGACGAGCCAGACATCTATTTTAAAAATGAATCAAGTTGAGGCTTGAGGGGGCGATTGAGTTTTTGTGACCAGGCCGATAAAAACCTTTATAATCTTGTTAGCCACACAATAAGATGACACCGAAATTTACTTAATACATTTATAATTAGGATAATAAAGCCGAACCACGTTTCGTGATTTTCAGATTTATTGGTACTACACGGCTAACAATGTGCATATAAAGGTTTATTGGTCCATTTGAATACGTTAAAGTGGCCTTTGTTGCTTTTATTGTTTATCAACAAACAAAGAACAAGTGTGCCTAACACTAAAACTTTGAAAACGAAACATCCGCATGTAAATCAGATGAAAACGCACTCCATCACCTAATCAAGATAACAAACAGACGTGGGCATTGAACAATACATGTGTTTACTAAGTAAAATTTTTAAGTAAAGCTGAGTGTAAAACGGTTCAAAAGATTAATGAAAAATCAATACAACTAATTAATAAAGAAGCTGATAAAACTGCTCGTTATTTATTTACGCCATCGCGAAGGGTATGATTTTCCGGAACAACGCTCATTTCCGGTCCCGTTTGTCGAACACCGACTGCTTTCATTATCCCATTCCGTAGTTAGGCACTTTTCTCATTTTCTTTTGTCGGTTGCTGTTCACTCTACGTCGGTGCGAACGCACTGCTTTCGCAGTGCGAAAATAAAGGAAAGAGGGAACGAAAGATCCGCGACGTTGTTTGCTTGATTGCTCCAACTTCTAAGCCATTTCCCAGTCTTTGTGAAGTTCGACGGCTAATTTTCTCAGACGGTGAATTAACTTTAGATGGCCTTGTTAGGTTTTGTTTCCGTCAACAAATTAAGTTATCTTTTTTGTTTTCATGAGTTTGTTAGTGGCAGATCGAGATCGCTGAAGTGGATTATGTTTTTTTGTACTTTGAAAACATATTTACAGACAAGTCAAGAATTTGTGTTTCGAGCTTTTTGAACTTGGGATTTTTTAGTTGAGGCGCCACCTTTTGGATACTAGGGGATACGGCCTCGAGTTCGGCTAACAGAGCTTTCTGCTTCGTTCTTTCAAGCGACATCTCGAACCAAGCTCTCCAACCAAAGTTATTTGGGTTGCAGAGCTAATGGTATCGGATTCGAAGTTACTTTTACCATAACTCACAATCTATTAATTATTAATAATAATTATCATAATTCTGAACATTTATCTAAAAAGTTGCTACAGATGTGTTTACAAATGCAATAAACAACTTCCACCTGATGATTGATTTCAGTTTGTACTGTGATGAGTACGACTGCACGAATTATCTGTTTGTTCAACTGGAGATAAATAGCATACGTTTGCTGATTTTAGCAGTAATAAAATATAGCTCGACAGAGTCAATAACAAGTGGAAGCCGAATAAAACCGAGTTGTCGCATTGATATTGACGTTTATAACATTTGTTAAACGTTTAAAAACAACACGCTCAATCTTTCATTTTTGATTTATGCCGCTGTTGCTGCAATATGAACTTTTATAACTTAAAATGCAATATTGCAATATGTTTATTACTGTTACACAACAATTTATGAGGTATTGCAGTCAGATGACTATATAAAAATTTAATGTCACATCTGGATTTCTTCTTGGAATGAAACGTGATTTAAAAACTTGAAAAGTTCATTTTTCGACATTAAATCTAACCTTAAGAAGAAAATTCTGCAACCGCAGCTGCGACTGATTCGGACGAAGTTGCTGCAGAAAAATGTCATTCTCACTTTTCTCTCCTTTTATTATGAGCTGGGGTGGGATAAACTATTTCGTTTCTACTACAAGGTGAAGCGGAAAGTCGTTCGGCCTTTGCAGCCATTTCGTAAAATTGTGTTATTTACGACTTTAAGCTAGTTCTGCCGTAATTAAGGCGCTTTAAGTTAATTCAGCTGTTAAAAGTACTTGCTTTAAACAAAGAACATAACATAATGTTTTGCTTGGCATTATTACGTGAGCAAACTAAACGAGGTCTGTACATCCAAGAGCTTATGTCTGCCATGGCAAAAGCTCTATTGAAAAGATTTTAAACAAAGGATAAATCCGTCCAATGAAAAGGAAGCACCATGTGCTAACACACTATTGGGCACATTTGAAAGCTTTCGTATTTTATGAAAGCTATTTAGACTATTCATGAGATGTTCGAATTACGGGTCCACCCGTATACGATTCATCACTTTAATTCCTTTGTTGGTTGGTAAAATGCAGTGCAGTGGCGGCGTTTAATGATTTAGAGAAACATGATTTTTTGATGGAGAAAAATAAAACTATTTCACTTAGTGAAATTAATCTCACGAGGAGATAACGGGAGATATGTTCGCTACAAAGTTTGGTTTCGGATCGGCGTTCCGTGGTGGTTAAAGTTGCTCCGAGTTAGTGCCGCATGCCTTGGCTACGGACCTGACCAAAATGCATCTGCTTATTGGAAATATCCACCGGATCTCCGCTGCATAAACCCCTGCAACTTTAATATCGAACTGCATTATTGACCACTTCCTATTCGGCCATTATCTAGTCGCTGCAATCGCAGTTGATAATTCACTCCGGAACAGACCTGAATTATTGAGGCAGCGGTGGCTACGGCCTGAAACCAAATTTCTTAGTGGAAGAGGCAATCACTGAAAAATAATTAAAATAAATGAGTTCATCGTCGAGATTCATGAATAAATATGAGCTCATACGTATTATAAATTTATTCTAAATACGGGGGTGCGAGTCATTCGAGACGTATGATTGGACGCGGCAATTGTTACATTAATTATACAGATAACAGGTCAGTTCTAGCGAACCCTACAATCTGATCACGGTGGTTCCCTAATTAGATATTGCAGATCTGGCCCCGAAGAACAATTACTATCAAATTGCTGGGGAATAGTTGTAATTTCGACGGCACAGTTATTAAAAAGAGCCCCAGAGCCCGAAGGCGAATCAAATTTGATAATATTTGTTTAATAAATATACATTTGTTTTATTTCCAAAAACTGGGCTAATAAATTATTTCATTTGCATATTTGCATCTAGTTATCGCACAAATTGTGCCAGAACAAAGTTTAATAAACTCGGATAAATAGTATTGTAATTAAACTCGGTTGTCTGCTAATTCAGCCACTTGTTTGCCGAAGATATTCAACCCGAATATGTAGTGTTTGTTTTAGAGGTAAAAAGTGAAATATGTTGCTTTTATTTGATGGCGTTATTCAAAGTTAAACGGCTCTCTGAGGGTATCGTGGACAGCAGCTCCCCGACACTGATAAATAAAAGGCATTTTTCCATGGTTTTAATTAAATTAAAGTCACAAGGAGTACTGATGAGACAAAATTAAAAAGCGGAGGTTGTTAATTAAAAAAGGAAGCCAGACTGATTGCCACTATTTTTTAAAAAGCCCAAAAAGCGAATTTTTCAGTACATCGAAAGTGCGCGTAATTGTCTTTAGTTTCGCAGATTTGGGCGCGATTATTACCATCATGCGATAATTACCATTGTGAGCGTTGGCTCCAATTATCCTCACATGTTTCGCAGAATAAAAGCTCTCTCAAAGGGCTGGGGTAATGCCATATCCAGTCGAAGACGCCTTTGTGCTTGCCGCATGTTGACAGACTAATTATTCCGGAACGCAAAAATTTGACAGCAGGATGCGTTCCTCGCTCCGGGGCTGTTTTGTTATTATGGGAATTTATTACGTTGTCTGTGCGAAGGGTTATTAAAAGTTGAGTATGTCCAGGCTTAAATCGATCTCTCGAATTAAAAACTTTCCAAGTCGCTTTCATTAATTAAGCGAAATCAAAAAATAATCCTTCACTTTTAAAGAACGAGGCAAAAACTGCCATTAACTTTAAAATACAAAGAAACGGGGGCGGTGAGCACCTCCGGCGCCCCTTTCGATAAAGTTCGCAACAAAAACTGGCCGAATATAAAGCGTTCGTGACGAAAGATGAATTAAAAAGCTGCGGAATGGACGTCTGTGCCGTTTTTGCAAATGTTGTTAATTATCGCTGCCAACATTCAATGGGTTTAATCAGCGACACGAAGTTTTAATATGAAGTTTCTACAATCATTTTCACTTTGCCGCTCATTATTTTTAATCAAATCGGCGACTCGGAAGAACCGCACAATTATTATTGAAACGTTTCACAACACATGAACATTTTATTTTACATGGTACTTCTTAGTTTGTCGATAAAAGTTTGACGCTTCCCTCCATCAGCAGAATGCAATATTCGCTGCGAAAAAGAATAGTTGAGAAATTTATGCAGTTATAGAAGGATATTGCAACGTTCTGACAGTTAAATGGAATAAGGAATCTGGGAAACATTCTGGAACAGATGTCTCTCTGAGTTGAATTGTTCTTCCGGAAAAGCCACCTTCAACT
Organism: Tribolium castaneum; assembly: GCF_031307605.1. NCBI lineage: Eukaryota > Metazoa > Arthropoda > Insecta > Coleoptera > Tenebrionidae > Tribolium > Tribolium castaneum. The sequence continues at coordinate 11,265,337 of NC_087397.1, forward strand.
CGTCACACTAATCTGCAATGAAAGTTGCGACTTCTCTTATTAACTTGCTCACTTTGAGACATCTCTATTCATGTAGGAACGGACGCTTCGTCTTTGCACAAAGCTCCAAGCATTATATTGATGCATGTGCATCACACTCGACATTAGTTTAACGAGGATAGAGCAGCGATAAAAGCTGGAGAGCTTATAATATGTTGGTCGAGTGGTCCATAAACCCCGATAATTATTAGCTTTCATTTCTTTAAATTTACAAAACTGCTTATTGGAAATGTCACCGAGTGCAACATAAAGTGCGAGATTTGTTGTAATGAAATTAAAAAAGAGAACGTATAGGGGTATCAGCGCAAGTTGGCAAATCCGCCAACGGATTACCGAGAATATTGCCACTTTGGCGGTAAAACCAAAATCTAAAGCCATAACAATACGCGTTCGAACAATATGGAAAATTGCACAATTGCATCACACGGTCACGTTCTTTCAATATCGCAATTTAAACAATGAAAAAATATTAAATAGGGAGTTTGACTCATGTCCCACGTCGTAAACACATCATAACCAACAGAAACTACACTGTGTTTAAGATTTCATCTGCTCGGTTTATTTACGTCCATACAAATTAAAACTTGTCAGCTCTATTTGAAAAAGTGCAGGTTTTACGTCGGGATGAAGTTCTTATGTTAAACCAAGCCCTCGAAGGGGCATCCACCGGTGAGATTTTGTTGTTATTTGTTGGAAAACGAAAGAAATAAAACGATTTATCGGGATTTGTCCGCGTCGCCGTGTTTTACTCCAGATGAGACTTTTATCTCTGTGATAACTGACGTTTTTGCTCAAAGCAATGAAAAGTTGAAAGTCACGTAAGACTCGACTGGTGGTGTTAACTTTTAAAAATAAAAATTCGAGCCGGCTAAGAAAATACGGCCGTAAAAAATACAAAGTAATTTATTTTAGACGGATTCACGTCGCTGGATTTTGTCAAAGGGAACGTAACTTAAGATCAAATTAAATTTCGACTTGGGTCTTATTAAAATTTAAATTAAAGTACATATTTTTTATTCTAGCAAATGTAATCTGATTATTCGCTTCCGTTTAAAAACTGAGATGTGCTTAGATTAAATTTCAACAATGTTCAGCGGCGCGCTGTTTAACTGCTAATATTGATTTAAACACGCGATACCATCGGTCTTATTAAGGATTTAAAATAACATGACGCTGCAGATCTGCTCTCGTGTTGATGCCAATACGACAAAATGGTGCATTGTGTTTTGGGCGGAATGAAGACAAAATTTGTGATTGCGAACGGGTCAAATTTTCACATTCCTCTGTGTGGTGTAACACCGAAAGACCCTTTCTAATTTATGTTATAATTTTCATTATCAGCGGCAAGTTTTACCGCATCCACCAACAATTTGCTTAAAGAATTGAAACAATGCCGGTTCTAATTCGTTCCGACAATGGCAACTTTTTAATTGCGCCCTAACATAAACAACCTCCAGTCGGTTTCCGGGGACAATGAAACACATTAGACCATCCGCCCGGAGCATTTATCTTTGGCCCGGATAAAATTTTATCGGGCTATGGAAATTACCAGATAAGAATTGTGTGTCTCTTGTGATGGAAACTCTTTTGCAAAAATTACTTATTTTGTATTTCCAGTGTGTAAATGCAAGCGTTCCAGCAAAGCGTATCTACGTAGTTCGGAAAACGAGTGCTTTTATGTGCCAATAAAAGTTTAATTGCTTACGGAGAACATTCCCGTGCTGACATCTGCACACACACTGATAAAATCGTAACAGACTCCGGTTCACTTTTTTCGGAAACACTCTTCAATTAATCTTATCCCTTTGAATTTTTGCGGGAATTAATTTAAATCGTAAATTGTGCACAATGACCGTGCACCACTTGTTCTTATTTCTTTTCGAGATAACGCCGCAGATAAAATGCAGTCGTGTCTGTTGTGGACGCTTGCAAATAGATGAGTCCCGCAAACAGTGGCGTCTCGTCACATTTTTTCCATTTTCCTTCTGATGAATATTAACTCAAGCGGTGAAATCGCGCAAAATGCAGGCGCCGCCACTGCTGGGGGCGTTTTCCGGAATTGGGGTTTACCCGACGGGGACAATTATGCGTGTCCACGCGTAAATATACATATGTCGGTCGGGCTCCAATATGGTCTCGGCTCTGCATAATGTATGGCCGTGTTCAAATTCTCGGCCAAATGCACGGTCATGTAATTAAAATTGTTTGAAGTAATCGGGCTAAACAGCATATTGGGACATTGTGTGCCCAACTGGCTCCACTATTTTGCTTGCTTTCCACGGTCTAATGGCCACTGCAATATGCTAAATTTTGCACTGGACGATACAGCGACCGCAACTTTATTAAACTGATCAAAATTCAATAATAAAAATTACTACAACGTTTAACTGGAAATTTAATTGGAGCAAGTTCGGACTGGACCCGGTCGGACAATTTCACAATTTGTGGCCTTAACACGATGAGTTAGGTCTTGTTACAATAGATTCATGAAGGGTCGTGTAATTGTTACACTATCTCTGCCCGCTTTGAATGACCATTCTGTTATAAGACGTAAGGTATCTCAACTAGACCCAATTGTGGACACTTACGATTTTATGACCGGTCGAGCAACCACGAACGGTTACATATTCAGGTATTAATTACGTCTTCTCGACAAATAGGGGAGATAAAATGTTCTATTATTTTTATTAAACCGCGGCCTCATATTAACAAAGTTTTCTTATCAGAATTAACGTACCTAGACATAATGAGCTTTGCTCCATATTGGGGTTAATTGTGTTGAATTTTAGCTCCGGTATTTGAGCTTGTTAGCGACGTAATCTTGCGCTTGCTTCTGAAAACAGGCGAGACTTACTAATTTTATTTTTAGTTTAGTCGAGGGTGAGTATTTGTTAAAACCTTGTAGGTGTAGCGCATGATTCCACAAATCCCCGAATTTCGGCTCAATTCGTTCCCTTTTTTAAGGAGCCAAATCCGACAATTACAGGGAAGCACCGCAAGGGAAGTCTCTCGCTTTGTTCGAATTAATAAAAAACATTCTCTTGTTTGCTTGTGCCTCATTTGCCTCCCCCAAGGGTGACTCGTTCAAAATGCAAATTGCGATCCTTATCGAAAGGCTGCCAAAATTGGACTTTGTAGTTATTGTTTCTTACAGACGAGTTTATGGCTTTTTTGAGGTGAGGACAGCTGCGGACTAAATGATATTTAAAGACAAAAGGGGCTAAATCTCGATTTGAAATTTTCAAGCACGCTCCTATTGTCGGCTGTGTATTATTCAGGGTGGCCCACCTTGATTCAATATTCAAACATTGAGGGAATCAATGTCACCTCTGCCAAGATATATCTAGATTTATGTTATTTTAATGTGCAGAACGTTTAGATAAAACCGGCGTTTCAGACAGTTGCTGTTTTATCACTGGCAACAGATTCTGCGTCAGAGTGACGACCGGCAAAATATAAATACGCTACTTTATGCCACATAGACAAGGGAAAAATTCTTTTCTTTGATGTCCTTTATGAGTTAATGTCGATTACGTCTTTTTGGTGTCCGCTGCAGATGTCGGTGGTATAATCTCTTGCAGTAATGCGCACAAGCCCAATGCTTGGGGCAAGTTTATGGAAAGAATGGACGAAACCCGTCTGGAAAATAGAACTGTTTTATACGGAACAAGCGACGCCACCTCGGGGAAGAAACGCTAATCATTTCCTGCAGCTCAACAAAAGCCGGGTTTCGCGGATTCCCTCCGGCCGTTCTTTATACTCTCTGCATTATGGTGAAAGCACTTTGCCCTTTATGTTGGTCACATCTTGCTTGTCTAATGGTAGCCGATTTTAATTCGGGCTAAAAAACGAAGCAATGCGATACCTACCCTCGCTGATGCGTAAACTCAATAACCTATTATGTACCCAACGTGCTATTGTCGTATCGGTAATTCAATTCCATTCAACACAAAAATGTGTCCCCGAGGACCTAGGGGTACACGCTTGTTTTTCTGTTAACAGTCGTGGATGTCACCGAATTTTCTATTTAGTACCTAGTTCTATGCGCACTTAAATTGTCATATATTATGGTCGCATTGTTCCGAAGATAATGGAAATTTGCGGATAATCGCTGCTCAATGATGTATACGACCTGATGCACAAAGGGATGACTTTGGCCAATAGCTCGAACTGGTGTGGTCTGGGGGGTCGGTCGGAATTTTAAATGAGAAATGAATTCAAAACACAAGGTTTGGCACAAGTTTTAAGAACAGGGGTCAGGACGTTGTAATGGAATTAGAGTGCGGTCAAACTTATTCAATAATTGCAGAGATATTATCTGATCATCATGGGATGTAATGTAAACCGATTTGCGGTCGCTAGGCTGTGTTACTAACTAACCTAATTAAGGAGTGCTCAACCAACACAATAAAGCACCTGCCCACCTGGTCTCATATTCGGTATATTTCTGCACGTGCTGCCCTCTTCAATTGAACTCTATTTCCCAAAACGCTGCTCCTTTATTGCCCCCCAATCGCAACTTTAAAATGAAAGAATTTTGCTGCGTTCCACCCTCTATGACAAAACAAATTCCTTTTTCATTATTCTGTTGCCTTGTATGAGGTGAAATTGTTTTCAACTCGACTCGATTATTTTTTAATGAGAAGTCAGGACGCGGAAGGATTCGATTCGTTGTTTCAAGTCAAGCAAATGAAAAAGAAAGCCATCACAATCGGTGATCAGAGCCAGCCTCGGATGTGGTATTGTGTACGTTCTGGCGGGGTCCCAAGAGCGTGTGGAGTTTGGGGAACATTTATGCGGCCTAGATAGAGAGATTCAATAAAGAGCACAACAGGAACAAGCTTGATCCAAAAACAATGGGCTCGAACAGAATTCTCAAGGTGGTGATAAATTATTTTTACTTGAATGAGGAAGTGTGCTGACTCGACGACTTCCAACATTATAAAACTAATCCCCAGCCGCTTGAAACATCGACAATACGATGGTGAATTCTCGATGTTAACGTACAAACCGACAGTAATTGGAAACCTAATGATTAATAAACAACACAATTAATGAACATGATTGTTGTAAATAGTGCAGTTGGTCTCATTTCAAATGCGAGCCAAATTGGTATTAATGAATTGAAACACACAACTCGATCGAAGCGTTCTACAAACTTCTTTATGTACACTTGCTGCCATAGAAAAATAAATCGTCTTCGCAAATAGCACATGTTGGGATAGGAATTTTAGTAAAATCGATAACTTTACTTTTAATCAAAACTGTATGAGTAAATTTAAAAAGATATCATCGATGTAAGTAAGCAAGTATCCAATAATACGAGTGAAAAGAATTATGAAAAAATCTCATTTTTTGTGTACTTAATAGAAATTGATAACATTGTTTATTTAACTCAAAATAAATAAGAAAAATGGAACTTTACTTGTTAGCAACACTTTTTTTATTCCTTCCACATTCTTTTCATTTTCTCATTTACAAAACTGTTGATAAATTTTTTCGTATTTTGCCTTAGACTTTGTAGGTAGTAAACCTGACTTCGCCTCTGCTACCAATTGCAGAATTTCTTCATTATTTTTGCCTTGATTCATTTTATATGAAAGCTTTTTTGAAAATTATTTGTTTACTTGGTTGTGATGTTTTATCACTAAGGAAACAAATGCTTGACACGAATAACTGTGCTTATTTCTATTTTTAAAGACATAATTTTTATGAAGTGAAGTACACGTAAAAAAATGTGTGTTCAACGCGGAAGAAAAGTGAGTTTTCTAGCTCGTGAAAACTTGATTCACTCGCTACGCTCGTTAGTCAATCTGTTTTCACTCACTAGAAAAGCATCACTTTTCTTTACTTGTTAAACAATCTACTATTTTTTGAATTTTTATACTTTAGTGCCCTTCTTTAACTTCATTTTTAACTGTGAATTAAATTCAAGAAAATCAGTTTGGTTATACAGTTGTGGTTAACACTTAACAGTTAACTGGTTAATAGTTGTGGGTGATTCAAAAGCGATAAAATGTTAGTGTGATACGTTTTATCTATTTTTTTTAATAAACAATTGACAATGTCAAAATCTATTTATAAATTTCTCCAATTCGGAAGTAAAATTACCGTTGGCGGCGCCACTGAGCTAAGTCGAAAGCAGTAACCATGAATGTCGGGAAAATGTTTATTCGGATATTTTGAGCGTTGTACGAATTTTGAGGCTTCACAATTATTGCATTGCCTATGCGGAATGACTATTGTTTCTTTGGTGCAAGAAACGAATCTTGACAAGTTAGAGATGAGGCAGAAAACACGAATAACGAGTGACTGTTTAGTTCACTTTCTTTATTGGAAAATTAGTACAAACTCATTAGAAAGCCTATTTTCTGGAACAATTTATGCTTAAATGTATCAAAAGTTGTTAATCTTAATTGTAGTTTTGTAGATCATGATTTTTTCGGTGGAAAAATTCACACACTTCATTAATTCATTGGTTTCTCGAGCCCAACATGTGTTCGCTGTGATCCATTACTTATAATTTTTAATTACACAACTGTATAATAGCACTTTATAATCAAAATTTAAATTTTTTTCACTTTTATTCGATTTCAAATTCCAACACTTTATACCACGAAAAACCGCAGAATCAAAGTCAAAGCTAGTATTTACCACCACATACTTTTAAAGTGATTCTTTCTAATGTAGGTAATTAACACTAAACACGCAAAATTGTTAAACAATTCATTAAAAGACAATTAATTGTGGAATTACAAAAAATTCGTTACTGTTTTCGACATAGTTCAAAAGTCATCATCAGAGGGCGTCTATTTAATTTATGGGTACAAATTAAATGGACAGTACTTTATTTTATTTTATTTAAACGACAAGTATTTTTGATTAGTAAAAATAATAAATGGACAGTAAAAATAATAACTACACAGTAAAAATAATAATTGCACAGTAAAAATAATAATTTAATAAATGAACAGTAAATAATAGCATTTACGTTTCCGAGTTTAATCGTTCGAGGGGTATGTTTCCTTTTAGTTTGCTGAGACGAAGCTCCAGCTTGCAAGCTAGCTACTGGACGTTTATTATTTAAACTGTGCAAAATGAAACTAGAAGCTGTGCATATACGATTTTTTTACTGGGCAAATTTTTAATAAAATACTGTGCGTGGTTTAGTTGTCATTTAAATTTTTTATTGTGCAAAAATGAATTAAATACTGATCATTTATTATTTTTTACTGATCAAAATCGAATTTTTTACTGATTGTTTTATTACTACCCTTAATTTATTTACGAATTAACGCCATATTACGAAAATTCTTTCTGATTTTGACACATAATTGTTTATAAAAAAAACTGACTATACTTTTGCACTTTTTCAAGTGCCAGCGGTGTTGCTTCTAAATTATGTTCAAAAACGAGTCGCCTGAGCTCATTTTATTTGAAAAGGACGAGTGACGAAATCTATATTTTCGAGTGTTTTACATTAGCATCAGATGAGTAAATTTCCAGTGTGGTCTCGGGCAGCAGCAGATAGTGTATGACCTGTGTGAATACAATTACGGGTAAAGTCTCCAAACGCCTGAGAATCTCTTGACAACTCAAATAAGTCTATTTTAGCTTCTTGAAACCGATTTTCAGCAAGACTTCTAGTCCCTTGCAGCCTTGCACGTATATTGGATAACACATACCTGCAACTTGAAAGTGCTTTCTAAAGCTTTTCAAATACATTCTTTGTTCGTTCTCAGATTTATAGCCAAATCAAAGCCAAAGTCTCTGTGACCAAAATTTTTTTGCCATACAATGCGGGGTGGGTGTTGGGGCAATCGAATTAGGGTGTGCAGGAGCGCTGAACAGCAAACACATTTAAGTAAATTAACACCTGAAAGTCTGTTTGCCAATTAAGTGAACGTGGATGCAAACGCCCTAGCTGCTATACACGGGATGAAAATGTTCGCCGCCATGTTGGAGCTTATAGCTTGATATTATGGCAGTAATCACTAATTACATAGTTAAATGGCAGTCGGCCGTCTAATTTAACGTAATGTACGATTCAAAATTAATAACTGTGATGGCCGCCGACCACAGTCCTGCCACGTGACGTCACGCATCAACACCCGATCCTTGTGACAGGACGACCACAGCCATCTGTGCTGCACTGCTGACCTGCTTGATAATTAGCCGAAGCTTGATACAGTTCGGGGTGAATATGATTCCCGTCAGAGAATATGTTGGAGCAAATTTCGCAATTTAGATTAATACGAGTTAAGCTTTAGCGAATTCGAGTCCGACGACGCTTAATGCGAAAACTTAAGCACCTTAAGACGGTATTGCAGATACGGCACGCGTTTATCTTTTCACAGGACACAAGGAGACTCATTTAATAAGTAATTATGCAAATTTTAAGCTTCAGGAAAATTCCTACGGAGAACACACGCTAAAATTAAATGTTATTGCCTCGTGATCTTATAATCGAATTGCTCCCTCTCATATTCTATTCATGCACCCTTACAGTCTTGTGTTTCAACGAAAGTGTTAACGAGCGAGCGGTGATGGCACCTTACACCAAACGAAAATTTACTTTTACAGATTTTTAAACTTGGCTAGAATAAGCGAATCACGTCTCTTAAAAGCTTTTTTTAAAAGAAAATTTCTGTCACTCGAATTTCCGGGATCTGGACGGATAGGTAGATTACTCGACAGATCTCCATCTGGTATACTTTATAGTGATCGTTGTTTTTATTTTATTGAAGGTCTCCCAACTTTATTATGATAGTATAACCGCAACAAAGAAAAACGGAAAGAGAGGGCGTTCTAATCAAAAACGATTTTGTTTGTTTTTCGTCATAACATTTTTTATATTTCTTGGCGTATAAAGAAAACCCATCTACACAAATCTATTGCATTGCGAATGTAAACATCCAATTTCTTGTGTTTTCGTTTAATTTGACATGGTTTAGGTAATATTCCCAAATTACCTACTTAGTTTCCCAAATATCTAATAACCCTGTGATAGGTTGGATATCAAGCAATGTGTTGCACGTCCCACGAGGATTTACTAACCTATTAAATTTAGCAAATGTTTCACTACTTTGATGTCATTATTGATTTATGAGAGCTTTCGGTTAAATTTAATAGGGTCGAACGAAACCGCTAAATGTTTTATTTTAAAAGGATTGGCAGCAACTCTGGCCATAAAATCAAAACAGTGGCTCAGACCTGTATGTTATTCCCCAGCTTTTCTCAAAACACATATTTCATGTTTTATACTTTAAAAATAACAATAAACATAAATCTGAAAGAGTAATTTGATGAAACTTGAGGCTTGTTGTTTTTAACCAGATCCGAGACTAGTTAATTACGAACGCGTGGCTTATTTGAAATTGAAGTAAGGTTCTAGATATGCGTTTTGTGAGATACTCCTCTAACAACCGACACCTTACGTGCTTCCAATAAAGCAAGGAGTAAATCCCGAAAATTTCCCTTATTTGCGCGTTTGAAAGGCGTCACCCGAAACCTCTCAGTCAGCAGTTCTGCGGAGAAAGCTATCAGATAAAAAATTGCATGGCGACGTATTCAAGAAGTTACTCCAAGCTGGCAGGAGACTCGATCGTATACAATTGATATGCCGAATTTTTCGCCAGCATGGAGGGATTGCAAACTCTCCAAACGTCGATAGTTGAAAAGGAAATTGCAAGATGTACCAAATATTACACATGAAACTATTCAAATAAAGTGGCAACAAAATTGAACTTCTTGCAGAGTACACAACTGTTGTGTTGGTGTTTACATGGCCGCCATACAAGTAAGTAAGCGAGCTCGTTAGGGCTTTGTTTAAATGACAAACACACTGAAACATGTTGAATTAACACAAAAGTTTCCACAATGTAGTCAGGAAATACTGCCTTATTTTTGTGTTAGAAACCTGGAGAATCTCACATGCTTATGATGCACTTGACACTCTTTTGCTTTCCGAAGCGATCGATTTAATCTTCGGTGCTATCGTGGAAATACAAAGTGAGTTAGTTCGCTTTGAATGTGATAAGAGCCCTTTCGTTTCCCAAAAATGGGAATAAAAAAATAATAAACATGCGATAGAAAATCCAATTAAATAGCCGTCAGGGCATCATTTTCGATAAGAACCGATACGGTGGGTTTGCGGCTGAACGAGTTATCAACGAGATATCAGCGTCGTCACTGGAACATGTCTGATGCTGGCGGCACTTTAAAATGAAGTCGGATCTTTGGAAAACAGGCACTTTGTGTGGCTGTGCGGTAAACTGCGCCAGCATATGACTACATAATAGGAAAACTAATAGTCTTTTAGCTGCTTTTGAATTTTTACTTCAGGAAACGACTTTTCTGTTCTCTTCTTTGATGGCGGGCAAGCTTATTGCGTTATATCCGTATGTGCATTCACGGAGATTCACGCAAAATGGTGCTTTTCAGCGGGATTGTGTGCAAACAAATTCCAAGTTCGAAAAAAGCAATTCAGTAAGTGAGAGTATTTTTGAGAGTTTGAGTAAAGGCCGGAATTACAAATTTGGCCTTATGTGTGTTTGTCGAAGGATAATTTGGCCGTTTGTGTGCAAGAATGCCGGGGAAACACTTTAGGAATCGCTAGTGCAAGTCTCCGACAAAAAGCGGTTGAAAGAGAAAAGGTGCTACATATTTAATGCTATCTGTGTTTGGTTGGAAAAAGTGAAGCAAGAGTGAGATGTCAGAGGCAGTTTTCTTGACGATTATTTCCGTCAAGTGACAAGATGGAAAAGCGCTGAGTTAATATTTTAACAATTAATCAAGTAGCGAGAAGAGAAAATAGTGGCAGTTGCAATGAATCAAGAGGCTGCGTAGTTGACCCCGTGTCTGTCTAATGTCCTGGGAGCGTCTCCAGTCCCCTGGAGTAAAAGCTTCATCTCTCCAATGTCTTCGCATCAGAACATCCTGATTAAAACGGACAGGATAATCCCCTGGTCCTGTCAGCTTTAGCCCGAGTTAATGATAGCAACTCGGTCAAAATTTCCAGAATCAACTAAAGCATTTTAAGTCGCTTCAATTTAGGCGTAAACTTTTAATTAAGCTCTCATGTATGCAGGCCTAAAATTTTAACGAACACTTTTTGTGTAATTTCTCGTTAAGCAAAATTTAATAAAAAGAAAAACGGCGGTGAGGTTTCGCGATTCAAACATTACATGGAATTTAATTCTACCGCTCCGATAAATCTGAAAAGCCATCAAAAATAAATTAGATAAGCCTTCGGCAAAGGAGCAGACGTTTGAAGCTCTAAATGAGAATGCAAAGCTCCTTTAAATCGCACGTTTTTGTCAACAAAGATCAATCCCACTGTAAACTACGTGTAAAACTTGTCACAACTATGTGGAAAATTGTTGCGGACTACTTTACACGACACTTTGGGCACTTGAGATTAAACGCAAAGTTTCTCCTCTTAGACAGTCTTTTATGAAATAATTTATGTTCCCGGGCGCTACCAAAGAACTTGGCAACAAGTATTCAGTCTCGTCGGAGGATACACGCTAATGCAAGCGACCAATAAAAATTAACAAGACGCGGAGATTTAACTTGGCACATTATTATACTCAACACTAACAACTAGAAATAAAATAATAGACCCATAGGCACCACAAGTTTAATTCTAATTGTTATCACTAGCTAATCGATAACGTTGAATACCTCATATCTGAATGTGTCTGTTTGGCAGCTAATGATTTAGCGATTACACTGCAATGTGCTCTTTCGAAATTACACACAGTTCGCTACTCTCAGATAATGAGATAAGGCCAAAAACAGATTCTAAACTGTGCTGCTTTGAATGGGTAAAGGATAATATCGCTCCCAAGTTCTTGTGCAAAAATTTCATATCCAAGTTTTAATTGAGGGAAGCGTTAAACAATGTTTATAGTGTTTCTACAGAAAGACATTAATCGAAATAAAAGATTTAGGGATAATTCGTGTTGGAAGAAGAAAAAGTATACACAAAGCGGGATAAGTGGAGCCGGAAATTAAATTTTGATTTGGAAAAACCTGTGAAAATGTTGGACAGAGGTCCAAAAGAGCAAAAGAAAATATTGAACGTGCGAGTCGTTGTAGATACATCGTGTTTCATGAAACAGCCACCATGTCACACATCCGTCGCAGCCAACACACCAAATTAATTATCATCGACGGTTTTTGCACCAGCACTTGCGTTCAATCAAGCGGACCGCGTCTGTGATTGAAAGCAAACCAAACTGAATTTCGTTCAGTTGTTCGTTAAATAATTCAATTGCTGTGAACAATCAAATTTGCGGAAATATCCCATTGGCGTGAATGTGCAAAGCGTGAAAAGCAAAAAATTAAATTACATTGCGTTTCAATAAATACGTAAATATCGGGAAATTAAATAATTTCCTAAAACGGAAAGAGCGGACGTACTTCTTTTATTGTCAAGTGAATTTTATTAGGCGGCAGTAAATGTAACTATAATAAAACCATTGTCCAAAAATTTATTGTTTTAGCACTGCGCACAGCGGGACATAATAACTAACACAACTTGGAGCAAACTTTGCGAACTGTTGGAATTCTTTCCAAGAGCAAAAACAGATGCTTCGATAGCGCCCGGACGCGACTTATTACTATATTAATTCGCAGAAGAAAGTACACATTTACAATTAATTTTTTCCGTAAGGTTCTATCAAGAGTATAACTGTTTCGGAATCCAGGATTTTACAAACTTAACCGGTCTGCAACTGTAATTCCGCTACTGAAATTGCCATCATGAGAACGCGTTTATTGTTATTATTATTTCAGAAAGTGTGCATCTAGCGCGGAAATAAATCCCTCTAACGTTATTATTGTTGCTCCAAGGCACAACATTGCGATGCGCATTCGGAGATCGGGGCAAAAACACCATGATTCGTGTTGTTTTTTCCAAAATTTTGGCCACAAATTATACGGGGCTTGTGGGGGAATTTGGCGATAAAAAATAATGCCGAAAATAATGTGTTTCACTTTCGTTGAGAAATAGGTTTTCGATACACGTCTCACATGGGAAAAGCTAGTCGATTATTTGAGCCGTTCTGAGGAAAATACAGAGCAGACAGTTTTGATATTGCTATTCTAATGTGTAAAATATAGTGACAATTTCATCCCCCTTGTATACAGTATTTCCATCATTCTTGCATAAGGCCGTGTATCAGGTAACCTCCTGAAAATACTGAAATATTTGAATTTCCCACGGGAAACGAGCGAAAATGGATTTTTCGCGAGACTCCTGCTTTGTATTTCTACTACTTATGTTGCTAACTTTCCGCCCAATATTTTAAGCTGTTTCGAAGACTTATCGACTCCAGTGGCGGAAGGATAATTAAATTTAACAAGACCCAGTAAATCCGAAAACGCATCTTATCCGTCCTCTTTTCCGACCTGACAGGCACATAAATTGCGAATCCAGTCGGTAAATTAATAAAACAGGTTAATCTGTAATGTTGGCTACGTGATCTGGTTTGGCTTTGATAATTCCGGCGTTTGTCGATAATTTAAAACATTTTCATGTTTAAATAATTTATTGAAAAGCACTTTAAGACTCAAGGACTCTTTATGGCACTTATTCTTTGAGTGGGTCTGGAAAGTTAGAGTCACTAAAGATGAAGTTTATGATGCTCCTCGATGATCTTTCTTTAAATATCGGAAACTTTTAAGAATACTTTAAGTCCTATTTTGCCACCCTGCCAGAATTTATTTTGAAGAGAGCGCAATGAGCTTGGAACGTTAGGGAGTTTTAATTCGCAGGCAAATTCTATCAAAGAATTAAATTGGATTTGCCTTACTCATTTAATGGAAGATTTCTAAACCAAAAATTGTCGGTCTCTCGGGCATTGTCAAGGATTTAATGGAATTCTCGACCTCAAATTGACTGGAAAAATAACTCTTGTTATTTTAATCAAGTGCCACAAACAAAATCTGCACGCGTTTAGTTTTTCGCTGTAATTAAATATTTTAATTAAAACATTAATTTTCTTCTTACGCATTCGATATTCAGGACACTGCTGGCCACAGACACGAATTAAAACACTGAATACCCAAGTCTGCATTTTATTATTTCGCCCGATCTCCAATATCGCCGCAATAAGTTATTTTAGCACGTATTACAGCGAAATTAAACTGTCGTCAGGGCTGTGCCGTTTCTTTTCAAATAAAATGAAAATTTGGTCACGGACCAGCTGCATTGGCAGTGCAATAAGTCGATTTCCACCAGCAAATCATAGCGGAATTAATTGCAATGAAATTTATATTGCTGCTCGTGAGGGTGCTAGTTTTTTAAATTAACAAGGACAGGGCAATAAGACCAATTGCTTCAATTTCATGCATGGTAACTTTATTGTCCGATGTTAAATATTGCGATTACTTGTGGCGGCATTCTATTACTGAGGGAGTGATCCCCGTTGTAATATAATAAAAGCGTCTGGAGGGTGTTGCTGCGATTAAACATTTATGTAATCAAACCGAGTAGAAGGCAATTTTATATTTTTTCTGTCGAACTAATAAAGGGCTGCAGTCGAGACAACCCTTCAATATATCTATCCTGACAGTCGGTATGCATTTAAGTGTTTATTGCTCCTCTCGTTATATTAATTATTATTAGGACATTAGATTTATCTTGAGAGACTACACAGACCAGATAGATAAATTATTCACCAGAAGGCTATTATATAAATTTTGATTACGTTTCACTAAGAAATTTATTGGGGTTTCCATTCCTCAGTCGTAGATTACGATGAACAGACGTATCACGCTGGGGTGCCTTTGTGGCTATTTTCAATTTCTTTGACATTTTCCCGAAGAATAACAAACTTTTACAAAAGAGAAACAGCTCGAGCTTCTGTTTGGCGTTAAAACGTATCTTGCGTAATAATCAACGTGCTTACTTTCCCTTACGTAAAATTTCGTAGACTTTACGACCCGACTCTATAGATTGCAGATAAAATAAGGGGTGGTCGTGTGTATATCTATGGATCCCTCGACACCTATAAATCACAAATCGGGGGTCATCCTAGTTATCAGTCTTCTAAATATGAGTTGCCCCTCTGAAAGCAATCTGGCAGTATCTATCTTCATGACTCATCACTATCTGCACTCGCTTTAAATTCCTATTGACGATGATGCTTAAGCATTGTCTCCAAAAAAATCTCCATGTTTTGTTTAAATTTAAACAAAAATTGTTAACATAAACAAAAATAGGTAAAATTTATGTAAGATAACTTGAAAACTATCAAGAATTCGACTTTAAATGGGTTTGCATGAAGAGAGTTCCATTTTTGAAAACTTTTATTATAATTTTATTATTATCATTATTTTTAACTTGCTTTGTGGTCTGTCTGTCTGTTTCATATTTTTGAAGCCTATTTTGAAAGGGTCGCCGTTGTCCCAATGAATTAAAATTTTGCATACTTACTTAGTCTTCGTGACATTGCAATCCTATGCAGTTAAATACCTCTTAAAGGGGGTTTTGAAGTTTTATGTTATGTTTATAAATGGGTTTTCATTGAGTACATACCGTAACTTATATTAACATTAACGATATGTTGGTCATTGGGAAATATATTAATACCTAATCATTTTCACTACGTTTCGTTATAAACAAATGTCGCTATTTTTTTTAATTCATTTATCTTGGACGATAGATTAGGATGTGCTTTCAATGCTAACAGCTGATTTCTGTCACATACCACTAAATAATTTTGCACAAATCAGCAAAATAATGGTGTTACAATAATACGGCGAAACTAAATCTCAGAGAAAAAGTCGTTTAGAATAAATAATGATTAAAACGCAATAAATAAAGAAAATAAAAAAAATTTTTTTGAAAAAAGCTTTTATTTGAAAGATGCATTAAAAAGTTACAAATAATGTTTTTTATCAGTATCGAATATTTTTAATTACAAATTAGGATTTTAAAATTTATGAAAGCTTTGGTAACATAAAATACGGCATTACAGAATTACTTTCTTAATTTTTTCTTAAATTCTTAAATTGAGCTAAAGCTCTTATAAATTTTAAAATCCTAATTTGTCAGCAAAAATATTCATCTCTGGTAGAAAAACATTATTTTTTACTTTTTAGTGTATCTTTCAAGTAAAAGCTTTCTTCTAAATAAATATTTTTTTAATTTTTTATTTGGAATAGTCGAATAGAATAGAAAATAAAAAACTGAAAAATAGGCAATGCAAAATGACCGATTTTGAAAGTGTCTCAAAATCGCGCGAAACTCTTCCTGTCTGATGGATTTTGAAATGCTCTTTACAAGGCAATAAAATCTTTTTCCCGGCTCTTTTAGTTTCGCCATCATTCGCTAATGATTGAATTTGAGGTTTTTTTAAAGCATTTTAAAGATTTTTTATGCTGGTTTCCATGGTCTAGTTGCGTCGTAATGGTGAAAATAAAAAAGTATTGTAGCTTTAGTTTTAGAATGCTTTTTATTGTGTTTGTATGTTGCTTGTTTTTTCTTGATTGTGTCTACTTTGTCTAAGTTCAAATAAATTCAATTTCCTTGCAATGGCTGACAGAAAATACAAACTAGTAGAAAGAGAATTCTAACCAGAGTAATGAATAGTTAACAAAGTAAAGTTTATAGTGTGGAATTTAGTCAAGTTTTGTAAATAATAAATTACAGTTGCGAACAACTTATTAAACACAAAGCTAATGAATTGTTAATAACTTTTTCAGTGTTTGAGCAAATACGTATCGATTTTAAATTTTGAGGTATCGTTTTAAGTGGTTTGAAATCTCGTTATGTCTGGCAGAGGGCCCAGCCATTTGGAGTCAACCGCTGGACGTATGTCCTCCGACCCACATTCCCTAACCTTTATAATGTCTCCCTTTTGTGTCCACCTTGCACCCGACCCAATGGATTCCATTTAACCTCGGCGAAACCCTAGACCTTAACATCGCCTAAATATGTAAAACAGAACTATGATCAGTAATTACTAAGTCGGCCTGTTTAATTACATTACACGCATAAATTTATTGCTCATGAATAGGGATTTCATACATTAAAGTTGCTGGTAACTATAAACCGTTAACTGGATTCGTTTATTATGTTTGTGATGGCGTGAACTTTAACGACATTACACACCGATTCATTCATTACACCGCGCTGTTTGCCATAAATTCTTTGGCGTAATTAATGCACCAACAAAATATTGTATTTTACAATGCCGGCTAATTAATAATTACAAGCCGACTTGCAATTAATTAGTGAAACTTGTTACTTTGTATCCACTTTGTTCCCAAACAAACGACACGATTTCTTTGTTTCAGCCCTGAAAAGTCGACCACACACGTATCGCTTTTTCGGGAATTGCCAGCAAACAGTTCTTGGAGCTCCTGCTCTATGAGCGTGTGTTTTTGGCTGATCAAACATTATGCGGTTTCATATTCCGCATTATTTGCAATAGGAGCAAATGATTGATTTAGTATCTGCGTTTGTGGTTAGTGATTTGATGCTTCATAAAGCACACTATTTGTTTATAGATATTGCTTGTCAGGGTTGATAAAAAGTACGCGTGTTGTCGTTATCGAAATTAGTCCAACAAAATTAACTAGTGCCTTTTTAATAAACGCCGCTTTACTAATCAAAGGACCGTCGCCAATTAAAATCACCATCAAAGCAATGCACACCTCTATAATTTTCGAAAATGACTTTAAGCGTTCTGTTGGAAGTGCCAAGTCAGTGAATAAAACTGTTGTTAAATTTACAACGCAATTTTGTGGTAAACTCTGCGACAGTCGAGCCGGTTCTAAGACGCTTTGCGAGGGTGTGGATTTCGGCAAACTACCATGTAAATTAGGATAGATCCACCCCGACGCGCTTGTCTTTCCTATATCGATGACCGAAATTTACAACTTGATCGATGCAAATGTACGGGAAGTGAATTTATTTACCATTAGTTCTGCGAAAACACGACCGCCAAACTCAGCATTTGCACCCAACGCTGAAAAAATGGCACGGCTTCGTCCCCCCTTTTCTCCTAATTAATCTGTTTCTTGACAGCAAACCGGACATGACTTGAACTAGTGATTACCTTTGTCCGCTTCCTGGTCCAGAAATTTCAATTAAACAACACGTTCCACTTTTCCTGTGGAAATTTTGCGCTCGGATTCGTTTGTAAATTATACTCTTTCTTCGTTATTAAATTCGCTTTGACAGATTAAGTATATTTCGTACTTAGTTAAAAATCCATTACATCTATACCGCGGAACGCCCGAAGCGGTGGCTTTGTTCCAGCTCGAAAGCAAGAAGATGAAAAGTATTGTAAATAATGTCTCCCTCTTGCGAAAAGTTTTTAATTTCTTTTACGATAGCTAGACTGCTTATTTGCGTGGTGGCCTTTATCTAGTCATAAACATTACAGTCGCCCATATCTTATTTGAGAATGTGCGGTCACGTTTTGCTCCAAAAACGCCTTGGTGGAATGTAGTTATCTATGCCCGGAGTGGAACCCACAACTTAGCGCCCTCCTGGGAAAAACTTCTTTTAACGACACCGTGTGCTGATACTATTTATGGAGTAATAAAGTACGATGTTTCAATGGCTTTGGCTACTATTTTTGTTTGAGGAGCGCTTTAATTGGAACACGGGCCGCGCAATTACCGTCGGAAAAGCTTTAGCGCAGATAACTGAAAATCCATACCCGACTTGTGGGTTATTTGTTGTAAATTTTTATCCGGCTTTTGCAAAGTTTATTAAAAAAAATTCTCGATCAGTGTTTGAGAAACAAAAGTTGGGGCTGCGTATGTTTCGAATTTAATCATTTACACGAAACAATTTCCGTTGTTTAATTCTACAAATTCATTTGAATTGCTTCCGACGCCTCAAAAGAGAAATAATTACTTGTTTATAATTAATGCGCTTTTCAATTAAACCATTAATTTTAATCGGCCCGCTATACTATAACCATTTAGCCGGCACAAATGACGTACCTCCACCCAATCAAACATTCATTACTTCATTTGAGCGAAACGTAATACAAAAATTTATCGGAGCCCATTAAAAATTCAAACTCTACGAACAATCAACGGCTATAAAATATTCCAAATACCACCACTAAATTGCATTTGCAGTTGTAAGAATTCGAAATGAATTATTAGTTTTACTGCAGCGCGAAGATTGAAACATTGTAAGTTATTCAGAAAGCTGGAGCGAATGTACTCCTTTAATTTAACTATGGAACGTATACGTAAATTTTTATGTTGCCATTTATGTTTTATATTCAGTATATTCGGGTTTGGAGGGCAAATCTGAAACTTTGCCTTTAACTCTTAAAATAAAACGATTTCAATCTGAACTGAAATCGGTTTTCGACTCAAATCTCTCAAGCATTCCGGCTATGCATTTTAAAGCATCATGAGAACTAAGCCCTCGGCAAAATATTCTGACCGTCATTTTAATTCTCTTGGTGAGGAACATCGAGCGGAATTTACCAATTTTGTCCACGACAAGGGCCGTTGAAAAAATGTGACAACTAATTCCCATTCCAAACAAATCCACGAAAATTCCAGAAATCCAAAAAATAGTAATTCCAGGTTAATTCCAACATACTTTTCCTAATTTAAAAATAATTCCTGAATCTCCAAACTTGAATTTAACGTAATGGGCTCTTCCTGCAAATCGTAGATTTTGTTAATTTTATAAGTAATGAAACTTCATAGAAAAACAACACAATTTCTAGGAGATCTATGCCCAAAAATTTGCAAGAATGCCAAAAAAAATGAATTTTAAGTCATCATGACGTCACAGGCTACCGCCTACTAGTTTTTTGATTGATTCACTAACGTGAATCACAAAATAAAGCGCAGATCAAAAGTTAGGTTATGTTCATGTTCATATAACGTTTAGCGCGTTTTTAGTGGTGTGTGTAAGCAATTATGTGATGAGAATAAGCAAACACAGTACAAACAACATAAGAAATACAAAAATTAACCTAAATCAATTTATGCAAATCATGAAAACCAGTAAAGTACTCGAAATTACAGTGAATGCGCATGCGCGCTTTAAAATGGAAGTAGCTCGGCCTACTACGTCACGCGATCAAAATTTTTTTTTTGGCCTTAATACTGAAAATCTATTAAAATAAAAAAATAAGGGTAACCTAATTTTTCTAAAAATGCATTTAAAAAAATTCCATGCCAAGTATTTTCGAATACCGGTAATTCCGTAAGTTGCACAAGAAACGGTTTCATTCCGAACAAAATATTTTTTGCTTTGCTGGGTCTTAATAATGTGAGCAAGTTGGTACAATCTGTATTCTGGAGTCGTCCTTTTCAGATATCACCCGACTTTCTAAACCACATTAAAGTGTTGAGATTGTCATAACTTTCTAAAACTTTAATTGTACTTTTCTTGATTTATCTCCTGTTGTTCATTTAATTGTGGCACAGATTGTTTAAAAGTGTTTGCAACTTATCTTCATCCTGGCGTAATTTCTTAAAAGTTTGCATTCAAAATGTAACTCGAGTTAATTTAGGCTTGTGAACCAATATGTACGATGTCAAAGCAATGGAGTGTGTAATATAAATGCGATGTATGGGCGGTCCGGAGTGTTAGACAACAGTCTGAGTGTGCGAAGCTGATATGGAGGAGATGACAAAGTACGGATTTTAGGTCGTAAAAAAATTTAAAAATGATCATTTAACATAATTTAGCAATGCTGTCGGTTTCAAAATGTAACAACGACAAAAAATGTCTGTGACTGGTGTTTTTTTCAAAGTTTATTGTTATGTCTTGATGAGACTTAATAATTTCCTGACCATTGTCCGGTTGTTTCCGCAAGGATTGCGATTGTTTAAGAAAGTGATTGTGGAGAGTATTGATTGATTCACTAAGTGAAGTGACAACAAAGCAGCTATAGAATTTCTCAGACGACCGATTTCTTTTACAGAATCGCTAAATTGCTTCCGAATCCAATATTGCTGTTGACATATGGGTGATCTTGGACCATTACGCATCCAGAATCTTAATCATTTATTTGATAAATAAACCGAAAGCATGAATCGAAATCGCCGTTTCCGCTGACTCTTAATTACATTAAACTATTTCCGAAGCAAATAAAACAACGCAAATCTTTCATTAAACATCTGGAAGATGAGCTGGAAGGAGAAAAGTACCGAAACTACTCCATTATACAAATATTTGCCTTCTTTCAACGGGAGATGGAACTGTCTGAATGTAAATGGTATTATTGTAATATGAGGAAGTAGGGAAGCCTCTATAGTATGTAAATACAGTGGCGTACGTCCGGAGAGACGGTGAGAACACTCAGCTGCTTATCCGCACTCACAAACTTGTTAAAAATTGAGCCGCGCTGTATATTCGTTTGACAAATGCCCTTATTATGAGCGTGTCACGATTTAATGAAGTCGCGAGGTTGATTCATTATTGCGCATCCTTGTTATACCATAAAGTTCGTCATTTAGATCAGCTCTTGGAAATGGCTTTAAAGATGGCCCATAAAATCTTTATGCGTATTCCGGCCCAGTCCGACTATTGATGAAAAACCGGAGGCGCGTTCCCAAATTGAAATTGATACTACCTGTTCCATAATGGTCCTATTAACTCCGATAATACGAGCCATATTTCTTGGATATGCGAATGGATGTGCACACGCACGCTAAAATCTTTGCCGACTACAGAATATGGACGTTGTTATACGGTTAATGTAAGTTTATGGCTGCTCTGAGATACCAGCCTAGTTAAGATGAATAGGCGCGGTATCATCACACGTCATGCTTTACTTTAATGCAATGTCTCCCGACGAAATATGGAATGTGGGAATTCGCAAATTTATTATGGTAGGTCCGGACTATCGCCCGAACTTGGCCCGGATTAAATTCATTTTTTAAGTGTTTAAGGGAGTTATATCTCCTTCCAAAAAGAGATCATTTAGATTAGAGACGAGAAACAACCAACTCACGTACAAACCTTCAGGGTGGAGTTAGAAAATTAGACGCTTGGGAAATATTAAAACTTTGTTTGTAGTTTTGCGAAAACGCCGAATATTTCGTGCTCGAGTCGACCAAAGAGCACACTTATTTGCTCCAACATTATAAACCAATCAACTATCGCACGATTTCTCAAGGGTGTCTTGCGTTTATCGCACGATCTCGTACGGTGGCTTTTGATTATAAAAATATTCGATTATAGTTATGATCCAGGATACAATGAGACTTTTACTAAAACGCGCTTATCTGATGTCGGCAAACTCAAGAACCATTGTACAACAACAATGCGACCGACTATTTTCCTGAATGATGTCGTTCTTGTTATGGCCGACAATTTTGCATAATACTCTCGCTGTTTACTCCTTTAAGATTTCGCTAAACAGAAAAGTGTATAGACTCAGAGATTAAGTTTACGTTTTTTATACTCGACTAAACCTCTTTATTAACACACGAATTTGAAACGTCGTGGCGTGTTGAGTACTTTTTCCCGATTCCGTTTGAAAGAAGACGAATTCATGCTTGACTTAACCGAGCTTTAAGCTTCCTTCCTAATGTTTTAATGTGGGAGTAGCAAAGTTGAGATTAAAAGAAGTTGTGTAATTTAAGTTTCTTTCGTGTTTACTTTAATTGCAAATTAGAGACCATGGTGGAAAAAAAACGGCGTTGACAGGTATCGAAAAGAAAAATCGTGGAATGGAAATAAAATTCAATAATGCAAATGTTTTGATATGTATGTAGAAGCACGAGTTCTTCTTAATAGGAAAAGTTGGAGGATTGGCCTATCTGTATTCCGATGGGACGGGGACCAGGGATTAGGATAATCAGACAAGTCGCCATTCCTGTTCCACTCCACTGCCACCAAATATAATTTTTGAGCACTTTATATGCTTATAGATAAAGTTTGGGATTGGCAAGATATTAGTATTCCATTCCATATTTGCAATTATACACTCCGGTAAGTCTTGTGAAGTACTTAACGAAGGATGCGAGCGGTAAAGTTGGGGGTTTTGAAAAATAATTCCGATTTATATTTAATTTGCTTCAAGTAAGGCGATTGTATGTGTCACGGTTTTATTATAAGGCGAGATGCTACAGGACCTTATCAGAGTAGTCGAGGAAATACGGACCAAATAGGATTTAAAGAAAATACTCTTAAGAGAGGTTTACCTATAAAGCCATATCTTTGCTCAGCTGTTACCGGTAGAAAGCCGAAATTATGAAAAATGTTGCCATCTTTTGCGAGATCATTTCTTAAGGAGGTTCACGCCCCCGATTACAGTCGATCCTACTGAAACTTCACCGTACAAAAGGGGGCCTGAAACTGCTGAAAAAGCCAATGTTTTCAGGTACGGCTGTATTTGCGGTTCGTCGGGATAAAAATCAATACCAAGACGAAGACAAGGCGGAAGCGGAAAGTGAGAAGGAATGTTCAAATTAAATTATACTTTGTTGTTATTTTTAACGATAATTATATTATCTTCATTTGAATAAACAAAACGGCTCGCAAACGTAAACCACTCCAACAATACGAATATTCGATTAGTCCTGACGACTAACTTCTTAATCTCCGACTTAAATTTCAATTTGTTTTGATTTGAGCTTTTTCTTTTCTTTGGCGAAATTACTTCCAGATGAATAAAAACGTTCTCATGCCACATTTAATATTTTCATGAAGTTTCAGGACACTATATCAACCCGTCTGAACATTAAAGGGAGATAACAAATGCAGTTGGCCGACTCCCAAATTACACTATAGTCCCTAAACAGCAGGCATCCGCGGCCAAACAAAAATTTCGCACCAACATTCAATATGCTACTGCATCTGACACAAGTAGTTTAGTTGACAAACAAAACTTTATATTTATTTGTTTAGTGTTTACTAGAGTTCCTATATTGAGAGAGTTGGGACACTGAATGTCAATTTTCGAAATCTTGTTTTATATACGTCCGCTGGAATGTGTAAAAAAACAAATTGGGATAGAAATCAGTGGTGTTTCACTTCAAATTTGGCGAAAAGTCAAATCAAGTCAAATATATTTGTCAAAAAATGTTTCCCTTTTTCGTCGACCAACTGCGTTTAGAAATTATTTAGACTAGCAGTCGTCGTCAATTCACTGTTTTTCTTGATATGAACTCCAAATTTTAAAAGACATTTTTTTGTAAGTACAAGAATTTTACGTCTAAACTCTTCATCATAAACATTTTTCCCTTAACTTTAAGAAATGGTAATCATCGACGAAAGAGAGAGAAATTCAACCTTTCGTGCCAAGTTTTATATTTATTATTAACAAGCATTTGGAAAAGTGGATTGTCTAAATAATGTTATGTACAAAATCTATGAGATTTTAGAAATTTGTCTATGCGTTTACAAAATACCTAGGTACTTGAACCCAAAATTGAGTCTAATTTTTAGGAAAGTTGAACCTGTCGCTGCTTGGCCGCCTTTAGCATCTACGTGAACTTTAGATTCTGTTTCATATTATAAAGTAATTGGAATTCACGATTTTGTTACGTTTTTCACACGAGAAGACTTTCAATATAATTTTTTTGTGAAATTTAAAAAGACGACGGAAAATATGATGGGTTCTTGATGACCAATTTTTGGAACGAGATGCTTAACTTAAAATTGTGGAAGAAAGGCATTTTTAGCATTGAAGTATGTTTTATGTTATGTATTTAATATTAATAAAATAAATATCGACAAATTTCAGAGATGTGAACATTAATATTTGTAGGTATTCAATTATTTTCTTGTGTTAAATAGTAATCTCAAAATTCCTACAATTCCTACGTCCCTGGTTAAATTTGACGTAAAATTATGTCATTTTATTCATTTGACAAAAATTATAACCTTGAAATTATTTTCGACATGAACCTCTGACATAAGTTGCTAACAAAAATTTTATTAAAAAAGAATAGAAATATATTCCTTATCCACATAATACAAAATTGGCTCGGTTTGACGTTCAGTGTCCCAACTCTCCCAATAAAGGAACTCTAGTGTTTACCAGTTATTTCGTGTCGCACTTTTTAATTTAGTTGTCAAACTTGGCACATCCGTAACTTTATAAAAAAGTCAGAAAATTGAGTATTCTGTCGCTAGATTCAATAAAACAGATAAACTAATTTCGAACGTCCGACACATTTTGTTTCCCGTCATTTTTATTACGTTACTCGGCAATTTAAAGATTTTCGCAACTGATTGTTATTCCATGACGGTTTGTTTCGTTTTTGTCTTGTCTCTTTGGTGTACGTTTTCGAATTTATTATTCTCTTTATGTTTCACTTTCCTTTGATGTTTACCTACGTATAGTGTGCTACGGAGCTTCTGCTATTTTCCTTTGAATATCTTAGTCGGCAATTCTCCGATATTTTTATGCTCCGACCAATTCAATTGAGTTATTGCGCTTTCAGGAGGATATTTGATCATTTCAAGCCCATTATGCTCAAAATCATGCTCATTTCCATTCATAATTCATTACACAAGATAAGAAAAAGAATCGTTATTTAGCGAGAAAGTTGTTAAAACTTTGCCGGTAGCTCGGCCAACACCTGTATACAAGCTTTTACTGGATTTTTAGAGCATACTCGTACCTTATTCTTCTAACATTAACGCTTTTACTGCTCGGGTTATATTTCCACGGAATATAGATTTGGGTACACCTGTGTATGATATCTCGCCGAAGATGTTTACAATGTGCCTAATCGATAAGAAAAATGTTATTGTGGATTCAAACTGAACTTCCCCAAGCTGCATTGCAGATAAACACATTTTACGGCTTAGGAAACTTACATCATCGACAAGAAGATGCATTTTACACGTCCGCAGTAAAATTCACAGCTTTTAGTTTCAAGCACGCCAACTTAATAACTACTCTAACATTAAACTAAAATTTAAGGCTTTTAAAAGCACAAGTTTTCATTAGAATATTTTTAACTACTCGCTCTATAACACAAAATTTAACAAAGGAGAAGGTTATAAATTTTGAATCTGTTTGCTTGAGAACTTTTTAGCAACATACTTTCTTATTTACTGCTCTTGGCACTGGTATTTTCTCTAATAAATACGATCATGTTTGCGATGAATTTGAATTCGAGTCTAAAATTTTGAAATTGAGGGACATATTTCTTAGCTGCGCTCCCGGAATCCCGATTTTGTCTTTGTCAGTTGACTGTCTCATCACTTCTTTACGACCGAGCGGTTAGTAACCTTATTTTGACAAAGTATTTAATCAAAATCGATCGAGTACATGACTTATTCACGTTACATTCCGTAATTAGAATGTAAAAATTTCATTTCGGTTGCGGCTCGCAATGAAGGGAAAAAATTAGAACAGCTTGAAAGTTTGGAGAGCCCTCTATATTTCCCGAGCGGTTAACTTCCCGGCGTAAAAAATTCTGTAATGAAAGATGCAACCGCAGAAAACCCATCCAATGCCTACTTTCCTACATCACGTGCTTAACCGAACACGAATTTCTTTCATCTTCATTCATTCGTTCCGAGCATTTCTCCGTCACCGCCGCCGTACGGAATAACCAAGAGTGGCGGTTTCTTTGCGAGGAGGCTAATAAGACCGGTGATGCATTCATAAAATCTTTGACGTCATCCGGAATCTCGGATTATACCGATCCAATTTACTAACAAGTTGCTGTTGAGGTAATTGGGAGCTGCAACGAAAAATTGCCCCTTTTCGCGGGAAAACCAGCAGAAAACGCTCCATTCAATGTTTGGCCCCTTCACAACTTGCATAAACTTGCGTCTGGGTCCGCCCAGCATGCCTCCACCTCGTTATTAAATTTACAGCTGACATTGTTGTCTTAATTACAATTTAGTTGCGCTTGCTTTTTTGTCGATTATAATTACAACGAATCGTTTAAAATACAATCTGTTTCCGACAATTTCCATACAGAGGCAAAGTGCGGAACGTCGTCTCCTTAACACCAGACGCGGAGCTAAGCACAAGAAATCGCAACGAAAATAAAAAGACACCTTCGATCTTATCGGCATTTTTATTTCGAACCAACAAGGCGGAACCCGTTTCGTCTTTCGCGGAACTCGTCAAATTGACGTGTAACTCCAGTCATCGCGATGAATAAAATTTTTTCGCAAAAGAAAAACAAAATTCTTAATCCTCTGGATGAGTACTTGGAAACGCACGTCAATAGTGGGACAAAAGTGCCAATTTTTATTTGTAGTTCAGTTTCATTACGCTAAAAGTATGAGCGGAAGATGTGGTGGGAGCAAATTTAAACTTTATAATTAATTTATACCACAGCCCCTCATAAACTGCACCTAAGCTAAAATATTACGCAATAATGCAACCAATAGTGCAATAAACGTTAATCACTGTCGTCATTTGGGTTTCATTATTTCAGTTTTAATTTGCGAACCAGGTTGTGATTACATTTTTTCAGGCGGTGTGGCTAAATTGGCACCGATTTGTGTTTGTGGACAAGGAATTTTATAATTGGTATAATAGTGTGTTACAAATGGCTTAAAATATGTAAAATTTCCGCTTGAATATTCATGCTAAGAGATCCGATTTGCATTGCAAAAGCGCCAACTTTGGTCGGCCTAGACCTCAGACCGACAGCTCTAATTATTGATTATTAAAAGATAATTACTAAACAAGTCTCAACTTAACAGGGTCCACTTTGCCATTGACAGAGATGAGTGATTTTCAGTAAAATATTCAGAAATCGCGCAAACTTCAAGCTTGGAAAACTCTGACGTGAATAGTAATTTCGTTTTAATTTCGTAAAAATGGAACTTGCGAAATTCGTTTAATGTCTGGGAAATTGATTATCTCGGGCGAATTTTATCACATCTTAAATCTTTTCCCACAAAATCGAATTTAGACTTAGTGGAGTACCACTGCGTGTCGCACACTGGCCCATTTTTCATATTAAAATATGAAAATAAATGCCTTGCATATTTTAATGTAGCCGGAATGGAGTGCAGGGCAATGAATAGACAAAAAAGACCACCGCGAAAAATGTAAATGTGAAGTGGAAAAATAATTGTTTCAAATAACGTGTTCCGAGTGTTTTAATTAAAAATTTCGCGCGATTAAGTGCACTCACTGAATTAGTTGCAATATTTTACACGGAATGGAAGGAATTTTTCTTGAGTTTCCTCGAGTTGTATAAATAAGTTAGTGGTTGTAGCAGGTATGAAAGTTGCTTGAAAATGATCATTTGGTTTGAAAAAGGAGGGTATTGAGAAATGTTCGAGGAAGAACGTAAAACCGAACGAGCACAAATACCATTTGATCAGTTTCCCACAGATCTAAGCTGGCTAAGAGAAAAGCAAGTGTGTAAAGTTACTCTGCTATCTAATGGACACTGAAAGGTCAAAGTTTGAGGCGAGCTTCACCTTATGGCGTCCAGAATTTGTTATCAACTAGATAACAGGAAACTTATCAGCGTGTGGAACTCGTAACCGTAATTGAAATTACTTTCCGCTGTCAATGTAAAGTGTCTTTAGGGTGCATTGTGCATCCGTTATCCATGCGAAAACCCACGTTTCCGATACGTTCAGCTACGACACGAAATCCGGTGTTTGAGGAAAGTCCCAAGGCGCCACAATTGTCGGCAGATATAAACTTGTTACATGGAGCGCGGAAAAATGGTGGATGCGCCGGGATAATAACCACATGTAATGTTCAAGTTCGAGTAACCTATACAGACGTTGAGGTTCGGAGGGAGTGATTATCTATGCACATCGTCAAGTGACAATTAGGACTTAATGCGACACGTCTAGTAGTGAATGCATTAAGACAAATTAAGTGGTGACATTAGCATTGTGTGAACACGAACAATTATGCGTCCTCATGTAACTTGTATAATTGTCACCTGAATTATTAAAACTTTATTAAACGAACGTCAGGCGGCAATCTTGCGCTAACAAGCCCGAATAAAATCAGGAATACGTCCCATTTGGCCGTCTCGGCAACTTCGTTACAAGCCCATATCCAGCAATCTCCATGAGAAGTGAAGACAGCACTGCAACATTACCAACAGCAGTCTATAATGGCGGTAAATTTCACGTTTGTGTCCCACAGGCGACATCATACCAGACTGGAAATGACATGCACTTACTTCAACATCGTCGAGTTGCTCTGCCACAGCTTTTAACATGTAAATGCAATCCGTCTTTTGCATTTTGTTTTCTGCGCCAGATCCAACACATTAAATAATTAACCGCACTCGTACTTAATGTAATAAAGCGAGTAAACATCCTCCGCAAAAAGTCAATAGGAAGAAAAAAGCGCTCTTTTCTCTCTCTGGACTGTCAGCTGGCGGTGCATCATCCGTCTTTTTTGACGCCGTTAACCCTTCAATACTCTTTCCTCATTAATCAACTGGGAGAATCGACGCAAAGCTATTGCTCCGAACGTTACGTGTTTATAATACATCAAGGATAGGCTCCTGCCAAACACAAGGGTTTTATTTCGGACCAGATTACGGCAAAAAAGAAACGATGACGGATTATCACTCACAAAAATGCATTCAAATTAAAAATAAAGCACGCTGTAGCGCACTTTATTCCTAAGAGCACCGGATCTTTTTCCATATCAGTAGCGCTTACGTCGGCAATGAACCGGAATTTTACCACAGGAAAAAAACGAAATCAATGCAGCTAGTTAAGAAAAATATTGAGCATTTGTACGTACATACACACGGTTGTTTTCAAAATTAAATTTCCGACAGTGTAAAAATAAAACGAACGGAAATAGTTGGAATAATCCATCACTGTCGAAATTACGTAAATAATACGTCGAGGTTAAAACGCGAAATGGGAATTTTTGGGCGCAAAATGAAGCAATAAATGTTGATTGTATGAATTTTTTTATGAAACACTAAAATCATTTCGGTAGAAGTTGGGCTAAATAATGCAACGAGCGTGTCGTAAATTAGTAAAACATTTTAATTTTGTTAAAATTTGTGTCGTGGCGGAAATTTAATCAATTCCGGCGAGCTCTCCCTATCACCTTAAACTTTTACGCATCTGTTTGCATATTTTTATTGTGTTGGTAGTTCTGAACGGTTTTAAATATTCAGCAGTAACCCTTGCGGCCACTTCCAGTCCGATTTAGATAAAATACGGTCTTCGACGATTTAAATAAATCTTTCCCGGGACAGTGCTGCAATTGAATTACTTATTAATTTCATGGAACATCGCAAAGCTTTTGGTTATTTACGCGCTAAAAACTCGCTTCATTAATTGTTTTGTTTGCTTGGATTTGAGTGATTATTTATTTATTTGCTGAATTATTGATTTACATTTCTGCCCAGTCACGTTTCGAATAAGCAGTTATGCCAAATTATCCAACTTTGGAATGGTTTTTGTTGTAAATTGTCGGGGAGGCAATTCTGAAACGCGTTTCTTCCGAATTAAGTGGCGGAAGTTGTTTGTGATCGGATATTTTGAAAAATCAATTTCTAAACGCTACTAATACAACCATCGCCCGTTCATAAGGTACACGAGAAAGCTCTCTTGTGAGATAAATGGCTTTGTTGCTTCGTATTATCTCCTCGCGTATGTTTTGAGCGCGGATTGCTGAAAACGTCAGAATTCGGCTGATGGCGCTAGGGAAATTGCGTCAAAATACACACTTAAACCATTTCGCTGTTAACACTATTCTGCAACGATAAAACTCGAGAAGTACACAAGGGAGACACATTCGAATGCGTACACCATCTTTCGTATTATTTTGCGAATAAGCCTTGCAAAGTGAGTGGAAACAGTGAATAATTGATCAAAGGCAGCAGCAAAAGAGATCCCAATGAATTATTAACAATAAACCCTTTCAGCGTTTGTTTATGCCGGATTCCAGTCAATTGTTGGGGGATTTGTTTGCAGATGAGTTTCATAATTTGACTCGATCTTAGATTGTAGTTAGTTTTTTATCTGGTGTCTTTGAAATGTGTTTGTAATTCATCGTTTCGAATTTGCAGGATCGCGAGATGCTTATCTAAATAAGAATAGTAATTGGCGGAGTGCACGGGTCTAGATGCTGCGATAAGGACTGGCAATGCCGGGGTGGAAAACGAAACCGCACAGATAAGGGATGACACGACTACATTAGCTCACCGAAAATTCGATTTAAATTTCTCTTGGGTCCGTGCAAGTTGGAAGAATCCTTAATACGGTTCTAGGAAGGGTGTGTAAATTATTATTTTAATTTCGGACGAATTAACGCAGAGGGAGGGACATTATGGATTTTCCTAACGCCGGAGCTGTTATAAAAAACATATAAATATTTTATAATGAGCCATCATCAGCTTCACGACCATAATAAACTTTATGATATGTTCTGCGGATGTAATCAACTTGTATTATGATGACACTTTTTTATTCGGCCTGGATCTCATCCATTTTTTCTGATTTGGGTTATTACCTGCGCCCAAAATTCATAAACAGCATACGTCGAAAAATTCCGACTCGGATGAATTTCGCCTACAGCCGAGAGTTTAATTTCACTCTTCGGTAAGTAAAATCGCAAACAATGACGAGATTTCAAAGAGAAACAACGTAAACCAATTATTTGGCATTGTCGACGGCATTTTGTTATAAATGTAGTATGAGCCTGTGAGCGACATGAAAGATGCCAAGACTTTCGGTTTGCCAGTCTTCGTCAATTACCCTAATCTTTTCCCCGAAAAACAACTTTTTCCCAAAGAAATAATGGAAAGAAAAGGCTTTATTTGACGCTTGCGGCCTCTTCAAATGAAACTTTCAAATCGAAATTTAAATAAGTTAGACATTAACTTTGCGGAATTAAACGACACAATCAAGACGAAAATGAAAGATAAATCAAATATTTTACAGCTGAAACGCCTGAAACGAGGCAGCGCGACAAAGGACCAACCATCCCTGGTTGATTTTTATTTCTTCTAGCAACGTCGATTGATTTGGCTTTTTCTGTGACAAATTATAAATGTTAGCTTGCGATCGCTTGAGATAATTTAAGCATCGGGGCATAAATTCGCTTTTATCTGGCTGACGGCACATTTAGTGCTGTTTTTCTCGAGAAATATTTTATTTATGTTTTTCGGTGCAAACTTATATGAGAGCGACATGTGACATGAATGGCAACACACGCACTTTTTATCGTGATAGATGATGGGTACCGAAATGGGTTACTTTATGTTGACTATGCAAAGCTTCACGGATCATCAATATTGGAGATAAGTATGCATGCTAGAAAAATCTGTCTCCCACCTGTCAATATCGTTACGCTATTTGCTCTCACTTAAGCACGAGGTTCAAGATAAATATTTCCCCCCAAATAACCATCGTGTCGGATGCGTTTTTCTTGGAGTGAATCAGGAAATTGAAGCGCGTCTACCCTTTACGTCCTTTGTACTAGAATCCGGAATTTAAGTTGATTAAAGTCGGGACAGGTTCAAAGGACGCACAAAAATAAATACAACTACACCTAATTTTGTGCTCGATTATAGCGCAAGCCTTTTTAATCTGGAGCTTCTCGTTCGGTGAGAGTCGGTTTAACCTGTGCGTAAATTAGCACAGAAAGCTTTTTAGATGGCTTTTAAGTCTTGTTAAACATTCATACCGCCCGGTTTGGAAACTGTTTACGCATATTTTACAGTTAATGGTTTCGGATTTTCACTTAAGTGTGGCATAATTAAGTTATTACTGAATTAAATTTCAGTTGCAGAACTTGTGCCATTTTGCGGCACTGCTTTAAACCTCCACAAAAGGACTTTATTATTTTTTGATCTTAAATTTCTCGCAATGGTGAATTAATAACGTAGCAAGCATAAACTTTGTTGCGCTTTAAGGCTTGGTCCTAAATTATTTTACTTGACTTTGGAATTACTTGGCTCAAGTTCTAAGTTAATTAGAATTTAATTTATTCATATAAATACGCGTCTGTATCTGTTCCACAAACTGATGTTGTTGCTAACTAGTTGGTACAAGTTTGTTGTTTGAAGTTTGATGAGTCTCTTTTTCCTTATTAAATATGTAGGCACTGAAAGTCTGCTTAAATTACATAGGCAAAACTTTTAATAGATTATTTACGGCCGCGACTAAACAGGTGCAACAGGTGTACGACCGCAGGTCTCTCTTAAGACAGTGCATGTCAGCAAAAAATTGTTTTAGAAATCAGCGCGAATTTTCCGAACAATTTTCCACGATCATCAAACTTTAAAAAGCGTATTCAAGTTTCTATGAGCAAAGTTTTCCACTTTTCCGTCTATGAAGACAGGTTTTAAAGCTCAACAACAAACCATTTATTTTCAGCGTACTGCTACTCACTCTTAATTAGCAATGAATTAGGAGAAGGTAAGCTATACGCAGGAATTAGAATGAGAGAAATGCTGTTGTTTAGTTGGGGCGATGTAAACACGGTGCAACTTTAATGAGCTGCAGTATATTTAGATTGCTTTCCGGTTCATAACTGGGAAGCTCGAAAACTTGAGAAACGCTACTGGCGCTTTATTGTGCCACAAATTTTGATTTTTTGTTTTGTTACACAAATTTGGAGACAGTCATTGAGAATATTTTATTGTGGATGGCCCATCATAGTTATCAATTGAGTGGTTTCTAAGTGCACCATTTGAAGGGATCGTAGTTAAATGCCTTTTGTGGAATACATTTTGATAAAGATAAAGCATGTTTATAGCTCGTAAAACCTCGATGGAAGCTTCTTTTGTTCCCCAGACCGTGAATAGCTTACATTGTCGCCTTTTCTTGCCGATGACGTAGTGAAAATCGGCGACGTTTATCTGGAAATAAATTAATATAAATTAGTATTGAACAAAAATTTTTATTTAATTTTGCGATGAGAATAGCGTGCTGCGAAATCCCTGCAAGCCCCCGACTTCATCAATCTCGATATTACGCCTGGAAGTTAAGTCATATATCAAATTAGGACCTATCAGCAATAAATCTTGAACGTACGATAATATCTAAAACAATAAATTCACAAAGTTATAAATCTAATCTTTCGAAGGGAGTAAAAAACACGAGAAACCGAGCGTTGCGACTTTCGCCTAATTTCCAAAATTGCGTATTTCTCGATGTCTTGTAAAGGTAAACAAAAAGTTTCCGAATCGGCGATGAAAATCGCTGCGTATTTGCACCGCAGCGAAGCCAGAATTCGTTCGGAATGAGTTCTTTGTTGACTTTGCATGGTTTTCGTAAAGCAAACGGAGTCTAGACTGAATTGATACGAGCCGGAATGTAAATCTGTTAAATTAGCAAACAAGACAAATAGACATGGCGCCTGATTCATCTAGAAGCCGCGCGATTGTTTCCAAATTGATTGACGCCGCCCAAATAAAGTTCATAATTAATTTTAGAGAAACTTCCATTTATTTGACAGGATATCCGGCATATTTGCGCCACATTAGAACAACAACTCGCGGATTATTAATCGAACTCTTGCTTCCTCAAGCTTGAGGCCAATCCGCCCCACATATTTTACCCAGAGTGCCATTTTTAATATTGGAAACGCTTATCTCAACTTAGGAATACAAAGGAAACAAATTCAATCCCGCAGAAAAATCCCTGCAGACTGTCATGTATGCAAATTAGATGGCGACGTCCCGGTTTGTTATTAAAAAGGATACGTTCTGTTGCGCTGCAATTTTTAAACTGGGTCTTTTGAAGTTATTTGCGATCTAAAATCCTGGCTTGCTAATAAGTGAGTGTTAGAATCCGGAATCAATCGTTGCGAGAGTTGCAAACTTGGTGAATCTAGTAATTTAGGTACATTAAGTCTTTAGTGGAGATTATCGGCTTCCGCTAACTCATTTTAAAAGGGAATAAGTAGCAAGGCGATTGCTTGTAGTTACCCGAGACAAAACATCCCGCTTTAGTAATGCATTAGACAGTAACTTGTTCGAGTTTGCTTGTAGTTGTGAGATCGGTCTTGCACATAATAAAATAACCATATCTCTTCCAGACATCGCTCCTAAGTAAAGCTACTATAATGAGTGTTGATAGTGTTAAAACCTGAAACGTGTGCGCTATCGACTCTAAATTAATTAACCAATAGCGCAAGAACACGCCTGATGTTGGCAGCACATGCGATACCTCCTTTTACCTGATGGTGCCTTAAACCACAATGCTTTGTTCGTAATACGTAGCCATGATTGTTAATTATCGAACAAGCGCGGATTCAGTCCCTTAAAACGCTTAAATTTGACGAAATGCAGGATTTGTGTCGACGCAAAACAATAGGGTTTCACCCTTCTTGGCTGTTTATGGGACGATAAATGTAGACACACCTCTAACAATGCTTTCAATGATCGCGCGATTACTAAATGTTAATGTTCAGTTAGTGCTAACTAATGTATCTGATTTATGCAACCCTTATCGAGTGAACCGGTCGTGGGAGGGCCCAATAAATGACTTTTTAACACGAACACGAGAAAGGATCAACACTGCGATACCGCAACCAAAATCCGCTCAAAAATTGCTCTATTTTCTTACTATTGATTTGCAATTAACAAACGATAACACATTGCTGATTATTCATCGGCATGTATCGCCTTTGGCTGTGCACTTGTTTTATAAATGCTCCAAAACTTGATACACAATTTAACGATGTAACATATGGCAGTTATGTCGACGGTTTCGCTGTTTTAGTTTATGTTGTAAACATACACTGTTTAATTATTCGCGACTGTCAACTTTACTACATTATTACGGCATCATATAGCTCCATGTTGATGTTAGCCACCAGCTACTTTTAATCAAAGTATAAGTTTGAACAGTCTATAAATTAGATAATAACACTGAAAAAAGTAGTACTTACTATATTCACTTTTTTATTGCATAATTCAAATTTATACAATGTGAGTGTGCTACTTTATTTTTTCTGTATCTCAAAAATTAATAATCAAACAGAAATCAGCGTTTGATATTAAATACTTTTTTTATATTATGCTTTTTGTTTACTATAAAAGTTGCTAATTATTTTTACTTTCAGACGAGTTAAGTTAAAAAACTTTCTTTTCAAAATCAACGTTAAAACGTTGATTTGAAAAGATATAAATTTAGCTCATATACTTAAAATAAAAGTGCTTTTATATAAAAACCTATTACAGCACGTGCACTGAATGTTCTTGTGAATAAATTGTTTTCACCTTAAGTTATTTACAAACACTTTGACTTTACAAACCACAGTACTACTTGTATTTATGTAGCTTTATATGTATTTAGGACAAATTGTTATTGGTCGATTTTGCTTTGTTTTTTAGAAAATTTGTTTTTTTAACAAAAAAACGCCTCAAAAAACAGATTACATAAGAATTGCAATCAAAAAGATAAAAAAATGAAAAAATTTGTTGCAAGTTGAATAGTTTAAAAATTTTAAATGAAACACTTAATTTTTTATTTTTGATCTAAAAGACATTTAAATTGTCTCCCTAAAAACATTAATAATTAAGTGTCTCTTGCTGATTACACAAAAGATATTTAATTTTAAACATTAAAAAAATATTAATCATTGTTTCAGTAGTCGAAAAGTGAAATTTTTACCTAATAATAACTTTTTTTGTTGGTAACATTTTAAGCCTTCGTTTTAATATCTGAATCCTACATTATAAACACTATTTTAAATCACGCTTCCCATAGCACGTGTTTTAAATTAAAATGATCCAACAAAAAAAATTAATAATACATGCGAAAACGCTTAAAGTCCTCGTGTGCATACGCTCGTTGCATAAGGAATAATAACTAAAATTTCAATATTTTTTCCGAATTTTTAATTCCCTTATGAACTCTCCACCAAATTGTTCTTGTTGGAGTTACCATGGATGGTTATGGTATGGTTTGCTATGGTAATAACAATGTTTATGAATAAAGTGCATTGTTGCTGAAGTGTTTTTTTCTCGAGTCGTAAAGTTTGTTCAACGAGGCTTGCAGAGAAAAAAACATTGGTTTTGCTACGCATTACGTACATTTTTGCAATTATGCCCAAAATTCCAAAAATTAGATGAAAAATTTAGACGTTTCTGACAGAAATTGTTGTTGTTGATGAAAATGAATTTTGTGTCTCCATATAAGTAATATTTGCAAAAAAATATTTTTAGTTATTAACATCAGGCATTTGAAAATTAATGTTTTTAGATAGACAATTTATTAATAATGAGAACAAAAAATACGGTTTTCTATTTAACTTTATCAAATTATTCAACTTTTAACAAACTTGAAGTTGTTTTTTATCGTCTGCTTGATTGATTGATAACTGATAACTAATTAGATGTTCAGGGCATGCGGACCCACTTTAATTTGGTAAATTGTTTATTATCAACGTTTCGCCACCTTTTTGGGGCTTCTTCAGGACTTCAGGACCAATTACAATATTTTCTTAAAAAACTTAGCAATAAAACAAACTTCTTAATTTTTATACGTTCCTAATTGCAATGCGCTAAACAATTGGAACTTCTCTTTTTAAAGTGATGAAAGTATTACTTTTCTTACGGCTCTTCATTTTTGCGTAATAAATTTATAAGTAAAACGAGTTTTCGTCAAAAAAAATTATATTATTCCAAAAACTAAGTAGAATCGACTAATAAAAGTTTAAATCAAAATCATCAGTATTAAAAACTAAGGCCAAAAATGCAATAAAATTATGGATGTTCCTTTGAAAAACATAATTTTAGGTTTTTTTTTAATATTGGGTCACCCTATATGCAAACCGCATTATTTTAAAAATGTGCAACAGAAACACAGCTATAATCTAAAAACCAGAAAAAATTAATATCTCTAATAATAAATAAATTATGAAGCTTTTTCGGATTGTTGGGAAAGCCATTTTAACCTTTAATTATTTAAAAAAATATTGATTTCTGTGTGAATCAGTTTTTTAATCTGTATTAATCTGTATGTTCTAGTCTATTATAAGACAAATTCCACTCTTGGTGTAATTGAATTCAAGTCACATTCCGTCATTGCACTAACTTTCGAGTTCCTTTGCCGTATTATGAGCTTTTCGGTAGTTAGTCACGATATGTATCAACGTGAGCACTATCGATTTTCAAACTTCATCACTACAAGTTTCTCTGGGATTGTGACTTGATTACTGTGACTTCATTCGTCTTCACATCATCTAAATTTAGAATTATGTATGTACACCAATGGTTTGTAATTACGCACCAAATTTCAATGTTGGCATTAGCGTTCCACCTCGTGCAATAAACTCCAATACACACCGTTTATTAAACAAAGTACCTAGTATAAACGTCATCGTAAAATAACAACTTGGATCGCTCAGTACTTAATTACACGTGGGGCCTTGGACCAAAAAGGAATGCATTTAGGAGACCCCGCTGATCAAGCATTAAATCAGAAAATTGTGGGTGGAGACAATGGTCTCTTCGGCGTTGTGATAAGCTCATTAGTGGCCGTGCCACAGGAGGGGATTAATAAGCATATATATCCGAAATTTCTCGCATCAATTCCGGCCAAAGTCCGGGGTGTATGTGTCCACATGTAATATCCATGGTAATTAGCGACGTCTGTGAGTCCGGTGCCAATTACAACTCTGAACGCGCCCGGCCTTTCAATTTATCCCATCGGTGTGTGGTAATTGCGCCACTTGTTTAATTTACAGCATCAGCCCGCATCGGCTTTGTTGCAGACACATAATGACCATTCAATTTCACGTAATCGCGACCCTATTAATTACTGTTTTTCGCGCATCATAGGCCAGGAAAGGCTGCGGATTCGAATGGATAATGGCGGGGTCGTACGTCTTCCAAGTTTAATAAGCGTTTCTAATGGAAGCGCTTTTTAACATCTTGAATTATTTTACTTATAATTACGTTTCAATTTGAAAGTTATGGTTGCGACCTAGCTTGTTAATTCTCAAAACGGCCGTATTTCATGTAATTAGAGGCAGGTGCGCGCGGTAGGCTCATTCCTGATTCTAAGATCACCAAGATAGTGTTTGTAATATTTTATGCTTTGTAATAAGACGCGGAGACAGTAGTACTTTATTTATTAGTGGCAGATACATGCAACTCATAAAATTCATTTTTAACAAGATGGGAAAATAAAACACCTAATTAAGCTCTTGGCAGAATAACACCACAATAACTGAACCGTCTAATTTATGGCCATTTCTCACAAATAAAAAATACCCTACTGTACTTCTGTGTTAATAATTGCTGTACTTGGAGAGACTGCTAAGTTTGTATTGTAGCTTTGTAGTTTAAGATCAAAGCCGGTGAAAACTTACTCCAGATCTTCTGTGGTTTATGCACCTGTTTCTTGTTGCTTTCCAAAAACCCTTCAATGGAATAACCCTTTGATTAACTGCTTTAGTCTTCGTCTTTGTCCATGAAAAACAAATCTGCTAGTTGTTTCAAAGTAAAAAATACTTGATCCTTGCTAATTCGGTTTTTGAAGTTCCGCATTATTCTTCAGAACGTAAATTCGGGTTTATGAATGTGTATAAAGTTCATTAGAGGGGAATATACTGCCAACAGCGATGGAAATTCCGACCGGGTCGCGATTATTTCAATCTCTGCGTATTTTGTGTTGCCTATCAGTCTCCATATCCCTTTGAAAGTAAAAGTTGTTCATGTAATTATAAAAATCCGCTACAAAAGTTGAAACAAAGCAGAAAGCAAACATCGGGATGCTTTAATCCGTATTTATCTCATGTTTCATTTTACTTCATTAATTTAAATTATTTTGAAACATTGTTGCAGATAAACAGGCTCAAGTAATTTACGAAATTGCAGAAATGCAAATAATAGGCTTGAATTATTTTCCTGAAGATTTCTCCATCTCCATGAATTTGTAAATTGCATTATTAAAATTTTAAGTACTGTTCAGAGACATAAAGAATGAAGACGTCGGATTAAATTTTTCGCTCCGATATGAATAATAGCGAGACGGAGTTATTTAGAAGGAGAATTAGCCGGATAAAGACGAAATTACCTCAAAATAAAAGACACAAAGACGGGTTTAACCAAACAAGCTAAATTGATGAAATAGCGGCGTTTTATTGCATTTCTTTTCCCGGCGTCCCTCAGAAAAATTCAAATTACTGCCGCGGTGGATGTAAGCCCTCTTAAGTGTAATTCGTCTATTTTCAAAAAAATAATAAAAACATTTAGTCTCTGGACTTCTTTCTAATTCCAGTAAATTCAATAAATATTATAGTTTAGGTATTGCTTGCCTGTTATAATATATTTTATCGTACAGGTGCAATTTTTTTGTTACATTATACCATTGTTTTCTCTCACAAGAGAGATAAAGCCGTCAGTTCTACTCACAAGCAAGCAAATCTGGGGAAAATTGGGGAAAACAATGACTGTTTATTTCATAACTATAGCAACACACCGGTCACTACGAACACTGAGACATAGAACTATACAAAGTTACAGGCGGATATTTACTTGAATTTCTTGGATTTTTTTACATTGCACCTGTAAAATAAAACGTCGTATATCACACGTGATCGAAGTGCCATTATAAAGCTCGTGGGAAGTGTAAAACTCTCATTCGCATATAATGATGTATTTGTCACTTACAATATAATATACTATTATTCTTCGACACTGTCAAAATTTCCAGTTTTTCTCCTGTGTAAGACAGTTTTAACAACTGTTTGGCATTTCTCAATACGAAGCGTTAGATTATTTTAACAGATTTAAAGCAATTTTAAGAATAAAATGTTGTATTCAACTCGTTTTCGTGTAAATCGGTTTGTTTATTTCACCTCGTTTTCACTCATGGTCTGATTATCCACTAGTGAAATAAAACGTCCGATTTATTAAATAACTGTTTAAAAAAAACTGTTTCTACAAACCTAATTGGCGCAGTCAGTAGGATTCGTAGATACATTTACATATATCTATTGTGGTGATATCCTTGTTGAATATTCGTTATGATGGCATTTTTAGAGCATTCATTCAGTAAATAAAATTAACAAAAATCGCCAGTATTAAGGCGTGTGTCGGATTCGCTAGATGGCGCTCCCAATAAGCCTAATTAAGCGTGGAGTTGACGGCCCCGCCGGTGAAGGCGCTGTAATACTAATTACCTTACTATAACACTCCCGGGCGCTGTTAATGAAAATATACTTCAGCGAAGCCGCTGAAAAACTGAATGACGGTTTATAAGCGCTAAAACCTTCTCCTCCTTTCTCTTTCTGCTTCGAACAGTACGCAGTATTGGAGAAAGACCGCAAACGTCTGGGACACCTCCCGCAATAACAACTTTACGAGCGGTCTTATGTATGAATTTGTTGCGCTCGTGTATATAAATTGGAGCTTGCAGGAAAATTTGTTGAACTTAGTACAATATTGATCAAAGGAGAAACGAAGTCGATGGTGCAACCCCGTCACGATATTATTTCTGATTGTATCTATTTAGGAAATTGAATCGGTGTGGTTATCGCCCAAGAACTACTGCAATGTGTCCAATTGGTGAGTTGGGAGGGAATTCAAGTTAATGATGCCGATAACGCTACGTAAACTACATAAACAAACTGAGTTTAATTAGCACGAGAAAGTCGTATCTTTACGAAACTGACGGCGGAAGATACGCGACACGAACACTTTCGGAATTTTGAAACAGACAATCTTTCTTTAATCAATTTCAAGTTTCAAATATAACATTGTTATAGTACCTCATTACGGACAAAACACGACGCAAAATACAAACACTGGAAGATTGATATCACAAAAATAATTGGACGAGTTTTCCAATTTATCCATACATGACAAGGGAAAGGTTTTTTTTTCATTGATTCTAATAACATTCACAATTGAACCAAGCCCGGTTATCGCGTTTGTTCCTGATTAAATATATCTGCGGTGCTCTTCATTTAATAAAATTACCTCAATTAAATAATGAACGTTGGGATCTAAGTAATTAGATTAAAAGCGATGGCCGCCTTAAAACTTCTCAATACGTAGGCGAAGGAACAATTAAAACAAACTGGAATAATATCCCATCAGTGATAAGCGGAGCATCTCGAATAGATGTAGATTAAAATCTAAATAATCTAACCGGAATTGTAGTGAGCATTATAATAATCTTCTTTGAGCCGCTCCACATTTCAAAGTAATTGTTCGGGAATAATCCAGTGACACCTGCAGGACACATGAGTGGCAGAGGCCGTCTTCACGCTTTAATCCACTGTCCATCGCTTTTTATGAAAAACTAATTGTTAGAGTCAGGACTTTGGGTTGTTTGCCTTTTGGAGACACATTCTTGTATATTTTTCAATCTAATTTTGAGGCATTTCACGCGAAGCAGACAACGATAAAAATTTGACATCTTGAAATTCGGTCGTATTCGGGATAATTCGGAAATAAAATGAACTAGACGCCCTCTGGTGATTACCTTTTAACTATGTCGAAAACAGTAACGAAATTTTCTTAATTTCACATTTAATTGACATTTAATGAATTGTTTAACAATTTTGTGTGTAGTGTTAATTACTTACATTAGAGAGCATTACTTTAAAAGTACGTGGTGGTAAATACTACCTTTGACTTTGGTTCTGCGGTTTTTTGTGGAATAAAGTGTCTATTGTTGGAATTTGAAAGTGGATAAAAAGTGAAAAACATTTAAATTTTAATTACAAAGTGTTATTAAACAGTTGTCTAATTAAAGACTATAAGTAATGGATCACAGCGAACACAAATTTGGGCTCAAGAAACCAATAAATTAATGAAGTGTGTGAATTTTAGGATAGAATTTTTCCACTAAAAAAATCATGAAATACTTCGATAAATCTACAATACTACAGTTAAGATTAACAACTGCTTATACATTTAAACGTAAATTATGCCAAAAGATAGGCTTCTCAATGTCTTTGTAATAATTTTCTAATAAAGAAAGTGAACGAAACAGTCATTCGTTATTCGTGTTTTCCTCGTCATCTCTCATTTGTCAACATAAGTTTCTTGCATCAAAGATACAATAATCATTCCGCCCAGGCAATGCAATAATTG
The DNA here is from genome assembly GCF_031307605.1 of Tribolium castaneum. Lineage (NCBI taxonomy): Eukaryota > Metazoa > Arthropoda > Insecta > Coleoptera > Tenebrionidae > Tribolium > Tribolium castaneum. The sequence continues at coordinate 11,308,324 of NC_087397.1, forward strand.
TGAAGCCTCAAAATTCGTACAACGAATTCGTACGAAATATCCGAATAAACATTTTCCCGCCATTTATGGTTACTGTTTTCGACCTAGCTCAGTGGCGCCCCCAACGGCAATTTTACTTCCGAATTGTTTTCCTAGAAAGCATGATTGTAAATACATAATGATTTTTTTGTATGACACTTATTTGTGAAGATATTGACTTCTAAAAATTTGACAAAATATGAGGCACAGAGTTCTTAGAAGCTTTTATTTAAAAAACTAATGCATATCAAAATATTTAAAATAGTGTTTTATATAGAAAATTCTCTGTTTTTTGTTATTCTGAAATCAGATTTGGAATTTGAAATTTTTTTCGTGTAGAAAACCGGAAATGAAGATTTAAATCCGAATTTTAGTAACTTTGAAAATTTTTTTAAATGTATTTTTATTTCAAAAAATAGCTTATAATATCTAGATTTTACACTATAAGTCGCAAAATGGGATCACTATTCCTTTAGGGGATAGAGGACTTAATGTTCGTGATCGCCCGGTTTACGCAAGAAATTACGCGCTTTTGAGTACATTAAGTACTATATCTCCTCTCCTAAACGAATAGAGATACCGTTTTGCCACTTATAGTGTAAACTAAATTTATTTTAAGATATTTTTTAAAATAAAAATAATTAAAAAAACAATGGTCCAAGTTACTAAAATTCGAATTTGAAACTTCACTTCCGGTTTTCAATTTCAGATTTGATTTTAGAGTTAAAACGAACAGTGAATTTTGTGTATAAAACACCATTTTAAATATTTTGTTAATATCTTTAAATATTGTTTAATTAGAATAATAGTTTACAAAAACGTTATGTTTAATATCTGGTCAATTTTTTGATGTCAATAACTTTTTAAATAAGTCGCTGACAAAAAAACAGCACATATTTACATTCACACTTTTTAAGAGAACAATTGTAACCAAATTTCAGGTTGACGCATTTTTTGAGTTGTCCATTTCACGTGAAATGCCCTTTTTTAAATTTGCGCCCCGAAATCCTTCAATAATTGTCGACATCGGGCAAATTGCACGGGGGCAAAAAGTGGAGATCGTAAATGGGGCAAAACCCGGCCCAATCTATGTAAATACGACCGGAATACAACGAGATATAGGTGATTATCTTGTCTCAAGTCATTAATCATAGGGTGGCGGGTTAGATTGCTTTGCAAGACCCGGGCTAGGTTCTTGTTGTCCGCGGAATTCGCTATTGTGTCACAGTAAAAACGGGCCTTTGTCAACGCCATCTTGCGACCATCGCAGCAAGAAACTGAAGAAATTAATGCGGCGAAAGCGCAAAACACGCAGCTTTTGATTGATACTGTTGTCTAACTACTCAGGGCCGGCTGCTGGGCGCATTTTTACAAAGTTTTCCCATTAAGTGATGCTCTCCTGACGTCGTACTTTTCAAGCCCGATTACTCTCTCACTGCTAACACGGCCAAAGGAATAAGTATTTGACGAAACGGACAGTTTCTGGCCATCGAAAAATTCCGGTGAGTCTCCGAGTCGCAAAATTTGGTTGAGTGATTTCCCTTTCGGGGAGAATGTTGCTGAATATGAAGGTTTGATGCGGGTGTCGTTTCCGAACACTTGATGGGTATAAACAAAAAAGGTCAGCACCGGCGTTTACATTTGTATTTGACATTCTTGACGGATCATTTATTAGGGAAGGTCAAATTGCTAAATAAAACGGCGGTATTTGTTGGCTTGCTGACACTTGTCAAGAATCCGAGGGCATATGGGGCAAAACCGACCACGTCAAACCTCAGTCAAGCCCATCCACGGTATTTTAGTTATGTCTTTGTGTTCTGGTTCGCATTCCTGGACCCCGATTAAATTTCCGGCATTTTAAAATTGAAACATCATGCTTGCAAGTTCCACTTTCGAATTACTCGCATTATCAGTTTTTCATAAGATAAAAGGGTGAACCACAAAGAGCTGGATTACAAACCGCCAAATATTACGTTTCTCTCATGATGGGAAAGCTTTCGTTGCGAAAAAGATTAGCATCTCGCGATAAAAAATTCAAGCGACAAAGACGCCAAAGACCCTTTCATGGTTTTGTGAAGTGAACCCATTGACGAAATCTCATGGGAGCCATTATGGTACACATTACACTTCCCACCTTTTAAAATAATTCCCACCTTTCATTTCACTATGAAGCACCAATTAGACGCACCGGTAGAAGACGTGTCACAAAGACCACCAATCCGAAGACAGGAAGCCGACTGTGACCCCATGATTATATCTACATCCGGTACACTCTTAAAAGTCCACTTTTGTCCCCTGCTTAAACAACATTCAAGATTTTATTCCGATTCGAAATATGAGCAATACTGGAAACACCACTTTCGTAAACAAAATATATTTTAAATCGGACAGAAGCTTGGGTGTTTCTACTGTTTCAAATCATCGATCAGGAGTTTTATCTTGTTAGAGCATCATTTCCTCGATAGAAGTCTCTAAAGATTTATAATATATGAGTCAGTGTCATAAAAATAAAAAGAACTGCCAAGGCGGAACACTAGAGAAAAATGTAGAGATATCATTAAATTTTATTGATACGACTTTCTTTATTATTTTGCAAACTCAATTTTGTGGTAGGTAAGTTTGTTAACATTCGTACATTCGAACTTACAATTTTTTTCTGGTGTTAAATATACAGGGTGTCTCAGCTAAGACTTTCGAGCTTAATATCTCAGTTATTTGTCAACGGATTGTTATGAAATTTAGAATGCACATATTTTAGGAGGTGGTCTTTCAATTAGGGACAGAAAAATGACCTCAAGTTAAAAAAAATTAAAACACATTTCTTTTATTTAAAATTAAGCCAAATTACCGTTGGATCATTAAATCTCGAAAAATAAATGACCACACAAAAAATTAACCAAATCGCTCGGCTGATCCAAGAAAAAAATTAAATTTTGTTGTTAAAAACTTAATCCAAATTTTGATAGTAATTTGGGCAGTCACCTTTTTAAACAATTGATTAAGCATTTCTATGCGGCATTTTGTGTACCACTGAAAAAAACTGTCAAAAGTGGGTGTGCTGTCAGAAAAGTCAGAAATTGTTTTAATTTGGTGAAATTACTTTAAAAACCAACAACAATGGCTGAAATTTCTGTGTTGTTGAAAAAGGAATTAATATTCGTCTATGGAAAGTATCGTTGGACTTTTTGTGAAATGTTATTTATGAAATTTAAAGTTCAAAGAATCGTCAATAATTTGAAGACACAGGAAGCGTATCTGAACTAAATCTAGTGAGGACAAAACACGTCACTGGAAACGAAGCAATAGTTGGTGCTGTAATTCAAGCTTTTGAAGAGAATCCAATCAGCAGTGTACGAAACATTTCCAAAGTCCTGTATGTTCTAGTGTCTAGAATTTTTCAGTTGTTGTTCAGTCTTTTAGTCCTTTTTGAAAGAATTAAAGCATCCAGTTCCAAAGGTAAGTCAAAAATATTGTTTTTTAACTTTGTATGGGTGAGACATAATTGTGAAATGTCTCTTGCTTGACAGTTACGTTTCTGCGAGTAGGACTGACCAAAATTCAATGGTAGTGCTCATATGTCTCATAGAGATCTACGCTTTTGCATCTGTACCCACGTTTAACAGTTTGTTTCTCATTTTTCTCGCGAAACAGACGTCTTCCACAAACAAGTTTTTTTCTGACAGCATTTTTCACTGACGATAATTTTTTTAATATAATTCTTAAAAGCCTTAACATTTTAGAAAGGCATGTAAAAATTACGTTTTTAAGACTTGAGTTGTTGCAGTAATTGGTTTTTAATCTTTATCTTATAAAATATATGCATTTTAAATTTCATAAAAATCCGTGGACAAATATCTGAGATATCAGGCTCGAAAGACTTAGCTGAGACACCCTGTATATTATCACTCAACAATAAAATTGCGTTATCGACGCGTGAAAGTAATTATTTGTAAAAAAAACATTTAGGCAGAGCATTAATTCACAACCAGGCCTTAAAACTGCTGAAACGCTTTGATTGACAATTTCAATGTAAATGAAACAAGTGTATTTCAGCGTAATTTTGTTTCATCCTTGTTTAGTTTTATTTAATTAAAGCAGAGTGGCATTATATGGTAAAGCGAAAATTTCTTTGGTTGCGATTACAAGCACGCCCTTATTTGCCTAAATTACGTTAAGGAGATCTGCACACGTCTCTTGTTTCCTTTGTGAATTAATCGCATCATTCCGTTGTTTTTCTGACCGCACTGCAAAAGAGCGCATTACCGCCTCACTTTAATAAAAACAACTTGAAAGCGTTTGTTTCACTTTCATCCGGCAAGAATTCGAATGAATGAAACTTCATAGCAAGAAGGTGCTTAACTGAAGTGATGAATAAAGAATAACCTCGGTTAAGGGGGTGGCTTGCCACCCTTGATGATATCGCGCACATTATGGGACCACGAGGAATCGTGGTTTCGCCAGAAACCGAGCCATTCCGTACAATTCGCGACCAAAGCACGAATCTCTGTATTATTTATCATAGCCTGACTCGTCTTTATCACGTACCACACTTTCTATATCTTCGTATTTATTCCGTGTTTGGGGCTGCGGACGAGATAGGGCACGTCGGGGACAATCTCCAAATTACGATACGAGAAAATGAAGTCGTTAGCGAATTTTTAGACTTTTCTCCCAGAACAGACACCTGCTCGGGCCCACCTTTCATTACGATTTGAATTTTACCTTCATCACCACTGCCTGATTAGAAATTAGCTTTTAAGCACCCTAATGCTCGTCTAATTTATGTCAGTAACAAGCTGTCGACGGTAATTAATTGTTTTGGGTTTTTCAGGCAGGTGTAATTGCTAAAGCTCATACCTAATGCGTCTAAACAGATCTTTAGCCAGCTTTGAAATCAATTTCGGCGTATACTCGGGGATGTTTGTTCGATATGAGGAGCGTTTTAGAGGCATTAATGCGAAAGCACGTCTCAAGCTTGCAAATCATAATAATTACACCGAGCTTTCGTTTGATTTTAGTCTTCGTCTTTAATTCGCTGCATTAATATTCATGGATAAAATCGCATTGTGAACAGCAAACAAGGTGAAATTTTGATATTGTTCCGCTTTACGGTGGACGCCTTGCTGTTATCCTGAATGGTTTCCATGTAGTTTCAGATGAAGTTTAGTACAGTATGCGGGAAACTGTTTCGAACAGTGTGAAGTTAAATTACTCCTAATGTAAAGAAATTGATGGTCTGTTAGCCGTAACTAACCGGAAATGCATGTCTACCTATTATTATTGCGTCTCGCCGGAAAGAGAGGGAAGGGTTGTAATGGATCCTGAGCTTTTATCGAAATTTGGTTGGCGGAAAAGTGCCTAAATGGGGGACTCTCCCCTCTTACGATTTTAAAATATACGTGGTAAATACTTTAAGTATGTAATGCTGAATTTTCTTTTCCCTCACAAAGCAGCGAAAAATTGAATTGAATATGAGTGCCCTCGACGCGAAATCCCCTCTCAATAAACTTTGCAGTCAGCTTTTGACTTTGAAATGAACAGCAGTTTCCATCTCAAAATTAGTCCATGTTTTATAGCAATTTTAAGCTCGTTTCGGACATATGTCGGTAACTAGTTTCGTGTTTTTGGACAGGCGAAGCACTACCTACATGGCTCATTATTTAATATTTCATAAATTATTGTTCGGTGGCTGGCCGTAATTTCGTTAAAATTGTATCACTGCTTACCCATCCATTTAACACCTGTTGTAAATTCAAACCTTACACTTTGGATTTTAGCCGACATTATCCTACTCTGTATTTTTCGGTAATGGTTTATGTAGGTCTCATATTTGTCCGTTTAAAATACAATTTACCACATGACGGTCTGTTTTTTTTATAATGGCTTGTGAGAGGCAAGATGATTTATATTACTAAATCACTGATTTTTGATGAGGGTCTGGTGTAATTGTGGGTATCTAGGACCCAAATGTCTGCAAGTTGCGTGTTGTTCTTGATCAAATGTTTTAATTATAGTTGGAGTGCACTTTAGCCGAGCTTTTTTTATTAAATAGCGATGGTTCGTAATTACCATATCATGAATGGTGAATAATAGCACGATGTTGAGCTTCATAATTCCGAATTGACAGGAAATATGTCTTGTAGATTATGGGAGATAATGTGAAAATAATTTTTACGTCCGTATTTATAATTGCATAGACCCCGTGAGATTATTTATGGCGGCGCAAAGTGTGATGTTTCGATAGCAATCGCCCCATTTAAATAAGAATCTGATTTGTTTTATCGGAAAAAATGTTGGCGGATTATTATAGTGCGCGCAGTTTGTGAACCCGTGCTTATTATTTTTTTATGAGGCGTCATATCCCGGCTTCATTTCGTACCGAATTATTCAAGGTTGCAGTGTGTAGGTAGTTTGGGCTTATTGTATGTAATTTTATGTTGTAAAACAGGTTGTAATAAGCGATTACTGCATTCCTTGATCGATAGGCCTGTAATAACACAGTTTTACATGTGCCGCCTCATACGACTTCATATCTTACCACCATCACCTGTAAAACCTCCAGCGTCAAGAACAATTTAAGCGTTTTACAATAGCTATTTCTTCACAGTTCTACTCATCGGCCTTGTTTACGGCCAATTCTCATATATCTACACATGCAAACCCAGAGGTAATTTACTCGCGCACTTATATCCGCCATAATTCATGCTTAATACCTTTCTAAGAAACACGTTCGCATCCTATAAATCCGTGCTTTTACCCGAGCTGCAAAAACTGCTCTCGCCAAGATTTCCCAACTAAAATTATTAATTGAATTAAGAGCTAATTTTAGTTTGCAAGTACGCTTCAAATTTACGATGCGAAATAAAAATAAATATTACTCATCCAACGCTCGCTCTTTGTGTTTGCCTTGTGAAATTAATTTTTCTATTGTTTATGACTTGTCATAGGGAAATGCATGTACATGTAGTCTTTCACGAACTTCCGTTTCTACGCCGGCTCATTTCCTCCCATAAACTAATTAAAACATCATTTGAGTTTGAAAAGTTTAAACAAAAAGTCCTCCTCGTAACGACTCACTGTAAAAATAAATACTAAAACAACAATTTCCCTTTTTTGCGCAATGCTTGCCATAAATTTCCGTGTTTTACGATTGTTGGGCCATAACTTTTTCCTTAGCACCTGAATATTTTTAAAACATGCTTGTTAGGCGTAACAAACTAATAATTTTAAAGTCAAACAAGTTTAATGTGCCCTCGTTAAATTAAGTAAAAATTAGCATCTAATTGATCATTCACGTAATTTCCGACGTATTTTAATTATAGTAGTTAGCAGTGCTGCTCTCATTTTATGTAAATTCCAGTTTGAAGCCCAAACTTATCGTCGTGTTGTTCTGCCTGTTGAACATGAAAACTTAAAAAAATACATATAAAATTTTTAATGGGCCGTTATTAAAGTCAGCATGTAATAAAGTCTCCACGTTTAGCTTTTAAACCCAAATTACTATCTTTTCGGCCTGCTATTATTACCCAGAATAACAGAAAAATGTGTTTTTAATAAGTTTATTTGATGAGTCTAATTAAAGGCACATAAATATTTGAAAAGATCAATTTTGGGCGTTTACCAGAGGGTGCCCTAATGAGCACTTTTCACTTCTTATTTGGCTAAGGCCTCGTCGCGAAAGAGGAGACTTGTGTCACCCTTTTATTTGAGGGGTGATTCACGCCGTGTTAAGCTAATTCGCCCTAAGCACCTCTTTGATCTTTCGATCGCTCCTTGAAAGACTAAACGAAATTAATTTTGGGTAAAAATTGCACAAGTTGTGAGCATATTCGACAATAAATGCAGAGTTATGAGCGCCTTAGCTGCAATTAATTTAATAACTTGGCGAGTTTCAGGTATGAACTCAGCAAAATAAAGTTTGATATTTCAATTACGACTTTGATTAATACCGGAAGCGCTGGTGTAAATAAAAGCTCAGGTTTCGCGAACGTAACTTAAAACTGCCGACACAGTGGCGTGCTTTCGGTTATTTACGAGTTCTGCAGTATAATAATTACAGGGTGTGAAACATCATGTTACTGTGGCGTTAATTAATTTCGACAAAACCGCGTTTATTTACCTTCGATTAGATTAAAACTTACAAGTCGTCCAAGACCACTTTAATTAAAAAGCGGCATTGCTCACCCCCGAGCTAAACGCTCTTAAAGCGCTTTTTTACCAGTCATTCATCCTCCAAAAGCAGGCCGGATCGGTAATGTAACTAACTGCTTAACCAACAAAACGTGCCCGGAATTCGACATTCTCACTGTTTAAATATACAATTCAATACACTTTGAAAGCGTGGAACGACTTAAATTATTTAGGAGGGAGTTTAGGAGCAGGGCTTTGTTTTAAAATTTACAAATTTACGATCACGTGGTGTGTAATTTTAAGCATGGATAAATTAGAGGTTCCGGACGAATCTGGGAGAACTACAATTGCCTCGGTGTTAATTAATGAGGTAAACATTATCTAAAATTACCGCTGGAAATGCACAAAAACCATTATCATTCCTTGGGGAACTGAACTAAATGCACTAGACTACCAATTAGTTCAGTTAATTTGTTAATAACTCGGGTCCCTTTTTGACCTCGCTCGTTCGGATTACACACAAAAAATTCAATTATTGCATTTAAACGTGACACTCGACGGATGGAATGGAAATATTTGAGTTTGTACAAAAAATTATACAACCAATCCGCTAATGGGGTTTATCAACCGGAGTTTGTTTAGATGCTGAAATGAAATCAATGCACTCTCGGTAATTAATTAATTGATGCATTAGTAAACCGATCTTCCATATATGCATTCAGCTATTTACATTACCGCCGATATAATTATTTTAAAACCAAACACTAATTTACTTAAAATTGAACCATTCCACACAAATTTGCCAGTTACCACACAATATTAAAACATTAGCCACCAATAATAGCTAAATTTGACTTGAATTTACAAAATTTGCGTCGTTGGCCATCTTGTCAAATAATTTACCACACCTAATTGTTTGCATTCATTAATTACGACGACGGAAACCTTGTAAACAGTAAAATTATATCATACAAAAATAAACTGACACAAGGCTGAACAATCATTTCGCGACTGAAGACCATCAATAATTTTACTAATTCTTTAAAAGACCCTGGAATGCGTAATTTGACCAATCCTTGTCGAGCAACTTGTTTATCTGCGGCACAAAAAAACAACACGATTAAAAGGTGTTTGTCATTGGAAACTGATGGGCCAATGCACTCCCACCTATCAAACAAACCAATTGCAAGCCGTTTACTAAATTGTGGCAAAAACTAATGTTTTATTTGTGAATGGCAGCGAAAGATTTTAAAACAATCTGAATTTTTGTTTTTTAAAAGCTTTTATTTAACTTACTCCGTTGTCTGCCTGTCTGTTTTTATTTATTTTTATTTTATTATTTAACTTGCTTTGTAGCCTGCCTGTCTGTTTCATATTTTTGGAGCCAAATTTAAAAGGGTTACCGTTGTCCTAATGAATTGAAATTTTGCATACTTACGTAATCTACGTGACAATGCAATCCTATGTTGTTAAATACCTCCTAAAGGGGTTAAATGGGGTTTTGAAGTTTAGGGTATGATTACATTATGGGTTTTCGATGTATACATACCGTAACTTATACCAACATTAACGGTATGTTGGTCATTGGGAAATATATTAATACTTAAAAATTTTCATTACGTTTTGTTACAAACAAATGTCGCTATTTTTTTAAATTCATTTATCTTGGACGATAGAGTAGACACAGAACAAAGGTTAGGATGTTTCAATCCTAACAGCTCTTTTCTATAATATACCACTAAACAAGTTTGCACAAATCAGCAAAATAATGGTGTAACAATAATATGGCGAAACTAAATCTCACAGTAAAAGACGTTTAGAATAAGTAAAGACTAAAAAACAATAAATAAGAAAAATAAAAAAAGATTTTTTTAGAAAAAAGCTTTTATTTAAAAGATGCACTAAGAGTTAAAAAATATGTTTTTCTATCAGAGAAGAATATTTTTTCTTTCAAATTAGGATTTCAAAATTTATAAAAGCTTTGGGAATGGTCAACAATACGGCATTACAGAATTACTTTCTTACAATGAGCACTGTTCCCAAAGCTTTTATAAATTTTAAAATCCTAATTTGTCAGCAAAAATATTCTCCTCTGATAGAAAACATAATTTTTTCACTTTTAAGTGCATCTTTGAAAAAAAGCTTTTTTCTAAAAAACTTTTTTAATTTTTTTATATCATTAAAAATTTTAACTTTCTTTTATTGAAAAATGCAAGACAACACTATTTTCCCCATAATCTTCCTCATAATATTTGGGCTCATATTTTCTGAGAGGTATGTAAATCTGAAGTATTTAATAGCAAAGGCAGAATTCAATGCGATTGTTATAGTTTTTGAGATACAATAAAAAATATATAATTATTTTTTGCATTTCCTGTACGATTTTCCTTTGATGACGCTTTTTAAACTCCAAATTCCAGGTAGACGGCTGCATAATACAGTTCAGCGATAAATCTTTTGCTTTGATTGTTATGGAAAAGAAGTTGTGACGTTAACAGCGTCTTTATTTCATGTTCATTCATAATATTTGACTTTTTTACCGTAACTTAAAACTAACTTTGATGAGTTTTTTCATGTTGCTCATTTTACCTTGTTTATTTGATTATTCATTTGTGCATATTTAGATATAAATTGACCCCTTTTGAATAACTGTAATTAATTATTTATTAACCCTGACGTCTACATCATTTCCTACTTCCATTAAATTTAAACATGATTTGAATTTTTGATTATTTGTCACCAAATCGAGAGATGCCTGTCAGAATAAATAATTATTTTGTTTATAATTAAATGAAATTATTTAAATTTTTAATTACGAAAAAGTGTATGTAGGTCCAGCTGGAAATGTAAAGCTCATTTGCTGGGAATTAAGATAAAGTCAAGGTTACGTCAACGTTACAACAAACGAGCTTTCTAATGAAGTTCTGGGAAAGATATATTAGGTTTTTTCCTTATTGTAGTCTGAAACTGAAAATAGCAGCATTTTATTTTTACATTGAGCAGTTTGTTCAAAACTGAATCATTTATTTTAATGACCACAGAACTTGTGCTTTGTATATTTAATGCAAGCTTCCTGTGTCGAGTTTTAACAATTCTCAAGGATGGAATTACCGTAATCCTTTTAGGGTTCTCAAAAAATTGGAGTGCTTTCTGAATCTTTTTCGTTTGCTTTATCCGTTTAATCGCTTTTTCAATAATACGATCCCTGCTTTAAGAATTGGGACAAACAAACTCTTGCAAGACTGATGTTTCGCCGAAAAAGTTTTAATAAACTTGGAAAGCAGGGGGATTAATAAAGAAACACGGCTCGCTGCATACTCGTCGCCCAAGGATGTGTGCCCCCTATTATTGCGTACTGGAGCATTCAAGAATATGCCTGGAACGAGGCCAAATAATGCACATACATGTGTAGGAAGTCGCCTTTTTTATTGCATCACACCGAAAAGGGTGCTGTTTCAATGCCTCACGTGCACGTAATACCGTGGTCACGTGGCCAAACAGGGGGAGGCACTGCAGACGCCTCCGAAACTGAAATTTATTAAAAAAGTTACTTGTGCAACGTGATTATAAATTATTGCGCGCGGAAGCTAAGGAAGGCGATGCAAATTGATGGCTGCAGGAAGAAAGAGGATATTTCATATGGAGGTGCCTCACCCTACACTTAAAACACTTATAATATATTTAAGCCTTTGTGTAAAGGGGGCACGACCCTAAGCATTATTGGATTTTTGTAATGTGTAACGAGATTACACGGAAAAAGGATGTCAATCATTGTGCACTGTTTGCAATTTTAAAACGCATTTCTGTAATCGCTTAAAAAGGATATTGCACCGCCCCTTCATGCAACGTTTTCAAATTTGGATAATCGAATTACTGACTCGCTTTGATCTTGTATTTAGTGTCTATTTTTGTAATTCTAAGACACTGGCCGTTTTTGGGTATTGTAGTAATCGTCATTCTTTCGTTTTATTGATCAAGGATCAGGACTAAATGACTATCATAAACCCACATTCCGCAGTGATTCATATGTTACAAGTCGTTGGATCCCGTCACGCCAGTTCCATCGATTACGAATTTATCATGTTTTATGGAGTCATTCCGTTGAAAAATGAATATTGACAACTGCGATGGGTCGCATAGGTTTCCTTTTAAAATCTCTCGTTTCAAATCGGCATTTCCTCCAGAATACAAATGTTTGACGCCTTCTTACCTTTAAGGGTTTCATTCAAGACATCATATTTCGCCGTTTCGATATTCCTGCAGGATTCCGCCCTCCCAAAATGACCGTTTTTACCAACACAAGAGGGCGGCACCTGTTTAATGCGAAATGTGATTTGCACGAAAACGCCCCTAATCGCCAAATCTCTGCTCTACACGAGGATATCTTAGCTGAATTGCCTCAGATTCTGCTCTTAGAACCCCAAAATGTTTATGTAACAATAGGCGGAAAAAACTAATTGCTTCCTCAAAGCACACATATACAGGCGATTCTCTTAGAGCCTACACTTTTAATGCAGCAAGAGCTTTAAGATTTTGTATACAATCCAAAGCGATCATTCTGAGTTCAAGTAAATTATTTTCAAAATGCGGAATTTCCGATACTACAAGAAATTTGCGCCAACTTTGACATTTTAAATAGTAACCGCCTATTTTTGCTTTTTAAATTCGCCTCATGAAACTGAGTAAAATGTACCCTAGTTGTTAGTATAGTCGATTTTTTTATAATTAACTGTCTAAGAGCCGTCAGGTTGGCATTATCATAAATAGTAATTTTTTTTAATTAAGATTGGTGTAATTAATTCTTTACCTGGCACAATAACAACACAATTAGTTATTTTAGACCACCTTTAGACTAACGAATTAACGATTAACACTAACGTTCAATCCTACGTCCAATTTTCAAAAATGTCAAATCTGGTGTTCAAAATGTCAAATACAGAATACAGCCAGTTTCAAAAGTGGGTGGACATGAACTTTTAGGGTGATATAGTATGGTCTTTATCAGAATTTTGACGCTGACAGTTGATTATATACAAAAATTAACTATACTTATCTATATACTATACGTCATAGTTTTTGACGTATGTCAATGTTTTATACAAATTTTTATTTGCAGGAATTCATTTAAAATATTATTTACAATAAGTAAATAATTCTTTTTCCATTTGATAGCCAAAGGTTTGAAGGATCTTCTAAAATCTTCATGATTGTTAACTGTCAAATTGCATTGCTCTTTTGAGGATGATTAAAAAATGATTGTAAAACAGTTTTTTCAAATGGAGTGACCCTATTCTTTCAATGGCAATTAAAAGATCATCAATGTTTATGCAGACTTTTAATATTAATATATTCTATATTTATTTCTTACATTTTTGAAATAATCACAAAAAACAAAATTTTAGCTCATTATTTTAATTTTTAATCAAGTAAACTTTGTAAAAATACGGTAAAATTGTGCTATTAAAAAATGTTTGATATGTTCACCATTTTTCTTCAAGAAGTTTAAAATTTGATGCTAGACTGGCTGATAATTCACTAAGTTATAATAAATAATAAATAATAAATAATAAGTAATAAATAATAAATAATAAATAATAAATAATAAATAATAAATAATAAATAATAAATAATAAATAATAAATAATAAATAATAAATAATAAATAATAAATAATAAATAATAAATAATAAATAATAAATAATAAATAATAAATAATAAATAATAAATAATAAATAATAAAAAAAATAATTAAATATTATTGTTTAATTGTTTATTCGATAATAAACCAGCTACAAAATAAATAAAATATTCAAGTTTAACAATTGTTGACCATTTTGAATTGTGTACTTGATTAACTATGAAAATTACGATTTAAAATCTGTTTTTTGTGATTTTTTCAAAAACTGTAAGACATAGCTATAGGACTTATTGAAAATAATCACTGTAAATATTGATATTCTTTTAATTGCCGTTAAGAAAATATGGTCGTTTCATTTGAAAAAACTGAGTTATAGCAGTTTTTTGATAACCATATTGAAAAAATCATGTTAGTCATGAATTTTGACAGTTGACAATTCTGAAATTTCTAGAAGACTCTTTTAACCTTCGGTTATCAAATGCAAAAATTCAGTTATCTCAAGAGCTGTGATATTTTAATTAAACCCTTGCAAATTTTTAACAAAAAATTTACATATGTCAAAAACTATAACAGGTAAGTAATAACAACTTGAGTGATTTTTACTCAGCTTGGGAAGATAAATTCAAATATGTAATAAAAATGTGTGGTCACTATTTGAAATTTCAAACTTTTTTTGTAGTTTCGGAAGCTCAGCCATTTTGAAAATAATTTAGTTAACCTCAGAATGGCCAGTAAGGATTGTTCAAGCTCTAGCTATACTTATTAGAAGTTAAAAATTTTCTAATGTAGGATCTAAAAGAATCACCCTGTATACCATGTCAGTTCATAGTAGAATTTTGCAACAGCGCATTTTTTGGAATGAAATTGAGAGTTTCTGGTGGGTTTTCTTAGCTCAAACCGTGTCGCTGATATTTAGTATAACACAGAATTCTTTTCCTTTACAAAAACACTTAATTTGTGCTTTATTTTTCACTCCGAAAAATTCAAATGCAATGTTGCAATTCTACTATAAACTGAAATGGGATATAATAGTGAGTACACACTTAACAAAAAAATCTGAAATACGTTGATAACTTCAAAGTAGTTTTATTCTTTCGAATAGTTTTGCCGCGATTATCAAAATTGTTTTGATTTTGAAACATTTTTGGTATTAATTTTTGCCCTGAAATATTTAAATAAATATTTTTCTAAGCTAATTGTCACCCATCTATTGTGAATGTTTTGCTCCATGAGCAGTGAGGCAGCGTAACTCACGATTTATAGACAGTTATCTTTTTATAGTGGAATTCCAAATTCCGCGCATTCATCAGGTGTAACTAAGCACGAGCAATGTCCAACAAGTAAGTAAAAGTTGATTGTTACAGTCCATTAGTGACACTAAGAACAGGTGCTTTATGCTCGCTCGAGCCTTTTATCTCCGGATTTATGTTTTCTGAATTTTGAGAGAATAAACTTGCGGCATATTATACACGATAAATATGATAAACCGGCTGAACTCTTCAATATAAGCAAAATAAATAAAAGTAAGGTATCCAAGAACAACAAAAATCGGCTCACGAAAACAACTTCAGAGCTGAAAATCTTGGCTTTTCACCATGCGTCGATACTCACATCCCTTGGCATTAATTAAAGGTAAACAGCGCCATTTCTCGCAAATATTTTAAATAATGGGGCGCAGATTCGAGAGCTGGTCGCAGGGCTTAGCAGTAGTGAAACGATTACGGGGGCTGGTGCTTTATTTGCGCTTTGGATTAAAGCCGGCATTTATACAATGAATGGGAAAATCAATGATTATCAAACATACGGCGGTGTTTGTAATACGGCGAGTATCAGGTCGCGAATCAAACTAATGGACTAACTTTTGATATATCACATTTCTGTGGTAGTAATCGACGAGGCTGGGGCCTCTCGCTGCCGCAAAATCACAACCCGGAATCTGATTATCGATTGAAACCAAACAAAAAATTGTAATTACCGCCCATAAAACACAATTTGTCCGTAACTTTTTTTATTATCAGTTATAATTTATAAAGCGGCCTGTTCGGATTGGGTCTGACCAAATTTTTACCATTAACTGAAATAAATATTTTATGTGTTTAGACCACATGTTTTCAATGTGGGTCTGGGCTGAAAATCGGGGTTTGGTGTCCAATTTCTGCTTTTTCGGTGATGAAAAATTAATTAGTTGTCCACGAGCTTTCGAGGGGGCGCAGCTTCGACCCCGCTTCGCTGCCCTGTTTACAATAGCCTCATAAAAATGCCATAAATTGCTAAAATAGACAGTAATCTAATTTAAAAAATTCAAATCCTTTGGCATTAACGGCAGTTGGCCGAGGCTTAGGTATGAACGTCCCCACGCTAACGTGTGAACACATACGGGTCTCCAAAATGGGTTATTGACGCGTGCAGGACTTTTTTATCAGTTTATTCACACATAAATTAATAAAGCTGGCCACATTAGCAATATTAAATATGCACAGACAGGGCAATAAATAATACTTTGTTAGATTAAAGCCACCGCCACGCCACGTTGTTCTTTGAGGTCGCACAAACACTATACAATTGCGGTTTAAATTATATCAGTGCATGGGGACCCCAGAACGATATTAATGGTGTTGGTTTTAAGTGTATTAAGATTTGAGTTATGCGTGTCGGGTTAAAAATGTAATTAGGGACGTTTATGGACTCACTTGTTACCACGATTATCGTCTGTCAAAAGGAGCAGACTATTAAAGTGGAAGGGTTCGGCCGACCATTTTTAAACCACCTAAACATATAAAAAGGCAGTTTAATCAAAAGTCGCGTGGGATATAGAGGGTTGTTAACGTTTTATACCTTCGAAACGGTATAATTTAGCTGCCTATCGG
Source organism: Tribolium castaneum (assembly GCF_031307605.1). Lineage (NCBI taxonomy): Eukaryota > Metazoa > Arthropoda > Insecta > Coleoptera > Tenebrionidae > Tribolium > Tribolium castaneum. Next base: position 11,324,976 of record NC_087397.1, read on the forward strand.
ACACCAATCAAATTTTTTTCTCATTTTACTACCCAGACTTTATGTCGGGTCTATCTGTGCCTTACATCAGACCATTTACGAGTTTCACTCCGTAAATATAGACGCATCTCTTAATTAGTGACTAAAAAGCGGTGACAAATTTAATAGTTTATGGAGCAGTAAAGTTTTAAAATATTCAAAAACAAAACAAGTGTTTTATGCCATTTACCACGCTCATAATTCGTGACGGATGCAATAGGAAAAAACCATTTGCCTGAAAGGATTTCGCATTTATGAATCCAAAACATTACAAACAACAAATGAAAAATTCTTTTCTAATAAACACTCAAATGGTAAAAACACAACATTTAATTATTCTTGGTTTAAATATTTGAATTTCGAATTAATACATTAAAAAATTGTAAAGGCACGCTCATTATGTATAAGATCTCAACAGGTAAATTTTTTCATTCTTTTCATCTGTGTTCTCAAAATGAAAAATGTTTTTATAACTTCATCCCGGCATAAAAAATCTATCAAAATTGTATTTGTTGGTGAATATAACAGTTATTTAAGCGAAACATACAAAAGCTAATATTTTTGTTGTATACAAGGTGCTTCGTGTAAACCCCACATTAGAAGTATTGGCAGTTCTAATAATGATAGTCTGAAAATTTGTACACAACCATAATATCTTAGATCCTGCTTAATGAAAATAATTTCAAGATGGTGGCACTTCCAGTTATACCGACAGTCACTAACAACTTCCTTATTTTAAATGGAAAGCTATATTTTTTAATACGTTTTTGGATTACTAGACTTATTTTAAGGTAGTTTTCACAAGCTTTCCCTATACCTAAATTTAGCCGTTTACAAAGTATTTTTTCTTTTTTTTGCACTTTCCAGTTCAAAAATTGATAACTCTGCCATTTTTAAAAATTTAGAAATATTTTTTTTAATTCATTTGAAAGGGAAAGACTAGATCTTTTATTTAGTGCTTTCAAATTCCTGAAAAAGGATAACAAACCACAAATATTTAAAATTAAATTTTCTGAACTTTAAGCACCCATAACTGAATATTTTCAAATGAAGTGCCACAAGTTTTATTTCATTAGATCTAGAGAATTTAATTCGGCACCGATCTATATTATCATTCCCTATACTTATGTTTAATAGTTTTCAAGTTACACTAACTTTTTGTTGAAATTGAAAAATTCATTACCCATAGACCTTCTCTCATAGGTTGCCATGGACACGAGAAAAAAAAATGTGAGAAATTAAAGTTTTTGACCCAACATCAATGAATTTTAATTTGTTTTCACGGACAACACAATTTTGAACAAAATTTGTCCTTTGTTTAATCAGATTTTTTTGTGGCAAACTATTCAAAAATAGCTGTGGTTAAAAAATCAACATAACTTGAAAATTATCACAGATAGGTATAGAGCATGCTAATACAGATCGACGCAGAAATAAATACTCCTTCATCTGGTAAAATAAAAATTGGAACATTCCATTTGGCAAAATTAAGTTATGGGTACTTGAAGTTGTTTAAATTTAATCTTAAAATTTTTGGGTTTACTAACTTCTTTTCCACTTTTGAAAACACTGGAGTTTGATATAGACTTTCACTTTTAATAGAACAGATATAGGCTTCTCTAAATATGCTTTCGAAATCTCTAAATTAAGCGAGTTACTGATTTTTTAAGTGACAGATGCAAATTCAAAGATTTTAAAAAAATCTTAAATATCTTTAAAACGGTTAAACTTAGGTATAGGAAAAGCTAATAAAAACGACCTTAAAATGACTCAACTAATCCAAAAACGCAGTAAGAAACATAGCTTTCCATTTAAAATAAGAAAGTTGATACTTGATAGCGACTTCTGGTATAACCGGAAATGCCGCCATCATGAAAATATTTTCAGTGAGCAGAACTCAACGGATTATAGCTGAGTACCAACTTTCAAATAAATATCTTTATTAAAACTTTCAATTCTTCTAATGCGGGCTTTAGACGTTACAGGCTGTATACAGGCTGTATACATTGTCTACAGACAATGAAAACACTCGAAAATGATCCATAAAATAAAATAAAAATGTAGCTCTAAATTAAAAAAAAAGATTAATTAATGTAATGAAAGAAATTAAATGAAAATTCATTTTTTAAATAATAAATTTTGTAGCTCGACAATTCACTAACTTTTCTATCCGGTTTAACGAAATCTTGCAAACAACTGAGTACCTACTATTTTACCATTATACCTAGCGAAAACTGGGAGTAAAACTAAGAGGCATTTGGAATTCACGTAAGACGAGATACACATAGATTTAATGTGGATAGGGTAATGTATGTAAATGGAATAAACACGAACATAGTTTGCAAACACATCTCATCATCTTATCCATTAGAGGATGCACTTTGCGGCGTGCAAACTTCGACTGTGCAGTCCCCGGTCGTCCATAATTCAGGGGTAGGTAAATCGTCGCTGCCCCCAGATCTGCGAAGAAACCACTTCCAAGTGTCTCCCTAACGCTTTGATTTTATTAAGAAGAAATTGGCGTCCGGAATCGATTCCCCGTCTATATCAATCCGGTCTTCGGTCCGGAAGAAATCGAATTAAACTCTTCCATTGTACGAGCATCACGTTGCATCTCGTTATTCCGCGACGGCAGTTGGAGCTAATTGAATGATGACGTCACAGGGGGCGGCGACGGCGGCGGCGGAATTTAATAAGAAAAGCCTTGCTTGTCTTCGGGCCGTCATCTCGGGGACGGCGAGTTTTTACCGAAAATGACGGGCGCTTGCGAAATGTAAAATTGGTTTGTGGCGCGAAGCTTTCATACGAGCGGTTTCGTGACACTAATTCGAGTGTCTCTGGAAAAGCTCAAAAGGGGAGATGTTACATCTTAAAAGGTTTTTCTCTGTTCTTTATGAAAAATTATTTCGCGTTGGGACGGGCATTTCGTGTCTCATTACCGCCACCTGCAATTTATTCATATCAGTCGGGAGTGGCAAAGCCACGTGGCCAGGTCTAACGACACCGGATAAACAAAGCGAATTGCAATATTTTTCGGAATAAGCGTTTCCACTTTCCGAATCGATATTCCAAATTGTGCTCCATTCGCATACGTCTTATCTCGTCTCGCAGAACGAATTCCACACTTTTCTGTCTTTCTTTCTGATTATATGTCTCCGTACTTGGATTTCGTTCAATCTAATTCCGCATAAAGCTGCTTTGGCTTCGCATTCTTTATCGTACAAGCGTTGCCATCAAAATGTCATCCCCGCGTGTATTTATTCGACAAATTTTATTATTCGTATGCTTCAGTTCAACCCGCAAAAGGCAAATCAGATTTTCGATAGGCCCTTTTATACAACGATATCAAGGCATAAATATAACAAGCCGAAACGAACAACTTTGTTGCAAACGAAGCAAACTTCAAACTTTTAGTCCAGTCTAATTTTAATTTGCCAAACAACTCACAAAATCATAAACTAAGGCACTGATTGCACGTTAATAAACTATTGTATCCGAAATTGTGTGTTAATCACAAGCCCTTACGTATAACATTCTAATCATTGTGTAAACTCCAAGATAATTTTCTGCATAAACCCTCAAAATATGTGCGAGTATAGTGCTTGGTAGTGGTATAAACCCCAGTCTCCAATTCCAGCAGTTGATTAAACTGTAATAGTAGCGGCATAAATAACTAATCACACAATTCCAAATCGACTAATCCCTTGAATTAGTGCCATCGCAGGTGACTTTGGACTTTATACGAGTATTTCTTAATAATCCGCTGGGTCCATATCTACAACTCCATCTTTTTGTCCTCATGCATTCAGCAATAGTTCGACGAACATTAACCAAGATCAAAATAGTGCATCCCTCTCCCGTCCAAGGGAGGCGAAAGAGAGCGCGTCCGTCAGTACCGCCGATCTGAAAGGCATAATCCCTAGCAGCTGCTTGCGCTAAGCCATTTCTCAATATAATAACATTTTATTTGGGACCCGGTGGGGGGCTTCCTTTGACAGACTTGTTATAAGTGGAGTTAAAAAACACACGCTTCACGCACCAGCACCTCCTTTAAACAGCTAAAAAGATCGGGAACCGAACAGGTTTCATAAATATCGAATATCGTCGAGAAACATTATTCAATGCCAAGATGACGATCGGGAGATAATGTTGTGTATTTGCTGTGAAATGTCGCGATGAACACCTTCCATAAAGAAGCCAGCTTTATGGCCTGGCTACGAATCGCACGATAATTGTTTTTTAATTTTGACTAGACGTTCCCAAGATTAAAGATAAGTGCACCATAAAATTCGTTTTATGTCAAAACTTTCTTAAGGTTAATAATTTGCTCGATATGTAATTTATAATCGCCTGTTGTGAGTGATGACAGCCTGTCTTGGTAAATTAAAGCATAAAGAAAATAGTGGGAACCACGGCTGACCATCAAGCTTGAAACATAATTACGGAAGAATTCCCAAATCAAAAATTGTTCACTCACTTCGGAATATGGTAATAAGTGGAGCTCAGTACGCGCAAATTCGATTTTAATTGCATTTCTTAATACCATCGTCACTGGAATTCCTCCCCTCGCTTTATTTGATTAAAAACGAATGAAGCTAATATTGATATTAATCTGGAATTATTCCTCCAGCACTGTCTTCTGATTATCGAATTACCATAATTTCGTACGTCATCAATTCGCCATCAATGTATCTTATCCACAACATTTGGATTCCCAACACAATTTCACTCACCTTTTATCAGGACATCATTCTCGCAAACGTTTTCATCCATATTCCAACGATAAAGAAGTCATTTCCTGTTAATAAGTATTTAGCTGAGGCAATCTTTCAAACGTCAAAACTTCTTGTCGCGTCTCGTTAATTTATTATTGACGAATTTCGGGTCACAGCAAAATCGTTGGTAATTTTTAACTCATTTGATCGACTAATCAAACTATGGAATATTAATGTTGTTCGACTAGTTTTGGAGCAATAAACAGCAACATATTGGGTTTAAAAATACTCAATTAAATTTGTTGTTGTCACATATAAATTGCGCTAGAATGAGGTTCCATTTATTTGAGTTTTTTGCGCTATTTATTTATGCTGTTAGTTATTTGCAATTTGAGTGATCTATCGGCGGGCGGGGAATATGATTAAAGTGCACAAAATTATTGGAGCGATTAGTAAAATATCAACGTGGTGATGGCTGTTGTCTCATTAGCATAGCTAGGGCCGGGAGTGGTGCCTGCACAATGGGTCTGCTCTTTGTTTCCTCTCCTAATCCATTCATTTATTCGACCAGAAATGATCCAGTGTCTTTAATCTCGTTAAGCTGTAATACCTTTCCATCAGTTTCCCATTTTATTTTCTAATCTGTTTATCGTCGAACGATGGGGTTTATAAAGTTTGTGTACGCGCTGTACGCATTATTTAGTTTTGAAGAGGATTTCTAGCATTTGAAGCGTCAAACGTGCTTTGGAGTTTCTTCTCTTAAGTATCCACATTAGTTCACGTTCGCACGTTTAATCCGAACATCAGATTAAGCTGTGAATGAATCGTCTGAAAAGTTTCAAGCCTTAAAAATCATGTTTGTTTGAAACAAGCGTCACTGTTTAATTAAAATTTTCATAGAGGCGCTTTGGAATAGTTTTGCGAGCTTAATGGGTCCGAGGTAATCTACAGGTAGGAAAGGAAGTCAGATAAACCGCTATAAATTAGGCTGTTACGTTACCGGGCCGCCACCAGGGGGCAACGTTTTTCATTCCATGCATCTACATAATATTATTCCATCGCATTACGAATGGGTTTTATGAATCCTAAACCGGGCACTCTTCCATTTATGTGATAATTAACCGAAATACAAATTGAAATTAGCTGTTGACTAGAATTTTATAAGGCTCCTTATGTTGTGAGTTATGGCCTCTTAAACATTTATAATGACCTTATTTGTCTTCGCAGCAACAACAACACAAAAACTAGAGGAACACCACTGCCAACATTTCGCAGCAGGTGGACCGACTATTTTAATTGTATCAACAAAATTGTATTTGCGGCCAAGTCGCGTGCATCCCGTTGCGTGTTCTTCTTATAATAATATCACTGGAATTGATTCCGAATTACGTAAATAATTCCCGCTGGCCGCAGAACAATTTCCTTCGTTTATGTGTGCTTCCAAGCTGCCGAACACGCGAAAGATGAACAACTTTTGCGGTTGCTTTTTCCCAATTATCTATTGTCGGGACAAACAAATTATGGCACGCAATTTTCCACACAAATTCCATAAAAAATAGCGCTCAGATTGAACTCACAGCTGGTTTTATTATAATTAACGCGTTTTTACTTTATGGCGAGGTGCTTGAACCTCAAGCCTTAATTAACTCGTTGCTCCATTATAAATAAATGTCAGATTTATTGCTATGTATGTGGCGAAAATCCGCCATATGTCTCCACCATAAAATTCGACCAATTAAAGCATCAAGACAAACCAGAACTCATATTGATATGTGTTTCAAAAACATTTTATTGAATTAAACGCAGCAATTCCATTTTTGGTGTGAATAAGTGGCATTTCCGTAATGAAATTTGTATTTCCGCGGCGCGCCAGCAAGTGACAAGTGTAATTGACGCTGGATCAGACACCTGAACGTTGTTTGTCTGCGGCTTATAACCCAATTTCGCAACTTGGAATTGGTTATTTTCTCGGTTTGGCTGCATTTTCCGTGCCAACAAAACCATGGTGGTTTATTTATGGTCGAGACAACAATACGCCCATCGTCGATCAAGACCAGATTTAAGAAGGAAATGCCGTTTTAGAGCGGACGATTGAACAGGCCAAATAACCATTGTTATGTTCGCGGTGGAGGTATACACGATCCGTTTCGCAATTTAACTCAGTGTACTGCGAATTTTAAGTAGGCAGAGAATTGTTTAGTCGATTGCAAGCCGACCATTGTTATTGATTGCTTCTTGTTCGATGGTCTTCAACTCACAATGCACCTACAATGGTACAATTAAATCGTTCCCTGGATTTTATTGCTGCTTAAGTGGCCATTTGTAAACCGCAACGCGACCGAGATTTAAATGTGACAATCTTTCGCGAAATCAACAGTTTCTCAGAAACAAAAACAATCACGCTTTGATCTTCCCAACTTATACACATATTGAATAAATTCCTTGCGCAAACTTGAAACTAGACCTGCAGATCCTTAGATCAAAGGGCTGCAACTACGCTACAACCCTCTCGATTTTAAAATTAAAACTGGTTATGGACGTGTTAAACTACAATAAACTTGAGTGGGAGTCACTTTATTCTACGGAAACAATTGTTAAAACTTGGCAAATAAGCAAGCTCAGCTTGCGCTGAGCACCACTTTACAAATACCTGGCCTGAAATTTTATAGAGCTTTAAAAATAAAACGGATGATTACTAAAAGTGTAACTAGATAGTCGATAATGTGCCGTTCCCTTCCACTGTAACCGTAAAGATACTGGTTAATTACTTGGTTATTTTTTACAAGTTAAATGAATTTCTCAGGATTTTTGACTTGACTAATTTAGTTTTTTATGCTCGTCACTTTAAACTTATCACTCAAATCCATAAACAGGAATGCAATTAACGCTTAGTAGGTAGTAATATCCGTAGCTAGTTAAGTCACGACCAATATGAACAGTTAAATCCTAAAATAAAACAAAACCTGAAACGTTCCATCATTTACAGTGGTGTAAGTGGGAACTTGTCACAGCCTCGAACGGATCTAAAGCCCTGATTATAATAATTAATATTACAGATTTAATCTCGCATCACGGTGTTATTTTACTCAGTAAATAAGCTGATGATAAGCAATACTGTCGCTAGACACGAAGAAATATGATCTGGTGTGATTCCATTCCACGCTATTAATTTTAGCTAGGTGTAAAAAATGAAAATGCTTGGCTATAGGCCACGTGTGACGTAATGTATTAGCCCTGTTTTGAGGGGGTACACTGTCGAATTGTTGGTGTATTGAGTGACTTCAACGGCAGCTGACGCTGTCAGAAGCAAATGATTTTCTTGGCGAACTTTGTTTTGTGAATTTGTTCATTTGTGATGGAAATGTCCCCAAATTACGCAGCAGCAGTGTTAATTTTCGTCGTCCGAATGAATAGAAGTGCACAGTACACAGTGAACGAAAAACCCAACGTATCAGACAGGACAATGCAAAATGCATTCCCGCATTCTGCACTGTCTCCATTCAAATGCCAACAATTGTGCGGCCATTATCACAATCTCCTGCTAATATTGGAAATGACACATGAACGATCCAATATCCTGCCGTTTGAAACGTAACAGTTGAAATGTTGGTTGACAGAGAATTAGGCACTTAGTGGTGGGTCGTTGTGGGCCGGTTCCTTTGAAATGCTAATCCTGCCATTCAAATCACGTATGATTGACAGGCCCCTTCTTTATCGACCAGCTCTTTCATATTTGTGCAGCCGCGAAGCAAAACCAGTGTTAATTGCTGTCAGTGTTACACAAAGAAAAATTCGGGACGAGCTTAGAAACCGTGCCCCAAATTGTGACTTAATAAATGGATTATCTGTCAATTTAAACCAATTTAATCAGCGTCAGGGCGGCCAATTTCAAACTGATGAGGCCGCATCTCCAAATCTTTAACTTTCTATACAATTCTGAACTTCGACCTGGAAGTAGTTATTTATCTTTTGACTCTAGCCCGTCATTAACGGCCGTCGCAAGACCATTTTTTACCCAAGGAATCCAATACGCTTCTTGCGCGGCTTTATTGGCCCCACTGAAAAATATGGCGCGTTTTGCGTGATTTCCATCTTCCTCCCAGAATACAAAGGCACTGCGACTTTAAAAACAACATTGTGTCAAATCATAGTCATACTTTTCTACAGGCTGTTCTAATAATGATAGTCATATGAAAATTTGTATTCAACCATAACCCGTTAAATCCTGATCAATAAAAATATTTTCAACATGGCGGAACTTCCGTTTATATCGGAAGTCGTTTGGATTACTCGAGTTATTTTAAGGGAGTTTTTATCAACTTTTATTATATCTATATTTAGTCGTTTTTGAAATATTTAGGGTTTTTTGAAAATTTTTGGATTTGCCTATTTGACTTCAAAAATCGATAACACGATAACTCTGACGTTTTTAAAATTTCGAAATGCTTTTCGGCTTATTTGAAAGAGAAGGTTAAGGTCGTTTCTTTGGAGTTTTTAAATTTCTAAAAAAAGTTAGCAAATCCTAAGTTTTTAAGGTTTGTATAATTTCAAACACCAATAACTCATAACTTTCAAATGAAATGCCACAATTTTTATTAGACTAATAGGTAAAGAATGTAATTCTGCATCGATCTGCATTAACATTCCATATGTTAATGTTAAATGGTTTTTAAGTTAAACGAACTTTTTGTTGGCATTGAAAAATTCATTAGCCATAGCTCTAGGTTGCCGTGGAAATGTGGGTAAAATATAAGAAATCAAAGTCTTTCAAATCTAAATTTATTGAATTTATTTTGTTTTAACGTAAAGGAATGCAAAAGTTTGAACCGAATTTACTGTTTATTCAGTGAGAAATGTTTCGTTGTCAATATGGACTTTAACCAATGTCTTTAACCAAGGGGTTAAACAGAGTTTTGGAGAAAATTCTAAATTAGATTAAGAATTTTCCGTAAGAGTTGTCGTAACGGTTGAGGAACCCATATGGGTATTTCTGCGACATCAGCGAAAGTCAGCAAAATGTCATAACTGGGTCGCTTGACCAGCGACAACTAAACAATAACAGAGGTTTTAAAATTTAAATGGCAAAATTATCATTGCAATAACAATTGTTTTAGAGTAACTGTTTTAGTTTGTAAGTAAATTTTGTATATATTCAAATTATTTTCCTAATAAAATTAGTACTGAACTTAACCCCGAGTTCTTACTCATTCATTATGTGTAAAAATAGCTGTGGCTAGTAAGGAATTTTCGTCAGTCAACGGAAACCTACAAAACTTGAAAATTACCAAGGACAGGTACAGGGAATGCTAATACATATCGTTACAATTTAAATTTTCTTTTAATTAGTGAAATAAAAATTGGGGCATTCCATTTGAAAACATTGACTTTTAGCTTGTAGAAGTTGTCCAAAAATAACGTTAACATATTGGAGTTTGTCAACTTTTTTTTTCAGTTTTGAACACACTGAAGTTTTTCTTTTTTGATTGTCGAAATTTGGTTTCTAAAACTTTAAAAATTGCAGAATTACTGATTTTTTAAGTAAATATTTAAAAAAAACGGTTAAATTTAGGTATAGGAAAAGCAGATGAAAATCTCCTTGAAATAACAAAAGGAATCCTGAAACGCAGTAAAAAACAGAGGTGTCTTTACATTAAAAATAAGAAAGTTAATAGCGACTCCGGTATAAGTGCCGACCTGTTGAAAATTTTTTTGTTCAACAGGGCCAACGAGTTATGGCTCTACAACAGTTTTCCGATAAATATCATTATCAGAACTTTCTATACTTCAATGTGGGTTTTATACGGAACAGCCTGATAGTTGAACTCTACTCAGATTTTGTGAAGAGTGACGCTTATACCACCACAATTTCTGATTTGCAAAGCGATTATCTCTTACTTTTCAAGCGATTATCTCTTATTTTTCATCATAGGAAATTTTGAAAAATATTTAGTGGCTTAAAACGAACCATATTCCAATTTCCGTTAAGGTTGAACATCCGAAGAGGAGCTGTTCAAGCAAGTGCGTGAACGCAAAATTTTAAATTTGATTTTTCAGTAAAGTAAGAAACAAAATGCTTTCTTTACAACTGGATGTTGATTCTAAATTGAGTTATTACCTGACAGGTCAGTTTGTACTTCATTTTAAGTATTTGTAACCCAGTTTGAACGAGTTAAAAAGTCGATTTAATTTATTTTTCTATTAAAAAAAAATTACATTCAAATCACATCAAAAAATATGGTAGCTTTCTGAGGACCTTAGTAACAATATACAATATACATACATTTGAAATAAAAAACTTAGTTTATTTAAAAATAAAATGTGAAAACCTCATTTCTTAGTCGTTTTATTTTTTTCTTAAAAAAGCGGTTCTTAGCTTTTAATACTTTTTTATAGGTCTTGTATATGACTTACTTGTAGTTGTGTATTTTTTCATGCCATTTGAACTTTAGGTTTTTCTATAACATTAAAATTATTACGATGTTTGCCCTATTAAAACTGAGTTGCAAATATTTATAAGAACTGGTCTCTGAAGTAATACTAATAAGTAATAAGCTAGAAACAACATGTTTTGTTTATTATTTTGCTTAAGAATTGAATTTCAAATTAGTGCATTCGCACGGCCGCGTGGACGGTGAGCTCAATGTAGTTCAAATTTAAAACACAAAATGGGTAGTAAATACTAGGCCAATGCCTAATAGTTAAAATAATAAAGTACTGCTGTTTGCTTTTATCCGAATAAATTATATTTCAGCAGCGGAATAAAAAGTCCGTTTAAGCAAATGAATCCCTTCCTCTTGCAACTTTTCCAACATTGTCTCGGTCGACATCTTATAATTCGCGGTAACAACCAGCACACCTTCCAAGTCGCAACCCCTTGCATAAATTTCAATTCATTTGATTCCCGATTGTGGGTGTGAGAGCCGTTTTCGTTTTTCCCCGTTGGCCATCTTTCTTGCGAGTAGGTTGCGAACGATCCAAGTCTAGCTCATAATTTATGCAAAGGGTTTGGACCGGCAGATGTGGACTGCAGTGCCAGCCCGAGATATTACCCCGAAACGTCGTGTTTGGACGTGTGTTCTGCATGTCTGTTGTTTATGGTAATGCGGATGGGCACGTGGCTGCATTTCATCCCCCGATGGTCGATGCACTTTGCTGCAACGCCGACCGCAACACCTCTTTCAATTAAACCCATCAAATCTAACAGTTTGCAAATATTTGAAAACACTCAAGAAGGGATGCCATTGTTAAGAACTTACGAGTAATAAGTTAAGAGTGTCGTGACACCTTTGCAATATCATAGGATAGAAATTAGGGTTCGTGGAAACAACGACTCCTCACATCATGACGTGTTGAGAATGAATGAACGTTTAAAAGACATTGTGTGTCTAGAACCGTTGCCAAGTCGAAGAATTAGTGGAAATCATAAAGCGCTGAAATATACCCACTTGAAGGAACAAATGGCGATTATATACAGAGTGTCCTGGAATTATATTTGTGTGTTGTTTTGGACGAACTGCATAAGGTGGAGCTCGCTCCCAGACATACAATTGCGATACAGCAGGTAATTATGACGCTGGTGGATGAGATTGAAGCAAAGACATTCCACCTCTAATTGCATTCCTTATTCGATTCCGTCCCAAGTGGTGATAAATCACTTTTCCCCTTCCGGATGAACCCCTCGGAAGTCGTCGGCATGCACAATTACTTCTTTTCGTGCGAATCCATAACTGGGGTTCCCCGAAGAAGCGAGATTTGTGATTGCGTTCCAATTACTTGCTCGTAGATTTATTGTCGCGTTGCCAATAATAATTTAAATGGGAACGGGTAATTAGATTGGGAAAATCTGCCAAACACGGGAAGTATCCCGCTCTTGATCCTGCAGAACGCTGGACTCACCACACACTTTCCCAATCGATGCTATTTACATATTTCGTGCCAGGCTGATTCGGACAAGGAAATGTCACGGTTTTAGACAAGTCGACAGAAATGCGGAAGTACACCTTCAAAATGTAAAACTCTCACAGCATGAATATAGGGACAGTTTAGATAGCAGGACCCGAATGTTATCGGAAAAATCTGACAGCAAACTGCTTGACAAAACCCTCCACACGCCATTTCCTGGCCACGATCAACAGAGGAAATCATTTTCTGCACGCCCACCCAACGAAACGCTATTTTTGACATACCTGAGATAAGAATTAATAGAAATCCACATTGAAGGATAACTCAATATTTGTAAAATTTATTACAAGATAAAACACCAGAGTTGAGAGGATGAAAGCACTCGCGTAACTTTCACATAAAAAACAAATCCATTATTTTCAGCTATTTATTTTATATAAAAATATTACAAGTTTCTTTTTTTAAGAAACTTAATTGGCACAGTCAGTAGGTTCCGGAAAGCGTTTAACCTACATTTTCAAGAAAGTGATAAACGTTTTATACAGGGTGTCTCAGCTAAGAATTTCGAGCCTTATATCTTTGATATTTGTCAACGGATTTTTATGAAATTTAAAATGCAGATATTTTAGAAGATAAAGATTAAAATCCAATTAATGCAAAAACTCAAGTCTTAAAAACGTAATTTTTACATGCCTCTTTAAAATGTTAAGCCTTTTAAGACCTATATTTCAAAAAATTATTGTCAGTGAAAAATGCTGTCAGAAAAAACTCGTTCGTGAAAGACCTCTGTTTCCCAAGAAAAATGAGAAACAAACTGTTAAACGTGGGTAAAGATGCAAAAGCGTAGATCTCTATGAGACAAATGAGCACTACCAATGGAATTTTGGTCAATCCTACTCGAAGAAACGTAACTGTCATGCAAGGGACCTTTCACAATTACCTCTCACCCATACAAAGTTAAAAAACAATATTTTTGACTTACTTTTGGTACTGGATGCTTTAATTCTTTCAAAAAGGACTAAAAGACTGAACAACAATTGAAAAATTTTAGACACTTGAACATTCAGGACTTTGGAAATGTTTCGTACACTGCTGATTGGATTCTCTTCAAAAGCTTGAATTACAGCTTCAACTATTGCTTCGTTTCCAATGACGTGTTTTGTTCTCACTCGATTTAGTTCCGGTGCGCTTCCTGTTTCTTCAAATTATTGACGATTCTTTGAACTTTAAATTTCATAAACAACGTTTCACAAAAAGTACATACAACGACACTTTTCATAGGCGAATATTGATTTCTTTTTCAACAACACAGTAATTTCAGCCACTGTTGTTGGTTTTTAAAGTAATTTCACCAAATTAAAACAATTTTACTTTTCTGACAGCGCACACACTTTTGACAGTTTTTTTCATTAGTACACAAAATGCCGCATAGAAATGCTTAATCAATTGTTTCAAAAGGTGACTGCCCAAATTACTATCAAAATTTGGATTAAGTTTTTAACAACAAAATTTAATTTTTTTCTTGGATTAGCCGAGCGATTTGGTTAATTTTTTGTGTGGCCATTTATTTTTCGGGGTTTAATGATCCAACAGTAATTTGGCTTTATTTTAAATAAAAGAAATGTGTTTTAAAATTTCATTTTTTAAATTGAGGTCATTTTTTGTCCCTAATTGAAAGACCACATCGGAGATATTAAGCTCGAAAGTCTTAGCTGAGACACGTTGTATTTTTGGCTTGACTTGGAGCAAAAAATTAATAAACAATTCCTGTATCAAACACGGCTAGATTCGTCACTGGATGAAAATAATTCCTCCTCTGAAGGATATTTAGCTTTCGCTCTGCAAATTGGCCTCTCCACGCGCATTGTCTGTTTTCCACTTCGTTTGTGGCACATTTCAGCGTTCGAATACAGATGCAATTCAAAAATGGCGAACAAAAGCCTAGAACAAATAGTTTTTTCACTTTTGTTAACTCGAACATCCAATTTTTTTGCCCATTGTGTTTGGTAGTAGTCAAGTTCGTCCAAACTGTGCCCAGAGGGCGATAATCACAGCGTGCTTTTTAAAATTCAAACCATCCGACACAGTCGGGTGTGCAATTTCAAACCACTTAGGTTAAGAATGTGACTTTGTAATTGTGAACGGGGTTTTATTTCGATTTACATGCGACGACGGCACTGACAGCCACCATGAGCTTGTTTGACTTTAATTTGACTCGAAACGGCTTGGAATATTCATCAATTTGTTCTCGAATTTCATTTGTCAGATGATATTTTATGGAAGATTGTTTTCATGTCTGTGAAGTTTTATTTGTCTTCGCTTTAATATGTCACGTTCTCGCAAGATGAATTCCGCACTTTTGCAAAACAAAAAGCACGTTATTATGCATCTGATTCAAACGTAAAAATAAAAACGGCTTCATCTTGCAACCACTATAATCATTTGTAGCGTTCTAACAGCACGAAATGAAAGACTAACTTGTTGAATTTCTCGTTTGCTGAATTATTTCTCAATTAAACTATCAGCACTTGGAAAAAAGCAAGCAATTTAAGATAATTTAAACATTTCGTATCTTTGGAGATGCACGAGCACACATGTTTAAAACGAAACACGACAAGTCTTACAAACTTTCTCATTAAGCCAATAAAATTAGCATCATCCTCAATTTTATTGGACTTATCATGAAATTATTTATCGCTGCTATAATTAAATGTCAGGAGTTTCAGACAGAATCCAATTAAATAATAAAATACAAGATAAAATTAAAGAAGAGTTTCCTCACGCGATTCCTTAACGAGGCTTTCACGCAATCAAAAAAAGGACGCCGACGCTATATAAGGCAATATTAGTAACTAATGGTCCGCGTTTTATTTTGCCAATCATAAAAGCGGAACGTGGAAGCTGAAATTGTAACAATTAGGGCCCCACCTTCGTGGTCGCATACGACCCCAGGCGGACATTAACCGAAAAAATCAGATAGTAAAAAAGGAGAATTATCCCATATTTGAATAACGAAATTAAGACACTGGAGCACAAATGTAATCAAATATGTAAATTTGGACGCATATTCCTGAAGAATTACGGTCCAAGTTATACTGCACTCCTGATCCAGCATTAAAATTTTATTCGCATTATCACGCAAATTAGCCACACATCAAGCAATGATGGGTTAATTATTGGAAATGCAAATATTCCCCGTCGAAGTAGTTCATTTTAAAAATATTTATTCCCAACAGGTTCTTCCTAACGTGTTCTTCATTAATAAATCAAGAGTCGTATAATAATTTAGCTGCCTGAGTTCAGGTAATTGCTTTGTTTGTAACTATGCAGCAGTATGTTGATATTGAGTTCAATAAATCCATTTACGTTTTATTATGTAAATTACATTTTCGATACTAGGTTGTCGTTAGCGAAAATTTATTGATTTACATAAACAGCTTCGGGCCATTTTTTGCTGCGTCGAACCGAACTCGCAGCTCCGTTTCAGCGATATTTCACTGATAATTATTGAGCTTTGGAAAATATTAATAAATTTCTCCCTGTTTTATTGCAAACATCAAATTATGTACGCAAACATAAAAATTTCCACGCATTCTTCGCAACTAAAGGATTACATTAGCAAAATTACGGTGGCTCTTCATTATCTTCAAAATGGACCAAAGTAATTAGGACCGCTGTAATTCCAAAAGTATAGGCAGTAAATGATGCTTTATAGTTGGTTACGTCAAATTATTTCATTACGGCTTACAATAAAATGTTTAGGAGCGAGTTTATAATTCATACAATATTTTAAGAGACGACAGTCACGTCTGAGTTTTTCAGATTTTAATGATCAACAATTCCATAAGTGATGAATGAAAATCTCATTAGTTCACACAACCGTACAAAGTACAATTCAATGGTTAGTGTTTTTTACGTTTTTATAGAGTGCAAACTCATTTTATTGTTGTACCAAATTGTACAAGCGGTGGTTTTTTCAAGTAATTGTTTTCATGACAATAATGAAGCCGGCCTCATTTTTCATTCTCAGTTCATTTTACTTAAAAGGATATGATAAACACTTTTGCTGTATCGTCTTTGTGGTGTTTGTTTCTCTCAAATGAGAGTGAAACTCGGACAGGCTTTTTAACCATTTAAGCGTAGTAAACCGACATCACTCCGAAGCGGTTTTAATAAATAATCTCCAACTTCAAGTTCATTTTTCCTACTTGTTTATTTGTTCACACGAAAAGTCTTTTTGAAATAATTAAATTAAATGGCACAAAGCGCCAACTTCGCGACTGAAGTTATGGAACAAATCTTGCAAAACTAGTAAGTTTTAATACCCTAATTTGTCTTCACTACGAATGCTAATGCAATCAGCTGTCGGTAAATATAATTGGCGGAATCTCCACGAGTTACATTGCTCTAATCAACTTTGTCAGGTGTCGACATTTTATTTTCTCCAGCATATGTTTCGTCCAAACACATAATTTGCTTTTAATAACTACCAGAAATCATTGTGATTATCGTGTTCCCTCAACGATAATTAATCGAATAGTTTCGTAAACAACAGCCTTATCCTATAATTACACCAGATAACTTTGATACGGATGTGCTACACCGTTTTGAGCAACCCTTTATTTTCCTAGAGATACCTAGCCCCATAATTGAAATGGCCATTAGTTATCGATGAACAAGAGTAATTAGAAGCTCATCTTTTGGACGTTTGAGGCGAAAAAACTTAGATAGTAATTATGGTTTTACGATAACATTCGCAGCGTGAATTCGAAATTATTTTGAATATATCGGCTCCACTTTGGCTTCTCACCCATGAAGCGTGAGAATTTTTTCAGGCTCGCTACAAAGCACGTCAGATCATAGATTTAGTTTTTATTTAGATGCACTCCTGGATCTCTTCGCCGAAGCGACACTTCTTCGCCGACGAGAGTATAAGCCCCTTTTGGTCCTTTTTGCGTCCGAATTCTCCCGACTGCAATTAGTGGCTATTACAGCGTGTAAAGGAGCCTTAAGTGGAGTAAAATCGTGTAGAACCAGATGTTTATACGCGACGGGTGCGTCGCGTTTCGCATTAAGCTTCTTTGTTTCGTCGGTTTGACAACCGCGGCGTTAACGACACCTAAACATACCGACAAAAACACGCCCCGTCGTTCCAGCAAACGGCACAAAAAGGTAATCGAAGTAGGCTTCATGACGGAATTCGTTAATGAGCCAAACCGGTTCACTCTAACGCGGTTAAACAGCTTCCCTAAGGTTAGATCGCGTCGATTCGAAGCCACGTCGAACAGACAATTCATTAATCCGAATTTTATTCATGTAGTCAGGAGATTTGCAGCGTTACAGAGACCGAAAACTACGAAAGCGCTGAAGGGTCGTACACAAAAAAAATTGACTAAAATGCCAGTTAATAACTGTCAACTGCCAGATACTAACTGTCAGTTGCCAGTTAGTAAGCGTCAATTGCCAGATAGTAAGTGGCAATTGCCAGATACTAACTGTGAATTGCCAGATAGTAACTGTCACTTGCCAGTTAGTAAGTGCTAATTGCCAGATAGTAATTATCAATTGTCAGCTAGTATGTGCCAATTACCAGATAGTAACTGTGAATTGCCAGTTAGTAAGCGTCAATTGCCAGATACTAAGTGGCAATTGCCAGATAGTAACTGTCAATTGCCGGTTAGTAAGTAGCAATTGCCAGATACTATCTGTGAATTGCCAGAGAGTAACTGTCAACTGCCAGTTAGTAAGTGCCAATTGGCAGATAGTAACTGTCAATTGTCAGTTAGTAAGCGTCAATTGCCAGATACTAAGTGGCAATTGCCAGATACTAACTATCACTTGCCAGATAGTAACTGTCACTTGCCAGTTAGTAAGTGCTAATTGCCGGGTAGTAATTATCAATTGTCAGCTAGTAAGTGCCAATTACCAGATAGTAACTGTGAATTGCCAGTTAGTAAGCGTCAATTGCCAGATACTAAGTGGCAATTGCCAGATACTAACTATCACTTGCCAGATAGTAACTGTCAATTGCCAGTTAGTAAGTGCCAATTGGCAGATAGTAACTGTCAATTGGCAGTTAGTAAGCGACTATTGCCAGATAGTAAGTGGCAATTGCCAGATACTAACTATCAATTGCGAGATAGTAGCTGTCAATTGCCAGTTAGTAAGTGCCAATCGCCAGATAGTAACTGTGAATTGCCAGTTAGTAAGCGTCAATTGCCAGTTAGTATGCGTCAATTGCCAGATAGTAACTGTCACTTGCCAGTTAGTAAGTGCCAATTGCCAGATAGTAACTATCAATTGTCAGCTAGTAAGTGCCAATTACCAGATAGTAACTGTGAATTGCCAGTTAGTAAGCGTCAATTGCCAGATAGTAAGTGGTAATTGCCAGATACTATACTAACTATCAAATGCCAGATATTAACTGTCAATTATGTCTATTAACTTACTAACTGGTAATTGACAGTTACCATCTGGTAGAGTTCCTTTATTGGAAGAGCTGGGACACTACGTCAAACCGAGCCAATTTTGTATTATGTGGATAAGGTATATATTTCTATTCTTTATTATTAAAACTTTTGTTAGTAGTTTATGTCGAAAAAAATTTCAAAGTTATAATTTTTGTCAAATGCATGAAATGATATAATTTTACGTCAAATTTAACAAGGGACGTAGGAAACGTAGGAACTTTGGGATTGCTGTTTTAAAAAAGAAAATAATTGAATACCTACAAATATTAATGTTCACAGTTCTGAAATTTTTCGATATTTATTTTAATAAATAAATAATAAATAATAATAAATAAATACATAACTTAAAACATGCTTCAATGCTAAAAATGCTTTTCTTTCAGTCACAATTTTTAGTTAAACATCTCGTCCCAAAAATTGTTCTTCAAGAACCCTTCATATTTCCCGTCATCTTTTTAAATTTTCCAAAAAATAATATTGAAGATCTTCTCGTGTGAAAAACGTAACAAAATCGTGAATTCCAATAACTTTATAATTTGAAACAGAAGCTAAAGTTCACGTAGATGCTAAAGGCGGCCAAGTAGCGACAAGTTAACTTTCCTAAAAATTAGACCCAATTTTGGGTTCAAGTACCTACGTATTTTGTAAATGCATAGACAAATTCCCAAAATCTTATAGATTTTGTACATAACATTATTTAGAGAACCCACTTTTCCAAATGCTTGTTAATATTAAACGTAAAACTTGGCAGGAAAAGTTCAATTTCTCTCTCTTTCCTCAATAATTCCCATTTCTTAAAGTTAAGGGTAAAATGTTTATGATGAAGAGTTTAGACGTAAAATTCTTGTACTTACAAAGAAATTTCTTTTAAAATTTGGAGTTCATATCAAGAAAAACAGTGAATTGACGACGACTGTCAATCGAAACCATTTCTATACGCAGATAGTCGACGAAAAATTGGGAACATTTTTTGACAAATTTGTTTGACTTGTCGCCAAATTTCAGTTGTAACACCACTGATTTCTATCCCAATTTGTTTTTTTACACATTCTAACGGATGTATATGAAACAAAATTTCGAAAATTGACATTCAGTGACCCAACACTCCCAATTTTAGGAACTCTACCAGATACTAACTGTCAATTGACACTTACTAACAATTGACAGTTACTATCCGGCAACTGTCACTTACTAACTGGCAAATGACACTTATTAACTGGCAATTGACACTTACTAACTGACAATTGACAGTTACTACCTGGCAACTGATACTTACTAACTGCCAATTGACAGTTACTAACTGGCAGTTTAGTCGATTTTTTTTGTGTGTGACCCTTCAGTACTTTCGTAGAAAACTGATCCAAACTCAACTTCCAGAAAAACACAACAAGATAAAGCTCGAAGTATGAAAGTTATCAATTATCTCATTCCGTTGTTGATTAAGACTTAACTAGTCAAGAAATGCAACTCGCTCAAAATTTTTGCAAAGTTTTGGGCAAATCTGGGGCGCTAGTGCTTAATTTGCGCCTTTCTGACACGCTCCCAACTGGAAAACTTCTAAAGCAAACTTTGCTTTGGTAATGAGAAGTTTAATAGTTATAAAAATGCTTTACGTTTAATTTCCAACTTGTCTAAGGGTGTTAGTGTCGCTTCTTGCGGCGCCTTTGTGCGTATTAAAATACCAACGGGCTAAACAAATTACGTATTCAAATCTAAAATGTACGTGAATGTAGTGAACCGTCTGGAAAACATCTTAATTCTTTCTATAAATTACCGTGGAATGAAATGACACCTCGGCTTAGGCGCTATATTTCACCGGCAACTTGACGTGATCCTTTTCACGTGTTTATTCTAGTAGTATTTTAGGATTATACTATTATACATTTGAGAGGTTATATTAAGTCATTAACTGTGGAAGTAGCGATTTTTCTCGAATTTGTGCCAAAATGTTCAGTTGCGGTTGCAATGTCTTTTATCAAACAATCTAGTGGAAAAGTTTGGAATGGAAATTGCCATGATCGAGTGCACACCGACTCGTTGCAAATAGATAAATCACACGGAACTTGTAGCACCACTGTTTTATTTGAAACCATATCAAAACCAATTCAATTATGCATTTTAAAATGAACATCAGCTCTCGAAATAATTATAATTACGCATAAACCATTAGTCCACATTGAACTACAACAAGTAATTACATTAATAATAATTAAACATGTTTCGTTTTAAATTATGAAATACAGGTACCTTCCCAAATGGGGAACAGTAATGTCAGTCCACTAAATAGTAATATTATAATATACTGTGTTATAAATCATTAGCATGTCCAATGGAGCGTAACGTTATCCGTCATGTAACACAAAATAAACAATCTCATGTGTGTTTTAAAGTTGGAATCATTGTGCTCGATTATTTATGCCTCATTAATAATAATTATAATCACCATTAACGTTAACCTGGACCTAATTAGATTATTACAAGCATTCTCACGATCTAAACGACCGGAACTCGCCCATTTTTGCGCGATAGCAATATTTTGTGACAAAATAGACTCTCACGACTAACAAGTTTCTTGTGGTAGCTTGAGAGAGTCTATATACAGAAGTATAAACGATCGTTGAATGTTGATTTAAGTAGCAGGCCACATAATGAATCATGTGGAAAAAGAAGAATAACTAGGAATAGAAGCTGCTGCATTTGGAAACGATAAGCCAGCGTAGAAAAATTCCAAGTCGTAAAAAGCGGCTCGATAGGCACAATATATTGTTACAGTTATTACATCTTGAGCTCAGCAAAGAAGGTAAGAAAAAAGTACACGGCGAGCTTGGAGATTTGGCGCTTGATATTCTAATTTAAAGTTGTAAAATGCAGTTGCTAGTTGAGATGTTTTGAGTGGCATTTTGTACGATTTATGGATGCCGAAAAGTTGTGAAACGAGTCGCAGAATCTGATTAGATAAAGCCAGGTTGGTTGCGAGAGGAAAAAACTGGAACAATGGCGATAAATTTTTATTAACGAAACCGCGCCATATTGCCGAAAACGAGTTAAATTTAATGAGTTATTTGTGTTTAAAGCAAATTGCGCTAATCACGGAATCAACAGATTAGCATAACTAACGAACCACTCAACTCGGCCTAACTCTAACTATATCGTCATTATCCCCGTTTAATTAATTAGCTGCAGAGGGTCGTGGTCCCAGAACAAACATCGATAAACTAAAAGAGATCACTTGTTAGAAACCTATAACTTCATCGCGTGCACTGATTCTCTCGATAAGTCGACTGGTTGCAATTTTTTCCTCAAATTTTTATGAAACCGTGAGATCAGATGAACGCAATTTCTACTTCCCATTTAATTACGCACTCGAAACAACGTTTATTGGTTATAATTTCATTCCTCTGCTTTTAGAGAGGTTTTATGAGCAAATATAAAATCAAAACCGACGGCAATGGCAAAGGGCCTGTCGGTAATAAGGCGACGGGTTTAATAACACATAATTCCATCCCGAAACTTTTGCTGTAATTACTAATAGTTAACAACACACAAAACTGATTCGCTTTGAAGTCGGAATGAATGCTTCGGATGAATACAACCCCCCAGGAAAACGGTTAAATTCATCAATGCGCCGACAACGTGAAGGACACTTTTGAATCCGTCTATCACACAAGCGATCTTATCGGACATCACCCGATATCATTAACACTGCATTCACAGCCGCCAAATGGAGTTTCACTAATTAAATGATGCAATTTAATTGCTAAAGGTGGCCAAAATTAAACATAAACATCGGCCTAAATTATTTTAGCTTAGGTCATTTCAGGTCAATTCAAGAAGGTATTAAATGAGTTAAATTTTTATGCTCAAATATACAGTGGAGGCCGGTTATAACGAACTTCCGCCTATAATGAACTATTTTTCAAGCACCGAAAATCTTTCCATAAGCTCAGTGTATTTTTTACCGGTTGTAGCGAACCCGCTTATAACGAACTTTCGGATATAACGAACTAAATTTGACTTAAAATGTGAAGCAATGTTCCGTTTATAACGAACTTTTGACGAATATGTTGGCTTTGATAATATAAGCAGTATAAGAGAAGTGTTAACTGATAAACAGATTATTGAATTACTAAATAAAAACATTTTAACAAATAAAAACGTCTGTTTTAAAACACAATTACAGTGTAAATTTGCTAGTTGTGCAAATATTTTACGAATTTTATTTGAACTTTTACTACCTACTTAGTTTTAAAGATATAGACGGTGCAACCTCCATTTAATTTTCTAAAAATTCGTCAAAAAACACAATATCAACTAGGTTTGCGTCTTTTGAGTACTTTTTTCAAAGTTTACATGACTAATAAGCGGTTACATTTAAGCAAATTAAATTTAGTAGTATTTTCGACAAAAAAAATGGTGCAATATTTTTACATTATTATATCAATCTTTTATGGTAGAACTTGTTTTCCTTTGGCTGTTTTTGCTAATTTTACCACAATGTAATAGATTTTAAAGAACTTAAGATCAGAGACCAGATTGATTAAAATTTTTTGTTGGTCCCAAATTTATTTGCCGACCAAATTTTTCTTTTGTCTCAGAAACTATGAATATTTAGATAATGCAAGTTGAGTTATTTTCACTTCTTTTGAACTCTACTAAGCTCTACTATCACCCTTTACAATATTTACACAACTATAAAATTCACACTGTACATACAGGGTGTATCAGAAATACGTGTGTTAATTTTACCACGTAATAAAACTCATAAAAAAACAACATTTCTATATAACATTTTGCAAAATTCTTATTTATAATTTTCACTGTTTTCCTCCTGTCTTTTGTGCAAACGAGCCGGTCAGTGTTCAATAATTACAATAACTTGTATTCATAGCAACAATTTTAATTGTTGTTTTAAATTGTTTAAATTTTTCGTTTCTGTCACAACGAAAATAGTTCGGCTCTTTTATTTTTCTACCCACAGGCAAGTACACGTTTCGGTATGTTATCTTTTTCCATATGTTAACTAAATTTGTGAAAAATTAAATAGAAAAGGTGTTTTTTTATGTTTATATTTATGTTTTTTACAATAGATACTTATGTATTTGATCTTATTTTATAGAGCGTATTCGCGAAGTTAAGGCGTTTGTTTTAAGAGGTGCTAAAACACTTAAAGCCTAAAATACCTTACTAAAATATTGATGATAACAAAGATACAATAACTTTTTTTTTGAAATTTTGGAAGCCGGAGATCAAAAAAATCAAAGGACCATTGACGTAAAAAACAACTGTTACAATTGTCATTTAATTAATTGGATAGGCTCACAATTACAATGATAACAATCTTACAGATTTATTGCAATAATTGTATGAGAAATGCTATCCGAATCCTGCGGTATTCAGCGAGTACTTAGAGTATGTAAAAATAATAATAAAAGTAACATTATTGAAACTCTGGTATCCACAATAATGAGGTAGATTATTTTGAAGCGCTCATCTCAAAACGGCAGTTAGACAGGACCAGACTCAAAATTTTAGAAAAACTAAAAATTATCTCGGTTATCAAATAGTATATTATACATTCTGTCTATAAATGAACGTAGAATCGTAGTAGGTACTAAAAGTTTGCCGCTTCTTTCAAGAAAAAACGAACAATGTTATAATAGTATGTGAAAAATTTGGTTTTACTGATTGTCTGAGTTGATAAAAATTGGTACTTTTCAGAAATTTCATAGACATAAACTAATCAAATGCGGCAAATTCCAGAACCACCTGAGATTTTACACTCTAAACAGTCTATATTATAAGTGATAGAAATGCATCATTATATGCGAGTGATAATTTTGACCTACGAGTGCGCTTGCGCACGAGGGACACTTCTCACGAGCTTTATAATGACATTTCGATCACGTGTGATATACGACATTTTATCCTATCTTATCTTATACCATTGTACATTATACCATTGTTTTCGGTGACAGAAATCAAATTTCACTCACAAGAGAGATACATACAGCTTGTGAATAGAACTGACAGCTTTATCTCTATTTCAAAAAATGATTTCCTTTAAAAAAGAGGGGTGGGCAAAAATTAGGGATTCCGTTAATCACAGTCCGATTTCTAGTAATTCTTTAGATGTTGATATTTCCGGGGTAATAGATGCCGGTAATTTGCGTTGCAGTGAACATCAGTGTGAGGTATGTCCTCTAATGGCCTACCTGCCCCACATCGGTTGCAACTGCACCGCAATGGCGCCCCCTTGCAACGCGACCGGTGGTTTTATTAATTGCTTCTGCTCAACTGAATAATTACTCCGGGTCAAGGATGCTCAGATTACTGCAAGCCCATTATCAAAACGACAGTGGTGCTTTTTCAGCACTTGCAACAATTTCTACACGACGTGATTTGATTAAATTTAACTATTGTTTATCGTATTCAATGGGGACGGGAACAATGGTAGTTGGTCGGGAAGTCAAAGTACCGCCCTTGATTGTTTTCTCGTACATAATTTGAATATTAAACAAGACGCATGGCTGTTGTATTATTACGAATGGGAGTGTGGAACGTCTAATTATCATGTAGCAATTTAAGTAGTAATTAACGCTTTTTAGGATGACTGTAATAAGCGCCTCCAGTTCGACGCTTTCATTTTTTATCAATAACTAAATGGCACTACAATGTATCAAGTCAAACGATAACCCGTAATTTTATACTCAACCAGTTATTAAGATTCGCTGCGCCATTTTTGGTAACGTGTTGCAGGCGGAGGCCAGTCTCATCACCTTAAAACAATTTTAATTACCGACTGCTCCGCTCATTAACTAGAACAATACGTTACTTTTTCGAATAATTACTCTAGAGATTTATTTTATTACCCGTGTAATTTGTTTTTAGACACTTTTTATTCTAATAAACCGAACGAAATATGAGCTCATTGTTCAGGTCCGTGTTTCACTCACCATCAAATTTATTAAATGCTAGTGCACAAGAAGTGTTAATTAAGTCAAACTAAATTTGTGTTTTGAGTGTTAAAATAAAAGCGCCTCCGAACGACACATTTCAAATTAAACTCATGGCAGATCCACCCCCAATCAGGCTAAAACCTATTAGCTAGTGCAAATAAGTTGCTATTTACATTCCAGGCAGTGTGTGTAAAAAATGATTAGTCTCGTTTTGAACCCCAGATCACGCGTCACCGTCGACCTTTCCCTCAATTAATATTAGAATGAGGTGGAGCATGAAAGCAACGAACAAGAAAAAAATCTCCAGACGAATAATAAGAAAATGATAAAAACGTGTCGCGACTGATGCAAATAATAACGCCCCAATTCTCGTTGTCTTTGTCCGAAAAACAAGAGCCGACAGTTGCATGCTGAAGGGTGGAGGGTTCTACCCCACGTCACGTCCAATTTTAATCCAGGCTGCAATTACATTGCAGTGACCCTGTCTAGATACTAATTTGAATCGTCCGTTTTTGATGCCCGGGCTCAAATTAACTTGAGACACGAATAAGAAAAGGTGGAGCTATTAAGCGAATTAACTGGAGCAATTCATAAAATTAAAGAGGTGCAATTAAACTGTCTCTTATCTGGGGACCATATTAAAGCATAGATAAAACTACCTACCTGAAGCACAAAAAACGAGTAGTGAAATTCCCGAACAAAGCATATAAGCCCGTCTAATGAACAGTGATTTGGTCGGAACACATCGGGTTCTCATTAAGGACGGCTGATAAAGAAAAGAAACCTTGTTTGGACTTTTGGTTGTTAAAGGGACATCGATTTTAAAATTAATTAAAAGTTTCTCAAAGAGGATTATGGTCTTATTGTTAGAGACTTGTTTCTCCTTTGTCTCATTCAAAGGTGGGTTCGGATTCGGAGAGCTGACCTCCTAAATTAAATAGTGCACAGCTTCTTGCTGCACCCTTTCTACCCAATTAAGGCTACTTATTTTCAGATTAAGCCGAATCTTTTTTTATTAAAACGGAAAGCCCGGGAGACCTCGCTGACAAGCCCAGACTTGATTAAATAAAAATTGTGATAAATCTACTAACAGCAATTTAATTAGCTGGAAGGATGCCAAATTGAATACCTAATGAATGATGATCGAAAAAATCAAACAAAATCAATTAAAACTTTCGAATCCGAGCAGGGATCAGTTGATTAAACAACCTTCCTCCGGAAAACTTTATTTATTTTTATTTATTCGGATAAAATTTGCGAATCACAGATTCTAAGTTAAAATTGATGATAATGTCGGGGAATGACTGCGCCAAAAGGCAAACAAAACCATTCAAAACAACAGTTTGTGCTTATTTAGCCTATGTATATGTTTTTTCTCTGCCATCAATATTTCAATCCGCGCCCTAATTCTGTCGAGAAATATTCAGCCCCAGCTCGATAAAAATATCAAGTGGAAGTGCGTCTATTCCAGGCGTTTATTCATGAAACTGGCTCCGAAGCGAGACGGAAGTGTAGAGCAGGATTCAGGAGGTCCCTAGGAAGCAGGCAGCTTGAAGACAGATTGTCCGAAACCGCTGCTCCGGATGCGATCTGCGCCATGACACCGAACAGACTGCCATTCAAATCAAATTTATAAATTAACACACGCTAAAAATTTACGACGCTTTCTTCGTTATTGAATCCCACTGTTGCAGTGATAAATCGCACGTATGTTTGACGAATATAATGTTCATTTAACGTACTAAAACTTTGGAACAAACGACTAGATTTATAGGGAACCACAAATGAAGCTCGCTACATCATATGAACAACGCCGTAATGCCATATACGAGATAAAACTGGAATAATGTTTTGTTGCAGTTTTATGTCTCCCTAAGCTGGCCATATTTATGGGCCCTTTGACGAATTATTCAATTGATTTAATTTTAGCCATGATAGGCTTCTGTTAATTACTAAATTTAATCATCCTCTCTATTGTTGAAGATTTTAGTTTCAAAATAAAGCGCAGCTAAGCCTGCGACCTCTCAAATTCGCTCGGTGAATGAGCACTGTTTAATAAATCAGTAATACGCGCATATTGATGAGATCGTTACCTGTCACTCCATCCAAAACATCATTAAAATTCGAGTAATTCGGTTTATACTAATTGCACATGCTGAATAAAATATACCTACTCTTGGAATAGCGTATAACTAGGCTAATGTTTGGCTGAAAGAATTGGAATCGAACGCAAATGGACTTATTTGAATGGGAAAGTTTTTGTCTTTGACTGAAAAACTTTGGGCTGTGGAGTGAAGAAAAAATAATTTTTGTTTGTCAACTTGTTCCATTAGTCGAGTTATTTTGGTGGTGGTTGTTGGTTATTTGTCAGAGGAATTTGACGGGCTCGTGTCACGATTAATTCCTTTGTTGTATTTGTAGCGGTGCGGTTAATTTCCGCCCCCAATCGCTTCTAGTTTATAATTTCTAAAGTGTTATATTGTCGGTGGGAGCGAGTTTTGTAACTGATTCGAAATAAAACCGCATCCGGAATGGCGCCAGGATCGATAATGTGCTTGTTGGGCACTTTTTGCGTATAAGGATGCACCAGTCCTGGAATAATTAATGTTCTATCAGAGCGAGCGCAAATGAAACGGCACAAACGAACGCACTACCATCCCTCAAACGGGATAAAATGCTGGCGGTTGTCATGTTTTAAACCGAGCAAACATAGAATGTGTTTTGTTTCGTGTATTTGTTCAACTGTTGCCGGAGCTTTTCATATGGTAATTAAAACGGCTGGAAAACGGGCCATTTTCCTAGGCCCTGCTGCATGCACTTTTCAGCAGCAGCAGTCCGCTGTCACTGCCATCCCTCACGACCGCCGCCGATATTACGCTGACAATGATAAAACAGAGCCAGGGGTGGTCGGACAGGACCCCGAAAACTTCAACTTACTAATAAATTACGAGGACCTTCCCTTGTTAACAAAAATAACTAAGCAGAACAAAACGCTCTTTACATTAAATGCCTCCAGGTCTTACACACACGGCACCATGTGAGAACTTAATAACCATCTCTCGGTGCGTGACTACTGTCATAAATTAAAACCAAAAAACAATCCCACACCTGGCTTATACCACAATTAATTCATTCATTTGCAACATTATTATTTTGGAAACAAACTATACGCTAAATACATCTGCCAATGCGTTGTAAGGAATCATTAGAAATTATTATTAAAAGAAAACAAATTAATTTATTTTTCAAACATATTTCGTCTAATTAAGTCAAAAATTACAGTATTTTGAACTAAAAATCAACTTATTTTGTGGAAATCTTTTTGATGATTTAGTACAATTTCGCGTATACAGGGTGATTCTTTTAATCTAATTTAATTTCTTTTAATTTAATTTAATTTTTTTAACTTCTAATAAAGCTAGAGCGTTTGAATTTTGTGCACGATCCAAATCGTTTACCTAAATTATTTTCAAAATGGCTACGTTTCCGGAACTACAAAAAAAGGGCGCTTTGTTTGAAATTTTTAATAGTAGCCACACATTTTTATTGCATATTTGAATTTTTTTTGTTGAATTTTTTTTTGCAAGGGTTTATCTAAAACATTACAGCCCTTGAACCCTTTGGGATATGTGATAATTTTTTTTGCATTTGATACCCGAAAGCTTGAAGAGTTTTTTAAAATTATCGAAATTGACAACTGTCAAAATTTATGGCTAGTCTGATTTTTTAATATGGTTATCAAACTATAACTCAGTTTTTTCAAATGGAACGACCTTAGTTTCTTAACGGCAATCGAAAGAACATCCATATTCATGGTGACTTTTATCAATACGTCCTATACCTATCTCTAACAGTTTGTAAAAAAAAAACACTCAAAAAACGGATTTTACTTCGTAATTTTCATGATTAACCAGGTTGACCTTGCAAAATAGTCAATACTTGTCAAACTTTAAAATTTTATTTAGTTTTTAGCTGGTTCATTATCGAATAAGCAGTAAAACAATAGTATTTAATTAATTATTAATTATAACTTAGTGAAAAATGTAAAGTAACTCAGTCAGTCTTTCATCGAATTTTGAACTTCTTGAATGAAAATGGTGAACAAATAGGATATTTCTTTTAATTAATAGTATAATTTTATCGAAGGTATTTTTGAAAAGTTTACTTGATTAAAAATGAAAATAATGAGCTAAAATTCTGTTTTTTGCAAATGTTTAAAATACTGTCAGAGATAGATGAAGATGTTAATAAAAGTCTCCATTAAAATTGGTGTTCTTTTGATTGCTATTGAAAAAACTGGGTCATAGAGTGGTATGATTTAAAAAAAATTAAAAAAAAATCATTTGCTTTTACTTGAAGTAGCATTTATTCTGTAGCATTTACTGTAGTATAAACTTTTGCATAAAAAAAACTTCGGTGCGTAGTAAATGCCACGACTTTCCTAATGTCAACTGATTGACATTTATTTTTTTGTTTTTCGTAAAGTGAAAACAGTGTTAGGAATGGTTTTTGTAGCCTTATGAGGATTCGTTCGCCCTAGTGATATAGTACTTAAGTTTATGGGAAGTGTCTACGACAAAAAACGCAGAGAAAGAAATAAAGTACCAAGGGGATAGAAGGACCGTATTCTGGAGGAAGAAAAACAGAAACTTCCCCCAGGGCTGACAGAATTAGGCAGTAAAAGAGTTCACACGTGTTAATTACCAAAGTGAATGAATCTTGATTTGAGCTTTTTGATTTATTTTTTTATTTTATTTACAAAAATTTTTATTTACAAAATTATCATTTTGACTATAAGTGAGAGTAAAAACAATGTTGGGAAGCAAATGCAAAGGATTGATTCTTTGTTAAAGGATATTAATTTTTTATTATAATTTTAGTATTAGTAGGTACAAATCTGTAAGTCTTATTGCTCTGGGTCTCTGGGTGTGCGCTATCTTTTTTGCAGATTCAGTTGTACGCACTGATTTAGAAGAAAATCATTTTCTTGAAACCCAGGATAAACGAGCTTTTTTAAAAATATTTTCATTTTTATTACATTTTCTGGTCTTATTTAATTTTCTATAGATTATGGCAGGACCACCATAATAATCCATTTAACGTTCTCTGCATTAAAGCTATAAGAATTCTGCTTTATTTTAATCATAATATTTTACGTATTTGTCTATGATCTAAATTATAATTGGTGAAAATAGCTATTTTAAACAGTTTTTTGACAAAATCGAAGTTACTCCTCGAGCAACTTCGCAAAAACTTCAATAAATACTTCACGATGAAGCAAATACTACAGCTAATTGGAAGTTTCCACAGTATTGTCCTCTATATACCAAAGTACATAAACAAAGTCTGAAGTATTTACTTTTACTACTTACTTCAAGTATACTGTGAAGTAAATGCTACCTTAGGTAGTATTTACTTGAAGTAAAAACAAATACTTTTTTAATCGTACCACTCATTCTATTTGAAAAAACTGTTTTATAAAAAATTTTTAATCATCATTAAAAAAAATCATAGTAACCTTGCAATTTAACAGCTGATAATCCTAAAGACTTGAGAAGACCCTTGGCTGACAAATATTACATTGTTTGGGATTTTTCTGAAGTTTCTAGTTTTTGAAATTTCTAGAGGTTGTTCATATCTGATGCCAAACTAACAGTGGCATAAAAGACTTGAAATACACCCACTTGGTTAAGATAATGAAATACATAAGCGTGCATTTTTTTCTCTAAAGTATACTTAGTTCTAATTTTAACATTAATAAATTTTGAAGGCGGAGATAGGTAGAAATATCATTATTATTATTAATATTTTTTTCATTATTCTTCATAGTAAGTATCTTACCATAATTTTTAAATACTAACAGTGAGTTTGAAAAACATTGTATCACGACGCCTATGGACAATATTTTTTATATAGTAAATATATGTTTAATGCCAAAATTCAGTCATTTTTGACAATTTTTGACAGTTCGCCACCAAATTTGAAATAAGCTTTAGTGTTTTTAATTTATTAGGCAAATTTCATCAAGAAAATATCACATTACACCAAAATTGGCGTTACTTTTTTCCTGTTTAGCTTAATTTGGTTCACTGCCTAAAAATCAACGGCAAATGAACCAACGTTCGTAGTAGTTTCGTTTTGTAACAAGTACCACATTGTGTCTGGTATACGTGTATTATTATTACATAATGTGTGTGTATTATTATTCATTATTGTTATTCTATCAATAAAACGAAATGTTATACATTTGCGTCGTATTGTTAAAACTAAAATTAAAATAATTACCAAAGGCTAAATATCATCAAACAGTGATAATGGAAATTAATAATGCAGGTATATGACGCTCTTTTTCAATCATTTATAAATTATGCAAACAAAGCAAGTCTTTATTAAACATCATGAAAGCTGTAAGCTGCACTAAATAAATACTGATCAATTCAATTTACTCTAGTTAATGTAAAACTGTGTTTTTAATGAGAAATTATTGTTTTGACTAAAAGTGGTCTAAAAGCTAAATAATATTAATGGATTAGTATAATTGAAACAGATTTTAAATTTTAAATTGTACGATTTGTCATATTTATTTTCAATTTTGTCATGATTTAAAATCAAATTGAACATAACTTAAACACGAAAAGCATTTTATTAATCTAAATGTCTGCAGTGAAATGTTCAAACAATTTATTTCGATAAACTCGACATTATCGTAATGGGAAAAAGTTCCATAACATTGATTTGCACGTTTTCATGATTTCCATCCCCAAAGATTGAAGAAAATCTGGTCCGGTTTGGAAGTGGCCACAGTCTGGTGCATTTCAGCGCGTTGTAAATTCATAACCGGGAAATAAAAAAGTTGCGCATTAATCCAAAGCTCCGGCAGTTGTTAACCAGGAGCCTGGATGAAGGTATTAAGTATTCAAATTAATTTAGTCGTCGCAGCGCGATCAGTCATCGCGAGGTCTCCGGAAAGGTCCGGATTGATCGATGCGTCGATTGAAGTGTCTAAGGTCTATTACCAGATTAACTACATGACTGCTCCCGGGAAAATACGTCCCTCAGTTACATTTATCAAGAGTATTATTAAATGTTGTTGATGCCAGCAACTTTTTATTTGTTCTTGTGTGCGCCCTATCTTTGCACAAATATTTCAGATAAACGGCGAATATCGTCTGGCGCGTCAAGTAGACAAATACTCCGGACCGGATCCCGGATTTCATATGTAATATTTATGCTACAATAGAGTCAAACCGGGTCACAAGTTGTGTTTTGGCAAAGAGTTCGAGATATGAGGACGACACTCAACTTTGGCATCATGCTCGGATTTAATAATTAATTGGAACGCAACCAATTTCAATATTCATCAAGGGCCTGGAAAAATGAGAATTTATAAGACACAGCGGGACTCACTCCTCGGCTTAATCAATGCGTTTCACTCAAAATGATTACTTTATCCCTCTCAGCGAGTGTTTGTGTATATTATATGGACAAGTGCCGGGATATGTTTGTTTGCTCATTAAGTAAATTACGTTTATAATGTGTTTATTTATCACAGACCAAAGTTATGTCGGCAATAAACTGCCGTGTTTATGTGCCACGCACTAGACATTTTAAGGATATTGCGTATACGCATTAAATTTTAGACAAAATTTTACTATGCGTTCTTCTTCTTCGTGCGATGGATTTACAGCCGCGCAAGAACGCAGCCACATTTTTCAAATTTCCCAAGAAGGAACCGTATTATTGACAAGATAATTAAACTAATTAAGCGAATTTTATAGAGCCGAAACCTCCAACAGTCACGTCAATTTACATATTTGTCATCTTGATAACGCCCTAAAGCCATTTTTTACTCAAGGTCGGATTAATAATTTGTGATGCCCATCATGACAGGATTCTTTTAACGCGGGAATAAATTTGATTACTATCATTATTTCTAGAAGCATCGTAAAATTATTTGGCGTTTTATTGATAATTAGCTTGCTTTTATGGTTGTTGAATATTTTCAAATATTTCTCCAAATCTGACGTGTTGTAAATTTGCCGCTTCTGGAATATTTAACGGTACACAAACTCGCGGGGAATTTATGTTTTAACAACTCAAAACTTTGGTAGAGACGAACTATTCGTATTTAATTCTGTACAAATCAAGCGCATTTTTTCGGTCTAAGACATTTTTCGGAAGTAAAATACGTCCATTTTTCGCGGTGATCATAATTCACCGGTCCGTGACAAATGTTTTAGCACTTCACCTGTGCTAAATCACCCCGACTAGAGCTAGAGGGACATTGAAAGCAATTTAATTCGAGTGTCTTGGCTAATTCAGCCCAACTCTCGTTATGATGCTGATGTAAATAAATTTGCTTCAAGTTTCGTAAGATCTCGAGCGAGATAATAATTTCTTGTTTGTCGGAAGAATGTTCATGTTGTATGAAGTCTTAATTGTACAGTAAATATTAACATAGCGACGAGGGTCATATCTTGTAAATTGTTAATTGTTGAGACGCGGGAGCGGTAATTGTAGTTGGTGGTTATAAATTTATATAAAATCGAGGTGATTCTTGCAAAGCAACGGCGCAGTTTACTTTTCAGAAATAAAGAAAAATCGCTGGGATATTCTCGTAAAGAAGGAATGATGTAAGAATGCGGATTAGAGTCGCCATGCCTGACGTTTGCGATGAATGGCTACCAAACACCAAATAACACATTTTTTATCGGACTTTGGAAAAAACAAAACCGGGCGAATTTAGCCACCTTTTGGCTCATAAAATATTGATGACTCATACGAGAGATAACAATTGTATTGATTTCTGGTTATAAGGGCGGACCTTTTGTCCGCCGCTTGTGTAGAACACGGAAAAATCAGATTAGGTATTTCCATCGTGGAGAGGCGAATGAAACAAGAACTCCTCCAAAAAGGGAAAAGTTTCGTCAGATATCGTACATAATTCATCTGCTACCTCCGGATCCAGTAGTTTTCCTTCCGGTTACATTTCCACTCTTGCAGCGAGTCTAGACGTATCCAAGCATCGCCCTCGTTATTTCCCCTTTTCTAAATACGTGTTGCAAATACAAAACGTGTTTAATAGAGCCGGCCGGTTAATTATTGACACCCCGGCTCATGAATCGTGTAAGATAGCCATCGCAGTGGACCGACATGCAAACGCGATGATGACTGTCAGCATACATAAAAAATGCATTAGCCCAGATATTAGTCGATAATCTCGCAACATCGGCAGCTTGGGTCGTTTAATCAGACTTGATGGATAGTAGGGTGCTGTTCCCTCGAGAAATCAATCACTCTTTTCGACCGAAAAACTGCTGCCAATTGCCTACACTGCGTCTCCAAGAGCGGAACAAACTTTCCGGTTTGGATGCGTAGGTGAGACGCTTTGATTTATTCATCTGCGACTACTTGCAACTCAGACATGTAAATATACAACTTCTGAAATGTTATGAATTTGTTGAAGTTTATTTCGACGTCAACAAATCGAAAGAAAATTTATGTGATAGCAGAATCTGCGCTCGTAATTTCCCGCATTTTCCAACCCCAAGCGATGGGAATTGAAACTTGCCAAATCTTTAACGTATTTGGGAAACTTCACCACCCAAATATTTACCACTCCATCACTTTACATCTAATTAAATTATATCTCAAACAATTCATCATTATTTCGACCATGGGCTTTAAACTAATGATTAATTAGGCGCTAATGAGCGGCTCAAGCAAACAACTACAGCTCTATCACGGTTCAAGCCGGACTTATTAATTGGACAAACAGCCAATTACCAGATATGAAAAACTAGTCACCAGCGTGACACAAAACCGAAAAACTGCTTTCAAAAGCATTCGGTTTTTCATCCACACATAAAAATAAACTAACTATACGACTGGTGAAAGAGCTTATTACTTTTTTCCCTCCTTTAGAGGAGAACCATTATAATTTTCTTTGGAAAATTCAAATTCTAAAATTTTGACCGTCTCTATAAAGTAAGTGGCCTCTTGACTTTTTCATGAAAGATCTTTTAAGATCAAATTTTTTAATTCGAGAAGATCCTGCGGTCGCGACTCCTCGTCTAATTGTACAAGGTGCTGCATTTTAAATGTCCGAATAGAAGATCTCTAAAACTAAGAGGTTTAGAGAAAAACTCTCGGGTCCATTTTTTGAGAAAATAATTTCATCAAAACCGCATCCCGCTATCGTCTTTTGTTTTCGACTTATAAACAAATGTTGATATTTTAGCGGGATTTTAAAACCTTCATATTTTCCTTATTGTAAAATATACACATCTGAAACAAGGAGATTTTTTGCATAGAATTTAATAATGTTATCAGCAATTTTTTTAACCTTTTTATAACCTTAGCTGTAATAAGTAATGACATAAAATTTAATTTTTTTAATGGGAATCATAGTGGCTGTGATATTTTTGAAAAGCTTATTTTTTCTGATTTGAGGTGTCTATTTGTGTAACACATTATTTTTAAATAATAAAAAAACATAACATTTCGCTTTTTCTTTATAGTAAGCTTTCTTTATGGCAAACTTACATTCCCCTTCTATTTTCTAATTAAACATAAAATGTCGTATAAATATTTTAAATATATTTCTTTATCAAAAGTATACAGGGTGTCTCCCCTAAGACTTTCGAGCTTAATATCTCAGTTATTTGTCAACGGATTGTTATGAAATTTAGAATGCACATATTTTAGGAGGTGGTCTTTCAATTAGGGGCAAAAAAATGACCTCAAGTTAAATTGACACAAAACACATTAAAACACATTTCATTTATTTAAAATTAAGCCGAATTACGGTTGGATCATTAAACCCCGGAAAAAAATGGCCACACAAAAAATTAACCAGATCGCTCGGTTGATCCAAGAAAAAAATTTTGTTGTTAAAAACTTAATCCAAATTTTGATAGTAATTTGGGCAGTCACCTTTTGAAACAATTGATGAAGCATTTCTATGCGGCAATTTGTGAACCACTGAAAAAAACTGGCAAAAGTGCGCGCTGTCAGAAATTACTTTAAAAACCAACAACAGTGGCTGAAATTTCTGTGTTGTTGAAAAAGGAATCAATATTCGCCCATGGAAAGTATCGTTGGACTTTTTGTGAAATGTTATTTATGAAATTTAAAGTTCAAAGAATCGTCAATAATTTGAAGACACAGGAAGCGTACCTGAACTAAATCTAGTGAGGACAAAATACGTCACTGGAAACGAAGCAATAGTTGGTGCTGTAATTCAAGCTTTTGAAGAGAATCCAATCAGCAGTGTACGAATCATTTCCAAAGTCTTGAATATTCAAGTGTCTAGAATTTTTCAGTTGTTGTTCAGTCTTTTAGCCCTTTTTGAAAGAATTAAAGCATCCAGTACCAAAAGTAAGTCAAAAATATGGTTTTTTTAACTTTTAATGGGTGAGAGATAATTGTGAAATGTCCCTTGCGTTACAGTTACGTTTCTGCGAGTAGGATTGACCAAAATTCAATGGTAGTGCTCATTTGTCTCATAGAGATTTACGCTTTTGCATCTGTACCCACGTTTAACAGTTTGTTTCTCATTTTTTTCGCGAAACAGACGTCTTTCACGAACGAGTTTTTTCTGACAGCATTTTTCACTGACGATAATTTTTTTAATATAAGTCTTAAAAGGCTTAACATTTTAAAAAGGTATGTAAAAATTACGTTTTTAAGACTTGAGTTGTTGCATTAATTGGATTTTAATCTCTATCTTCTAAAATATCTGCATTTTAAATTTCATAAAAATCCGTTGACAAATATCTGAGATATCAGCCTCGAAAGTTTTAGCGACACCCTCTATAAAAATATCAACTGTATTTATATTGTTTTCAGTTCAGGAAAAAATAAGCTTTTCGAAAATGTCATACTCAACTACAATTCCTATTTGAAACAACACAACTTTATTGTTATTACAGCTAAACGAATAAATAAAAGATCGCTGATAACATTATTAAATTCTCTGTAAAAAAGTGTCTGTACAATGTCTTTGTTTCAAATGTGTATCTTTTATAATAAGGAAGATAAGTATTTTTAAAAATTTCGTAAAAATGACAACTTTTGTTTGTAAGTCGAAAATAAAGGTTGTGTTTTGACCAAAATTATTTTCTCAAAACATAAACCCGTGAATGTGTCACCCGTTTTCCTCTAAACTTCTGAGGTTCGGAGATCCTCTATTCAGACATCCAAAATGCACGTAAATCCCATTTCATTTCATAGTAGAATTTTTTGACAGCGTATTTGAAATTTTGGAGTGAAATAAAGCACAAATTGAGAGTTTCTGTACAAGAAAAGAACTCTGTGACAATCCCAATGACAAATTTTGAGCCAAGGAACTACCAGAAACTCCAAAAAATGCAAATTCTACAATGAACTCAAATGGGATGTA
This sequence comes from Tribolium castaneum, assembly GCF_031307605.1. Classification (NCBI taxonomy): domain Eukaryota; kingdom Metazoa; phylum Arthropoda; class Insecta; order Coleoptera; family Tenebrionidae; genus Tribolium; species Tribolium castaneum. Next base: position 11,363,440 of record NC_087397.1, read on the forward strand.
TTTTGCCTTTGAGGTCTCATGGATGCATTGATTATCGCTGTGATTGAAAATTTTGGTATGATTGTCAAGTTGTGTTTGGTGTGAATGCCTGCAAGTTAGATTACGCGGGCTCTTATAAATCAAAGCCCGTCAATATGTTTACATTACCGGTAAATGGACGGTCGGTAAATGCATTCCTGATTTATGGATATAGTGTAAATTATGCCATAAAAGTGCAACTAATCTCCCATGTCTCGCCACCGCAGCATTCGGCTTCCACCTGTCTGCGATCCGCAATGCAGTTTTTTGTAATCCGCCACAGAACTGCTTGTTTACATAAACTTTTAATTTTGGTTTTTCCATGATTAATACATGCTTCCACTCGGTGAAACTAATTGTTCGCATTTCCACGTACGAAACGAATAAGTGAAATGATTTCACTAATGGAAAAAGCGACAGGAGGCAGGAAATCAGAACGAAATTCAAATTGCGATTTACTCTTGATTCAAATTGAGAATGTTCCTGGCAAAAGCTGGAAAACGGTAATATGTGATGTCTTCATCTTGATGGATGAGCTATTATGAATTCTCACCTGCCATGCAATCTCTCGAATATTGAAGATATTCTTTTTGTACCCGATAACATGATAAAATCGACTCGCCGTTTTAAAAGAGATTGATGACTATTGTATTTAAATTTATTTATGGCAGTTAGAGCGCTTGAGTGCTATTTTATTCCGATTCCAGATATCATTTCCTTTTTCTTTTACATTTCAAATTTAACTCGGAGACAACAGACTCTAACCACTTTTTATTTATAGGCGCTTACGTAACGTGTTTCCAGAAACACGGCTTCAGTAATAGGCATTGTGTTAAAGATAAATTCAAACCATCCTCAATTCGTTCTGTGACTCTTGCTTGTTCTTAGATGTAATAAATCACAAAAACGAGCTAATCAAGCTCCAATTTTAAATTTCACACCCTATTATAACAGAAACTTGTTATTTTACCTCCTTGTTTTTTGTACTGGAGCTTCCGAAAACAATGTCAACGTTCGTTGAAGTGCTTGAAATCACTTCGTGATGTTTGCAAAATCGATAGCTTGCATATGAATAGAATGAAATGATATGTTCGTTGGTGTCTCCACGTCTGGCGCTGTAACAGTGAACGCGCGTCGAAAATTCGCAAATTTCTAGCAAAAAGTGGTTCATTTACGGTTAAGCCACCCTTGAACGAAGAGCCGTCCGGCCGCCACTCAAACTCTTGTAGTGATTCAATAGGGTGGTATGTAAATGTGTCAGTTTTCACGCCCTGATTGACTCGAGAAGGGGATTTCGCGCACCCTCTTGGCAACCCTCTCAGTTACACACAATGACGCCCCCACCCTTATATGCTAATAATATTCGGTCGGCGCTCCGTCACATGATCACTGCTAGTGACACATTACGCGTGGACTTAGCCGAGGGCTTTGTCACACAGTCTTGCTAATCAGAGACACGAGCTTGACGAGCACGAATCTAACAATTATTTCAACACAAACTTCAGTAACGAGAAACCGAACTCGATGCAATTCCTGACTTGTAATAATTAAACATGCACATACTACATATATTGAAACTTTGACACAATTAAGAGGCGCTAAGGTGGTAGGTGTGCGAGGGATGCACGAGCTGAAACTTTTAATTAATGCAGCTATGTTGAATCCATATCTATTTAAAAACTGAATTAAACCAATCAAACAGCAATTCGTTTCATTGGATAAGCTCGACAAATATCGACATTACACCAAAACGAATGAATGCAAAATAATTATATTTGGATTAAGTGGATTCAAATTGTGCAACACATTTTATTCTTCATTTTTTATAGCTTGTAAACTTGATGTCAATTCCGGATATTTTGCTAAAAACTTGCCATTATTCTTATTAAATACTTACCAATTTCTATTGTAGTTTTGTTTAGTACAATTTAGGTACTAATCTTTAAAAAGTAGTGTATACAGCGTGTTTAGAAATTGGTAAATTCCGAGTTCACAGCGTTGTAGAGAATCACTTCATTCGTCCAAATGTAGAAACAAAATAAAGATTCGGGGCTTCCCCACAATGATATATTGGTTTGAAGGTGCACGTCAGGTACACTTTGAATTGCGTTATCTTCAAATGCAAGCAAAAATTTTCAGTGTTTATTGTTATTCATGGTGTTGATGATTGTGAAAAATAATAATCTAAAACAATTTCTCGCATAATTTGCTTTATTTTAAAGTAAAAAATCTGAAATTTTCGTAATTTTTGTTAAAATCAGACGGAAATTACCAAAATTTCAGTTTTTCCACTCCAAAATGAAGCTAATTAAAAAGAAGATTTTACATATTATTTTCCACAGTCGCAATAAATAAATCAATCCATAAATCGCAATAAACACTGAACATTTTAGATTGCACCTAAAGAAAACGCAATTCAAAGATCTTTAAACCAGTGTATCTTAATTTTTTTTATACTAGCAATTGCCCACAGCTTCGGATGCATGTCTACAACCATTTTGAAATACAGAAAAAACAATACAAAACTTAGTATAACAAAAATAGAAACACATAATTTTATTGTGAACTTGAAAATCGTAACCTAATGCGCTCATTAAACAAACTCATTCACTGTTTAACCGTCTTATAGATGTAATTTTCAGAAATCCTGAAACACATTTTCTTTCTTTTTAACCGTAAGTCCTTATGCCAATTCTCTTGGATATAACTTTAAAAATGAAGGAATTTTGCGTTTAACTCCATTGGGGATGAAATTTCTAAAATGCTGAAATATACGCCTCTTCCTTTTTAACCGAATGTCCAAAATGTTAATTGATATGTATAACTTCAACAATAAAGGATTTTTAATAATATGTATAACTTCAACAATGAAGGATTTTTTGTATAACCCCCTTGGAGTGGAATTTTCAACAAACCTGAAACACCCGTATTTTATTTTTAGACGAACGCTCAAATACCAATTTTCTTGGTTATAACTTCAAAAATGCCAAATTTTTATATTCAACCCTCTTGGGGGTGGAACTTCCAAAATCCAGAAACACTTTTCAAACGTCTTTTTTCATTTCTAATCGAGAGATCAAATACACCATTTTTCATGAATATAGCTTAAAAAATGACAATTTTTTACGTTTAACCGTCTTTGGGGGTGGAATTTCTAAAAATAATAAAACACTTGTTTCTTTATTTTTCATGAAACGCTCAAATACCAATTTTTATAAATATCAGTTCATAAATGACGGATTTTGATGTTCAATCCTTTTGGTGGTGGAATTTCTAAAAAATTATGAAACACTGTCCAAAACCAATTTTCATAAATATAAGTTAAAAAATGACGGATTCTTATATTTAATGCTCTTAGGGGTAGAAATTTTAAATGTTCTTAAACACACGTTTTTCATCTTTAATCGAAAGCTCAAATAGAAATTGCATGGATACAAATTAAAAATTATGAATTTTTATACAAATTTCAACCTCTGTTCAACCCCCTTGGGGTTAGTACTCGTATTTCTCCGTGTTTCTTCACTTTTCACTGAAAGCCCAAATAGCAACTTTAATTAATGTAAATTCAAAAGTTACGAATTTTTATACAAATATTATTATGCCATTTAACCCCCTTAGGGGTTGATTTTTGGAAAATCCTAAAACACGTCTATCTGCTTTTTTAACTGAAAGCCCAAATACTAATTTTCAAGGATGTAAATTTAATGTAACTTAAAAAATAACGTATTTTATAAATTCTAATTCTAAAATCAACTCGCCATTTAACCCCTTTAGGGGTTGATTTTCCAAAAATTCTGAAACACGTCTTTTAATTTTTAATCGAAATCCCAAATACTAATTTTCAAGAATATAACTTTAAAAATGACGGATTTTTGTTCAAATTTTATCAGCCCGTTTAGCCCCCTTAGAGGGTGATTTTCCAAAAATCCTTTTTTAGTATATGTCTACATGTCAGTCAGGACAAGCAATTTTATATAATATTGGTGTTACAACTTTCAAAAGTACACTAAAAGATGTCCCCCTGAAAATAAAAATCGACCTGTCTCAGGATTTTCTAATTTATTGTTTATTTTTTGAGATATTTAGGGTGGTTCGTTTTTTTAAAATCACGCTGTATATACAAAAATATTTAGTCTTCGGAATTCGCCAATTTTGAGACCGCCGTATTATACGTAGTAATGTATTTTATTAATTATATGTAGCAAAAATGCTTTGACTGCCTACGTCTGCCTACGTTCGGCAGTCAAAGTGCAAACATTGGCACATGAACCCTAAAATAGTTTTTGCTTCCAATAATATAAGTAATGTACTATTATAAATCAGTATGAAAAGAAATGTTTGTTTTAATTTTGAAATCTTGCCGCCCTAGGGCAAAATCCACCCGTGCCTGAAAGTAATAAATTCGCTAGTGAACTTTAAAAACATCAACTTACGAAGTAGCTTGCATCGCACCTTATTAAACTTTGCAGACTACGCTGACTTCGAATCCTACTGAGGCCATAAAAATAAAATAGCTAATAATAATGCTTATAGAAATATGAGAAAATGATATTTTGCACTATTAGCTGCTTTTTGATTAAATGGCAACACACGTCTGCGCCATAATCCGGAATGAATGACTTTGAGAAGTAATAAATTTTCTAATTTATTATCAGAGTAAACTCTCTCAACTTGTATTGTCTACTTTGGAGTTTAAAGCTTGATTCATGTTATCTGAGGAAAGTCGGGACTAACTAGGGATGTAGAGACTCCAGTCGCTGTCATGTATTGTCGATGGATTTATTTAGCTTTTTTCAAGTTTATTATTCGGTTGAACCGCCCTCGTCCTGCGAGATTAATAAATTCCGAAAGCTCGCAAACAAGAGCTTCTCTTCAAGTGCAATGCAATTCCAGATGATGTAATCCAGTGGTCAAGCCACTTGCAGTTCTAAGACTAATTTAGTGCAACATATCGCGCCGGCGAAGCGAACATCATAAAGCGTTATCATTTCCAGGATTCCGGTGGAGTCGTATATACTGCAATACACACATTTCACTCCGTGACAGCGGCGAAACGTAACCTATGTGCGGAGTTAATTTGAAAACAGTGCTAGCCCCCGAATCTAATTAATAGCGTATAATTTCGACGGACCGTTAGTTATAATCTAGATGGGCAAAGTTTTTTCTCAAATGGGCGCCGAATCGTTTGCATACACGACGGCCACTTAATCACCATGTGTTGATGGCGCAATTTATTGTTACTGCTTATAATTCCTGACTCCGGGATGATCTAATATCTACACGCTCGCAACTTACGATGAGAGATGTTTAAAGTAGCGACGGGCGCTGTTATTAAAACACGATTTATAAAATGACGTAATTATAGGTACGGTAGAGCTGGACGAGTTGCTCGATGAATAATTACCCTGTCAACACGGGCTGTTATGCGAAAAATACGGAGGGGCTCATTTTTTTGCCACTCTTGATACAATATTACCTACTTTTAACCAACAGCGGATAACTTTGTTGTGCAACAAAAAATTAAGTAGATGGATATACCAACTAAACTTACGCATTACAAGTTAAACGAACTTCAGGCCACCCGCAAACTTAGCAAGGGACAAACTTCGCACCTTGTTAAGCTACTGGTTTCATTAGTGCACTTGTCATCAACTCATCAGAGCCAAGAATAAAACTCCTTACTCAAATAATTTTCAATAACTTATTATCCTTGTCCTGCCAACAAAAACTCGGCTGTTTTCTTTCCCATGTCAAGTATCACTTTGAAATTCCCTATAGCTCGATAAAATAACGTAGTCTTTTGTATTTGTAGTTTAGTGTTTATAGTGTAAGTGCACCAATGAGTAAGCAAACCCCTCAGAGCGAACATTTCCGTTTATTCCTTTTGCCTTTTAGCTATAAAACAAAGAGACGCGAAGATAAACATACTAGAACTTACTTGCAAATTCGAAAATTTGTTGAAAGCTTTTTGAATGGATTCTTGCGTGGCCCGTAAATCTGGCAGTAAATAAAATGGTGAAATCTGTGTAGTGCATTAGCATAAATACATGGCAGGAGATAACATACAACCTAATTTAAAATTGACCTTTGGTTCGAATTTCCCATTATACAGCGATAAATCATACCGATCCCGCCGGTTTCAATTCATTTACCTTCCAAAGTGGCTCTCTAATCCAATTGGCTGTTGTGTTATCGACGTTTACGCTGATTTGGAATTATTTAAACCGCAATACTTTCAAACCTCATTAATAAGTTGTTGGCCGGGACAAAAAACTTGTGCAGAACACTATTATCGAGCTCAGAATGAACCATTCCTGCAAGTTAGGCGGTAATGCATATAATTTACGGTACATTAAGCAATTTTCCTCTGCAGCCCACTTCCGGTTCCTGCTCCTGGAGATTGGAACGCGATTTCCGGGTGTATCCTGTCGATATCGTTGATAATTCATTTGACATCCTGACGTTAAATTGCAATAAACACGTTCTGGATGATATTGTCTCTCCTCTCAAAGATTAATCAGACAATTAATTACTGGTAATGCCGTTGAAAATCTTATAATCTTTGGGGGATAAAAAGCGGGAATCTGGAAATGTGTTCAAACTTTGTTTAAAACTTTACAAATTGCATAAAATGAGCTCGAGGATATAGTTCCACATTTTTTGTTTTAGTATTTTAGAATTCTCTCGCTTGGAGTGTGAATATAAAAGTTCTTAAGTTGTGAAAAGTAATCATTGCTTTTAATGAATTCACTAAATCATTCTTTACGGGTTTATACAAAGAAGCCCGGCTGAGTTAAATTCGCAATTATATCCCGTAATAAATGGTCACATATGTAATTTTGCCGGTACAAATAATTTCATTTAGCAGATTACTCGTAATCGGATCGGTTTCGGAACCCTTTATTTGAATTCAATTAAATTCCAAACAAACTTAAATTACCGTAGACTAGGTTTAAAGCGAGTTCGGCCCTGGATTATGTGACACATGAATAGAGGACGTGTTGAAAAGACAAAATCTTGCGGCCATATTCGGTTTAGCTATAACGTACGGCCTTTGAATAGCGAATCAACGGGGACAAAAACGCGGTCAATTCGTTCGTCGATCAAATGAAACAACGGAGAGAAACGAAAATCTAGGTTTTTGCAGACACGCTATTTTTATGATATCTTGTTAACGGGAAAATGAGGATTTTAATTGTTTACAGAATATGAAAAATGCGGAAAGAATTCAATTTCTAAGAGAAAACCATTATCCGTAGCAAAAAGTGGATTCCAAGACGTTCACAAAGGCAACTAAATTGGATTTTATTTCATAGGCTTGTAACATCAGCTGCGCATTTAAGTATAAAATTGCCAGTATTAAAACTAAAAATACCGTAAACAATAACTAATTTTTATGGTCCACGACGACCGTTTTCCAATTGACAGAACTTTCTTCTAGCAAATTTCAAAACTGTAAATAATACAAAAGTTGAGCTCAGCTAGCTATTCGTAATTCTCTCGCTGCAATTGTCATTGTCACTCAAGTTTATTAATGTTGAATTCTGCACATTAATTTATCATTTCTGCAATTCCTGTCGTTGTAATCGCTTGTTAACTCTTTCACAATGGCGATAAAGTCCCAACAAACAACTTTAAAACTAATTAAACAAGTCTTTGGCAAAAATTACAAAAACTGCCAATCTGAACCCTTTGCCAATGGCTTTACTAGTTGTGTGAGTATTAGATAAAAGTCTATAGAGGTGCAACTTGAATTTTAGAATGGGTACAAATTAAATGTACGGTATTTTATTTAAACGACAAGCATTTTTGATCAGTAAAAATAATAAATGCACAGTAAAAATAATAAATGTTCAGTAAAAATAAAAAATGCACAGTAAAAATAATAATTGCACTGTAAAAATAATAAATGCTCAGTAAAAATAATAAATGCACAGTAAAAATAATAAATGCACAGTAAAAATAATAAATACTCAGTAAAAATAATAATTGCACAGTAAAAATAATAAATGCATAGTAAAAATAATAATTTCACAGTAAAAATAATAAATGCTCAGTAAAAATAATAAATGCACAGTAAAAATAATAATTGCACAGTAAAAATAATAAATGTTCAGTAAAAATAAAAAATGCACAGTAAAATAATAACTGCACAGTAAACATAATAAATGCACAATAGAAATGAAAAATGCACAGTAAAAATAATAAATACTCAGTAAAAATAATAATTGCACAGTAAAAATAATAAATGCACAGTAAAAATAATAATTTCACAGTAAAAATAATAAATGCTCAGTAAAAATAATAAATGCACAGTAAAAATAATAATTGCACAGTAAAAATAATAAATGTTCAGTAAAAATAAAAAATGCACAGTAAAATAATAACTGCACAGTAAACATAATAAATGCACAATAGAAATGAAAAATGCACAGTAAAAATAATAATTGTACAGTAACAATTTTAAATGCACAATAAAAATAATAAATGCAAATGATAGATGCAAAGTAAAAAATAATAACTGCTTAATAAATAATAGCATCCCAAAACTAGAAAGTGTAGAATTCCATATTTCGAGTTTTACATTTTCGAGTTTAATCGTTCGAGGGGTTTGTTTCCTTTTAGGTCGCGCGGGCAAAGCCCCAGCCTACAAGCTAGCTACTGAGCGTTTATGATTTAAACTGTGCAAACTGCAAACCAGATACTGTGCATTAACGATTTTTTTACTGCGCAAATTTTAATAAAATACTGTGCATGGTTTACTTGTTTACTGTGCAAAAATGAATTAAATACTGATCATTTATTATTTTTTACTGATGAAAATCGAATTTATTACTGATCGCTTTATTACTACCTTTTTAAAATCAGAAAACTTGTAAAAAAAATGTATTTTGAGGAGGATGGCCCCATTGACCCAATTAATAATTCAATCAAAACCGGGCGCTAACGCGGCAAATCCTACCTGTATAAATTTGAGGTTGCAAGTTGGGCCATTCATCATTTACGGGATATTAGGGATCGCACGTTTTGTTAAACCATCTGAATACAAAGTTCCGTTTTGTGTTTAAAGTTCCAAGGCCATGCGATGTCTAGTCGAGAGATGGACACTATGATGTATGATGGTGGCACAAACAAAGAACAAGTCTTGAGCGTTGAATGTAACGATTCATCTTAGTGACCACGACTTTATTTTTTTGAAACCCCTTATATATTATGGAGTCAGGCAGCGTCCGATAGAGATGATAACAATTTAATTAAATCGTTTCATTAATACCGACCATGCTAATATCACCAACCTGTTTTCTTTTGATGCTGTCGTCACGGTGCCAGGATCCATATCGCTTGATAAACCGGACATGTCCGCAATTTCATTACCGACCATAAATTAATAACAAAATTTCAGCAACAAAATGCTATCCGACTCGAGGACAGGACAGTCGACAACAGACCGTCAACCGGGAGATTTATAATCTGCTACAACACTTTCAGGATAATTAAAAACACAACACGTGCAATGTCACAAAACTGGAGAGTTTAACGATTTTTCTAAACTTGGGCTTAATTACTTGCCCATGTTCCGCCGTAAATGGATATTTTTTCTTTGAAACTTCCATTTTATTAATAATACGGCAGCACGTTCGCGCTTAATGCAATTTTTTATTCTCCTCGAGCTTTTCAACAATTTTTTGTATGTATTCTAGGGATATTACATTTTTTCCTTTTTTATTGCGAATTTCTTTGTATCACATGATCTCATATTGAGGTTTTGGGTTACATATTGTTAAAATCTGTTACGACTCTAAAGCACTGGCAGTGGGCATATTGAGGAAAATTAAATTCGTATGTCTTTACATTTTCTCGTTAATCAAACATCGCCGTAATAAAATGGGGGATATAAATTCATACATCCGTTCAAAAGAGGGGAAATAAAAAAGTGGCTGTATAGAGCAAATAATTCTACACATGCATCTTTTCCATTAGCTATAATTAAACATGCAGCTAGTTGCAACACGAAATAAAAGAGAAGCCTGCGCTCGGATGAAATAAAAACTCTCGATTAAAATTAAATAATTTTATTTGTTTTAAGTTACGTTCCAAATAAGCAAATAATAATGCTATTTACATAGTGTGCTTTGGGATTTCTGATGAAAATATACCTTTAAATTATTTATACACAGTATATACAATTAATAATATTACAATATATTAAGTTAGGAATCGTAAATCATGGATGTCCTCCACTTGATCGCTTCGTTTCCAGTGGCATCAAAACTAAAAATAATTTGGTGATGACTTATTGATTTTGTAAAAATTGGTGTTTGACCAAAACGGAACGATCAAATGTCGACTTGTCCAATCAAGATACTTAAGTCTATCAATATCGTTGTGGATACTGTTAAAATACTAATAACAAGTTCTGTAGGAAATACACAAATCACAACCTTTCTGTAATACGCGGCAAATAAATAATAATAATCGGCGTATAAAACAACGTAAAACCCGTTTAAAGTTAGAAAAACCTTACTAGCTGATCGATAAATGAAACGTCACAGTACTGTTTGAACTAATTGAAATATTTATAATACATGAGAATTTCTTTCAATACACCTATTAATAATAAGCTCATGAAGCAGTATGTAAAGAACATTGATATATCAAGACTGACTTTATAACTTTTTTAGTTAAATTCGATTCAAACTTTTTCAGTCCTTTGTTTATAAATTATAACAACAATAATTAACTAGAAACGCGCCCGTTCACACGAATGGGCCATCTATTTAGAATAATTAAAGTTCACAAAAATATCACAATCACAGTCACCTCGGGAGCCAAGGAAAGACCGTCCATCTCCGAATTTAATTCGTCAAAAACGCACGCTGGAGCTGTCGATCGCTGAAACAGAAAAAACAATTAGGATCACAAACACCACCAACATTTTTTTAGACGTAAAAGCACGACGTGTCCCGTTAAATACTCAAATTACAAGCGATGCTATTACCAAAATTTTTATGAACAGTATCAGCAAATGTAATCAAACACTTTATCATTAGTGGAACGGAATTTTCACATTAGTTGACGCACATCACTGTAATGAAGCAAGTTTTATATTACACATTATTATAATCGGGGAAAGTCGACATCCTAATTCGACGGAATCGTGTTTGAACTCTGGTGAACATTTAATATTCAAAAGCACAATGTTACGAACTAAGTGCCATTACTGTCTAACAAACTAGCATGTTATTACGAACGTTTAATTATAGACGATGTGATTTATTTTAATGCGATACAAGCGATTCAAAGGCATATTTCGATTCCAATTTCTAAAAGCTCAAAGTGCAGGAGAGCTGGAAATGGTACTGAAACAATTAAATTGCACCGCGTGGCGTAGTACCACCGTTCCATAAATTATCCCGGAATAATTAAAATGATTGCAGCATCATTAATAAAAATCCCTTTGTCATAATTTGCTGTATTGTCTAGTTCGTGATTACACTATCACGCAAAAGCAACAATTTATCACCAGCACACAATACCAGAATTATTACTAACAATCGACACCTGTTACCATCTGGAGTTACAAAGTTAATTGCCTTTTTAATACGTCTGTTCGGTCCTATTTGATATCATTAATCGTTTGTTTCGTTCTTTGGAGTCCGCAGGGATGCAACAAGCCAGTCAAATTTTCAAACTGGTAAATAATGGTGTGGAAAGCAATCGAAATTCGACACACGCACGCACTTTGCACGCAGCTGCGTTAATTGGTGCCTTTATTTTATGGCGATTCGTGATTCTGGAAGGAATGAACATACTCCCCCTGACTTGTATTAACGTTCAACAATCCCATCGTTAAGCTAACAATGATCCTTCTTGCCTCCTTAATATGCGTACCATCGGGGGCCGAATTTATTAGAAATTTAATTACAGTCGGATATAATTAAACTTCGAACCATAAGGGAGGGATTTTTATATAGAAACTGATTTGTCTAGAAGACTAGCCTCTTTTCTCACAAATAAATATTTAAATATCAGCCGACCTAATAATCATTGTAAGATACCAATCACCATCTGCCACGACCCCAAAAACCAGATTTTTTCCAAACGCTCTTCAAATAATAAAATGCTAATTGTAATATCAAAATTATACGTTCTGTTGTGATAAATATACCGTAGTGTAAAAGGGGTGAGGACAAGAGTTAACAGTGGATTTAAATTTAAATGATATACGCACTTAATAAAACAGGGAAAAAGATAATTACAGTCAGGGAGCTTTTTCGTGAGGCATAAAGGGTGCTGAAACCGGCTATTACTAAGTATGGGTTGTGTATTAACAGCCAAAATTGTCATAATTTTGTCAAAACACAAAAAAATTAAGACACTACCTCGTAAAAAAATTTTGTTACCTTTAAATGAAGTTAGATTGGAAATGAAGAAATCCAGGCTTTTTAAACAATTTTGTTTCAAGTCGACGTTTACTATTATTCATGACTGTAAAGACCAGTTACTTATTAAGAAAATTATTGTGAATTACAAAAAACGTACCTCAAAAAGTTATTTTGATTAAAATTTAAATTATTAGGCATGGATGTGAGAAAATTTGAATTTTTCTCTTACTTAAAGTTTGCTGAAATGTATTATACTTTATAAATGGATTAACTATTACTTACAATGACAAATTGATGAACCACGCAATGTACAAGAGACCGCCATTTAAGAGTTTTTTTTAACAAGTTGGAATTCGAGAAAATAGAAATTATTAAGATGCATGGTGTATATAAAACTGTCAATTCATTCTTACATGGTGATTTAGTTACAACAAATTCAAATAATAAAACTAAAAAACTGAATATTTTAACATCCATGCTTATGTCACCTTAAATCTAATTACATCAAAGAACAATAATACATGCAATTTTATTTTGTTATTTTTTTTCTTTCTTTATTTTTTTAATTTTTGTATAATATATTATAATTAAACAAAGTAGAGTACATAAATAAAACGGGGAAGTAGAGATGATTAAATTGTGAGCTGTCTTAAAAGAAGAAAGAAAAAGAAAAAAGAAAAAGAAAAAAGAAAAAGATAAAAGGGTTATTATTTCTAAATTTTTGAATTTCATGTTAAGTTAATTTATTTATTAAATTACTGCAAACTTTACTCAGTGTACATTATCCGTTCTGTAATTAATATTGTCTGTAATTCTGATATGTATAATCTCTTTAATGTTAGGTTTTTTGTATGAATGTTCATGATCTAATATTTCGGTTTTTTGATATTAAAGTTGGGGCCAGATTTGAAGTGTACGGCTAAACTGGTTTTGTCTTGTTTTTGAGAGTTTGTGTTGTTTTAAGCGGTTATTTAAAAGTTTTTTTGTTTAGACTACTATGTAACATTTTTCGCAGTTAGAACATGGGATTTTATAAATGACATTGGAAACTTTTTCAATTGGCAATTTGTCTTTAAGTTTGGTGTAAACAGAATTTAATGTTTTTATATTATATGTAATAGGCAATTTTAAAATCCGGGAAACATTTCTTATTTTATGTGTATTACCGTTAATAAATGGAAATTTGAAATAAGGTTTGTTATTATTATTTAGTCTATCTGTGATTATGTTATTAAAATTCCTATTATTGTGTTTATTACGAACTAAAATATTAAATCGAGCCTTAATAAAATAGTTGGTAAATTGATTAAATTTCAAAATATTCTTTATTTTCTCTAGATTCTCTTCTAAAAAGTTGTCATGACTTAAACTAGTAGCTCTAAAAAGTAAATTTTGAATTTTGAAATCTTCTTTCCTGATTAGAATAACATCTAAATATGGTATTTTATCTTTGTCTTCAGTTTCTATTGTAAATTTAATTTTGGGATGTATATTGTTAAAAGTTGTTAAGGTGGTGTTACCCATGTCTTTGGGTATGGTCAGTATTGAATCATCTACGTTAAGTTTAAAAAAGGGTACTTCAAAGGTAATTTTTGTTAAGGCCTTCTTAACTATAAATTCCATTACAATAGCAGCTAAAACTGGAGATGCAGGGTTACCCATGACACTACCACCAAGTTTTTGGTAGTATTCACCTTTAAAGAGAAAGTAACTGCAATCGAAAAGAAAACTGATTAACTAAAAAAGCTTTTTTGGTAAATTTAAATAATTTTCGTAAAATCTCCAAGTTTTCTTTATTACAGACATTACTAATTCTTTTGGAAAATTTGTATATAATGAGGTGGCATCTAATGAAATTAATATGAAGCCTTCAGGTATAGTTACTTTTTTAACAAAGCTCACACGCAGTCTCATGCACAACGCGTGCTTCATCAGTTTGTCATTGTAAATAATAGTTAATCCATTTATAAACTAATAATCCATTCCAGTGAACATTTAGTAACAAAAATCCAAATTGTCTCACACCCATGCCTAACAATTTAAATTTTAATAAAAATAACTTTTTGAGGTACGTTTTTTCACAATAATTCTCTTAGTAACTGGTGTCTGTCTTCACAGTAAATTTATACTCGAAACATGGACTTGAAATAAGATTGTTAAAAAAAAGGCTGGATTTCTTCAATTCCAAACTAACCACATTTTTCATTAACTACCACGGACGATTAAAACCATTTAACTTTGTTGTTCTATCAATCCAAAGTCCTGATTGGACTTAACCCAAACAAATCGTTTATTTTAATTATGCGAATGCTAATAAATAACGAAATTTTCCGGTATGTCGGTGTCATAATTCGATAGGTTTATGTCCGTGTTCGAAACGGCTTGAACCGTTGTCAGAAATCATGAATAATCGTCATTATGAATAGAATAATCAAATTACATATAAAATTGGAGATAACTCGTGCATGGCTGTAATAGTTGGGTTCAGTCGGTTTGAATAATGTCCCATATGTCGCGTATGTGTTGAAGGAGGAAGTACAGGACGTGTTATCGTTACGAAATCGCGAGTTTGCATTGTGTGAGTCAATGATACGTATCGTTGAGCCCTGCGTTTACTGTTGGACTCACCCTTTATAGTGCGGTCAAATGTATTGTTTGGAAAATTTGAACGCCATTATGAGTCTAAACTACCCTCGGCCATTATTATGTATCATAAAGATCTCGCAGGGTTTTTGTTTCAGTATCGCTGGAAAATTAATAGGAATTGGAGTCGTCTCGGCGGGGTTTCGTTGACTTCCTTGAGAATTTTATACATATCAGTACAGAGGGGATGCATACATTACTCCGTCGAGTGTATCATATTTCAAGGGTGAAGTCGACATTTGTCTAACCATCTGTATGCGAGCGCCGAAATTGCCTGAGAAAATCGCCCTTTAAACTACAAAAAGATAACAAAACCGACCCTCAGTGACGTTTATTAAGCTTAAACGAAAATAAATTAGTTTTTAACCAAACGCCGACGGTTGGAAATTTTAAAATCGGCCAAAGTTATTTATGTGTTCCGAGAAAGAGACCAATAAACCATAACGAGGGAAGCTATTAATTATCGGAAAATCGTAAACTATGCAGAGACCTCATTATGGACCAACTTGTTGTGATAACTTTCGACTTCGAGGGCCACATCTCAATTAATTGGAAACACCACTGAGCCATTTTTCGAGATTGGGGTGAAGTCTACGGTCATACGCCCCATAAACACTCATGAGCCATTGACCAATATACACCCTTGGAATGCATCATCCCGGCGCTTTCGCTCGATTTGGGCTGACCAACGACGTGATTCCGCAAAAAACTTCATAATCGATTTGCACCCCGACAAAAACGCCAAAGGTGCAGCCATTACAATAACATGAATTTAACATCAGATTTTTCAGGATTCCGAAACACCAAAATAGGCCTCTTTCACCTACAAGAACACCAAAATCCCTTCTTAAAAGGGCAGGGGTGGAAATCATATTTTTTTATTTAAATGAATTTTAATTAAATTCTTTGATTTTGAATTTCATGGGGAAAGTTGAAGATTACTTAAATTCTTCGACGATTTCATTGCTTATTCTTGACAGTTTTCATGAAATAATTACGTTTCCTTGTTAAAAACGTGCTAATAAAGCGCATAAACAGAAAAATGTTATTTTTGAGCTTTCACCCAACTAGATGACGTATCAATTCGGTTTATTTAAATAAGAAAACCAAAAACGTGTTTAATAGTTGTAAAATAGAAATACCTTATTTTTCGATCAAATTTTGTTATTTGTCAGCTTATTCTTAAACAAATTTCGCTCAAAAACGAACGAAATTGAGTGAAACAGGCAAACATCAGTTTCATTTTTTTTGTTATTTTGAGGCATGTTTTGATAAAATCTTACAAGATAAATGAGCTTTATTAAATCCAAAATAAACTAAATTGATTAAAATCAAATCAAATTAATATCAATAATTTCAATCAATTTTAATGATTTTTATTTTAGGTAATAAAAACTTAGTTTTTAGGTACTTCAAATACAATAAGACTCGAAGAAGGCTAAAATAACAACCATTTAGTTTAAATGGGTGACATGTCGGTTTGTTTTACACTAAATTTTGCCAATAATTGCTTTATTCTTTAAGGAATTTCGTTCAAAGACGAGCTAAATCGATTAAAACAAATCGAACAAAGCTTTGGCTTAAGATTTCAAAATAGCATTCAAACGGACTAACTCTCTGTATTTCAGTCCTTGGTTAAAATGTTTGATAACTAACCGATGGTAAATCTTACCCAAGATTTTAACTATGAATGCGTATTTCAGTGCTTTGGTAGAACTTGGGTTAAATTCTCAGCTTTTTGGCAACACTGCGCGCTAGGATTGGCGTTGAAAAGTAGGAATCTGTTTTTGATTTCATTATTTTTTTCGTGATTTTTTTATTGTTCCTTAAAATGCAATATCTACAGCAATCATGCTTCGTATAAAGTAATTACAGTCTCATTAAAACACGGGCAAGGACGAGTCGCAGAAACTGGCAAAACGGCGTTAAATCTCGGAAAAAAAATAGGTTAAAAGAACAAAGACACTGTGCATGAGTATGACTAACCCTGAAAAAAGCTGGTAACCAGACACATTTCCTTTGGTAAAGATTTTAACCTAACCAAGCACTGAAATACGCCAAACCAAGAAATAAATTGGTAACCAGAATATTTTTAGTTTAACCATCAACTGAAATACCGGGCGTAACCCTGACAAAGTTGGTAACCTGACACAATTCCTTGGGTAAATATTTTAACCTTGGGTAACTCGTAACCAGGCACTGAAATACGCCAAACCTGGAAATAAATTGGTAACTAGCATGTTTTTGGTTTAACCATCAACTGAAATACCGGGCGTAAATCGCAAAAATAAAGCTAAAATAACATCAATTTGAATCAATCATTTGATTTTCTAGTCAGTGTTACAAAATTCATCGAAAAAGTTTTGTTTTGACCTGAAGTTGAAAAAGATAGAAATAATAAATAATACCATTTTAGGCCTATTTGTGTAATTTTACTCATAACGAATTTTTGCGAAATAGTTATAGGTTTACTCCCGGTATTTCAGTGCTTGGGTAACTAACCTATGGTAAATCTTACCCAAGATTTTAACCAAAATATATTTGGTTTAACCGTCAACTGAAATACCGGGTGTAAGGGATGGAAAATGTGCTAAAAACTCGAGAAAGACAAAAATTTTGTAGTGCTAGACTTAATTTCCGTATTTTACGTTTATTTCGAAAAGAAAAACGAAAAACAGGAAAAAAATGAAAAAATCAGGACAAAGCAGAACGGTCGCAGAACGTGTCCTGGTAAAACCAGACCTGTTAGTCATTTCAACCCCTTCGTTCAAAAAAGGGAAAAAGCGAAAATTTGTTGGATAGTGTAAACAAAACGAAAAATCGGTCAGCTCTCCTGGTTTTTATAATTTGCACGGGATAATTAGTTGGAATGAATGGCCGGTGGCCATTATAAATTCGTTATTAACTCTATACATCGCATGTAATTAACGGTCGCTGAAAACAATGGTGGTCCTCACACTTTACAAATTTCCTGATGCGAGGTAATGATGGTGATATGGGAAGGCAAGGACAAAGTAGGGTCGGACACTTGGAGGAGATTTGGCCGGCGATCTGTCACCCTGCAGTGTTTTGTGCTATTTTAACCAGATTATCTTTTTGTCCATGTATGCGTATGTACATTGTAAGCGTTTTTCAAGCTGTATTAAATTATTCTCACAAGTGGGTCGTTTGAATATGAACGCGATAAGCCTTTTTATGTCCAAATGCACCGTGGGGTAAATATTTATGTTGTGATAATTTACAATTTAGATAAAAATTGCCCCAGCGTGTCTTCAAGGCGAAATAATCCCGAATAGGGTTCGAAATTAAAACTCAAGTGGACCATTAAGTTCCAGGCATCCGAGTCGAGAACCAATTTGCTCTCTTTTAACGCCGTCATAATTTCGACGGCTGGGCGAAAAGCCATTGTTCCTATTAAAACTTATTTTTCGTTTTGCGTTTTTGTGTTTGTGACACCACATAAGACCGAACGTTTGTCAAAAATTATACCATTGTTGGGAACGACAAAGGTGTGCGAAAGGAAAATTAGACCTGGGCACCTAATAAAAGGAACCTGGACGATTTATGACTCCTATTTGAAACGACACTTAATTGTATCTTAACGACTCATCTGTTCGGAACTCGCATATCTGAAAATCTCTCTCACGGAATTTTACTCGTTAATCTATACTTGATAAACGCGAGAACCGTACCAATCCGTTCCACTTATTAAAAAAGCGGTAGCCAATAAACAAACGATTTGCCACTCACAAAGGAATCACGATAAAATCTTGTAATTTTTATAGAGTGATAATTTAATAATGCGCCCTCAAAAACTTACAACTCATTCCGCTTAATAATTTTTTTGTTAGGGCTTGTCGCAGCACAGCTTTATTACAATCATATTGTTATCGAGGGGAGTGTTATTGTGATTACTGACGTGGCTTTTAATTGGTCATTAGGCAAACTTTACTACTCATAAAAAACAATAATCAGTAACATTAAAAATTATTGCGAAATAACAATTCACAAAGCGACCGTCATTCCGCCAACTCGAATCACTTTTAGATGAAAAAATCACTAAACAGTTAACCGAATTGGAAACACAATGAAAAGATTAAAAAAGAGATTACAAAGACGAAATTTGTGCCAATCAAATGTGAAAAAGTCACATTGTACTTTAGAAATATGCTTTGAAACGAGTTTCGGTTTGTTTCCTCTATTCAGACAAATTTTAGAGAACCGTTTACCTACATAAATGACAGAAATTGCTTTTTTTTTTGGCTTTTTAGAATCAATGCAGATTCTTGCGAAAATAGGTTCCAACATTTACCTAAAATTATTAGATAAACAAACCATTAACCTAAGTGGCAAACACAGTGAAAAGATTAAAAAAGGGATTACAAAGGCGCGATTTGAGGCAATCGAATGCGAAAGTGTGTGTTGGAAAATGGAAAGGGTCTCAAAATTGGGATCGATATTGAATGAAGTAAATTTTCTTAGACATTAATTGCGTATCTGCCGAAGGATAAGTGGAATATTATACGATCATTATTTGGAGGGTGGTATTTAATGCATACCTAAACTTCAGTCATTACTGATGCCGGTCATTGTTCTACATATCGAACATTAAACTTAATAGCGTTCTAAGCAAGCGGTCATATTAATAAGGGGAAGATTGTTGTGGCATTGGAATGAGGTGCCCTCAAAGAGTTGACATAAATAACGCTAACCGTACCCTTTTAATTAATTATACTTGAAGGAATAAAAAGCGTCCCGGCTGTACATAAAACCACTTAAGACCGGGATTGTTCCAAAAAGAAACACTTTAGCGATCCGGCAATTAACAGTGGGGCTGTTTTTGATAGAAAAGAAGGGCCAAATACGGAGTCTGTGCGCGATATATAGACCATTGTAAGCAGATCCAGCGCCATTGTTCCCGTAAACACTAGATGTGCGATAACGGACGATTTATAACGTATTTTAAATAATTTAGAACGTGGCAACCGCGTTGCCTTAATGTTAATTGCTACCGACGTCTCAGATCCTCCGATGATAGTTCCTGCGTTTTGAGCCTGGAAGGGGCGGTGCTGCCTGACAATTTGAATTAGTATTAGAGGCCCATTTAACAGGTTGTTCGGAATGAAATAGTGGATCCGGAGATGAATTTTAAGTGGGCCGTTTTTGTGTTTCGCCACTTTAACGGCCATCAAGAATGTTAACGAGGAAATCGGCCGTCCATCGCTTTCCTTCCACAGATTAAATTAATAATAAGGTCGGAATTGCGCTGTCACGCTGACTGGGCAGGTGCTTGCCGAAATGGTCGCGTGAATTGTTTCGGGAGTTTTTAATTAAAATCTGGGGAGTATTTCGGCGGTAAACTGATATTTTTCAATTAGGGCGACAGCCGTTGAAAATTTCGTCTTCGACGTTTCGGTGACACAAAAAACAAACAGTCTGAGGCCGGCCTCTTGACGGCTTGATGCTTTCAAATAACTAAACAGGTCTAACAAGAAGCGGATGTGCTGCATTAGGCTGATAATTTCCACCTCGAAAAACTTTAATAATCACTTTTAACGGGGGGCTTCATAACCATTTCTCACGTCCTGCGTTACCTTTTTTTACATGTGTAATTATTTTATTCATGCTTTGACTGCCACTAAATACGGAAAAATTATAACACGGTTTAACCAAAAAACACCCACAATTCGAGCAAATTACACTTTTCGAGATGACGGCTCTATAATCACTGTTATAAATTATTCCCCTCGAAAACCCACACATCCGCGACTTGCTCGTGAGCTAAGCAGCGAAATTTTTGATTTAAACAATGCGACGAAGCGTGATTTAAGAAATATTTGCATATTTTTCGAATAAACAATAAATCTGTAAATTCTTGTCAAAACTCATGTTAATTTGAAGCTCCAGCGCATAGTTTTATCGACCTTTCAGACGCGACAAGTATTATATTTCCAATTTGGAATTTAATCCACAATAGACATCAATTGTGAAGATATTCTAAAGCTCGATTTAATCAAAATTGCTTGCGACGTCTTGTGCTAAATTATTTAACGACTTGAATGAATAATCCCAAATGAAATGATGGATTTAATTAGTAATGAGTCAACGGCGCTCCATTTTATCGAATTTTTCTCGTGTGATGTTTTCGAGATGCAATTAGATCTGTTTGATCTCAACGGGCTTGTGTTTAATTAAGTGCTTGACATCACTTATCATAGCTCTCTTATAAACCGCCTTCTCGAGCAGTGGACCACAGGTGGCCACCAAACTTGTTATATATCAAAACCGGACAATTTTCTGTCATTTAAATAGCTTCCATATTTTTCGGTAAAGTCTTCCCGTCACGCAACAAAAAGCTAGTTGTTTAGTTGGACCATTAAAGGCGAATTAATGTGTTTATCTTGGATGAATTTCAAAAATGTTATCAATCCTGAAGTTATTGGAACAGTGGGTTCCTAAGGGTGGCAATTATCTGTAATCTCTCTTTTCGACAAGGTTTCCGTCCTAATTCATTTTAGCCTTGAAGTGAGGGAAAATAGGGCAACAGAATAAAGCACATTTATCGAATTTCGATCGTTTCCAAATAAATATCATTTTGATAAGTGATTAAATAGTCTTTCACGGATTTGTATTTCTTTCTTCAGGTTCGTTTTCTCCATAACGCTTCAGCAAAGCCAGATTTTTTCAATCTGTCGATTCTCTTTGATTCAGCTCGCTGAAAAATCGCGTGTTCTTTCGACGCAAGGTTGAAAAGAGTAAAAAGTAAATCGACAATTTCGAATCAAAACAATTCAAAACAAATTAAACCGACATGCATATTTCATGAAAGAAATTAAATATAATTTGAATACAATTTCAAAGTGAAATTGCCTATTTTCGGTGTAGCTAAACCTACAGTAACATTACCACACCACCGGCGATATTTTATAAAATAATCCATAAATTTGGTTACATTAATTCGACCCGTCAGCTTATTTATGTTCACTATTTATTACAGTCGAAGGCGTTTTTGCCCTTCCAAATTCGAAATTCGAAATTGCGATCAATAAAAAGTGTAGGAAAAGTTATTTATCTGTTGTGGCGCCACAGAAAGATATAACGAAGTCAGTGCTCGTTCTTCACAGTTCGCTGCCTCCGACCAAGAAAGAATTCTGCAACACACATGCGCTCGCTTTTTAATGAAAACTCATATCGAATACAACGCTGCAAGCTTATGTAGTTTTTAACCAAGTCGTGAAAAGTAATATGTTTTTTTCTTCGAAATACCGAAACCATCACATGACCAAACTAATGGCATTCGAATTAAGATTGTAGCTATTACTCAAAAGCTAGCATTAACTAAACTACCTTTAATGACTTAATCAGAGCCCAACTCCATTAAGCCGCAACTTTTTTATGTAACGGTTTTATTAACTGAGTAAAATGCTGGGACATATGAGCACGTCGTGCTTGCTTATAAGAAATTGTTTAATAAGCCGGCGGCAAACCGGAATTTTTGAAGTGAATTAGAACGTTTGTGAAAAAACCAAAGTCATAAAGCGTTTGTGTTTAAATTAGGAAACGGAGAAAGCACTGTCATTTTGTCGCGCAAATGAAAACTGACGGGCGTAAGTGGAATAAATTTGCAAGTTGCGTTTATATTTCGCGCGCCATATATTGACGTAACTTGGCAATTACCTGCAGCAAAAGGTATTTATGTGTAAGAGTGAAAAATTGTGTCTGATGTGCTTTAATGTGAACGTGTACTTAAGTTGATTGCAAATTCGTGCTTGAGGCTCGTCCTGCCAGAGCTTTTACAAAGTGGCTGGAAGCTTTCGTATCTGTCGCGGTCTCATAAATATGTATTAAAATTTATATAGCGGAATTATTACCTGCCCTTTGCGCCTGTTTGAGGCGAATTCCTAGGCCCGATTATCCAGAAATCCTGGGCTTGATGGACGACCGGAGGTCCTTTTTATAAACTCCTTCACAAGCACAAATTTCAGTTTCATTTGTCGAGATTAAATTCTCTTAAAGGTAATTGAATTCCGGAATAGATTGCATTCAACTTTTTCATTAATACTTTTTTAATCACGTCAAAAACGACCCGACTGATACGTTTACTTTTTAATTAATTAAAGATTATTCGAGTAACCAAAGGCAAGCTGCCTAATTCGGACCGATTCTTTAATTAACTGAAATTGCCGTTTTAATTTCCTCTTTTCGTCTACTTTTTCGAGTCGACATGAAGGTTATAGGAGCGCTTTTGTGACATCTTCTCATTCTGCCTGCAAACAGCCCGCCTATATTATTGGGCTTCTGTTAAATTGAAGCCACATATTATCTTCATTCGACTGAATTTCATAAAGGATTAATGTATAAACGACTCGCTAATCTCTAGTTAGCTCCACCACAAACGTGTTCCGAACAAAGAACCTTCCACAATACTTGAGCTTTTCACATGCAAATAGGCAACGTTTGACAGATGCCCTTGTTACGGAAATTATCAAATAAAAACACACGCCATACACCGGTTCTGTCCAGGTGTTTCTTATTTTCCCCCAGAATCAACGCAAGGTTCCTCTGAAATTTGCCACCAGTAGTAAGTAAATAAAGAAAGAAGCGAACGAGGGGAAGATAAATAATAATTAAAATTCCCTCTGAAATCGCGACGTCCCATGTTTTTATGCTGAATTCCACTTTTGATTGTTTATTTTATTTTCCAAACTAATTACGCTACCGTGCTGTTGCGAAATAATCAACAAAATAATTATTGTTACACTCAAAGAACAAAATTTAATTTGCGCTTCAAACGGCAAAAACTGTTAATAATAAAAGAGGCAAACCTTTTCCGCTTTAGAGCATTTAATATTTAGCGCACACTGCTCAAGGGTTGCTAAACTTTGATAGATAGCGACTTCATAACTTTCAAGGACTGCGATAAGTACAGAACGGCAATTATGCCACACAAAGCTTCCCCATCTTCGAATTTCGCACGTATTTTTGATACTCCTCCTCAAAGGATTACACGAGAACTCACACAAATTCAAAAATTGGACTTTTGTGCATCAACATTTTTAATTTTGTTGTCAAGTTTAATTTATGGCAAGTTTGTTTACAAAAGATCAATTCTGTTGACAACATAAAGCACAAAAATTGGGTGACATTCAAAGAAGCACTGGAATCATCGGCGACAAACAAAACAAAACATAAAACATCAATATCTCCCCTAAGGTTTGCCCTTTTCATTCGCTCTACATTCTCATTTTTAAATGAATTAATCATGTTGTATCGATTTCGCTCGAAATTTTACTGTGCCAGCAAACTACGTTACAATAAAATGAAAAAGTTTCCATCTTGGGGATGATTCCAGCGGCGGCTCGTCTTGTAAAACGACGTGAACTCAGTTTAGTCATAACTATTAGTTTAAAAATTACTCAAAAAATGTTTTACATTTAAGTGTTGGAAGTAGAGCTCAACAAGTCAGAATAAAAAATAATGAAAAACGTAGAATTTGTTTTATATTTTGAACCTGCAGGCCGCTGGATGACTCCGATTGGAGTAGTTGTTTTGATAAAACCGTCTTTCCCGACACTTCTGCATTAACTTGATAAAATTTTATCAATTCATCAAGCGGGAAACGGTTTATTTTCGTTCGACGTAAGTCGGGCTCATAAAGCGCGACCCTTGGCGGGGTCAGAGCGGCGGCAGCAGGATAGAATCCCGAATAAATGAAGCTACGTAGGGATTACAGTTCCGATCTCGTACAATGCGGATCGTTAGCGAACTGATCATCATTTGACTATCGGCAGGTCATTTCCGTGCTCAACCGGAAATAGACCCAACGTCGCCGCTCCCTCTCGTAAAAAAACCATAGTTAGCAATTCCAGTAGTAAACCGTTCAAAAGTGAGACGTCTCGAATAAATCGAATAATCGATGGCTGAACGAACGACCAGCACAGACCCCGACAATGCCAACCGCATCTTCTTTTACCAATTCTAATCCACACAAAGACATATTTTTGAGCTGGTTTCGACGTTTGTCTTTTATGTCCCGGACCCCGAGTGGTTCACCTGGGCATAAAATCGCAAATTGTGTGATTGTTGAAACGAGTGCCTGCCAAAGGACCGGATGCGTTTGGAGACATCGACTTATACCTGCACTTGAAAGACGACAGATGCGATTAGTTTATTTCGGGATCCATTATCCATAATCACAGACCCTGGCCATGGAAGATTCACTTTATATCTTCGCCCTGCTTTTGAACTGCTAGCTTTATGACATCTATTTTCTTTCAAATCAATGTTTCGTGCGCGTATATACGAAGTTTTTCTTTTTATGAACCGTTAAAACTAAAACTGATTAAGGGGATCTGACTCCGGGCCCGGATCCAACTTCAAAGTTCAAAAATATTCATCCTTTATTCGCAATACAAGAAATTATCGGTACAAATTAAATGCACAGTATTTTATTTAAACAAGTATTTTTGATCAGTAAAAATAATAAATGCACAGTAAAAATAATAATTGCACAGTAAGAATAATAAATGCACAGTAAAAATGATAAATGCAAAGTAAAAATAATAATTTCATCTCAAAACTAGTGGGTGTAGAATTCCATATTTCGAGTTTAAATATTCAAGGGGTATGTTTCCTTTTAGTTTGCTGGGGCGAAGCCCCAGCCTGCAAGCTAACTACTGAGCGTTTATTATTTAAACTGTTTAAACTGAAACTAGATACTGTGCATACCGGGTGCTCAAAAACCGGCGCACCAACTCAATGGTGTGTGGTAGAGAATAGTTTACATGTAAAGGTAAAAATAATAAAAAAATTCTTTCTGTTAAAGTTATTGATAAATGATTAATTTTAAATAAATGATATGTGGCAACCATGTCTAACGGTCGTGATCGCAATTGAATTTGATCAACAAAAAAAAAATTATTTTTGAAACGGTTTCCTAAGAAATAATTCCCAGTGTTGGCACATCTACAAATTGTGATTTTTTTGATGAATTTTAAATTTTTTAAATCAAAAAAACTGTCTGATAGTAAATTTAAAAATAATTATTCATCGTTTTATTAGAATTACTTAGTGTGAAACATAGGAACATTAAAAAATAATGAAAACTGAAGAAGTTAACAAATTAAGTTTGCAGCTCCAGATTTTTTAAAATATGACTAGGAATTTTTTTAAGATTTTTCCCGTAATCTACACATGCTTTTCAACTGCGTACCACTGAGTTGGTGCGCCAGTTTTTGAGCACCCTGTAAACGATTTTTTTACTGGGCAAATTTAATAAATAAAATACTGTGCGTGGTTTACTTCTCATTTAAATTTTTTACTGTGCAAAAGTTAATTAAATACTGATCACTTATTACTGATCAAAATCGAATTTATTACTGATCGCTTTATTACTACCCAAAAATAATTGACAGATATTAAAAATATGGATGCGTTTTCCAATTATTTGGCCACCCATTTCCCTGTAGCTCCAAACGATGGAATTCCTGAGAACTCCAAAATAACAACAAATTTTGCGAAGAAAAGTGAGGTAAGGGGTGAAGCCCGAATTCGATAGGGACCCGGCCTCGCAATATAATGGGAAAGTCATGCTCCAAGTATGAGGCCTCGCCCTTGCTCATAATTCTCTGGTTGTAAACGGTAGCGCCAACTGCCGCGGGGCAATAATGTCGTAAGAAACAACCCCATAAAGCAAAAAAACGCGAGAACAAGAGTGTCACGATAAAATATCGCCGGCATTCCTGTGACAATTAATGCCGTTCGGTTCGTACCCATCGCCGATATTGCATAATGTCCCTTGTAGTGGAAGCCAAATATTTGTTTAGTTAACCAGGCATGCCCACTCGGAGACTAGAATTCTTTAGGGTTTGTTTGCCAAGTACTTTACACGGCACTGTACCTCATACATAATATGTGCACTCGAAAAATGTCAACCGATATTTGTCTCGCAACGACCTCGGCCGAAAGAACTTAGTTAAACTGAAACCTGGTTCTTTGTATGACTTTACAGGGTGTCTCGCTCCTCCTATCCTTTTAATGCACAATGGTCGGGTCGGCCTATAGTTAGAGCTTCCATTCACCGCCGCCGAAGCAAGAGCACAATAAGACACAAGAGGACAATCCCTCAACCTTACTTTATAAAATTTAATTTCCAATTCACGACTTGATCCAGGATTTCTATTATTTATTGTTTACGTATTTACCTTAGATTCGAGTCGGCAACATCCGGAACCAACCACGGGAAACTCAAACA
The DNA here is from genome assembly GCF_031307605.1 of Tribolium castaneum. Taxonomy (NCBI): domain Eukaryota; kingdom Metazoa; phylum Arthropoda; class Insecta; order Coleoptera; family Tenebrionidae; genus Tribolium; species Tribolium castaneum. Next base: position 11,390,740 of record NC_087397.1, read on the forward strand.
ATTTCCCACAACGTTTACACTAATGAAAAAATAACGACACCGGCGGGAAATAATTGAAAATCCCAGCGTATTATTGTCTAACACCATAACAAATTATTTACTATCGAGCTACGCATCTGTGTTTATTGACAAACGTGACAACTTTATTGTTAGTTGAAACACATATAATTCCAAAATCAATACGGGCAACTATTTGAGTGGTCGATAACTTTGTATGTGCTGGATTCCAGCCCAAACAAAGCACTACTTTGCAGTTGCACACAGATTTACTGAAACCCAAAAACCCCCCCAAACATTATTATTAGGTCTAAGGGCGCGGCTTTTTATATTTTCTACTACATACGAGTAAAATGATGAGGAAAAACGAATTTTACTCTAATATTTTACCAAACTGTAATTCCCTATTGCCTATTTTTTTAACATTTATTTTATTAATCTGATGCAGACCTGAGTACATCCGCCCCAAACAAGTGATTTGGTCTAGCAAATTATAAGAAGTTTGCTATAAGTGACGATAATAATGTGCTCAAGCAAGCATTTTTCCCGATAGTTTATGGAAAACTGGAATCGACCAACTTTGTAATAAGATTATGAATGATAGAAGTTTGAAATTGGCTCCACACCAGGAGAGTATATGACTAGCTGATCAAAAAGTAGTTTTAAAGTTACCATCATTTTATATTATTGTTGGTAATTAGATGCAAATGCTCATGAATAAATAGTTAAAGCGATTTAGGTAATTAAATTTTATGGCTTTGTTTTTTCACAGTGTGTAAAGTTTGCCATATTAAAATTTACTACCGATACAAAACGCATAATAATAGAAGTTACGACCATAAACATAAATCACATTAAACTTCAGTTGGGTTGAGATCGTTTGTACATTTTGAATATTAAAATTGTGTCTTCTATTCGCCTGTTGCCACGACTCGACATAAACCTCTTATTAGATACTTTTCAACGGAAGAAAATTCGCCTTTGAAACGCAAATACCTATTAAAATTATTAAAAAACTCATAAAGTGAAGTTCGAAAAAACAATACGTGAAGCATCTGCAAAGCTAAACGAATCGTATCCGAGTAAACAAGCGTTGAGCAAATATATATGGAAGCATTCTCACCTGCGGCTGAACATCCGCTACGCCCACAGAGGATGGGGCATGTTGCGAGCGTCTCTTGGCAGACTGGAGGGATGATGCAAAAACGGTGGCATTTTTCCGGGCGGCGGAGGCGGCGGCAGCACCGGACTCCTTGACGGCGTCGCCGAAGCGTAAATATTGGCCGACCTCTGGTGCAAGCACGGCCTTCGCACGTCCGGCATCGCAAACTGGAGTTTTTGCCAGAACTGGCGGTCCCCCCACTCGATCACTGTGTTCGTCTTCAAGTACAACCGCAAGTCCGGGTCCAAATCCCGCTGGGGCAACTCGCCAGTGACCACGAAAATGAGGCGTCGCCTCCGGTCTTTCAACACTTCGTGCAGGGCGGACTTGAACTCGAAGCGACACCACTCGTTCTGGAGAAAGTTTTTCGAAAGGACGATAATTGTGCGTCGGGACGACTCCACCGCTTCGATTATCGTGTCGGCGACGTACGCGGACACGTTAAAGTCCCGGTAGTGCAAACACAAGCGGTAGCCCGGATCGCCGGACTCCAGGCCCGGAGCCAGGACCTGGCTGACGAAGGCTTCGTCCTTGACGCTGTAGCTGACGTAGGCGTCGAAAAGGCGGTCTTTGTCTTGCTGCTCTTCGAAAGCTGTGGTCTTGTAGCACATTCGCAAGCCGCACCGAGAGTATATCCACACGCGTAACTCGCGACGGTAGTAAAAGGCGCCACAAACGATCACAACGCTGGCCAGGAAAACGCACATTGTGACGAGGAGTAAAGGCAAATAGTCGTTCATAACTTGGGTTTCCACGATGGCTCGGGTGCCCCCGGTGTAGGCAGCACAAGCGGTTGCGTTGAAATCGCCCATGTGGGGGCCCACAGCTTTCGTTACGTTGTTAAACATACAAACTACTTTACCAGCATCGAGCACTTTCCCGTGGTTTACCTTAAACCACGACTTAAATTTCTCCACGTAGTGGCATTCGCAAGACCACTGATTTTCCCCTAATCCTATTTCGACCAAATATGGATTCAATGCAAATTGCCACACCTCGAAAGAATTCAAGCGATTCCCGTCCAAACGTAACACCTCCAATTGCTTCAATTCCAGGAACGTCCTATTGTCAATGTAGTGGATCATATTTCCTTGCAAATAAAGCTCCCTCAAATTTTCCAGACTCGCCAATTCGAACCCCAACAACTCCTTGATTTTGTTATTCTCCAAGTGCAAGATGGTTAAGCGGCGCAAGCCACTAAACGTGTGATTGTAAATCGCAGCAATGTTCGAATTGTTGGCGTACAAAATCTTTAGGTTTTTTCGCCCAATGAACGAGTGACTCGACAACTCGCCAAAATTGTTTCCGTCTAAGTAGACTTCAGTAGCGTCCATGGGGATTCGACTAGGCATTTCTGTGTAGCCCACACCGGAACATTCGACGACGTTGGCCGACCAGGATTGATCGTGATAGCAAGTACAGTTTGTGGGACACGTCATTTCGCAATCACAGGCGTCAAAGTCGCAACAATGGCAAAGAGCAAAACAATGCGTCTTGTAAGTGCAGAGGAACTGCGACGATTCGGCATCGATCAACGGGAGATAGTTGCTATCGCGATTGTACAGAAGCTTGCAATAAATACTTTCCAAATCCATGACACGAGGGTGTTGGCGCAAATGATCCAATTTATTGATGCGTTGCAGCCACTCCATGGTGCAATCGCACTGATACGGATTACCTCCGATATAAAATTCGGGCAACGGTCTTTCCGGATCGACCGGAGTTAAGCGTAAAGCGTTCAGATCCATACTAACAATCTGATTTGCGTATAAATCCACTCTCGTCAGGTTTGTTTTCTTTAGGAAAGTGTGTGGTTCGACTGTGGTTATAAGATTGTCGTTTAGAAATAATAACTCGATGCTGTTGGGCACGGCCGCGGCATTAATCCTCGTTAGTTTGTTAAAACTGGCGTCTAAAGTCTGCAAGCGTAATTGTAGTTCCAAGTTGTTGCGATTGGCAAGTTCCCGGACTTTGTTTTTGTGGACATCGAGCCATTGCAGTCCTTTGGGGATGAGGGCGTAATCGAACCATTCGATTTGGTTATCGGATATGTTTAGCCATAATAAACTGGGAATATTGGCGAAAAGACCGCTAACGTCCGTTAAAACGTTGTCGTCGAGACGTATCGCCTGGAGGTTGGGACTCGATTCGAAAGCTCCGTGCTCTATTCTCTGGATTTTATTGCGGGCGAGATTTAAAATTTGTAGTGCTGGTAAATCGTTAAATGCGCGTTTACTGATGTTCTGAAGTTGATTACCGATTAACCTCAAGCCGTACAAGTTGCTCATGCCTCGGAAACCGGGCTCTTCGAGGTTAGAGATCAAGTTTTCGCCTAAATCCACTGTACGAAGTAAACGCATATCTTTGAGTGCTAGAGGCACGGCTTTCAGTGAGTTACCGTTCAAATTCAAGTCCTGCAAACTGGAACAGTTTCTGAAAGCTTCGGGATGAATTCCCTCGAGGAGATTATTATCAAGCGCCAGCAGAGACAGAACGTACAGCCCGTTTAGCGAGTATGCGTCGAGGTACGTGATTTTATTATAGGAAATAATTAACGTGTGCAAGTTATTCATGGGAGCAAACGTGTCGGCTGGAATAGTTTCTAAGGAATTATGTTCTAAATTGAGGATTTGAAGCGTGTACAGGTCCCTAAAGAAAGCCGGCTCTAATTTCGTTATGCGATTATATGACAAGTTCAAAAGTACTAAGCGGATCAAACCGGCGAATGTCTCCGAGTTGATCCAGGAACTTGATAAAAGATTTTTCGACAAGTCCAACGCCAACAATTGCTCCAAATTCGAAAACAGTCCGGGAGCGAGCACACTAATCGAATTGTTTTGCAAATAAATCTCTTTTATGGCATTGGAACAGTCTTTAAAAAGTTCGGATGGTAAAGCCACTACTTTATTATTAGACAAATCGAATATTTGTAGCGCTTTGAGTCCGGCGATGGCACGATCCGCCACCATCGAAATCTCGTTATTGTGAATATAAAGCTCCCGGAGTCGCCGGAGTGCGCTGAATCCGTTAGCCGGAATCAAAACGAAATGATTAAATGAAGTATCAAGTACCTGAATGTCTAAACTGCACGGATGTGCAAACGAGCGTGTGGTTTCAGCATTACGAGGCTGATCATCATCAGACACACTAATCAGCGGTTGTGGAAGTCCGGGAGCTTTTTCCCGAAAGCCCAAATCGCTCACATCTTGCAGTCTATTTTCACTGACATTCAAAGCCACCAAGTTGATCAAAGGACAAAAAATGTTCTCCGGAAACGACCAAATGTTATTACAACTCAAATCCAACCTCTCCAATTGTCGAACCGGCATAAAGCTGTCTTTCGCAAAATCCAAATTCATCGCCGGCCAATCGGTGTTGTGCGTCCTCACCGTCAAATTCCTCAAATCCCTCAGTCCTAATAACGTACCAGCCGGCCATCTGCCCAATTTACAATGCTCCAGCTCCAGTTCCCTTAATTTCGTCAAATGGACAAAACTCCGGTCGTCTAAGCTACTCCGGGACATAATTTCCGCATTGCACTCGATCCGGAGGGAAGTGGTGTGTTCGGATGGGATGACACTGAAATTGGTCGTGTCGAATTCACTGTTGATGGTCCTCAAATTACACGTTAAGGCCACTTCGTCTTGCCCGCCAGACACGGCAGACTCCCGGATCCACCACTGGCAATCATCTGGAGCTTCATATCGAAGGGGTGCCGACGAGTCCGTCGGCAGCGTCTCCGTCCCAAACACACATCTCACTAAACACAACACGAAAAGTCCGGAAAAGACCGCCATCGTTCAACTCTTAGACTGAGTCAGTCTTAACTCATGGTGCGTGCGTTAGGGTGGTCGCAACGGAACTGTCGACTCGCACCCCACTTGCGACACCGCATCAGGAAGCACGTGAAGTAATTAACGAGAGCAGTGTCATGTTGCCCCAACTGGCTGAAAAGTGCTGTTCACGCCCGGAATGTGAACGTGGACCACTACCACCTCTCTCCGAAGATGGTGATAGACTAAACTCCGGATGCTGGAACGTGTGTGAGAAGAGCGTGAGCTTGTGGGGTTCCGAGGCCATGCGAAGCTCCGCGGCTTCAAACGAGCTTGGCGGCTGCGCCCCGCCTTTAAAAGCGCCGCTTCCAAAAGAAATTCTGCGCCCTATACACCAGCCGAATTTATCCTCTCGGAAAAGAATTCCTCGGCAAGTTATTCAAGATATTGAATATGTTAAATCTAGCGGACAATTGCCATCAATAATGCACAACACCGCATAAGCCGCCGCCACAAGCGGCCAAAACATTGCGCTTTTCCCACAAATTGTGAGTAGCAAAATAGTTATTTAGTAAACTACTTTATTAATAAACGAAACTGCTTAAAGCAACAACGAGGGACAGCGAATGAGTGCCTTTAATAGTTGAGTTTATTAATCGCCCATTAACAAACGAGTTTATTACAATATTTTTTCCGCAGACTTATTTTTTTGACAAAATTAGAAATTAATTAAATCAAAACCAATTTTATCTCTTTCATCACACAATTACCAACAATTACGAATTACAATTACATTTTACAAATTCGAAAACATCCAAAATTATTTAAACCTGCATATAAATCCTCATGTTCAGAACATAAACAATGTATCTGTTCCGTTCTTAAATTTGATCAATTGTAATATTAATATTATTATAAATAACCAAAAATAATGATGGATTATTAAAATGTATGATGTTAGTCGTCACTTTTTTTTATTTGTATGAGTATAACTGGTTATTTATATCAAAATATCATTAAAACGTCAAATTCCCAAAAACAGTTACTTAATGAAAAAGAGTGTATTAATGACGACTATTAATACATCCTTTTTTAAATAAAATAATCCATCAATACTGAAATTAATAAACGGTGAACGAAAAAGTAACTTCATAAATAAATTATAGGTACGTACTGTTCAATTGTGGATCAGTGCATGATTTTTGTAGCATAACTCACTCTAATTTGTTTGAAAAAAATGATATTTCCAATGAATAGATTGACTGGTTAATAACAGATCAAATGTTTTCATTTTGGTATTTTTAGTGTATGGGTCGTGGGTCTATGAAAGCCGGTGGAATCGGCATGCTATGAAACGGGGAATTTTTTGTGCAAATATTGGACTTTTATCTTTGGGCTCAAAGGTCCTGCTGACAGTGATAAAGCCAAGTTTGCAAAAACGGCATTGCAGAACAAAGCGTCGGCTAAAGGTTTGTAAAACACGAGTTAGATAGAAGTATTGCGGCCGTTGGGCGGTCGAACAGGGGGTAAGTAACGTAATCGAGTGAAGTCGGGCGAGGATGGCCGAGGAAATAACCCCGGTCGTTTGTCACGATTAGCGCAGGAGGGCCCGGAGCAGCGTCCGGAGTGGCAGGTGGCGGCTCCCGCGGTCACCACTGTATTACTTTCCGACTCCGGGCACTGATTTGACCGGGTAAACACCTGCCGACTAATGTCGCTACTTCATCGGCTATAAATTCGGACGGCGCATGCACCCTTCGGTGGCGGCGATGCATTTTATGGCCCGGAGAACTCGCCGATATTCAATGTCTGATCCCGACTCCGGTGAATCACGCAACAGATTGGTTTTATACAACGATCGACTCGACCGTGTAATCATAATCCGAAACTACAAAGAGAGATGCTCCTTTGCGAGCCTCCATGCATAGACCTGCACTCTTCCCAGAGTAATTGGATTATGGCGAGAAACGCAGACATATGCAGCGGCGGGCGCCGAAAACACTGTCCAATGACAAGTTCGACAAAAGCTCTTCTCTGCGATTTCAATGAAAATCTCCGAACTGAAGACGAATTTTTCAAATAGTACTGTGTTTTATAAATACTAGGTGTTTCATAAATACTATAAGTACTAGGTGGGCAATCTTATCGCGCACCTAAGAAAATCGCGATGAAATAAAAAAATATTGCATTTTACACGCCTGACTGTTTTCGACTGTTTTCGACTGTTCGAAAGGTATCTCCCCTAATTTTTTGGTAATTTTGAACTTGCAAATAAAAATAATAATTGATAAAAAGTAATTTTCGACCAAAAAATCAAATTCTAAATTTTATACTAAACCACGCGTATTCACTTCAGATAATTGTTTACGAAATTAGCGAAGAAAAATACCAATCAGATTTTGAATTAAACGCACTTTTACATTTTAACTTTAAAAATTATTTTTATTTATGAGTTGCTACTTGTGGCGTCGTAAATTTAGGTGATAATGTGAACTGTAATTGGGGTAAGATTGTAAAAGATTTCGTTGGGATATTTCAATGCAGGCATCAGTTTAATTGCAAGACTGTAAATAAGGGGCTTCAAAAAGATCGGCTACTGGTAACTGATCCCATTGTTGGCAAATTATACCATCTTCTAATAAATCACGCGTCTAGTTTGCGTCTAAATAAAAAAGACCGATTATTTCACCAACTAAGTAAAAATTTATAATTCTGATACCAGCGTTCGATGGGCTAGCAGGTAAGGATTAATTTGGTCTAAAAACTTTGTAGTTAAATTAACAGTTAGTGCCCAAAAGCTCACAAAACTGCAACGACTTTATTTATTAACAAAAAAATTTAATAAAAATCGAGAATGGTCCTTATCAATGTACAGGGTCGTGTGTAAAATTTCAGGATTGTTATTTTAGTTATACTTCTAAATTATATTTATACTTCTAAATAACTGCAAGAAATTTCGATTGAATTCCAAATTGCTGCACAGTTGCCGACCTTCGTGCAGTGACAACGGCGAAAAATTGCTCCTCAATTCGAGGCAGATTTTAAATGAACGTTGGTGGGGCTTTTGAGTGGGCGTCGGCAGAAATATTTCAAACAGAGGCACCATGACGAAGTAAATAAAAAAGTAAATAGAACCCCTCCGAGAACGACACGCCTGAGAAAAAAACGACAATGAAATGCAACTCATTTACCACAGCACCATGCGAGATGTTACATGGCGGAAAATTAAGTTGGGGTCGGGAAATCCACTCGCCTCCCCGTGTAAAACATATTTTCCACTTGGCTTAAAAACGCGATGGCAACACACTATTTTTAAAACATGATTTTTACACGTACCTTGTCGCATTTTCCACAATACACCTTGACACGGCGAGATGAATTATTAATAAAAAAATGTGGAAGGAAGATGCACGGATCCAGCAATAAATTTCAAAAGCGCGAATAAAACTGGAAATGTTTAATTTGTCGCATCAAATGTACAAAGTCACGACCGTTTTCATATTTTATAATGCGACTTTTTAAAGTTGGCAAACTTTAGCTTCGTGCAAACATAAAAAGGGGCAAGTTTATGGCTATGTTTTGCTTGCATTGTCCCAATGTATTCGGAAGCACACTTTTGAAGCGAACGGTTTTAAATCGCGGGAATTGCGCCCAATTGAATCAGCTTCGTGTAATTATGTCAACAGGTAAAATCGATTACGATTTTTAAGACTTTTACCAACAAAGTTTCAAAGGTTTGCAAACTGGAAAAGCCTTGTTGAGAGCATTAATTTCAGTCTACCACTTACCGTTTCAACTTCTATCTAGTTTGCTTTCGGGCTTTATGAGGAAATACCTGCCACAGTGTAATATTTATACGCCTAAGACGCTACTTCCCTAGATCACAACTCGCTTAATGCAAACGGACCAAATATCCCGTCTATCAACAGTTTTTGATTTGTAACGAAAATATAACCTCATAAATCAGGCTAGACAATACCATTATCCATTAATCAATGTGAGTGAATGCATTTTTAAAAGAATTAATACACGTTTGTCCATCATCCCCGAATTTACTGCAAATCAATAAAAAAAAGTTGATTTGACAGAATGGACGGATTTGTCGGGCAGTATCAATAATTTTGAAATTTGGATCGATTACAGCTCCGATAAAACAAAGAGTCTATCCAATAGGCCTTCGTACGTTTAGGAAATTGAAACGCTTGTAAACCTGCTGACTTGCAGCGTAGCAGGAAATTGAAATGTGATTAAAGTAAATACAATCCTGTAAGTTTTCGGACTTTCCAGTGTTATCCAGCAAAAACTAACTTGGGTTTGATTTTTATTCTATTTGTCGAGCATAAAACAGACGATTCTATTAAAATGTGTGGACTTTTCGGCACAGAGCAATCAATTTGTGTTGCCGTGTTGTGTATCAAACATTGTCATTTTATAAAATAATAAAACTGATAGAAATAAGGCGTTTATTTCGTTGAACACATAAAACTGGTTTATCGGACAAAGTACTCATTATGGCAACTTTGTAAAACGGTAACAAACTAGAGAATAAAATTTTAAGAGCCCGATTTTATTGTGTTTAGCGTTTTCAAGTAACATTTTAGTGGCAATGCTGTTTTGACAGGGAGATCGGACTCGGGCTGATAGTGACTGTTGACGTTTGTAATAATAAAGGCATTATCTTGCCATTACAGTTCATGATTCAACGCTTTTACCGATGATTAATAAACGAACTAATCAACATGTTGAGATTAATTTACAGCGGGCAAGATATTTCTTTGTGCTTGTTTAGTTCCTATTATTACGATTTTTTTCCAACTCTTATAATAGAATTAACGGGACGTTTGTTGAACTAGACTTACGGTTTAATTAGAACATCAAGCGCGTTCAACAATGGATAAATACTAATCACTCCCATCTCTCAATTTCATTTAATAGAAAATCGGAGATTCGCTTTTAACAAGCTCGGGTCACGGCCACAGGTGTGTGTATGTGTGTGAAAGCGAAACATCAAAATCGACTCGATTTCGATATAATGATGCTTTATTTGTTAAAATTACGACGTCGTGTTCTACGAGCCTTGTTGCTGCATCAAATCTGAATTATAGTCTAAACTTGATGTTACGGAGGGAAATTCGCTGCACGTATATTGCACACTATTATCACTCGGGATTTTTAAGCACAGAGAAAAAAGCTAAACCAGCAAAAGCTTTCCTCTATTTACGCAAATTTGCTAAATCTACATCACTGAGTGCAACTTTGAAGATCATACAAAGTGTTCTTGTGCGGTTAACCAATGTTTCAAGTAAGACAGTTGTAACCACATACCCCTATGGTTTAAATGAAACATTCCACACTCGTAAATTACCCGTATGACAATCAGGTTAGCGCAAACACAAAAAACTGTCACCGCATCGGGGCCACTCTGTCAATAATGAATTTCTTGTATTTTGTAATTAACATTGTGAAATGTTTTTGAATTATTGTGGTTAGATCGCCACCCACATAAATCACTCTGTCTTTGAATTTAAGTTTGAGGCAGCTACTGAAAATTCTTTCTTGAAGAGGGTATAACTCCCACTATTTATATCGATTTGGTCCCGACCTTAGCCCAGCGATTTTTTCTGAATGTAAATAAGCGTAAATTGCATCCGCCCCCGATTTAATTTGTCTGAGAGTATTTGGTTGAGAAGATCGTCAATCATGAGCTCGGCGCTGAGTAGTGCCCATTCCATCATATTTCTCGAATATTTTCGTTTATGGGGCCAATAATAAACACTGAATGAGCGCAACAGGAGGCCCCTTTAATTTGCCAGTCAAAGCCAAGCGCAGTTGGAGTCTCTCGAGATTGGAATAATAAAAAATCGTTGTTGGTGATTTTTCCGCAAAACTTTCGGAACGTTACAAATAATGCGAAGCGCTCTGTCAGCGGTCTACTTTCAACTTTATTTTAGAATTATTATAGACTCGGCGGCGTTTCGAGAAGGGGCCATGACGAATTAACAAAAGCGCGAATTAATACGGTCTCGATCCGAATTCTAAACCCACAACATGTGTTCAATAGACCTGTGCATCATTTTTTAATAAACCAATTCGAAATGACTGGCGCAGTTGGAATTCATTAGTCTGTTGCTTGAAAAATGTTGATAAAGTTTGCAGCTTAGTGTCGTGAGCTTTGAGTCAAACTTTTGATTGAAAATAAACAAATATTGAGAAAACAATTTAGACAGTAAAACGAAACAAGCAACTTTAATATCACCGCAAACCTGAGTGGAAAACTTTCAGCGAAACTGCAACAATACGCTGCATGGATAAACGAAATTATGTTGAACTTTCCTCGCTATTATGTTTTGGGCGGTGTCTCATCCCAACCAACAAATTACTCGCTCCTTATTATATATTTTTTTAATAAACGACTTTCCGCGGCTTTGCCAGCACAATATATATCATCAGAGCGGAAATCACCGGTAAAGTTGTAGATATTATGTAAATTTCGTCCGATTTGCATGAAACAATTTTACAAAGTTATATAAAACTGATAAACCCGGACGTAATGTAAAATATGTTAACGAACAAATCAATGCGATCTGGTGGCCCAGATAGGGCCAAACACTCACATAAATTTCGCCTGATTAATTGTAAAACGCAGCCCAATCACACAGTTTTTAATTCTCTTGATCTAAAAATTCGAGTGTCTAATTACTTGTAATTACCCCGTCTGCGCCACTATGTGTAATTAATGGAACATCTTGTGTTTGTTCCATCTTCGTTGCATGATGCATGACACCAATTTGTCATTGATGACGCGAGTCTTTAATTTACTTCCCCATCTTTCACTTTGTGCCGTTCCGTCGGACGTGGATTCTTTAAATAACTTCAAATCACCAATAATTAAAAACAATAAAGCGGCGAAATTTTCCAAACTGATTCAAGTGGAAACTTATTTTTCTAATCATTTTTCACTCATAAAGAGAACGTAATAAAACAGTTGAAAAGTTCCGACTTTAAGAAAGTACAAAGTAAACAAGTGTTGTGGACCAGAAGTTTCTAATTAAAGAGTAGCTTTGTTTAATCAGAAGTTAAACTTTTGTAATTCAAATTAATTGTAACAGAGGCTAGGAAAATTTAGTGCGCCAGCGGAATTTGTTTGTAGGTAAATAGGATATTTTAATTACGTGCTTAATTGGGAAAGACTCAATTCAATTCAAAAACCGTTTTTTAATCCGTGCGTCGACACTGCACATTACCAGTTTCTTGGGCTTAACAATAATTCGTTTGAATTGTAAAAATTATCAAGCTTTATTCATGTTATTACAAAATTTAGTTGTTATGTGCATTGATTGAAGCATAATGCAAATTTTCTAGCAAATATTCACTATTATACAAAATAAACATTGATTCCGATAATACAAAACATTTCCTATTTTTATATGCGTACTAGTCTAATCACAACAGATGCATAAAACAGTTTTCATTAATTAACATTCTGTGTTTTTACTATATTTTCTCTACACAGTTGCACAAATTGAATATGCATTTCACTGTTAAAATACACTGCTGCATCAAACACAACTTTTATTATTACTATTAAACGTTTCATGTCGATACTAAACAAAATTTGTGCTTCCCGATGGGTATTTTTTACCAGAGACCCACGATTGATGAAATTTATGATCTAATGATACCGTCAAAGTTCACACGGCGCCATAAACATCAAAGAAACTCGGCAAGAATTAATGACATAATTACCAGAGTGGCAGTAACTTTTATGTGCACACACTGCCCTTCTCTACCTGATGAACCAATAACAACGTACAAAAAGGCGAATTAGCAATAAATTAGGGCCCAACATCAAAAAGTGACATATCAAGTTAGACTTTTGATATTTTGTAGACGTTATTTTTGCTCTAAAACGTATTTCAGGAAAATATTTTTGATTATACAGAGTGGCTCAAAAAAGGACGTCATAATAATAGTCTTTTTTTGTACAGCATGCTATTATGTTTTTTGTGGTCATTATGATACCTTTTTAGCTTCTTACATGTTCCTAAATTTTTTTTTCTATTCGGTTCTGGAATTACTGTTAGAAAAATAGAAATAAAAAAAAATCGGTTTTACACCTTTAAAAAGTAAAATCAGTGCTTTTTTGACGATGATATTACTACGTAAGTGTTAAACAAGGTTTAACAGACTTATTAAGTAAGTTTGACTGATTTGAATTACTACAGGATGTTCACAATTTATTCCCAAACTTTTTAAATTTTACAGCTTTTTATTTTGCTTATTTCAAATGACAACCCCTGTGTGTTTTTATATCATCCGATGCAAAATTAAAAAACGAACATTTTTTCTTATTACAACCCTAACGTAAATTCTAACACATTCGAAGTTATTTACAAAAAACTTGTTTTTGTCTGCTATTTTATTAACAAATATAATGAATAAAAGTCGAAGATGGCTCCGACCCTGTTTATTTTTATATCACTCGATGCGGTATTAAAAAAGCAACATTTTTTGTTATTACAACCATTTTGCAGATTCCAACACTTCCGTTGATTTCCAAAAAACATTAACCATGTTCGACTTTTAATCATTAAAGTCATTTGTCATTGACTGAATGAGTTTTTATCAAATAACTCCGAATTTACTAGGATTTACGTTGGAGTTGTAATATAAAAAGTTGTTTGTTTTTTAATTCTGCACTGAATGATTTAAAAATAAATAGGGGTTGGCATTTAAAATAAGCAAAATAATAAGCTGTAAATTTTTAAAAGTTTGGAAATAAATTGTAAACACCCTGTAGTAATTCAAATCAATCAAACTTAATTAATAATTTTCGTTCAACACGTACCTAGTATTAAAGTCATCAAAAACCCACTCTTTTTACTTTGTGGTAATTTTTAAACCTAATAAGTGTAAAAAAATTTTTTTTGGTTTTTATTTTTTTAACAATAGTTCTTAAACCGATTTAAACAAGTCTTTAGAGACATGAAAGAAGCTAAAAAAGTATCATAACGAGCACAAAAAAGGAATAGCATGCTATACAAAAAGTTGATTATTATGACGTCATACTTTTTTGAGACTTTTTTGTATAGTCCAAAATATTTTTCTGAAATGTGTCCTAAAATATAAATAACATCTACAAAATATTAAAACTCCAACTTTAATAGTAACTGAGATACAGAAAACGGGAGCTAGGCTGGACCCACCCTGTAGGTATAATCTTCCAACCGAATTAGTGAAGATTGACTAAAATAATAAATCGCTGAATAATGCTGTTAAGGACAGATGATTAGCCTGCAGTTCGGCCTACAGTAATATACAGACTGATCCAGAAATACTGTGCAACCGAATTCGATTTTTCTTGGCAATTATTTGACGTACAATCCCACAAGAATGTTAAATTGTTGTTAACTGGATGCGTACCCCATTGGTATTCTTAAAAATTTAAATCCAGTGTTGCCAACAGATTCAGTATTTCTGGATCAGTCTCTATTTAGGGTTGCCTCGGGTAAAGATTTGTATTGCTTAGTTGGTCTTATTTTTCGAAACAGATGTTGTTGCAATACTTACTGAATAAAATTCTAATTTGCATTTTACTACAGACAGATTATCTTCTACCCTAAGCTGCATTGTTGCATATGATTTTTTACTTTAGTCAATCTTCACTATTTCGGTTGGAGGACTGTACTAGTAGGAGGTGAAGCACTGTTTGGTGATGTGTTGTCGTTTTTCCGCTTTGATTTTCCCTGATTATATCTTGTAGCAACGGCGTGACTTAACTGAGGTGAGAGGATGGTTCAACAATCCCTTACAAGGTTGTTACACAAGCAACTATGTAAATAATCGTCCCGTAAATATGACATTATTGTAGCGTATCTATGAAGAACTCCGGTCCCGATTCTTGTGATCTACTGCACTTAGCAGTCGATTGCAATTGCACACCGGTGCATGAATCACGTTCACCGAAATTCGTGACTTTCACTCGTGACCACAAGCATGGTAATAATGTTGTTTCACTGTCACTGCTGGAAGATGACCGATAGAGGAAAGCGTCATGACATCGAGCTTTCAAAGCTAAGCGTCTCAATTCGGCAGCTTTTCGCAGAAAAATCCTAAGACCACATTTTGCATTAAATTAGAAGTTTCGTTCGGGCATCACTTCAAGCACCAACTTTGGCGTTGTTCACGTTACGTGACATTAACACGTTACATCAAGCGACTAGACACGAAACGAGACAAGATCTTCCATCTCCGGTTCAGTTTTAAACTGATATATGACGAGTTGAATGCAGTACACACGCAATCCCCAATTACTTATGGAAATCAGGAAGTGGTACGGCATTGAACGCACGATTTGACTCATCTAATTCGATCAGTGGTGAAAAGCGTTTTCCTGTCTCGAAAAGATCACTCTCGTTTTTCTATTCGCTTATAATTCATTGTCATTATCGTGTTAACAACGGTCATCAGCCGGCGACTTTGGGTAGCGTGATTACGAAGCACAGGCGTAAACAACAAGGCTGGTGTTGCGAGGTTTCAGCCTCCATCCAGGTGCGGAATAAAATTTTTATAGAACAATCTGTTTTAAAAAATGCGCGCCACTTCAATTAATGCGTTTGTAATTAAACAGTGCAAAACATCGAATTATTAATTAAAACACCCGGGCGCCCACCACATCATCAAACCCGATGCATTATTTAAACAGACACGTTAATTAACGTAACTCGTTTCACACTTCTCCTTCGACAAGCTCCACTCACAATAATTCTTTTCAAAGCCGGTCCTGCGATCTGGTAGATGCAGAAGATAGTATAAGGTGTTATTAGGTGCACTAAGCAGGTGCCGAAAGCGACCGGCATCACGTCTGCTTATTACCAGAGTCATTATGTTGTTTGAGGCTGCTTAACCAGAGACCTTGCAGACCCACCTAACTCGAACACATGGTGTATTTATTGGAATAGCTCAGAGCCATCGCGGCAAAACTGACCCGCTCATCACGCCAAATTAAAAACCATTCTTTACAAATTAGAGAGGTTTGCACTAATCACCTGATAATTTCAGGAAGTGGCCCGAAGAGGGGAATTTCAGCAACCAGTCGCCAAATAAATCATCCAACCTTCAACTATTTTATTCCAACTCAAATCGTCCTGTGCTTCAGGAAATCACTTATTTGTACTACATTGCATAAATAGAGCGCTGAACAAATTGTTCTTCGTTATGAGGAATCCAAGCAAATGTGCTAGAGGTATCACGGTATGTGATAACGCGAAGCACAACTGTGGTGACAACGGTGACATCCGGAAAGAGGTCAATTAGCTATTTGCGAGTTTTTTGTTTAAATCTGACAATATTCGGGTTTTTTAAAATTCGAAATGCATTTGGCGCAAGGGAATGTTCCGTGCTAAACTTTTATGATTCCTGTGTGATTTCAAATCCACTTGAATTGTCGAGATTGGGTTTTGTCTCAACACGTATTTTGGAAGCGGGGCTTAAAACCTACCAACTCTATTTATACATTTCACTTTGACATCATTGCAATAAACGTGTGTGCGCTCAATCAATTAAATGAGTCGATAATAAATGGACAGCGAGATATAATTGAGGATTCCTGGAGAGTCAAAGAGTTTTTCTCGATGTCAAACGAGTTTAACAAGATAGATGAGAATCTAATCCCGAAGCCGGTAACCTAAATAAAAAGGAAGCGTGAGAAAACACAGTCGTATACATTTTATTTCCTCTTCGATAAATTACAATACCATTTACGTTCGGTGCGGATTTTTCGTCGCAAATCGATGGCAAAAATTTGCTTTTTGTCGAAAGTTTTGGAAGTTGCTTGGAAAGTGGCGTAAATAGGGGTTATCTGCTCTCCAGCGCATTGGAAGTTGACGGTTTTTCTCCAGCTGTCTTTGAAACAAGTCGAAATAATAAAATCAACAAACGTTGGTAATGAAACAGCGCCTTATTCATTACAGAAGACTCGGATGAAGTGACCATATAAAGCAAGCCCTGCTCGTTCAACTCCTATCAATCTTGTTCTTGCAGAGTTGAAGTTTAACGCGAAATTGCTTCCTGAAACGGTCTAATTGCAAAATGTTTTATTTATCGAGCTTTTTTAAAATTGATATCAGTAATTTATTTGAAAATTTGATGCGGTGATCCTGTTTGCTAATGGAGTAGAACATTGAACTATAACAGTTAATTCATCAAAGTGCTTATTATTCAATTTTTCCATCGGCATGCAAATGAAATCGCTACATTAACCTAATCAATTTGACCGTGCTAATTGCGATATAAACACCCCATTTACTGTTTTAATTAAGTTTTCGTCAATTTTACACTACTTGAATAATATTCCCCAAGTACGTGTAATAAATTATTTATTTTCGAAGCGTATCTCAACTTTTAAATTATGTTAATGGCTGCAAGTTAGAGAATTCATTAGGTTCAGGTACTGAGCGTATCGCAGCTTTAATTATAATTAAGGGCGCTATTTAAAATGCTCATTTAACTAATAAATTGCCTCGCAGCAATTAATAAAAATCCGATAACTTCCAAAAGCAGTTGAAGGGCTATTCGTTTTTTTTATTGTTTTCAAATTAAATTTAATCAACGATTTAACTTTAATGGCCATTTTCGCTCTCTTATCACACTCGACGAATTAAAAGTGCATTTGAGTAAATTAAGCCACCGATTCTAGCTAATCAACTCATAGTTATTTGGGCCTCGTTAGGGTAGAAGATAACGACCGGAAACGACCTGCCCTTTTCAAGTTATGAAAAGCCCGGCCAGTTCTGACGGAATATTTTAGCACAATTAGCCAACGTTTTCTACAAAATTATTTATTTCCAAAGTAAACAAACGCCTGAATAAATTTTTAGTTTTCATTTCAGTGTATCGCAATTCAGACGTAAAGAATTAATTACGAACTGTATGAGAGATTTCCCATCGCATTTGCATAACATTTTCTAGTTTCCAGACTACATTATTTATTAAACTAAACTGCCTTTCAATAAACGTTCGCCAATTAGCAACTGAGTCAAATTGGCCATTCTGTGCGACGTAAATCTGGAAAATCCGGGCATTTCCATGTTGAAAAACAAATGTTTGAATAAATCTTATTAAACTGGGAATAATATTGGATCGATCGCCGACCGCTAAGCCCTCTAATGTAGTCAAAGCAAACTGGTTCGAATAGGGATGAATATTGGCGAACGGTTTTGAATTTATTCAGACTCTCTAAGGTAGAGTCGTTGAGCGATCCATCGAAGCATCAAAACGAAAAGGAAAATAAGTGATTTTACAAACTGGACTCCGGAAGGCAAACAGGAAATCGCCCGGATTCTCTTATCGTCCCTTTTCATGAAATAATTGAGCCGGTGACGCAAATTTTATTTTTTGACACAGTAAATTACCCCGTGTAGATGACAGCTTTAAGAACCTGTTGACGTTTAGTTGCCGCCTCTGAAACCGCAAACAGGAAACGCTGTCAACTGCTTCGATAACGTGTTCGACTTTTTTCAGTTTTTATTTTAATTGCAAGCCGTATGTTGGGGAAATTAATTACTCTAAGTGAGCAAGGAAAGTGTTTTAAGGGTGCTAGATAAAAAGTGAATTCGCCCTCACAGCGCCATCTGGTTCTTTTAATGGTCGGAAATAATTGGCAGCTTTTTAACAGCAATAGTCAGACGGTAGATGTGTTAGTTAGATAAAATCGAGCACTGGAGACGATATATTTTTAGCCAGTGTAATTTAAAAGTTAAATTATTTTGTGAAATTTTGCTTTTGATTTGACGCTGAACTTCAGCCCACGCATTATACTCGAAAGAGCAAAATGATTAAACCCTTAATTAAGGTCAAAGGATCAAGGATAATCCGATCCAAATGTCACACATGTTCTAAAAAATCCAATTAAATTAACGATTGACTTGTTCTAAAGTCATTCCAGCGATAGATTTGACTTTCAGTTAAAGCCAATGGTTTTATAAAATTTATATTTAGGCTTTGGTGGTGCAAAAAGGAGAAGAATGTGTAAATTCAGGTCTCATCGCATCATTATTCATGAAAAGGCGGCTATGCTAATGGCAAGGTAATCATGAAAAAGGGTTTTGTTGGGACAGTTTGTGACAATCGCTTATAAATAGGTGCCATTCTTAACCGGATTTAAATACTTCTCGGGAACAAGAGGTAACATTACATGAACACCTGCCTACAATTCAATGGTAAGCTTTTTAAGTTGCAAATTTTTCATCGTGATTGCTATAAAAATTAAGCTTAAGGTGTCACCTTATAAGGCATCGTCATTATTTCCCAAAGACAGCCAATTTTTAACACAAACATCGCACACGAAGGCGAATCCATTTATTGCGATTTTTAAGTACGATTTAAGCACGCCGAAATCATACATGCAAATCCCACGACACACTTTTCCTTTTAGTATATTTATTTCGGTAATTTATACTGAAGAAGACACAAATCCAACGAAAAATTACGCGACGCTGAAAAACGACCTCTACATATTTAGATTAGGCAGCACATTTGAATTTCTGATTGTGGCTTGTTCCTGTAATCAGACACTATTTATTGGGTTTGATTCTTCCAGTTTCTAATCACTGCTTCAACTGGCTAATCCTTTATTTTAATTGCATAATGGAAAACGTGTAGAAATTAATTTGAGGCAATGTGGTTGAGTGCAAACCGCTTGAGCAGGATCAGGATGCTTCGGTTACTAACATATTTATGTAAATCCGCTCAACTTATTATTAGTCGAAACTAACGGTAAATTTAATGTAGATATAAACCGATGTAAATTTCAACCAACCATTCCGATAATTAAAACAGAACTTCAACCGCAGGTAATTTAATCTAGACGTAATGCAATTGGGTATCCCAATAGGTCTAGCGTTAATAACGAATGTTCATTTTAGTTCATTAAGGTCTGCACTTTTAAATATGGTGGTCGGCCAAACGTGTTAACTGTTGACGGAAGTAGGAGGTCCTAAAATTCATGGAAGATTAATCAAACCGGTCAGTGGGTGTCCATCAAAGTGGTAATGAGCTTCCATGTGAACATTTATTACCAGATCTTGATCAGCTGGGGGTGTTATGCTGACATATGACCAACATTACGACCCTATGCCCACAAGACCAAGTTTTGCTTGCGAATAAATCTGTGTAACAAAGAATGTTTAATGGTTTGCTGATCTCGTCGTCGCCGTCGGCTTTATTAAAATTCACATTTTAAGTCGCGGAATTTAAAATCATTTAGCACTTTTCACCCGCCAGCGCACCTCAACAATTCAACTTAAGAGTATTACACAAATGCAGCGTTTTTAAATAAAATACTCCGTATCCAGGAGCATTTTAAAACGTTACGGTCCTAAAATCCGACTGTAAACCTTTCGGATAGAAGCCCCTGGGTTTTAATTCGACCGTAATTTCTCCAACTATGTGTTTACGACAACACATTTCCAGCTCGTTCTTCCACATAGAATATTTCGTTCTTGTTACGAGACAATGTGAAAATAACACCCAGCAGTTTGAAATGACACCACAAGGAAGTATCGTTAAAAGTAAATACTTGTTTGACTCGTTAAGTCTTATCTAGGCCCCGGTGTGAATGCGACAGGGATCCATCTCGGCCATAGTTGCCTCCTATTGTAACTCCAGGTGCTTCTCAAGACAATAACCCCATTATTCGCCCAATTAACTCCACAACTACCAACATTATTCAGCTCTATTTTTGAGCGGCATGCGTAACATAATAAAATCGCCATTCCCAAACAGAATCAGTCCTATAATCAGGGGATTTCTCAAGTCGATAATTGCGAATTGAAAATTTCGGCAGGTCTCGACCGTAGCGCGCCCCAGAGCCCTGCGGGAATCAACCGAACTGTATTTATGCTGAATATGTTTCCAGAAGAGGCGCGGACTGAATACGGATAATAGAATTAAGGAAATCTCGCTCTTAGAATGACAAAGAAGAATGGTGCCTCAGAAGCGCTCTAACTTGTTTACTTTTATATCACGCTTGTTTTAAAGCTTCATTCCGACGAAAAAGGACGTGGTGGAAGAACACTTTGGAGCACGGCAACCAGGAGTCGAGTGTTGTTTATTGCAGGTGGAGTTGCCGACTTTATTCCATAGACGAGATAAATTCTAAACTGTGGCTAAATTATTTGGAAATATCCATAAATTCGGAAGTACTTACTGCAGTACCGGAATCGCCAACAAACAGGAACCAGAGCCAATAATTCCATCGAACGAGAGCTCAAACGCTCTTACCTATGAATTGTTCATTGGATTGCGGATACGAGCACATTAAAATTGAAAAGTGAACAACCAATCGACTCGATAAACGCAACCACACGGCATTAAGCCCGATTTTTGGACAATAACTTTGCTACTAAAGCCGTTCTTTATTAAACGTAATTGCTTGCTCTTCAGCAAATTCAAATTCTTATTTCATACAAACTGGGGCTGAACTCTTAAAACCTTTTAATTGCGGATTGGCTGTTCCTTCCGGACCTTTGGTTATTGGAAACTAGGCCAATTAATTAATTAACTACATTTTTCCCGAAGCAATTTGTAATTGTAATTGAGACTGGTGATGCTGATAAATGATATTTATTTAATTATTTTCTTTTCGTCTGGCGCGGACGATAACGATCGTTACCATAAATTGCAGCTTTCCTCGGATGTTTTCTTGGGTACAGGTAGAGGACACAAATAGTTTAATTTTAATAAAGCTCGTTGAGGCCGCTGATTTATGTTTAATGTAGGAGTCGGATGGACAGCGGTCGATCGTAAATTGAGCATCTGAAGCTGAAACTTCGCAGATTGCTGTGAAATATGGTCCTTCATTCACAGGCCGGATACATTGGCATGCATGACTGATTACAAATTACCAATGTATAGGGGCCTTGTCAATAGCTGCAATATGCAGGTCGCTGATATGATCTCGTTCGAGATAAGAGAAATTGACAAACTTTTTACGATTCGAGGAATTCGAAGCAATCGCGGCAAAACGGAGCTTTTTAATGTCGTTAACTCCATTAAGCTGTTGCGTGCAGCGAATAAATTTTATTGATTTTATTAATTATTAAAAGCCGGGCTTTGAGCCGTGCTCGGACTATTGAAACAAAATTGAACAATAAACTTTACAAAACTTTCTAATTGCAATGATCGTAACTCTTGTTTGATACAGCAAACGACGTCTGGAAAGTTGGAAAAGTTTGCCTTCATTAATAAATATGGGAGACAAAAAATAAGGTGGCCGCCGAGTGTGATTTATCGACGTATTTGTTGAGAGTTTTTCGCGGCGTTTCACCCTAAGATAAATAATAAATAAGCCACATTCCATAATTAGTGCAAAATTAATTTTCCTTGAGGGAATTCCAGCTACAAGTAGAATAAACAATTTCACGCTTACTTTGGTAAATTTCAAACGGAAATTTAGAGCTGCCGGCATCACCTCCTTAGGGAATAAATGTGCCAATCAAATTAGTTGCCAATAAGTCCCTGCAATCCGGAGTTACTTGTGCGCTTGGCGGCAGTTTATTTACCGTTTCCCTTTAGAGTCGTTTAAGGAAAAGTTTCGAGGTCTTTTAAGATTTGCGCGGCTATAAACGAAATATCATTTCCAAATCGACTACGTTTTAATTAAATCTTTAATTAATTCCACATTGAGAGGCAGAAAGAAGGAGGCGCTTGCGCTCGATTGCAAGGAACGATTCATGTGTTTGCAGTGAAATAATTGCGGTTGGTTGACAGACTACTTTGGACTAGCATCCTAATCCAGAGCACGGTTATTAATTTTAGAAATT
Organism: Tribolium castaneum; assembly: GCF_031307605.1. Classification (NCBI taxonomy): domain Eukaryota; kingdom Metazoa; phylum Arthropoda; class Insecta; order Coleoptera; family Tenebrionidae; genus Tribolium; species Tribolium castaneum. The sequence continues at coordinate 11,413,494 of NC_087397.1, forward strand.
CATTTCGCGAATGCAAAGTTGAAGATAAAAAGTAATACTCTTGGGGGTTTAATTTTACATCGTAGGCAAAAGCTCTTTCAAATTAAACGTCTACATGGTGATTACGGTAGACTTGGATATGGGAAGTTATATATCAGGAATAATCCTCTTAAACAAAGTTGCCTTTTTAGAAGACCAGACTTTCGGTCAGATTAAAGGAGATTATCCTAAATTCCGGAGAACCCTTTTGCCAGTATGTTTAAATTTAAATTGTTTAGATTGACTTTTTACACAGCTTTCTACTTTACAGATTAAAACAACATCCAAGTGATCATTTCAAAAAAATCCCACTTTTCAGCAAATTCCCGCATGTCATTAGAAATTCCTGACAAATATCCCTGCCATACCCCCAACTTTATTTTCATTATTTAGTACGAGAAGAAATCGCCCCCAGCTAACACACCTACAACAATCAACTGTATCTACCCCTCGAATGCACCCTCGCTTACTTTTATTACATTCCTTCTCACGTCAAAGCCAACTACCACTAAAAGGTAACATACCGAGCGAATTCCCCACGATACATCATTTCGCCGGCCCCACACATGGACTTTTTAGCTACACGAGGGCAAAAAAGTGTTGATTTGCTGAAGGGAAACGTCCCTCACTTGTAATCGTATGTGGTGGTAAGCTTTGTTCATCACTCGGATCACGATTCCTCCCTTGGGACCTGTCGGGATGCGCATGTTTCCCAGAATATCGTCTTGGGAGAGCCCGCATCCCCGAGGATTGCTCATTCGACGGGGCTACTTCCCAAATCTTCCAGGATTTAAAAACAAATACCTTAAGTTAATTGCAAGGTCTAGCCCCCTGACGGTTTAAACAAATACACTCCAAAAGAACTTTCCAAGTTTGCAAAAAGTGAGAGTGAAAATTCGGTGTTTTAAACTGAATTCCTTTTAAAGCAAATTGGAATGAAAAACTACATTCGCGGATATTTTAAGTACCATTTTGCGTTTGCATTATAATGGGTGATGTTCTTAAAATCAGAACATGCTTATATTTATAATTTTTTAAGTAAGTATATACTTTTGTAGCAATAAGTAGATGCTAATACTTAAGTGGTATTAGCATATGCTTAAAAAATATAAAAAAATAAGTTTCTACTTATGTCTATATTCATAAAATAGAGAAGTTACAAATAAAAATTAGCATGTACTTATAAAGTCACTAGTTTGCTATTCGTTATACATGTTTCTGCAGAAAATCAATTTACTGAAAAAGGCTTCGTTTACCGTATTAAGAACCCCAAGAAAACAATAGCGTTTTTCGGCAGAAAGTGTGCAGTGGTTGACAGTGATCCGGTGGGCTCACAAAAGCCGATTTATCATTTTAAATTTGTTATTGAAATTGATAAACGAATTTTTAAAAGCTTTTATTATTATCATTATTATTATTTCCATTATTTATTATTATTAAAAGCTTTTATTTAACTTGTCTGTTTTTAATTATTTATTTTTATATATATATATTGTTTAACTTGCTTTGTAGTCTGCCTGTCTGTTTCATACTTTTGGAGCCAAATTTGAAAGGGTTCCCATTGTCCTAATGAATTGAAATTTTGCATACTTACATAATGTGTGTGACAATGCAATCCTATGTGTTTAAATATCTCCTAAAGGGGTTAAACGGGGTTTTCCAATTTTAAGTTATGTTTACAAATGAGTTTTCGATGTGTGCATATCGTAACTTAATTCAACATTAACGGTATGTTAGTCATTGGGAAATATATTAATACCTAATCATTTTCATTATGTTTTGTTACAAACAAATGTCACTATTTTTTTTAATTCATTTATCTTGGATGATAGAGTATAGACACAGAACAGAGGTTAGGATGTGCTTTCAATGCTCACAGCTGTTTTCTATCACATACCCACTAAACAAGTTTGCACAAATCAGCAAAATAATAGTGTTACAATAATACGGCAAAACTAAATCTCAGAGAAAAGATGTTTAAAATAAGTAAAGACTAAAAAGCAATAAATGAAAAATTAAAAAAACATTTTTTTAGAAAAAGCTTTTATCTGAAAGATGCACTAAAAAGTAGAAAATAATGTTTTCCAATCAGAGGAGAATATTTTTGCTCATAAACGCTTTGGGAACAATGCTCAATTTAAAAAAGTATAATTCTGTAATGTAGTATTGTTATGACTTATGATGGTTCTCCAAGCTTTTATAAATTTTAAAATCCTAATTTGTAAACAAAAATATTCTCTTCTGATAAAAAAACTTTTTTTTTATTTTTTTATTGTGTTACGTTAATAGGCTGAAAACCGTCAGCTGTAAGTAGAGTTTAATAGTTTCTAAATTTTCAAGATGATTTTTCGTCGATTTCAATGCGTTTTGGCTTTCTCTGGGCTCATCATAAACAAACGAATAAGTTTGGGAGACATTTTTTTGAACTATGATGTCCAAAACGAAATACCGAATCTGCGTTTAAAGTCTACCAGATAGGAAAAAACCCGAGTAAATAGCTGGAGTTATAGGTTCGTCTGCAGATACCAAATTTTTTTATTTAAAAAAATATTACTCAAAACATTTATCAGTCTTAGATAAACACTCTTTAGATGTTTGGATTTCCAAAATCCTGCCAATAAGCATAAACAAAGTTTATTTTAAATAGGTCAATAATTCTCGAAAACTATCGGTACTAGCTAATAATGCTTAGCTTGTTCAAATTTTTGACGAGATTATTAAGTGATTCCGGGCAAAAAAAATTTCGTTCAAAAACGCTTACAAAATCATAAAGGTGTTTCTGTTTCTAGTTTCCAACTTGGCACATCAAAAATCTAGATAAGAACTCCACAGGCTGTTTTATCTTTTGAACGTCAAAATTATCGATTTTTGCCAAATCTGGCGGTAACCAAACAAGCAAATTAGTAGATACTTATGTATATTATAATGTATTTGCTTACAAGAATAAGATAAGCATTTCTGTTTGCATATGGGTTCAGGTATTTACTTTTAGGTTGAAGTAAATACTAATTTATAAGTAGATACAACTTAGATAGCACTTATCTGCAGATACTATTTTAATGAACATCACCCACTATGTGAAAAAGGAGCAAATCAAAACTGGAACAAAGGCGCAATATTCCTAATTAATGGCAAGCTTTTGCTGTCCTCATTTAACACAAGTGTGATTTCAGCATGTAATACTAATTAATTTTGTACTAATCCTGTACGAAATTAGACCGTATGTGGAGCAGATGGAGGCGACTTAGTTTCCTTTATTTTGGTTCATGTTTGAGTTGCTCTCCACATCAGTGCACAAAATTCAAATTTAATTAACAGAATGTTGTCTCGGACACTAAACGAATACAGTTGACCCGACCTGTGAAAGCAGCTCAATACTTTCCAAAGGTTAGGAAGGGAAATAGCCGATTGTCGAATAATGGGCTTCCTGTGAGTGTTCCAGCAGTTTCATTTCGCGAAATAGGGATTTGACTTGTCCCGATTTGCATTACAATCCAGTGACAAAATTGTAGTTATTTTACACAAGATCGTGGCGAGGTATTTAAATAAAAAAATGACACTCCCATGATGTATGAACCGCTCGTCATTGTGTAGCCAGTTGTCAATCCTCCGCAGACTTGCGATCGTCGATATCATTAGTTATGATTCAATCAGGCTAATCCGCGTTTGGACACATATGATTGATATCGGGATTCGTTTAGTGCCGCCATCCGATAAAAATGCTCCTAGATAGATTACGCCCGGAAATATTCGCACTAATGCTCCAACTTGTCTTTCCCAAAAGTAAAAGTTCAAAACTCAAAGCCTTATTTATTGTGCCATTCCAATAATACTCTAAAGATATTGGATTTTGCAATAAATGGAATCGGCTCTAATAAAAAAGAAGCGCTTTATTGAACGAAATTTTAAGTACCCTCTAGAAAATTAAGTTATAATTTTTTCTCTCAACGTCAGCCAGGTGCGTATTAGGCTTCGACTTAAAATAAAAAATTCTTGAGTGGATTTTCGGATTTTTCTTAGTAGTAAGAGGGCCTGTTCAAGACACACCAAAAAAATGTAAAAACACCCTGATTTTCAAGGGTAAACAAAAAAGCACAAAAATCGTTAAAACACCACCGATTTTCCAGGTAGTTAAAAAAACATCAAATAATCATAAAAACACCCCGATTTTCAAGGATAATCAGAAAAGCACAAAAATCGTGAAAACACCCCCGATTTTCAAGGCATATTTTAAAATCGCTTCGCTCATGAGGGCTTCGCCGGAATGTCAGCTCCAGCTGACGCTAATATCCAAACGGTATTGTATCATAGTTTTCTAAAACAACCCTCTTATCATAAATAAAACCAAATTCTTTTGTTTCTATTTTATTTAAAAGTTCTTTAGTTTTGGTATCTCTCGTAAATCGGTCAACAACCACTTTAAACAAATTTTAGGAATTCGCGGACAGAGTCCGCTCATGAAGCGAAGCGAATTCATACATATGTTTATGTGCTACTTCTGGAGCTAATTTTGTGAGTATAATATCATTAATTTTTAGATGTAGTTCAAGTTCTTCGTTTTCTGTTAGGTCAATTTTAGTTTCTTTGCCGTTTACTTGACAACAAAGATAAGGTTTACCGTTCTCTTTTAAAATTAAAGTTATTTTGTTATCCATTTATATTGAAAATTATTTAAGTTTATTTAGTAAAATCATAATCTTGTCTATAATACTACATTTAATTCCAAAAATAGATAAATCAAATTTATACGATTTTGTCGTTTGCAAAAATTCATGATACTCGTAGTAATTATTGTCTTTAAAGAAATAAATTTTTCCATTAATATATCTAAAGGCTTTATCAACATTAGAAGGAATACTAGAAAACAATTCAGCTATCATACCATGTTTCTTAGGTCTAAGCAGACATTCATCAAATTGTATAAACATTGTGTTGTCATAAAATATATAAGTTTGACCAGAATAAGTACTAAATATTGCATTAATTTTCTTTCCACTAGGAACACCCAAACTTGTGATAGATCTTCCATTATAACCGTTTTTAACAACGAAATTAGGAAAATCAATAATATAATATAAGTTGTTTGTTGTTAACAAAATAGTTCCATCTGGTCTCTGATAAATTTGTGATATTTCTTGAAAATTATCTGGTAAAAAAGTTAAATAATCTGTAATTAATTTTGGTTTATTATCATAGCTCATGTCTTTTAAATTAACAATCCAGACATATTTCTTGTAGAAAATATATAATTTATGATTTGCTATTAAAAATGTGTTAATAGTTTCACTTAAGCTGCATAAATCAGGTAATGAATCAGTCTTTCTAGGAGTCAAAGTAATAGGTTTTTTAGTTGTGGTAGATGTAGTAGTTGTGGTAGTTGTAGTTGGTATTGATTCATATTTTGACCGTTCAGGTATTCCGTATAAATATTGAATTGCCCACATATCGTCTCGAGTTAATTTATCAATATCACCTTTATAATATGCGTACATAATTGAATTATTATTGGCAGAGTGCTCAATACCTAATGTATGTCCGATTTCGTGTAATAATACTGTATAAAAATTAGTTTGATCATCAGGTGTATTACTTGATTCACCAAAATACCAATTTTCTGATTTATCAAAATGAATTCCTAGACATTCATCATTATTTGGAAAGAAGCCATGTGCTAAGACATTACCTTTTCCGTCAAAACTGCTAGAACATATTCCTTTTTGACACCTTGAATTATGATTATGTTGAAACAGCGTATTAGAAAATGAAATAAGTATGTCCGGTTTAACACTATTGTACTCGCCTACGGCGCTGGGCTGGCTGTGCCAGTACTCAAACTTTAAATTTGAAACAGATTCCCATTGAGCAAAGGCTTTTTGTGCTAATTCTTTCATCTCGTTTGTAGCTAACGAAAAATACCATTTAAGATTTGTTTTATTCCATTTTTGATAATGAACTCTATAAGCTGTTGGATTATCTTTATTTCCACATCTCGGCTGTTTAATCAAATCAAGTGTTTCTTGATTTAATGTTCCATCAACAGGTAAATTGTAATATTCTTGAAATCTAATTAATGCTTCATTTATTTCTATTAATGATTCAGCATGCGAGGCATTGCCAAGTTTTGTAGACGCTGACGCAAAATAGCCAAATTGTTCTAAATAACTCTGAATCTTCGATTCATCGTAAGGCTTTGCTGAACTCTGAATCTTCGATTCATCGTAAGGCTTTGCTGAACTCTGAATCTTCGATTCATTCGTCCGAATATTAACATCATCTGAAGATTTTACAGTAGCGAAAAATAGAAAAAGAATAATATAATATTTCATTTAATAGTGTAAATTTCGCTACGCTCATGAGGTCTCGCCCATTGGGCCTCGACTGGCGTTGCCAGGCTTCGTCCGAATTTAAACAAAAATCATCAATTACCGTTTAAGTGGGCTTTTTCTAGGTATTTCTCTCTAGGAAAATAGTTAAAGTTACTGACAAATTCCTCTTCACGTAAATTTATTTCTTTTTCATTTATTTTATCAGCCTTATATAAATGCAATAACTGTCGATAAAATTTATAAACCAACTTATATTCTTCAATTCTTTCTGATATTTTTAACCTCTTATCTAAGATTTCTATTACCCCTGCGCCAAGAGATAAACAAACTAGTGGAGGTAGTGCTAACGATGATAATCCCGATACACTAAATAATAATTTACTAATAGATAATCCGATTCCAATTTTATAAAAATATAAGTAACTTTTTCTGTATACATACAAGCGTTTTTGTAGATATGTTTCCATTTATAACATATAGATAATATATTTTTTTAATTACGTTCAAATATTGAAATAGTAGTTTTCTCATTTAAACGACACGGTATCTGTTTAAAAGAATATAATATATCATAAAAATCTTTGCCTCTGTTGACATTAATTATCACATATATACAGTAATGACCACATAAAACAGAAGAATTCATTTGTAGCTGCGTGCTATTCCACGCAATATTTTTTCCACTTCTTAATAAATACTTTTTAATTTTTTCTGGTGGAGAAATACCAAAACTGTCAAAATATAAAATATGTCTTAAATATGGTTTGTTTATGTAACATACCCAGTGTGATCCATAACAATTAGAAGGTTGAAAATTAATTATGCCTGATTCATCTTTTCTAATTTTTTTTGGTAACATGTCAATTGCAAAAACACCTCGAAAATTTCGCGTAGCTTCATGAGGCAAAGCCGAATTCGTCTTCGACTCATGAAGTGTTTCACACGAATTCTTCTCATTTTTCATAATATTAGATATTTCTATATTACTTAACCCCTTTTTCCTATCAATTTTATTCCTTGTCCATATGCCTTCGTCGTCTTTTTTTTACACCATCTCCAAAAGCTTTTTGTGCTAATTTAGTACCTGCATAACCAGCAGCACCTAACCCCAATGCTTTGGCTACAGCTAACGCTGCAGGAATTAAAGCAGGTAAAAATCCACCTATCTGTGTTGGAGAAAATTTTATATTACAATATTTTTTCTTCTCTTTTTTACACTTTTTAATTTCATCAATCTGATTTTCTCTTAATTTAATAGTATTATTAGGTCTTTCTGTTAAATCGAATCTTATATTACAATCTATTCTTTTTTCTTTACAACTTTGGAGTTTCTTCATTTGATTGGGTGATAAATATACTCTATAATCATTCATTGTTTTCGGTTCAGTCATCGTCGTCTTCGACCCTTTGGTTGACACAGGACTGGCCTTGCCAGTCATTTATTTAAATTAAAAACCCTCTACTTCATTTCCAAGTAAATCTTTTCATCTATAATATTCATATTTGCAATTCTTTGAGATTCAACTACAGCATATATGTAGTAATTAACATTTTGATAATCTTTTAATGTCCAATTAACTTCTAGTTCAGATGATTTTGTTTTACTAAATAAATTTTCATCATTTTCTCTTGTTACATCAAAAGCAACAACTAAATAAAGGTTACAAAAATCTTTATAGCTAACACACGTGCCTTCATCCAAATCTTTTTTATAATTACATGAAAGGAATGCTGCATACAAGCGTTGTAAATCCCTATTATTCACCTGATATTCATAAGTAGGATGTTGGGTACCATTGATTTTAATATTTATTCTTTCTAAATTCATATTATCAAAAATCATCAGTGACTTGGTAAAATTATCGTTTCGTTCGGCTCTAGAAAACACTATAAAAACTCTAGATATTTTATTTTGATTATTTACAACGCGCCAGTTTCCACTTCCAGAAGACCACAAATTACTACGGTAACAGTTAAGCGCATTCCATCCACAAAGAAAGTTAGATTTGCTAACTAATAATGAAGATAACATTTTTTCAGTTTCTAATGAGGGCTTAACTATTGGGATCCACAAACTAATATCAGATATTTCATAATCATAATTTCCATCAACTTTAGCGTGTAATATATTTTTTACCCTATTTTTACGTAATTCGATACGAATTTTTCCATTCAAAACTTTGTTACAGTCTCGTACAAACCGGAAAATTTTAGATAAAGGTATAAATTTTGTAATAGTTTTTTCATCTTTTGTTAACAACCATCTCTCTAAATATCCTTTATTGAATGCAGAATTATTTGTGATTTTTGAAATAATAGTTTTTATATCAACGTCTAAATCTTTAAATTTTACCGATTTATCTTGTGCCTCATATTTGTATTGAGACGTATCTGCTGAATCTGCTGTGTCTGGATACCAACACAATTGTGATGCTGAAGTATCAGAAACGTCTCCAGAAAATTCAATCAGATTTGAAATTAACGTAGCAACACCCACATAATTTGTTTCTTCTATTAATACCTCTTCATAGAATAGCCTCACATAGTCAAAATCATTTATCCCATTGTTTGATATAGTTGCATAATTATTTGGATTGTTTTTAATTTTAGATTTGACAAAAATATAAGCACCTGATAAATGTTTCCATCCACTTATATTAGTTTCGAGCGTATACTGTTCAAGTTCTTTCACATTGATATTACTTTCTCTTATTTCATTGTAAGTATAACTTTTTGTTGATTCATCGGTTACAGGCATTTCATCAATACGCCATAAATTGTCCACAACGCTTTCCATTTATTTAAATAAAAAGAAGCCTGGCAAAGCCAGTCAGAGGCGAAGCCGAAGTCTGATGAAATCAGCCCCAGAGCGTCCCTGAAAGGGACTACGGCTCCGCAGGCCAAAGGCGAAGTCTTTTAAGAAACTTAAGCATTCAACAGATTTTTAATGATATCCTTTGATTTTTTAGTTAATCGATTAGCTTTCCCCTTTTTTAATCCGTCGCCTCGTAAATGTTCATTCCACGATTTTTCTTTCATTTTGTTTAGAATAGGATTTATAATTTCTTCTTTATAAGTAGAAAAGGGCGGCGATTTTACGTATGTAGACGCTATATTTTTAAGCCCTGAAGTTACACCTTGAATGATATCTTCTTTATTATTTTTCCAAAAAGGTTTTAATATATTGCGATATAAAAAACCCAATGCTGGTATAGCAAATTTTTTTATAGATTGAAAAATATTTCCACCTCTAATATCTCTGTGATATTTAAGACCAAACCCATATTGTTTAGGAAATAATTGTTTTCTATGAACAACAAGTACCATTTATTCTACAGGAAAGAATAGCAATGACAATTACTGAATATCTAGAACAAAATTTAAACACTCTCCATTAAAATTTATCAATTGATTTAGCTGATTTGTAACAGAAATGCGAATATTAAATATATAATCCGTACGATTAATTGGTAAATATTTCGGATGCGTCGGTTCAATATTAATTAAAGATCTAGGTGAAATATTTGGGGTAAAAGCGTATATAACATCACTTTTGAGATTATTTTGATAACTAGATGAAACTAGGGAGCAGTGAATCAAGATTTGATCAATATCTTTGGTGATGTTACCAATTTTTGTTGCATAGTTTATTCCTTCTTTATATATTTTTTTATCAAATCCTAAAAGCTCATGTATCTTACCGTGGGAAAAGTCAATTTCATAGTCTTTGTCGCGTATAATTAGCATAAAACGATTAGTTGCATAATTTACATCAAAATTAAACGGGGGTGTTTCAAACGTTCCAAAATATTCTTGGATATAATTATTTAATTCATTTTCATCGTACAAACCGTTTGGTAATTTTAATATTTTCCACTCCGATTCATTTCTATCGTGTTCTTCGTCTTCGACTCTGGACACGCCTTGCCTGTCTTTCTTGATTTCGTTATTTTTGAGTTCGGTCTGCGGAGCCTTTTTACCAGACTTGTATTCGCTTCGCTCATGAGGGCTTCGCCTAAATTTTATTTCGTTATTTTTATACTCTTCGGTAATGTTATCCCAACTATACCAGAGACTTGCTGTCTTTAAAGCAATTTCACCTTTTAATCCAGATAAATTAATAGGGTTTTCAGAATAACTTATTTCAAAATCATTTTCTTTAGATCTAATGTGTATTAGGCTCATTTATTCAGTTTAAAAAAGCCTGGCAAAAGTTCCCGAGGGAATCGAAAGATTCCGGAGGCGAAACCGAAGTGGACTAGTGCTCCGCATGCAGCGTAGAGAATATCTTTTTGTGATCTGATTTTTTTATGAGTTTCAGGTTTAACAATTTATCAAGTATTTCTACGCATTCATTATATACCTCGATTGAATCATTTCCCGCATTTTTTGACGCAATTAATAGATCAAGACGTTCTACCATTTCATTCGGATCTGAAAAAATCAGGCATGGCCTGCTGAAGACCGAAGGTCGAATCTGGCCGCTTCCTGTTTGCTTCTCATAGAAGGGAATTTTTCGAATATCTTCTAAAACACTTTTATATTTTTTCAACTGTGAATACACATATTGTAAATTATCAATTTTTTCTTGTTCTTGTGATTTCTTTGCGTTTGTAAGGTGCGCATTTAATGATTTCAATTTAGTTGATATTTCGGGTATCGTCGTATCAATTTTTGCATTTCGACTTCTAATGTCTAACGATAATAAATGTGAAGGTTTTTCAAATTTAAATTGTTTTTCAATAATATCAAAATTTAAATCTTTATTAGGATCTAAACTTATTGAGGAAGGTGATTTTGGTAATGGTAATAAATTCGCTGCGCTCATGAGGACTTTGTCCGAATTATCCGATTCGTTTACATCATCTTCCTCAATTGCTAAAACATTTTTTGGATTCGTTTCGCTCATAAGAATTTGTTGCGTAAATTCAGTAATATTATCAAGTTTGTCAGTTATAGGTTTTTGTAGTTTTTTAATTTCTTCCTTCGTTAAATGTTCTTTAAATTGTTTTAAATGAATCCTATTCTTAATTATTTCACGATTTTTTAAAATAGCGTCAATTATTTCAGTTTTACTATCAGTGTTATTAGTCATTTATATATTATGAAAGACCGAAGTCTGATCCAGCTGCCATCTAGCGTCAGCTGGAGCTGACTCAGGTCTGCGACTAGTAAGGAATAGTAATAGTAATTAACAGTACTTTGCATACTGAAGTAGATTCCTGTCTGCATAAGGCCCTTCAAATTTTTTTTGAATTTTTGGATTCGTTTTGAATTTTTAGATTCGTTTTGAAATTTTATTTTACAACTTGAAACTTTTATTTTTGTTTTTATTTTTGACGTCATCAGGATTCGAACACGCAGCAAATGAATGCTCATGTTGGGAGTGCGACGCTTTAACTTCTGTGCTATCGCGGTTTAGCGATAAGCGTGCGTATTTGTGTTACATAAATGAATACGTCTTTGCCTATTCATTTTATTAAAACCGATGAAAAAGAACATTACAACATTAATAAATTAGCTCCAAAATGGCCTTTTATATTAATAATTATAGGACGAAGCGGTTCTGGTAAAACAAATACTGTTGTCAATCTATTAAAATATTTATTTTTTGATACTTTTTATTTGTATGCAAAGGATTTAGAAGAACCTTATTATCAATTATTACAAAATGTATTTGATGATGAAACGATTCAAAATATAATTGAATCGGATTTTTCGTCAGATATAGAAGACATAGTCAATGTAGACGAATTAGATAGAGATAAACAAAATTTGATTATTGTTGATGATTTCGTAACGGAAAAAGATCAAAAGAAACTGATAGATTTAGCTATACGAGGAAGAAAAATGAATGCTTCGATGATCTATATAACGCAGGATTGGTATAGAGTACCAAAATCAATTCGTTTACAATGTAATTATCTTTCAATATTTCCATCATGTGATGGTAATGATATAAGCTTGATATTTAGAGAAAAAGGATTGGATAAGAAAGTCAAGGAATACTATGAAAATAACATTAATAATTTTGATTGCTTAACTATTGATTTCAAAAATCCTGAAATAAAATATAGAAAGAATTTTACACCAATAAATGACTGGCAGGTCGTCAAAGACGATGACATCTGAATACGTTCTTAGAAAAAATAGACAAAAAGGTGGAAAATCAACAAGAGGACCACCTGGTATAGGGTTTAATTTAACAGAAAATGGCGATTATGATATCACAGGACACAAATTAGTTAATGTAAAACAACCAGAAAATCCTGGCGATGCTGTTAATTTACAATATTTAGCGTCAGCAAACGATAATATGATCAAAAAAGATGATTCAGAAACCGTTTTAAAAATGGTTAAACCTGAACTCAGTAACATGATCAAAAAAGATGATTCAGAAAGCGTTTTAAAAATTGTTAAGCCGGAACTCAGTAATATGATCAGAAAAGATGATTCAGAGAGTATTTTAAAAATCGTTAAACCTGAACTCAGTAATATGATCAAAAAAGATGATTCAGAAAGCGTTTTAAAAATTGTTAAGCCGGAAGTCAGTAATATGATTAGAAAAGATGATTCTCAAAGTATTTTAAAAATCGTTAAACCTGAACTCAGTAATATGATCAAAAAAGATGATTCAGAAAGCGTTTTAAAAATTGTTAAGCCGGAACTCAGTAATATGATTAGAAAAGATGATTCAGAAAGTATTTTAAAAATTGTTAAACCTGAACTGAATAATATGATCAAAAAAGAAAAACGATATATTGATATTGGTAATAGAAGATTAGTTAAAACTGCCGATGCAATTGATAAGCATGATGTTGTCAATAAAAAACAACTAGATATTTACGGAGAAAGGTTAATTAACTTGGAAACTGAATTCATGAAAAAAATTCATTATTCTTTTTTACAATTTGTAGGAAAAATTCATTTTGTTAAAGAAGTTCATGGACAAAAGGCTGTTACTTTGCTTGACTTTTCTTTTGATGGTGAACTATTTCTTAGAATACCAATGAATGTGGAAGTTATAAAATTCTACTCAACGGCTAATTTGAAAGATTTGGATATTAGTAGTAATAAAGGAACAATAGATCTTTCAAAACCCTTTACTGTTAAAGAATTTGATCTTCTATCTTTTAGAATAAAAAAAGAAAAGGTAAACACAGATGAAAATCTAGGTGGTTATAACGATAATAAACCTTATCTATTAAGAATTCCAATTTTTTTTTATATGCTAGTTAAGTTTTCGGTATAAAATTATGAAGATTTTTTTAATATATAAATGAGTGACTTAAAAAACAAACTAAACAGTTGTGGATATTCTTTAGAATATAAAAAACTTGTTGACTTGGAAATTAATACACCCTATTCAGTGACAAATTTCGAAAATGTTAATACACAATATGGAAGTAAATTAGGTGTTATTTTGAATAATAAGATTAAAGTAATTTTACCAGATAGATTTAAAAATATGTCCGTCAATTTTTATTATCCAGATTCGTTAAATATGATTTATAAAGGTAAGAAGGAAATTACAAATAATAGATCAATTCATGAGATTGTGTTTGTTGATTCCGACGCAGGCGATGCGAAACACTAGTCCGCTTTCTTTAAATCTTTTTAATAAAAATTCTTTGAAATTATCAATTGTTAATAGTATCCAACGTGTATGCGATTCATTGTTTTTTAAAACCCCGTTCTGACAAAAGTTGCCTTTCGTCTATAAATTATGGTAACTAAATGGATTATTGCAAAAAATGTAAAAAACAAACTAAAAGTATTGGTGAACCAAAGTTTGTAAAAAGGAGAAGAATATCTACTTGCAGAATTTGTCAATCAGAGAAAAATAATTTTTCTAAATCACCAGAAGATATTTTAATTTTTGAACTATTTAAATCCGCTAGGAAAAAATATCCAACACGTCGCTTTCAACACAAAGGTATTGACGATACTTGGCAAATAGATATTTATGTTTTTTATAGACCAAAAGGAAAAGCAGAAGATCCAAGCTATTCTTTAAGAACAAAGACAGAGTCGAAGACGAAGCCGAATGATTTTAATAAATTTAAAAAGATCAATAACGGTTTTATCTATATTCTAGTCGCTGAAGACACCTTTTCTAAATTTGTATGGGTAGAACCTTTAAAAACTAAATCAGGATTAGAAGTAGCTAACGCGTTTTTAAAAATCATACAACAAGCGATTAAAGATAAACACAATCCACCGAAAAATTTACATGCTGATAGAGGAAAAGAGTTTTATAATAAAGATATGAGAATCGTTTTAAATAAGTACAATATCAATCTTTATAGTACTGGAACAAAAAATAAAGCTTTCTTTGTTGAGAGGTTCAACCGTACTTTAGGAAATAAATTCAAGCCAATATTGTATGACAGTTCGCCGAAGGCTCACGAGTTGGCTCCGCCAAGGAGTTTTAATTGGCTTTCGTTACTTCCAAAAATTATAAAATCTTATAACAATTGTTATCATTCTACGATTAAAATGAAACCAAAAGATGTTAATAAAGAAAATGAAAGGCAGTTATTAGAAACCGTATATATGATTACATTAACAAATAAAAAACCAAAATTTGAAGTTGGTGATAGAATTAGATTGTCTAATATGGTTGATATTTTTCGTAACAAATTAAAAACAAACTGGACTGAAGAAATATTCACAGTTGTAGAAAAACGCGTATATAATGTTTGGATTTATTTTGTTTCTGATCTTAACGGTGAAAAAATTAAAGAGGGGATATACGAAGAAGAAATGCAATTAACATTATTATAAGAATTATTGAAATAATACAAATAAAAATAAATATAATTTTTTTCTTTTCTTTTTTTAATTCCACAATCTTTAAGTTTGCCTTGATTAATAAATTCGCTGTGTTCATCGTCGTCTTCGACACTGGACTGGCCTTGCTCTGTTAAGGTATAATCTTTTTTAATTATTATATTTATCTTTTGTTTAGCTGACTGTTCCCTTTTGGTATGAGCCATTTATTATGAAATAATATCTTTCTAATAAATGGGGAATAAAGATTGTCAGATTGATCATGAACAAACATCTCCGAATAATGAGTCGTTATTAAGAAAATGTTCCATTTGTCAAACCATAAAATCTCATTCAAATTTTGTTAAAAGTAAAAATCAGAAATATGGAATCGGATACGTGTGTTATGATTGTAAAAAAAGACGAAATGATAAATTTACTTGTAATATATGTTTTATGGATGTTCCGATACGATATAAAAAAAGACATTTCAAAAAAATATGGCATGAAAAATTAGAAAAATATATTAACGACTTAAAAGGATAATCTCATTCATAAATTCGCTTCGCTTCATGAGCGGACTCTGTCCGCGAATTTTTTTGAATAATTTTTTCCCTAATAAATGGGGCTCTCGAAAGATGAGCTTCGTAAAATGACCCTTGAGGAAATTATAAAACTTACTAATGGTGATTTAAAAAAAGTGGGCAACATAATTGAACAAATTAATAAAGAAAGTTCGTCTTCGAGTTCGACGAAGTCTCACGATGAATCAAAGATTCAGAGTTCAGATAAGAGTTCATCTTTGACACATGAGTCGTCCTCGATGGATAAATATTTTTTAACACCACAATCAAATAATGAGATTGTGCTAAATAAACTAAGTTTAAAAAAAATAAAAACCATCGCAAAAAAGATGGGGTTAAAAAACTATTCGCAATATAACTCAAAGACTAAATTAGATCTTATACAATTAATTCTAAAAGAAGAGCTCATCAATGCAGGCGATTGGTTTAATAAATTAAATAGACTCAATATTAAAAAATTAAAATCAATTGCTGAAAAACTAGGTGTAAAGATAAAGCAAAATAGTAAAAAGACAGCTCTAGTGAATCGAATTTCAGATAATGTAAACAATGAAACTTTAAATACTCTTCTCAACGAAATCGGGTCGTCAAGATTAGAGGAAATATTAGAGGAAACCATGTCAAAAAACGAATCGACTCAGAATACGTCTTTGACTAGTGCTTCGCATACAACTATAAAAGAATTAAGAAAAATTGCTAAAGAAAAGAATATCAAAGGTTACTCTAAAATGAAGAAGGCAGAATTATTACAAAAAATTGAAGAAATGGAGCCTTTTGCGTTCGAAGATAGTTATTTTAAAGAGTTTTCAAAAAAATCTAAAATTAAAATAATAGAAACAAATGCTGAATACACCAAAAGATGGAGGAAACATAAAGTTTACTATAAAGTTATATTATTGAAAGCCGAAGAGGAAGATTCACCCAAGTCTGATCTTTCAGACATAATAATGAAAAAAATAACTGTCATTAGAGAGGGTTTAAATGAAATGATTAAAATAGTAAAAGAGAAAACAAATTTCAAAGAAGGAGATTTAATGAATATAGTGGTTAATCATCCTGATCTTTGGAATCCTATTTCCACAGGGTTATCAAGAACTACTGAAATTGATAATTTATTAAACAATATTCAAAGTATCTTAACTTCAAATCAAGATTTAGATATATATGGTTGCACATTTCATGCCGAAGTTGTTAATATGCCTAGAGGCGCAGGTAGTGGGGTAAAGATGTTAAATATAGCTGAAGACTCAAGAACAAAGAAAAGTATAACACGGATAAATAATAAAGATAGATTATGTTGTCCAAGAGCTGTTATTGTTGGACTAACTTATCAAACAAATATAATACTCGGTAAAGAATTTAACGACAATGATATAACATATATTAGAAAAGGAAGAAATTTACAAACTACTTTAGCTCAAGAACTATGTAATCAACTTGGGGAATATAATAGAAATTATTTTACTTTAGATGATATTGCAAATATAGAAAGATTATTAAATATTCAAATAAAAATCGTAGCAGCCGAATGTTTTAATTCTATAATATATTCAGGACCTGAAAAAGATGTGAAAGTTTATTTATATAAAAATGGAAATCATTTCGATACAATCAATAGTATGACAGGTTTCTACGGTCAGTCTTATTATTGTAAAAAATGTGATAAACCATATCAAATCAAAGATGACCATAAATGCTTAAAAGTAAAGAAAACGTGCCTAATGTGTTTTAACCCTAAACACGAAGAAGACTCTAAACAAAGAATATATTGTGAAAAATGCAATAGATACTGTTTTAATCAAGAATGTTTAGAAAATCATTCAGAAGTTTGTGAAAGATTTTACAAATGCTTAAATTGTAATAAAATACTCGAAAGAGGTGATAAAATGGTTAACCAAGGTAAAAAAATGATTGAAGCAGGAAATAAAATAATTGAAGAAGGAAATAATAAGAAGGGTAATCAAATCATTAAAAAAGGTAACAAAATGATAGAAGAGGGTAGTAAAGAACACAGATGTGGATGGGAAAAATGTCGAAATTGTTATAAAGAAGTTGAAATATTAGAACATAAATGTTATATGCAATGGAAACGACAAAAAGGCGGAATATGTGAGACAATAATGAAAGACGGTGATAATAAATATAAAGTAAAAGGTTGTCAAAATTGTGATAGAAAAGGCTGCACTGTAACATACGACGCTTTTCCTGATGAAACAAACAAACAAACAAAGAAAGGAAAAGAAACATTATCACTTAAAGACTTGGAAAAGGGTTCTGAATATACCATAACAGATTGGAAACTTATTACTAATAGAGACGATAAAGAAATAGCTATAGTTACATTGAATGATAAATTTAACTTGTTTTTACCAGATAGATTTGCTAAAAGGACTGATGAATTTATAGGCTATATGTTAGAATATGATTTAGTTATGACTTATAATGGTTTAATAGATGTGAAAAATAAAGCAGGATTTACATATAAAACTCATGATATTAAATTTAAAAAAATGGACAAACGTCCTGATAAAACAAACAAATATCCTGATGAAACAAACAAACATCCTGATGAAACAAACAAACATCCTGATAAAACAACCGAAAGAATAAAATATTACATTTATCAATGCTGTGATTGCAAAAATCTTAATAAAAAACCACTGAATGATACGAAACCGTTTGAATGCGTTAAATGCCGTTCTAAATACCATACAACTAAATGTTCTTATACAGAAAAATATTTATTCTTTGATTATGAAGCGATGCAAGAAACAGGCAAACACATCGCTAATTTAATTATATCTCACGATTTTAGCGGAAATGTTAATTCTTTTAAGAGTAACGAAGATTTTTGCAAATGGTTAATTTCTAGAGATGATAAAGGATGTACAGCTATTGCTCATTATTCTAAAGGTTATGATTCTTACTTTATTCTGAAATATTGCGTTGAAAATGGTATCAAACCTTTCTGTATATATAACGGATCTAAAATAATGTTAATGGAAATAAAATCAATTAATTTAAGAATTATTGATAGTAGTAATCTTGTTCAAGGACCTTTAAAAAATTTCCCTAAAACATTCGGTCTAAAAGAACTTAAAAAAGGATATTTTCCACATTTCTTCAATACAACGGAAAATCAGAACTATATTGGAAAAATACCTGATACAAAATACTATGGTGTTAATTCTATGAAACCAAAAGAAAGGGAAGAGTTTTTAGAATGGCATAAACAAAAAAGAAAAGAAAATCTGACAAAGTCAGCTGAGGGCAAAGCCGATTATTTGTTTGATTTTAAAAAAGAACTTTATGATTATTGCAATTCTGATGTTGATATATTAAGAAGAGGATGTCTTGAATTAAGGAAACAGTTTCTAGAAATAGCTAACATAGATCCATTTAGATATGTTACAATTGCAGGGGTTTGTATGGCTATATATAGATCAAAATATATTAAGAAAGATACAATAGCTGTTGTTGATAATCTGAAAAAAGATCAATATTCTCAACAATCAATTTCATGGTTAAATAGTTTTCATAATCCAAATATAAAACACGCATTAAACATTGGTGAAGCGAAAATATGTGGATCAAAAGTTGATGGCTTTGATGAAAAATCCAATACTGTTTACCAATACCACGGTTGTTTTTGGCACGGTTGTACAAAATGTTATAGTTCAGATTTTATTAATAATAAGAATAACACAACTATGGAAGATCTGTATGAGAAAACAATAGAAAGAAGTGAGCAAATAAAAAAAGGTGGTTATAACTTAATAGAAATGTGGGAATGTGAGTGGACAAAGTCAAAAGAATATAAGAAAGAAATGAAACAAATTGAAGAAGAAATTAAGGAATTGGAAGAACTTAATCCTAGAAACGCATTCTTTGGTGGAAGAACGAATGCAACAAAATTGCGCGTTAAAAGAAAGAAATTGAAATATATAGATATTTGCAGTTTATATCCAACAGTACAATGTTACGATGATTATCCAATTGGACATCCTACTAAAATATTCAAACCTACGTATGATCCTGAATGGTATGGATTAATAAAATGTGCAATTTTACCACCAAAAGGTTTGTATCACCCCGTTTTACCTGTTAAAAATAAAAACAAATCTGGTGATGAAAAGCTAACATTTCCATTATGTCAATTATGTGCAAAATTAAATAATCAAAAAGATAAATGTTCTCATACAGAATCTCAAAGAATTATCAGAGGAACCTGGTGTACCAACGAAGTAAAAAAAGCAATTGAAAAGGGGTACAAAATAATAACTATTGATGAGGTTTGGCATTTTTACGGAAAATCATCAAATTTATTCAAAGGATATGTGAAAGCGTTTATGAAAATTAAATTAGAAACAAGCCCTTGGCAGGATGATTTTGAATCAGAAGAAGAATATAGAAAAGCTGTAAAAGAAAATCTAGGTATTGAATTGGGTAAAATAGAAAATAATCCTGGAAAGAGAGCTGTTGCGAAAATATGCTTAAATTCCTTATGGGGTAAATTTGGGCAAAGACAAAATATGGGTGTAACAGAATATGTTACAGATGTTAAAAGATTTTATGAAATTTTATTAGATGACAGACTTGATAATATACATATAAACGATATAAATGAAAATATGTTACAAATTGATTATAAGTTAAAAGATCGCTATATAGAAAATGATTTCAATACCAATATATTCATAGCTGCTTTTACAACTGCAAATGCTAGACTAAGATTGTACGAAATGTTAGATAAATTAGGAAAAAGCGTAGCATATTATGATACAGATAGTATTGTATATATAGATGATGGAAAAAACACTGTTAAAACAGGCTGTCTATTGGGAGATTGGACAGACGAATTAGGTAAGGATGTATGGATTGTTGACTGGTTATCAACAGGTCCTAAAAGTTATTGTTATAAAACAAACACAGGTAAAGTTGTTTGTAAAATAAAAGGATTTACGCTAAATTATGAAACGTCCAAAAAGATTAATTCCGAAAGTATAAATAATATTTTAGAAAAGAAAGACAGTAAAATCAGTACGCAATATAAACGAATTACCAGAGATACTAAAACTAAGGAACTCTTAAATAAAATAGAAACAAAAGAATTTGGTTTTGTTTATGATAAGAGGGTTGTTTTAGAAAACTATGATACAATACCGTTTGGATATTAGCGTCAGCTGGAGCTGACATTCCGGCGAAGCCCTCATGAGCGAAGCGATTTTAAAATATGCCTTGAAAATCGGGGGTGTTTTCACGATTTTTGTGCTTTTCTGATTATCCTTGAAAATCGGGGTGTTTTTATGATTATTTGATGTTTTTTTAACTACCTGGAAAATCGGTGGTGTTTTAACGATTTTTGTGCTTTTTTGTTTACCCTTGAAAATCAGGGTGTTTTTACATTTTTTTGGTGTGTCTTGAACAGGCCCTCTTACTACTTTTCTTTTTGCATTTATGGCTTCAAAGTTTGAGCTAATTAATCAGTTTACATACAAAGTAGTATTTTTGCAATTTGGCAAAGGCTGTGAAACCTGTTACTGCGCATACATTTATGCGAATATAAAATTTGAAATTGAGACAAAAACCGAGTAAAGTTCCTCCCGCCCCATAAAAAGGACAATAAAAAATTAATTATGTATTCTGCGAATTGAAATGGGGGCCGCCGAGGGACGTTCCGGCAATACGCCCCTGAAAAGCAGTAAAAGACTCTTTGTGCAATTTTGATGAGACTGGCCGCAATGTAGAGCACACGCAATTTGTTTTTGTGTTTTTATGTCCATCTTTATTACATCTAGGCAGCAGCTGCTTCGCGAAGAGTACATTATGTCGGAGCAGGATGGGACTTTTCAGCATGTGGACTAGAAAAAGGCAGACGAACAAATCCTCGTGATAGAATAACACGCCCTGTTGAATTTAGCTAGTGTATACCCGGAAATGAGAGATACCACCAATGTTTACCGGACTCTTGTGGACGATGAATTCGGCTCATCAATATCGCACATCCACGGAATGATGTTTGCTTGATATGTTAACATTTCGACGATCATAATACTTTTAATTCGCTTTGCTGCGCTGTGATAGGGTTTATGGCCAATTTCAACGCGATTTAGATGTGCTAAAACTGTTTTTTTACTTTTCAATATGGAACACTGGATGGGGCGGAAAAATGGACACACATAAATTACGCGCGCATATCTACCGAAATTCGCAATTTGTCGGAAAAATTCCGGATAATCCCGACAAAATTAATCAAGGCCCTATCTCCACAACTTTTTCCCTATTACAGATAACGGCTGTCTGGAGTCAATAAATTTACAAACTTAATTGCCGCATCCGCCAGAAACGCAATTTTGCACAAAACCCACATTGAAGCAGGCATTCTATTTTGTCTATTACGAGTAGCAAAAAACCCACCAGAAGCCAAATTCCAGAAACATAGTTCTTTAAAAACTGAGAACATTGGACAACAAATTTCAATTTTTTTTAATAGATTATATCCAAATTACTATTATCCTTTATTGTGGTAATAACACGTCAGGTTTTGTAGAAAATAATAATAATAATATGTCATTTTCTATCAAGTCAGTCATAGAAGATCCTAGAATTTGGAATTATCGAGGTATTCGTCGATACTGTGAAAAGCCTTATCCTGTAGAAATAATGACAGACGAGTGCGAAATATACTAAAAGACTTAGATTCCTTAATTTTTGGTTCCAAATTGTACAATTTAATTCCAGCATATGTAGGATCATGTTGACCAATATCCAACCTAGAATGTGGCAGCTTAATGTGGTTTCTTGTCCTTGTATTTACATATGAATATCGCTTTGTTTATTAAAAATGCCTATATGTTAAATAAACAAAAGTAAGAAATATATACGTTTTTGTACTACAAATACATTATTCAAAAAGCTGCTGGATCCCCAAAAAATAATTCTATAAGTAAGTACAGACTCGACAAGCTCAAAATATAACATTTTAAGAATATCACCAGACACAGTGCGCTTTAAATTTCTTATTGAAAAACAAGTTCCACTTAGCTTATTACACAACTTATTTATATGATTTTCCCATGTTAACTTAGAGTCCAAAGTTATCTCAAGAAAATTAATTTTGTTTACATTTTTATCGACATTCCACATAGTTTAATTAAAACACTTTAATCAGGCGTAACATTTTTAGGTAAAAATTTAACCATATAGGTTATCCAGATTAAGTAACAGCCCATTTTTTTACACCAGTTATTTAGACCAGTAGTAGACACATAATTTCCATATTCAACCAAGTCTTCATGATTCTTGTTAGTTCTTGTTGTTCTTGTAAATTATTGAAATCAATTTTATTACTTTATGCATCTTCGTGCTAATAAAATCTGTATACAGATGGATGTTCCGTCTAAACCTTACATTACATTAGAAGTATTGAAGGTTTTAATAAAGATATTTATTTGAAAGTTGGTACTTGGACATAATCCGTTAAGTTCTGTTAAATGAAAATATTTTCAAGATGGCAGCACTTCTGGTTATACCAGAAGTCGCTGTTAACTTTTTTATTTTAAATGGAAACCTGCGTTTTTGGATTAGTTGAGTTATTTTAAGAGAGTTTTTATTAGTTTTCTCTATACCTAAGTTTAACCGTTTTTGAGATATTTAAGATTTTTTAAAATTTCTTGGGAGAATTAAAAAAGAAGGCCTGTATCTGTTTTTCAGTGTGTTCAAAACTGAAAATGAACTTAATAAACCCAAAATTTTAAGGTTAGGTGTGAACAATTTCAAGTACTCATAATTTTTTCAAATGGGATATTCCAATTTTTATTTTACTAGATGGAAGAGAATTTTATTCTGCATCGATTTGTGTTAGTTTTTTCTACATTTATCTGTGATAATTTTCAAATTATGTTGTTTTTTTGTCATTGTAGGAAATTTCTTACTAACCACAGCTATTTTTGCAAAGTTTGTCATAAAAATATTTCTGATTAAACCGATAAACTCTGTCAAAAATTGTGTTATCCATCCTCTAAAAACAAAATAAATTCATTGAATGTTGGTTTAAAAAACTTTAATTTTTCACATTTTTTCATTCGTTACCATGGCGAAGTATAAGTAAGTGAGTATAGACCTATGACAAATGAATTTCTCAATCCCAACAAAAAGTTATTGTAACTTAAAAACTATTATACACAAGTACATGGAATGTTGATACAGATCGTTGGAGAAATAAATTCTCCACCATTTAGTGAAATAAAACTTTTGGCATTTTATTTGAAAAAATGAGTTATGGGTGCTTAAGATTCTCCAAACTTAACTTTAAAAATTTAGAGTTTGTTATTCTTTTTTAGAAATCTGAAAACACCAAAAGAAATATCTAGGCTTCCTCTTTCAAATGAGTTGAAAAATATTTCCAAATTTTTAAAAATGGCAAAGTTATCGATTTTTGAACTGGAAGATGTAAATCCAAAAAAGTTTAAAAAACCATAAATATTCCGTAAACGACTAAATTGAGGTATAGGGAAACCTTATAAAAACTACCTTAAAATAACTCTATTAATTAAAAAACGCCTTAAAAAATGTTGTAGCTTTCCATTTAAAATAAGAAAGTCGGTATAACTGAAAGTGCTGTCATCTTGAAAATATTTTCTTTGAGTAGGACCTAAAAGAATATGGTTGTAAACAAATTTTCAGATGACTATCATTGTTAGAACTCCTAATACTTCTTATGTGGGGTTTAGACGAAACAGCCTGTACATTGTAGCGCTCATTTATAAAGATTTTCTTTTTACTTGTCCTTAATATTGATTTTCAGAACATTCTGAAATATTTTAGTGCAACAAAAGTCACAATTATTAATTTTTTGAATGATTCGTTTGAGCACGCAAAACCATAGGTTTAGCAAACGGCATAGCAATGCTCTTTTGATTTAACTAGCTTCTGAAACATGTTTGAATGTCAGTTAATATGACTTTTTTATTTTTTTCTTTCTTTATTCACACTAATAAAAGAAAATACGCTCACATACAGTGAAATCCATGAAACATTTATTAAATTAAAAAAAATTCAGTGACCTTACGTGATGGCCAATTTTTGAGTTTATTTTTAGAATGTTCATAAAAAGTACATAAGAGACACGTCATGTTGCCCAGTAAAATCAAGGTATAGAAAAAATAGAAAAGTAATTAATCCCAGATTATTCCAGATTAACTTTGAATTTTGAAACAAGAAGAGTTTTCAAGGAAAGCAAAATGAGTAACACGCAATCATATGCATATGAATATGTAGTTTGCAAATCATCTGTTCTTCGTCTGTTCCACGTCGTTGACTTGTTATGCCTCCGAGCTAATATCATCGTGTTATTTCCATAAAAATGTTGTAAACTCACTTTGATCTGAGGTAATGAATGTGACCACTTTGAACTCTGAAATTATTACAGTGGCAGTGTCGGCAGTTTGAGACATGATTAACAAAAATTTTACGACGGCGTCGCTCGTCGTCAGAAAATTAAAACAAACATAAATAATTTTTCTTGAAGTAGAAATATCGGCAAGTATCCGCTAACATTGAATACTTTGTCCAAACTTACATACATTCTTTGGAAATTATTTGCTTCAGTCTGAAAAAGTTCTAGGGGGTCCGGATTGTTGGTTCAGGTCTTCAATAAAATACAAAGTAAATATTTTCTCATTTCGGGTAAAGGGAAGTATACAGTATACGACTTGCAATAGGCGATGGATAAACAAAATAAAAATATATTTGTTTGTATACAGAACCCGATGCGAGCATGAATGCTTCGAGTAAACATTTTACATGTTCACCCTGCATTTAAGGCCACCCCTGCCTTTTGTAATGCAGCCCGGGGCGTTTTTCGTTTTTCTGCAAATTTAATAAAATTTTATTGATTGGTAGAGACGACATTCTTTCTTTGACGTTGAGAACAATAAGCCTCGTCCAATTCAATTCAATTTTATGCTATTTGTGGAATTAAGCAGCTTCGACTAATCAAAAAACACTGCATTTTTGGTTCATAACGAAATGTTTAATTTTTGGGGCCGGCGCCATATGCCGCCTCCACCAAACTCACGATTGCAATAATCCTCCGCCATCTGCCGCCTCAAATAATTGCCGCCGACCAGAATTATTGTGCTTTAGTTACTTTTAGGGTCAGCGGCGGATGGAACAGATCCATCATTTTGGAACTGACAGCCCAAAAATCGCTCCAAAATAAATACGAGTTATTTAGTTAAGTTGAAATACGGACGCCAAGATATGATACAGAAAGGGTAAATTTTATTGGGCAAAAAATTAATACCGACCGAGGGCGGAACAGCGCTGTTTACTTTTATTGCTATTTATGGCTCACAACCGTAAGTTGGCGCAAAAACAGACACAAAAAACGACATAACTTGGGGTTGTCTATGACGAATAAAACCGTTAATGTTGACCCCAACTAGGGGCAGACTCAAGATGACTCAAAACTGAATAAATTTCAATAAAATTGGTTGCCGAAATATAGCAAAGTAACAGGGAGGGCAATCACTTGGGAATATTACATTATAAAATCAAATTTATTTCGTCCCATGTTTCTAATCATAACAGAGGATGTAATATTTTAAATTTCGAATACATTCCTAAAAGCAATTCATTGTACTGCTTATAAAAATGGCCGTAATAAATCATGAGCTAGCAAACGATTAGTTCACAAAAGTTAATTATCAAATGATAATTTCAGCTCACCTGAGCCGATTTTCAGGTGTTCTGTAATATTATATATTGGTTATTTATTCTGATAATAATTAACTTTTAATTATATTCACCAATGTTTACCCAAAAGTACTGTTCTAATTTATGCGAAATTTAGAACAACAATTCCCTACATGCGGAATTAATTTTAAAATGTAAATAGCAAGTTCGCGTTTTTAATAATAAAAATGCAATTTTATCTGCGTTAATAATGGCTTTAGTGAGATTTAATTTCGGAATCTTTCGGGCTGCGGTATTTGTTTTCGCTCCTTCTTTCGGTATTATGTTAATTTTCTTGTTCCAAGTTAGTAATTTAATTTCTTTTTCGGGAAAGAGCAATTAAAAGAGATTTAGACTGTTTTGTAATAAGGAATGTGCGCCAGCGATTCACGATTCTGTGAAACTCATATTAGTGATTTTATGAGAACTAGTTTATCTTCTAAAATAAACCTTGATGGAGGAAATTATTATTAGGTTGAAAGAAGCTCACATTAGTTTGAAGCAATTAAAATTCTTTTGGCAAATTGGATGTGCTCGTGTGAGTGTGACAAGCCTGGGATTGATAAATATAAGTGTGCGTTTTCAATAATTCTGCAATGGAATTCATCAAGGGAAAGATTATTTTGGATCAGGGAACATAAATGAGCGCACTTTCCTCAGCTGCAAGAGAGATTTGTCTCTGAATTTAAAAAGCCGCGTTATCTTTGCTACAAATCCCTAATATTATTCCCCGCGAACAGGCCAATATTTCATTTGTTCTCCGTCTGATGCAGCACCATGTCTCGTTTTGATAAATTGAATTAAACGAGAAATAAGCGTCTGGTGCACCAGTCTTGCAATAAGTCCCGTATTTTAATAAAACCCGAGAATTTTCGAGTTTTGTCTGTTTAATAATGCCGATTCGGACCAACGGCGTCCTCCACATGTTATAACAATATTCATATATTAAGGGAAAAACGCTGCAAAGCGTTTGATTAAACCGGCGCATTGTTCTAGTTGATCAAAGAATCTTGTCTGTAATAACACCCCCATCGTTGTAATTAATTTTTTCTGGACAAATCCAATAAACGCTACTTTAAACGGTGTTTTCCACTGAAAATGCCTTTCAGACGTCTCCCCCATGTATGTTAAGCCAAGATTAATTGATTGATGACTGCTGCAGGGGATGAAATTGTCACATTGCAAAGACACGAACGTTGTGGGTTTTTAGCACAAAATCAATACCACCACACGCGAGACAAATTTAATAAGAAAATTTACACTTTGTTACAGTGATGAAAAAATTTGCAAGTAGAGGTCGGTAAAAAATGCCCTTCATATCAAGCACCACTTGCGCTCCTCCGACCGTAGTGTCTATTTAATATGGTTCTTTATGAGCTGCTCTTATTCAAAGGACTTTGTTCTACTCTGTAAAATGGCTTTTTCAAATCCTTTCATCCAAAGTAATTCGTCCATATTGGACTTTTCCAACTTTTATTAAACTTGAAAAAATTTCGATAACGTGTCGGGTGGTAATTGAATTAGGACACGAGGTTGCGTAAGACGCTGTTTGAATCACTCTTGGTGGCAGACATGTCGGTAAACAAGACAGCCCTAGAGAACAAATGTCGTCGAAGATATTGGAGTGGTCGCTGAAGCGAAACTTTTATCTAGTAATTGGCCTTTGATTTCCCCGTCAGTCGGCCCTCGATAAGAGAATCGCGTCACGGAATCGTCAAAATTTAGGAATCAGTGTAATAACGACACACGTTGAAAGGCAGTGAAATAAAATAATGCAAAGTCTTGCTTCCCAGCTCCGAAAGATTCCAATATAAGATGAGAGCTTTTGCTCATTACAACGACAAAGGAGGCTTTTTGTTTTTATTATTGAGCTTTGAGTTATTTTTATTTCTTAGATTCCAGTGTACTTAAGATTCACTGGTTGCCTTCTCAAATAAAAAGGAGTTCGTTAAGAAGTATTTGATTTTGATGGCACAAAGCGAAATTTGTCACTTTTATGTATAAACACAATCGCACCGGGAAAGATCAAAAACAGCCGAGTTGTGCTTTGTCACGTCGCAATAATTGTTATCGATACAAATAAAATGTGGAAGAAGTTGCCCGCGGTTGGATTAAATTAGGTGTTTCAGAAGTTGCGGAATTAATATTTATTAAAGTTGACTGAGATAAATTCGTATTAGTACGTTATCTTATGAAGCAAGTTGTTTGTGGCTTAAAGTTTGAAACAAAAATTCGCGCTGTGTGTCGGGAATGTTTCTAATTTGATGGCGTTAAAGCGCCATTCTGAAGCAGGCATAAAGTTTAATCGGTTGGAAAATCTAGTCGTGAAACAAATTGCTTGCTGACTGAGCTCTGCTCAAAAATAACCAAGTCTCGCACCCCATAGAAACCTGAAAAATACACACAGAGCGTACAATCTCTCATAAGCAGGTAGAGTTGCTCGTCTGCAGACAGTAATCGGATTTCAGCCAAGCTCTGCATTCATCATCAAGAGAAACTATCAAAAGTGAGACTGTGTATTCGCGGAATTTGATGGTGCGGCAATCCACATAACAAAGCAATGCATCCATTTCGTTTGCGGCATTGCGCACACAAAACCAACTTATTATTAACTTTCATAATTATCTCGGAACTGGAAGACGCGTACAGATGCTAGTGCTTCTGATTAGTTTTGAAATGGCATGGTTAATGCATTACACTCAGAGTTAAACTAATTTCTCTGCAATTCTGAGTTTTGTAATCCTGGATTACATTTATGCAACACACAAGCTGAAATTTGTCATCGGGGGCTTTGCATTTACACTCTAAACGCCCGATCTGGGAGATGTTTGCTCATCAACTTCACATTTCTCATTTTTGCCAGGAATTAGTGAAATTAATGTCTGATTTCCCACCACTTTAATTTCTAGTAGAACGTGTTTAACCCATAATATTTAATATGCTTGGCCTCGGAACAATACGACCCCAGGGATAAAACTTTCTGAAATGTTACGTCAAAAGAGCCTTGTTTGCCTCACATTCGGAGTTGTGATACGTATAATAACAGCCCAATATACACGAAACAAAACCCAGTAATATAGTATGAAATGAGGAAGCACATACAACTAAAATGTAAATGAAGTCAATGAATTACCCATTAAATAAATGATACTCCACTGCAGTCCTTTATTGTAGTATTCTCCAACAATGCATTCTGGCACAGAATTTTACTCAGAATTGCGCCTCGTTAATCAATAATACACTAATTCGTGCGTAAAAATCACGCTTTAATTAAGTCTTAATGGAATTCCAAAAAAAACAAAATCTTTTCCGATAAATGCCTCAGATAGGAGATCTTGGCACCCTTCAGCTCACTAATAAGTGGTATGTAAGGCTAACGAGGTGTTCATCTGCAGCTGTTCGCTTTCAAGGCTAAGTCGGGTGATCCAACGCCGGTTAATTGCCATAATAACACAGTGTCCACTGTTTTTGCAAAAATAATTTTTAATAACCACCCGTGTTGATTTTGTAAAGAGTGCCAATTTAGTTTAGTTTTTGTTGCTTATTGATAGATTTTCGATTTCAGTGATAAAATGCCTCTTCACCCGACCATGAAAAGGGCAAAGTAGTCCGATTACCCAAAAGATAACCAGCCACCTAAAGCAATTATTAAGTGGACGAAATCCGCTCCTACAACCCTATAATTACATTTACCGAAACAGATGTTTCTGGATTGATTTGGCCGAAGAAGCTCAAACTATTACCCATCGGAGAAAGAAAGTGGCACACGCTCATTGAATCCATTGAAATTCAGTCCTTTATTGAATCATAACTGGCGAGGAAGAAAAATTGGGTCACTTTTATTTGCTTGACGAAAATTAGACTTTTCAGTCCAAGATAATTAAATTAAAGATAGAGACTGGAATTTTAGTCCTTTCTCTCAATCGTCTTTTTACTAAAAAGCTTTATATTTTAATGAGCTGAAATGGAGGAAATCCATTTCAATTGATCGCCTTGAAAACATTTCAAGAGCTGCCCCTTTTCATGACGGCAATTAAATCACACAGACTGCGTCATACGCTCATCTCAACATTTCCTTTATCTAACAAAGTCAATTGTCGAATAAGTGAAACAACACGCTGTAGAGTAGTCGCCTGAAATTCTTGAAAGAATGTGGGACTTTAGAAACGAGACAATGCTATCTTTTAATGTAACAAATAGCTCATCAAACTACAAAGAAACGAGAAGCTTCAGAAATGCTTTCTAAGAAATTATAACGTTTCAGTCTGATTGCTTCACGTAGCTGCAGCTGAAGCAATATCGGTGCTCAAATTTTCATTCGTTTAATGATTGTTGCCTCATTCGATGCGTTTTCATTTCAAACTTGCTGGAATTTTTTAAATGACTAAAAAATTATTAAACCACAAGCAAACTTCTAATTTTAGACTCATTAGCTTTTACATCAAAGCTCGTGTTTA
Organism: Tribolium castaneum; assembly: GCF_031307605.1. Taxonomy (NCBI): domain Eukaryota; kingdom Metazoa; phylum Arthropoda; class Insecta; order Coleoptera; family Tenebrionidae; genus Tribolium; species Tribolium castaneum. The sequence goes on from NC_087397.1 coordinate 11,444,388, forward strand.
TCTATTTAGTACGTAAAAATCTTAATTAAAAACTTTGCGTCTAAATCAAACAAAAGTTGAGTTAAGACTCGCGATTCACCTGTAATAAATTATCATGTTTTCCTTTCATGTCGGCCAAATTAGGGTTGTAATTGAATCTGACGTCATTTTCCGCTGAATCATGCTCAAAAGGAATACTTTTTACGAACCCCTCGATTTTGTCTAAATTGACTCACTCTCCGTTATCGATTCCTTTCGCGCAGATCTGTCGCTAGTTAACACAAAACTTGAAAATTGACGAAATGTCGTCAGTTGTGTGACACCTCTATTACCAGAAGCGATTGGATGTCATATGATTCCGACATGTCTCCGAATCCAGCATGTAGGTGGTGCAACAGCTAATAGTCCCGCTCGTAAATCTCGCCGAAAAAAGAAAATAAAGCGAAAGCACCCCTGACTAGTATTTTATAGCAATAACTGCCTTTGTGCGATAAGTGTTTATTGTAGTTTAATGATGTGACGGCGTGTGGCGCTACCAACATTAAGCACACTTCCGGAAGCTGGCAACGAAACGGATGCGGAAACCGTTGTCTACTGAACAATAAGTCATTGCTTGTATCGTTACTTTGTGCGAACAATTGACAAAACGGGGAGATTCCGAGATGCTCCTAAAAAATACACCCACTTGTTTAATTACTAAAAAACTTTTACCCAAAGATCAAAGGGCATCAACTAAGCAAGCTGGTGCTCCTTTGATGTCCTTATACAGGTTGGGTGGGTTGAGAGATTATTCTAACACGCTTTACTCGTTGTCTAATAATAGAACGTGCTGCAGTAGAGGCGGGAGGTTTTCAAATATTAATTATTATTACTGCAGCTCTGCACAACTTTTACAATTTTAAACACCTTTCATTTGATACGGAACATTAACCGGGATTATCTAAAATTGGAAATTTCGCAATAAGGGACCGTTTATCCTTTTGTCTGCTCCCCAAACATTAGCAGGAGTCGACGTTCGATGAAGCAACATATTAAATTTTGGCATTCGCAAATCCGAAAAACGCGCCTGAAATGACCGGAAGCGTAAAATCTGGGTCAGTTCCGGCGATAGCTCCGGAGGGATGTCGAATCATCAGCATCTCGCTAATGGACAAGTTGGCTAATGACGAACTGCTGTTTACGGTAATGTGTAATTCCGGCGCCTCCGGACGAGAACTCCGGTTTCTCAATTTGTATAAAAATTAATTTTTCGGCTGAGATTCCGGGTCGTCACCGAAGGACCAGCGTGGCACTTGGCTGAAAGGGACAATTAAAAACGCATTTATCACCCGGAACAAAACTCGAGCAAAAGAAATAACTGAAACAAAGACGCTGCAATTAAAAGGAACCCACCACCACCGGTCGGGAGTTTCATCAATCGTCTTCTTTCTAATTGTTTCCTCGTGCCATTTTAATCATCTCGCCGTTACCTGATTTTGCGATGAAAGGTGTTACGAAATTGTATTAGTTCATTAGAGCAAACGTTTATCAAGCTATTAATTAAAATGTTCCCCTTCTTAAAACGTTATTCTGGAATAAAATTCATATTACACATTATTTATGTTTAATTAGCTAGTTGTAAACGGTGGAGGGTTGTGTTTTTAACGACGAAAGCAAATAAAGTAATTAATTTGATAGGCCGAGTTATTATAACAAATCTAAGGCAAATCTTAATGATTTTGCTCCGAAGTGAAAGGAGTAAAGTTTGCGGGCCTTCGGGGTACTTTAACTCAGAAATTAATATACAATTTCCAAGTTTACTCCCAAGTTCGAGACCCGAGGGGCAGGCATGGAATTTGTATGCGCCAAATGCAAAAAAACGCGAAATGAGCATTCTTGACGGCAGCGGATTCCATCGCTGTTTTCCAAAATATGCATTTATTAAATTCTACCACATGTTGGTCCAACAATTACTCCAAATTTTGTGTGGAAAGCAAGGGAAAAAGGATTTATAATACGCTTGATTTGCTTTATCCTTTAATTTACTTGAGAAGTTTCCCTTCTAGTAACGGGATCCTTCGTGAAATTTGTTCGAGTTTCAGGGGAAAATAAAAATAAATTCGACAGCCTCACGAAAAGCTAGTGAATCGGCGCTTGATTCAACTGACCTACGAAATCATACCGGAAGTTTTCAGTTGAGAGAAAACAGGAAATTGGGTGAGTATATTAAGAAATGTGAAATGCTGGGGTATTTTTCGTCGAAAGCTTCATTATCATTCAACGTCGTCCGATCTATCGATTCGATCCCAGCTTGCTAACGCTGTTATCTTGATTTTTTCCGGGGATATCCGGAGTTATGGTCTTTTTGCGAAAATAATAAAAGACACTCTAATTAAACGTCAGGATAAATCTATTGTCGGTCTGTTTGAAGGAAATCCTTTGTCTCATACATCCTCCTTTAATGAGAACCCTTAGCGATCTAATATATTTAGTCACAGACAGGAAAATTATCGAAGCGTTCATGCGATTCAGAACGAAATAATAAGGCACACTCCTGGAAAACCAACACCCCACACCCCAATGATTTAAGATCCTGCCCTCACAGAATGAAAGATTTGCAACCGTGGGGCTCGCAAGCATCATTTACTGTACATTTTTATGACTCTTAATACAAGTTACGGAAGTCAATGGCTCGTTCAGTCTATACGACCGGATTATTTGAGCTTTTTTCAAATATGGTAGCAGGGGGTCGACGAGCGAATGAAATATTTCAAATATAATTCCAAAGAAAATCACACGAACATACCTGCAAAAGAGATTTAATCGATTTAATTAACTTTAACGAACGAGATCCTGATTACGTATGGTGTAAAAGGAGAGAGCACAACATAACAGCCAATCATCATTATACTAACTATGCCAATTAAGAACTAAATAACTCGGCTAGATGGGAGCAATGTTCTTTCGTGATTATTACAAGATATTCTGGTTTTGCCAATCGGCTGCAGGAAAATTCACTCCAAGATGTAAAATTCTTGTTTATGTTCAACTAGTCTAGTTTATTAACAAACATGTACAAGATTTAGTTAGATACTTGCACGAACAGTTAGACAATACTGCAGAGTTGCTAAAGTTTACTCGCAAAACACCGATAATCATCAAATTGAGACACAATAAAGACAGGCATTAACAATTTAATCGATTTCCTCGTGTAAACACAAGGAGCAATATTTTATCCATTTCATGTAACACATACCACGTGCGCAGTCGCTTTAATAAAAAACACATCATTAAAACTTAATTGAGCACTTTATTCACAAAGTCAAAGCAAATATCTTCAATTATTAAAGGTGCACGAGTACAAAAGACCCAATTAGCGATTACACATTTCAACAAAACAATTACAGAACAACTTTATGTTCATACCCAAGAAAAATGATTGTTATCGCCGGAACATTCCACATTAATTGAGATTTTTATCCACGACATTATTTAAAGCCGGAAAATGTCACAACGTCTAATTTTAATTCGTGAAATAAGAAAAGTTTGCAGAAACCCAATATGCCCATCTTTAAATAAGAAAAAAGCCGGGCCTCATGTTTCACAAACTTTGTGTTACTGTATCGGGTTACGTACCCTTTCGAAAAATTCGATAGACGATTAAATAGTTAAACGAAAAGTAAATAAAATAACCAATAATGCGAGAGAATCTTGACCTATATAACCGCTTTACTGTTGGAAGTAATAAAGGAGGATATTATTTAAGTAAAGTGGAGTGTAACGTCGGCGATAAAATTTGTTTATCTTCTTGCAGCTTCACGGTGGCCAGTAAACCTAGTTTCATCGGCAATACACTAATAAATCGTGGAATAACATTAAGATAATATATCAGTTTCTTTACCCCAGCAACGTTACAGCGCGTACATCCCGTAGATAAGCATTAAATTACATCTAAAATACGATGACGTCAACATTTGCGACCTGATCTCACGTGTAATTACAAGATTAGGAGACGCGCTGATAAGGTGCACTAAAGTCCATCTCGTCTCGAGATCTGGAAATTGCATAAATTACTCCCAGCTAGACTTTGGCTTTTTACATCGACTAATTTACTTATCTGGAAATTGGTCTCGTATGATCAAATGAGGGAGATACAGCCCCGTAAGACTCACAAAATTACCTGCGAATAATAAACTCGATCTAATTTGCTGGTTGTCTTGGAGGAAAAGTGCGAAAATTGAGCCAGGTTGTGACAATCGAGAGCAAGCTCAGATTAATTGAAATTATTGTATGGTCGAAAGTACGTCGACTTTGGCCATTAAATTAATTAATTAGCTAGGCAGCCCTTTGATGTGCCTGTCTGTCATGGCAACACAAGTTTTTTGGCCAAGTGGTAACTGTATACCCCCGAGAATGTTCCAATTGTGAACAAATCGCAAGGTTAGTCGCGGACGTTTCGTACAGAATTTCAAGCGAAACATGTGGTCGTCCTCGGAGCCTTGCTGTAATTGTATATTCTTTAGTTGGAAGCACTCACAGGGAAACAGAGCTAAGTTTTCCGGAACTGAGGTTCTTGGCAATTAGTGATGCAATGCGCGAGGGTATCATTCACAACAGTATTGTTCCTTACACTTGGCTCGGCAACTATTAAAACTTACTTATAATAACTATACCCCAGCGGCTCGCTGAAACCCATCTACGACCGAGTTTCCACTTCTTAATAACATCCGAACAGTGCGCCAAGTTTAATCATTTTGTCATTTAATTAAAAAGCGGGGGTTTTGCCCTATTTTGCAAAGACCTGAAGTCGACCAAGGAAATTTTTGGCATCATTGTTTTTTTTTTGCTTAGGTAGGTATTAGGTATCAACTTATACAGTTTCAAAATTACTCCAACTCTAGCCTGAATTATTTTTATTTATAGCTAAACTAGCAGTTACTCCCGTAAATTTTAATTCGAGTGCTTATAAACGTTTTTTATCCAGTTGATGATGAAACTCTTTGTTCCAATGCTTATTATAGTCTCTGAATATTGTTATTAATAATGAAACCTTTTTCTCTTTTTTGTTTGAATGGGTAAAGTTATTTTATATTTTTTTTAAATACAGACACACACAACAACCGAGTCATTTGGACACAGCGGTGCAGCGAATTAGAATTACAAAGTTCATGAACATCTACAATGTGTTTTTAAATGATTCTCATCTAGTCGTCTGACAATTTCACATGTAAAATCAGAAAATGCTGCTTTATTAATTTATAAATTAAAAATTTAAATTTAAAGTTTTTCTGTGCTGTTTGGTTGCAATTGTCACCCTTATACCCAATAGAATTCACCAACATCGTTTACAGAAAAACATTTCTGAACAATGAACAAAATTTGATTTCAAATAAGTTTTATGACTGCGCAAACTTAAACCAATACGGGACCCTTTTTAAATGTATTTAAATTAGTCACTTTTTCTGAAAAAGACACATTGCCGCAAAATTCAGAAATACTTATTACCAACTATTTTATATTTTGTTTTATGTGTTGAAATAGATTGTGGAATCTGCAGTCCACTTTTGTTTAAGTTGGGCATCTTGAAAAAAGCTATGTTCTTATTACTAAAGACATCAGATTTTCAATCATGTTACTTTTATACTTATATAGAAATATAGCAACATATCTGTAAGTTTGTTATTACTGCAAGAGTAATCCAGCTGTGGCAAGTTTTTTGATTAACACCAATGGCCCTTTGATTCTTTTCTTTACATTTGCAAATGTAGTAATCAGTAATAAAAAAGTCATTATCATTCAAGTAACATCTATTTTATCTTCAACATTTTACTAAGGTGTTTGAGGTTAAAACGTCTAAGAAGAAAACATGTTGAAAGTAATCCCTCAACTCGGCGAACACCCGGAATGACTTAAATATTTAAGGATTACTTAGTCCCATTGCGAACAGCTTTCCAAAAATCTCAGAAATATCAATTTTCTCAAAAATATTTCTTTTATTTTTAACTTTCTTGAGGATAGAATTTTGAAAAATCCTAAAACGGGTGTTTTTTTTAAACCGAAAGCCCAAATGCCAATTTTTTGTAGATATTTTCTTTATAAATAATGACATTTCATATAAATTTTTACACCTCATTTAACCAATAATTCTGAAAAAAAATGTTTCTTTATTTTTAACCGAAAGCCCAGATACCAATTCTCATAAATATATTAGTTAAAAAACGACGGATTTTCGTATTAATTAACTCTGTTGGGAGTGGAAGTTTAAAAATTCTGAACTGCACAACTCTTTCTTTTTAACCGAATGTTCAAACATCAATTTTCATTATTATTACTTCAGCAATGAAGGATTTTTACATCTAACCCTCCTGGGAGTGGAATTCCAATAAAGCTAGAACGCGCGTTTATTATTTTTAACCGAAAGCTTAAGTCAACTTTCATGGATATAAGTTAAAAAATGAGGAAATTTTATATTTAACCTCTATTATAGAGGTGGCATTTCCGAACAGTGAAACACGCGTTTTTCTCCTTCCTGTAATTCCAAGTACCAATTAGCGTGATAATTTTGACACCCTAATTAACCCTTTAGGAATTGATTTTGCGAAAACCTGGAAATACGGGTTTCTTCATTTTTTAACCTAAAGCCCATATACCAATTTTCATGGATAAAACTTTAATATTTCGATTTTTATTTAATATTTTTACACCACATTTCTCCCCCTTAGAGACTGAATTTTAAAAAATCCCTTCTTAGCGGAACTCTACACCCTCTAAGGAACGTATCTTCCAAATTTCATGTTTCTAGCTTCAGTGGTTAAGTTTGTGCGTTGGCTGTCAGACACGGAACTCTTTTCTATATAGAGACAAAAGGACGATGGTAGCTCCTTTTTAATTGAATTTGAATTGAAATGAATTTTAATTGAAAATGGATGTGATTTTAAACTAAAGTTAAAAAGATTATTTTCCAAAAGTTTTAAAGGGTAGTAATAAAGCGATCAGTAATAAATTCGATTTTGATCAGTAAAAAATAATAAATGATCAGTATTTAATTAATTTTTGCACAATAAAAAATTTAAATGACAAGTAAACCATGCACAGTATTTTATTAAAATTTGTTCAGCAAAAAATCGTATATGCACAGTATCTAGTTTCAGTTTGCACAGTTTAAATAATAAATAAACGCTCAGTAGCTAGCTAGCAGGCTGGGACTTCGCCCCAGCGAACTAAAAGGAAACATACCCCTCGAAGGATTAAATTCGAAAACGTAAAACTCGAAATGTAGAATTCTGCACTCTCTAGTTTTGAGATGCTATTATTTACTGTGCATTTATTATTTTTACTGTGCAATTATTACTTTTACTGTGCATTTACTATTTTTACTGTGCATTTATTATTTTACTATGCATTTATTATTTTTACTACGCATTTATTATTTTTAGTGTACATTTATTATTTTTACTGTGCAATTATTACTTTTACTGTGCATTTACTATTTTTACTGTACATTTATTATTTTTACTGTGCAATTATTACTTTTACTGTGCATTTACTATTTTTACTGACATTTATTATTTTACTGTGCATTTATTATTTTTTCTGCGCATTTATTATTTTTACTGTACATTTATTATTTTTACTGTGCATTTATTATTTTAACTGTGCATTTATTATTTTACTGTGCATTTATTATTTTTACTACGCATTTATTATTTTTAGTGTACATTTATTATTTTTGCTGTGCAGTTATTACTTTTACTGTGCATTTACTATTTTTACTGTACATTTATTATTTTTACTGTGCAATTAATATTTTTACTGTGCAATTATTACTTTTACTGTGCATTTAATTTGTACCCAGTTTTAAATGTGGAAAATGATTTCGAACTAAAAGGAAACATACCCCTCGAACGATTAAATTCGAAAACGTAAAACTCGAAATGTAGAATTCTACACTCTCTAGTTTTGAGATGCTATTATTTACTATACAATGTATTATTGTTCTTTTTTTTTTGTCATTTACTATGTTTACTGTGCATTTATTATTTTTACTGCGCATTTATTATTTTTAGTGTACATTTATTATTTTTACTGTGCAGTTATTACTTTTACTCTGCATTTACTATTTTTACTGTACATTTATTATTTTTATTGTGCAATTAATATTTTTACTGTGCAATTATTACTTTTACTGTGCATTACTATTTTTACTGTGCATTTATTATTTTACTGTGCATTTATTATTTTTAGTGTACATTTATTATTTTTACTGTGCAGTTATGACTTTTACTGTGCATTTACTATTTTTACTGTACATTTATTATTTTTATTGTGCAATTAATATTTTTACTGTGCAATTATTACTTTTACTGTGCATTACTATTTTTACTGTGCATTTATTATTTTACTGTGCATTTATTATTTTTAGTGTACATTTATTATTTTCACTGTGCAATTATTCCTTTTACTGTGCATTTACTATTTTTACTGTGAATTTATTATTTTCACTGCGCATTTATTATTTTTAGTGTACATTTATTACTTTTACTGTGCAGTTATTTCTTTTTCTGTGCATGTACTATTTTTACTGTACATTTATTATTTTTATTGTGCAATTAATATTTTTACTGTGCAATTATTACTTTTACTGTGCATTTACTATTTTTACTGTGCATTTATTATTTTTACTACGTATTTATTATTTTTACAGTTCAATTATTACTTTTACTGTGCATTTAATTTGTACCCAGTTTTAAATGTGGAAAATGTTTTCGAGTAACAATTTTTGGTGCTTATATTTTCGAATAAGTTTGTTAGTTTAGAGCAGATTGCTAGTAATTGTAGTGCGAACAATGTCTGTTTGCGCCCATTTGACGGCAAACAGACGTGAAGCTGCAAGAGCTTTAGGTATGTTGTTGGTAGCACCCTTGCAATAGATGCTATCAAAACAGCTGTCATCCGCGAAGCTGGCCGTCACCGCAAATATGCACACAACAATTTAAATTCTCGTGACAGCGCGCGTTGCACAAATAAATTCCATTAGGACTCGCCCTATGTTTCCCTAAATAACTGTTTAATAATAAGTCAAAGCGAGTCGCCTAAAAACAAACCGTATGCATGCAAGTAGATTACCCGTCTAACAAATTAAACAATTTAACGACTGGCACAAGCGCCCCGATCATTAAAACCTGTACAAATCATCATTGCCACCAACTGCTGCTGACTTGGATTGCTTTACAGTGGACCTGTCGGGATTTACGCGAGGACTAAACACTTCCGATAGGGGGCCTCAAATATATTACCACTAATAACGACTTTTATTGCGAGCTTGTTTTTGCCGCTCGCTTCATTCCGGAGCTCATTTTTAGCCCCGGATGCGAGCTTTTATTACGGCCGGAGTTTATTCACGCAGCTGCCTATCACGCGCTTTAAGAAAGCTCGATTGATCAAAATTACACTGACCTACCGTCGCTGAAAATTTATTTCAGGATGTCCAACCAAAGGGTTCTCGAGCCTGAACTTGCTTTATTATTCAGAAATATATGGTTTCCGGGTTAATTTAGGGCTTGCAAGCGCTTTAACTCACCTACGCTCTACATCCGAATAATATGGGGTGTTTACATTACACCCTCAAGGTCACTGAATAAATTACCTAATCCTTACGGGTTAGATTAATCACTACAATAATCTCTTTTTTAATTAAAATTAATTCCGCTTTATTAGCAAAATTAATTTAAATCTCAATCTTACATTTATTTATTTTCCCTTCTTTGCAAAACACTTGAAGCGATATCTTTATCGAGACTGCCATTTCGTTTGCATATACAAACACCGAAATTATTTTTTCTCAGCTAGGTACACCGCTTGTTTGCTCTCCAATTTGTTTATTGTTGTTTGTTTCGTGTTACTCGCTCCATAAATATGTAAATGAAGTAAAAAGTGTTTTTTATTATAAATAAATATTCGTTAAAACAACAAGATGGAAGCAAGAATAATAATTTATGAAATTTAATATTTGATATGATGTCTCGTCTGATGGGAGTTGGTTTTTTGTTATTTTTGTCATCTTTACGCAAAAAACAAAGTTGTCTCAAAGGGAAACTGCTCTTAAGTACTTTTATAATTAGGTAGAGATATTTTTGCTTAAGATGCTGTAGAAGCTTTTAGCATAATTAATTCCAACATCAAAAATTAGGTACAAAGTAGAAAAACATCAAGGTTTGATTGAGTAAGAGTCGTTAATAAATTAAACGCTTGATAAATATTTAATTTGTTAAAATAACATAAACAGAATAAGAAACAGTCGGGAGTTGAAATTTAATTAATTTTTTGTCATTCTGCTGAATAAACTCTGAAAAGGAACGTTTTAATTATTGAGTTAGTGCAAAAATAATCCTAAAATATTCAGCGAGTAAATAAAAAACGTGGAGTAATGTACGCCCGCGCGAATTAATCATAACAGGACATCCTTGCTCGTTTCCTAAGGGATGTCAATTATCCTGCAACATGGTAGCAAGTTGGAAATCCTGCAGTCTCTCGGCGACCGCGCCTTCAAGGAAGTCCTTTAGGAGAGAAGTACACGTATTTACTTATGCATAAACTTTAAATATGTCTCTCCAGCGACTTATGTTAAAATTTTATCTTGCCACTTGAAATATTAATAAATTACGACGGTTGTTGCTTCGCACCTTGATACAACTTTTGCGGAAATGTCTGCCCCTTTGTCGACGTCTTTTCATTTAGAGACACAACAAAAATGCTACATTTTGTTCACAAACTTTTCACGCTTTGCCTACCATTTTAACTTTACAGCAATACTAGCGGAACGACGTATTTTATCGCGCAAATTCTTCGAACTTTGAGTTGAATTATTTCGGAAATAATCACACAACATTGTATTTTACTGTCACCAAAACTGTACTTTATTGTTATAGACTTGATGTGAACGACTTTTGAGCCCTTCCGTCATATTTCACTTCTTTTCATAGGAAAAACGTAAGGATCATTTTTCTCATGCTCGACCATGTAATAAACTTAAAGGGCGCTAAATGTAAAACCGTGACCTCGCCGCCAACACTTGGAATCAATTTCTCCAACTTTGTGCAAAAAATTCCACTAAACTCGATAACCAAGTTGTATAAAATTTTAAACAGAAAGGAAAGAATGTTTTAATTCAACTTCTACGTTGGTTTTTTTTTGTATTTTGCTGCTTTAGTCATGGCTACGATCCAACATTATGGTTAAATAGAAATTTGATGGTTTTTAACATGAAATTGCATGTCAATGGAATGTTTTTTAGTTCTGGAATTATCCGAAGAGATTGAAAACCTGCACGATTTTTACCAACTTTTTGCTGCAATCACGTAGACAGTCATCGATTTCTTTCACAGAATGAAACGCATCTTTAACTTCTTACCGTCTCAAAGGTATAATTGGTTTTTTCTCAGTCGAAACTTCTTACAACGAAATATAATAAGGTGTTGAAATTTAAATTATCGAGCAGTGGGGTTGGCCCGACATATCTATAAATCAACTTTTTTTAATTTCTTCGGCTTCCATCTTATATTTAAATCGCTCCACATGCTTCTGTTTCCAAGTTTCCTGTTATGAATATTTATAAAACCGGTGCTACTGCCTACAAACAATGTTTTATAGATTTGTCCCTTTTGCGGCAAGCCCTTCGATAATAATAAATAAGCTTCAAGTTGGTTATCGAATATTTCGAACGGTCTAAACTAAATTTAAATTAGCAGCGATAAGGTGCATGCCCAAGAGGCGGTAAATCATAGCAAGTGACACGATCGATGGTGGTAGTGTTTTATAACTTGGGCATTAATTAAAGTGGTGGCTATTGTCACACAATAATAGGTGCGCCCTAGGCATTACCAATCAATCACAATGACTGAAGTTCGGTTAGGTGACCACACCCGTTCTAATTACCCCCGCAATGGCACATTGCACATAGGCGGTCAGCTAACCCGATACAGTTTACAACATGGATTATTCAAAATATTTATGAAAACAAATCACCTCATGCATGATGTTTTGATTTACAACGGCCATTCCAACTCACCGAATTAGCCTCTGCTCTCGCATGATTTATTCCTTGCGGTGACGAGCCGTGTCGACCCATAATCATTCCCGAAACACGAATTTACTAATTAATGGAGGAACAACAAATCTAACAAAGGTCTAATCGCACCGCAAGCTCGGACAATATCATATACCAATTACGGATTTGATGCAAACTTACCTACACCAAAAAGCCCAATCCCGACCAGTTTAATCGCGATATAATTAAACACAGAGACATGGGTTTAGACAATTTACCAAAAAACCAATCAACAGATTAAAAACACACAGAAAAATTATTTCAAACTGGCTAGTAAGTAATGCAATTTTTCCACTGCCTGGGCCTCAAATCAAATCAAAACGTTAAATCTACACTTTTTTCAACAAAATTTCCTGAAATACTTAATTGCGTTTCCTCTGTTTCTTGTTTCCAGCTGAAAATGTTCTAAAACTTTAGTGATTTTGTGGCCCGGTTCTAGCAGTCTCGCGAAAGCCTCTGTTTTAAGCTACAAACGTGAGAAAATAGGACGTTTTTTATGAAATACTCGTAATTGCGTTCATTTTTTTATTTTGTTTGGTTTTAACAAAATCTCATGAAAAGACTGAGTTTCAAGAATAAAAATGTGCTTACAACCTTGAAAAGACAAGAATAATCTGGTAGATTTTAGATTTACTTTTGATGGAATTGTGAGCAATAGTTGTTTTAAAACACCAAAAAAAAATATTTTTACATTTTTGAAAGAATTTTAGTGACTGTTTAGTCTGGTTTAGCACAAAGTACACAGTTACGAAATCTGTGAGCTCAAAAGCATGCTCAAACGGTGGAAAAAGGTAAAAACTGCACTATTTTTCAATTAACTTATTGATTTTTTTTCGGTTATTGTTGACAATTTTGATTTAACAGAGCTCGAAAAATAAAAAATTAATGCCATATTTAACATAATGTATTTTACTATTCTTTAAGGTATTTAGTAGGCACATAATTGCGTTTCTTTTTCAAAAATATACGTTTTGGTTGTTTCATTTCAGTTCATAGTAGAATTGCAACAGCGCATTTAAAAAATAAAGCACAAATTGAGAGATTCTCTAAAATAAAGAAAATCTGTGTTAAACTAAATCTCAGCAACAAGTTTTGAGAAGAAAACCCACCAGAATACCATCGATTTGTGTTCCATTTCACTCCAAAAAATTCAAATGCGCTGTTGCAAAATTCTACTACTAAATATGGGATACACAGTTTTTCTCGTTATAACTTACGTTTCTAATTAATTATTAAATTTCAAAAATATAAAACATGCTTTTTATTAATTTTAGTGTTTTTTTATAGACAACAAACTGTTCCACAAAGTGTGCACGTGTGAAATGTTAGTTGCATAATGTTTAATTTTTCATTAAAAAATTAATATTTAAAAAAACGTAATGTTGTGAAGTTACTTTTTTACACCCATTACTGGTCATTAAAAATTCAGTGTTAATACTATATAATTATTTAATTAAGTATTTTTTTGATTAAAAAAAATGTAATCACTTAATCAGCAAAAAATCAAATCTTAAATAAATTAAATTATTAAATTTATTAAATTAAAATCTTAAATAATAGTAATACAGTAAAACCTCTTTAAAACTGACCCTCTGTGTAGCTGACGCAGACGAAAAAATATGTCCCAATTACCATAATAATGTCATACAAATTGACCTCTTATTATACATTTTATTATTATTATTACCTCTTATTATATTATTATACATTATACATTAAAACGATTTAAAGTAAAAAATCTGTTTACATATTTCCTTCTATAATGATTTTAATTTAAATTTGAAAAGTTTTATAGTTATAATGTTATAATACTATAGCTAATAATAAAAGATTTAATAACAAAATGTTTACTGTCACAAAAGATTGAAAGAATAAAATTCCCCTATATAAATCATATTTAACATATTAGATGTTTCAAAACAATAAAAACGCCAACGTCGCATTTACCAAATTATTTTTATTCTTCAACACTGTCAAAATTTACGGTTTTTTTCTGTGTAAGAAAGTTGTATCTGGCATTTCTCAATACGAAACGTCAGATTAATTTTAACAAATTTATTAACGCAATTGTAATCCTTGTCAAGTCTAATTTGAAGAATAAAATGTTGTATTCAACTCGTTTTCGTGTAAATCGGTTCATTTATTTCATCTCGACAATAAAGCGTCCGATTCACACTCAAACTCGGTAAATAAATACTAACTATTTTATATAAGATTTATAAAATTGTAAAATAATTGTTAAATTATTTCATTAAAGTATAAATTACATTAACTCTTATTTTTTTGGAGTGCATGAATAATTTATAACAGATAATTTTAAGAGGAAATGCGACGTTGGCCTTTTTATAGTTTTGAAACAGCTGATACATACTTAAGTTATTCAAGAATTCTGCGTACGAGTAAAACATTTTTTTGTAGAATAAAGTTTTATGTCGTTTTAAATGTGAATACAAACGTAATTTAGTGAATAATGCTTATAAATAACGCTTTTTTGCGAATTTTGTGGTGTTATGTTGAGAATTTTGCAGATCTTTTCTATACCTTCGGTGGCCACTTTGTCATATTCATATGTCATAGTACTTATAGTTGCACCGATTTGTTTATTAAAAAAATACATATTTTTATATTAAAAGTGCCCACTTCCAATTAGTGGACACGTCTCCTGAACAGACAATTGAAAATTCCCCAGCGGTGTCCGTTGTTGGGAGGTTTTACTGTAATAATAAAAATTATACAGGGTGTCTCAGCTAAGACTTTCGAGTTATTTGTCAACGGATTGTTATGAAATTAAGAATGCACATATTTTAGGAGGTGGTCTTTCAATTAGGGGCAAAAAATAACCTCAAGTTAAAAAATGAAATTTTATAACACATTTCTTTTATTCAAAATTAGGCCAAATTACCGTTGGATCATTAAACCCCCGAAAAATAAATGGCGACACAAAAAATTAACCAAATCGCTCGGCTGATCCAAAAAAAAATTAAATTTTTGTGTTAAAAGCTTAATCCAAATTTTGTTAGTAATTTGGGCAGTCACCTTTTGAAACAAGTGATGAAGCATTTCTATGTGGCATTTTGTGTATAGTCGATTTTTTTTATAATCAACTTTCTAAGAGCCGTCAAGTTGGCATTATGATAAACAGTAATTTTTTTGAATTAAGGTTGCTATAATTTTTAACCTGGCAAATTCAATTTCCAAATCTTTCAAGTTGTCTCCAATTTAAAACACGTACTACAATACATTTAGATATTTTAGACCACCTTTAGGCTAACGAATTAACGATTAACACGAACGTCCAATTTTCAAAAATGTCAAATCTGGTGTTTAAAATGTCAAATACAAAATACAGCCAGTTTCAAAAGTGGTTGGACATGAACTTTTAGGGTGATAGAGTCTGGTTTTTATCAGAATTTGGACACTGACAGTTGATTATATAGAAAAAAAAACATTTCCAAATACATGAATGTTCAACTGTCTAGAATTTTTCAGTTGTTGTTCAGTCTTTTAGTCCTTTTTAAAAGAATTAAAGCATCTAGTACCAAAAGTAAGTCAAAAATATTGTTTTTTAACTTTGTATGGGTGAGAGATAATTGTGAAATGTCCCTTGCGTGACAGTTACGTTTCTGCGAGTAGGATTGACCAAAATTCAATGGTAGTGCTCATTTGTTTCATAGAGATCTACGCTTTTGCATCTGTACCCACGTTTAACAGTTTATTTCTCATTTTTCTCGCGAAACAGACGTCTTCCACGTACGAGTTTTTTCTGACAGCATTTTTCACTGACGATAATTTTTTTAATATAGGTCTTAAAAGACTTAACATTTTAAAAAAAGTATGTAAAAATTACGTTTTTAAGACTTGAGTTGTTGCATTAATTGGATTTTAATCTTTATCTTCTAAAATATCTGCATTTTAAATTTCATAAAAATCCGCTGACAAATGTCTGAGATATCAGGCTCGAAGGTCTTAACTGAGACCTGTATAACAGAGCAACATTTTGAGCTTTGTATTTAAAAAAATAGAAAGCTCAAAATGTTGCTCTGTTAGAAATACACTCATTAGAAAAATAGTGATGTTGCGTCTACATCATTATTTTTATAATAAGTGTAATACCAGGTGTAGTACAGAATATTCTTCTGTTTGCTTTCATTGTCATTTTTAACTTACTTTATTCTTTAGCTATTGACCGTATTGCGAAAGTTTAATCTTTGGCAGTTCAATCAAATAATTAATTCGTTTGCTGATTTTTTCTTCAACTTTAAAGCCACTTTGCTCTTGGAATCGATATTTTCTTCAAGAGAAGGCTTAATCGGCCTCCACCCCTCAAAAAATAAGCAATTCGCGTTTGTGCATTTATCATCTCGGCATTATTTACTCTCGGGTAGAGAAAAAGTTGTCGGGTCCTAATTTATGCCTCGGTCGGCCGCCACCGATGTCAGTTCCACACTTCTCGAGCAAAATCTTGGGCCTTGTCGTCCATCTGAATATTAAATTCGGCAAAAACAAGGGTATTACGATTTTATTCGTAGTGATTCAGTCGGCTATCGATTCCCCCCAACTTTGTTTGGTTTCAAACTCCCCATATCTCTTATTGTTATTATCGATAATGCCCCCTCCCGCCGCACGTGCACCCCCAGGCTGCGTTTCCGCTTCCGCTAATTACCGGCCCGATAAGACTACCATTTTTATGGGACAATTAATGGGCAGTTTTTGTGACTGCGCTCCAGGTGAAACGGATGATCGAACAGTCGGGGTTTTTGCGATGAGTGTAATTTTTCGAAAATATTCAAACGGTTGTAATTGTTACTGGGTGGTTCCCATGTCAATTTTGGTGAAATTTATTTAGCTACGCCCTGCACGTGGATACAAAACACGATCTGTTCCATTCCATCCAAAACTGTATCGGATTTAATAGAGGATGCGCCGAGAAAAATTACACTCGATCGATTGGCTTTCAGTAATTTATCATCGGGCTGTAATATGATTATTATCGCAGCTCGAATTTTAGGCGAGGTTAACGATGTTTTGCAAAAAGCGGACCGTGGACTTGGTGGAGAAATATCAAATTTAAACCTATATTTTACAAAAGGAAAATATGTGTAAGTACATGCGATTTATATTCAACGTAGGCTTCATGATGTATTTGAAAACCATGAAAAGCTTACTCAGTTCGCTAGTTTCCCTCACAAAAGGAACAAAAACATGCAACCTGGCATGAACAAAATACAAAGTGGCTCGAGAGAATACTTTTTAAACGTAAATTCGTGGCTACTCTACAATTTTAAATATATTTTACCTATTCACACTGTTCAGGCTAACGACGTGATGCGAATGAAAGTCTAAATTTAGAAACACAAAATCAAAACATTCCCAACAATAAAATATACAAGTTTCAGAGCTGAAAACCGGACACAACATTCTGAAAATGAAAATAAATAATCCTCAAAAGAACTGCGAGCGACATCTTGTCATGCGGATCAGTATCTTTCGCTTCACTTTCGAAGTTATTAAAAATGTATAAGGGTAGTAAACTACAATTTTATATTACCTTGCATTTACCAATCATTTTTCCCAATTTTTTACGACCCAAGTAAAACGTCTGAACTAAATAATATGGGTATTTTTGCACGAGAGTGATAAAAATTGCCATTTTAAAATTTGTTTTGTATTATTTCCTCTGTCAGAAAATATAATACTTACTTTTACAATACACGCGGTGGTTTAGCCCAGTTCCCGTCTTCTGTAACTCAGTTATTATTTAAGTTGGAGTTATGATATTTTTTTGATCATTAGAATGCCTTTCTAGCTTCTTACATATCCCTTAAGTTGGTTTTAAAATCTGTCCAGGGATTACTGATAAAAAAATAAAAACCAAAAAAAAAACCATCGGTTTTGCACCTTTAGTTTTAAAAATTAATAAAAATAGAAACGGCACATTCTTGATGATACTATTACGTACGTCCTTCTTGAACTAAACCTTGACAACACAGATTTATTAATTAAATTTAATTGATTTGAATTACTACAGGGTCAGGGTGTTTACAATTCATTTTCAAACTTCTTAACTTTAGAACTTTTTACTTTGCTTATTTCAAATGGCAACCCCTGTTCATTTTTATATCATTCAATGCAGAATTGAAAAAGGAACATTTTTTCTTGTTACAACCCTAACGTAAATCCTAACACATTCAGAGTTAATTGTCAAAAACCTTAACCATGTTCGACTTTTAATCATTAAAGTCATTTGTCAATGACAGAATAAGTTTTTAGCAAATAACTCTGAATGTGTTAGAATTTACGCAAGGGTTGTAATAAAAAAACGTTCATTTTCTAATTTCCCATCGAATGGTATAAAAATAAACAGGAGTTGTTTCTGAAATAAACAAAATAAAAGGCTCTAGAATTTAAAAAGTTTGGAAGTAAATTATAAACCCCCTGTAGTAACTCAGATCAATCAAATTTAATTAACAAATCTGTAAGACCTTGTTCAACACGTTCCTAGTAATAATGTCATCTAATAAACGTTGCTTCTATTTTATATTTATTTTTAAAACTAAAGGTGTAATATCGATTTTTTTATTTTTTTAAGTGATTCTTGAACGGATTTGAAAAAAACTTTAAAGACATGTAGCTATTGCAAAACTATAAAAACGCTAACGTCGCATTTTTTCTCAAAATTAGCTGTTACAATAAATTATTCATGCACTTGAAAAAAATTATTTATACTTTCAATAAGAGATCTAAACATTAATAACTATTTTACAATTTTATCAATGTTGTTTAAAAAAATAATTCGGTAAAATGTGAGGTTGGCGTTTTTATACCAGCTAATAATAAAAAACTAAAAAGGTATCCTAATGAGCATGCCATTAATAGTATAGTCTTACATAACGAGAGTTGTAACATATTACGAGTGGAAAAAGTTGTGCACAAGCCGCTAGGCGAGTACAGTATTTCCACGAGTACGTAAGTGACTTACAATTAGAGTTGTGTACTATACTTTTTCTACGACCATCCAATACTAAGGTTACATTTTACTACCAAAACACTTTGCAGTATCAAATCAATGGCCCAAGGAGATGAATTGCTTGCTCACTTCCCCAAAATAGGCTAACACATTTTCCGAAAAAAACTAAACACTATTTAATAAGAAGATCCACTGTTGTATTTTCTGCTAGATGTCAAATTACTGGCGGAGTTCCAACAATTTCTTCTGTGGAGTCACTTTCACTCATTTTAACAATGAATAAATTTATTATTAATAATTATTAAACCAAAATATTGATAACTGATAAATATCAAATTAATATGTCTAAACTACTTGATTGATGCTTTGTCATAATAATTGATACGTAATATTATTAATTGTTAGTTTCTGTTCATTACGTGCATGTTTCATAATGCCATACTTACTAGTCAACAAACGATTGCGTTCTTGCCTACTTACTACTATGGGAGCAGAAAAAAATTATGTTCTCATACTTTTTTTGGGACACTCTGTATAATTAGTTAATCAAAAATATTTTCCTGAAATATGTCTTAGAGTATAAATAACGTCTACAAATTATCAACATTACTAATAACTCACCTACAGAAGACGGGAGCTGAGCTGTACCATCATCATGTATAATTTAAAATAATTCATGTCATAGGATTTACTACTTTGTCTATAAAAAGTGATTTTTTTCCTTTTTTTAACGGTTAATCAGTGTTTTTTGCTCAAAAATTATACAAAAAGTACCATCAGTGATCTATTTGATCTAAAAAATGCAATTGCGACGTTTCGATTTCCTTTATAGTTTCTATAAAACAATTTTTGGAACAAAATAACTGTTTAACGTGTCTTTGATAACGATAACACGTAAAAAAAAATAGAAAGTTTCATGAATTTACTTGTTTATCTATTCCCTGAGCATCCTTTTACCTGCACTCTACCCTAAAAATTTATGACACTTTAATTTATTCAAATATTTGTGAAGCAATCATTACAATAGGATTAAAAGTTGACTTTTAAATCTCTAGTTATTAACAACTTAGGTTAGATTACAAGACTTGCATTACCATGTAATAATAGATAAATGTTTGTACACAAAATGTTTTATTTAGAACTTATCAGATATACATCAGACATAATGCACTGTTAGAAAATTGTTAAACATAACTTGATTATGTTACAATTTTTAACATCAGGTACAGTTTAGGTCATTATTAAGTACTTAAGTTATGTAAACACATAATTAAAACTAAAATAATTTGAATATATAACAATATAACTGTTTATATTCTCGTACAGTCGCAGCAAAAGTTGACAGCTCTCTCCTCCCACACCCACAGCTCCTTTAAATCGTTGGGCAACCCCGCCACCCCCACTTTATGGTTATTTTTGCCCCCATTGGCACAAAACCCCTTTTTCCGCCGCAACAAATTAACCGAAAAAGATCTCGGTTTACATTTATATAACCCGAACCAACAATTCTCACTCAAACACACCACCGATTTCAAATATCTCGGAAAATAGTCCGGGCCTAAATCCGTCCATTCAATTTTCGATTTGCAATGCCACTGTTGCAAATAGTCAACACCTCTCTTGCTCCGATGCAGACCCAATTTCTTCTTCGAAACAACAACAAGATTTGTGACATCCCACGCGGGCTTATCGTCGAGTTGCTCGATAAAATCCTCGTCCACGTAGAAATCCTCTCCGAAGGAAACTCCGCGTTTGCCCCCGGTTTGGGGTTTGTCTTCGATAGGCTGCTCGATGCTCATGTAACGCGGGTTAAAGGCACCTCCGAGGATGTTTCCAAGAACTAACACCGGCAGCTCGTCGCATATGGAGTTTTTTTCCCAGCGGCTCAGCGGTGCGCTATCAACGACGCTCAGAATTGATATTGTCAACAAAAATAGGATTAGACACATTTTAACGAATGTTTGGACCACGGCTGACTGGTGGTTGACTGGTGGAGATTTTGCCCCTCTCTCGTTGCGTTGAGTGTTTACTAAGGATTACTTCAGGTAAAATGATCACTTTCTGGGAATAAGAGTTGTTAGAAACACAGCAGTGCAAGTTTTTTGCGATTAAATCGCTGAAAATGTGTCGTTTCAAGTAGCGGTTGAAAAAATTAGCCAAAAAATAATACACTATCAAAACTTAAAGAATAAATAATTTCATATACAGCTGTCCCAACTAAAATTTGCACCCCCTGTAATCTCCAATTCCATGCAAGTTTGGAAAAAATGCTGAAACAGGTCACTTTTGGTTTAAAAGGGGGGCAAATTGTATGTTAGTTTCAAACAAGGACGTTTTCTGCATTCCAGACCTACGTCTTCAAAAAATTTAAATAGTAAAAGGGGTCGAGTGACATCATTTTGAGTGTTATGCAACGATTAAGTAAGATGCGACAAAAACTAAAGCCAAAAATTTCAATACTTTGTTGGTGGAAAAATAAGTTGGTTTGTTGGTGAGGTCATCAAATAAGATGTTTTACGGTTGCACTGTCTTTTAATTAATGAAATTATTTAATTACAAAACAAACCAGCAAGTTGTTTAGCTTGTAAACTTGTCAAAGCATTTCTATTTTATTTTTTTTTTATTTTATTTTATGTTACGACAAAGTTTGTTTTACGTAGCCTTGAATATATTAGCTGTTTCAAAACTATGAAAACACCAACGTCGCATTTTCTTTCAAAATTAGCTGTTACTCATTAAAAATATAAATTACATTATCTATAACTTTTTTGAAGTGCATGAATAATTTATAACAGCTAATTTTGAGAGAAAATGAGACGTTGGAGGTTGGTGTTTTTGTAGTTTTGAAACAGCTAATATATACTTTTATATTTTAT
The DNA here is from genome assembly GCF_031307605.1 of Tribolium castaneum. Classification (NCBI taxonomy): domain Eukaryota; kingdom Metazoa; phylum Arthropoda; class Insecta; order Coleoptera; family Tenebrionidae; genus Tribolium; species Tribolium castaneum. The sequence continues at coordinate 11,466,295 of NC_087397.1, forward strand.
ATTACCGTCACTTGTATTTTTTAGGAATGTTATTTATTTTGAAATAGTTATTAATAATACAATTGCGAAAATACAAGCTTGAAGTTTGAGGGCTGTCGGGTATGCAATGAGCGTTGTTATTATTATTCAATTTTTTTTTGTTGAAACAAAATTTTTTCAATTAGTTTTTTCAATTAGTTTTTTTAATTTATTTTAAATCATAAATTTAAACGTGTTTTAAATTAAGTTTAAATTAATTTTAAATTAAATTTAAAACACGTTGCTTTGGGAAGCGTGTTTTTATAATAGTAAAAACATGTTGATATGGGAAACGTGTTTTAAAATAGTGCATAAAAAAATCTAAGATTCAGATATTAAAAAGAAGCCTTAAAATGTTATTATACCCATTGTACCAACAGAAATAAAAGTAATAAAATAAAATAACACAGGATAAAAGATTACAGATTTCTGCACAAGATTTTAAGGGTTTGCAATATGTTTCGGCAGATGTCACCCGTTTAGACAAATATTTTCGTGTTTCCGCCCTTGTGTAAAAAAATTCACAATTTCGAAAGTTGTGCATTTGCAAATTATTATGATAAATAAATTCGAGACTTGAATATTTTTTCCACTGGTGTGCCATTGGAAATTGCGAAAAATCCCAAGTGTGGCAAGAATGAAATAATTCGGGTTTTTCTAGCTTTGGCAAATTTTTTTTGTATATTGTTAAAAGGTGAAACAACTCCCGTTGCTTCATTTCTTCGCTAAATAATGAGTGACAATGATTTCACTTGTGGTATTTTTGATCTTTCTTCAAAGTGAGGTTATATGGGCCAATCATACATTCAATCCTAGAGGCCCCCTTGTAAAGTGTTCGTTCCTCCCTTGGGAATTCATCACTTGCAAGGACCCAGTTGACCACAAGGGTAATAGAACGGCAAAGGAAGAGTTGGGTTATGGTTGTGTTAAGTTTGGTGGTATGAAATACGAAGATGTTGAAAGGACTAAAGTGGAGTGTACAGTTTTGGATAGGATAGAATGTTACGGAAATCGAACTTTTCTTAAAGAAGGCGTCGCTTGTGTGAAATATTCCGATCAGTATTTTACAACAACGTTGTTATACAGCATTTTATTAGGTTTTCTTGGGATGGATAGGTTTTGTTTAGGGCAGACAGGAACAGCAGTCGGTAAATTGTTAACATTAGGTGGAGTTGGTATTTGGTGGATTGTTGACATTGTACTACTTGTAACCAATAATTTAGGGCCTGAAGACGGCAGTAATTGGAACCCTTATGTGTAAATAAAAGACTTGTTTTACTTCTTATTTTATTTATTCATTGCAGTTATGAATATAAAACTTAAAATACGAAATTATGACGCTCCAGCGTTTGAGTTGGGGCCGCGGCGACGTCCAAAAGTGGCCACAACATTGACGAATCTTCTGTTGTACTGAATACGTCTCTTGGCGCGACCTGTCTTCTTCTTCTTCTTTTCTTGTTTTTCAACTTTGGGGGTCTGACCCTTGACTTTGCCTAAAAAATACAATACACATCAAACATCGCCGACTTACATTCAGAAATAAAAATGTCTGATACTTTCTATAGCGGCTTTAAAACCAAATTAAAACCACCTCAAACAGTTCAATTTTCTCTTGCAAGCTTCAGGAAGGCTGTTACTGTGATTTCCATACCAGCCTGCTGTGACTTGCCGTTAAAACTAACAAAAAATTACCTGCACGTGCCAAAGAACCGTGGACTTTACCACCCAACAAACCAACAGTCAACTCAATATCAGTATTTTCGAATTCTGACACCAAACTGGCATCGGCCACGGGAACACCGCTGGCGTAGAGACTGATTTCGCTGCTGTTCAGGTTTTCCAAAGCCGCAATGCGATCCTAAAATTGACCACTTGGAGAGAACATAACCTCACACTTTGATAAAATTACCTTGATTTCAGCAATGGTCTCATTGCTCTGGCACTCAAGCACGTGCGTTGATAGTCCGCGAAAGCACAACTGCATTTTGCTCGGTTCTGGAAGAGAAAAAACAATTTTTATTGCATCACATGGTGATTTTTACAAGCGCTTAAGTCTCGACTAGCACTAATTTTATTCAAAGGGACAACAACCGCACACATAGTACGACCCCAATCTTCAATTTTTGACCCAAAAGTCATAAAAATTTGATATAAAACGGAAAAACATACCTACCGCAAGCACTAATTTGACAAAAGGAATTCAAAATGGCGGATTCGAGGAAACGGAAATGATAGTCAGAAACTAAAATCCCTAAATAAAAAGCGCTCGATACGATTTATAGAAATTTATTAATGTCTTAAACCTAAATTTAAAATCTTTGTTGAAAATTCTGTTGTTGTTGCGACCCGTTATTATACATCATCTGCTGCTGATGAAACTCCTGTTGTTGCGATATTGGAATAGCCTAAAAATCAGTCATTACTTTGCCACTTAAATCAGAGAAACCCTACTTGTGGATTGACTTGGCCGGGATGGGCATTCCCCGACAATCTCACACGTTTTGAGGGATTCCCGTGATTATCCCCATTTCCAGATTGTTGCTGTTGGGATTGCTGTTGTTGTTGCTGCTGCTGCTGTTGTTGCTGTTGCTGGGATTGCTGCTGTTGTTGTTGTTGCTGTTGCTGCTGGTTTTGACGTTGCTTACTTTCAGCCTTCTCTTCCTGATCGTCATCAGTCAAAAATTCGCGCTTGGGATATGGGATTGGACAACCTGTGATTATTTATTGTTTTTTTTTATTTGAGAAATTTGTTAAACTGACCCGCGAAAACGTCCTGCGTAGGTAGAGGGTCTTCAGAAAAGTAGGCATCTTGCATCGCTTGTTCTGAAGTAATTCGTTTATTTGGGTCCATTAATAATAACTTTTGTAATAAGTGAAACGCTTTACTGTCAGGTTTAATCTTATGTCTATCCATGTATTTTACTAACGAACAGTTGATATAGCTGGAAAAGATTAACAAAATGACAAAAATTAATTGGCAACAATTTAATTTCCATTGTCTGTACCTTTGTTTTTTAAAATCTTTAACTAGTGTGGGATGTTCGGGCATTTTTTTGATATCTTCCCAGTCCTTTTCAAGGGGGAATCCCATAACGTTAAAAATCCTGTCTAACTGGTCATGATGGTACGGATTGCTGGTTTTGATGTCTTCTTGCCGACAATGAAAAATTGGTTCTGAGGTCAACAGTTCGGCAAAAATGCATCCAATGGCCCAAATATCAATTGCTTTCGTGTAATGGCGAGCTCCGAGCAATAATTCTGGCGCTCGGTACCAAAAAGTGACCACAACGGGGTCCAAATCAGCTAGAGGTTTCAATGGTGCGTTAAAAAGTCTCGCAAAACCCATATCTGCGATTTTAACACGTCCTCTCTCCGGCCCTTCACCCATAACCAGAATATTAGCCGGTTTTAAGTCCCTGTGTAACACCCAATTTGAGTGCAAATAATGAATTCCGTCTAAAATTTGGTAAAGCAATGACTTCACCATTCCTTTAGGGACCATGACTGGCTTCTTATTAGCTTTAGCGGCTCTGTGAAATTTAATAATGTGCCACAGGTCGTGTTCGGCGAAGTCGAATAAAAGCCACACTTTTCTATCATTGTGAGATAAAAAGACTCTAATTAACGTGATAACGTTTGGGTGTTTCAATTCCCTTAAAAGCTATAAGGCAATAAGGTTTATTAATAATACAGCACGCGATTTTTACCGCTATTTCTCTGCATGCTGACATGGATAGTCCTGTCCCCTCGATCTGTTTTAGGGCATAGTCTCGATTGTCCGACCCGTCTTTCCGCCGCCCTTTATACACATGGCCGTACGTGCCCCGACCTACCTTACAACCTTCGTAATCGAACAAATCCTCCACCTTTACCCGCTCATTCTGAGTCTTCATTTTAAATTCGTAGTCCATCATGAGAGTTGTCATAATATTCAATTGATCAGAAATTAGAGCACTTCGCGAGAAGTGCCAAGTTTATATGATAACACCGGTGATTCCCTAACAAATTTGCACTTCACTATTGGGAAGAACAGGAATGTTTGTAAATAATAATAATTAATCAAAATTTGTTTTTGACAAACGTCAACGTCTTGTCAAATGTCTAACCGCGACGAGCATGCGCAAAAACAACGCACAAACTAAAGAAAAAATGAAATTTAATTTTTAAATATCTACTGTTAATTTAATAATTAATTGCAATCAATACGTGGAAGTTTGTCGAATCAAGCAGAAGAAGTATCAATTATTTGAAATAATTATGATTTTGTGGTCCCGAGGTCGGGTTGGGCAACGTGGCGTGTCGAAATTCCCCCAGTTTGATTGAATAAATGGGAAATTCCGGTCGGAAAGTTGGGAAATCGTAGGGTCCTTTTCGAATTTCCTTCTGCGAGAGGCTGTCACCTGCCAGTTTTATTTTGTGATTCCCTTTGTTTCGGCATGTGAGTGACTGGAATATTTTTTCCCGCACTAACCAAGTCTCCGGGTCGCGCATTTCTGGTTATAACCAGTTAAAGTGGTTAAGTTACCTGCATAACCAGTGAAAAGTGACTCAATCAAGTAGTTCGTCGGCATTGGAGACCGCGCCATTTTGCATCGGGTCACATTTTTCGTATTTTTAGTTCATACGAAATCCAGCAGAAATGTCAGGAGAGGAGACTTCAGCCGACCGTAATGTAGAAATCTGGAAAATAAAGAAACTGATCAAAAGTTTGGAACTGGCGAGAGGGTAAGTGCAACGTGGTTAGAAATCCTTCAACATATGCCCACGAGTTTCAAGTAAACGGTTTTTTTGGCCTTTTGCAGCAATGGAACCAGCATGATTTCGTTAATTATACCGCCCAAAGATCAAATCTCGAGAGTTAGCAAAATGTTAGCTGATGAATTCGGCACAGCCTCCAATATCAAGTCGAGAGTTAACAGATTGTCAGTCTTGGGGGCTATCACCTCAGTCCAGCATCGCCTCAAACTCTACACAAAAGGTAAGCGCGAGGAGCCCCAGCCTGTGACACACCCTACCAAAATACCAGCGTTGAGCAATCGTTTATAATTAAAAATGCATACTTTGTACAGTTTATTATTTTAAAAACGAGCCTTTCATGATCACTTAGATTGCATGATATCCGCTTTAGGTAAACCCTAATTTTCCAAGCTGAGATTGCAAAAATAAATTGCTACCAATTAATTAAGTGGTGAATCCCGCTAATTTAAAACAAATTGAAAAATCTTTACTCATTCAGTTGTCATTTCCGATCCAACTATTAGCTGTTTCAAAACTATAAAAACGCCAACGTCCCATTTTACCGAATTATTTTTTAAATAAGGTTGATACAATTGTAAAATACTTATTAATAATTAGGTCTCTCATTAAAAATATAAATTACATTAGCTATTAATTATATGAAGTGCATGAGTAATTTATTTATTTATTTAGCTAATTCTGAGAGAAAATGCAATGTTTTATAGTTTTGAAACAGCCATTTATAGATTTTACAGTCCGTTCAGTCAGTACCTGAAATTTTTCGCTAGCTTCAATAGTTTCGAACTATAAGACAGTTATTCAGAGTGGTTTTATTTATTAAAATAAAATATATATTAAAATTAGACAGTGTACATTAAAAATTCTTGGTTTTGTTTAACAACGTAAGAAATAAGAACAACATTTTGTGATTGCGATAACGGACGGGACAGCAAAAGTTATAAAGATAAAAAAGTAACATTACTAATAATTTTATTTGCCGATTTCCATTTTTAAAGAACCAGAAGGAGAAAATACTCTTCAAAAAATATTCATCTGTTGTAGTATGTCAGTATTTTATGTTATCACCTAAAAGACATATATGCCATTTCAGTTCATAGTAGAATTTTGCAACAGAGCATTTGAATTTTTTGTAGTGAAATTGAGAGTTTCTGGTGGGTTTTCTTAGCTCAAAACGTGTCGCTGGGATTTAGTTTAACACAGAATTCTTTTCTTTTACAGAAGCTCTCAATTTGTGCTTTATTTTTTACTCCGATAAATTCAAATGCGCTGTTGCAATTCTGCTATGAACTGAAATGGGATTTATGTCTTTTAGGTGATAACATAAAATACTGTCATACTGCAACAGTTGAATATTTTTTGGAGAGTATTTTCTTCTTTCTGGTACTTTAAAAAATAATATAATTATAAAGTATAAATAATTTATACTTTCAATGAGAGATCTAATCATTAATAGCTATTTCACAATTTTATCAATCCTATTAAAAAAAATTATTCGGTACAATGCGACGTTGGCCTTTTTATAGTTTTTAAACAGCTAATATATTTCTAAAATTTAAAATATTCATTCTATCGAAGTGGGATTGTTATGATCCGGAAATACTAAGTCTGTTGGAAACACTGAATTTAAATTTTAAAATATACCAATGGAGTACGCTTCCCGTTAACAACAATTTAACATTCTTTTGGGGTTGTACGTCAAATAATTGTCAAGAAAAATCGAATTTAGTTGCATTGTTGCAAATTACGAGCAAAAATACTTTAAGATCTGTTGCCAATAGACCCAGTATTTCTGGATCGCTCTTTATTTAATGTCCAAAGAGGGGTGTTCAGAGCGCTTTCGGGATAGGATCCCATCATCAGTGTCTTAAAATTACTATGGTAGCGCTCAGCTCCGTTTGCGTGTGCGTCATCTGACATTTCTGTCACTACGTTTACATAGCAGGGGCATAGCGGTGACAAACTATCAAATATTTTTTGAGGTTACGAAGTGTTTAAATTATGAGTTGTTACAAAAAATACAGATTCACAAAACAAGAACTAATAAACGCAGAATCAAAAACCTAACGAAACGCAAACCACAAAACACAATAAACGAACAGAAAATACTTGCGATTAACACCGATAACACTTTCGACAACCATGCGACGACGTCTATAATATACTGTCAATGTCAGTTTGACAAATTCGTGACACTTGACGGTGTTGTCGAAGTGCACATGTAAATTAATGTTCAAGGATACCACCCTTAGATAGCCCTTAGCTGTTTAAATTTGCATTGTTTTTGATAATTTTTTATAGCTTTGTGTTGGTAATGAAAAAATGAAATTGATGACGCACACGCAAATCGAGCTGACCGCCACTATAACATCATTTTGAAATTTCGGTGTCAGGTTGCATTTTTCCTGGAATGGTTGACGACTTAATTTGTTATGTAAAGGACAAAAAATTACGGTTATCTGTACGCAATCCCTGGTCTAAATTTATACCACGGATAACTTATCGAAGGTTTATCCCTGCATTGCAAAAAAACAATTACGAATAACGAATAAAGATAAATAATATTTTGCAAAATATTGCATTTCTGGTACCTAAATAAAAAAAAACAAAAAGGGGAACACGAATATTATTTTTGACCCAACTTTGGGTAGTATGGATAAAAAGTAGCAAATGATTTTACTATAGTTTTATCTCTTTCTCTCTTAAAAAATATAAAATACGACAATCTTTTACTATTACAACAAAAAAGCATTTATTTCATTTTATTCATACGACGAAATTTCGAGTAATCAACTGATCAAACGCTTAGGTGAAATTGTGTCTAGGTTCAATTAACTTTGAAATAAAAAATTATTCATAATACCTATTAACTTTAATAATTATTATTAAAGAAGTAGAGAAAGTTTTGTAGTGTTAAATAGATAATGTTCGTTGTTGTGAATCTCAAGGATTTTTGATTTATTGTTATAGAAAGCGTAGTTTCCGGGCATAGGAAAATTAGTTTCCTAGAAATTTAGGGTTTCAAACATTGAAAATTACTTATTTTCAATTGAAGCACAATTTTTAATTACAAACGTGGATTTAGTTTTTCATGTTTTTGGCCTATTTTCTCCTTTAGATGATTACTTTAGTTAATTCATCTCTGGGAGAGAATACCTGTCTTTCCTCTTTTAGTATACAAACAGCTGTTTCAGTGCCGCCAAACGGCTTAGTCATCTACTGTGGTACGATCGTGACGGATGAAGGTAAAGAAAAGAAAGTCAACATCGATTTCGAACCGTTCAAACCTATCAATACCTCTCTGTACTTATGCGACAATAAGTTCCACACGGAAGCTCTAACGGCCTTACTGGCTGACGATAATAAATTCGGTTTTATCGTAATGGACGGTAACGGAGCATTATTCGGTACATTACAAGGCAACACTCGAGAGGTCCTCCATAAGTTCACCGTCGATCTACCAAAAAAGCACGGACGTGGTGGTCAATCCGCGCTGCGTTTCGCCCGTTTGCGAATGGAAAAACGGCACAATTACGTGCGAAAAGTGGCCGAAGTGGCAACACAACTCTTTATCACCAATGATAAGCCCAATATCGCTGGCTTGATATTGGCGGGAAGTGCTGATTTTAAGACTGAACTTAGTCAATCCGATATGTTTGATCCTGTAAGTCATTTTGCCCAATTTAGCAATTTTCATGACCAGCTTTTGTAGAGATTGCAAGCGAAAGTTATAAAATTAGTCGATGTGTCGTACGGGGGCGAAAACGGGTTCAATCAAGCGATTGAACTGGCGGCTGAGTCGCTCCAAAACGTCAAATTCATCCAAGAAAAGAAACTGATTGGCCGATACTTTGACGAAATCAGTCAAGACACCGGCAAATACTGCTTCGGTGTTGAAGATACGCTAAGAGGGCTCGAATTAGGTGCTGTTGAAACGCTGATTTGTTGGGAGAATCTTGATATTCAACGATACGTCTTGAAGAACCACACGACTGGTACAGAAACCGTATTACACCTAACACCAGAACAGGAAAAGGACAAGTCACATTTCACTGACAAAGACGTTAGTTGCGTGCCCAGTTTTATTTTTATGACTAATTTTTTTTAACAGAGCGGCGTGGAACTGGAATTGGTGGAGTGTCAGCCTTTGCTTGAATGGCTTGCAAACAACTATAAGAATTTTGGTGCTACTTTAGAAATTATTACCGATAAGTCGCAAGAAGGGTCGCAGTTCGTTCGAGGTTTTGGAGGAATTGGAGGTCAGTGTTGTTTGGGTTAATTGTTGATTTGCAAATTTTAAAAAATGATTTTGTTAATGCTGCAATCGGATAGGCATTCTTCGTTATAAAGTGGACTTTCAATCTCTGCAAGCAGATGAGCCCTTGGATGATGTAGATCTTGATGATTATTAAAGATTTACATGAACCAGAGCTCCTAAATCAGGTATAAGTGTTCTATGGTAGGAGTTTTGTTGTGGAATCTTGCACTTATTTTTATTTCCGAAATTTGTGTAGGTTTTTGTTTGTTAGATGATAGTACCATGCTTTGAATTAGTGTAATTTAAAGCATGGTATTTGTGTGTCTCGATTGTAAAGTGTGTTACTTATATCATGTTTTTTTTTACAGGTTTGTTACGATACAAAGTGGATTTCCAGAATTTACAGTTAGATGAAGAACTAGACAACGGCGATGATTTTGATCTAGACGATTATTAAATTCCTTGTAAGGACAATTAAACCAGCATTTTGTAGGAGTGGTGCCGTTTAATATAACGTGAAGTGGCCGTATTTTGCTCATATTAAATGTGTTGTTACAAATGATTGATATACATAATTTTTTAGTTAATTGTTAATTTATGTAAATTTCTGATCATAGGTGATTTTGTACAAGCCTTGTTTTATTTTCCAGTTTTGCGCAGTAAAATGGATTTGAGAATTGATACTTTTCATAATTATTTTAAATTCAAGGGTCAAAGTTCCCCGGGGATATATTCTTGTATGTTTGCATGATCTGTGAGTTTTTACCAAGATATTTTTTATTTTATCAAACTAAATGGAATTGTTTAAAGTACTAAATATAAGTTTTTCTTTTTAAATAATTGGATTTGTTCCTTTTGACAGTTCCTCAACCTCCACGTTGTAGTATAGTAGATTTACATTCCTTAAAAATTCAAAGGCAACTACTTCTATGAAAGCTTGCGTCTGTTTTACCAGTTTGTATCAAGCCGCATAATTTTACATACAAATTGTCTAAATACGAATTTTTACGTAATAGCCACTCATTGTACTTTTTAACGAAATTAAGGATCTTGTGCAGGGTTAGTGACCGCAGAAGACCCTTAATTGGGCCAACGACCTGTCACCACGTGTTGTATTTTTGTTTGTAATAAAATTACCACCATACAAGAAACTGCAGTTTATTTGCTGTTTCTACCGAGTGATCAAGAATGACTGTCAGCTGGCAACAATTCAGTTGTATTAAAACAAAATTCAAAGCTGCCAACTCACAGTCCTTGATTATTTTGTATAACGTGGTTTTATAAACTTTATTTAAAATAAAACAATTATAAATCAATTAATGTATAGAGGCTTCTTTTAATGACACATCTGGGTTGGGTAATTCTGGCAAGTCCGTGATGTCCAAATTGGCCAATTGCGCCTCCAAGTCGGTGGTACTTTTTGATTCGTCTTCACTTTTCATCAGTTCTGCTAATTCTTCCTCCAAATCATCGTTTTCGTTTGAGACAGGACCAGAAATCGCAGTTTGAATCTCCTCTTGGATGTCCAACATCTGGGGAAAAAAATTAAAAGAATTCAAATAAAAAATAACATACTTCTCCTAATTTGAGCATGGTGTCTTCAACGGCGTCCTCACTCAAACCGGTCTCTTTGAAGGTTGCATTAAAGGCAGAAAGGGCATGTTTGTAGGACTGCCACACGTTTGAGTCAGTATGGACGTCTTTGAGTTTCTCAATCAACACTTGTATATTATGCAAGGCATTGACCTTATGTGTGAGACGTTTTTCAATCTCGTGTTTTTTCTTAAGGCAAGTTTTGGCCAATTGTCTATGATTTTTCAATAAATGACCTTTCACTTCTTTAACACAATCTGAAATTTCATCTTCCAGATCCGCAACGTGTTTGGTGAACAACTTCTCGTTTTGTTCCAAAACATAAAGCGCAATATCAAACTCCGAAATCGGGTTTGTTCCCAGTTTGATAAGAAACGACTCCACTTCAAACGTATTCGGTTTCAAATTATAAACGTTTGCCTTTTTCTCACGCACAAGATAGTGAACTAAAAGTTTCATGTCCTCAGCTTGACTCAAATCTTTATTGACGTATTTCAAAAACTCGCCGAAATTTAGGACTTTATTAGGGTTTGCAGCTATTTTTTGCGCCTCTTGCCGAATGACCTCAACGTGGACGTAAGTCCGATTTGAACTGACTCGAGTCGTGAATAACGTGCGTTTGACTGTGTTAAGCGACCACGAAAGCGGCTTTTTGACTAGCAAATCGGCAGCCCAGCTGCCCCAACCTTGCGGCCCCTTCAGAAAATCCTCCAAATACTGCAAATCGCCAGTTTTGACCAACTCCTCCAGCACGAGAGCTAGACAACTCGGGGGCCGTCCATTTCGAATGAACTTCTGGCCCAATTGAGTTAACGTAAAGCTGTAAACCCCATTATTGACGCAATATAGCGAAATCAGATGTTTCCAAGAAGTAAGTTTCGTGTCCCAGTCGCGGGGGTTGACGGTGGCGCTGCGGACGGGCGAAAATAGGGAGTCGAGTCGGGCTTCATCTTTGAACTCTTGAGGCAACTTGTCTTCGGGGATATTTAACATCGAGGCACTTTACATGTCACACTTCTAACCTCAAAATTTGTTTACGTCGTAATGTTTTTATCGGCCGCTAGAGGGCGCACTGCCGCCACTTTTTTGAGCGATTAAATTGCGCATTCCTTTGCTGAATATTCGAACAATTGCTAATTTATGTTAAATAGGCCGGGTTATCACTTTGTAGTTTATTAAAATTTGTTATAATTGTGTTTTTGAGGTCGTTGTTAAAGTAGATTTCTGTTGTGAAACGTCACATTTTGCAAACGTCAAATTGTATGTCATGACTTGGCGTGTGGGTTTTCGCACTTTATTTCGCGTTTTTATTCATGTAAGAAATAATTAGTACCGTGCCTTCTTTTTCTAAATGACACGTAATGATCTAGTTGTGAAACACCAGCAAAACACATATTTCACCGTCGAGTGTAGTGTCATTTTACTTTGCTTCAAAATCGGCCAAAACGATACAAAAATGATGGAAGGTAATAGGTCGTAACATAAGTTAAAAAAATTACATAACAGGATAGCTCGTCACAGCATGTTTAATTAAAAAGCACACATTTCTAGCTTAATGCATGCAAAGTTTTATGCTGATATATTCAGAGGTCAAGGGCATTAGCCCCCTTCAGGATCACTTTTTGTCACTGACACGATACGTGTGCACAGTAAACATTCTTACACTTTAAACGCCTGAACTGAGCTCTTCATTTCTCATTTCGGTTTCAGAGGTCGTACATTACAATGGCCCCTCACAGCTGTAAACTTTACTTAAGTGATATTATCGCGACAATGGCCGAAGACAATAGAAAAGTCTCAATGGAAGTTAATGGGGTGAGCGAAAACGGCTTCACAGACGCTCCCTGTAAGTATTTATTTTACCAACAACTCATTTCTTTGGATTATTTTACTATTCACAAAATACTGTACAGCATTGCTTATAATGGCAAATTTGAATTGAATCGCTAATATACACTTTTATGGCTTATAAATTCAGTTACAAGTGCTCTAATTCCTACCATTTCCTTAATTGAAAAAAAGTGTAAATGTGGCCTTCGTTGTTCTCATTTTTTATTTAAATAACGCCTAACGAAACAAAAAGTAATTTTATTTAGCGTATTTGGCTCAGTATTTGTATAATTTTTCTTGATAATTGGTTTAAAAAGAAACTACATATTTTCCAATTGTATCAAACGTATTTCATAGTCGATTTAAGCTGTAATCGAGTCACAAAAATGACATATTCTCATTTTTTATAGAAATAGCTTATTCAAATAGAAATAAGCACATTCATTTTAACCAATTGATGCCAATTGCAACATTATTATTGTTTTATTTTTTATTGATAATCTATATTGCTTATTTAAAGCACGCAGCCGTGTGTTTAAGTCCAACTTTAAAAAACGCGCGTTTTTTAAAGTGTCCATGGCAACATCAATAATCCAAGAAACGTGAAGATAAATGGCAACTTTTATACTGATCTCACATTACATTATTTCAAATTTTTGTAATATTCATATCAGTATTTCTGTTTTCAAAGTGTATCAAATAAAAAATATTACGTAAAGCATTCGCGGATATCTGGTCTTTAAAACATTTGCTTTATTTCGAACACTCCGGCTACGCTGTTGTGCTATAAAAATCGCGCGTGTTTTAAAGACCTTAATACCCACTTATACTTTAATATACTATTTTGTGAATAATACTCAACAAGTTGTAAATATAAAACTTCGATTTGTTATCCAGTTAATTGTACTTTTAATATTATTTGGAAACAACCACATAGTTATTTTTTGTCGTAAATTTTGTGATTGCGCTGACTTCGCTGCCTTACTTCATCATACACTAGCACAATATTCCCACACTATTTAGAATTATGTATTTTTAGTCAAACAATCTTACTTTTCAAAAATTATTAACAGTTAATGGGTTCGTGCAGGACTCAAAAAGGGCACAATCAGTCGTTCTCGTAACAGTTCCAATTCATCGTAAGCCCGTAACTCGCAACGAGATACAAATTATTCGATCGAATTACAAAAACCAAAAAAAAAAATCTGATTTTCTCTGCCGAATGATGAAGTTTTATCCTTTTTAAAAATTCATAACTAGATAACTAAAATATTAAAAGGGTTGACAAAGCCAAATTTTTTAAAAGAACTTTAACCGGATTTCTTTTTACCGTAATTCAAATTTCAAAACTAAAAACGCATTAAAAAACTATAAGATCAAAATTTTGTTCTAAAAAATTCAAAATAAACTAAAATTTTACCTTGGAAGATTCGCTGGCCTACATAATATCAGAATTCGTCCAATTGTGACGTCTATCCCCGGAGAAAAAGGTCATAATTATTGCCATTAAGCCATTATGTAATTTTAACAAAAATCTTATTTTTTCGTTCATTATCGCATCAATTATTGTTTGGAGTAATTAGTGTTTTCGAGTTAAAAATATCAGCAATGCTAACCACACGTGCTTAGCACACATTGATTTTTTGTGAAAGAAAAAGATAATGCGAGTTGTTTATACAAAATACAACACACAAATTTAAATGTTATCAGTATTCTTCCACAAAAATGGTGACTACACAACATTACATGTGAATTTGACAAGTGTGAATGCAAAAATAACTTTTATCAAGATAACCGTTCCGACAGAAATCACTTTAATGAAAGAAAATGCGATAACATGGACGATTATTATCATTTCGACGCGTAAGTCCGCGATAAAAACCGGTGTTCATGCCTGAAAGCGGCTGCGATGGCTGAAATCGCGCACCCGCTAGGTGCGTTGAATATTTCACGTTGTCGTGAACCGATTAATGTTTTAGCGATGCCGTGGTTTGGAATGGACATTGGCGGCAGTTTATGCAAGTTGGTCTATTTCGAACCGAAAGACATCACCAAAGACGAGGCCGATTCCGAAGTGGAAACCCTACGCAACATCCGGAGATATCTAACAAAAAACTCAGCATATGGGAAAACCGGCCATCGAGACACCCACTTACAGGTGCGTAACGCTCGCGTAGTTTGGACCATCACGTGTCGCTCAAGCCCTATCAAAAGCCGCAAAGATAAGATAATGATTGTTTTGGTTTTAAGATGGACGATGTTTACATTCGGGGCAGGAGAGGCACTTTGCACTTTATTCGGTTTCCGTCGAGCGAAATGGTCAACTTTTTGGCTTTGGCCAAGTCCAAAGGCATGGCCAACTTGGTTACGACGGTTTGTGCGACGGGAGGGGGCGCTTTCAAGTTTGAGGAGGACTTCAGAAGGGTACAAGTCACTTGAGCCGCTATTTCATTTAAATTGGGCGAATTGCAGGAAGTTAACATGAAGTTGGAAAAATTTGACGAGTTCGATTCGCTTTTGAAGGGCTTGCAGTTCGCAGACGCCCAGAACCCGTCCGAGTGTTACTATTGGGCGAATCCGACCGACGATGCTTGCTGTTCTAAAGTCAAATACGACTTCTCGAATCCGTACCCGTTTCTGATTGTCAATATCGGGTCAGGTGTTAGCGTTTTGGCCGTCTATTCGGCCACCGATTACAAGAGGATCTCAGGGACAAGGTTTGGCGTTTAGTCTGCGGTCCGCCTTTCTTAATCCTTGTTACAGTTTGGGCGGAGGCACTTTTTTGGGCCTTTGCTGTCTGTTGACTGGTTGCAATACGTTCGAAGAGGCGATACAGTTGGCTGCAGAAGGTGATAACACACGAGTTGATAAGCTGGTGCGTGATATATACGGTGGTGACTACGAACGGTTTGGGTTACCGGGAGATTTGGTCGCTAGCAGGTAATAAAACCAGATTGCTCGCATGGCCTTTTCTGTTTCTTCTTGCTTCTTGTACTCTAAACTTTCTTTTCTTTATTTCGTCATTAAGTTTCTCGGGCTTTAGCTTTGGGCAAATGAACTCTCGCGAGAAGCGCAGCAAAGTCAGTCGACAGGATCTAGCGAGGGCTACGTTAGTGACCATCACTAACAACATCGGGTCTATTGCTAGGATGTGTGCTATTCAGGAGAAAATTGACAGGGTAAGTTGGCTTCTTTACTACGGAGGACTAAGAGGGCGCTGCGAACGTTCGGCCCTAACTATCTTATTAAATTAATTTATTTTTATTGAACTGAAAACTCGTAACCCCCTCGTATTTAAATGGTCCTCCGTGTTTTTTACTTGAGGCGTAGTATTAAAAAAATCAGGTCGTTTTTATGGGCAATTTCCTGCGAGTAAACCCCATCGCCATGAAACTGCTGGCATACGCCATGAACTACTGGTCCAAGGGAACAATGAAAGCCCTGTTTCTGGAACACGAAGGCTACTTTGGTGCTATTGGTTGTCTCCTTCAATTTCACGAGGCCAAAAGATGAATTATAAACATTCCAGTGAAAGGTGTTGGAGTTTAGTACAAAATAAAACAATGTTGGACATTTTTAGCAAATGAGGTTAATTCTTGGCGTTTTATTGTAGATTTTGTACACTGCTTTTATAAAAATAGTACGTATGTTTGAAGGTGTAGATTTTTTTAATGTATGGTTTTTCTACATTTTTTAAATAAACTTGATAAGTGAGAACTTGGTGTAGGCTCATCGGTACGTGAAATGACGCACATGTTTTATTTCAAAGGCACATGAAACTATTATTAAATTATTTATTGATGGAAATCTAAACAGAGTATGTGAAATATATTATTTTATTTACTTCAGACTTTTATTTCTTGAACCAAATACCATAATCCCTGATTTTGCCCCGATTAACTGAAAAGTTCAGCACGTTTAGGTGTTGATCAGTGACGGTGAACAAAAATTCCGCGTCGAATGACAAACCATAGACTGGGGAGCTTCTCCCGCGACGACGACAAGACTCCATAAAATACATCTTAGAAAACAAAAACAGTAGTTATACGCAAAGCGTTGTCTAAACTATATAAACAGTAAAACCTCCCTTAATAGACACCTCTTCACAACGGACATTTTTGTGAGAACGTAACAAAACCTATATTAAAATTTCCCACCTCCCATTAGTGGACACCCCTCCACATTCCCTATCGGTGTCCGTTGTTGAGAGGTTTTACTATACCGGGTTCGTCAAGTTTTACACTCAGGCACCTTTCACCTCTTTGTAATTTATCTGAAATTCTAAAAAAAATCGTAATTGATTTTATTGTATAGAAGAACGATTTGACCAATTTTTAAGATGATTACTTGTATGGTGTGTTTTTTCACATTCGCTTAGTTAACTATAGTCTAATGTCAACGATTTTTGGTCCATAGGTATATTTTGAGGTAGTGCATCGAAGTGCCTAAATAAATTTTTGGGAAAATGTGTCGTTGATTTTTAATTTCTGTTTTGATATTGGGGCAGCTTTTTTCCCATGAATTTTGGTAAAATTATAAATCTCTTCTACAAAAGGTCTCCATCAGGGTGGTGGTTTTCAAAAAATTATTGCATTTGTCGTAAAATTGGCACGCGATCGTTGTTGGGTCTAAAGGTTGAGGCAGCTGGTAAGAATTTTTCAGACCCGGATTACCATTTATTTTATCTGTTTACTCAAAATGGAATGTTAATCTTTAAATCTTACGGCAAAGGTTCATGCGAATTGTAAACGAAGAATTTGTTTGTGCTCAGACCACAATAGTCATCAATTTGAACATCTGATGTAATTTTTTAATAAAAACATTTTTAACACGTTAGTGTGCTTATTCCGGTCCTGGCTTTAAAACCGCCCGATGGGACCGTGCCGCTAGTTGTAAAATTTCTGCAGTCATTACTGTTATTGGGGTAGGTAGTGGATCCTTTTGTAGCGAAGATTTATTACTACTCAATCTTGTCCCTCATAAATTATACTGAAATTTCCGATAAATAATATCAAATTGGCTTTTAATCCAATTCTAAGGATTTTTTTCAAGTCAAATTTTTGCAGAATAATTTTATTTCGTATTTCCGATCCATTGATGTAAAAAACAGCTAATGCGATTTTTTGGTCAAATGGTTTTATCTTTTTTATTGGACAAATGAATCAATAGAAAAAAAAAATTTTTCCTAGCGAGATTGGATATCAGTGCAGTGGAATATATTTATTTACACATTTTTTTTCTCTCTTCTAAGAGGTGTAAAGTGCCTGAGTGTAAAACTTGACGAACCCGGTATAGTGTACTTTATGACTCACCTGGACACAATTGCTTCGTCTTGTATCCCACAAAACCGCCCTCCCATGATTATGAGTCCCACTGACTATAGTATTGAAAAAATCATACTGGAAACAGTAGACTGTGGCCCCATAAGGATCCTCCAGCACTTGCTCACAATTGCCAGTCCTCAAGTCCCACCTTCTTACACAACTGTCGTAACCTGCGGACCATATAACTGACGGATTTTCCCATCTGATGTCCAAAACACCGGCCCCCGAAATTTCGGGCGTAAAATTCAACACCGTCATGTGTCTAGAAGTGTTTTAACAAAAAATTTAAACAAAAACTGTGACGGGATTATACTTATTTAAATCAAAAATAGTTAGAGGGGGTGTAGGGTGTACCCCTGCTGTTCCTATGGCGAGCAACGATTTGTCTTCTTCACAAAGAGCGACAGACCATACGCGGTCACACAAATCAATTTGCTCGATAATGCTTTCATTGAATGGATTTCGCCAAATTCGGACAAAGTTGTCTCGAGAACCAGAAACAAGAATATCGTCTAGCAAGTCAACAGAATTGACATCGGCCCCTTGAGACACCTCTAAATCAGTGACAAATTTTTGCGTGTTTAGATCCCACAAGAAAAGACTTCCGTCGCTGGAATGATTTTTTTCTGAAATCGGCCCCAAAGTGACTAGTCCGTAAAGTAGACAACAGTCTTTCGCTACTTTACCGACGATTTCAGAAAAATTACTTACGTTTGTCCACTCAAAACTAAATTGTTTCTTTTAACAAAACGGAAAATGTCCGCATTGTCCCGAGATGTGATAGTATAAACGGGATTTCTAGTATCGATTCCCGCTCTAGTTCGTTTATATGCAAATATGTGTGCCCCTCTACTAAACCACAACAAATCGTTCTCCAACTGGAGACACGGAAAATATCTATCCTTGTTATAAAGTAACCGTTTCTCGTCATAAAGCCCAGAGCACCAATTTTTCGATATTCTGAGACGCTCAAATTGAGACAGCAATCGAAGAGATCTGCACAATTGTTTGAATTAATCGATTTTTGAGTGAAAATAAGTACCGATTGCTGATGACTGGATGCACTTGATTTGTGACTAGAAGCCCCACATTTGAGATAAGTAGGTGACCCCAAGTTTCAATAATTTCGTTAAATCGCTTACATGTTTGTTTAAGCCTGTACAAATCACGGATATCTAAATATTTGAAAATTTTGAGTAACAGTTCAGTGGAAAGAACGTCCAGTGATAACACCATTTTTCAGATAACACTAACTTAGGAAAAGATTTTTCTTTAATGCTAACACTGCCCATATTCATTCAACACTCGGATAAACACATTGTTGTGAAATAATTCGCAAAATATGAACACCACATAACCTCAAAGGCTCGTGGAGGAAGCAATGTCACCAACTCTGTGCATTTGTCAGGGCTGGGGTTGGCGACGCTGGTTTTTCAAATTTTTTAATTTTCCAAAAATAATACAAGACAACGTAATTTTCGTAATTAAAATTATTTTTGATCATTCTATGAAATTCGGAGTATATTGCATTTCAAATAATCTCGCATATTTCAAAAAAACAATTTAGTAAATAGTCATTTGTAAAAATTTGTCCAACTAATTCCAGAGCTAACGGCTCCTCTGGTGGCCCCTCGTAATATAAGGATAAGTAGGTTTTGGTGTTGCTTTTTATTATCTGATTAAATTCTACAATGTTTGATTACGATTATGAGATTTCTGGTTGTTTTTTGCTGCTCCAAGTAAGGGAGAGTCGCGCAAGATGAACCATCTGGGCAAAAAATAACCGGCAAAATAATTTCAAATGTAATTTAAATTTTTGTGCAGTATGCGCGGTAGCCACCACAGTTCTCTAACGTTTGTTGTCAAACTTGAAGAGGTAAGTCAGTTTTCTAAAATTTTGTTAATAAAACTAAATAATGCTCTTGCTGAATAGTTAATTTTTATAACAAATATTATCTTTTTTAAATTTACTTGAATGTACTGGTAGACCCATAATACATGGTGCGCAAAAAGAACCGGCCATAAAGAACCAGGTCCTTTATGACCGAAAATCGGTTCGTTTTTCCCGATTTATGCTAATTAAGTAATAATATTTAATTAAATACTAACAACAAGAAAGACAAAAATTGACGAAATAATAGAATCAATCAAAGAGGAAAAATAAAAAAACTGCCAAATCAAGTAAGCAGAAGAAGACTGAACACACTCTGATTTTTCCGAAACCTCCCATAGACTCACTAAACGAGCCATATGAAGCAGACGTTACTTGTTTGATTTGCGACGACACGTAAATCTGGTGAATCCTGGATTCAGTGCAATCACTGCCAACAATGGGCACATCAGTTGTGTGCAGACTATAATACTGGGGTATATATTTGTGACAACTGCAAATCTATGCTAAAGAGATTAAAATAAGATTTTTTTGTTGAATTTAATACAAATGACAGTCAATGCAACGTTGACAATGTATTAATTATTTTTTTTAGTTTGCATGAAATATTTCAGTTCATAGTAGAATTGCAACAGCGCATTTGAATTTTTTGCAGCGAAAAATAAAGCACAAATTAAGAGTTTCTGTAAAAGAAAAAAATTCTGTGTAAAACTAAATCTCAGCGACACATTTTGAGATAAGAAAACCCACCAGAAACTCTCAATTTGTGCTCCATTTGACTCCAAAAATTCAAATGCGCTGTTGCAAAATTCTACTATGAACTAACATGGGATATATGTTTTTTTTCCATAGTTTGTTATGCCCAAATTACGAATAGCCCAAATGTATTATCTACAATGATTTTTTTTTCCTGGACTAATGCTTTTGTGCAAAAAAAAAGAAACAAAAGCAACTTTTTGTAAATGATTTTTTTACGAAAACTATCGATTATTTTTGATGAGAAATTACTATTTTTGAATGTTTGTAGTTTTTGTCTAAATTTTTGCCACATTATGAGCCTAAATTTCATCATACTCTGTAAACTGAAGTGTCTACAATATTTGTAGAATTGCAAAAATTACAAATGCATAAAATCAAATTTTCTTTAATTCTATCTCTAACGTGACGCTTCTGATAAATCAAATCATGAATATCTGTAAAACGCTTTAAAAAGAGAGGCACTACTATCTTACAGTTAATGGAACAACGCAAATACGCTTTAAAAGAATGAAAACCAATGAAACGACAAGTTAATCAAAAATTCCGAATAAACAATACAAAAATTGTTTACAAAGTCCGCCCTTATTTGTTATTAGCTTAGGTATTCCACACGAAACAACCCGCCGAACATTTTTCGCTATACAATATGTGAACCCTTGAGAGAACACCATCTGCACTTCCGTAACACAGAACCATATCGGTCATTTCAGGATTTGTTTGATTTTTCATGATAATAAAATGGTCCACTGACACACAAATCAAAGCCGAACTAACAACAAACTAATCTGCACCTAGTATGGCGCTGGCGATAACACAAGTGTTTGCGCCTTTTTTTTGCTTTTAAATGTAGTTACCAGTGGCGTACTCATCTTTTGTGCTTAAATTTTACATAGGATTTTTGCCTTTATACGTCCATACGCATCGCCGAAAATGGCCTGAAGACTCTCCATTTTACAGAGTATGATAGAATCAGACTCACCCTGTATAATACACGGTTACTTTTTTTTTTTATTTAACGGAAGAAGAGTGCTTCAGCTGCGAGGCTATTAGCACCCGGTACAGTAATTTGGAATTCTATATACAAAGTTTCTTGAATAATTCAATGGTTAAATTTTGGATATCAGATTTGTTCTTTTAAGGAAGATTAGTATTTTATCTTCGTTTTTCGGGCTGAGAATATCTTCCATACGGTTGGGAAAATTGGCTTCGTTTAGCATGTCATGGTATTTTGGGCATTCGAGTAGGACACGGTTACTTTCTGGCAAACGATTGAACTAAAGTGGTTCTTGTTGCCCGAGTTTCCCCTGATCATACGATGAATATGTGTATAATGCAATTTCTAATGTTTAACTTGGAGAACAATTAAATAAATCATGTTTGTGAAAATTAATAATCAATCTATCGAACTTTACAAAAAATTGTCCAGCCGCTATGGCGACGTGGAATTATTTGCCGACTTCCGAAAAGATGAATTTCTCATGTCATTCAAATTTCTGTCACATTTCTCGACGCGATTTAATTAACCCGATTAAATTACCAGTTGTCGATATGATAAAATATGTCATGTAACTTTAAAAAATGCGTGTTTGTGCCCCGTTCGAGTTTTACGAGTGCGTTGTTTAAAGTCTTGGTAACGCTAAAGCTACTCCATGGAAGTCGTACCGGAGCCAAAGGGTCCACTCTGGAGGACATCGCCATGTACATGATCAAGCACTTTTGCTTAGACGGCGACATCAAAAGTCAAGTCTTGGCGTCTTTAAAATATGGAGTCAAAATGCATTTTATTCAGAAAAAAAAGGAGAAATTCAGTCTAATCTTGCCAGCGTCGTCCATCCACCTAGCACCTTGTCGCTTCAAAAACGAGGAAATGGAGCGCATTCATTGCCTTTTCCCGGCCAAGTGGCAGAGCAACGCCTGCAACGACGTGTGTGCGAACGAGGCTAGCTGTTGCGGCAAAAGGAGAAGGCAGGTCCCCAGGCCTTGCTGCCAGGACAGCGACGAGGAAGACGCCGAAGGAGGGACCTGTTTCACGTGCCCCATGAAGAAGCGCCCCAAGTCCATGTGCGCCCAAAACACCTGCCCCAAACCCCCAGCCCCCTCGAACAGCTGCGCCACGTGCCACACCACCCCGCAGAAAAACAAATCGATGGCGCCGTGCCCCAAAGCCCTTCCCCCAGCTTGCCGAAGGCGCGGCCGGCCCACCAGGTCCAAGTCCCTCTACGACGACTACTGCCAAATGTGTGGTGACTCGGAATCCGACGATGCATGCGATACATGCAGTCCTGCGTACAGTTACAAGGCTTACAAAAATTGTTCGTGTTGTAATAAATAAATCAATCGAGAGTACTGTTCCTCATAACACCAGTTTTTGTTTTTGTTATTCAAAATTGACAAAATAATGTCAAAATTATTCAGTTTGTAGCATTATGGCGCCTTATCCCTCTTACAAAAAGCACGTGAAGTTTGCAAAGTCGCGATCGCCTGTCGCGCGTAAAAAAGTCCCGAATACGGCCGATAGTTATGCAAATATTGTGCTCTACTACCTGTCCAAGTTGAAAGGTCTGTTTCACTCACCGGTAAACCACGAAAAAACGAGTTACTACGCCCGGGATGCGTACGATTCGTCCAAACCCATCTTGAGGAAAGATTCCCGAAAAATGGGCTATGGAGATAGTGACATTGATGCAAAGGAAAAAGCTTGTGAAATTGTTAACGCAGCGATTCAGTACGGATGTGCCAATAATATCATAGAAAAAGTCGGGAATTATTTCCTTCTGAAGAAGTCTGAGCAGCCGAAGCAAAGAATGGCGGTCCGGAGACCCACTCCAGGGCCTGACTACGTCCGGTGTGCTAGTTGTAAAAACTTGACCAAATTTTCCAGAAAATATAGTGTAGTGAATGTAAGAGAAAATAGACACAAATCGAAAAGACATAGGGGGTATTATGATGATTATGGACACACTTCTCCAGTTAGAAGGAAAAGAAGCGCTTCGAACACATCCACCATAAACTACTGCTCAAAGTGTTACGCACGCATGAGGTCCAGTAGGAGGTAGCCGTAATGTTGTTTTGTTTAATTGTCCGAGAATAAACCCGTTTTGTCCTTTTATTTAAACGTATTTTTTTTCTCTTTTGTCATTTGGTGTCATTTTCAGTTTCGGGTTTGGGGCATTTCACGCGAGGCGGACAAGGAAAAAAAATTAACATCTTGAAATTCGGTTATATTAGGGATTATTCTCCTAGAAAGCTTGATTGGAAATACCTAATGTTTTTTTGTATGACACTTATTTGTGAAGATATTGACGAAATATGTGAAATTTGACGAAATATGTGAAATTTGACGAAATATGAGACACAGAGTTTTTGGAAGCTATTATTCAAAAAAATAATGCATACCAAAATATCTAAAATAGTGCTTTATACAAGAAATTCTCTGTTCTTTTTGATTCTGAAATCAGTTTTGGAATTTGAAATTTTTTTCGTGGAGAAAACGGAAGTGAAGTTTTAAATCCAAATTTTAGTAACTTGGACAATTTTTTTTTAATATTTTTATTTCAAAAAATAGGTTATAATATCTAGTTTACGCAAGAAATTACGCGCTTTATTATTCATTATGTACTATATCTCCTAACGAATGGAGATCTCATTTTGCGACTTATAGTGTAAACTCTATTTACTTTAAGCAATTTTTTAAAATAAAAATAATTTTTAAAAAATGGTCCAAATTACTAAAATTCGGATTTGAAACTTCACTTCCCGTTTTCAATACGAAAAAAATTTCAAAATTCAAATTTGATTTTAGAGTTGAAAAAAACAATAAATTTTGTGTATAAAACACTATTTTAATTAACAGTTTACAAAAACTTAATATTTGGTCAATTTTTACGAGTCAATAACTTTTTTGATAAGTCGCTCACAAAAAAATCATTACGTATTTACATTCACACCTTTTGAGAGAATAATTGTAACCGAATTTTAGGTTGATGCATTTTTTTGAGTAGTTCGCTTCACGTGAAATGTCCCGTTTTGGAAATGCTTTGTTTTGGGCCATTCCAGGAAAAATGAGACACCGGAATTTTAAAATGATTTTAGCAATGTTAAGTTTTTTTTAAAACACACGATTAGGTTTATATTTAATGTATTTTGCGTCAAAAGAGTTTTTGCGAGAGGATAATCATTTAAATTGAAGTCATTTATTGAATTCTAACATTTACTTACATTGCCTTATAGGCGATAACATAAAATATTGCGTACTACAACTGTTGAATGGTTTTTTAAAAGTATTTTTCTAGTTTAGAAAATGGAAATCGGTAAGTAAATTGATTAGTAATATTTTTTTTTTATTTTTATAACTTTTGTTGTCCCGTCCGTTATCGCTAACATAAAATGTCCTTATTTCTTACATTGTTAAACAAAACAAGAATTTTTAATTTCCACTGTCTAATTTTAATATTGTTAACATTTTTAATAATTAAAACCTGTCTGAATAAATTTTTAGAACTATTTTCACACACATTTTTTTTGTCCCGTCTGTCATATCCCGTAATCAAAAAGTAAATTAATCAGAATTCGTTGTACATTGCATTATTTTTCGGTTTTGTGATTTCGAAATTTTTTACATATTCCACCTTTTACTTCAAAAACAGTTGTTGGAATTAGTGCCGTTTAAATTAACAAAATTTTAAAAAGATTGTTCAACGATAAAAATCTTTTTTCTACAGCCGTCAAAAAATCGTGACATTTATGCATGGTTACCTATGCGCGAAGTTTGACGTTTTTTCACTGTGAAAAAATATTATTTTTTCACGGTTTCACAGTGAAAAAATAATATTTTTTAACTGTGCAGGCAACTCGATTTTTCAGATCATTTTGTTCCAACTTATTTCTGTTACAATTTTAGTAACACGAAAAGACATCAACAGCAACCGAAATGAAGAGACGGATCGATAATGAGAGGTAGTTTTAAAGGTTTTATAATTATACAGAACAATATTACAAAACAATAATAATAGATATTTACTTTGACATATGAAAATTAAATGTGCATGACGAAAACGTGCCCCCGTTTATCCCCAGAGGCCTGAGTGAAGACGCTTGTAAATGAAAGTTATTTTCGCCATTAAAAGAAGCCGATGTAGAAGGTTGAGTGATTTTGTTTTCTTCTGTGGAGGAAGAAGGTTGAATTTTATTGGCAATTTCAATTTTATTATTCAAAGAGTCCTCGATGTAACTTTCTGCCACTGTGCTGCTTCTCCAGCCCCCATGACGTTTAATTGAAATTAGATCACCTCCAGCATTCGCCAAAAGAGTGGCAGAGCTTCTTCTGAAGCAGTGACCAGTATATTTTTTAGGTTCGTCTTTGTTAAGCCACTTTGCAATCAAACTTGGTATCTCTCCGATTTTGTTAATTCCAACATTTTGATTCACACATTTTCCGTTGGTATACTTTAAAAATAAACGGTCACTAGTCGCCCGTGGAGGCCGCAAAGCTCTATATTTTCTGACAATTTCTATATTTTCTAAATTTGAAACAGTAAATATTCGTTCGCAGTGGGTTTTTGTATCAGGCACCTTCACAATTAAGACAGACTGTTTATCTTCTATGTCAGTTAGCTTCATTTTAACTAATTCTTCACGTCGAAGGGCTCCCGATATACCCAAAATTAGCACAGTCTATAAATAAAACGAGTTGTTTTGATTTGTATTACACTAATATGATAAGTTTACCTTCATCAGTAAATATATCTTGTCATCTGCTTCATTAATAAACTTGCTAATGTCTTCTTTGTCTAAAATTTGCGACTTCTTGCTTCTGTAACCTACGCTTTTGCTTTTCAGGTAGGGCACTAACTTCGGAAACTTACGTGTATCGATATTCTCTTTAACGTTTAAGGTGGCTTTCAACATCGCATAAAGGGCCCAGAGTGTTGGTGGCTTTAAGGTGGTAGACTTTTCTTCCAAATACGCCAACAAAACATTTTCCGTTACTTGATCAATCTTTTTCATAGAACACCACTGCCGAAACTGAAGATACGTTTTTTCGTACTGCGGTCTTGATTTAGCAGGCAAAAGATTCGACACTGCCGCGCTTGCAATTGCATCTATTTCGTTTTCGCTGCTAAAATCCATCACACTTCTTCAACAAAAATACCTATTGTGACAAATTTTTCGCAACTATCACTTTTATTTATCATCGTAACCATGCAAGCAACTCGATTTATCAGACCATTTTGTTCCAACTAATTTCTGTTACTTTTTTCTTCATCTGGAGGCTGTAGAAAAAACGTTGTTTGTATTTCGTGGCGAAATTCATGTTTTAATGGCGCCTTCGAATGTCTTTTAGGTCTCGACCTGGCGGTCTCGACTAAAATAACATTCTCAGGCGCCATTAAAAAAACACTCATTTCGCGCACTTAATACAAAAATTACTATTTTGTGTCCCGTCCGTCATCAGTTTGTATTTCTTTTTCCTGCTCGTTTTCAAATTTTAAAAATATGGCTGTAATTGTAAGTTGCAAACAATTTGATTGCTACTAAATTCCTATTAAGAAAAATTCACGTCTCAAAATTTGTGCAAAGTGTCCCGTCCTTAAAATGTAATGGTCGTTTTTGTTCGAGAGAAACGAATGTGCAAGAATAAACAAGTTTTATTTCATAATTTAAACATATCTATCAATATAACTTAAAAATTTCTTTTTGTCCTTTACGAAATCATCGACAGGTTGTTGGTCATAGTCCTCGCTCAGTAGATGGACGTAGACTGAACCTTTCTCAGTGGCAATGATCTAGAAATAACGTCGATATTCATGCAGATTGAGCCAATCAACCGACTTACCATATACGTTTGTTCAGGAACACTTTCATCACTTGTAATTGTGGACAGTTTCATGCGCACAATATTTTCCTTGAAAGGAATCGAATAAACGGGAAACATATCACTCGCCTTCAAATTCCACACATGAACAGTGTTTGCTATATCTTTCGTGTAAAAAATAAACGGCCGGTTGTGGGACCATTGGATAATTTCGACTTTGGTCCGACTTTCCGCCGTTTCTTTATTGAACAGTACCATCAAAGGTCGCTCGATTACAGTCGAGTAGAAATTTAAATTCCCGTTATTGAATCCCGCGACGAAATATTGCGACGAAAAAGGGCACATTTCAAGGCAATTGGCTTGAGAGTCGCCAAGAAATTTTTTAACACCGCTTTTACCCCCACTCGTCAAACAGTGAATAATGTGACCATGATTGGTCGAAATGTATAAATTATTCGAGTCGAAATGACTCAACGCTAGATCAGTGCAGTTAAAATCGCCGATTTCGGGATACAACTTTTTCAGCGAAATCTGGACGTTGATGGTAATTATCACAGAACCCCAATGAGCCAAGCCTTGCTTTTCGACAATTCTGCCACGACTCTCCTCTTTCGAAATAACACTCCAGACTATAACTTCCCCATCCTCGTCCAAACTACAAACCTGCGAAACAATAATTAAATGAATTAATTTCGAGTGATTTGTTTTACTTCAGTTGCTCCATGGGCTTGAAACACATCAATTTCGGACTCTTTCCGCGACAAAGATTGAACCGAAATTACTCTAGACGAGTGTCCGTGATTTATTTCAGTCGAATAAGTTGGGCTCCGCGCTAATAAATTTTCGACCATTTCCCCACAAACATTTTCGTGACTTTTCGAACTTTCCTTCACATCCCATACGACCAGTGTCCCGTCCTTGAGCCCCCCCAGAATCAAATTCGGACACTCAAAACAACAAGTACAACACAAAACGTGCCCAAAAGCCACCAACACTGTCTCAGGCTTACTAACATCGGAAATATTCCATAAACAAACAAAGCTATTTGAAGAGTGTTGTGGACCGTGAACGGTCAAAATTTTCGTCGAATTGTTTGCACAAAAACAAACATCATTGAGTGGACGGTTTTTCAAAAAATCAAGCTTTGTGGTGTCACACGTAATCTGGCCCTTGCTGAACGGAATGTTATTTTTGTTGGTTTCGACGTTTGTCCTCATGTTGGCTTCCATTTGCAGATTTAAAATCAGCCCCCCTGCCCTTAATAAAAATGTCTCAAGGCTAGTTTCGTTGTAACAATTTTGTAATTTTTGTGTAGTGAGGTCGTCCCCCCCGACGCCCAAATAATCACACTTGTAGCGCTCCCAGAAAGGTTCCTCGTCTTCAATTTTGGTGAAGCACGGAGGGAATTGCGTCCACTTATTTTGATGCGTTATTTGATCAGTTTGTGTTTCTTCATCTGTGTGATCACCGGTTTGTACAGATGCTTGTATGGTGTTGCTTTTTCCGTAGTATTTGATAAAAATGTCGTAAGGTACCGGAGATAGCTCAAATAGTGTGAAACTGTAATGATCGAGTCGGATCATACTCAGAATTTCTTCGCCTCGTTTACGTCTCAGTTCCACGCTTTTGCGATGTTGGTACTTTCGTTGCGCCCCCAGAAAATTAATGAACTGCAACGATTTCCCGTCCTCGAACCCCTCGTCCGACAGAGAACCCAAATTGTTCGCAAAGTTTGCATTTTCCTTCTCGATTGATTCTTTGATGTTGTCCAAAATTTGGCGATGCCTGGGCTCGGGCAACTCGTAGTTGCCCGAATCTAACTTCTTCTCATCGTCGGTTCCAGCTGAGTTCACTCGTTTGGTGCCCGATGTTTGCCCAACACTTTCGGTACTTTCAGAGGTAGTACTAGTTGAAAGGTTTGAATCAGTCGAGTCGTACTCTTCAAAATCCGATTCATACGAATCAAAATCGTCCTCATATTCCACGGATGGTTCCTCCAGCTTGATTTTGGGCGCATCTGGTCCTACTATATTCTTATTAACGATGCTACCTTTACGCAAAGTGGCCGTTCTGGGCCTTTCCGACATGGAACTAGTCTCTGGGGACACGTCATTTGGTACTTTTTTGAGTGCATTAGAGTACATTTTTTTGCTGGGAAAAAACTGCGATTTAGTGACTCGACTACTTGGTGGCGTGGCAGGTGCTCGCATAGAACTCGTTGTTTTTTTGGTTGGTGTTGGTTTAATTCGTTTAGTTTTGGTTTTGTCTTCATCTTCTTCTTTCTTTGGTAGCCTTGACGTGGTTTTTATTTTAATAGTTTCTTTTTTCGGCGTTTCTGTCGGCTTTTTCGTTCGAGTTGGAGCAAGTGTTCGTTTTGGAATTGCATCTTTTGCCTAGCAAAGTGACAATAAAGCAACAAAGGGAAAAATTGATAAACCCACCTTTTTTGTAGACATAAATTAAGAGAAAAATGTCATTGAAGTGTGTCAAGTGCCAACTCTACGCGAAACTAAAATGTCCCTGAAATAATCAATATGAGGGTAGAATCTATTTCACGGTTCGTGCTTCTAAATCAATATTTCAAGGCGGGGTAAATGAAACACTCAACTGGCATAAAAAAATATTTAATATCACAGTGATCATAAGTACTTTTGGTTCCGAATTACTGTAAATTAAATACAAATAAATACATAACGAAGAGATTAAATACTACAGGAATTAAGGAAGACGCACCGTTACAATCAATATCACTAACAATAATATCTTGATACAGGCGTTTCATTTTATCAAAATTTCTAACAATCGGGACATTTCTCAGCCTTACAGTGTTATCATGAAACAGAATAATAGGCCTTCCATTATAAGGCCCAAAAAGCAGGAAAGGAGTCGTTAATGACTTGTAATTCCTTCTGCATTATTCTTAACTGCGTCCATGCAGTGTGTTGTGTTATCCGCTTTGAGACAATCTAAATCTGGTTCAACACCATACACAGCTGCCGATTCTCTCAACCACGAACATTTGGCGTTTTCAAGTACCGAAGTGGTACAAATCCTGATTGTTCTTGAAGGATGACACCCGGAAAAGCTATTAGCGTTCAAAAAACCAGTCGCTTGTTCGAGAAAACTCTCGATAGGTTTAATTGGTTCAAGCTTATTGATGGTCAAATGGAAAGTCTCAATCAGATTCAAGACAGCGGATTACCACGAGTAGCTATCCGCACTCGACAAGGAACTAACAAACTCTTGTACTTCTTGCGCTACTATTCGTTTTGACGAAACCACAGGCCATGGTTTCACCACCCAAACACAGGGGTTTGTACCCATAATCGGTTTGGTGGTACCATCCGGGCACAGAAAACTATAACCCTTAGGAGATAATTCAAAGGGAACAATTGATAAACTCACCTTTTTTGTAGACATAAATTAAAAGAAAATATGAAAGTAGAATCTATTTCACGGTTCGTGCCTCTAAATCAATTTTAAAGGCAGGGTAAA
Organism: Tribolium castaneum; assembly: GCF_031307605.1. Lineage (NCBI taxonomy): Eukaryota > Metazoa > Arthropoda > Insecta > Coleoptera > Tenebrionidae > Tribolium > Tribolium castaneum. Next base: position 11,497,032 of record NC_087397.1, read on the forward strand.
TAAAACACTCAACTAGCATAAAAAAATATTTAATATCACAGTGATCATAAGTACTTTTGGTTCCGAATTACTGTAAATTAAATACAAATAAATACATAACGAAAAGATTAAATACTACAGGAATTAAGGAAGACTCACCGTTACAATCAATATCACTAACAATAATATCTTGATACAGGCGTTTCATATTATCAAAATTTCTAACAATTGGGACATTCCTCAGCCTTACAGTGTTATCATGAAACAGAATATTAGGCCTTCCATTATAAGGCCCAAAAAGCAGGAAAGGCGTCGTTAACGACTTGTAATTCCTTCCAAACAGCGTATCTAATTGTAGAAAAACATCGAGGGTATCTTTCATCCAAAGATCGGTACTACCAGACCTGACCATGGCTTGGCCAACTGGAGCCCAACTCAAATGGCAACCTTCAGCCTTATTCTCGCACAAAATATTAAACGAATTTGACTTAACTCGACCAAATTTATTTTCAATCGGACCTGAAAGAAATTTTGTAAAAACACAACTATACAAATTCGGTACTTACTATCGATAAAATCAATAAGTGAGTTTTTTGAAACGAAAGCAACATCTCCTTTCCCTTCTAATAGACACCTCAAAGCTCCAAATTCTCCCAAATACGCGTTACTATCGCAATTTTGGTCGTTTTGGTGCAAAGTTGGGATACAACTCGGGCCGAAGAAACTTCGAACACCTTCCGTGGAAGGACAATTTAGAAGTTTCTTCTCATGTAGCGTATGGACGACTGTGTTCCACGCAATTCCATCAAAAATTGGGAAACAAGCCTTGAAGCCTTGCAAATCTTCAAAATTGGAGATTTTGGTCGTGTTTCGAGTTACCGCGACCGTGAGGTACTTCCCGTTGTCATTGACCGTTTCATAGAAAAGTGTTTTGAGCTTGTAGGAGTTTATCGCTTTGTTTAGCAAGTCTGGTGGTACTATGACAACGTCGGCTGCATTATTCTTAACTGCGTCCATGCAGTGTGTTGTGTTATCCGCTTTGAGACAATCTAAATCTGGTTCAACACCATACACAGCTGCCGATTCCCTCAACCACGAACATTTGGCGTTTTCAAGTACCGAAGTGGTACAAATCCTGATTGTTCTCGGAGGATGACACCCAGAAAAGCTATTAGCGTTTAAAAAACCAGTCGCTTGTTCGAGAAAACTCTCGATGGGTTTAATTGGTTCAAGCTTATTGATGGTCAAATGGAAAGTCTCAATCAAATTTAAGACAGCGGATTGCCACGAGTAGCTATCCGCACTCGACAAGGAACTAACAAACTCTTGTACTTCTTGCGCTACTGTTCGCTTTGACGCAACCACAGGCCATGGTTTCACCACCCAAACACAGGGGTTTGTTCCATTAACCGGTTGGGTGGTACCATCCGGGCACAGGAAACTATAGCCCTCAGGAGATGATTCTGCGCCTCCTGGTACTAGCCCAAAGTGAAGCTTGACATTGTCCAAACGCGCCCAACTAATATCCCCAGCACCGTCTGTCAGACAAAAAAGGGACCCTCGACGCCCCCAGTACTTATCGGACATTTCGCATCGCGAGGGGTTATCGCAAAGTGCGCACAAATTCGGATATTTGGCCTTCAATTCCTGGTCGAGTTTTGGGTTGTTGACCCAAGGCCCGGCTTTGCACGCACTTCGGAAAAATTGCGATGACGATCGGATGCGATTTTCGGTGATGGTGTACTTAGTTTCCCAACTTTGGGGAATGACTGAAGCTTCCAAATACCACAAAAGTGATATTAGTTGGGAATTTTTTTCTGGAATTGGGTTCATTTGAGAGGATTTTGGTCCAATCAGTCTCGTAACCGTAGCTAGGTTGGCAGAAGTTTTCATTTGGCCCTACTATATTCTTATTAACAATGCTACCTTTACGCGCAAAGCGACCGTTTTTGGTCTTTCTGACATAGAACTAGTCTCTGGGGACACGGGATTTAGTATTGTTTTGAGTACATTGAGTACATTTTCTTTGCTGGGAAAAAACTGCGTTTTAGTGACTCGACAACTTGGTGGCGTAGCAGGTGCTCGAATAGAACTCGTTGTTTTTTTGGTTGCTGTTGGTTTAATTCGTTTACATTTGGTTTTTTCTTTATGTTCTTCTTTTATTGGTACCCTTGACGTGGTTTTTATTTTAATAGTGTCTTTTTTTGGGTTTCTGTCGGCTTTTTTGTTCGAGTTGGAGCAATTGTTCATTTTGGAATTGCATCTTTTGTGCAAGTGACAATAAAGCAACAAAAGGAAAAATTGATAAACCCACCTTTTTTGTAGACATAAATTAAGAGAAAATATGAAAGTAGAATCTATTTCACGGTTCGTGCTTCTAAACCAATATTTAAAGACGGGGTAAATAAAACACTCAACTGGCATAAAAAAATATTTAATATCACAGTGATCATAAGTACTTTTGGTTCCGAATTACTGTAAATTAAATACAAATAAATACATAACGAAAAGATTAAATACTACAGGAATTAAGGAAGACGCACCGTTACAATCAATATCACTAACAATAATATCTTGATACAGGCGTTTCATATTATCAAAATTTCTAACAATTGGGACATTTCTCAGCCTTACAGTGTTATCATGAAACAGAATATTAGGCCTTCCATTATAAGGCCCAAAAAGCAGAAAAGGCGTCGTTAACGACTTGTAATTCCTTCCAAACAGCGTATCTAATTGTAGAAAAACATCGAGGGTATCTTTCATCCAAAGATCGGTACTACCAGACCTGACCATGGCTTGCCCAACTGGAGCCCAACTCAAATGGCAACCTTCAGCCTTTTTCTTACACAAAATATTAAACGAATTTGACTTAACTCGACCAAATTTATTTTCAATCGGACCTGAAAAAAAAATTACAAAAACAAACTATACAAATTCGGTACTTACTGTCGATAAAATCAATAAGTGAGTTTTATGAAACGAAAGCAACATCTCCTTTCCTTTCTAATAGACACCTCAAAGCTCCAAATTCGCCCAAATACGAGTTACTATCGCAATTTTGGTGGTTTTGGTGCAAAGTTGGGATACAACTCGGGCCAAAGAAACTTTGAACACCTTCTGTGGAAGGACAATTTAGAAGTTTCTTCTCATGTAACGTATGGACCACTGTGTTCCACGCAATTCCATCAAAAATAGGGAAACAAGCCTTGAAGCCTTGCAAATCTTCAAAATTGGAGATTTTGGTCGTGTTTCGAGTTACCGCGACCGTGAGGTACTTCCCGTTGTCATTGACCGTTTCATAGAAAAGTGTTTGGAGCTTGTAAGAGTTTATCGCTTTATTTAGCAAGTCTGGTGGTACTATAACAACGTCGGCAGCATTATTCTTAACTGCGTCCATGCAGTGTGTTGTGTTATCTGCTTTGAGACAATCTAAATCTGGTTCAACACCATACACAGCTGCCGATTCCCTCAACCACGAACATTTGGCGTTTTCAAGTACCGAAGTGGTACAAATCCTGATTGTTCTCGGAGGATGACACCCGGAAAAGCTATTAGCGTTTAAAAAACCAGTCGCTTGTTCGAGAAAACTTTCGATGGGTTTAATTGGTTCAAGCTTATTGATTGTCAAATGGAAAGTCTCAATCAAATTTAAGACAGCGGATTGCCACGAGTAGCTATCCGCACTCGACAAGGAACTAACAAACTCTTGTACTTCTTGCGCTACTGTTCGTTTTGACGCAACCACAGGCCATGGTTTCACCACCCAAACACAGGGATTTGTACCATTAACCGGTTTGGTGGTACCATCCGGGCACAAGAAACTATAACCCTCAGGAGATGATTCTGCACCTCCTGGTACTAGCCCAAAGTGAAGCTTGACATCGTCCAAACGCGCCCAGCTAATATCCCCAGCACCGTCTGTCAGACAAAAAAGGGACCCTCGAGGCCCCCAGTACTTATCGGACATTTCGCATTGCGAGGGGTTATCGCAAAGTGCGCACAAATTCGGGTATTTAGCCTTCAGTTCCTGGTCGAGTTTTGGGTTGTTGACCCAAGGCCCGGCTTTGCACGCACTTCGGAAAAATTGCGATGACGATCGGATGCGATTTTCGGTGATGGTGTACTTAGTTTCGCAACTTTGGGGAATGACTGAAGCTTCCAAATACCACAAAAGTGATATTAGTTGGGATTTTTTTATTGGAATTGGGTACATTTGAGAGGATTTTGGTTCAATCGGTCTCGTAACCGTAGCCAGGGTGGCAGAAGTTCTCATTTGGTCCTACTATATTCTTATTAACAGTGCTACCTTTACGCGCAAAGCGACCGTTTTTGGTCTTTCTGACATAGAACTAGTCTCTGGCGACACGAGATTTAGTATTTTTTTGAGTACATTGAGTACATTTTTTTTTGCTGGGAAAAAACTGCATTTTAGTGACTCGACAACTTGGTGGCGTAGCAGGTGCTCGAATAGAACTCGTTGTTTTTTTGGTTGCTGTTGGTTTAATTCGTTTACATTTAGTTTATTCTTAATCTTCTTTTTCTTTGGTACCCTTGACGTGGTTTTTATTTTAATAGTGTCTTTTTTTGGGTTTCTGTCGGCTTTTTTGTTCGAGTTTGAGCAATTGTTCATTTTGGAATTGCATCTTTTGTGCAAGTGACAATAAAGCAACAAAGGGAAAAATTGATAAACCCACCTGTTTTGTAGACATAAATTAAGAGAAAATATGAAAGTAGAATCTATTTCACGGTTCGTGCTTCTAAACCAATATTTAAAGACGGGGTAAATAAAACACTCAACTGGCATAAAAAAATATTTAATATCACAGTGATCATAAGTACTTTTGGTTCCGAATTACTGTAAATTAAATACAAATAAATACATAACGAAAAGATTAAATACTACAGGAATTAAGGAAGACGCACCGTTACAATCAATATCACTAACAATAATATCTTGATACAGGCGTTTCATATTATCAAAATTTCTAACAATTGGGACATTTCTCAGCCTTACAGTGTTATCATGAAACAGAATATTAGGCCTTCCATTATAAGGCCCAAAAAGCAGAAAAGGCGTCGTTAACGACTTGTAATTCCTTCCAAACAGCGTATCTAATTGTAGAAAAACATCGAGGGTATCTTTCATCCAAAGATCGGTACTACCAGACCTGACCATGGCTTGCCCAACTGGAGCCCAACTCAAATGGCAACCTTCAGCCTTTTTCTTACACAAAATATTAAACGAATTTGACTTAACTCGACCAAATTTATTTTCAATCGGACCTGAAAAAAAAATTACAAAAACAAACTATACAAATTCGGTACTTACTGTCGATAAAATCAATAAGTGAGTTTTTTGAAACGAAAGCAACATCTCCTTTCCTTTCTAATAGACACCTCAAAGCTCCAAATTCGCCCAAATACGAGTTACTATCGCAATTTTGGTGGTTTTGGTGCAAAGTTGGGATACAACTCGGGCCAAAGAAACTTTGAACACCTTCTGTGGAAGGACAATTTAGAAGTTTCTTCTCATGTAACGTATGGACCACTGTGTTCCACGCAATTCCATCAAAAATAGGGAAACAAGCCTTGAAGCCTTGCAAATCTTCAAAATTGGAGATTTTGGTCGTGTTTCGAGTTACCGCGACCGTGAGGTACTTCCCGTTGTCATTGACGGTTTCATAGAAAAGTGTTTTGAGCTTGTAGGAGTTTATCGCTTTGTTTAGCAAGTCTGGTGGTACTATAACAACGTCGGCTGCATTATTCTTAACTGCGTCCATGCAGTGTGTTGTGTTATCCGCTTTGAGACAATCTAAATCTGGTTCAACACCATACACAGCTGCCGATTCCCTCAACCACGAACATTTGGCGTTTTCAAGTACCGAAGTGGTACAAATCCTGATTGTTCTCGGAGGATGACACCCAGAAAAGCTATTAGCGTTTAAAAAACCAGTCGCTTGTTCGAGAAAACTCTCGATGGGTTTAATTGGTTCAAGCTTATTGATGGTCAAATGGAAAGTCTCAATCAAATTTAAGACAGCGGATTGCCACGAGTAGCTATCCGCACTCGACAAGGAACTAACAAACTCTTGTACTTCTTGCGCTACTGTTCGCTTTGACGCAACCACAGGCCATGGTTTCACCACCCAAACACAGGGGTTTGTTCCATTAACTGGTCTGGTGGTACCATCCGGGCACAGAAAACTATAACCCTCAGGAGATGATTCTGCACCTCCTGGTACCAGCCCAAAGTGAAGCTTGACATCATCCAAACGCGCCCAGCTAATATCCCCAGCACCATCTGTCAGACAAAAAAGAGACCCTCGACGTCCCCAGTACTTATCGGACATTTCGCATCGCGAGGGGTTATCGCAAAGTGCGCACAAATTCGGATATTTAGCCTTCAGTTCCTGGTCGAGTTTTGGGTTGTTGACCCAAGGCCCGGCTTTGCACGCACTTCGGAAAAATTGCGATGACGATCGGATGCGATTTTCGGTGATGGTGTACTTAGTTTCGCAACTTTGAGGAATGACTGAAGCTTCCAAATACTACAAAAGTGATATTAGTTGGGGAAAATTTATAGGAACTGGGTACATTTGAGAGGATTTTGGTCCAATCGGTCTCGTAGCCGTAGCCAGGGTGGCAGAAGTTCTTGTCTTTGAGGTCGTGTTTGCTTTTGATGCCTGACGCATTCTGGATTACAGCCACCACCTCGTATTCATACTTGTCTAAAAGTTTTAATTTGGTTTATGTTTCGGAAAAGTTGTATGTACCTTCGGTGTAACGCAACTCGTTTGTGAGCAAAACCTCAATCTCGGAGTTTGTGGCCGTTACTAAATCTTCCGGGGTAAAGACTGAAAAATCGGCTTTTCCTTTGGAGATTTTACGCAAACAGTCTAGCCTATGGAAGCCAGTAATTAACTCAAGAAATTTATGAGTTGAATATACCTGTCTATTCCAAGAACACATTCAACTTTACTGTCTGGTTTATCCAGAATTGGGCAATAACGCCCTGAGCGTTTGAAACCTCCTCGTCCATCAACTACACACAGTTTGTCTAGAAATGCGGAAAAATTGTGTCAGGGACCAAAAAAATTTGCATTTTATTTAAATTCTCATCAATACGGAAAAACGAAAAAACCTGTTCTTATGAATCTTATGACGGCATTAAATAAACAAAATAAAATAAATACGAAACATTTTTATCAATTCCTGGTAGCACCAAACCTATTAAAAACTCATTATCATTCTTCTCTTATCATTTGTTGTCCTGGCAACATTTCTGTCTCCCGAGTTCATTCAAATATTGTTTACGTTTCTCCGTAAAAAAGGATGTGCAGTATTTATGGAACAACTTAACAACATATTAAGTTCAAGGTAGCGTAAAGTCTGACCTTCAGGTTTTTATTGTATCCCAAAATAAAAGAAAAGTGTCCGGTTTTGGGATAAACACCAAAAACGCAATTCAGTTATGATAAATGATAACAAGGTAGTTACCTAAAAGACTTACATTTCTCTCCATAGACCCAAGAGACGAGGAAAAAAAGCACAAGTAATAAAATAGTCCTCTCAATTTTTGTACTCATGACACCAACTCACTACTCTGCGGTATGAAAAACACTGATTATAGTTAATGCGTCCGTTGAGGGTCTATTCTGTTGTTTCTGTTCTTGATAAATGAAGGACATTGCCGCTGAGAGATTGAACCGCAAAGGTAGTAAGATTGGATGGATGGGTTTCCCGACATGTGCTTGGGGTTTTACGCATAGGTGGGAGGACCCAGCGACTACTGTTACAAGAAAAATAAGAAGTCGCAGTCAATTATCCTCGCGGGAATTCGCAGTAAACACATTACAAATAATTAACTGAGATTTGCATAAATTGTTTCCATAAAATGTTGTCCTTCAATACAGAAAAATAGAAATTGGGGTAATGTGCAAGTCGATGTCTTTTCACTTTCCTTGATAAGAGATTTAATAACAAGGAGTTTACGTCATAATTGTGTCGTATCTCTTCTAACATTTAGAATCTAATCAAATGAGTGAGTAAGCGTAAAACGATTATAATAAATCCTTCATTCAGTATGAAGAAATTAAGTGAGTTTTGTTTTCTGTTTTAATTGTGTAATTAATATAAATGGCATGGGACTGAATAGGCTACTTAATTAGGTTCCTCTTCATCAGCGGGAAGAAAAACATTACGCAACGCTTGAATGGCACTACAAATGTATTTTTAATAAATTACATAAGTTTGAAAGTTCTGACGAGAAACTTACACTTTTTATTTAGCGACTTTAATTAAATGTACACAATACGACACTAAACCCAAATTAAGGAAGAGCCAATTTAAGAAAAGAATAAAAATTCTTTTGGGTTTATTGCCACAGTAGATAATTATTATTATTAATTAAGACCGCTTACGGGAGAAACTACTATATTCAAGTTTTAAAGCGATACCCATTTTTAGTTTTGAAAACTTATGAATTTATGTTACTCAGGTTGAGAGTAATTATTATTTAATAATATTGTTGTTATTATTATGTTATTAGGCAACATGTCGCTTGGTTTATCTGTATTACGTGTTGCCTACCGTTTATCCATTTTTTAGCAAAAAAATTAGTTGCGAAAAATTCAAATCAAAATGCTATTTATACAAATTTATGGAAAATACATCGTTTATTACAACTTTAAACAATTTTTGCATCTACTTGTTTTAAACCTAGACTTTGTGGTGTTTTATGGGAATTTTCGAAGGGCTCAGGTAGAAATTCCTTTCACCCAACAACTTTCCCACTTTAGCATCAAACCGCTCAAAATGAATTAATCGTGTCAATGTCCAGTTAACTAAATGGGTCAACATTCTTAACACGAATCCATGAATTCATTAAAGTCGATACGGAGGAGAAAGCCGAGCAAAACTTTGTGCAAATTGAATGTGCGACAACTAGTGTTTATTTATCGTTACTGACTTCCCATTATAATTATTTTTAGAACAGTGTCAAAGTTGTTGCGTGGAGCGGTGATGTGTACGGTTTGCAATTATACAAAACAACTACAAGTATACAAAACAATATGCTATACCCTGCAGATATACAATAATCAGTTGGAAAGTGATAAAGCATGAAAGATGCTGATTTTAGTGGCAACTAGTGACAAAATAGGCAAAGGAGTTCAACACTTATCGAGGAACAGGCGGAGTAGTTTAACCAGACAGGAATAGATCGGATCGTGAGTATTTAAATTCAATCGGAGTTTTAATAATACGAGCAAAAGTGTGGTAAAAGTTATGTAATGTTTGGCTAATGATAATTTAAATGGACAGTTGACATTAGATTCCACGTAGTCATAAATTGAGCATTTTCAAGACACTATTTTCAGATTCAATAAAATGTTTGAAATAACCCATGATTCGACTTCTACGTTTATCTATTTACATTCAGATTAACACGTTCATTCCCCTTATTTTTTACATTGTTATCTCGGTTAGGGTTGTCTGTTTCAATTTTATTTAAAAACAGAACGGATTTTACAATATTTACTTATTTTAATAATAGCTGTAATTAGTGAGACTTAAAAGTTTATAATGACATAATTATAATGAAAATATCAAGCGCTGCAATGAAGCGAATTTGAATAGACAATAAAATTAATCATTAAATTAAGTACAGCAGATAAATTTTATCATTTAGTTGATAAAAATATGAAACTTGGCATTACCCACTCAACCTTAGAATTGAATCCTTCCTTGTTTTACCTTCCAGTCGAACCTTCATGTACTTAAAATGCACATAAACAAGAAACTGCTGCCCATAAAGGCGCACTATTTTTTCTTCATGGCAGGTGAGTCAATCCTGATCAGTTTTGCATTATTCTGTATTAATAATTTCAGCAATGGGGCCCATTTTGCCACAACTCTCCGTCTATGGTAAAGAACTGGGCATTTCCTCGGTCGTGATGGGCACAATTACCGGAATCTTACCATTTGCCTTTCTTTTTGCCAAACCTTTGTTCGGACTTTTGGTCGATATTTACCGAGATTACCGCAAAACAATTTTCATGATGCTGATTATTGTCATGACGGTTTCTTATACTGTTATGAATTTTATACCAGCAAGGGAGTTGCTAGAGATGGAGTTCAGGAACGTCAGCGCTGCTGTGGATTCATGTAATGTTACAGTCAGTAGATTAATGTTGCACAATTACTGATAATAGAGATAATTATGTTGTGGTTTTGTCTATAATAGTAATTAATTTATTTTTCAGGATGAATGCTCGAATCGCACTCGAGTGCTGTGCAAAAGTGATTGTTTTGCCAACAATGAGACGAGTTTTCTAGTCACGAGTGACTCAAGACCGCAAATTTGTGCCTTGACTGAAATTTCGAATAAAGCAAATTCGTCAAAAACGTGTGATATTTTCTGTAGTAATAAGGACTCGGAGATCCATCCCGGATGTTTGTACAAATCAATCTCTTTTTGGAGCTTTGTGATACTGATGTCGATCGGGACTATAGGTTTCAACGTTGTTAATTCAATCAGTGATGCGATTTGTTTTGACGTGATTGGTAACACTGTCTTCAAAAACGGAAAAAGCCTCTTAAATTCGAAATTTCAGGAGAAGACGGTGATTATGGTAAACAGAGAGTTTGGGGGACCATTGGTTTTGGCCTCACTGCTTTAATTTCCGGATACGTTGTTAACCTTTTTTCGGAAAATACAGTCAACTATACTCCAGCTTTCATAATTATTTTCGTCTGTTCAATTATAGACATCATCGCCTGCATCAAACTTGAGGTAATAAAGTGTTAACTTTTCAAGAAAAAAATTACCAGATCCGAACTGATATACAGGGTCACCTAAGGGTGCGTAATCGGTCTATAACTTTTTTGTTACTATTATATTGGTATATTGCTATATCGTTTCCATTATCCGATAGATCGACCAAAAGTCCACAAAATAATTGTTATTTATTGTTATTTATTTATATATGTGTTTTTAGAAAGCATTTTATTCACGCAAGAATGAGTAAGTCCGAGGGCGTCAGCCCGAGTGTTTAATATTTTTAAGTGGAAAAAATGGGTCCAAAACACGGATGCAATACAAAGCTTTATCCACAATCACCACATTGACAAAATGGAATTAATCGAAATTAAATTTTAATTTTTTATTATTTCATTAGTGGATAATACAATGTGTTCAAAAATGGTTGTTCATCAAGTCGGCTATGGAATTTAAACTCAATGTGCCGCTTCGTTCAAATGACTATTGTAGTCTGAATATTGCCACTTTTCTCAAATCTTTTAATTCGCTTTTTGCTCACTTTTTTGCATTCTTTGACAAAGCTGTTTTTAATTATAGGGTTTGTCTTTATTTGTATTTTGTTTTCGGGGTTTTTTGTTTGTAAATGAAGCCTTTTTACGGATCTGTAACTTTGATGGCTTTCACAATTTAAATTAAGCGGCACATTACGTTCAAATTTTATAAGTGACTTGGTGAACAACCATTTTTGAACACATTGTACATAGTAGTGGAATAAAGCTACTTTACTTAGTGAGTAATAGGTCTCTTTATACGCTTCATACGCTTTAAACGCGTAAGTGTGTATAAAACTTCAATTATAATGTGATAATGGATAAAAATATTTGTATTATACACAGGGTGGTGAACCAAAGTTCAATTTTTTTATATACCATGCGATTTTTTTTTAAATTTTGATCTAATTATCCATGACAGTTTCGCCAGCAGTGAAACGAATTGCGTAAATAACTTCAACATTCATAAAAATATAACATAAAAAATTATATTGGGATCTTATTTCTGTAATGGACATCGGGTTAACGCAACTGTCATGGATAACTAGATCAAAATTTTAGAAAATTGCATAGTATTTTTGCATAATTAGATTTTACACAAAAAAATAATGTAACTTTATATAAATTTATATGAGCCTATCTTTTTTCGTTTCGGAACTATTCACGTTTTGGCCAATTTTTGAAAAATCTCTGCAAAGTCGCCTATGATTATTTTTCGATAAATTTTTAACAGAAAAATTCAGAATGCCTTGCTGTTTTAGCAAATAGTCAACCTTTACTTTAAACACGCCGATAATGTACAGGGTGTACCAAAACGCAAAAAGTAGAATAACTCTTTTTTTTTTTCAAATTTTAAATGTACTTCATTACACGCATCGATAGCATTTTTATAAGCTTTTTAACGATGTGCGGTTTGTATAGAAAATTAGAAATATTTCTTAAAGTGTTAAATTTTTTTTTCTTTTTTTTAATTTATTATTAATTCTTGATGAGTAAAATTGATTTACGTATCAAATAATAATTAAATTACTGATGTAATTAGTCACATTAGTACATATCAAAAAAGAAATAACCATTTGACTTATCAGATTCTAGGATAACAAATTTTCATGTAATAAAATGTTTTTTTTGAAAAATCTCGAAAAATGTTTTAAAATTGTTATGAAAACCCTAAATCATTAGAAAGCTTATGTTAACTGTTATCGATACATGTAAAAAAATACATGGTGTTCCATTTGAAAAAAATGAGTTATTCAACTTTTTGCGTTTTGGCACACCCTGTACAAGCAAAAGTCGACTATTTGCAAAAACTGCAAAGTATTCTGAGTTTTTCTGTGACAAATTTGTCAGAAAATATTTATTGGCGACATCGTAGTGATCTTTCAAAAATTGGTCTTTTTTATAACAAAAAGTTGAATATTTCCGAAACAAAAGACATAGACCTATAATAATTTACACAAAATTACATTATTTTTTTATGTGCAATCTAATTATGCAAAAATATATAAACTGTTTCATTTAAAAAAGTATAATTTTGATTCTCCTCCGTGTATACAACACCCTTTGTATAGTAAAAATATTTTTAGTTTGTGTACTTTAAGTCGATAACGTATAATGAAAACTCCAGAGCAATATTTTATACAGCAAAAAAGTTATTGACCGATTGATTACAAACCCTTGAGTCACCTTGTATGTAAAAATTTGTCAGGTTTCTGTTTTTTTTATCTACTTCTATATTATAACTAAAAATATTTTATATTAAAACTAATTATTGCAGCTTCCTGTAATTCCGGTCCCCGAAAACATCTTCAAGGACTTGAAGAAGCTCTTGAATAATCGCTACGTGGTGACTTTCATCACTTTTGCCATTTTCGCTGGGATTCTCGACGGCTTAATTATATACTTCCTTTTTTGGCACTTGCAAGAACTGGCGGTGGCCACAAACACCCCCAACGTGAAGCTAATCGAGGGTTTGGTGGTCGCTGCTGAAACTCTAGGTGGCGAAGTAATTTTTTTCTCAGTTGCGGGGAAAATCCTCGACCGAATTGGCCACGTGCACTGTTTCAGCATGTGTTTTATTAATTACGCCCTTCGCTTGGGGTTAATTTCAATCGCACCCTCGCCGTGGTGGATTGTCCCGATTGAGTTTTTTATGCAAGGGCCAACTTACGCTCTTACTTACACCACCATCGTGGCGTACGCTAATGAATTGGCCCCACCAGGAGCCTCAGCCACTATGCAAGGAATTGCAGCAGGGATGGACGATGGGATTGGTGGGTTTTCATGGTTAAAAAACATCAAAATTACAATTTCTTTTAGGATACGCCATCGGGAGTATTCTTGGAGGAGTTTTGTACGAATATCTCGGAAGTCAATACACGTTGCAAATTTTTAGCGCGTTTGGGCTGATTTGTAGCCTTTCGCATTTATTGCTGCATAAGACTATACTTCGGCTGGAAGTTCCCGAAAAAAGTGTGGAGTACAAAAGCCCGGAAGAGGCCTACAAGGCGGCGGAGATTAGTTGATTTTTTGTTAATAAGTTATACAGACAGAATAAAAGTTTATTTTTTGAGTCAATATTATTTTTTTCCCTCAATACAACTTAAGATTTTAAGTACACACACGTGCGACCCCAACTAAATCTCTTAGACACACATTTGATAAAGATAATCTCGGAGACAAATTAACAAATGTCTCATTATGCGAGTAACATTAGTGCAACATGAAAATAAACACGAAGCTCCTACCCATTAAATTACACTATTTCTTTTTTATGGCCGGTGAGTGGCATTTACCAGTGAGTCTCTTAAAAGTCTGTACAGGGTGTTTCGCGTCATTTCAGACCTGCGTCTGTGAAATGCAATCAACAATACATATTATAATACAAACTCGTTTACAAACTTTGAAAAATTGAAGTCTTCTCTAGTTTGTTAACCGCTTCAAAAAAATTTCACGTTTTTAGTTAGTCAGCGAGTGAGTTAGATAAATTAAACTCATATTTATTCCGTCTCTTGATAGAACACATGAAAATTGTTTCCAAAAACACTGATTAGTTTGACAACTACCGTCATGAGTTTTCAAAAATTAAATAATTCAGTGTTTATTTTTTGTATCTGGTGTTCTGTGACTTTTGTACATTTGGGCGCGGGGTCGTAAAGTTGTGTGAAACACTCTGTATTTGCTATATCTCAAAAACTAATAAACATACTAAATTTAACGTTTGCGATCAAATTACTTTACATTTTTCCCCAAGCATCTGATGTTTTTCTTAATATTTCTTATTTTTGCTGTTTCAAAACTATAAAAACACCAATGTCGCATTTTCTCTCAAAATTAGCGGTTATAAATTATTTATTCACTTCAAAAAAATAATAGCTAACATAAATTATACTGTCAATGAGAGATCTCAGAAACTAGAAAAGTTCTCTTGAAAAATATTGAACTGTCGTATGACGTCAGTATTTTAAGGCATTGCATGCAAATTTTAGAATTCTATAAATTACTTCTGTTTCATTGATTATCTTCTCTCAAAAACTCTTTGGTCGGAAAATCTTTCGTGTATTTTGAAAAAAACTTAAGATTACTAAAATCATTTTGAAATTTCAGGATTAGGTTGCATCTTTTTTGGAATGGCTGATTCACCTAATTCCAATTAAATTGATGCAAACAATTATTTAACAACAATTTTTTAAGACTTTTTGCTGAAAACAATAATAAGCATATTTTTATTTAGAATGACATTGGAAATCATGAAATTTCGATTGAAATTTTTAATGTTACTGATGTTATTAATACAGAGTGATTCAAAAACACCGGACCAAACTTTCGGGTGCTGGTAAACGACATTAAACTGAATTAAAAGTTCTTATTTCCTAGGTTAAAAAAACTGTTTGAGCCTTTTTTCACGATATATAATACCTCTTCAAAGTTAATTTTTTAAATTAAGTTTTTGGTGCTTCATATCATATTTTTTTGACTTTAGTTAGCGAAAAAGACAGCTCTTGGAACATTATACGAATATCTCTTGAAAAAAATCAACAAATAATGTTTTATGAACCTTATGATGTACAAAACAATTAAAAAACTTCCAATTTGATAATAAATTAAATTCGACATTAGAGAAACCAAAAGGGCAAAAACCGATACCGTTGCGAAAAAAAACAAATTAAAAAATATATCAAAATTGAGTTTTTTGAAAAAAAATCTGACTTCATTTTTGTGCTTGACTGAACAACTTTAAACACCTTACGAGAGTTTGTCCGTCACTTTTGAATCATCCTGTATTTTCAATTAATTTTTTTATGAGTGTTTTTTTATTTATAAGCAAAGGTTCATCTGTGAACAAATTCCGTAGTCATTTTTTAGTTTTAAAGCGAGAAATTGCCTAAGAAATAGAATAAATTTTCTCCCAAAAATAATTTGGGTAGAATATTTAAAAATCAGAATAATTTAACTAATTATTATAAATTAATTAATCTAATTAATAATGTTTCAATTAATAAAATTAAACCGATTAAGAAAGGTTGGTAAATGAAAATAAAGATTAGTTTTTTTTGTTTTTTTGCTTATATCTCGAAAACTGTTACTCCTAACAATTTTTATCTTTTTACCAAAATTAAAGCTGATAAAATTTTCTACAAAATAGTTATTTGTAGGACTAACCATAAGCGAGTTATAGGGTTGGATATAAATAAACTTTAAAAAGAATGTGCTTTAAAAAAATGTTTAAAAAACTGAAAATAAACTAAATTTATTGAGTCCAATACTTTATTCATTGAAAAAATTCACATGCAGGGAAAAAACGCGAATTTCCGAGAGTTTATTACTTTTCGCGATATAGTAAAAAAATACTTTTAGCAGACTCATCTAGTATATAAGTTCTAACGTTTTGCAATCAGCTGTAGGTCCAATCCTCCCCCAACTGCCCCTTTTCGGGAAAGATCTGGGCATTTCCCCGGTGGTCATGGGCACAGTAACCGGGATCTTACCCTTCACATTTTTACTAACAAAACCAATTTTCGGCTTGGCAGTGGACGTTTGGAGAAACCAACGAAAAACAATTTTCGTACTTGTGATAATCTTGATGACTCTCTCTTTTGGCGCTTTATATTTTCTCAAATTACCATCAACAGTCACGTTTTACTTCCAATTTTCGGAAAACACCCACCTGGATTCGTGCCCAAACGCTACGATTTCGGTAGTTTGCAATTCGAGTTGTTTGACAAAACCGACTAATTTTGTGGCGAGTGTAATTGCGCCTCGGGCTTTTAAAATTTGTGCTTTACCAGTTAGCGAGTTGATTTGGTCTAAAAACTCGACTTGTGAATTTATTTGTACCGGGGAATCGGACTTGAATAATTCCGAATTGTTCACTTTTTGGAGCTTTATTATGCTCATGTCTGTGGGGACAATAGGTTTCAATATTGTTAATTCGATCAGCGACGCTATTTGTTTCGACGTTGTTGGTACGTTGATAGTAACAAATGGCCAAATTTTTTCGATTTGCTTCCAGACGATCAAAATCTTTACGGCAAGCAACGACTTTGGGGATCAATCGGGTTTGGAGCCACTGGATTAATAGCAGGATATGCTGTTGATTTGTTTTCCAAAAATCACACAAATTACGCCGCAGCTTACGTAACAATGCTTATTTGTTCAATGTTTGATTTACTGGTATGTTTTAAATTGAAATTACCGGTCATTGAGGCCCCCAAAAACATATTCAAAGACTTGAAGGTGTTACTAACTGATCGATACGTGAAAACTTTTATCGTATTCACAGTTTTTGTGGGAATGTTGGATGGTGTAATAATTTATTTCCTCTTTTGGTACTTGGAAGATTTAGCAAAAGAAACACACACCACAAATGTGAAACTAATCGAGGGTTTAATCCTCGCAGCTGCTTGTTTAGGCGCTGAAGTCATATTCTTTTCAATATCAGGTGAAACTAAATCCTGTCACGCAACGAAATTAAATTAAATTTTCAGGAAAAATTCTAAAACGTTTGGGACACGTCCACTGCTTCACTTTGTGCTTTTTTAATTACAGTTTACGACTGGGGTTGATAGCTTTGGTCTCCAATCCTTGGTGGGTCCTTCCAATTGAATTTTTGTTACAAGGGCCCACTTTTGCGCTAACTTATACTGTGATAGTGGCTTATGCTAACGAAATAGCCCCTGCAGGAATGTCCGCTACGATGCAAGGAATCGCAGCTGGAATGGGAGACGGCACTGGTGAGTTAATCAAAACTGGGAATTTTTTATCAGTTAAAATTTCAGGTTATGCATTGGGGAGTGTCCTCGGTGGTGTGCTTTACCGGTTTTGGGGCGGAAGAGTGACTTTTGTGGCCTTTATGGCCTTTGGAGCGGCATGTGGAGTGCTTCATTGTGTGTTTCATAAAACTGTTTTGAGATGTGATAATGGGAAAAAAGCCGGTTATGAAATTCTAGACTGATTATTTTTTATATGTATGTGAATAAAGAAAATCGCGCTAAATCGTTTGATCGTTGGCTTGGGGTGATTTTATAATAAGTAAGCGCAACGCAATAGCCTTACGTGTCGCCGCGTCACCTGTTACAGCTCGATAAGGTCTCACGGCTTATGACTTCGCATCAAGCTGTAAAAATCCTGTCACATATCTTTCGCTCCTTTTCGTGAATTTCCCTGTTAATTAAGTTGGATAACTTGAACCGACGAGACTTAAAAAAACTAAAAGAAATTGTGATTTTTTTTTCTTTTTTTGAATGGAATAAATGCTGAATTTAATACTGTAAAGTGGCCGTGGTGCATTCTCGCTTGATACAATTAGTAAAGTATCACTTGATCTAAATTCATACATGTTAAGCTAATTAATGTTCTTAACATAAACATATACTCCATACCGAGTGTGATATTACACTTAAAAAGCTTGAATTATGAACTGAAAACAAATATTCAAGGAAAAATTTTACGGTCGTGGTTAGCTGTCCGCACATTTGTTTAAGAAGTTTTTTAAAAAGTTGGCAGGCAATTTCCTGGAGACCCTAGGGTTTGAATAGACATTGGTAATGACAACACGTTTAAGAAAACCTATGGAAAATATTGTTTTAATTTATTCCCACTCTCGTGTGGTGTTCGACAGACTAGTTTTTGTCATTTTTTTCGAATATTTTGTTAAACTTGTTGTATTAGTATACAGGTTTTTGTAAAATCTGGTGGTTTTGATCCACAGACGTGAATTAAAAAAAAACTTATTCAAAAACCAATAGACTCAGAGCAAAAATTACGGATACTAATAAACTGCTAGATAAATAATATAGTCATTTTCTAAGTCAAACACTGTAAATTCTAGAAAAATAATCTAAACGCTAAGTGATAGGTAAAGTATTTTTAATAAGATATGTTAAAAAATAATAATAGTACTATATCCCTGGATATTTAACACCCACTTGCTAAGCTAGACATCTGCTATACTTGACATGAACTAAAAACAATTTTTGACGTAAAGATCTGATTGAAAACCATCTCTCTAAAAAAACCTAATGTTTTTTTAAAGAGGGAATGGATAAACAGCGTATTTAGAAAGGGAAATTAAAAAAGGTAGTAGCCTCTCTTTTATAATTAATCAAAGGGATTTGCATTGATTTAAGTATTATAAATTATCTTCAGTTATACTTACTGTTTTCACAAAGTGTTTGTAATTTTTACCTCGCATTTAATTTTTTCCCAAAATGGTAAATGTTGAGTAAACCAAATGAAATTAAAGGTTTTTTGGTTTTCATAATCGATAAAAAAATAATTGAAAGAGTACTTAAAGTGATGTTAATAAAACTTACTGTATTTCCCACTGTGAGCCCCTATACAGAAAAAACGTCCGCAAGTACGTTGTGTGGACATGTATAATGTGTATCAGAAACACGTGTCTTAATTTTAACAGGAAACAGAGCTCAACTGCTCAACAAATAAAATATCTTTTCTATTTGTAATTTTTCAATAAAAAATTCGCAAATTTACATAAAGTTTGGAAAAAGATAACATACTGAAGCGTGTACCCGCCCATGGGTACAAAAATAAGAGAGCCGAACTATTTTCGTTGTGATAGAAACGGACAGTTTAAACAATTTAAAACAACAATGAAAATTGTTGCTATAAATACAAACTATTTATTAAACAATGACCGGCTCATTTATACAAAAGAAAGGAAGAAAACAGTGAAAATTATAAAGAAGAATTTTGCAAAGTATTATATAGAAAAGTTGAATTTGAGTTTTGTTACGTGTTAAAATTAACACACGTATTTCTGATACACCTGTACAGGCTGAATTTAATAGTTTGGAATATAAAGCGTGTTAAGGAATGTATTAGCAAAAATTTAAAGGTAGATAGGGAATGACAAGACAAATCGATTAAGCAAAAATTTATGTAAATCAAAAATGCATAGTTTTACCAAAAAATTAAAGTCCAAAATTTTGAGATCCGCTGAACTAGAATTATAAAACAAAAAATTAAAGTCTCAAATTTTGAGAACCGCTGAACTAGAACTATAAAAATTAGCGTAAATGTTAATATTATTAACAAAACAGCAGAGGTAAATTAACTTCTTGATTCACTATGTTATTCTTCTAGTTCAAATTGTGTTTTGTTAATATGTTTTACAAAAAAAACACAAAAAATTTTATTGCCACAGGTTAGTCACAATTTTGAAAAATTTTCAAAACGTTTATGCACCACCATTTCCATTTTGTTTAATAAAAAAATTAACTGCTAATTCATTACCATAAGCCACACAGTGGCTCTCAACAGGTGGGTTAATAAAAATTTCTGAAGAAAGCACGCAATTTTTGGAAAAATGATATGAGGGTTTTTAACTTGTCTGATCATGACAAATTCACATGCGAAATATTCCTAAACCATGATTGTCGAGCTCAAAAGAATTCAAAATAGCTCAATTTGCTTTATCCGAATGTTTATACAATGTGTTTTTAAATGATTCTGATCTAGTTCACTATTTAAATTTAAAAAAAAAATGAATTTTCCAACTGACAGATGTGTCATTTATTGACAGACGATTCAATTGAGTAGAGCGGCACAATTTTTTTTACATGTAAACCAATTTCATAGTTAACTAGATGAGAATCATTTAAAAACACATTGTATAAACATTCGAATAAGGCAAGTTGAGTTGTTTTGACTTCTTTTGAGCTCTACTTATCTACTAACAGCCCTTAAAATATATTCCAAATTAACAAATTCACCCTGTATTTGGTCGATATTTAGCCGCAATAATAATGTTCGTACAATTAGCGAGTGTTATATATTCGTCCGCAGGAATGTGCGGACGGATAGCCAGAATGATATCCGTCCGCACAAATGTGCCGGTGGTAACACAAAGGTATAATCGTCATCACAAATGTGCGGACGGCTACCCACGGCCAAATTTTATTGTATATTTTTTGTATTGAGTTTCGAATTTAAATTCGAAGCTTAATAATTTTTTCTCGGTTGATTGAGTTGTGCTTGGGCTAATTAAAGGTCATTTAAAAAAAAAACGACAAAATGTTTGGGTTTAAAATTTGGAACATTTGGAACAACATAATCTTATTAATACTTTACATAACATGTCCCCGTAATACATAATTTTAGTTGTATAGCCCATTTATGTAATAACTAATAAGTTTAGGTCGTGAAGTTTAATTTAGGCATTTTGGGTCAAAACGAAGGAGTATCAGTGAATAGAATTTTTATGCTAAATATGGATATAATTCGAAAAATAATTTGCATGTCGTAATTACGAGTTGCAGACGGTGCAATTAGTTGGTGAAATACGTCCTGTATGTAAAGATCGGCCAGGTCATACCTAATGACCCTAATAATGACTATTTTAGTGGTAATTCTGTTTCCATAACAAAGTTGGGGCACACACACCTGAACATTCTCACCATTTGACGCGCAAGACTGGAATATCACCTGAAAGATAATCACCTAATGCTCTGCCATCTTTACACAACTTTACCCAACTTTAAACATTACACCGAACGGCGTTGAATTACAAGCAAAAAGGGGCACGGAACACTCATTCCGGAAGTATTTATGGACGGCTTTCTGTCGCCAACAAGTCAAAATTAAAAATTTTATATTGATTTTTAATGAAAATTTTAATCAACAAGTTGGTTTTTAATTTTTCGATCAAACAGGCGCACCTGTCCACATTATCAATTATCGCAAGTGACATCATCAAATGGTGTTACCACATGTGGAATCACACGGCTGAGGGTTGATTCGTAGTCCGGATGTAATAATTATTCGACGCGATAGCACCGCAGGACATCAAAACGGTCACACGCCACCGACAAATTATGCCAGTCTGTAATATTACAACCGCTTACCTCTGTGAATTTTAAATACCATTACACTAATTATGGTCTCTAAACGACATCACGATTTCGAAGATTGAATATTCCTTTTGATAACAGACCTGCGACAACGTAATTGAAGACAAGTCCACACAAAAACTGGAAATATTCCATGTTTGATTCAAGTCCCTTCAAATTATCGGCGTGGTTTATTAATGAAATCTTATGATATGTTGGTCGAACTCGCCGACATTAATAATAAAATTTTGTTTGTTTAGATTTGTTTTTATTATTACAGAATGCCGTTTGCGTAAAGACAACATAATATATCACAATGGCTAAATAATGGAAACGTGACATTCTGTTTACTTTGACATCAGACGACATGTAGACACAAGGCGATAAAAATCTCATCACGAATTTTATTTATTTTCTCTCTATACTTTGCCTTTAAATTGGCTGTAATCAACATTGCTTATTACAAAACAACCAAACATCAATAAAACAAACTCGCTCCGTCAATAATAATGAGACTAACAAAAGAGTTTTTTATTTATTTTATGATTCCTAGTTTTAAATCCTTTGTTTCAAATAATAAAGAAAACATAAACACATAAAACATAAAAACATATTTAAATGACAAATTTGTTGCCGATGGCCGTTGTCGAATACAAATTTAATTACAAGTAGCCTATTAATCAATTAACAATTATTATTTGTTTAATTCGTATGAATATTAATTATTACTCATTTGTCTTGTCTTTTTTTATATAAATCGAATTGTCCTCTTGCAAAGCGTTGTCTACTCGCCAATATGTACAGAAATTATGAATTTTGAAAACGGTATAAAAAGTTTATTTTACTCTTTGAAAAAAATCTCTACTTTGTAACATCTGAAGAACGACATTATTTAATCCGCTATAATGGTATTTTTTCGAAGTGATTAATTTTCATAAAAAACTCAAGTTTTATCAGTTTTTCTCAAAAACTGTTGGCATTATTTGGTCAAGACTTAACTCATTATAAATAAACGCTGTAAATATTTATAAATGTGATTTTATAATAAGGGACTAGTAACATCGGTTATGACGATATCAAAATAATATTTGCACATTTTCTAGGAAGATTTTGTCGATTAATATTAAAATAATAATAAATTCGGATAATTTTCATTGTCCTTCTTATAAAAGTAAAGAACATCAGTAGCATTAGTTTACAATGAATATCTTACTTCAGTTTTGCTGTTTTTGAGATTTAGTCAATAACTCTTACAAAATTTATAGGTCGATAACGTTTCCTCGTTATTACATGTAAATACTGAGGGCATGTTCTATTCCCTTATCACGACCAGGTAAAAATCGGCTTATGTAAGAAGAGATTTACAATCTTTTCATTCTCGTACATTCATAATTTATTAGTAGTAACAAAGGTAAATGTACCTACGTAAAACTTTCAGACAAAGTCTACCTGAAACACTAACGATTAGAAAAGAATAAACAGAATTACCAATTTAGAATTTTTCTAAAGAAAAGACCCAACCTGTGCATCGAACTAATTAGTATCGTTACGCCTCGCATTTTTATAGTAAATTAACAACTTGGTAGGTCAAAAATTTTGTTTTTTTTTGTCAGCTCAAGTGTTGTGACTAAGTTAAGTTATCTTATAAGTGCGATGTGTGTCTATTAAAAAAATAACATGGAAAAATAAAGTCTTTAGTCATTTCACGCTTTAACTGCCCGCAGTTGACAATGATCTAGGTGTCCTTGTTATTGTTTCAAATGTTTCAGTATCTACCTTCTCAAAAAGACAACAGACTGAAAAATGACTTCTCACAATTCCATCCAAAAATTAACGTAAACGTACAAGAGCCGATTTCAAACATCCACCTCTTATTTTTTGAATTTGGAATATTAGTTTCTAGCTCGCAAAGTCCTTCAGTTCCACGTCAAAATATAATATTCAAGAATAATTTTGTTAAAAGAGCATTTCGGTCCGGTTTCCGGCTATTTTAACAGAAAACGCAGTTTCAACAAAAGTAGCGGCTAGTTTACAAAACAACTCGCTGGCTAACTTAGTAAATAATTTCATTAGCAATAAACATATAGTCCAGCCGCAAAACATCATATTTGAGATCTAATAATTACTTTTCCGTTAAGAAACCGGTAAGAAAAAGCCAGACGTCAAAATCAGATTTTTTTTTAATTTATCAGGTGTCGAGTTGTTTTCTATGAAAAAAAATTAATAATTTGTGTGAAACAATGAATCATAATGTTTTTTCTGTTGCGGAACGCATCCCTCTAATAGCTAATTCTGAGTGAATAGGATTGCGATTAAAATTTTTAAACGGCTCCTACATAAACTATTACTTTAATTGATTGTTTTGACACAAATTAACATAAGTTTAAAAGCCAAAAGTCAACAAAAAATAAAAGAAAAGTTAAATTTTATATTCCACTCAAGTCCAAGTAACCATTTGCGAGCTAGCAACTAATATTCTAAGCATTTTTTTCAACAAAATTTGATCCCAAAAAATTTTGGTGCTACCAAAACATCAAAAACAACGTTGAATTACGTAGACTATGTATCTTTATTTTTAAAACAGATTTTCACAAAAACATCAATTTGAGAAAATGAGTCGATTTTCTAGTTTCAGTTGTTGAGTTTGAAATTGGAGTCTTTTCAAAAACACAGAAAATTAAGAAAATAACCTGTTTTTAAGCCCATTTTATCTATTAAAACATCATTTTTTTATAGAAAATACGGATTTTTATGCCAAAAATAAGAAAAACCACACTATTTTTGAATTAGGGCACTTGAGCACACGTACAGCCTGTATCAGAACTCGCTCCCCACCGGAAAGGTGTGTATAGCTTAGGAATTTCTGAACTTCCTTTACAAAAAATTTTAACTCTTTGCGTTTGGAAGATAAAAACTTTTGAAAGTAGCCAATCATGAACAGCCTCGCTCCGAAGAACTACATGAATAAAACACGTTGCTAGGAAAAAAATAGGTAGAACGGACAATAAAATAAAGTGAGCACGGACAATAAAATAAAGTGAGCATTTGAATTATTTTTTCTTCCTTAGTAACACATCCACTGTATACAATACACCTGGAAGCAGGAAGAGAGCTTCTGAGGTTGGTCACTTTAAGACCTTTGTATCTCGCAAACTAAGAATAAAAAGCCTACTTTATTGCATTTTTGCCATCTCCATTGCACCTTTCCGGTAGGGAGTGAGTTTTGATACACCCTGTATGATTACAGTTTCAGAAAATGAAATTTAAAAACACTTAAAATTATAATGAAAATCACTTTTTATTACAATTGTTAACAAAAATATTTGTGTTTATATCAAAGACTACAGAACCATTAACAGAAATAACAATTTATTTGGTACTTGTTATTTATGTAATCAATGATATGAGTGTAAAAAACAGTAGTCAAAGGTTTCTTTGTAAATAATAAATGATCAATACAATATTTTGATTTTATATTTTTGGACATAAGGCGATGTACTGTGAGTATCGAGAACATCAGACTTTTTTGAGTTTCATTTTAAACAATTTGTCAAGTATTTTTACTTTTTCATTATATACTTTAATTGAATCAAGGCGTTCTACAATTCATTCAAATCTGAAAAAATACCGGTTCCGGTTTGCTGTCCACTACTATCCTTTTCATAGAAAGGACTTTTTCAAATATCTTCTAAAACACTTTCATATTTTTTCTACTGTGAGTACACATATAGTAAATTATCAATTTTTTCTTGTTCTTGTGTTTCTTTAGTTTAGTTTTTAGTTGATATTTCCGGTATTGTTGTATCAATTTTTGTACTTCTATCTATTGAAATTGTTTTTCAATAATATCAAAATTTAAACCTTCATTTGGATCTAACTTATTGAGGCATGCGCCGAAGGTGTATTATTTTTGGAATGAAATAAAGCACAAAATGAGAGTTTTGTATGAGAAAAGAATTGGGTGTTAAAATTTTTGAGTCAAGAAAATCCACCAAAAACTTTCAATTTGTGCTCCATTTTACTCCAAAAAATGTAAATGCGTTGTTGCAAAATTCTACTATGAACTGATATGGGATATATTTTGCAAAATTATTTTAGACGGAGAAGAGATACATATTCACATTTCTCGGCCAAATATTATCTCGGAACAACAAATTTAACTTGGTCTTGACAAAACGAGAAGAGCATTGTTTTTAAATAAAACATATTGAATGAAAATGAATAAAAGTGACATGTAAATTAGGTGAAATATTAACAAATTAAAATCAACAATCCATTAATTTTATTGATTGTGAGAACGTCCTCAACTCTAATGCCTCTTGAGCTAATCGCCAGGTTTCATTACCCATAACAAGTTGGCGTATTATGCACATAAATAATAAGTTATAACAAGATACAACGGAATTAAAAATAAAGTAATTCATGCATAATAGAACCGGTTAATGCGTGTATATCGCTTTGGAACGATGGAAAATAATGGTTACTGTGTTGCAGTCATACATTTGGTCATATTATCGTCGAACTCGTTTAATAATTAACGAACGTTCTTCATGATTTTCACTCTAGAACGTGTTAGGGTGGAGTCTAGAAACCGTATTGTTCCAGCTCTTGGCAAACATACTTGTTGGAAAGACCGTTTGACCAATAAATTCCGTCGACTTTGGCGCAAGTCGGAAAAGGCGGGGTGTCCAGGACGCCGACGCCCACATTTTTCATAATAAATTCATAGCAACGTTATGTTATCGTAATATGAGAACATTGGGATCAAATTATCACGTGCCCTGACCATTGGCAGTGTTTATTTAGACTTTTGCGACAACAAACCGAAAGATTAAGTTATGTAGTGTTGGTGTTTTTTCCAAATGGATCAAAATGTTCACTACAATTTTGGCGGAGGCGCCGGGAACGGCCTCCTGCCAGTGTCGGCTTTCTCGGCCTACAGCTTGCTGAGGAGGTGCAATTATTTTCTGACACCACAAGCACCAGGTTTGTGAAAAAAACCAAAACCAAAGTCCGAAATACTAGCTTTTTGAGAGTCGAAGGAGTATTTTTTTATACTGTATTGTTTTATTTTTTAACAATACCAATTCAAGTTTGTCTGTATTCAAAAAAAATATCTCAAGATTTCTTTTAACAACTGATAAAAGAACAAATGATTTGTTTGATTTGTTTTTTAAACAACGAAACTTACATTTATTTCTTAATCTTATCGATTCAATCAGTATTTTTTGTATCTAAAAAAATTATCGTAAGTTTTTTTCAATGTTTAGGACATTTTATTGTTGTTTTAATCGTGACTTTGCGGTTTCTTACATGTCGTGTCATTTAATTAGGCAAAAAAATTAATTTACTTCTGAAATTGGCTTTATGTTACAATTTTTAAATCTGACAACTTATGCATGTTATCTGACCGCATAAAATTACTTCAGAAATTGGCTTTATGTTACAATTTTTAAATCTGACAATTTATGCATGTTATCTGACCGCATTAATTTACTTCAGAAACAATTTCTAGGAATAGTAGTAACATGAAATGATGATCACGCCTTACAACAACACGCAACACCTATCTCATCCCTCACAAGCCTTATCATTTTCTTAATTCCGGAAAAACGGTGATTTACGTTTCAGAAATTCACGCCAAAGCAGCACCTGTTCAAAGAATCCCTCCTGAAGATATCTCGTGCAAAGATAACGAAAAATGTTTCTTAAACCTACCATCACCACCCCTTTTTGGCTACCCTCACCATCTTCCACCAAACGAGCAACTAAGTAAGCCCCGAATCATTTTATTTTCAAAATCAGCATTGAAATATTTAGATACTCGTCTTAATGCAACATCTCCGTGCTCGTCTTTATATTCCGCCAACTTTCGGCGACAAAGAGGTGAGAAGAAACCAATACCGGAGGAGCAAAAAGACGAGAAATATTTCGAACGAAGACGCAGGAATAATCAAGCGGCGAAAAAATCAAGAGATGCGAGAAAAATGAGAGAAGACCAAATTGCGCTAAGAGCCACTATTTTGGAGCACGAAAATGCGATTTTAAGGGCACAGGTGTTGACTTTAAGAGAGGAAACGTCGTCTCTGAGGCAAATGCTGCTCCAGAAGAAAGCGCTAGAAATCGCCGCAAGAGACACGCAAATTTGCGGCTCTTGATTGGGAAACAAGAAGGAAACTGCAATCTGTGATTTTTTTATTTAGTTTATTGTATTTACATAAAAACACAGTTTTTACAAAATGATACTATTCATTATTAAAGCCTAGGCACAACTATCATTAGTCTTTAAGCAGGTACCTGACAATTGTTATTTTTTCTTTCAATAAATAAGCAAATTTAGCAAATATTGATTCTTCCAATTTTTTTAAAAACATTTTTAATAAAGTTAATTAGGGGATCATCATGAAAAATGAAAAATATTGGTGTGTGGGGAAGTTTATACAATGTGTTCAAAAATGGTGTTCAAAAATGGTGTTCAAAAATGGTGTTCAAGTTGACTATAGAATTCAAAATTAATGTGCCGCTTAGTCCAAATGACTATCGTAATTTTTGGGTCTTTTAATTAGATTTTTACTGACTTTCTAGCATTTTTTGGCAAAGTGTAGGGTTTGTCTTGCTTTGTGTTTTATATTTCCGTGATTTTTGTTGTTGAGTATTCTTTCGTTTTTGAATTCGAAGCATATTTGCATTATTTTGACGGATCTGTCACTTTGACGGCATTCACAATTTAAATTAAGCGGCACATTACGTTCAAATTTCAAAGGTGACTTGACCATTTTTGAACACATTGTACAATTTAGAAACGAGTTTTTTTCTATAGCAACAAATCATTCTAAAAGTTGACAGTCAACTGAAATAAACAATTCCACATTCAAATTCTACAATTTCTGTGCATTTTCCAATAATTCGGAATGAATTCGCCAATTTCGCGAATTATTAGACGAAGCCCCTTGCTTCTGAGACAAGGAAGTGTTTCAAAAAATTTCGTACGCACGGAGCTATGCGGTGGAGTCCTTGGAGAGGTAATTTCGCCAATTATTCGAGATGTGGCTCAATTTTTATTTTCCAGAATATGCCGTTCAAGTTTCACAACAGGTTCACTTTCACCCTAAAATGTTGGCTATTTTTTGTGCCCGCATTTTGGGCCCCTCAAATCGTCGTGGCTTACCAACTTCTCAAATAGTTATCAATACAAATTGTAGTTTTTCTAATAAATGATTGCTTTTTAAATTTAGCGCGAAATTTCAATAGTTTACAAACAACTGCCCACGACATAACCTCATATTTTCAAAAAGTTTCGCTCCAAAATGACTTCCATTGAGGAGAAAATACGTAAATTGGGCCAAAATCGCGACATTGAGGGCCTGCAAGACTACGTTAGCAATTTAAGTTTGGAGGAAGCAAGTAAAATTTGTTACTTTTTTAACTTTCCTAACCTAAAACTTCCTTAAAGCTTGTAAATGTGATTCGGACACGATTAACTAACTCGAATTTTACGTATACTTGGAATTACATTCTGGAAGGTTTGGCGGAAAGTCCCAACTCTCATAACAAGCGCTATGGGGTTGTTTTGAGTGTCATTGAAGAATTGGACAGGAGTGAGGTTTCAAGCTTTCACAGTAATGCTATTACGAGCCGAATTTGTACGGAACTTGCTAAGTTCCAAACGGAACATTTGTTAAAATTGTGTGATTTTTGTGTTGAGTCTTTACAGTCGGGCAGAGTTTCACAAATGAGGTTGGTAAAGGCCCACTTGCCACCAATTTACTACACCCTGATTTCAGTTGGAAAGAGATATTGCCCCAATTATTGAACGTTTTAAGTAAGAAAGAACATGTTGATGTGGAGGGTGAAGAAATATCAGGCATTGAATATAGGCATCAAGTCATTAACAACATTTGCACTTTGCAGTGGTCTCCTAATATCGTTGTTAATTTAACTCAGATGTTTATGTAATTTTCTCGCTTTATTGTGGACAGTTTTCAAGTTGATGATTTCAGCGACCTTTCTCTTTCTAAAGAAGAACACTTGCAAGTCGTTAACAAGTTGGCAAAACAGTTGGAAAAAATGACGCCGCAAGAGGTCCCACCTTTTGTTTACCAGTTGCTTAAATTTTGTAAAAATAGCAGTGCTAGCGTCATTTTCATAAAATTGCAGCACTATTTCGCCCTGCGATATCATGATAAATTCTTGGACCAAACCGCCTCAAGTTCAGAGAGTTCAGAAATGGATTTAATCGGTATGTCCACATACAAAACCTATCTTTCCGAACAATAATAATTTGTAGAGGATGCTTCAAGTCAAGACATTCTAGAAGCAGAAGCAACAGTTCTGTACCACATCCACAGTTTAGCTTTCGTAGGCCACAACTGCATTAAAGACCATTTAAATTTCCTAAAAAACATGTTGAGGACACCCGAATTTATTCTCCACCCCTTCCAATTGAGTGTCCTACTGACCCTATCCACAATACCACGCTACGAGGAACGAGTTTTTGAAATCATCAGGTCGTGTGTCTCTCGAACATTTCACGAAGAACAGAAGAAAATTTCCTCGGCTTCGTTCAGGAACTTGGTGCCTGGCAAAACCAGACTTGAAATAATTTTCGGACATGTTGTGACCGCAAGGTTTTTTGATCAAATTACCTGCGGCTTTGAAATTAAGTTGGCAACCACAACTTAAGTTCAAAGTCATAGTCCACTCGAAACAATCGCTACTTGTGTGTTTTAGTGCCCAAGACCGTGACTTGGTTCTTCAGGGACTTATCAATTTTGCCTTTGTGCTACTTGGAGTGGGCTCTGCTTTGGGTCGAGACCCAATCGCTGAAAAACAGTGGCAATTAGGGAGTATTATCTTAATTAAGATAATTAAACGGAAACGGCACACTGCGTCCATCATAGTGGAAACTCTGTGTAATAAAATAGTGACCGAACAGTCAGTGACTCAATATATTGGTATTTAACACACAAAATATTCAACGAATTATTCTAAAAATACTTTCAGAATGTCTTTATTTGATGACTCGAAAATTGGCGCTTCTAATGCTAGAAAACAAAAATACGATTATTTCGCTAATGGGAGGCTTGATTGAGATACCATTAACCAGTGCTTTACTAGTACTAGACGCGATTATTCCACTCACTAAAGTCTCACCTACCATCCGAGACCATTTCATTCTCTTGTTGCACAAAGCACTCCATTCAAGAGTGACCGAAACGCGCCAAGTTGCAGTCACTGGTTACTTAAAATTATTAGCAAATTTAAAAATCTCAGATTTAGCTATTTTGAGTCAAGGTTCTTACTCATCAGGTTATTCGTTATATACTCAAATTTCCATTACTCAAACATCACAATGCACACCAAGTGCCTTCAGTAACGAAGCACTCTCTTTAGAAGTTTTGAACAACCTGGAGGCGTGTTTCATGCAACCAGCCGAAGTCAGAATTCAGCTATACACAGGTAATGAAGCGGACCGCAGACTAAACGCTACCATTTCACTTTAGGTCTCTACGACGCTGTTTGTTTGAATCCCGATTTGGGGATCGCAGTTTTGGAAACGATTTGGCCACATTTTTGCGATTTTTACAATACTGACGAGGAAACGGCCGTTCCGTTGAAGTTTGATAAAATTACACTCACTCGAGACATCAATGTTTCGTTACAAGTTAGTACAATCGTCAAGTTTATGGTTATCTTATGCAATTTTAGGAGCCTTTGGGTAAATTAATTTACACAATCGGGCTTATTGTCACAAAAGTGGCGAAAGATAACAACGAAACTCCCACAGTTGCCCGAATTCTAAAGGTCCTAGAATCAATTTGTCAAAGAATGATTAAGTGTGAATTGGTTCATTTTGAATTGGTAAGTTTGTAAAATGATAATCAAATTGTTCAACCGTCATTTCAGGATGACGGTACCGATTTGGGCGATGTAATGCCCGAATCTCAGCACAAACTTTTCGTTCTGAAGGAAGCAATGAGTGTTTATGAGGCTTTGATTGGGTACAAGTTTCACTCGTGGGAACTAGACTCGGAAAATAACGGCAAACAAATCAAGGGTTTGTTTGAAGGTTACTTGCGACTGTCCAATTGTTTAAAAACCGTTAACAAACCAAAAAAATCGGACAAGAACAAAACAGAAAACGACACAACGTTGAAAAAAGAACAAAAGTCATCAAACAGATTAAAATTACCGGAGACGGTGCTCGATTTCCAAGTTTTGTCAAAAATTATGAGTTTTCTACACGAGTGAGTTTTTCAGTTTTTTGACCAGAAAAATGTAATTGTAATTTTAAGGACAATGGTTTCGTGGACCACATGCGTCCAAGCCAATGTTGTTAAATCAAAGAGAGAATTTCACCAACACGCCATGCAAGCAACTCTCAATTTAGTTACCTCACTAAAACACAAAAAAAATATTGAAACGCAGACTGCTAAAGTACTTTATGACCACTTGTGCGATATTGCGATGGTCATTTATGAAAGAATAATCAAACGAATGGACGAATTTGCAAGTTTTGATTGCACAACAGCTGTTTTAGCAGCTGAGTGTTTTCTGTTAATTTTGAACATTGTTAACAACCACCATGGGAGTAATTTGAAAGCATTTTTGAGTCGAGTTGGTGGTAGAGACACAAGCGAAGACCTTGTCAGCCATTTGAGCGAGTTTATCCAAACTTATCAGAAATTATTTGAAACGGATGAAGACGAAATTTCCGAGGATCCAGAAGTTAAAAAAATGTCGCTCATTGTGATCAATACTCTGAGCTTCTTCGCACATCAAATTCCCCCAAATAGCAATACCTTAGCGTTACAAATGATGGAATGGACGAAAAATTACGCTCTTAATAACGATTTAAAAGGCAGACAAGTCGTCAACGGGTTTATCACGTTATTGTTTGAATGCCACGTTAACTTCAAAGTTAGTTTAACTTTTTTTGAACAGGTGTCTGACCACATTGGTGATGTCACAGGTGTGATCACTGAGGTAAGCACAATTTAAATGTTTAAAATTTAATTTAAAATAAAATATATTGACGTATTTACTTGCCTTAAAAGCCAAGAACGGTTCCAGTAAATAAAACTGTTAACTAATAATTAAGTGACTGAATAAATTGTGAAACAATTTAATAAGTCGTCATTATAAAAACAATCTAATTGCATCAAAGTTATAGACAGAGTTACAAGTGGTATGCATAAATTGAGGGTGGAGATGAGCTTTTCCCTTTGTTATTCATGCCATAAAAATCACTTTTATTTATTGTGTTATTTTAATTACCGTCACAGTCGAATTTTTTAGGAGGAACACACCAGTGAAGAAATGAAAGTTTTGAATGAACAAACCGTAAATACCGTTTTTACGTGTTTGTGTAACAATATCAAATCAGTTCTTGAAGATATCGATTGGGTTATCGCACGTTTGAAAGCTGAATTTTCTCTAATGACTTATCCCAATGATGAAGGTTTGGAGAGAAGTAGGTTTTTCTAGTTTCAAGTCCAGTTTTTAATATAAATTTCAGGACGTGAAAACTTACAATCACGCGAACGTGGAGTTTGTTGCCAGTTATGTTTCATAGTCACAATTTTAACAAATTTGAGCAATTGTACTATCCCTCCCGGGGGGCTGTCTGAGGCCCTTTTAAAAAATTTGTTTTTGTTGTATTGCACGTTGAGTTCGCTAACAAAACATTTCGTTTTGCGGTCGTCCAAAATCAACCCGGTCTTCCAAAATGCCAAGTGAGTAAATGAAAACGTGGTCAACGATTTTAATCCACTTCTTCTCGAAAAATAAGCTTCTAAGAGCATTTTAACCAGTGATTTTAAATCGCTTTACGCATTTTTTATGGCACTAAAACCTTTAAAA
The DNA here is from genome assembly GCF_031307605.1 of Tribolium castaneum. Classification (NCBI taxonomy): domain Eukaryota; kingdom Metazoa; phylum Arthropoda; class Insecta; order Coleoptera; family Tenebrionidae; genus Tribolium; species Tribolium castaneum. The sequence goes on from NC_087397.1 coordinate 11,530,535, forward strand.
CTGCAAAAATGTCTATTATTTCGAAATATTGGATTCTTTTGATTTTTATCGAAATTCTGGTCGATTATCTCCCAGTAGCAGTTCTTTTAATTTTAATTAATTATCTACCTTTTGATAATATTGTTCTACGACCAATAGTTTTCGAAAGAAGTGATGCTAACAAGCCCAAAAAATTTTTGTTAACTTCAACACTTGATTACTGATTATTGTTTTGCGATACATAATTCTGAGTTTTTTAGATTTGAGCGATTAGTTAAATTAGCTGGCAAACAATTGGCTCCAGCTGTTTACAAGCTGATTACTTATATCGAGGAGACTCAGAAGGAAGAGCCAGAATCGCCGTCGAAAAAGTCAAAGAAAAAAGTTGAATCGACCACTTTGAAAAGCAAAGTGCTGAAGGAGACACGACTTATACCGAAAGTAGTTTATGAAATTGAACAGTTTGGTAAATTAGTTGCGCAGTTGTCTAACAAGACTAAAATTGATTTGGCCAAGTTCATGGGTCAGGGGACAGTTCGAGGTTTTAGGTTTTTGAATTGGGAACAAGTTGTGGAGAAGGCTAATGATGGGGCACCACAAACACAAGATAGTGAAGAAAATAATGAAGAGAGTGACGAGGAAACGTCACCACCTCCGTCAAAACAACGCAAAACTTAATTGTTACGTTTATTAATACAAAAGTTATTACAAATAAAATTGAAACTTAATTACGATGAACAACCCGTAAAGTTCTTCCCTTAGAAACAACACTTCAAAACTTTGTATACAACATAACACCATGAGGTATAGTCTTTCTCCTGATGATTGAGGTAAATAAACCTTTATGCCACAAAGTCCAAGGGGCGGTTGAAGCCCCCTTTGCGGTTCATGTACTGTCTGTATTTGCGTTTCAAGATAACATGAACCCCACCCACGTCATTACCTTCAACTTTCTTCCCTTTGGTGGTATCAAAACTACAAAAACCCATCAACTTCATCATTTCCTGTTCATCGGCACTTTTACCCTCCAAGTCTGCGGCAGTGACAACCGGTCTTTCCGGCTGCAGCGGTTTTGATTTTTTCTCGACGGATCTGGACCTGGACCTCGTCAAGGACCGGGAGTACCTCCGTCGGGGTTCCCTCTCGTGCCGTCTTTCCCTATCCCTGGACCTCTCCTTCGACCTTTTCCGTCTGTGGCGTTCTCTCTCTCGCTCCCTATCCCTGTCCCGTTCCCTATCCCGCCGCCGAGACCCGTAGGGCGATTTCGAGCGACTCCGACGTCCCATCACTCACAAAAACTCAAAAAAAAACAAATTTTTTCCACAAAAATTTTGACAACTGTCACGATCGATTGAGAAAAACGTCGATTTTAGTTATGATTTTTTACACGAAAGCGCTAGTGTTTCAAAATTGTGGCAGTTGGACGCCATTTTGACGCTTAAATCCCCTGGTGTTTAAGGCTCAGTTTCGGGTGCAGCCCCCACGTTAGGCTTGATGCGTATGCTGGGGCGCGCCCGCGCACTGCTTTCGGAGTTGGAGTTCGGTGGAAACTGCAGAGGGTACGCGAAACGAATTTCTAATTTTTAGTGACCGACATTGTAATCGTGAGTGCTCTCAGTCGGTATTTTTGAAGTGAAGTTTGCGATTCGAAGCTTGTTGAGGCTTCGCAGGGCCCCCGGCGACCGTTGAATCGATGGGGCGTATGCTCGCCTTGTGTCATTAGTGCATAGAGAAACATTACCGTCAGTTGAGTGATTTAAATAACGCCGGTCTTTAACCACATTCGAGGAAGCAACGGTAAGTGGATTCGCTAGGTAAGGGGTGTGTCCCCACCTGTTCCGGCCCGGAACCCCCTGAAGTTGCAGGGGTGGGCAGTTGACCGAAGATGTAACACCCGAGTCGGGCTGGGGCCATTATCAAACCAGTATTATAGAGGATGATCTCATCTTCCAATGAAAGTTGTTTATTATAATAAACGGACAGTTCCCAACGAAATTGCAATTGGGAATTGTGAAATAATTCTCATTGTGCCTCTAATAACCGTCTATTCTTCAGATTCCTTCGGCATTAGTCACGCCGCTCGTGTTATATAAGATAATAATATGTAGATTGTGTGAAATTGGAGAAAGGTGCTTCTCCACATTTCGACTTGTTATCCTCACGTTTACTGCATTTTCCGATTAGATACAATCGTTTGTTTGTTCCCATTTGATAAAAGACAAGGAACTCGTCCTATTGATTCGGTTTTCGGGGAACTGAGGTGAACGGTCGCCTCTCCAACAAAGAAAATAAATACACATGCTCAAAAAATTCAATCCAAATTGAGTTATTAATTGAAGCTTTCCAGTTGACGCTAACAGCATAATAGATGAGTTAATAAAGCAATAAGTCATCCACTTGGTATTCTCGACTTTCGAAATGTTGGTACCTGTTATCAGTACACACCTTTAATGATTGATTGTAATGTAAGTTTAGATAACTTTGTACTTTGAACAGACTACAAGTTTTACGGTGGATTAATTATTCGAACACGCGATGTCTCGGTTCAGACAAGTTCTTGTATTTCTTGGTGTGATTGTGAACTTGGATTCTGTTCAGTTGACTTCAGTGACTAATGTTGCAACGCGTTCAGAAAGAAACTGATTCAGGGGTTTATTTTTATCACTCACTGTTGTATCGAATGTTCTTCACATAGTAAATAGCGTAGTGGTCTATTTTGAATACAAAAAACATTAAATGCATTTATTTTAAAAGTAAACACGCACTGTGTACATCACTTATAAAAATAAATGTTTTATTCCTGGAATTCAAACTCTGCAGTCATCAAAACTGGACGGTTTGCTGGTAATGTTAAAAAATTCCGTTAATTTTTGTAATACACATAACTTGCTCTTTCCAATAATTATGTTCCATTAATGACACGAATTACATCACCACCGCTTTATAATTTGGGTTTAGCAATTTGCAGCAAATTGCGATTTGTTTATTATATTTGGAACAAAATCACAATCCAACTTGCCGAATTATAGAGTAAATGTTCGTTGAACCTGAACAAAAAACCACATTTTTGATACCTAGACAAATGTCCAGACCATAAAATGGTGCCCGAGAGCGGCATGTATTATCATTATCATCATTTAATGAACCCCTTGTGAAGAACGTCTGTTACAGATGACCTGGATGGAGCCAACCCGGTTGACCCTTGCATTATCATAAGATAATGTCATTCAGTAATTCGAAAATAAAAACACATTGAGAAGGGGATTATGTCATGAGTTCATCCGTCTACGTCACTTACCTATCAATTATTCATGAGCGTTTCTATTTCACTCGGGTATCGACTGAGTGAAATCAAGGGCTCGATCACGAAAAATTGACCAAAATTTATGATTTGATTATTGAGTAAATGTATTGCAAACAACATTTTGTGGGTTCTTATCAGCCTTTTAAACTTTATTGTTGTGTGGAATTTGCGGTTAATGGTTGAGTGTTGTTTTTTTGTACAAAATGTCACGGAAGTCGTCCGGAAACCGTTGGAGTGTTTAGTAGCTCAGTTACGTTACTTGGAATAATAAAAATTGGAAAAGTAGCTCACGTTTTAATATAATTTATCGATTAATCTAGATATTTGCAAGTTTTTACGTCTTTTTCATAATTTGAAAGTGCGAATTTAACTTCCCTGGTTAAATGTGGCAAACACCTGATAGCAAAGTAAATATCCACTTACCGGTTAATTAATTCCCTTTATTGACTTTTATTTCGTTAACGTCTGTCCGAGCCAACGATAAGTCACAAACTGAATAAATTGCGAGAATATCGATAAATCGTCATTTGCGAAAAATGATCAGCTTAGGTGATTAACTGATTATTGATTAATTGCAAAGGTGCAGACAAGGGAATTTGTTGGCATATTAACAAAAAAAATATAAATATGTAACAGTATTCTAGAAAATTATAAATATGTAACCCAAGATTTGATTGATTGGTTTTTGTGAATCTTGCAATTCATCATTAGGTTTTTAATAAACTTACATGGGCTTGGTTCGGCCGTAAATTAATGTTACGGTCTTTAGTCTTAACCATCTTACTCATTGCCAGCATTTGACGAGAGATTTATGGTAATGGAAAGACAGGTTCTGCTAATTTAAATGTTTTATGTTATTTTAACGATGAATACAAATATTTTCCATTTTCTTTAGTAATAAAACGACTTGTGAATTGCACTTTGTCGAAGACTGCAAGCCATATGTTCCAAAGCTCAAGTGCTACTGTCAAATGATTTGGATTATAAGCAGCAGTTTGAGAAGGAAATTCAAGCAATGATTTAGAGGCAGTAATGTCGATAATCTCCGGGTTGTTCGTGATTCAGCACTCTTTATTCTCTTGTAGTTAGTTGATGGTAAAATCCGTTCCAACACAGAGGAGGGCACCTGTTCAATTATGCAATTGAACTCTCGAACGCTGGTTTAACACATTTCCCGTTGTTTGATGACACCAGTGACGTCAGCAATTTAAATAATTTATATTGTATCGGGGCGTTTGTAGTGGGATGTGTTAATTTTGGAAGCGAAATTACAACTGTAACCTTGTAATTTTGGCCGTGGGCCAAATACTCCTCACCTCTCGTTCAGTTTTCCAGTTGCCAGTTTCATTTTGAATTGAGAAATGGGGCAAAATCGCGTCTCGTTCTTCGATGTGGGTGTTGGAGAGGATATTCAAGTTTGTAATTAACGGTAAAGCCACAAGGAAGCGATTTTTTGTCTGGGTACTTGCGTAGAAAGTGTATGATTATAATATCCATTGTTTTGTGTGGGATTTGCGTGCGGAAACGAAATTTTGGCAATTTGGTTACTACTCCAAGTTATAGACAAAGTGAATTGTTATCTGCACGCGAGCCCGAACATTGAACTTTTGACGGACGTGGGGTGGATATAGGAAACGCATTTTCCATAAATAAGGTGCAACAGGAAAAAGTTTGTACACGTTCGGCGTGTCTGTCGTCTGGCGAGGGGTTAACCACAAAATAAATATTTACGAAATAATTCTTCGTTGTGGCAAGCAAGCGTTCTTCAAGACATTATCAATTCTTTCGATTCGGCTAAATATAGACTTGATACAATGTTTATGCTTGGTGATAATTGAATTGAAATCACTCGTATCTGCTATTAACCCAGTTGCTTTTAATGATATGGTATTAAATAGGCGATGGTCGCGTAATTGCACTTGACTGGTCGTGAAATTAAAAATGACCTTGATTGGGCCGAAAAGCTGTAGGGATTAGGAATCCTTACGAGAATTTAGGTCGTCCACTTTCGATTTTATTCCAATTCGGAAGTAAAAAGTTGTAAAGAAATACGCATTTTCGTATCGATTTTGCCGGTGTTTCTTGGAGCAAAGCGACTCAATTTACGTCTTTTTATGGCAAGTTAGGCCGCAATCGATATTCTAGGATGGTTGTTCTACCATAACTTGGTATCAATTGGGGTCACTTAGCACGCATCACATTGGCGTGTTGTAAGTCAGGTTTTTATTACCCACTTCTGGGTTGTAAATCTTGACGTTATAAAGCTTCATGTGTACCTTACGTTTCTTATTGAATCGTAAAATTATTACGTTACTTCATTGTTACCACAAATAAACGCGGTGCGAAAAAAATTACTGAGCAAATAATACACAATGCGAACCGTTCTATAAATAATCTCGTTATGTCAGGATTGCAGTAAATCTCGCAGCTTTCTAATTTTTTGAGTTTGGTTTCCTTATCTTGAGTGTTTGGCTTTAATAATCACGTTTGAAGCCTCATATGGGCGATAGTTAATAGGTTTACGCGGATATAAAATACGTGATTGGTCGACAAATTTAATGTGATAAATGATGCCACTTGAAAATCCCTGAATTTGTGTCAGGTCTTGGATGGTAAACCAAGCTCATCATCATTACCCTTTCAACTTCCGCCGTTGACAATGTCTTGCAAATAATGATGTTTTAATCGGTCGCACAGGTTGACCATTTGCAGGTTATTGATCCTGCAGCATGTCTGCAAAAATGGCAGTGGTTCTGTGGGATTTTATTTAGGTTTTATTTTCGGGACAGAATTGCGTCAGAGACTTTCATCAAACGAGATTTTTACGACCGCTATCAACGAAGATAAAGCGTCGCGACGCCCTAGGTCGTTGACATTCACTTCTTGTGCCAACAAGGGATTGTCTTGTTGGTTTTTTGCGCCGATCGATTGTCCCCAAGCGAGCAGCACTATTTAAAATCTTTAACCTCAAGGTAGATTTAGCGATGTTAACACCTACTTGGTCACCAAGTCTATTTCTGTCGTAATTGGAATTGCATGAGGGTTTATCTTGTCGAGTTGATTTATCGCTTCCACTTTTACCCATCTATTTTTGGTGCATGTTGAAAAAATATTTTCGTCGATTGCATCTCCGTCAACATCACATTCCAGTGATCGATGTGGTTAGAGTCACTGGTTTTTCCTGGATTATTTTGGCGGTTCGCAACCTACTTCCTCCAGGCCGCCGTCCTGTTTCCAGGGCAACTGGACGGCGGCAGTGGATCGATCCACCACCACCACCGCAACAAACATCTGTTGAAATTTGCTAGACGCGTCGATTCTTGACCTTCTTTCACTTTCCGCATTCGAGAGGAGAGAGATGCGTGAGAATGCCAAGGAAATGGCATAAGACCACAAAAGCCGTTGCTTTGGACGTGCTTTTGATGACCTATTTCTGGGTTTGTGGAAAGTAAAGTGGGACGGTAGACGGACACTTGTTAGCGTTAATGGAAGACGAGTCATGTGCTCAAAATTAAAGCAATCACTTGAATACCACGAGGATAACCTGTGGGTTAAATTTGAACCAGTGGCGGTTCGACATCAAAAAAATTATGTTATTGAGTTTAGAAATACATTTTTTGTTGGTAACATTTTAAGCCTTCTTTTTAATACATGAAGCATAGATTATAAACACGTTTTCAACAGCAAATTTTGAATAACGCTTATGAGAAAACGCTGAAAGTTCTTGAGTATCTAGGTATGCAACTCGCATACGCTCGTTGCATAACGACAAGCCTCGAACTTTAAACTTGTGTTTTCGCACTCGTATTATTAATAACAATCAGACCATGTCTTTTAAGAAAAATATTTTTTTGTTTCAACCCTATTAATTAATTCCAAATCCCATCTAATATTATTTGTAACTCCGTCCTTATACAGGGTGAGTCAATAGTGGGTTATTTCTGTCCTAAGATGCAACAAAAAATACTAATTGCACTTAGAACTTAAAACTTCGTTTAATTTTTAAGAACATTAATTGAACATTGTTTTTTTTACTTTTAGATAATAATATTAGCTCTCAAAACTATAAAAACGTCAACGTCGCATTTTTTCTCAAAATTAGCTGTTATAAATTATTCATGCAATCATTAATAACTATTTTACATTTTTATTAACATTATTATTTTTAGAGTTACGAAACAGCTAATAGTCCATAATGAAATTTTAGCAAAACTGTTAAGATGTAATCGTGAATTAATTTTGAAATTTTTTAATGATTACCCATTTGGTCAGCTGGAGGCAGTATTATTGGCTGCAATTTTTTGCTCAAAACGACGTAACTAGATGATTTTTCGCGGTTTCAAAACAAGAGTTTTTCCTTTAAAAAGTGAGCTAAACAACAGATCACAGATCAAGAAAAGGTCAATTTTCAAGTATCTCGCTTAAGAACAAGATAAGTCTGATAAAAATCCCCAAAGCTTTGGTTTATTTAGTCCTATTAGCAAAATAACTAAGTTTCTCGCTTTAAAACAAAATAAATCTGATGGAGGAAGGGCAGAATAATGTAACTTTTGAATTTTATTTGTGATTTTTTGACTTATTTTAACGACGAACAAAAAAAAACAGTTTAATACCTAAAACACCAAACTTTTTTTAAATAAATAAATTCTTAAAATAAAAGTTTGGTGTGTGGGGTAATTAAACTGTGGTTTTGTTCGTTATTCTCACGCCAAGGAAATCCAACAAAAAGTACTATTCTAACGAATTTATGCGATAAAAGTGAATTTTTCGATGAAATATTTGCAGCAATGCTTGAGAAATATGCGTAATTTTTTATTCACGCTTAATTTCTGAACCAAGTTGAGCAAAATTTTGCAAAAAATTACCTTAAATGTGAGAAAGCTTAAAAATATTGTTTTCCTACTTTGGTTTCACAAATTGTTCATTGTGAAACTGAAAGTAGTTTCACAAAGAGAACTTTTGTGCAACTTTTTTTAGTAAATTTTTAGGTGTTGCAGATTTTGCAGTGCTGGGCTGGGGTGTCATCGGTTGTCACTGTAATTTAATGTGATCTGTCAACAGCGTCAAGTCGTTTATTGATAAAGCCCAAATAATTAACAACATTAAGAGGAAATAGTTTGAACAGATTTTGATAACTTAAACAAAAAAACTCGTTTTAAAAGACGTTCTATTGTGGCACGAATGGTTTTGGAGCACGACGAAGGAGTGTTCCAATAGAATGAGCAATATACTATTTTTAAATAATAATTATTAACGTGATGGTTTTTCGCACTTTTTTAGAGAAATTCGCAAAAATATTAGTTCCTTATTAAATTTTGCGAAACTGGTTAAGATAATATCATTTTCCATCATAAGAAAATTTTTGAAAATAAGAAAGTTTTTAACTCAAAATTAGATGTTTGGAACCCATAAGTCGTCTCTGAAGACTTATTTGGCCAATTAAAAAAAAACGAAGTGTTGTGGTTTTTCTACATATTGATAATAAGTGAATCACTGTTTTATAGCTAAAATTTGTTTACCAATTTCTTTGTTACATTTCTCTTAAAACTACTTTGTGTTTTATTTTTTTAATGATTAAAGCAAACCAATTTACTTAAACGAGGCCCCAAAGGTTGACGAATCGCGTGTTTGGTCTGGTTTTTTCCGTGACTGGAAACACCACTCCTGTTTTAAAGCCATCTCTCGTCAATATCACACATCCTAGTCCCCAGAGTCGTCATTTATTACTATGTCATAGATGTTTTTATTGCTTGTAATAACAAACTCATTACGGTTTAATCGCTTTTACTTCTCAAAAAGGCCATAATTTCAAGATTTAAGAAACGACACAAATTATAATTATGATCAACATTTTATTTTGTAGGGTAGTACACTTTTCCATTATTATATTTTTTCATTTTAAAATATTCGGTAATATTTAATCAATGCTGTTCTATTGTTTTATTGACACTGCAATTCAGTGTTTAAAAATAGAATTCGAGCCATCTGTGGACACTTAATAATAAATATGAGTCATGCATATTTTACATATTTGCAAACTGTGGGCGCTTGCACTAACTGTAGTTTTTGTTGCTTCAGATAAAAAATGACCGACAGCAGCGAGGCGGAATTGCCGCCCCAGACCAACGGTCTTTCCGATAGCATGGACGACGAAGAACGCGCTAAAATTCGTCCTGTGGACATCGACGCCGACGTGAAGGAGATGGAGCGTCGCAAACGCGTCGAAATAATAATGAACAGCAAAATGTTCCGCGAAGAACTCGAACGAATCATCGAAACACAACTACGCGAAGGCTCCGGCACCTCCGGCCTCATGCAACAAATCTCGGACATGATGGGAGTGAACAAACAAGCCGGAAACGTGTTCAAGAATTCGAACTGTGTGGTTCCGATCAACGACATTCGCGGCATCGAAGCCATGGGCTACAGCAAAGGCGAGAAGATCCTACGGTGTAAATTGGCGGCTGTTTTCCGACTGATTGACTTGTACGGCTGGACCCAAGGCACCAGCACCTTGGTCACGGCGCGGTTGAACCAGGACGAGGAGCACTTCCTGGTGAACCCTTACGGGATGATGTTCCACGAAATCACCGCTTCCAGTTTGATTAAAGTGGCGATGCAGGGCAACGTGATCGAGCAAGGCACCACAAACTTTTCCGTGAATATTTCAGCCTTTTCGCTGCATGCTGCCGTTCATGCTGCACGCCCCGACATCAAATGCATCATCAACGTCCACACGCCGTCAGTGGTGGCGATTTCCGCCCTCAAACACGGGATCTTACCGCTGAGTCAAGAATCGGTGGTTATTGGCGACGTCAGTACGCACACGTACCTCGGCGGTTTGCTCGATCCCGAGGAGAAGGATAAATTATCGAGGAATTTAGGACCGAATAATAAGGTTCTTTTGTTGTCGAATCAAGGGGCACTCTGTTGCGGAGAGACAATAGAAGAGGCGTTTTTCAATGCGCGAAATACCGTCCTAGCGTGCGAGTCCCAGCTCAAGTTGATTCCAGTCGGACTCGATAATTTGGTGCTTTTGAATGATGAGATCAGGAAAAAGATTTATGATGCGGCGCATAAACCGCCAGAGAGTAGTCCAAGGCCGGATCAACCCTCCATCTTAGAAGGGAAAGTTGAGAGAAAGTGGAGGGTTGGTGGGATTGAGTTTGAGGCCTTGATGCGAATGTTGGATAATGCGGGATTCAGGACGGGGTATATTTATAGACATCCCCTGGTCAAGGGGGATGTACCGAAACCGAAGAACGACGTTGAAGTACCCCCAGCAGTTTCCTCCCTTGGATATTTGCTCGAGGAAGAGGAGCTTTACAGACAAGGGTAAGAGGAAAACTAAATTTTTACTGTCTCTCTAACTTATTTTTTTCTTATTCAACTGAATTTTGTCTTTTACTACAATAAATTTAATTAACTAATACAAGGTGTATCAGAACTCACTCCCCACCGGAGAGGTGCTAGTGGTAACAACAATAGAGATGGCAAAAATGCAAAAAAATTTAGGTCTTTTATTCTTAGTTTGCGAGATAGAGAGGTCTTAAAATAACCAATTCCAGAAGCTCTTTCCCAGGTGTATTGCATACAGTAGATGCGTTACTACGGAATAAAAAATAATTCAAGTGCCCACTTTTATTGTCCGTTCTACCTATTTTTGTTTTCCTAGCAACGTGTTTTGTTCCCCTAATCCTCCAAAGCAAGACCTTTTGTGCTTGGATATTTTCAAACGTTCTTATCTTCCAAACGCAGAGTTAAAATTTTTTTGTAAAGGAACTTTTGCTTTAGAATTGCCTAAACTATATGCACATTTCCGTTGGGGAGTGAGTTCTGATACAGGCTGTATTAAATTATTGAAAAATAGTATATTAAAAAACAAGTTTCTTAAGACCAGTCTTGAAACACGAATTCAATTTCAAAAACGAATGGCGTTAGCCAGGAATTTTGTGAAAGAATGTGTGTTTCAAGATGAAAAGAGTTTTTTTATTTTATTTTTTGTAATTTACCTCCTTTTAAGGCCGTTTTTAAATCAAAATTGTTATTTTAATCGATTTAGGAGTTTTTGGTAATGAAGTGACTCAATTTTGAAAGTGATAAATTGATTTTAAATATTTGTTTTATTCAAATTCAGTCAAAAAACAGGAGTATGGATTATAATAGGAGGTAATGTTGTATGAACATTCCTTGAAATTTGTGAAAATGGGTAAAAAATACTGTCGCGAATTTGCTTCCTGCCAACTTAAAAATTTTTGTAAAATGTTCCGTCAAATAATGACCATGATAACATCGCACTTGATGTCGTTGCGTGCTTTAGTATGGCTATTAAAGCATCAAAATTAATAATAAGTAATTTCCTTCCTTTTTACGGTTTTTAAGTAAAAATTGTTATTTTAATCGATTTACGGATTTTTAAGACACTTGGTAATATCTCAGTTTTGAAAGTAAAAAATTGATTTAAAATCTTTGTTTTATCAAAGTTTTGTCAAAAACAATCTTCCATGAACACTCTCTGAAATTTGTGAAGTTCGCGAAAATACGGTCCCAAATTACTTCTTGCCAACCTAAAAATTTTCGTAAAATGTTGTACTATTTTCAGCGACTTTGTTTGTTAATTTTATTCTGAAAAAATTTACATTCGCTGAGTATAAGGTATTTAATAGCAAATCCTGATTATTAGTTCTTGAGATTCAGTAAAGTACTACTTAGCAGACTCGTCTCTGTATTATGGAGCGTCTTAAATATTTAACTTTGAAATGACTATTGATTTTTTTTCAGACTTTGGAAGAAGTTGGAAGGTGGGAGGAAAGGACACGACCGCAGCCGCTGGTTGAATTCGCCGAACGTTTATCAAAAAGTCGAAATTTTAGAAACCGGCACACCTGATCCTAAAAAGATTACAAAGGTAGAATATATTAAGTTCGAAGATAAGTAAAAATTTTATTCCCCATTCCCTTTGATATTTTAGCGTAAGTAGATCATTCCATGTAGGTTTGCTGCCAGGTGATTTTATTTTTTCCTCACTTTCGAAACAGATTTGGATTTTATCAAGTTTCGAAAGTCGGGGATAAAAGTTGAAATGATATTTACTCGATTTAGTGCAATTTAAGTTTATGTATATGTGCCATTTCGTGTTTTGCTACGCAAATCTATATTTTTTGAATTGATTTATAGCCATTGCGTCTAGTCGTAACGATCTGATGCCCTAAGAGTGTGTGTAGCTCTTGTAATCATGTAATTCGTGCTAATTTTATGCTTAGCTTATAACGCTCCTAATAATAAACACGATGGAAGTAACATTTTTGTATTTTTTAATCCTCTTCCTTGCATTTGTGTGGCAAAACCAGTACATTAGATTTGGCACACATAACCAGGTTTTTGCTCCTTTTTTATATTTATAACCGCATTACTAATGTGCTGGTTTTGTCTTTCAGTGGGTTGCGGAAGGATCACCAACTCATTCCAGTACACCTGTGAAAATCGATTCGGCCTTGCAGTTCGTCCCTAAAGGTACAAACCCGAAAGAATTCAAATTGAAGCAACAACAGGTAATTTATTCTCTCTAATCAACGAAATTCGACTCATTCATTTTTGTCTCCAGATCAAGGATTACCGAAGAGCCGATAAAATATCAGCCGGTCCCCAGTCACACATTCTCGAAGGTGTGACATGGGAGGAAGCTCGCAAAATGCAAGATGCTACCGTTACCCAAACGGGAGATCAAGTCGTCCTAATGGGGGCTGCTTCCAAAGGGATTATTCAACGCGGACACCAACACAACGCAATGGTGTACAAATCCCCCTACGCCAAAAACCCATTCGACTCGGTCACCGACGAGGAGCTTGACGAGTATAAGAAAGTCGTCGAGAAAAAAGTCAAAGGCGAATGTGAGTATTGCCTAAATCGCTCGAAATTATTTGCTCTATCATAAAAAGTTCTGCCAAGAGAGCAAGTAATTTGAAAATGTGAGATGTGTAACGGAGCACAACACTAGACCCCACAGGAACAATATCTGCACAAACCGCTTTACTGTTTGTAAATAATTCGCACGAGTTATGAGTTATAAAAGTACCGTTCACATTACAAACGTTTTATTGTTGCACATAATTACAGTCGCACTCTTTGTTTTCAGATGATACAGATTTTAGCGAGTCTGAAGGTTTATCTTCGGCTCAAATAAACAAAAGAATGAGTGATCACTTCAGGTCACCGACTTCCGTTACTAGCGAAACTGAGGAGGAGAGTAGAGATGGTTGGTACAACATGCAAAAAATTCAATATACAATTTTAATTTTTTAGAACCACAAGTTCTTCGGATAGAAACCAAACAAGCCCCAAAACCTAGCCAGCCCGAAGTTGTTTTGAGTGATGGTGAGTATCGATTTTTAATTTATTTTTGGGTAGTTTGTAGTTTGAGTAAAGCGTGCTTTATTTATATCTTGTTACAAGTTTGTAAAAAACGAAAGTGATGGACGAGGGGTGAGTGTTCATTATGGGAGCATTCTCATTTTAGAGAACAGATGAAATAGACACTCACTTGAATTTAACACTTAGTTATCATCGTCCATCAGGGTTTTTTAAGCGCTAGAACCTTTTTTTGCATGATAATTCCTTGTATTTTGCATGATTAGTTGAAACCTCACCAACCGAACGTTTCCTAAGAGCCGAGCGAGTTTCAGTCAACAGCCATCACAGTAAGTCTCGTAGTCGCTTCGCAATGCTTTGTTTTGCTTTTTCCCATTATATCATTACAGAATTCGATTTTGAGTTTTTTTACGTTTTTGACACGCTTCTTATCCACATAATCGCTTTCTTCCAGGTGTTAAAAAAGGGAAACGTCTACGTGTTAACCCAAGCTTGCCGTACTATCGCACCAACAATTTCGCTGGGTTACCTAAAGGCTCATATTCCATACCTAATCCTCAACACTTCCATATTGTGCGCCAAAATAACATACCTAAGCCTTTGCGACCCCTTCTTGTAAGAGTTGCCCCACAAACGCGTGCCACTCATTACGTTTTCAATCGGTTTAACATTAATTGCGATCGCAATAATCAAACTGTTACGATTAATATTGGCAATTATCGGGCAGTCTCCCTCGCCATGTCTATGCAAACGGTTGATGATTTTATCAGACCGTTTGCTAACGCTTTGAATATTTTAAATTCGACGAATTGTACGACCCGAGAAGCCCAAACTTCGTACGTTGTGCAGGACAATTCAAACGATTCGAGTTTCGAAAAACAGATCCTGCAAAACTTGCAGGCGAATCTCATCAATGACCTGACGAAAAGCGATTCATACTCGAGTGAATGTGAATCACAATCATCCGAAATTGATAAACACAACTTGCCAAACTCCAATCTTGATTTACGTGAAAGTGAATCCGAATCACCTGAAATCGTCGAATTCACTGAGGATCATTCGGTGGTCATTAATGAGCATTTGGCCGATTTTTCAACCAATCAATTTGATGATAGTAAACAGATGCAAAAATCGAATCTCATTATTGACTTGACGAAAAGCGATTCGAATGATTCGAGTAAAAGTGAATCAGCGTCACCCGAAGTTAACGATTTTCCAAACAGTTCTTTCGATGAGGGCTTGGGTGATTCGACCAAGTTGTCGCCACCGGCCCAGAAAGCGCCACCTGACGACCGAGTTGTGAAACTTGGCCAAATGATTTTCGAGTATATGTCCGAGCAAGGGTTTGAGGACTCGGATCTTGTGATTTTCCCCGAATTGAACCATGATGTTAATACAACCAAATTAATATCAAAATTGGTTGAAACGTACGGATGGTTGTACGGTGATGGTTTGACGAGCGAAGAACGCAGCGATTTGCGAATTGTGATTTCTTCGTACGTTTTAAACTTGATTGAGAAAGACGACCGAATGGTTTCGTCGACCGATTCGCTCGAATTTCCAATGGTTTCGGACAAGATTTTCAGCATTTCTGAAACACTCTCGAGTATCATGGACCAGTTTTTCGCCTCAATTGATACTCACTTTAACGGTAATCTGCACCATTCGACCCCCGAACCAATCAAAAACCACTACGAAGTAGTTGAAGAAGTGACCGCGTTCAAACAAGACAAGCTGGATAAGCCCGGGTTTGAATCTTACTGGTTTTCCATCGGTTCCCCGAGGGAACAAAAGATACGCGAGCCAACTCCGAAGAAGATTATCAATCTTGATGATAGACCCTTACCCCCACCCCAAAATTTTGATTTTAACGGCTCTGAAACCTTGTCACCAATCCCAGAGAAAGTGAACCGCAGTTTATTTAATTCTCCAAGGGAGCAAAAGATACGCGAGCCAACTCCGAAGAAGATTATCAATCTTGATGATAGACCCTTACCCCCACCCCAAAATTTTGATTTTAACGGCTCTGAAACCTTGTCACCAATCCCAGAGAAAGTGAACCGCAGTTTATTTAATTCTCCAAGGGAGCAAAAGTTACACGAACCAACTCCCAAGAAAATTAATGTTGATGATTATTCCTTACCTCTGGCACAAAATCTTGATTTTAACTGCTCTAAAACCTTGTCGCCGATCCCGGAGGAAGGCAGTCGCAACTTATTCAATGATTTTTTGGACGAAAACGAAAATATTGATATCTTGGCTGGGGGTGATTCATTTTTGTCCGATTCGTATGTTGCTTTCGATCAACCCGAGACTAACATAGTTGTGTGTTCGAATGTCTCGTTCCATCGCACTGTTACAACAGTAAGTTCGGCCTACGTCAAGACGGAGAATGTTAGTTTTAAGAAAAGTAATTCCTTCAACGATGATAGTTTTTACAGCGTTGAGGACGAGGGGGATTGGATGGGTTTTGAAAAGGCCAAGTTTTAATATTTTTTGCTTTTTTTATGTGTTTTGTATGCAAATAAATGTTTCATTGCATGTTTGGTTTAATAAACAATAAAACAAAAACAGCACGCTTAACCTCACTAATCACCTTACGTAACAAGAAATAACGACACACTAATTGGGTGGAAGTTGAGTTCTCAAGGTATTTATGTTGTTTTTGTGGCTGCTTTCAAGTTTTTGCGCCGTGGTCTAGTTTTGGTTTTTTTAGGTGAGAACACGGTGAACGGAGACCAATCAGATGCTCATATTAGTACCTTGTCCCAGAGTAGCAAAGAGGTAAACTTTCCGATTGGTTTGAACTTGTTTAATTGTGTTGGTTTAGGACCGCTCTATTTCTGAAGGGTCTCCCAAGAAGGACAAGAAGAAGAAGAAGGGCTTGCGGACGCCTTCCTTCCTCAAAAAGAAGAAAGAAAAGAAGATTCGTGATGCATAGGTATGTGGGTGGCGGCAAATGGTCGTGTTACTGTCTTTTTTGTTGCAGGCACTGCCTCCGTAATTTTTATAAGATGCCTCCATCGAGACTGCCAGCGACTCATTTTTTTAGTTTAGTAGATTCGAGCGCAGTGGCTAGAATTTTGCACTAAATGTGACAATGGACTTTGGTCTAATTATATTTTAGCTTTATCTGTACAGGATTTAAAGATTTATTATAATTAATAACTTCAAAAGTGCGAAATGTAGGTGGAGTTGAATAAACAAAGCAATTTTCTGAAATTTTCTTGACTGACATCACGTATTGGTTTGTTTATTCTCGAACGTTTATTTATGTGAAAATTTATAATTGCTTGATTGACTGCAAATAAATAAGTTTATATTTGAGATTAAATTAAATAGGCCATCATCACTTCTTATTTTTGTTTCGTAATAACGGGAGAGGGAGCACATATTTCTACTTTATTATACATACTACATACTTGCACAAAGTACTCTTTTTATGTATGTTTTCTTAATATTTAAGAAATAAAAAGCTTTTCTCGCTATTTAGTTCTGTAGTTTTTTTTTGTAAATAACTTTCTTTTAGGTGAAGTACCGTGTGATAAATGTTCCCTTTTTATACTTTACTAAAATGTTAACAATTTTCCGTTGTGCTCTGGGTAGTGGCTTTACGATGCTTTGTGGCAATTGCGCTTTAAAAACAATATGGAAATATTTTTATTCATGAAATTTAATAAATCGTAATGTTTATATTTTTTATTTAAAATGTAAAAAAACAGTTATTGTGCCGTAGTTTGTTTGATCTCATGTTTCTTTTTTAATGGATTTACCCACTTGTTATTGTTTGTTTAGTTGACACGAATCTCACTTTTTCAGCCGTGAAATGGTCAGATATCGTCTGAAATAGCTGTAAAACCTACCATTCTTGCGTATTAAGAATGCAATAGGGAGTAACTAAATGTAAAATTGAGTTATGTTATTTTATCACATGCAAATAAATTATGTTACGGACATTTTTTTCTTTATTTGAGTCGCAAGCAGCCCCAGAAATTAATTATCGATTTGTCGGCCGCATTGAGATATTTGACAATTTAATTTGCGCGAGTCCTTCTGGCAAATTGCTGTGGATAAAATTCGCGTTGCTGTTGAATAGGATAGCAATGAAGGGCCACTTGAGAGTCAGGTGGTTGTGTCTGCTCTCTTGATGTTCTAAATTGCGCCAATTTGAACCGCAATCGTTCCGGCTTTTTAAAGCAAGCGGAAGTGCTGAAAAATTGACTTGAATTTTTTCAGCTGGAAATTCGGACTTGAGTTCGAGCATTATGTCTTGGATTGCGTGAATTTTGATTGATTTATGTGTGCTGCGGCGTGACGCCCGCCTAATTATCCTTACCATGAAATTCCATTATTCAGATCATTTATTATGGGTTTGATTCGGCGACAATTAACTTAAAAACGCGATATTAATCTTGCGGCGACGGATAGCCTCGGAATTATAAACAAATATTTACGCCAAATTACACACAAGGGAGGTGTTTGTGTGATAACGCGCTTTCGCGTGTCGAAAACACGCGGATTACCATCTTTATGTAACGGTACAGAAATACCGGAATGTTACATAAAGGAACTAAGCTTAAATTAGACCTATTTGTTAACTGTTTTAATCGGTTTTGCTATCAAAATAAATACAGTTACTATATTTAACTTACGACAATTTCAGTTATTTTTTTCGTTTAGTCTTCAATTGAAAATTAAGTTATTCAAGTTTTACTGGTCATGAATTACGTTATTAAATTGTCTCTTGCAGATTACTATCCGAACCCTCGTACTGTGTTATAAATTTATTTTTGGGAGGTAGTTTGATTATATCACAGCTGTATTTCAACAAAGGCGATTTATGTGTCTGCTTAAAGTGAATAATCACCTTGTTAAAGGTTATCAGTACTATTTTTAAACATTGGTCATCAGTTATTATCATCACTAATCATAAGTGTTAGTATACAGAGTGTATCAGAAATACGTGTGTTAATTTTACCACGTATAAAACTCGTACAACAAATACAACTTTTCTATAAACCGTTTTGCTAAATTCTTATTATAATTTTCACTATTTTCCTCCTTCCTTTTGTGCATACTAGCGTTCCTATAATTGGGAGACTTGGAACACTGAATGTTAATTTTCGAAATTTTGTGTCATATACGTCCGTTGAAATGTGTAAAAAACAGATTGGAATAGAAATCAGTGGTGTTACACTTCAAATTTGGCGAAAAATCAAATAAATTTGTCAAAAAATGTTTCTATTTTTCGTCGACTAACTGCATTTAGAAATGGTTTAGACTGGCAGTCGTCGTCAATTCACGGTTTTGATATGAACTTCAAATCTTAAAAGAGATTTCTTTGTAAGTACAAGTACTTCACGTCTAAACTCTTCATCATAAACATTTTTCTCTTAACTTTAAGAAATGGTAATCATCGATGTAAGAGAGAGAAATTGAACCTTTCCTGCCAAGTTTTACGTTTATTATTAACAAGCATTTGGAACAGTGGATTGTCTAAATAATGTTATGTACAAAATCTATGAGATTTTGGGAGTTTGTCTATGCATTTACAAAATATGTAGGTACTTGAATCCAAAATTGGGTCTAATTTTTAGGAAAGTTGAACCTGTCGCTGCTTGGCCGCCTTTAGCATCTATGAGAACTTTAGATTCTGTTTCGAATTATAAAGTTATTGTAATTCACGATTTTGTTACGTTTTTTAGAAGAGAACACCTTCAATATAATTTTTTTTGGAAAATTTAAAAAAACGACGGGAAATATGAAGGGTTCTTGATAACCAATTGATGGGGCGATATGTTTAACTAAAATGTGACTGAAAGAAAAGCATTTTTAGCATTGAAGTGTGTGTTATGTTATGTAT
Source organism: Tribolium castaneum (assembly GCF_031307605.1). Taxonomy (NCBI): domain Eukaryota; kingdom Metazoa; phylum Arthropoda; class Insecta; order Coleoptera; family Tenebrionidae; genus Tribolium; species Tribolium castaneum. The sequence continues at coordinate 11,550,049 of NC_087397.1, forward strand.
TTAATATTAAAATAAATATCGAAAAGTTTCAGAAACGTGAACATTAATATTTGTAGGTATTCAATTATTTCCTTTTTTGAAATAGTAATCCCAAAATTTCTACGTTTACTACGTCCCTGGTTAAATTTTAGGTAAAATTATGTCATTTTATGCACTTGACAAAAATATAACCTTGAAATTATTTTCGACATAAACCTCTGACATTGTATTCATAGCAACTATTGTTATTTTTGCACCCATAGGCGGGTACACATTTCAGTCTGTTATCTTTTTCCAAATTTTAAGTGAATTTTCGAATTTTTTATCGAAAAATTACAAATAGAAAAGTTGTTTAATTTGCTAAAACACCTATTTCTCATACACCTGTACATAAAATAAAAAAATGGTATTGGGCTGGTTGCATATTTTTTTATTTTTCCAAATGTAAAAATATAATTATACTTCTAATCAAAAATTAATTAATGCAAACCACAGGACCTTTTTTAAATATTCTTCAAATTGAACTAAAAGGAAGATGTAAAATTAAGAATAAGACAAAGTTGAAAATCCTAAATGGCATTCTTTTTATCTTTCATCAACTTAAAAAATACCCCTTTGGCAGTTTTGTTCAGCTTAAAAAACGCATTCTGTGATATTCGTATTCACTTTTTAAATATTTTGAAAAAAGCTATTCGAAAACCGGGAATAATTATTAAGAGTGCATCATTTCGAAAATTAATTAAACTGTGGTTGGCCAAAAAGGGGTTTATAATCGTTAAAGAATTTATATTCATTTTAAATTATTGATGAACGACTTTAAAAACGTCTCACACGCGTCGTTTTTTTTTGCATATAGTAGACTAATAGACTAATTAATACATATTGCTTTTCACGCATAATAGACTGAGTATAGACCAGCAGTCAGCGTTTTAGACACGGACACGTGCTACTACCCATAAATATAAGAACAAATGCAAAATCATTACATCATCAATGGGAACAACGACATCCAAGGTCTTTTCTAAAGATATAAAAATCTGGAAAAATTAGTGTAGAGAGATCAGAAAACAGTGAGACCAGTTCTAAAGAACTTCTGTTTTTAGTGGTTAATAACCAGTGTTTATCATCGACGTTCCAAAGAAATTGAAGAAAAAATGTAAGTTTTGATTTGTTTAACTTGTTCGCTTTTCCATCAAGTGATTATGACTACATATGCTGTTTTCCGGTTAATACATTATGATACAGTGTGTTCACAAATGTTTGTTCATCAAGTCGCCTATGGAATTCAAATTCATTGTGCCGCTTCGTTCAAATGACTATTGTAATCTGAGTATTGTCATCTGTGTCAAATGTTTGAATTAGCATTTTACTCCCTTTTTTGAGTTTTTTGACAAAGTTGTTTCAAGTGTTGGGTTTGTCTCCATTTGTGTTTTATATTTCCGTTATTTTTGTTGTGTAATCTTTTGTTTTTAGATTCAAAGTCCCTTTGCATTATCTTGACGGATCTGTCACTTTGACGGCCTTCACAATTTAAATTAAGCGGCACAATACGATTAAAGTTCACAGGTGACTTGATGAACAACCATTTTTGAACACATTGTGTTCAAAATATAATATTATTTGTTAATCGTCGAATATGTTCATTTTAAAACATGAATTTAAATATTTGACATAACTTGGTTGGCATGAGCTTGAGTTTTTTAATCGTGATGTTGAAATTTGAATTTACTTGGTTTTAAATACAGTAAATAATGAAATACGTTCTTCTTTGTCTCTCTACTCATAACCACTCCCTGAATAAGTTTCAATTTTAATCCTTATTTAAACATTGTTCATTATTACGTAAAAAAATGTTGACTTTCTCTGTACTAAGAACTTACAATAATTGATAAGAATAATTTTATCTCTTTGGAATTAATTTCAGACTATTATTGAATTATTGTTGTTGTCACAAATGTCCATTTTAAGTTTGTCATAGTTAAGTTTTTGGTGATTTGACATAAACTCTTTATGCACTTTAGAAAAGCAGTGCAAATTAGAAGTGTCCAGAAAATGTAATCTTTTTATATAACTTTTCTTTATGTTATCTTTAACAGATTCATATTTCTATACTTGTAACCATTATTTTTTATATTAAAATAGTTTAAAAATTATTAGAGTTTTTATGACTGCAACTCCTCTCTTGGGCACCGCTCGACCAAAAATCAGAACTGAGTCAAAAGAAATTACTCAAATTGCTCATCACAAAACCTCCGCTTGTTTGAAAGTGAGTTTGCAGGTGTTAACATCGCTGATTTGCCTAATAACTTCCCCAAATCAGGCAATTAATGAACGGGCACGTTACTGTGCCAAAAAAGTGCCGTCAAATTGCGGCTTATAATTTTTGATTTGCAAGTTTTTTAATTTCGCGTGCATATCTGGTAATCCAGGTCACGCCACCGAATTACTTTATTACTCGAATACTTTCGCGTATTCATCGAGTCGAAGACGAGCTTCACATGGACATTCCGCCTTGCTCCAGCTGGATGATGAGTCTTTATTGAATTCAGACGCCTCGTGTCTAGGAATTCCACAAATAGCAGAGATCGCTATAAGCACTTAACGACTGCAAATGACTTTCCTGACAGCTACCTTGAAATCCCCCAATAATTAAACTCCCATATCTGCGATAAACTTCCAACATTAATTTCGAAACATATCGACGGATGTCATCCTTGTTACTTTTTCCCGAACAAATCGTCCGGCTATTAGCTCATCGTGCGTTTAAGCACGGCCGTCGTTATTCTTACGTACCGTTGCAGCTTTCTTTCATTAGCTGGGACTCTTTTCCGACACGTTTTATTTTCGAGATTTGATTCTTTTCACGGAATTATGCTCTAAAGAGCGAAATGGTTTATGCATTGTCCGCTCTCATCGCGCGTAATCGCCTCAAACTCCAATCCAACAAAAATTCCAGGCATGCTTTATTACTACCCAAATATTTCGCGCAAGGATATCGCAAATCTATTAACTCTCCACGTGTAAACGAATGTGGAGGCCAACTAACATTTTTAGTGGTTTTCCGTGTTAAAGTCGTTACGACTGACACCGGATATCATCCTCCAATTCGAGTACTCGATCATGTGCCTGAGACCCCGTTTCACACGTACCGTCTTCGCCTTTCTCATTGCTCTGCCGTATTATTGTCGACACGATATCTCCGAATTTATTTCCCGCACGTTTTTACCATTATTTCACGATTTTTTCATCGGTCGGTTTGGAAATAGTGAGGAAAAATAGCTATGTAACAGCCACTTAGACTTGTTTATGGCATGCAATAATTATGGATTGGAAAATGGAACAATCAATTTTGTTAATGACTTAACCCACAGCGGCTATATTACCATCAATAATAATAATTAGCTGAGTGGATTTGCCTTTCGGAAGTTATAACCGTTGCAGCCACCAGTCGGGATTTATGGCGGCTAAGGACCAATACGGTCAAGTTTTCAGGCGAAAAATGGAAAGAATTTAACAAAAAAATACGAAAAAAGAGCGTTATCTACTTTTTAATAAAACCACGATTTTTTCTGTTCACTCACTCAAATATCTGGTTATTTTGTACGTGAATGATTTCTGTCAAAAAATATTTAAAAATTAAGCAATGATACCAAGCGTTAAGGATGGTAATTTACCAAAGCACCTTAAATCACAAGATGTTCCGAATAACACTTGTAGCTTATTTAGTGACATTTGAGTTAATTAACTTAATTAATATTCAACATCTAGAGTGTTTCACCCAAATATACAAAAGTCACAAACTTTAAATACATAAAACAGACATCTCATTTAATTTTTGGAAACCCATGGCAATAGTTGCGAAACTAATCAGTAATCAGATAATCACTGTTGATTTTAATAGACATAAGTTATAATTTTTCAGAAACAATTATCATGTATTCTATCAAGAGACAGAATGAATATGATTCTAATCTACCTCCCTTAACCAAAACCAAAACCTAACCAAAAACCTTGCAATTTTTTTTAGAACGCAAATCTATTTTAATAATATTTGGTTTGAATTTGAAGTTTTGTGCGAATGAATTGTTTCCACAATTAGTATTTCTCGACAGTGAAGGAACAGAGAAAGAATATTTTTCAAAAATTAATTTCTAAATACGGTAGGTACACTATTGTTATTAAATTCAAAAATTAAAATTTCTTTAAGTTAATATTACTTTTTCTTCTGATGGCTGTTACTAAGAAAACTTGAAGGACTTTCCTTCCTCATAATAAAAAAGATTGCTTGCATATGCTATTCTAATACCACTCTTAACTATAATAACTCTTCAGGTGATTTGATATTTACACTTGTTGAATACTAATATTAAATAAAATAATTTAATATTAAATAAAATATTAAATAAACTTGTTAAATACTAAAATTTAAATATAATATAAATAATGATTAAATAATCCGTAGGATTTTTAGATTAATAATAATGCGGAAAATTCCAAATAAATTTTTGTAATTCCAACATATTCTCGTAATTCTACCATAAGTTTGTTCATTCCAAAATAATTCTTAAAAGTTATAGCTCGGCTATCGGCCACTTTTCCCAACTTTTTCTATATGACATAGTGAAACCTTTTGATCAAAATTTGTCAGTAGGGTTCAGTTCTAAAACAAATAGTACTTGTTTTACAAAAATTCAAATGTTTGTAGCCTACTTTACCTCAAAATATTCAAAAAGTATTCCAGTAATTCTAAAAAAATTGTATCACGATTCCAATAGTAATTTTTAACCGAAAATTCTGCAATTTCAGCTATTGCCAACGTAATTGCCAAAACACTTTCTAGATCTTTTTGGATTTACCACAGTTTTCACCAAATTATTAAAAATCAATGTATTTATCATATATGATTTGAATTTGAAATTTGTTTATTTCAGTGCGAATGAATTTTATCATTAGTTCATTATTTTATTTTATTGCGATTAAAAAAGTTACTTATTGGACCTTTGTATTTGTTAAAAAAAAATACTTTTGGCTATCAGGTCCGTTTATTAATATAATAACGAAAACCAAAAGAACTAGACGTTTTTAAGTAGAACATTCTTCAGGCACTTTTTAACATGAAATCTAAATCTGTTATTGTATTTTTCAAAGCATTCTTGATGTCATAGTTGCAACACTCAATTTTGGTTTTTCTAATGGACGCAATATTTGACATTTGTATTTTTGAAAAGTGTTTTTGTTCCCGATTCCAATGATGTACCTACTACTTAAAATGATTTAATCTTAGATGTTGATTAACATTTAAGAAAAGCGTTTTTGCTAAGAGTGCTTTGAAAAAAAACGTTAAAAATGTTGCTTAATAAACTAAATTATAACAGTTCTATTAAATATGCGAGCAGAATTTTTTATAACTGTGTCTTGTTTTGTTTTACGAAGAATAAAATTGTAGCTTATCATGTCCTGAAGGTCTACATTTTCGCCAAGCTTACTTATTTAAAAACTAAGAGCCGCTTTGCAGAAAGCGAAATTAAAATTTAATTTAAAATTAAGCTAATTTGAATTAAGTTGCCATTTAAAATGCATTGACAAATGTCAAGTTCATTTCGAATTAAATTTTAATTGCGATTAAAACGTTCTGCAAACCGGTCCTTCTAGATCAAAATTCAGTTTTGTTTATAAACAAATTTTTTGTCGTCTTGTCACAAGCACTCTTCGGAAAAATGTTTTTTTCTTAATTTTAATCAGCACGTAAGATTCAATCGTCATGTGATACTTCGTTATAATCAGAAATAAAAACACTTTTCAAAAATACAAAAAGCGAATATGGCTTCCATAAGAATAACCAAAGTTGAGTGTTGTAACTCTGACATCAAGAATGCTTTGGAAAATACGATGACAGATTTCGGTTCTTGTAAAAATGTGCCTGAAGTTAAAAAAGTCTAGTTCTTTGGGTTTTCGCTTGAAAAAATTAAAACGAAAATTACAAATTCACATTTTCTTTCTATAATTCAAAACAAAAACCAAAAATGCCACATCAAATTTTCTTGCAAATAATTATTCAGCATAAAAATGCACAACTTTGCTCTTTTAACTGACCCCGTATCTCTTATAATAACTAAGATCCCCATGGTGGAGCTCAAAAATCAGACAGCCTATATATTATAATATACAATATAATAAAAGTACCTGATAGCTAAAAGAATTATTATTTTTTTATTTTTATTTAATCGCATTTAAATAGAAAAAAGCCTAGCAGAACTTACTAATTACAAGATTTTAAAATGTTTTACCTAGTGTAATAATAATCAAATTTAAACGTTTAAAAAACCGAAATCATCACGAAAGCAAGACGAAATCACTTTTTGGAATTCAGCTTACTGGTTTTAAGTGTAAATGTTTTATTAGATCTTAAAAATAACAGCGCGTGAGTTATTTTAGTTTGGAAAATTGGTGGATGCGCCGGGCCAGTCTTTATTATGTGCTCGTATTTAATTATTACGAATGTTAGCCAGTTTCTATTTTCTTAAAATGTGGGTTACTGGGGGCGCAAAAAAATCGATGAGCCCGCCTTGATAAAATTATCTTCCCCTAAACCCAATTTAGCAAATGTAAAATCTTCCTGCCCCCGATATGGTACGACCCTCTTCCTGGGTGTAGTTCACCCTTTGGTCCAACAAGTGGCCAGACCATAACAAATGGCATGCGTGAAGCGACCAATGGGGCCGTTTTGAGTGGGCCGGCGGGGATGATATCAGCGACGGAGACCTGGTGATGCCAGTCGGCGCGTGGTGACCGAGTCCTTGCGCAATCGCGAATCTGCAGGACCAGAGTACGTTCGAGTCGGTGGCGCGAGTCGGAGGCGACGGGCACGACGAGGCGGCAGGCCCCTGGCAGCCTGTCCGCCATGGACTAGCCACTCGCCAGTCCGCTGCAGGGGCTCCTCGCCACCCGCACATGTAAGTACCACCGCATGCTCACGTCTCCTACTACTCTTCCTGCGACTGACTTGTTGATTCGGGACAACCAAAGCCGGAAAACGCTTAATTCCATTACGCGAGATTTTCTTTTCGAATTTATCAACGGTTCGTCCATAACTTGCTTAACTGAGCTAATTGCTTCGGACCGACGACGAATTAATTACATCCATGCAGCGACGGCGCGATTTAATTCTTCGCAAACTTGCGCCAAACTCGATTAGCCATCGCATCGTTGGGTATATTATTGCATCTCTATATCGAACTGATTTTTCTTCAAATCTGTATCATATTTTACATTACATCATTTTTAATGATCATGTTTAAATAACCATATACCTCTTATCGGGTTTATTGTTTCTTCATAAAAGTGTTAAATTAACCATATACTCATTATTGGTTCCATTGTTTCTCAATAAAAATGGTGTTAATTACAAAAATAACAATTACGTTGTTATTCCGAAAACAAAGAGTGAGTAGCAACAAGTTAAATTCCGTAGTGGAACAGTTCTGAAATTCGTCGCATTAGAGGATTCATAGGTATAGTAACGCTTTGTGGTATTTTTTCTATAAAAAAATATTTTTTTATTGTAAATACTCTTGTAATTTTTTTGGAAATTTTGCCACTACTATTATTCGTCGTGCTATTACAATTATTAATGTTAACAATTGGTGGATGCGCCGGGCAAATATTTTATTCCATTCTAAAACACAGGATGTTTAAATATGTTTGTGCAAACAATACGTTAAAAAATTGGTACATGCACCCAAAACTATTTAATGAAATAAAAATAAAAATTCAAACAGATGTTAGTTTTTGGCACAAGACAATCTTTAAGCAACATTTGTCTCAGAATAACAATAGAAACCATAAAATTTCGATTAATTTATATTTTAATATTTTTAAGTGGATAATACAGGGTGTATCAGAAATGCGTGTCTTAATTTTAACATTACATATCTCAACAAATAAAACATCGTTTCTATTTGTAATTTTTCAATAAAAAGTTCGCAAATTTACTTAAAATGTGGAAAAAGACAACATACTGAAACGTGTATCCGCCTATGGGTATAAAAATAAAAGAGGCGCGTATTTTAGTTGTGAAAATTGTTGCTATGTATACAAATTAATTATTAAACAACACAAAAGAAAGGAGGAAAACAGTGAAAATTATAAATAAGAATTTTGCAAATCGTTATATAGAAAAGTTGTTGTAGAGAAAAACTAAGATAATTACTGTTTTCTTGTAACCTGTCACATAAGCAAGATGACAGGAAGTTAAGATTTCAAAAAAGTTTTTGGTGTAATGATCTTTTAGATATGTCAGCCATTTTATTTTAACGGACGGGACACTTTGCAAAAAGTTTTAGATTTTATTTTCAGTTACGAACAGAATCAGTAGAAGTGATTTTTTCTTTATAAGAACTTACAATTTGAGCCACATTTTTTTAATTTGAAATACGAACAGAAAAAAAATACAAATTGATGACGGACGGGGTTCAAAAAATACCTCACATTTTTATCGTTGACATTTGTGTTAAAATTCTGTTAATTTAAAAGGCACTAATTCCAACAACTATTTTTAAAGTAAAACGTGGAACCTGTTAAACCACAAAACCGAAGAATAAAACAATGTGCAACGACTTCTGATTAATTTACTTTTTGTTTACACATGACGGACGGGACAAAAAATTTTGTATGTGAAAATAGCTCTAAAAATTGTATTCAGGTAAGTTTTAGTTATTAAAGACTTTAACAATATTAAAATTAGATAGTGAAAATTAAAATTTGTGGTTTTGTTTACCAACGTAAGAAATAAGGACATTTGCGATAACGGACGTGAGGTTATAAAAATCAAAAATAATATTACGAATTAATTTATTTCCCGATTACCATTTTCTTAACTACCAGAAACTAGAAAAATGCTTTTCAAAAATATTCAACAGTTATATTACGCCAGGATTTTATGTTATCATCCTCTTTCAAAAATTCTTTTCTCGCAAAATACATTAAATAAAAACCGAATCGTGTATTTTGGAAGAGACTTAGCATTTCTAAAATCATTTTGAAATTTCGGTGTCAAGTTGCATTTTTCCTGGAATGGGCTGATCTGTAACATTTCCTAAGTTATTGCAATTTCAAGTTGCTGTTACCCTGGCCACTAGCACGGTTAAGCGCTGTTCGATTTTCCTATGTTGCGCCTCATTATTTCTTTTTCAAACATTTCGAGAGGAATAATCAAAAAATCAATTAATGTTAACATTTTTTACGTCTTAAATTGCTTAAAACTACGTAATTTAGTTCTAATTCATATTTTTTTGAACTTGTTTTGTCGATTTTTTTTTTAAATAAGTGGCTGTCTACTATGAAGAATTACTCACAATTGCCTGAAATTACGTAAGCGTTTTTCGATTAATGAGTGATTTTTGTGTTGGCATTATTTGGCAACGAAATTATTGATTGTTTATATCTGTTTAAAACAATTGAGCAGCTAATTCAATCAACTTTAATAAACATCACAAAATTAGTTTAAATTATGTTTGAATTTAAAAAAATTGTATCATTATTTTTTCTCATAGGTATTAATAATGTTCTGGCTTAATTTATCCCTAGATACGAAAAGAAATAGTAAGTCTTTATTCTACAAGAGGTTACTATGGTACATTATTTAATACCAAAAATTTATCAACCAAAAGAAAAAACGTTGTATTATACACGAAAAGGAAAGTTGACACCATCTGTTCGTGATCCCTTTCTGAAACACTTCGCCCACAGACAATCAACAACTTTTTTTACTTATATGATAAACTACTACATAGTTCTGCCAAAATAGTTACTTACCTAACGTGTTTGGAAAGTGCAATTTTCCACATTCGCACTTGATGCAGCACTCGCTGCGCTCGTGCAGCAAACAAGGTGTGGGAAATTGCTTTACAAATAAGTTAGGTACAATATTTTTTGTAACGAATATCTCAAAATAAAATATTTTTTTGATAATGTAGTTCTTTTTGCTGATAGGTTGGTATCTGATCAAACAATTACATGTCGAACCATTTTAAAAATATTATGGCTGTGTACTTTTATGCAAATGCTTCAGAGTAACTTAAGAACAAAAAAGACAATCATGTGTGATAATTATTCACTCTTGGCCCAAATATCGATTGGGGTTTTTCCCTTTCTGGTTGGTTGAATCAAATTCTGGAAAAGACGCAGCGAAAGTGAGAAAATTTTCCTTTTCGTCTTCAAGCACAATTTGACTGCATTTACCAATTTATGAACAGATTTTGCATGAAACCCGAAATTTTATTACAAATTCGCTCCATAAGAGCAACAAGTGCGTTCTTAAAAATGAAAAAGAGCACCACTTAGGCAAATCCACGACTACACTTATCCGTTTTACGACGTCAGCGAGGTCCAAATTACATTATCAATTTTACAACAGCGAACATTCGATATTAATGCAATTAATCGAAAATGGTGGATGCGCCGGGACACGAATTTTTCTAATTTATCATTTTTGCTAAATTGGAATAGATTAAAAGTGAAATAATAGTCGTAAATGACATTTTTGGGTTCGGTCTATTGATCGTAAACGGACGCTTCAAATCCGGAGATGCATACATAAAATAAGGTTCACATGTGATGCATTGAAGGGAAATCATTCGCCGTTGTTTATTTTCCGACAGGTAAGACGCCGGATTTGAGTAAATCAGCCGCAGGCTTACTCACAGAACTTTACGATAGGGTTTACCTTTCTTCCAGCACAATCAATTTTGCCGATCAAGGACACAATTGATTATTTTATGAAATATTACACCTCATCATTTAATACATGTTTCAAACTTTGGCTCAAACACCATTAAGGCAGCACGCAGCTTTAAAAGCTTCGGATGATTATGAAAATGACAGGTGTACTTGCAAAATTGCCGACTTGAAACTTGTTTTAGCGGACAGTTAAAAGTTTTTCACGACAAAATTTGGAATCCCGATTCTTGGAATTGTATTAAACCGGGCGTTGTGTAACCTAGTTATCACTAGCGAAGTTAGTTAATTCGGTTAAAACAAAATTAAACAAAGTGATTGGTTTTACCGAGCAAACACGTCTGATGAAGCGTATTGTGTGTGAGTACAGCAAGTGGTCTTGACTTTGTGTCAAATCGTTAATCCAATCGGGTAATTTTAATACAACAATTGGCAGGAATTAAGGCTTTTGAAGTCGAAAAAGTCGCCAGAATGGGGTTAAAGCGCTCGAATATGAAGAGCGAATGCCTCTGAAAGCAGGAAATTAAAAGTTCAAACGTTTGTGCGTGAGACGAAATTCATTTTGCACCATTATAAGAATAGATCAAAGGGTATAAACTCCAATGTGGAATTAAAAATTCAAGCAACAAAGAAGTGAGCGCAATATTTACGGCGGCGATAAAACAAGATGTCTTACTATAAATTTCGGTTATTATAGGAGTTTTATAAGGGAAGGTGAAAGCAGTGAAAAAGTAACAGCTTTCGGCATAGTTTTGTGATCGACAGCAGGATCAATAACGCAGCCAACAATGACAAACTCGTGCACTGGACCGCAATATTCGGGAGTTATTATTTTCGAAGAAAACCTATAACAGAACTAGTCATAAACAGAGGCGTACTAAGCGTATGGTAGCCAAGGGCCTCAAAACTCGGTAGAAAAAGTAATACATAAATTAACAAGTACTTCTTATGGCGTAAAAACAAATTTTTATTTCGTCCTAAATACACTTCCGTTTGATTCTTTAATTTTTTTTTATACTGCAAGGCATTGAAATGCGAAAAATAAATTTTGAAAAATGGTACTTTATTATACAAGAATAGTTGTTTATTGTCTGAAACGAGTGCGGAGCACAAGTTTCAGAAAGGAATCACGAGCAGATAATGCCAACTTTTCTTTACGTGTATAATACGTTTTCTCTTATAAGTACACTGAGAAATTTTTGTTAAATTTTTTCACTTTTATATAATTAGGTGTATTGCTCACCTCAAATCAGAGTACGTAATGTAAATCTAATTTCTCAGTTTTCTTTTTTAAGGCAATATGTACTACTTTAATACCCGATTTTGACACTGACAATTGATTATAAAAAACAGACCATAACTAAATGAAATAATGTACCATAGTAACCACTTGTAGAAAAAAGATGTACTACTTCTACTCGTACCTATGGAATAAACAACATTATTAATACCTATAGGAGAAAATAATTTTCAAATTATTTCAACCGTTATTACATAAAAATAGTAGTAAAAAAAATTGTTCATTATCTTGGGTAATGCCAACTTTTCTTTACGTGTATAATACATTTTCTCTTATAGTTAGCACTGCGACATTTTTGTTACAATTAATTGTTGCAACAAATAAGAATATTGTAACCACGACAGTGAAAAACGTTGCTGCATAATTTTGACACTGTCATGATTTCATTTGCCTTTACTGCAGTTTTGATCTGCTGGTCGCCTGTTTGATTATTTTAATTGAAATCGTTTCGAGCAAGTTTAGTTTGTGTTTTGTGGAGGTTTTTCATCAAATTTACGTCTCTGGACTACAATTATTGAAATACCGAAATGGTTGTCATAATTAGGACTTACTGCGAAGCACAAGGTAATAGTAATTGTTGGAATCGAAGCAGCAGTTCACAAACAAATCATGTAAATTTAATGATTTTCTGTTATAATATGAATTTTTATTTTAAGTAGCGTTTTGGGGTTCTTTTATCACTCATATTATCCTCTTTAAGTTTCAACCCCAGGACCGTAAACACCCTGTAGAAAACTACCAAACGCTATTTTATTATATCGTGTAAGATAAAAGATAACTAAATCAATTAATGTACAGCTGCTCAAAGAGAAAATGACGCACCTTTGACAGCATCTTTCATAAGTTATAAGAGATCGTAAACTAGTTTTGAATGATGTTCCACATTTCGTTTATCGTCTTTTGAAATGTTTAAGAATTTTTTTCAACTGGTTTATTTCATTTGTTAGTTTTTTTGCAAATTTAATTTATTATTTGGCTAATACAAACTAATTTTAATATGCAACTAAAATTTGCCGACTAACAACCATAGTAAACTCGGATTCTTTCTTCATTTAGATTAAATTGTTACTACGAATTCATGAAAAAAATGAAAATTTTGAATTTTTTAATATAATTATAAAATTAATTATTTAATAGGCTTTTTATATACTGGGAGTGATGTTTAATACGTTTTCTTAAAGTAAAAGTTTTTTGCAAAATAAAATAACGTGACAATTAAAAACAGTTTCGTTTAATTATCTTTTGCCACAATCTTTTTACAGTAAAAATAATTTAATGCAAAATAAATAAATTTTAGAACCGGTTTATAGAAAGCTTTATTAAATTTTAATTTGTTAACATCGTGAATAGACCAATCAATTTGATTCATTTTGGTCACGTGGTAGGTTAATCACGCATTTAATCACATACTAAATTAATGACGCTTCTATCAACCGGTCCTAAAAGACGGTTTACAGAACAGTTTAATTGCAATCTATTTTAATTCCTGATTAACTTGACATTTGTCAGCAGTGTATTTTAAATAGCAATCTTTTTAAATTGTATTACTACTAATTTTTTGAAAATAAAAAATTATAATTGTAAGCCACTTTACCAGGACTTTTTTTATTTCCGGAAATATTCAATTATATTCAACAAAACCATTTACTTTAAGTAAACATATTGAATAGCACTCCCAGCAGTTGGTAAAAATCTCGGTAAAAATTAAGTGAATCTTTAATTTTGTTCACGGTTTTGTTTACACGTTAGGCGTTCGTTTAAAGACGTGTTATTATTTTTTTTGGGTGACTATACCATAGTAACTACTTATAGAATAAAGGTGTACTATCTCTCCTCGTATCTATGAAATAAGCAGCAACATTATTATGAACATTTGGGATAAAGTTAAAGCATCAAATTAAAGCGGGTTAGAAACTCTATCGTTTCAATATCACTTTTTTTTAACAACTACAATTATTTATTTTTTCACTGGCACTAAAACTTGAAACACCCTGTATAATGTAAGAATTTTGAAATTACATTACGTAATAAAAATGGAAAAAACAGTAAAAAGCCTGTACGGGGTGAGAAAATTGGAAGATTTTTTTACATTGGCTAAAATTTACGTTTTTGCGGTGAGCGCACTAACAGAGACCCTTATTGCGATACCGCACTTCATCTCCGATGCAGCTTAGTTCGCGATTGCTCCGATTCGATAGCATCGCCGAATAATTCAGGAATTGAAAATTTCCAAGCACTTGGCTAAACTAGGCTGAAAAATGTAACACGCTGAAATTGAGAATGTTTTATCTTGCAAGTAACGAGGTTATAGTAGGAGGGAAATAGAGTATTTCGTACCATTCCAATCATGATAAGATTACAGCCGACTTATTTTGTTGACGTTATTGGATTTAGATCTGTGAATACGAGCAGATGGCTTCCGCGAGGCGTGCTATACATACAATTAGCAATGATGATCGGTTCCATTCATGCCTGGTTAAACTTGTCTCTTGTGTTTAGGGATCTTGAATTATATTACACAGCGTAATTTTTTTCAAGTGAAAATTTAGACCCAAACTGGGTGTTTGTTTCTCCAGTTATCGTTTTTTCTTGCTTTGCTGAAGTTGAGAAGTTTATTCGTTAACAAATTCCAGAGTTATTCGCGAGTTGTCGAAAATTAATTAATTACGCTTAACGATAGTGATGTTTTACAATTCGCAGAGTATTCCCCGTCTCTGGAGACACAATCACTAAAGCACTCTGGTTTGGATATTTTCCCATGCGATTTAAGTCGGTAAGCTGGAAATGTATTGTTATTACCGCCGTCCTCACTTAAAAACGGGGGCGATTCGTCATTCTCACTCATCACAAAGTACAATAATACGCTTTCAGGTTGGAACGGGAAAAAGATTGAGAACCACCTTCTCTGGACGCGAAATAAATAAGAGACTTGGCAAAATTAATCACTTTTTAGTGAAATCATTATTATGGCAATTATTACTAAGAGCGGCTTATTGGATTTGTTTTTATTGCCGGTATAATAGAAGCTTTAATAGTAAACGTCAAAGAGGAAATGCAGCAATAAAAGAAAATCTTCCGCGATATTGCGGTATAATCAGATAAGATCTAGTCGAGATTTTTGATTCTTATCCTCTCGGGACTCGCGAGTTTCTTCAGTCAAATCCGGGCAAAATTGCTTTTGTTGAAATTAATCTAAATCAATTCGTCGACACAATATGACTATGTTTTTATGAAACATCAGTTGTTTTCTTGGTGGTAACGCAGCCGGTGTTTTAATGTTCCCATCCAAACACTATTTACATAATCACCCTCTCTGAACACGGGAAAGTGAGACCTTTTCATTTTTGGCTGAACAAACACACAGTGATATAAAGTGTGTTTTAGATTTTAGGAGTTTAAAGTCATCATGACCGTGGTCAACGAATGGGTGGCAGGGACTCGTTTCGGCGGTTGGGTGCAGAGATGCCGGGAGTCGCGCCGCCTCGTGCTCGTCATCGTCGCCATAGCGCTGCTTCTGGACAACATGCTGCTAACCACCGTCGGTAAGTAACAGATTTACGTTTTAACCCCAAAAAGGTGTAAAACAGCATCCATTTCGATCAATTTTTTTATGCGGAAGAAGTAAAATGCAAAATTTAGGATTTAGACAAGAAAAAAAAAGTTTATTTTTAAAACAGACTTTATACATACAACATGGCTTCAGCATGATTGCAAAACGTGTAACAAAAAATAATTTTTGATTTTTGGGCGAACCATCCATTTTTTCCTGATATTTGCTGAAAACAAAGCTTATAAAGGACCTTCCACAAAAAAATAGTTATTAATGAGTGCGAAAAACAAGCTTAAAGTTTGAGGGCTGTCGTTATGCAACGAGCGGATGCGAGTTGCTTACCTAGACACCCGAGAACATTTTAATATAAAACACGTTGCTATGGGAAGAGTGTTTTAAAATAGTCCAAACGTTAATTTAAAACACGTGGCTATGGGAAGCCTGTTTTAAAATAGTGAAAATACGTTGCTATCGGAAACGTGTTTTAAAATAGTGTTTATAATCTATTACTCAGATATTAAAAAGAAGGCTTAAAATGTTAACAAAAAATATTCAATTAGGATCATAATGAATTTTTGGGTTTCTGAAACTATTAGTGTTTTGACATTGGCTCATTATTAGGCGAATCATGTCTGAATTTTTCCGAAACAAAGCTTGCCCAAAAGGACTTCGACTGTAAAAAAGTAGTTAATTGACAATTTATTACAGGTTTCGCTTCGTCCAAATGACTATTGTAGATTTTCTGTCAAATCTTTGAATTAGCTTTTTACTCATCTTTTTACATTTGCAAAGTTGTTTCAAGTATAAAGGTTTGTTTTGATTTTTGTTTCGTTTTTGGATCCACAGCCTTTTTGCATTATTTTGACAGATCTATCACTTTGACGGCATTCACAATTTAAATTATGCGGCACATAAATTAATTAATTAATAAATTAATTAAATTTCAGAGGTGACTTGATGAACAACCATTTTTTAATATATTGTATATCGGGTGATTAAAAAATATGTGGCATAATTTTAACCACGAATACCCCTCTAAAAATGAAAATAGATAGGATAGTATTTACTGACCCACCTCAAAAAATTGAAAAATTACAATTTTTCAGAAATTGGTATGGAAAAATGATTTTTTGAAAATATTTTTGTTACCGTTCATGCGATTATTATGAAATTTTGCATGCCAAGAGACACAAAGACGCTCTTTGATCTGGTGTAAATGGAAATCTTGTAAAAGCTATACATTTCCGGTGACAAGGGGGCCCTTCCAGTTTTTAGGTGATAACTCAATTTTTCGGCCTATAAACACGTATTTTTGATGTCAAAAATCAAAAGCCCAATTATTTTTTAATAAAAAAGGTACTCTTGCTTTATGTCGTCAAACTGTACCGTTTTCTAGTTATTTGGGATTAAACTAAACTCTACACTGCACTGCAGAATAGAAAAGTATAAATTTTGAGCGTACCATTACCTTGGAAACAGTTCACTACAAATGACACAGCTATCATTGCTGTCACATTTGATGTCAATTTCATTTAATCCAAAGTAAATTTGATTATTGGTTGTGTTCTTGGTCTCTGATCGTTTTAATTCTTCATTTGGATTATAGTTTTATAATGCAAGTATTGAAATATCGATAAAAACAGCGATTTGGAGGGAAAATCGTTTTCTGGTAGTGTGGCATCAGATCAAGTTGTGATGCCGGAATGGCTATCGCTAGCTCATGCATTATTTCTTCCAACACATAATCATGTCTTTTACTATTAATTATCATCAAGAAATAATCAAAATTTACTTTGGATTAAATGAAATTGACATCAAATGTGACAGCAATGACAGCTGTGTCATTCTTAGTCGACAGTTTCCAAGGTAATGGTATGCTCAAAATTTATACTTTTTTATTCTGCACTGCGGTGTAGAGTTTAGTTTAATCCCAAATAACTCGAGAACGGTACATTTTGGCGATATGAAGCAAGAGTTCCTTTTTTATTAAAAAATAATTGAGCTTTTGATTTTTGGTGTCAAAAATACGTGTTTATAGGCCGAAAAATTGAGTTATCACCTAAAAACTAGAAGAGCCCCCTTGTCACCGGAAATGTATAGCTTTTACAAGATTTCCATTTACACCATATCAAAGAGCGTGTTTGTGTCTCTTGACATGCAAAATTTCATAATAATCGCATGAACGGTAAGAAAAATATTTTCAAAAAACCATTTTTCCATACCAATTTTTGAAAAATTGTAATTTTCCAATTTTTTGTGGTGGGTCAGTAAATACTATCCTATCTATTCTTAATTGTAGAGGGGTATTCGTGGTTAAAATTATGCCACATATTTTTGAATCACCCGATATATTATGAACTAACTTGATTCTTCATTTGACTTGCAGCAAAAACATACAAACGTGATTACGTAACCTATGTTTAAACATTTTAAATGTGCTCAATTTTTACAACACACTTTACATTCAATCTGTTGGTCTCTCGGTCGTGTATTTGACTCCGAATCACTGCAGACTTTATAGTACCATTCGAGATCATCTTCAGTGTCAGTTTTGCTTTCTTCTAGCATTCGTTTTCTAACTTTTTGTTGAAATTTATCTTTTCATTTCTCTTTTTTATTATTTTTATCCGCATTGTTCTTTACTTTTTTTCTCCTTGGAATGATCTTCGGCCACAACTTTTTTTCGGCGTATCTATTATTACCACGATGTATTTTACATCCTAAATGGAACTTTTGAAAAAAATTCACAATTTTCGATGAAAATGTTACTTTTCCGGGGAACCACCAGCCCCATTTTAACGGAACTTTTGTCCCCTATTTCGCTTTGTAAAATGTTACACATATTCTGGCAAAAGTATTCAAATAAAGTTCGTATTACTATAACGACGTAATACCTGATAATGTTTACCACAGGTAAACGAGATCGAAAATATACTGAATTAGAGCAAGCCTTGAAAGTGAAGTGTAACTTTAGCCACATCTTATGCTGTGCCAAACCAACTAACAAAACAAAACCTCAGAAGAGCGGCCGCAAATAAACGGATAAAATGTCGCTAAAATTTTGCGAGCACAGCTTACTCTAATTGAGAATATTTTTGATCTCATGGTACAAATGTGATGTAAATAGGTTTTTGATTAATGGAGCTAGACAAAAAAGTTCAAGCATGGAAAAAAATACTTAGCTGACTGTTTTGTAACTCGGTGCATACAACCAGTCCTAAGAGCAATTAAAATGGCTGCAGAATGTAATTTTAGTAGCATTTCGCGATGTTTTTTACCACTGTCAGTACTTCTTTTTCTATGGCAAATATTTGCATGGGAACAATCAACCCCGGTAACTTCCAGCCCCGCTCTCCCCTACATTGATAAATGGCGCAGAAATTAAGACATTTTCAAGGAGCTGAAATTTTTTTCCTAAGAAACACAACTGTTTTTAACTGACTTCTGACGTTGTTTTATTATTGAATAAACTATTGAGCTTAATATCTCTTTACAATTCTTTAATCCCTTTAATCAAAATCAATCATTTAGCATCGTTTCTCATTCCTCCAATAAATTCCGACCTTTCTTCCCTATTCCTTAGTTTATTTTTAAACGTTTGTTTGTTTAGCAATGATTTATGGGCTTTTGCAGCACTTTATTAAATCAACTCTTCGATTTTATCAAATGAGACACTGTAATTAGGTACGTATTTAAATTGATTTAAAACCAGAACTGTCTACTTATTTGTTATTTGGTGATTTCGGTCTTGCTGATATAAACAGTCTATGAGCTTCTTATATCGTTTCAAATAACTTTTTGATCATAAAACTCAGGGGTTGTGGATTCAAAACTTTGAAAAATAATATATTTTCTTACAAAAGGCGAAAAACTAACGATTTTCAGCCAGAAACTTATTTATTTTGTATAGTTTTCGTTAAAACAGATCACAAATCACAAATGAGGTTCGTGAGAAGTGATATAATTTTGGTGTTTTTTACTAAATTTATCTTTAATGAAATTTCACCTAAAATAACCAGACTAGACAGAAATTTGACGTATTTTTGATTTACTCAAAGTGATTTAGCTGTTTTTTTTTGAGCTACAATACAAGCCTACTTGTTAACTTCCTTCCTGAATATATTCTTGCGTAAAACTACGGAGGTGTGTAATTAGGTCAAAATAATTGTGTTTGCTTTTTTAAGTACTTGAGCACTTTTTTCAGTAAAAATTTGGCCAAATTACCGACAGCTTACCGAAGTCAAAAATTGCGTCGTCAATATGAATGTTGCTTTGGTTTTTCGCGTTACATTTATCCTGTTTTTAAAAAGAAATTCACTTATTTTACGAAATTTTGTAAATAATTACCAGATTTGACAGTAAATGGCCTGTTTACAGTGATTTTAGCTGTTTTTTTAATCGAAAAACTCACATTTAAAAAACAGTAGTATTAACTGGATTACCTACAGCTAGATTTTACATATTTTTTATGTAAATTCCCAAAATTGTGCACTTTTGTGTGCAAAAATTTAAACGTGGGTTTACTTTCTGTTTTTTATTAAAAATATTGTTCATCGTTTACTACTCCAATTTTTCCGGCAAGGTTGTGTAGTTTCCTAAAAATAAATCCCTCGTCTATGAGCTTTTTATGTGGTTTCAAATAATTTTTTGATCATAAAACTCAGAGGTCTTGAATTCAAAACTTCAAAAAATAATATATTTTTTTTTTATTAAAAATATTGTTTATCGTTTACTATCCCAATTTTTCCAGCAAGGTTGTATAGTTTCCTAAAAGTGAATCGCTCGTCTATGAGCTTTTTATGTCGTTTCAACCAATTTTTTGATTATAAAACTCAGGTGTCATGGATTCAAAACTTCGAAAAATAATATATTTTCTTACAAAAAGCGTAAAACAACGTAGGTAATTAATTATTTTTGTTTATTTCAAATACTTAAACACTTAAAAAACTTACAGTTCTCGAGAATATTTGCTCAAACACACCGAAAGCTTACCACTAAAGCTAGAAATAATGTTACTTTGGTGTTTCTGTTGGTGTTTTTTTTATTAAAAATATTGTTTATCGTTTACTATCCCAATTTTTCCAGCAAGGTTGTATAGTTTCCTAAAAGTGAATCCCTCGTCTATGAGCTTTTTATGTCGTTTCAAATAATTTTTTGATTATAAAACTCAGGTGTCATGGATTCAAAACTTTGAAAAATAATATATTTTCTTACAAAAAGCAAAAAACAACGTAGGTAATTAATTATTTTTGTTTATTTCAAGTCTTTGACCACTTTTTTCAGTAAAAATTTGGCCAAATCACCGACAGCTTACCGAAGTCGAAAATTTTGTAAGTAATGACCAGATTAGGCAGAAAACTGCCTGTTTACAGTGATTTTAGCTGTTTTTTTAATCGAAAATCTTACATTTTAAAAACAGTAGTATTAACTGGATTACCTGCAGCTAGATTTTACCTATTTTTTTATGAAAATTCCCAAAATTGTGCACTTTTGTGTGCAAAAATTTAAACGTGGGTTTACTTCCTGTTGGTGGATTTTTTATTAAAATATTGTTCATCGCCTACTACCCCAATTTTTCCGGCAAAGTTGTGTAGTTTCCTAAAAATAAATTCCTCGTCTATGAGCTTTTTATGTGGTTTCAAATAATTTTTTGATCATAAAACTCAGAGGTCTTGGATTCAAAACTTCGAAAAATAATATATTTTTTTACAAAAGGCGAAAAACCACGTAGGTAATTAATTATTTTTGTTTATTTCAAATACTTAAACACTTAAAAAACTTACAGTTCTCGAGAATATTTGCTCAAACACACCGAAAGCTTACCACTAAAGTTAGAAATAATGTTACTTTGGTGTTCCTGTTGGTGGATTTTTTATTAAAAATATTGTTTATCGTTTACTATCCCAATTTTTCCAGCAAGGTTGTGTAGTTTCCTAAAAGTGAATCCCTCGTCTATGAGCTTTTTATGTCGTTTCAAATAATTTTTTGATTATAAAAATCAGGTGTCATGGATTCAAAACTTTGAAAAATAATATATTTTCTTACAAAAAGCGAAAAACAACGTAGGTAATTAATTATTTTTGTTTATTTCAAATACTTAAACACTTAAAAAACTTACAGTTTTGGAGAATATTTGCTCAAACACATCGAAAGCTTACCACTAAAAGTTGAAAATAACGTTACTTTTGCCTCTTTTAAGTGTTTTAACGATCTTCAGCCAAAAACTTATTTATTTTGTACAGTTTCGTTAGAACAGATTACAAATCATAAATGAGAAGTCATATAATTTTGGTGTTTTTCATTAAATTTATCTTTAGTTAAATTTCACCTAAAATAACCAGACTAGATAAAAATTTGATGTATTTTTGGCTTTTTCAGAGTGATTTAGTTTGTTTTTTTTTGAGTTACAAACCCTTATTTCACTAAACTTTCTTCCTGAAAATATTCTCGCGTAACCATTTAGGTAAGTAATTGGGTCAAAATAATTATTTTTGTTTTTTTAAGTCTTTGACCACTTTTTTCAGTAAAAATTTGGCCAAATCACCGACAGCTTACCGAAGTCGAAAATTTTGTAAGTAATGACCAGATTAGGCAGAAAACTGCCTGTTTACAGTGATTTTAGCTGTTTTTTTAATTGAAAATCTTAGATTTTAAAAACAGTAGTATTAACTGGATTACCTACAGCTAGATTTTATCTATTTTTTTATGAAAATTCCCAAAATTGTGCACTTTTGTGTGCAAAAATTTAAACGTGGGTTTACTTCCTGTTGGTGGATTTTTTATTAAAATATTGTTCATCGCCTACTACCCCAATTTTTCCGGCAAGGTTTTGTAGTTTCCTAAAAATAAATCCCTCGTGCAAATTCCGGGTCAAGTGTTGGAATTCTGTGGATGACGTAGCCGGCTGGTCTCATTGATGTATGAAGAGTCCTTTGGTTTGCGGTGGTCAAAGCACTCCAAGTCCGATTCAATTAACACAGTTTTACGTAATTGTGTTTTATCAACATTATGAAACATTGCTTGATCTAAGCTTGAAACTTTTCAATTTGGAAGAATATTAATGAAGTTTGGGGATTAGTTGAAACGTAGTATAAACTGGGTTGGTGAGGCAGCATCTCTGAGTCAATTAGGCATTTTCGTGCCTAGTTGCCGGACGTTCGGAAGCTCTTGTGCTAACCCAGACTATTACCTCTGCGGCCACATCCATTGCAAATGTTATCGCCGTCGATATTTCCACACTGGAGTGTATTTCTTATCAGTGTAATGGTTTTAGTTGGAGTTAACAAATGCGCTCATCCATTTTTAAACAGGCTGTCAACGGTTGGGAAACCCTTATTCTTTTTCATTGAATCAAACGCTGCATTTGTTGATCTTTCGTTCGAGGTCGGTTGGGATAAATTACCGCAAGATGGTAAAGTGCGCCACAAATGAGTCGTTACACGCTCTGCTCGTCTAACTAATGACTTGTGCATTGTGTACGTTTCCGAAGAGCGGATTTTTTCGGTAGTCAACCACTTCTTCTGGTTGATTGCTCAGGCTGACGTATTGCATTAAACATGAAAAGCGAGTGGTGGCTTTTAGGAGTTACCCAGGCGATAAGTTCACACCTCACCCCAGCTCTGCAGCTCACTCTCATCACACTTTTGATAATATTATCTGTTAAATTCTTTGATACAGGAAACTTCATTTTCTAAACATATAAAAGAGAGGCAATATCGGCGCAACCTTTGAAAAATTTCATTCGAACGAAGCAATTTTCACTTGCTTGACAAAAGCGGTGCAGTAATTGTTTTAAAAGGGAGGGCCCTTGAATTGTAAATGTAGTGAAGCAAAAGGTTGGAAGTGAAGTGGCTCGACAACATAATGGCACAATTTACTGTGAGAAATAAAGTGTCATAAAATTATAGAATTTTATTCTGCTCTAAAACGGAATCACCATCAAACGCTTTAGATCAAACATAATGACCAGGAATGGCATTCCGTGAAAGCAAATTTAATGGACGCTTTTATTAGCGACCTTAAAAACCCGGATTATGTCACAAGAATCGCTTTCATAATTCAATTATCCGAATTTTCAAAATCAATTTTACGTCTGCTTGAAAAACACATCAAATTCACACACCGAGCCATTGAATTAAGTCCCGGCAGCGAAATCCATCAAAATCTTAGGTTTACGACCGAAGACAATCCCAATCCACGTTATTGTAGTCTCGCGAAATAATTAAAACTTTGTTAATTTGTTGGAATATGGAAATGCGTGACAGCGAAAAATGCCGAGATAACGATTTCCTCAATTAACACAGTTATTTTTCGTGGAAATCCCAAGATCTGTGAAATGAATTAACTGTAAACGCTTGTTATCGTCCCTGAGGGCAAGAATAATAGGGCGACTGTAAGGTCGAGTTAATTGTTTCGCATCTGTGGTCATTCTCATTAGTCTAGATAATTGCTCTTCTCCAAGTTACAATAGACGTACAGTTACTTATCAACACAAAGACTCATTTAAATTGACCATTGTTTAACCAGATGCTCTGTATAAGATGTTTACAGTGATACAGCACTGCAAGTCTCAGATCCAATGAAAAAGAATCGGGGGAAAGCTCCGGAAAAGCCCCGATAAGAGGATCCAAGGTATTATTATTTTGGGAAAAAATTCCGATACAATTGGTTGCCTATCTTAAACCGCAAGTTATTAATTGCACTCGCGGGAAACATAATTTGCAAAAACAAGTTCAATCGATTTGTGTGGGTGTTTTACAACCCTATGACATTTAAAAATCAATAGTAATGTGTGTCTTAATTTGTCATTTTATCCCTTCAGGAATCCCAGCTAGAGGGTGAAAACATTTTATTAACTGTGACAATTTTACGATTCAATAAAGAGAAAGTGAAAAATGTCACGATTTAGAAATTTATAATATATCACACACACCAGCATTGCAAGTTACGTCACTAATTTCATGTCGTATTTAAATTCAGTTATGTTTATTTTTGTCTTAATTGGAAATTGTAAGAAACACATTTCTGGATAATTACACATTTGCATTATTTTTCACTTTTTTGGCGGTTGTACTAATCAATACACTTCACTACGTGTTAGGATAATTAATGTATTGCACGCAGTAAATTAATTATGTAATTAACTTTCCTAATCGCGGGTTAATTGTAACTGCAATTTGTTCATGTGTGATAGTTGATAACTGAAAATGCAGCATCATTTTATTTTTAATTTCATTTGCATGGTTTATTTCAGGGGCGCCCCAACACAACATGTTTAAAAAGATGTCTTGAAATAATATTCTTGTTGTTTCAAGCTTCACTCTAAACAGGCGAAAATAATACCGTTTTTGACATGCATTTTGAGAAATCTGTAAATTTTTGGCAGAAAGACGTACTGAAACGCTCCTTTTTTGTAAAAAACCGTAAAAAGACTAAAAATAAAGACTAAAAAGCAAACATTTTCTAATGAAAATTTAGGGGATTGTTATTGGACTCGCACTAAGCAGAAACCATAAAATTAAGTTCGATGTGTCTTTTTCGAGCTTGTTTTGTTTATTAGGGAATTACCGAATTCTGAAAAAATCCATATGCATATATATAAAGTATTTATCTCAAAGTAAAGTAGTAAAAATATACTTTTAGCAGACTCAGAGCATTTCAATAGTCCAAATATAGAAAAAAAAAAAATATTTGGGACTTTCCCACAAAGATACCTTGGTTTGAAGATTACTCTTTAAATTGCGTTTTCTTTAAATGTAGGCTAAAAGTTTTAGTATTTATTGTTATTTTTGGTTTAGTCGGTTGTAAAGAATAATAATATAAAACAATCTCTCAAAAAATAGTTTTATTTTGAAATAAAAATGTTTTAAATTTTTGTAATGTGCTTTTTTTATTTTAAAAAAAGTGACAAAAACTTTTTTTATTGCAAAATAAGGCCGCTTTTTCGAGAAACTGTTTTACATTATTATTCACCACACTCATCTACATCATAAATAACAATAAACAATTCAAAGCGCATCTTCAAACCAATAAATCTTTGTGGGGAAGTCCCGAAACTTTTTTTGTTTCTATTGGGTGTTCATTTTTCGAGCTTCATCACTGGGATCTTAGTTATTATAAGGAATACGAAGTCAGTTAAATTAGGGCAGTTACTCATTTCTAAGCTGAACAATTATCTGAAAGAAAATTTTGTTATTTTTAGTTTTTGAATTAAGAAAAATCAAATTTTTTTAATTTTTGTTTTTATTTTTTTAAGCGAAAATCAAAAAACTATACGCCTTTAAGAAAGACATTCTTCACACTTTTTTTTATAAGAAATCCAAATCTGCCATTGCCTTTTTCATGGCGTTCTTGATGTCAGAATTACTACACTCAACATTGGTTTTTATTATGAACGCCATATTTGACATTTGTATTTTTCAAAACTATTTTTGTTCCTGATTACAATGATGTATCACAAGATATGATCAAATCTTACATGCTGATTGAAATCAAGAAAAAATGCTTTGGAAAAAAACGCAAACAATTTGTTTAACAAACTAAATTTTGACAGTTCTATTAAAAATAAGAGCAGAATTTTTATAACCTTGTTTTTTTTTGTTTTGCAAATCTAGTTTGTTTAAAAACAAAATTGTAGTGTCTTTTCCAAAGCACTTTTCGCAAAAATGCTTTTTTTAATTTTGATCAGTATGTGAGACTCGATCTTATCATGTGATACATCGTTGTAATCAGAAAGAAAAACACTTTTCAGCAATACAAGTATCAAGTATGGCGTCTAAAAGAAAAACCAATGTGTAAGGTTGTAACTCTAACATCAAGAACGCCTTTGAAAATAGATTAAGATTCCTTGTAAAAGTGTCTGAAGAACGTCCTAGTTTAAAATGTCTAGTTCTTTTGGTTTTCGTTTGAAAAAATAAAAACGAAAATTACAAATTTCCGATTTTTTTCAATAATTCAAAAACTAAAAAAGCCACTTTCTACAACGCTCTGAACTCGGAATTCGCCAATTTTGAGACACGCTGTACACTAGGTGACGTGATCGTGACATTATGGATTTTTTTATTTGTTATTGAACTCAGTGCCGCAGAATTTGTAAGAAATTATAAATTTCAGCAAAGGAATAAGTTGTCTAAACTAGTTACTTTAATTAATACTTGACGTATTTCATGTCCGGGAAGCGCATTTTATTGTTATCAACTTATCAGTTGATGTAAAAGTGGTTTCTTTGCGACTGAATTGAATTTGCAAAGAATGTGTAGCGAAAAAGCTGAAACGCCGTCACAGTTTGTTGCTCGAGTTCAAGTGGCGCGTGGCACTTACATAATGTCATGCTCGAGCTGCATATTTTAGACAATAACAGCAATCTAATGAAAACGTTTTTGAGATTGCAATGATAGAAATATTGCGAATTGCGAGAGAAATTCAGCCGCTGAAATAGTTTTAATGAAAGATTAATAAATTTAAAATTACGAAGGAAATATCTTGTCCGCGATGGATATTAAGGTCACCTAATTGAAATCAGTAACCATGACGGCGAAACCTAATTCAAGTCTCAGTAGCTCATCATAATCAATTTCGGAATCAATTTCAAACTCAAAACACTGAAACAGCTTCATAATCGCCTCTTGCGATCCGGCGATCGATAACTCGCTTATTTTATTGGCATTCAAAACGTGTGTGAATTTTTTCCAAGTAATTATTACGTTAAAGCTCACTTGGAAGTTTTAAGCGTCATTAATTAAAGTTCGAACTCTTGGAAGATGGAAGGAAAATCCGCCTATTGCCTCAACTAATTAGAGAAGAAATTCTCTTTGGCTCCAATCAATCGTCCCAATATTGGCGCATCCGATCATTCCTCAACTTCTGATTAAAAATAAAACCAAAACCGCAATCCTGTTTTCAGTACCGATTATTCCGGAGTTTTTGTACGACATCAACCATCCCGACGCACCTTTGGATAAACCGAGTCGGGCCATAACAACCAAGGCCACACCAACTCCGAATCCATGTGCAAAGTATATGAAAAACCAAGATGTCAACATCACTGCTACGACATCGAACTATTTGGGTGCGTGAATCCGCCAGTCGAAAAAACGCAAAACATTCTTTCTTGCAGATAACATAACAACAACGCTAGATCCCGAAGCGGAGGAAAAAGAACTAAGACATAAGGATCTAGTCCAAGAAACGGTGCAAGTGGGAATGATGTTTGCTTCGAAGGCATTTGTGCAGTTATTGGCAAATCCATTCGTTGGACCTCTAACTCACAAGTAACTAATAACTCGATATTTTTTGCCTCTCATGCAATTAGAAATTGTTTTCTGGGAAAATTGGTGAAAGTGAATAAGAAGTTTTAATTGATTTTTATTAATTTTCAGAATAGGCTACAGCGTCCCCATGTTTGCCGGTTTCGTCATAATGTTCCTTTCAACAATAAGTAAGTGAAACTTTCCTGCCTAAATAACCGATTTAATGAAAAATTTTGTTTACATAATCGCCTATTTTAATTGTAAATTTTCGCGGTGTCGTCCCGGTGAAACAAACTCAATTACATCTTCAATGTAAACTTTCATAATTAGAAGGTTTCACTGTCTCTTTTAATTAAGGGTCGTAATAAAGCGTTGGGCAATCAATTGCGTCCACCAAATCTCACGAAAATCAACAAACAGTAGATTTTGGAAACTCATTTCGCGAATTTTTCAAGTCGGATCGATCCCTCTCGATGTCCTGATTAAACACCCGATAAATTGGTTAGTGTAAAAGGGCGAACATCTGAAGGCGCTTTGTGATAATTCCACGTATAAGTGGTCTTAATTAAATCACTTCCGGAAGCTGCGCTAATAGGAGTCGACTCCGAGACTAATGGAGGTGCGCCGTAGGCAAAATAAAACACGACTCGCATCCCTTCGAGGAATAATCTCGGATTTTTCCAAATGATTAATTGGAATTGTGTCCGTTTCAGTATTTGCATTCGGTCGAAGCTACAGCGTTTTGTTCATTGCGAGGGCACTCCAAGGAGTCGGATCTTCCTGCTCCAGCGTATCCGGGATGGGAATGTTGGCTGAAAGATATCCCGATGACAAAGAACGGGGCAATGCGATGGGCATTGCACTGGGTGGGCTGGCACTTGGGGTGCTCATTGGGCCACCCTTTGGCGGCGTCATGTACGAGTTTGTGGGCAAATCTGCTCCCTTTCTCATCCTCTCGGCGCTTGCTCTCGGAGACGGCCGTAAGTTTATTCAAAAATAATAAATCAAAGATAAATGTGTACAGGGTGCTGCATTTTGAATCTACGAATAGGGGATCTCTGAAACTAAGAGGTTAAGAGAAAAACGAGTCAAAACCACATCCTGCTATCGTCTTTTGTTTTCGACTTATCAACAAAAGTTGACATTTTAGCGAAATCTTTAAAAAAATCATATACTTCCTTATTATAAAAGATACTCATTTGAAACAAAGACATTATAAGGCTTTTTTACAGAGAATTTAATAATGTTATTAGCGTTTTTTTAATCATTCATTTTGTTGTAATAACGTAAAGTTATATTTTTATGAATAGAAATCATAGTTGGCTACAACATTTTTGAAAAGCTTATTTTTTTCTGACCCGAAAACAATATAAATACAGTTTGATATTTTTATATACTTTTTATAAAAAGACCAATTTTTGAAAAATTATTGCGAAGTCGCCTGTGAATATTTTCTGAAAAATTTGCAACCGAAAAACTCAAAATTTCCTGTAGTTTTAGTAATAGTCCACTTTTACTTGAAACATACAGATAATGTACAGGTGTGCCAAAACGTAAAAAGTTGAATAACTATTTTTTTTCAAATGGAACACCATGTATTTCGTTACACGTATCGATAGCTTTTTTCATAAACTTTCTAATGATATGCGATTTGTATAGCAAATATTTCTTAAAGTGTTTAATTTTTTTTCTTTTTTTGATTTATTTTATTATTAATTTTTGATGAGCAAAATTCATTTACGTATCAAGTAATAATTAGATTACTAATGTCACATCAGTACATATCAAAAAATAAATTACCACTTGACTTATCAGATTCTAGGATAACTAATTTTCTTGTAATAAAATCATTTTTTGAAAAATCTCGAAAAATATTTTTAATTTGCTATGCAAACTCCATACCATTAAAAAGCTTATCAAAAATGCTATCGATACATAAAAAAAGACAGGCTGTTTCATTTGAAAAAAATAGTTATTCAACTTTTTGCATTTTTGCACACTCAGAGTAGACGCAGAGTAGACACGCAGACAATATACAGAGTGTGACACTCTGTATATTGTCTGCGTGCTTTAACTAAGTCGTCTATTTGCTAAAACTACAAGGTATTCCGAATTTTTTTGTTGCAATTTTTTTTATAACAAAAAGTTGAATAATTCCAAAACGAAAAAAGATAGACTCATAATAATTTATATAAAGTTACATTAATTTTTGCGTAGAATCTAATTATGCAAAAATATAGGATGTTTTATTTAAAAAAATATAACTTTGGTTCACCCCCCTGTATACAACACCCTGTGCATAATAAAAATATTTTTAGTTTGTGGATTTTAAGACGATTTATCGCATAATAAAACCAGCATAACAATATTTCAATTACCAAAAAAGTTATAGTCCAATCACACACCTCCGGGTCACCCTGTAGATTTAAAATATTTGAAAGTATTTGGCAATAGAAAAATTATTTCACATAAAAGGTGTGAATAATGTAGAAATTTTATGAACGATTATTAACGTAAAAAATGTGAAATTATTAAAATACGATATGGTAAATAAGTTATTTTCACTTGAACAAATATACAATCGTCGCAGATTTAAATTGCAGAAAATTGAAAACGATGTGTCACTACTATTTGATTATTTTATGATTTAGTGAAGTCGTGGTGGTGACGTTGATAATGTTATGTATTTTTTTACCGCAGATGAGATTTAATTTTGGTGTTTGGATTGACATTTTTTTGTAAAATAAAATAAAAATATACTTTTGGTTCACTTTCATAAAAACCATTGTGGTAGAATTAACTAACCTGTTCCCATAACAACTCATAAAAGTTAATGCCAAGAGTACCCAATTTCCACCACAATGGTTTTTATGAAAATGAACTGTATATACAATTAATAACATTTTTTTTCCGACATTTCATGTTTCATTAGAAAATAAAATGTCAATGTAAGCTTGCCATTTTAAATCTAAAATCAAATAATTTTAGTTAATCGCAAAAATTTGATCTAATAAAAATTTGTTATGCTGTTTTTGAATTAATTAGTGTTTAAAAAATTATTAAATTATAAATACTTGTTAGGTAATATATTTTTCATTGATTTAATTGGAAATCCAAAAATTTTTCATGGCCTACTATAAAGAAAACGTGGAATGTTATGTTTTCTTTAATATTTAAAAATAATGTAATAATGTCACAGGTAGACATATCAAATCAGAAAATAATAAGATTTTCAAAAATATCACAGCCGCCTATGATTTCTATTTAAAAAAAATAAAACTATGATATTTCAGCTAAACGTTTTTTAAAGAAAATTGTTTAAAATGTGTATCTTTTATAATACGGATACAAACAAACAAAAGACGATAGCGGGGTGCGATTTTGACCAAAATTATTTTCTCAAAAAACGGACTCGAGGATGAGTCACTAGTTTTTTTCTAAACCTGTTAGTTTCGGAGATCTCCTATTTGGACAAAATGTACAACTAATTTCACTCCAAAAAATCCAGGCTAATTCCTACAATTATAAATTGGGCTAAAATTATTGTTTTCGGCCAAATAAAGCGACTCAGCTACTCCCAAGAGATTTTTAAGGAACCAATGCTTTTTTTTCAAGAAAATCAAAATTAAATATTTCGCGAAATCATTCCTAAATTCGCTGCGCTTAAACAATCCCTCGCGTCGCACCTCAATCAATACTGAAAATTGAAAAGGAATTGCGAGGGCAAATAAATCCTTCATTTCTCATCTCCACACACTAAATTTGCCGTAAAATCTTGAGTACACATCTAGAAGTAGAGGGTTGAGTATCTTTGAATCGTTTTTTATTTGTTGCAACTTTATATGGTGCTTGCGACTTTTATACGTTATGCTTCATAAACATGAAGGTTTTTCTCAGGTTGTGATTTCATTCGTTCCACTACAGTAAACATGGCGCCATAAAACACATCACCCATTGTCACATAACTAAAAATCGTAATTAATTTTGCAATTGGTTCGATTTCACTTTTTAGTCCTTCAGTTGTTGATGTTACAACCATCCGTCGTCCGACAGGAGTCCGACCCGCCGTCGCTAAAGGCATTAATCAGCGATCCTTATATAGTAATAGCAGCAGGTAAGTGACAGTGGCTAGACTAAACAATGAGAAAAATACTGTGATTGCAAAAGGTGCAATAACATTCGCCAACATGGGCATTGCAATGCTGGAACCTTCTCTTCCCATCTGGATGATGGATACGATGGGAGCCGAGCGATGGAAGCAAGGAGTGACTTTTCTCCCGGCGAGTATTTCGTACCTCATCGGTACGAACCTTTTCGGACCGTTGGGTCACCGTATGGGGCGATGGTTGGCCGCTTTGTTGGGCCTTGTCATTATAGGGATTTGTCTAATGCTGGTAACTTACAGAATTTGTCCCAAAACTTTTCGGCAAAATTTCCAATTCAGATACCGCTCGCTACAAGCATGAACCACTTAATCGTCCCAAATGCCGGTCTCGGGTTCGCAATAGGGATGGTCGATAGTTCCATGATGCCCGAATTGGGGTACTTGGTCGACATCCGACACACCGCGGTTTATGGCAGCGTCTACGCCATCGGCGACGTCGCTTTCTGTCTTGGTTTCGCTATTGGTAATAATTATTATTAACATAATCAGGACTTGCGTAACGAACGCTTTCTTTATCGCATTTTTGCGGCTTTTGGTATTTGTGCGTGTTGACTTCCTGCTTTCTCGTGCAGGCCCAGCTTTGAGTGGAACTCTAGTTAAGAAAATCGGCTTCGAATGGATGCTTTTCGGCATTGCCATACTCAATTTCCTGTACGCACCGCTTCTCATCAGTCTGAAAAACCCACCGACCAAGGAAGAGAAAAAGGTAAGTTATAACGGAGACGTTTTATTGTAGAAAAATTTTGTACAATAAACTATACGTTTTGGTCACCCGTTTTCTTATCACACGTGCAGTCCCCTTCCACTATGGGCCTCATAACGTACAGGACTCGGATCGTATCAGTGTACCCCGACCCCCTTTGTGACCCATTCACTGCCACGATGGGGTCCCCCGACCTTACAAACCCCCTCCACTTTCCAAAACTGATCCCGAAACTGATCCTAGCTTCAATATCTCGCCTCCAATCGTCTTTCCTCTCGACTTCGTAAAAAAGGGGGATGATTCCCCGGAATAAGTTCGCTTGTTTGGCGACAGTCGGATCACGTGTCACTAAAATAATAGGGCAGTTGGGCCGATACTTTGCCAGTGAATGGGCCGAACGTCCCGAAACTGACGTGACAATAATCGCAGCTGCTAGACACTGATTTGCAGCTTCGACTGCAGCTATGCAAATTGTATGCGACGTCTCTAGCGGAGGTCTCGCATGCCCGATCAATTCCCGAAAGTGGTGTTTGTACCAAATGGCCCCTTCGGCCTCTTTGCAAATTTTGGACGCGGCCCGAATGCACTCGATCGGGTGCTGGCCAAGAAAAGTTTCCCCCGTCAACATCACGCAGTCAACACCGTCAAGCACCGCGTTTGCAACATCGGTGCATTCGGCCCGAGTGGGTCTTGGACGTTTTATCATCGAGTAGAGCAGCTGATTGGCGCAAATGACCGGTTTCCCCGCTTTGTTACACTTAGCTATGATGCTCTTCTGGGCGAGGAAAAGCTTCTCAGGGCCGATTTCCACAGCTAGGTCGCCTCGCCCGATCATAATGCCGTCGGAAGCTTTGATTATTTCGTCGATGTTGTGCACACCTTGGTGGTTTTCGATTTTCGAAATGATCAAGATCTTGTTACCGGCCCGCCCTAGCACGTCTCGAACCTCCGACACATCGACAGCATTGCGGATGAATGAGGCGTGAACGGTGTCAATGCCGTGTTCGACGCCGAAAAGCAAATCCTCCTTGTCTTTTTCGGACACCACGGGTAAGTCGATATCGATTCCGGGGAGGTTCACGTTTTTGCAACTGCCAAGCATTCCCCCGTTTTCCACACTACATGTCAGGACCGAGCCTTGGACGCTTGTGCAAATCAGGGAGATGAGACCATCGTCCAGGAAAATACGGTTCCCGGGTTGGACCACTTTCTGGATGTTGTCGTAGTCGACGTAGATCACGCTTGAGCTGCCTTTCTCCAGATACGCTTTGTCTGTTGTTAGTTTGATTTGTTCGCCCTTTTTCAGCTCGACTTCGGCGGCGATGCCGCCTTCCATGTAACCGGTCCGGACTTCGGGTCCTTTAATATCAAGAGCGAGGGATAAGGGGTACATGACCCCGAGTCTTTTGCTGTAATTTTCGACGGCGGTTCTCACGTTTTGGATCAGTTCGGTGTGCATTTCCTGGGTGCCGTGGGAGAGTGTTAGGCGGGCAATGTTCATTCCAGCCTCGATCATTCTTTCCAACGTTTCGACATCTGTGGTTGAAGGTCCCAAAGTGCAGATTATTCCAGTTAGACGCATTTGTGGTGGATGTGATTGAATGTCAAGCAGCGAGTTGTGGTCGAGTTGTGTGTAAGCGGCTCCTGCTGTGAGTTGTTTCGGGGGTGAACAATGCAACGGTTTAATTTGCTCGCTATCGTCATTTTCGCGCGTGTACCAAACCATTTTGATTAAAAAAAATGTCAAAAAAATGTCATGATAATGACAATGCGTTGATTTCAGATGCTGCTGATGGAGGAGAAGACTTCGGTGCGTTATGTCACGTACCAGAACGAAGACGAAGAGGAATAAACTGGCAATGCATTAAAGATAGTTAATGTTCCAAAGAAAATTTGGATGAGGTATTGTTAACGCGCTCTGGGAGCGTATGAACAGTCTTTCAGAGTTTATTTGTGTTGTTATTAAGTTTTAAGAAAGATCGTGCTTCTGTACCCGAAATCGACTCTTTGATGGGAGTTGCAACCGTCAAAATTGTTTGTGTGGGGGCCCTCGTTTTTGGATTATTGTGAATGGCTGCACATAATCCAGTCCTGCGGGAGACGAGGCAATCAGAAGTCCCCAAATTCCGAAACCTATTGGCTTGAATTTGTGAAATACTGGCGCTCCCATCTCAAGCCCGGCTAATGATTGCCATACAGCATAATATTCATCAGTGTCTAATCTTATTTATAATTTGTGTAGCAACTATTCGGCTGAAATATGCATATAAGAGAATTGCTGAGCCAATCAAAACACATCATTTTGGGAAAGCCTGGTGTGCGGGGGTCAGCCCCCGAGGATGCAGTAAGGGGACCTTAATGTTGATGCTTATTTATCGTTAATTATGTATAACCAAACAGTATAACCTGTGACTCGGTCGTTGTGTTTTTATCTGTCTGTCGTCTCCGCAGATATTTTACCTTCAGGAGGTCCGAGCTCCAAAGAAGATTATTGTGAAGAGACAATAATCAGCATTGTAATCAGTCCCAATATACCTGTGACCAAATAAAAACATTTTCGTTTAAAGCTGGTAAGGGTCCGAACAACAAGGGCAATCATGCACAGCGCGTGATGCCGTTAAGTATTTTTGCTAAACAATAGGGCCGCAACGTGGCACCTGGTTTAGATGTAGTCTTAATTGCATGTTAGACATTATTCTTAGAGAGATCTATATAACACTCGATATGTAGGGTGGCTATAAGTGGTACTCAATGTTCGATGTTATGTCTATCTAATTTGTGGTGCAATAAATGGAACAAAAGTTATTAAACTTACACGATGCTCTTTTATTTCTCCCTTCTCCCCCTTTTTGTAATTCATAGTTTCAATAGTTTTCAACAATATTTAGCAAACATCCAGTCAAATTGATGTAATATTATACAGATTTTGAAAAGGCATTCGATAGCGTAGATCATCAATTGTTGCTTTACAAGTTAAATAATATAGGGTTATCTTTTCATCATGTTAAGTTTTTTGAATCGTACTTAAGCAACAGAACTTCAAAGGGAGTGATCAATAATGTGCACTCTCATTCGTATGTTCCAGCCAGTTCCATCCTTTAGTGTTCCGCAGGGTTCCAATCTTGGCCCTCTGCTTTTCACGTTATTTGTAAATGGTTTTCCGCCTACACTAAACTGTAATAAACTTTTGTTTGCTGATATTTTTAAAATTTTTAGTTCTATTACCAACATTGATGACTCTATTACTTCAACATCAGTTGAACAAGCTAATATGGTGGTGCAACAAAAACAAATTAAGTCTTAATGCATCTAAATGTACTGTCATCTCGTTTACAAGAAAAAACATCATTGACATTTGATTATCAGATTATTGATCATATTGTTGAGAGAACGCAATGTGGAAAAGATCTTGGAGTTACTTTTGATCAGCGACTAACCTTTGAAACACATTAATATATACAATAAAAGACTTCGAACAATGGAAATTATCATTCGTACCTGTAAAGATTTTATTGACGTAAAAGCTATTAAAATGCTATATTTTGTCTTTGCAAGATCGTCAT
Organism: Tribolium castaneum; assembly: GCF_031307605.1. Classification (NCBI taxonomy): domain Eukaryota; kingdom Metazoa; phylum Arthropoda; class Insecta; order Coleoptera; family Tenebrionidae; genus Tribolium; species Tribolium castaneum. Next base: position 11,586,291 of record NC_087397.1, read on the forward strand.
TACAATACGCTTCTAAAGAAGACTAAAATCTGGTATCATATTTATAATTATCAAAAATATTTGTTAGTTTCGGTGCAAAAAAAATTCTTAAAATCTTTATATTTTAAATCTTGCAGTCGATATCCAAACAGGAGAGAATGTTCTTTGAAAGATGGAAGAAAGTTTTTTAGTAGATAAATGATAAAAGACGAATTTCTTCAGCACTAATTTATTTATTTAAATTAGTAAATGGTTTTATTAATGACTGCGCTATGTTATCTAAAATAAATTTTCGTGTACTATCTAATACTAGACTTAAATCAACATTTGCTGTTCCAAAGGTTAAATCAAACTTATTAAAAAATTTGCAGTTTATGCAATGACATCACTATTCAACGAAATTTCATCAAATATAGATATTCATTTTCTGTTCTGTAGTTAACCTGCTGCTAATTGCTCTATATTGTCTATATTGTCTGGCTTTTAACTGTTAGACAACTATTTAATAATAACACAGATAATAATAATAATTCGAAATTAAAAATGTTTTTGCCATCGAATTTATTTTGATTAATTTGCTTACCAAAACTTAAAATATGCTTTTATAAAAAAAATATGGCCCTATGTATTAAACGTTTATAGTTTTTTAAATTTTACTTTCTTATGAAACCCTAGATTTTAAAATACTAATAAGAGCCGGATAATACAGAGTGTTCACGAAGTTGAGGCGTTCCATTTAAGAGGTGATAGCATGCATTGTTCTTAAGAGTTTTAGCCTAAAACACTTTAGTAAAATGTTGATGATAACGAAGATACAATAAGTTCTTTTTTTTTATTTTGAAGCCGACCCTGTTAAGATCAAAAAAATCAAAGGACCAGTGGCGTAATCAACAAAAACTGTTACAGTTGTCATCTAATTAGTCGGAGAGACTTTATTTTACAATAATAACAATCTTGCAAATTTCTTGAAATTGAATGGGCAATGTTATCAGAATGCAGGTGAGGCATTTAAAGTGTACTTAGAGTATGAAAAAATAAAAATAAAAGGTACTTTTTTGAAAATTTGGTATCTACAATAATGAGGTAGATTATTTTGAAGCACTCATCTCAAAACGGCAGTTAGACAGAACCGGACTCAAGATTTTAGAAAAACTTAAAATTAGCTTTGTTATTAAAAACATTTATTAAAATTATTAAAAACTTCGCGAACAACCTGTAGAAAGCTTTGTTAAAATTTAATTCGCTACAGATCATATTTTTTTGACTTTAGTTAGCGGAAACATTGCAACATTAAACAAATACCTTTTGAAAAAATCAACAATTAATGTCTTATAATGTAAAACACGCTCAAAAAAACTTGCAAATTCGACATCATAGGAATTAAATGAGCAAAAATCAATATCTTTTCTAAGGAAAACAATTTAAAAAATATATGAAAATTAAGTTGCTTGAAAAAAAATCTCAACTCATTTTTGCGCTTAACTAAACGTCTCTTACCACCATACGAGAGTTTGTCTGTTACTTTTGAATCAGCTTGTATAAACCGACCTTACGATATGCGATTTGCTGAAAAATTAACTCTTTCACTCTAAACCAGCTAACAACTCAAAAATTACCTACTTGTCGTAGAACATTTTAGCTAGAATTTAGAGAACACGTACATCTCTTTTTAAGAACCAAAAATTGTGAAATTGTGTTAAAAAACCTACTGATGATATCACGAAAATTTGCCTTCATTTCAGGCCAATATAAAGATATACATATTTGCCAAGTTCGAATGTTTTAATTAGTTTCTGAGCTAACAGGAAACTCGGAAATCGGCAAAAAGCTGATTTTTTTGTAAAGTATTCCGAATAATTAGATTTAATATTGAAAAAAACCTTTCAATGGTTATTACTTTCTTATTCTTTCTCTTTGCATAGAGTCAGCAAAAACTGGACGTATGAAATCCATCTCATATCTGTGCAATCAAGCGCAAATTCCTCTTACCGATGGCCTGATAATTTTCGAATTTTTTTTATAACAAGTAAATGAAAAGTTTCTTTTTTAAATGTGTGCTTGCGAACTCTTGACACACTAACTAATCACTCACATAAAATGCCAAACAAGCCCTTTCGTAACAAATAACTAACGCAAATTGAAATGACAAGTCATTAAAAACTACAGGTCACTGAGACAAGCCCAGAAAGGCTTTAGAAAGGATCATTCGGAAAAAAATCACTTTTGCCTTACAAACTAATTTACTTAATTTATTGTTGTAACTCGTACTACAATTTATATCGAGTATTTCCGTTCATGTAAACTCAACACATAACTTGCAATCAACAACAAAATACACATTTTCCACTGATTTTTATGCATGCATTATGTACTTGATACATAGTAATTATTTCCCTCAGCCTGCATTACATATTTGATGAAAGTAATTCGCGTTTATGTAATGAACGTGTAAGTACTCGACGAAAAAGTGCAAAGTCGGGACACTTTCTCTATGACAAGGGCAATCGAATTCGTGGTAGATACGAGCCCACCCACCATATCTATAAAGCTGTGAACGCGCGCGGTAAGGGTGCAGTGTTGTTTGTAATTGTGTTTGGACATAATGGAATCAATCAAAGTGAGTATACACACTGTTCACATTTATTAATAAAATTTATCCCAAATTTTCAAAACATGGCTTGGTTCTATTTGGTATTAAAAACATCATGCAAACACCATTTATTATTTTGATTCAGAAATCATTTAAATTGTAGTGTAGTGCCTTTTTCCTCTAATGAGTAAAAAATAGATACATATTTCATTTCAAAATTAAATTAAATATCGGCTAGATTTCTGCTCTATCTCTGGAGGTTTTATTAAAAAAATTCGAAAAAGTGATTTTAAAATAAGATATTTTGGCTCAATAATTTCGTTTGAAAAATTATTTAACTTGTTATGTGATTAGCCGATTACACACATTTCAGCGAAAAAACCAATCGCTGGAGTAACCAACTAGAACAATTAGATCTAGTCGCATTTTCCGCTTTAATGGTTCAATTTCGGTTGCGTAAGTAATTTTTGCAATTTTCCATAGATTATCGGACTTTTGGCCTTAATCTCGCCCTCCTTGTGCCAATACGGCGGCCAGGGCGGTGGAGAGGGCCAATACCAATACCAGGACAATTACAACAGACAACCGCCGCCTCAAATCCTCACCCACAAGCAAGCGTTGAACCACGACGGCAATTTCAAATACTTATTCACGTCTGAAAACGGTCTCGCCCAAGGAGAAAGTATCGCACCGGACGGCTCTCGCAATGGGGGCTACTCGTACGTGGACCCCACCGGCCGCAAGATCTCCGTCAAGTACACAGCAGGGAAAGAAGGCTTTAGAATACTCGAAGCCGACCATTTGCCCAAAGCGCCCCAACCCGTGCACCCCGTCCCTGGGGCCGGTATTCCGGTGCAAGCGGGGCCCCAGAGCTTCGGGGCCTACGGCCGACAAGACGACGGTCAGTACAGGCCCGAGTTGTACACCAAACCGCAGCCCTATACTGGGGGCTTCATTCAGACTAGGTCGGCCTACCAGCCCCCGCCAGCTCCCATCGCCTCGAATAACATCGGGGGTGGTTTGAAGGAACCGGAATACAATGATGAGCCCGGGAAACCGCACAGTTTTGGCAACGGATACGTGTTTGAATTCGGAGGGTAGAGAATAAGTAACTGATAAGAGTTGAAGATTGTTTTTCTGTCTTTTTAAAGGAATTACATACTTGTTTTTTTCTTAAGCTTTTGACTGTTCGTCTTGAAGTTTTCAGACGAATTTTTTTGTTAGTGTTTTTACGAAATTTTGTAAATATATTTGTGATACAAATTTGTACTTCCTTTGCTCGCGCTGTAATATATTGACAGTATCAATGTGTTGTATTTTATTCTGTTTCTGTTCTTAATAAAAAGATTTTTCATCTATAATTTTTTTTTATTAACGCACTTCCGCTAAAACCTGTACCCGTCTAAAGTAATGAAAATAAATTGTAATAAACTACGCTTACATTAAACTAATAAACATAAAATGTTCAAATTAAATTTAATGACAAGAAGAAATATTCTCTTGGCTTCGACCTTATTTGCAATTGTTGCGCAACTGAGTTTTCAGCTTAAAATACCTAATGTATTTTTTATATAATTTGCTACATTTCTATGCAGGGTGATTCTCTCAGGGCCTACATTAAAAACTTTTTGGCTTCTAATATTATAGTTAGAGCTTTAAAATTTTGTATATGATCCAAATCGACCATTCTGAGTTCAAATAAATTATTTTCAAAATGGCTGAGCTTCCAGATCTACAAAAAATTGGCGCCAAGTTTGAAATTTTAAATACTAACCACACATTTTTATTGCATATTTGAATTTACCTTCTCAAGCTGAGTAAAATTTACCTAAGTTGTTGGTACTTATCTGTTCTAGTTTTTGACATATGTCAAATTTTTTGTTAAAATTCTTATTTTCAAGGGTTTATCTAAGATATTACAGCTTTTGAACACTTTGCGATAAGTGAATAATTTTTTTTGCATTCGATAACGGAAGGTTTGAAGAGTCTTCTAGAATTTTCAAAATTGTCAACTGTTTAAATTTATGGCTAGTATGTTTTTTTCAAAATGGTTTTCAAAATACTGCTATAACGCACTTTTTAAATGGAACGACCCTATTTTCTTAACGGCAATCGAAAGAACATCAATATTTATGGTGACTTTTATCAATACATTCTATACTTATTATCTCTTACAGTTTTTGAAAAAACTCACAAGAAACGGATTTTACTTCGTAATTTTTATAGTAATCAAGTAGACCTTGCAAATTCGTCAACAATTGTCAACTTGAACATTTTATTTAATTTTTTGACTGATTTATTAATTATCTAATAAGCAGTAAAATATTAATATTTAATTATGGTTTATTATCATAATTTATGTAAAGTAACTCATTCAGTCTGCCATCGAATTTTGAACTTCTTGAATGAAAACGGTGATCAAATAGAATTTTTTTTTAATTAATAGCACAATTTTATCATATTTTTCGAAAGTTTAGTTGATTAAAAATGAAAATAATTAGGTAAAATTCAATTTCTTGCGATTATTCCAAAATCTGTAAGAGATAGATATACAGGGTGCTCAAAAACTGGCGCACCAACTCAGTGGTACGTTATTGAGAAGCAAGTGCAGATTACGGGAAAAATGTTGAAAAAATTCCTAAAGTCGTATTTTAAAAAATCTGAAGCTACAAACCTATTGTGTTAACTTCTTTAGTTTTCATTATTTTTTTATATTATTATGTTTCATACCAGGTAATCGTTCCGTAACAAAACGATGAACAATTATTTTAAAATTTACTATCAGATTTTAGCAGTTTTTTAAATTTAAAAAAACTAAAATTCATCCAAAAAATCACAATGTGTAGATGTGCCAATACTGGGAATTATTTCCTAGGAAACCGTTTCAAAAATAATTTATTTTTATTGTTGCTCAAATTCTATTGCGATCATGACTATTAGACAACGTTGCCACATATCATTTACCTAAAATTAGTTATTTATCAATAACTTTAATACAAAGAATTTTTTTACTATTTTTACCTTTATATGTAACCACTTCTCTGCCACACACCATTGAGTTGGTGCGTCAGTTTTTGAGCACGCTGTAGAAGACTGTTTTATAATCATTTTTTAAATTATTTATGCACTTCAAAAAATTGATAGATAATGTAATTTATAGTTTCAATAAGAGATCTAATAATTTTATTTTACTGTTTTACTATTTTACAATTTTATCAATCTCATTTAAAAAAATAATTCGGTAAAAAATGCGACGTTGGCGTTTATAGTTTTGAAACAGCTAATACTAACAACTAGGGTATATTTTACTAATTCAAAAATGCAATAAAAATAGGTGGTTACTATTTGAAAATTTAAAGAATCAGCCTGTATGAAATGATCATTTGTGGTATTTCTTTGTTGGCGAAAATGTTTTATTTTTTTAAGGCGTTTAAATAAATTATGCGGAACAGTCGGTGGGCAGTGTTATGTTTTAAAATTTGTTGTTTTAATTATTGTTTTTAAAAGAAAATTTATGTAGAAATCATCCAAAAAATTCAAACCTAATTTCGCGCGACTTTTGGGGAAAATTTGTCGCTTGTGGTTGGTATCTGGGAATCAACAAACAAAAAACGCGCATGCGCATTAACGTCATAAACCGAAGAAGTGCATTTGTTGACGCCATTTTCCGAAAAATAAATCTTAATTGACTCTAAATGGCTAAATCGATTGAAATTAAATAAAACACAATGGAAGAAACAGACGTCTCCATGGAATACGACGGCGCCGACGTCGACGGCGTCGCCCAAGAGGAATACGAAGAGGACGGAGGCTTCGAAAACGACATTGAACTCGGAGATGACTTCCAAATGCGAGGCCGAGGACCTTCAGGGTTCAGGTATTCAAGTTTTAAACCGCCACACTTCCTAACGGTGTGATTACAGGGGCCGCGGACGCGCGTGGCCGGGTCCTCCAGGTCCGCCAGGACCGCGTGGAGAAGGTCCCCGGTTTCGAGGAAGGGGATTTGGGCCCGGTGGCCCTCCTCCGTTTCGTGGACGTGGAGGACCACCTCCTCCGATGTTTGGACGTGGGGGACCTCCCAGAAACCCACCACCAGGGCAGGGATTCAATGGACCTCCGAATTTTAATGGGCCTAACTGGGGAGGACCGATGGGGCCCCCGGGGACGATGGGTGGACCGCCCAATATGATGGGACCCAATGGACCGCCGTTCGGACCACCGGGCATGATGGGGGCGCCCCCGGGTGGACCCATGGGCGCTCAGGGCGGGACGACCAATGGGCAGTTTCCACCAGTAGGGCAAAATCCCACAACAGTAAGTTTTTTCGACGAGATTTTGCGAATTACCATCTTTTTGGAATTCGAATTTTTCAAGTTTATCTGTTCGAGTTATCAAATAATAAATACAGATAAGAATTTCACGTAGGGTTTCTATTGCCTACACTTTGTTTTTCTTGATTTAAAGTCTAGGTATTCCCGGGAAATATCGAATTATTACTAAATCTTAATCAAATAAAGAATTAAACTAGACTTTTCCAAACATTTTCAATAAAGATAAACACTTTCTTAAAATAGACCTGATATAACATTAAATTTTGCGGAAAACATGTCACCAAAAATAAAGTAGAATATAATTTATTTCGTAGTTTAACCCATCGAGAGTTCATCGGACGATCGGAGATTTGATTCTTCGGAATATCCTGATTATCCGTAGTTCATCTTTATGTAAAAATAACATAATTTTTGCTTTTTCCGTGTGCTGAAGCACGTTTGTTTGTCACTTCGATACATATTTTTTTCGAAAAATTGGCTGATCAACATTTCAAATCCAAACTGACATTATTTTGACTTGTATTACTCGATTAACACGTTTATGAACAAACCAAAAAAAAAAAAGGTAAAATAGGATTGAAACAATATATTATTATACGAGTTTTATAAGACGTTCTATTGCGGCACGAATGGTTTTGGAGCACGACGAAGCAGTGCTCCAATAGAATGAGTGTCACAATTAAGTCTTATAAAACGAGTGTAATATACTATTTTCTATTTTTGTTTGTTTCTGTTTAGTTTAACTTATCAAAATCTGTTCAAACTATTTTCTCTTAATTTTGTTAATTGTTCTTTTTCAATAAACGGCTTGACGTTGTTGATAGATCACACTAAATTACAGTGATGACTGATGACACCCAGCGCAGAACTGTCAATATAACTACAAATTTACTAAAAGGAGTTGTACAAAAGTTCTCTTTGTAAAACTAACAAGCGTTCATTTAAGAAGTGCTTTGAAAATAAAAAACAATTGATTACAAATGTTTGTGATTAATTCGTTCTTTTATAACTTTACTTTTTGGCAGTTAAAAAGATAACAGATTTTCATAAAGATATTTATTTATTATTTATAAAAACTTTTGGAAATGTTTTTTTTTGTTGTTTAACACACGTAACACATGGCCTTTGAACACTATTTATCACTCATAGGTTATGATGTTATGAATTTTGGTGAACTCGTGTAGTAGGAAATATCAGGCCATTCGGAGAGTTTTCTTAATAATGAACACATGATACTTTCAGTTTCACAATGAATAATTTGTGAAACCAAAGTAGAAAAAATTTTACCTTTCCAAACTTTTAAGACCTTTAAGCTGGTATTTGAATCAAAATCTCACCGTTTTTTTGCGAGATGTCATTAATACATACAGAAAAATCGCCAAATTACATTATTTTTGCCTTTTGGAGCGTTTTATCTTTTTTTAGCTATAAGCGGAATTACTTCGCAAGCCGAATAAGCACTAAATGGAACCAAAAATTGAGTTATTTTTTCACACTTTCAAATACATTTTTGAGTTACATATTTAGTTTTTTTCTTGTGAGTTTGCTGCACCGTGCTGAAAAATGACTAAATTAATTATTTTATTTAATTTTATAGCCTCGATATTATTTTTCCTCTTTCGTATGTTTTACCACTTTGTAAATAATAATTTATTATTTATCGAAGTTCGACTACAAGAATTCAATTGTAATTGTTTTTTGCAGGGGTTAGATGCAAATAGTGAAATTTGGGTAGAGACTAAAACCTCAGAAGGCAAGTCATATTTTTATAATGCTCGTACTAGAGAAACCACTTGGACTAAGCCAGAAGGTCCTAATGTAAAAGTAATCTCTCAGGATCAAGTGGAAGCAATGGCACAAGCGGCCACCACAGGTTTAGCCCAAGGAACGTCAACTGCAGCTCAGGCGGCGTTAGCGCAGGCTAACGTTTCAAATAAACCTGAAGGTACCTCTAATCCAATTTCTATCCCAAAAAAATTAACGAGAAATTTAGTTGAGTCAGAGGAATCGAAAGGCGATGCCAAACAAGCTGGGAACGCAATGCCTCAAAACATGTTAGCGGGTCCTCCGCCAGGTATGCCCCCATTTGGGGGTCCCCCAGGTCAGTTTGGAGCGCCTCCATTCGGCTTACCACCGCCAGGATTCCAAGGGACATGGCCGGCTCCAGGTCAAGCAGCATGGGCAGGGGGGCCACCAGGGGCTGCTCCGTGGGGTATGCCGCCAGGTCTTCTTACAGGTTTACCAGGAGCTATCCCAGCGATTGACGAAGCAGCGGTTTTGGCTAAAGTCGATCCGGAAATCATCGCCAAAGCGTCCGAATGGAGCGAACACAAAGCACCCGACGGACGCTTCTATTATTACAACGCCAAGAAAGGGGAATCGGTTTGGGAAAAACCGCAAGCTCTCAAGGATTTGGAAAGTAGGTTTTTTGCAACAAATAAAATAGTTTGTTTATTAATTATTTTTTGCAAAGCTGCGAAACTGGCTGCAGCTCAAGGGATTTCAACAAGACCGGGAACCGAAGTTATAGCTGCTGTTGAGACAGGTAAGCCAAACGCTGCAGTTGTCCAAGTGGCCAATGGGGACGCAGTGAAAGACATTGTCATAAAGGAGGAAGATGACAAGATCAAAAAGCCCCAAGACGAAACGAAAAAGAAGAAGGAAGAAGAAGAAAAAAAGGAAACTAAAAGTCAAGATAAATCGCGCCCAGTGTCAAGTACCCCCGTCCCAGGAACCCCATGGTTAGTACAATTAAAAAAACAAGTTTGAATTTTAACTAATTCTTATGTCAGGTGTGTTGTGTGGACCGGCGATGGAAGAGTTTTCTTCTACAACCCATCGTCAAGGACATCCGTTTGGGAGCGTCCTGATGAGCTAATAAAACGAACAGATGTGGATAAAATGGTAGCGACACCTCCCGATTCCGTCGGATCTCAAACCAAACCAGACGCTGAAAGTCCGTCGAAAAAACGCGTATCCGACGACAGCGACAGTGAGGAAGAAACCCCAGCTAAAAAACCGAAAAAAGAAGAAATAACCAGTACGAACGGTACCACTCCACAATCAGCTCGTAAAATCGATATTGGCAAAGAAGCAGCCATTGAAGCGGAAGTACGTGCGGCCAAAGAACGTGCTATTGTCCCACTGGAAACTCGAATTAAATCATTTAAAGAAATGCTGGCCGAGAAAAACGTTTCCGCGTTTAGTACTTGGGAAAAAGAACTACATAAAATTGTTTTCGATACACGGTATCTCCTTCTAACGTCCAAGGAACGCAAACAAGTGTTTGAAAAGTACGTTAAAGAACGAGCCGAGGAAGAGCGAAGAGAGAAACGGAATAAGTTGAGAGAGAAGAAGGACGCGTTTAGGAAACTGTTGAGTGAGTCGCATCTACACGGCAAGTAAGTAATTTCTAATTTATCTTAAGAAATATATTCTTAAAAAAAGCAAAACAAAATATTTAGTTTTAAATTATTCCACAACTAATAGAATAAATTGTTGCAGATCGTCGTTTAGTGACTTCGCACAGAAGTTCGCAAAGGACGAACGATTTAAAGGGGTTGAGAAAATGCGCGAACGGGAAAGTCTCTTCAATGAATATTTAATCGAAGTAAGAAAGCGCGAAAAAGAAGAAAAGAATCAGCGACGAGAACAGGTGAGAATGAGATGTTTTTTATCCCAAACATACGAAAAAGTAACGATGTAACAAGTTCCTTACTTGTTACATTATCGGCTTGCAATAGTAGCCTTTTTTAGTAAGTGTTGGTGATCTAATTTTAATTATTTATGTTAATCGATGCGAACCTAATCACGCGCACAATACTAAAAATTATTTACAGGTTTTCAGCACTCGGTATGTAGATGTGTTAGATTAATTTTATTTAAGGATTGTTGAAAATTGTGTTTTTGCCACAATTTTTATAACAGCGCTCATTAATATTATAAAGCAAGAGTTCATTAAGTCCGATTAAATCAATTCCACTTTGTAGCAACTTACTGAACTGTTGTTACCAAAGTTTGACATTTGTAACCAACCACAAACCATTTCACTTATTTTTTAGTGCAATTATGTTTGTTTTGGTTTGTTGTTGGTACGGTTGCTGTTTCAATGCCTATATTTTACGACCAATCAAGAACGCTAACAGATTGTAAATGATGAGTCTCTTATCCAGCTTCATTACTTTTTCAAGAGATGTGGAGTACGGGTGAAACACGATTTCTTCCATAACCCGAGGCTAGTGTGCATCGAGTCAGAGAAGTCGTCCCGAGGTGTGTGTCAGCGCTCCTTGCCGGCAATGGGGCTAATTTTTATTTAACGGTACTTAACCTACAAGTTAGTTGTTACATTTTTAAGAACAAAAATCAAGTAATTAGTAAAGATTTTTCGTACAAATACAACACAAATCGAAAGAAAACTACCATTTCTAATCATTTCAGTGCCCTGTGGAGGATGGATCCGAACAAACATTTTTCAAATTTGTGATTGATTCGTAATAAAATAATAATTGGAAAATGTTTGAAGACTCACTAATGTTGCCTTTTTTCCAGCTCTAATATTTTTTTCAGGATCGAGTGACCAGTTAGTGATAATTTAGTGATAAAACATAAATTTAAATAAAACCCTGTTGGTTTCTCAAACTTGATGATATACGTGTTTGCAGGTAAAGAAAGATTTCTTTGCAATGCTACGCGAACACTCTGATATCGACCGTCATTCCCACTGGGCCGATGTGAAACGAAAAGTTGATTCGGACGCTCGATACAAAGCCGTTGATTCGTCCGGACAACGTGAAGATTGGTTCAGAGAATATTGCAAGATACTTAAAGAAGAGAAAAAGAAAGCGAAAGAGAAAGATCGCGAACACAAACGTGATAAAGAAAAGCATAAGAAGAAGGATAAAGATAAGGATAAGGAACGTCATTCGAAAGACGAAAAAGAGAAAGATAAAGACAAGGAGAAAGATAAATCGAAGAAAGAAGAAGACGGAGATGTGTCGAATAAAGAAGTTGAAGAAACGGAACCGGAAGAAACCGACGACGAAAAAGCACAAGAACAAAGAGATAAAGATAGGCAAGCCAGGGCGGAGGCGAGTCTGAGAGAGAGGGAGAAGGAGGTACAAAGGACTCTAGCGACGCATATGAGGGACCGAGATAAGGAGAGGGAGCAACACAAACGGGACGAGGCTATACAAGTAATTAAAAGATTTTTTATATATTTTATCGACTCGCTCGTCTTTGAATAATTTTTTTTTACCAAAACATTTCTTCCAGCATTTTAATGCGTTATTGGCCGATTTGGTGCGCAATCCCGAGCTGAGCTGGCGCGAGGTTAAGCGCATTTTGCGAAAAGACCACCGTTGGGACTTGGCTGATTCGCTGTCGCGTGAAGATAAGGAAAAATTATTCAATGAACACATTGAACATTTGTTGAGGAAGAAGAGAGAGAAGTTCCGCGAGTTATTGGATGAAACCCCCGATGTTACTTTAACCAGTAGTTGGAAAGAAATTAAAAAAATTATAAAAGAGGATCCCCGATATACGAAATTTGCGTCAAGCGAACGGGTTAGTTGTGTTATTTTTGAATTTATTGAAAATAATAATTATTCTTTGCAGTGTGAACGTGAATTTAAGGATTATCTCAAAGATAAACTAATAACCGCCAAAGGACAATTCAAGGAATTGTTACAGGAAACTAAACTTATTACACATAAATCGTTATCTAATCTCAGAGAGAATCAAGGATTTATGCAAGAAATTGAGGATATTTTAAAGAATGATAAGAGATATCTTGTCTTGGATCATATTCCGCAAGAGAGGACTCAGTTGATTCTGAATTATTTGGAAGAACTCGATAGAAGGGGACCACCTCCGCCACCTACGGCTAGTGAACCTAATAGGAGATCTATTAAATAGGGAATTACTTTTTATCGTATTTATTATATTGTCTGGATGCTGAAGTTGTGCATTTTATTGTCTTAGTGGCTCCAGTTGTAGCTATTTGAACTGAATGTGTTACACGATTAATTAAATTTGATTTTATACTGTAATAGAATAAAAACTCCGTATTTACCAACTTGTTTTTGTTACCTCTCCCACTTCAACCAAAAAATATTGAACTTCTTACAAATATGCGGACTGGCTATCGCTTCTTAATTCTTAAAGCAAAATGTGTTTACATCTATATTTTTTATAATAGTTGTCACTTAAACGAGACAAAGGCAGCACTGAGGGGTGCCACCTGTGGAGAACTAAAACGTTTTGAACGACGAGCTGGAGATTAAATTAAAGATCAGCAGACTCTAAATTAATTCAAAACTTTTAGTACGCCAGTGGTTTTTAAATGTCTAAGAAGTTGCAGCAAACTAAAAGACAAGACTTAAAGCTTAAATCAGAAAAATGTAACAACATATTACAGTTTATTTATTCTTTTGACTCATTCCAAGATAGCAACACTTTTGATAATTGTCCATAAAAAAACAGCTTCCATTTGAAAAATGTGACTTGGAATAAGTATGCATTATTGTAGCAACGTTTTCTTTGTACACCATAAAGTTTTAGAACAGATAGTTGTGTTTAAGATAAGCAGTCCTCACAACAAGATGTTTTGACAAGGTGACAATAAGTCTGGCTGAGTGATTAGCTTGAAGCTTGAAGGGTCCTTGAGATTTGGAATAATCATAATAAAAATTTAATGGTGTACAAAGAAAGCGTTGTTACAATACACATGTGGACTATTTCGGTCACTTTTCAAACGATTTAAGTTCATTTCGAAAAAGTTCTACTATACAAATTACAAACGAATTAAAAAAACGTTTACGAATTTTTTCCATAAAATAACAAAAGAGAAAAATTAGCGCGGTATCGTATTAAAATGCAAAACGATTAGGAAACGAATTTTTGCCATGCTCATTAAACAATCAATGATAAAGGTCGCCACTTGTGTTCAATTTACAATTGAATCACTTGCAAAAAAACAACTAATCGGATAATCCGTAGACGGATTAGTTTCAAAACTACAACACTTAACAAAGAAATGCGTCAAACTGTCCTATCTGGGACGGCAAACAGTTAATTACTCACAGATCGACTTATTTATTGTCAAAAACCGCTAACCACTCTGAGTCTAAAGACTTATCTCTGATTAGTGGCAGGGGAAGCTCTATAAATTCACCCACGCTTAATTTTTTTCTTAAACCTTTAAAATGTTGCTTCCTGCACTCTTCCTCCTCTTGCAAGTTTCATTGGGAGATTTTTTCATTCTCCGAGCGCCAGGTATATAAGCACTTGTAAAAAAACGCAACTAATTGGAAATTCCAGACTGCAACATCCAAATCTCGAATTTGGACCCTGAACCCATTGTTGTGGACGGCACTTACACGTTTCTTTATGCCGCTCCGGATGCCTCATCAGTACTTGTAAAGTCGGGAGAAACAATCATAATTTCCTGTCCCGGAGGAGAAATAACAGTCGGTTCGACTAGCTTTAATTCAACCGTTTCAGCGACTTGTGTTTCAAACAGCGATTTTTCGGTTGGTTCCGCCACCATAAATTTCAACCAAATCGTCTGCTCCTGGAACCCGTTTCACACAGCGAGGTACACGGGAAAATCATGCGAAAAACAAGGCAAAGAAATCGAAGTTGGGTTCGTCATTAATGAAAATTTCGCCCGCGAAATTACAATCTGTTTCGACAATGCTAACTTGAACACTTTGTACTCCTCGTATGAAATCACCAAGTCTATAGGCCACCACGAAAGTGGCGTAAGTCGCCCGTTTTTCATCGAAGATGACTTCTACAACCTCGACGTAAAAGTCAACAGTTTGTATGTGCGAGGGGGGCAAAGAACCACAATCAACAGTCTGTTGGGGCTCCCAGCTGACTCAACCAAATACATTCAAGACGGCAACGACTTCTACCTTGCAAGGGGGCACTTTGCCGCCAAAGCCGACTTCGTGTACGCCCCCCAACAGACCGCAACCTTTCACTACGTAAATGTCGCCCCCCAGTGGCAGAGTTTCAACGGTTACAACTGGAACCAAGTCGAGAGTGATGTCCGGGATTACGCCGAAAAAAACGGAATTGATTTAAAAATGTACACCGGGACTTACGGTGTCACAACTCTGCCGCATGAGGAAACGGGGGAGGAAACGCCGCTTTATTTGTACATTGGGAGTAACGGGATTCAAGGGATTGCAGTCCCGGAACTCTACTGGAAAGTGGCCTACAATCCCGAAACGCAACTCGGCGTTGCGCTGCTTGGGATTAATAATCCCTATCAGAAAGATATAAACAAGAGTATTATTTGTGAGGACGTTTCGGCGAAAATTAATTGGCTGCATTGGAACGCATCTGATACAAAAGCTGGGTATTCGTACGCTTGTGAAGTTGACGCGTTCAGGAAACGAGTCACTTATTTACCTGATTTTGTAGTTAAGGGACTCCTGTTGTAACTGATAAAACACGATTGAAAAACAATGATAAGAATTAAGTATTAACATTTCTTTGTTTTTCCGATTTCGTAATCTACAAGTGGCTCATTTCCTTGATCAATTGAGGCCTCGCAAGGTAGCAGATTACTAAAACTATTTGTGATAAAAATTCACCAATAAATAATTACCCGTCCATTTGATTTTGCTACGACTATATTTACGAATAGAGCAAATAAATCTAAAGTTTTATATATTTTTATCGTATTACTGCAACCACTGTGCAGATAAAATTTTAAAAAATTAAAATACACGTGCATACTCACCTTGAGACACCTATTCTACTATTATTACCTCTCATCTTCTGAACGGCGACTTACTGTAATTAAAAAACAATGTCAGTGCAATGTACCATTAGAGTTAAAAATATACATACCCAGGCGTGTGTAATCGGTCTAGAACTTTTTTGCTATTTAAAATATTGCTATGCCACGATAGATCGATTTAAAGTACACAGTTATATTTTTTTAATAGAACGCCCTATATATTTTTGCATAATTAGATTCTACACAAAAAAATAAAGTAACTTTGTATAAAACTAAATTATTATAAGTCTATCTCTACGAAGTCACGAATGAATATTTTCCGATAAACTGCTACAGAAAAATTCAGAATACCTTGCAGTTTTAGCAAATAGTCGACTTTTACTTGAAACACGCAAATAGTGTACAGGGTGTGTCAAAACGCAAAAAGTTACATAACTCATTTTTTTCAAATGGAACACCATGTGTTTTTTACAATGATAGCATTTTGCATAAGCATTCTAATGGTGTAGGGTTTGCAAAACATTTTTCGTGATTTCTCAAAAAAAAATATTTCAAGAAAATTTGTTATCCTAGAATCTGATAAGTCAAATGGTAATTTATTTTTAATATGTACAAATGAAACTAATTACATTAGTAATTTAATTATTGCTTGATACATAAATTAATTTTACTCATCAAGAACTAATAATAAAATAAATAAAAAAAAGAAAAGAATTTTTTTCCACAAACTAAAAATATTTCTATTATGCACAAGGTGTTGTATACAGGGTGGTGAACCAAAGTTATATTTTTTTAAATGAAACACGCCATGTGTTTTTGCATAATTAGATTCTACGCAAAAAAATTAATGTAACTTTATATAAATTGTTATGAGTCTATCTTTTTTCGTTTTGGAATTATTCAACTTTTTGTTATAAAAAAGACCAATTTTTTAAAAATCACTGCAAAGTCGCCTATGAATATTTTCCGACAAATCTGCAACAGAAAATTCAGAATACCTTGTAATTTTAGCAAATAGACGACTTTTAGTTAAAGCACGCAAATGATATACAGCGTGTACGAAAATGCAAAAAGTTGAATAACTTATTTTTTCAAATAAAACACCTTGTAACTTTTTCATGTATCGATAGCATTTTTGATAAGCTTTCTAACGGTATGGAGTTTGCATAGCAAATTTAAAATATATTTCGAGATTTTTCAAAAAAATGATTTTATTAATTACATTAGTAATCTAATTATTACTTGATACATAAATGAATTTTGCTCCTCAAAAATTAATAATAAAATAAATAAAAAAAGAAAAAAATTTTTAAACACTTTAAGAAATATTTCTAATTTGCTATACAAATCGCATATCGTTAGAAAGCTTATAAAAAATGCTATCGACACGTGTAAAGAAATACATAGTGTTCCATTTGAAAAAAAAATAGTTATTCAACTTTTTGTTTATGTCACACCCTGTATACATTACCTGCGTGTTCCAAGTAAAAGACGACTATTGCTAAAACTACAGAATATTCTGAGTCTTTCTCTTGCAAATTTATCGTAAAATACGCATAGGCGACTTCGCAGAGACTTGTTTTTTTTTATACTGAAAAGTTGGATAATTCCGAAACGACAAAAGATAGCCCCATAATAGTTTATATAAAGTTACATTATTTTTTGCGTAGAATCTAATTATGCAAAAATATATAGACTGTTCTATTCAAAAAAAATATAGCTTTAGATCACCATCCTGTATAGTATAGTTTTAGTTTGTGGACTTTATGTCGATCTATCGGATAATGAAAACGGCACGACAATATTTCAAACAACAAAAAAGTTATAGACCGATTAGGCATCCCTGGGTCACCCTTTATTATTATTATTTACACAAAATTTAATTTAATTTCTAAAAAAACTAACCCTTTAATCTGGATTATTTTCTTCGGTGGTTTTCCTGCATTTCTCCCTGGAAACCCATTTCATTTACACACACTAAAAACCACTAGAAAATCTTATTAATCAGCAAAACTTTATTCTTTTATTTTAACAGTTTATGAGAAGAACGTTCGCGACATCAAATGGCAAACTGAATAGTACCATGAACGGCACATCAATGATTGTGTAAGAAAGAATAGTGATAAATAATTAACAAAAAATTAAAAAAAAATGTTAGGGTAATAAGAACAAGTGGATAGAGGTTTGGTCTGAATCGTATTGATTTTTGTTACATTACTTAACATTTTTTACAATACATATCTGATTTTTTCAGGACGGTGCATTTTTTTGTATTAAGAGTGTTTGATAAATGATCATGAAGAATAAAGGAATGAATCAACAAAGAAATAATGAAATAATTTCAAAGGAATATAGAAAGGCCATTTTTAAGTGACAATCAAAATTACTTAAGTAATGACGCGATCTCAGTTTTCTCAAAGGTGACTAAGATAAAACATTTATCTGATTTTAACAAAATTAAAATTTCAATTTTTCAAAACGCCTTGAGTTTTTTACTATTCTTGTTTCACATTTTTTATTCAAAAAATAAAGGAATTTTATAGCTACAAAACGATTACAATAATTTAAAAAAATATTTTTTTAATGTAATTCTTTACATTTTACGCTCAAACCATAAAAATTTGGGATAACTTTGAAGCATCAAATTGGAGCATATTAGAAACTCTATTGTTTGCGATATATTTTTTTCTTGTGGGCAGCTAAAAGTATTTATTTTTTGACCGGTACTAAAACTTGGAACATGCTGTACAACAATTCCACCGCAGTAGTTTTATCAAATGATAAATAATAACAAGTCACGTCCAAATAACCAAATTGTTCTACGAATAAATTAACAAAATTTAATCTCATTTAATCACCAATGAATTTTGCATTAAAAATCATATTGAAAAACAAGATTTATTTTAAATTTTCAATGCGAAACAAATCAAAAAACATGAGGCTGTTAAAAAATAAATGATAAAAGAAAAAAATATATATTTTAGGAAAGTCTTATCAACATATAAAAAATAAAACTGTAACAGTCTTAGTATAACTAGAAAACATTACATGTAACACAGTTTAGTTATTGCAAAGGTGAAACGCTGTATCCATCATTATTTTTGCTGATAAGGACTCCCACCCTGGGACTAGACGAGGCGCTCGAATCGTGTCCACAAACATCAATGAATGCTGAAAATCATTTTATAGAAAAATAATAATGAACGTTCTTTCTATTTACACAAATCAGCATCATTTTGCTCCCCCGGAATTATATTTTCAATAACCACATTTCTCACAGTCGGATCCAGTTGTTTGTCGTCGTACTTTAAAGTGATCTGAATATTTTTCAAATAAACCGAATCATCCACCTGAGTATGAACTTTCCTGCGGTAGCAACTAGACACTTCGAGAATAATTATTGCCTTATCTAATTTATTCTCAGATATTGTTAAAGCCGCTCGAGCTTGGTATTTCTTCAAACCAGGAAATCGAGCCATTAGGGATTCTATATTTTTGTTTCTTAGAGCCTCCCGTTCCGTGTTTGGCACCGAAGCCACCGGATTGGCTTTCTGGAAGAAAAATGCGGTGATCAGGAAAATACAAAACGATCGATAAAAAAATAAACATAAATAGAACAGTAATAAAGCACAAAAACGGTCCGCCTTTATGTTTGTATAAGGGACTGTTCACAGAATTTTTTCTTGGTATCAAGTTGAAGCTGCTTATTCGAGTTATATAGAAACCCAAAACAACGTTCTTTGTTGACTAACAAAGCAGAAGAAAAACAAAAAATTCAACGAAACTATTAATAAGGCAAAATTACCTACTTGAATATGACCATTACAAAAATTGGCTGGAACATGTAGGTATTTAGGTAGCAACTTATGTCATAATAAATATTAAAAAAAATAAAACATCAAAAAAAAATTTTAGGAGAAAAGGACATAACTTTGATCAATGAATCAGAAATACTAGGTTCAAGGTCTTGTTTTGTGCCTAAATATTATTATTAATGAATGATACAAAATAAACGTTTAACGTTGCAATTCGTTAAAAAACGTTTTTGAATTGCGCGGCAAATTCAAATGTGGCCCTAAGTACCGGTCTAAATCACATTTTAGTAAAAACACTCAATAATGAGCGTAATTTGTGGATAAATCGTGGGAAATCAAGCTTACCCTAACAATTTTTTGCTTTCGCTTTACAGGACATGGTAGGTTGTTAGCGGGATTTTCGTAGTTTTTCTCCTGGATTTTCCAAGGCGGTGTCATAACAGGATTCAAAATAACTTTCTTTGGGGCTGTGTTGTCACCCATTGTCTAAGTTTTACACTAACACACTGAAATTTTTCCAAGTTAACCTCTCAAAGGGTTTAATTTAACAAAACGGAACCAGTGAGAATTCTGCAATGTTGCCTCTGTCCTACCGGAGAAGGGAAGGGATGAGTAGGGATGGTTGGGAAAAATTCAAATTTTGAAATAAAACCATGGATTTGATTATCACATTTTGATAAATAATAATGCTAACAATAATTCATAAAATTTCAAAAAACAACTAATCTTGAACTGAAGTTTTGTTTATTGTTGACAAATCTTCAGCCTTTTCGACGAATGAATTAAGAACATTGCGCTCTGGCACGTCTTGGCTTGTTTCTAAAATATCTATTAAAACATATTTTGCGAGGAATTGCATGTTACCATCCGTTTTCTTTTCCGTGGTCACACAACTGGTTTGTTTTTTACTGATCTGATTAATCCTAATCGGCAAACTCCTCCGGTTCTGGTGCGTCTTCTGAATCAGATTCTTCTTATAGCACAAAAGCTTGCACCGCTTGGCATAGAGCATTTTATCAACAGCACAAAAGAAATCATTTTTGCACAAGACTAAAACTGTATGAAGTGTGGCTGGATGAGTATCGGGAAAAAGCTGCATCAAGCGAAGAAAATAGAAGAACTGACTTGAAGATTGTTGAATTGACGGTAATTGTTTGTCTTGAGACCGTGGCATCCCTAAGGGCATCTGTTTGTTTATCTGGGGAAGGAAATTAGTTGGGTGGAGTCGTGAAAAGTGATTTTACCCAAGGATTATTTAAAAAACGGTTAGGCAAGGTGGGCTCACTGCTTTGGTTCGAAGCTCTATTTTTATTACAAAGTGATGAATGATAAGGCTGCGAAGTTATCCAAGGGCACAAAATTGGCTGCATTCGGAAAATTCGCGAGTTTTTTTGGTCGTCCATGTCTGCGGAACCGAATAAAGCTTTCAACAATTTTCACTGATTGTGGAGTAAACAATATTTTGTTTTTTTCTGTGTTGTTTATATTGTTGACTTTTGGGGGTTTTGACAGATAAAAGGCACAGAAAGCTACGATTATTTCTAACAATTAGTGAGCTAATCACGTAAAAAAATCCAAGCACTTCCTATCGGCACTTTGCTAATTTCTGATTTCAAATGCAAAATTTTACTACGCCGGAAGCGTAGGATTGTTATCCTATTGTTTACAACCCAGGTTACAACAACCCGCGTTCATTCATAAATCCCATCCCAGGTCAAAATTGCAGATTAGGGAAATACTAACACAGCAACACAGCATGAGTTTTTCGGAAGGGTAAGGGTTGGTGATCTGTTGTAGTTATCAATGAAAAAATAGATCAATTGTTTATTAAGAAAAATGTTCCAACAAAAGTTTTTATTTTTACTTCATTCAATAAAAAATCAAAAGGGAAAGTCTAGTCTTTGTCCTCAATCTTCAACGCTTAATTTTTTTAACCTTTATTAAACTGAGATTATACAGAGTGTATCAGAAATACGTGTCTTAATTTTAACAGGTAACAGAACTTAACAAAAAAACATCTTTTCTATTTGTAATTCTACAATAAAAAATTCGCACATTTACTTAAAATTTGGAAAAAGATACTGAAACGTGTACCCGCCTATGAGTATAAAATAAAAGATCCAAACTATTTTCGTTGTGATAGAAACGGACGATTTAAACAATTTAAAACAACAATGAAAATTGTTGCTATGATTACAATTATTAAACACTGACCGGCTCATTTGCACAAAAGAAAGGAAAAAAACAGTGAAAATTACAAATAAGAATTTTGTAAAATATTATATAGAAAAGTTGTTGTATTTGATGAGTTTTATGACGTGTTAAAGTTAACACACGTATTTCTGATAGACCCTGTATTTTTATAAGAACTCATTTTTAAAATGTTAAATGTTTTGATGTAATTATTTCGGTCTTTTTCCAGGGCTTTTCCCTTGTAAAGCAATTAATTTGATGGACTTAGTAAAGAAGAACGATTTGATTTCTGTTATGTGCTATGTATATTTTACAAAAAAAAATATAAATTAATATCGGACCTTATTTTGATTATTATTATTATTATTATTATTATTATTATTATTATTATTATTATTATTATTATTATTATTATTATTATTATTATTATTATTATTATTATTATTATTATTATTATTATTATTATTATTATTATTATTATTATTATTATTATTATTATTATTATTTTACTATTATTATTAAAAACCGAATATAAATTTCGTATGGTGTGTGGT
Source organism: Tribolium castaneum (assembly GCF_031307605.1). Classification (NCBI taxonomy): domain Eukaryota; kingdom Metazoa; phylum Arthropoda; class Insecta; order Coleoptera; family Tenebrionidae; genus Tribolium; species Tribolium castaneum. Next base: position 11,608,505 of record NC_087397.1, read on the forward strand.
TTTTGTACCAGTCTGGTAGCAAGTTGGACAATTTCTTGCTTGAAATCCTGTAAATAGTTTATTGACCGTAATCATCAATGTACAAACGATTATTACTTTTGAAAGAAGAAATTTTTTTAAACCAAATGAAAACTGTAAATTCTGGTTCAAAGGTTCTGGTTCTGGTTCTTTGCTCAAAAAAGAAAAAAAAAATTGAGAATTGCAGATAAAAGCTTCATTCCGCCTGAAAAGAATATATTATGTTGTAATTTTGACGAAACGGCTTATTTCAGTCGATTCTTTGCATAGAAAGAAGTAAGCTTTTATAGAATCTACAAACATGCCGTATTCAGGTACAAAAAACCGAATTAAATTACAGTTTTTCTAGAAAACAACAAACTTTAGAAGATTCTTTGCTTTGAAACGAATTTATTTTTACTTCTTACTAATTTGCTGCGAATTAGGCAATTAGGAATTCAGGATGCTCAAAAACTGGTGCACCAACTCGGTGGTACGTTGTTGAGAAGCATGTGTAGATTATTGGAAAAAGCTTAAAAAAATCAGTCATATTTTAAAGAATCTGAAGCTCCAAACCTATTAAACTTATTTTGGTAACTTCTTTAGTTTTAATTATTTAAAAAAATAAAAAATAAAAATAATTTATGATTATTTTTAAATTTACTATTAGTCCCTTACAGGGCCGTCTCTAGTCTTACAGCCGCCGGGGTGCAAAGTTCTGAGTGTCGCCCCTGTTTTTTTTTTCTATTCAAAAATTACAGTCTTTTATTTTCAGTTTTCTACATTCATTCAAAAAAAAATTATCCAACATTTTCGCACAGATATTTTACTAACTTCTGGAAGAATCAGAAGATTTAATTAAAAATAATTTTTAATTAAATGTTGTAGTAGGTAATTTATAAGATATTAAAATAATATTTTACCTTCTAAATAGTATAAGTAAAAAAGAATTTGCTAAATGTTTTGAATAATTATCCAAATATGAATTAGAATAAATAAAAAATCATGCATACACTTTTTCTAAATTAAAGCAACGATTTTTTGCAGCATAAATTCTGCGTTACATCGCTTACCTATTTGAAAGTTCAAAGTTATGTTTGAAGTTCTTGTTTATCTTAGTGTTGAAGCAGAAAAAATCAAATACTTTCTGAACAATAGAAAAAAATTGGTTACATTCAAAGAATTTTTGGCAGCATTATTATGGTTATTTATTATATTATATTATATTATATGGTTATTTAGAGTTGAGCGTGGTACTAAAATAATGATTTGTTGAAATTTGATATTACAAACAAACAGTACAACAGATCAAATTTTCTATTACAAGATATTACAATGTTTTAAAAAAAAAGTACAATTTGATTGGCATTTTTTTAGTTTCTGATAAACCATTTAAAAAAAAATACCAATTTATTAAAATATTTTACATTTTTTATTTCAAAGAATCAAATATACTCGTAAACACAAAAATTGTATTAGCTGTTTCAAGACTATAAAAACGCCAACGTCGCATTTTCTCTCGAAATTAGCTAATGTAATTTGTACAATGTGTTTTTAAATGATTTTCATCTAGTTAACTTTGAAATTGGTTTACATTTCGGAAGTAAAATTACCGTTGGAGGCGCCACTGAGCTAGGTCGAAAACAGTAACCATAAATGGCGGGAAAATGTTTATTCGGATGTTTTGAGCGTTGTACGAATTTTGGGGATTCACAATTATTACATTGCCTATGCGGAATGATTATTGCATCTTTGATGCAAGAAACTTATGTTGACAAATGAGAGATGACGAGGAAAACACGAATAACGAATGACTGTTTGGTTCACTTTCTTTATTGGAAAATTATTACAAAGACATTGAAAAGCCTACCTTTTGGCATAATTTACGTTTAAATGTATCAGCAGTTGTTAATCTTTATTGCAGTTTTGTAGATTTACCGCAGCATTTCATGATTTTTTCAGTGGAAAATTCTAACCTAAAATTCATAACACTTCACTAATTTATTGGTTTCTTGAGCCAAACTTTGTGTTCGCTGTGATCCATTACTTATAATCTTTAATTAGACAACTGTTTGATAACACTTTGTAATCAAAATTTAAATATTTTTCACTTTTTATCCACTTTCAAGTTCCAACAATAAACACTTTATACCACGAAAAACTACAGAACCAAAGTCAACGCTAGTATTTACCACCACGTACTTTTAAAGTAATTCTTTCTATTGTAAGTAATTAACACTATACACGCAAAATTATTGAACAATTCATTAAATGTCAGTTAAATGTGGCATTACGAAAATTTCTTTACTGTTTTCGACATAGTTCAAAAGTCATTACCAGGGGGCGTCTAGTTAATTTTATTTCCGATTTAAATAAAATTGTGCCGCTCTACTCAACTGAATTCTGTCAATAAATGTCAAAACTGTCAGTTTGTGAAATTCACAAATTGTCAATTAATTTCTTTCAAAAATTTCGTTAAAATGCAACTAAATTGTTACATTGTTCCACTCCTTGCATTCCCGCTTAAGACAATCCGGAGTCCCTAGCAGATTTTTTAATTAAAAAAAATAAAATTCATCAGAAAATCAAAATTTTTAAATGTGCCAACACTGCTTACTATTTCCTAGAAAATCGTTTCAAAAATAATTAATCTTTATTATTAATTGCGATAACGATTGTTAAAAAACCTTTATTTGTAATTCATGAAGCATTTCTTTACCCAGGGCCGTAGCCAGCTCTTAAATGCAGGAAGGGCAGATGATTTTAATAGAAGGTCCAAGAAAATTTAAATGTATTTGTGTTGGTAAATTACCATTATTGAAGTTTATAAACAAAAATACATATTAGTCATATCATAATTATGTATACTATACATACTTTAACCAATCAAAGAAAAACAAAATATAAAACCAATAGAGTCAAAATCAATTTCCTGTGATTTTTTTTCTCGAAAGCCCAGTAGAGTAGCTAGATTTATTTTTCTTGGAAAAAAGTCATTCACACTCGATGTTGCATATCCGACCTGACTTCCCGGAAAATAAAAATACGTCTTTGTTTATGGTGCTCTTGAATTATGTCAAAATATACTTAAATAATTCAAAGAAATTTCGACAAGGCAAACATAATTTTATAATAATTATTATAAACTTCCTATTTAAGTTCTTTTATTATAAAACGTAACACCTGAAATTTGTCTGGAAAGGGCAAGAATTCTAGAAGGCTTCCCCGTGTGTTGCCTACGGTCCTGACTCCACCACACCACTGAGTTGGTGCGCTGGTTTTTTAGCACCCGGTATGTCGCAAAACCAAAAACATTCTTTATTCAAAAAATAAAAATAAAATACACTTCAAATCTGCTTTCTGGAAATAATCTTATTATGTAATATTGAGTTCTTCCCAAGGATCCAGCCTTTGAAAATAAATATTAAAATAAAGTAAAACAAATTATCCATCCTCTCCCGAAGGTAACATAAACATTCGCAGTATTGGCGATGTAAAAATACCCAGCAAATGCATTAGAAGCACGTTTTCCACATGTCGAGCGTTGGCATCTTCGCTGAAAAACTGGTGTCAATCGTTTAGTGTGTGTGTCTTTTTAATTGCTGATTTATATGTCAGATGGTACAGTATTTATACATTGTATTATCCCAACAACTGGCACTAACCGTCGACCGAGTCCAAGGCTCGCATGCTTGAGCTGCAAATAGCAGATTTCTAAACGTGAAGTGCCAAAGACGAACGCGTCCACGCATTAGACTTGTATATCGCACTGAAGTAAATGACTTTTATCAAGTTATGAGTTTCGTGAAGAAGATCTTCACTAAAATGAGTGGCCATGAAGATAATAAGGACAACGAAGTGGAGGAAGATGACGATGTCAGTGAGGAAACGTCCACGGAATCTTCAGACACCGGGATTTTCACCGGATTAAACAGCGATTTGGAAAGCTCAGGACATAGCATCGACACGGATTGTTCGCAAATTTCGAACTTTTTCGGATATTGGTGAGTGGTGTGTTGTTGTATTTTTGTCGATGATTATTTTTCTTGGAAGCCTTTTAATAGCCCGATTTTCATAATTACATTCCGTGTGACGTAAACACCCACCGCTTTTGGGCCGTAAAATTTCGACGCGATTTTTCGTAAAAATAGTCCAATAAACGGCTAACCAGTGTTTAAATAAAAAAAGACCCCAAATTGCAAAAAATTGACAAAGAAATTGGTTTTGTAGGTGATGAGAATCTATTTCTGGCTTGGGTCAACGACAGCAACTGCATTTTATAGCACTATTTTTGTTCATCATTAAAACTCATTTTAACGCCGCTATTTTTCATTCCATTTAATTACACCGGTGTTGAAAATTCGAAGGTCGCTTTACACAAAGAAATACGGAAGATAATTCTCGAAATTTACATTGGCGCCGGTTGTGTTTATGCCTCTATGTAGTCAAAATAATAACTTCCTTTCGGTTTCAAAGGATTAAGTTCCTCATTGTCTCTTGCCAAAACGCAAATCACTCAAAAGGAGCAGCTTTGCACGCGTTGAGTAAATTTAGATTTGTTTTTATAAACATTCAAATTAACAACTCATCCTGCGTCGAAATAATTTCGATTTTATTTACCGAATTGGAGAGATTGTTGATCCGGAATCAAAACTTTAAAGTAACATAAATTTGTTGGCTAAAAGAAATATCTGTTTGGGTTGGACTACAAAAAACTCATTGTTAAAAATGTGATGAGATATTAATAATCCACCGCCTCGCAATAATTTATTTCATCTAAAAATAAGGTGTGTAACCTTAACACCGTGTTCTAAAAAAATGTATTAAAAGGAACATAACTCGACCGCATGGATCGTACGGAACTCATGTTTTCATGCCACTGACGTCTGTTGGCGTTAAATATAACTAAATTGGAGGTTTTCAGATACCTAGAAAATAAAAGAGCTTATTTAAACTTTTCTATTCTTTTTTTGAAAGATTTATGAGCTTTGTGCTATTTTTATTTCGCGTTCACGCAATGTTTGTTGGTTGAGAAAAGCGCGAGAGCATTGCTTCAGAAAACATGAAATTACGAAATGTAGAGGTCCCCAGTTGCTCAGTTTACAGGTTGTTTTAGCCTTTGTTCTTCTGAATAAGTGAAACGAACCATTTTTTCATTGCGGGAATTCAAAATCCGATAAATTTGGAAAATTCAAAACAGTATTCTCGAAAAACTTCGTAATAATTAACAAGAATATTGTCGAATTGAGTCAAAAATCTTATTATTTTTGCATTTCGATTGAGTATGTTTTTTAAGCCAGATTTTTTTTGTATTAAAAATGGGACAAAAACGAGGGGTAAACCGCAACCCTGATTTTTCCGAATTTCCTCAAGATATTCCTTGATTTTCTCGAATTTCCTCAAGATTTTTCTTGATTTCCTCAAGATTTCCTCAATTCAAAACTATTTCCCATGAATTAATAGCGGAGAGAATGTTGAGACAATGTACATTTATATTATACATAATATTAATAATATTATACCATACTATTCAGGACAAAAACATGTAATAATTTATTAAAAATCCGAAATTATCTATTTTCTGTTTACTCGTTGTTACTAGTTACCATAGCTCTAGTTACATAAATCACTGGACAATTGATGTCAATACAAAAAATGGAAGAACGAGTGTTCTTTCCATTTTGTCGCTTTAAACCGAAGCGCAAATATTTATTTTGGATAGCGATTGTAGAAAAATACCTATTACCTGTTCACCGTAGATTTTTTTCAATCTATTTTTAATTTGTAATAAATATGAAATCATTGGAGATGTTTATCTTATCGAAATCAAAAGATAAGTCAAATTCAGAAATTTTAATATGATTATTTGATAGTGTTTTTTATCTTTTTCGATTTATTAAAATGCTCATTTGGTGATTTTTTTATTCTACTGGTGAAAAATTAATCCCAAAAATTTATGAATGTATCTACAAAAGAAAACGTTAAATTATACACGTAAAGAAAAGCTGGCACAATTTGCTCGTTATTCTTTTCTAAAACTCGTGTTCCGCACTCACTCACTTTACGTGTATAATAATAATGAACTACTATTGCTGTCTTGCAACATCCGTAAATAAAGCGAGATTAATTATTGAAAAATCAAAATCAAATCCGGGGATAAAACATAATCGGAATATAAGCAAAAATATTGGGTCATGTAACTTATACATATACTTACAAATTATACGAGTCTGAGAATACTTGACGATGGTGGTGGTAATAGGATAGCAAAACAGAGCTCTAGGAAATGTTATTCAATTTAGAATTTAGCAAAAATTGTACTTCTAAGAAACGCAGCAATATTAGAAGACAGGTACCTTGGTTGAAACCTACTGAATTATGATTACACGTAGGAGTAAGGATCTGTAAAAGATGTTTTCATACAATTTTTTGCTATTTGTAAATTTGTTAATGCATTTGTTATTTGTAACGTATGCAACTCATAAAACACACGAAGTTCAATCGTAGCGCCATCTTCCGGCAAAAACTGACAAGAGAACGCGTCGATGCCAATTGACTTCAGTTTAAAATAAATGAGTAGAGTGCCTGCACCATCCTATTACCATCACCTTCACGATCTATTGTGTTTTAGGTTTATTATATAGAGCGATTTTTTAAAACGAGACACCCTGGATATTTCAGAAAATAAGCAACCCGAACATATACCAGATTGATTGTGAATAAAACATTGTAAAATTGCTAATTAGTCTAAAATGACAGCGCATTTGCATTTCTTTGGAGTGAAATAGAACACAAATTGGGAACTTCTATGTAAGAAAAGAATATGTTAAATTGAATCCCAACAACAAATGTAGAACCAATAAAACCCGCTAATTTAAAAAAAATAGAAAATTGACAATTGTTGTTAAAAGATGAAACAGATCATAAGCATTTTTACATCAAAAAGCGCGTGAACATTATTTTCAACAGCCTTAATTCACAAAAGACATCTTTCGTCATATAGATTTCATTAATTGAAAAAAATGTTTTCTTTAGTTTTTGCTCGCTATAAACAGTGTAAATTGTACTCTTTATCATCATTCATCCATCATAAACTATGCATTATTGGAAGATTTCCTCGAATTTTCACTGATTTCCTCTGATTTCCCTTGAATTTCCCTGATTTCTTCTATTTTGTTCACCGATTTCCCCTGCGGTTTACCCTTCGGACAAAAATAACTAAATTCTGTCCCAATAATATTTTTGTTTTTCTGAGCGCTGAAGAACGTTCTTAAGCTAGAAACCAAATTGAATACTTTGATAGTACATCTACCAGCAGGTTTCTTGTAATTTGTCAAATGCGAATGCGTGAAACTACGTTTTGCAATATAGTGTTTTCCATATTTTTCAATATTTTCTTCAGTTAGTTGCGTTTTTGGTACTGAAATACTTATTAGCAACAGGTGGTTTCGACATGATAATTTTAAAACATGCATATACCACGAGTGTTAGAACCGTAGAATTGTTGTTGCCTCCCAATTATCTGAATTGCAAGGCCGTTCTATTCTATTTTGATCTTCTGGCCACTAGATATTATTTCAATTTCTTGTCGGAGTTTAAATTAACTCTATTTCCAGCTCCCCCCTCCAAAGCAGTACCACTGGATTTTCCAAATATTCTTATTGCTGAAATCCGTCTTGGATCCATCCCAACAAAACCCGCCAGTCGTTGTCCACTTACAGATCCATCATCCTCTCCAGATAAAACCCATAAATCGCACTTCGAAAAAAATCGCGTCAAGTTGTCTAAATTTAAACCCAAGTGAGCGTAACAAAACTTCAGTTGTGTTTTACGAATCGTCAACGAACGACTATGTTCTCGCTCTAAGTCCCTCAAAAAATGTTCAATTTCTTCCGTCGCTCCAAGAAAGAAACCGATCGCACCAAGTACAAAGACGCAGACGCATCTCCTACATTAGATATGTGTAAAAATAATAAAGTCGAGGATATCGTCGTGCCCACGACGTCGGAAATCGGGCTACGTAAAATTCCAACGAATGCAGTGATTAGTGACGAAAAAAACGACTCGAACGAAACAATGTGCGAAAACACTGCTCCCGTTTCGTACGCCAACATTGTGAAAAAACCGGAAAGGGAGTCCAGAGGGGTGAGTGTGAAGCCGTGCGGGCACGGGACCACAGCGATAAGCCCAAGTGTGCCCATTCTGACCGGGAAAAGGGACACCAACACTCCGCCCTCAAGCCCTAAACTCGAACTGAAGAAAACCACCAAAGCGGAAGTACCAGACTCCAGTGATAATTTAGTGAATGGAAACGATAGTGAGAAGTATGTTTGCGTAATTGTGTAACTCTAAGAGGGCTATTTTTGGGCTATTTGACGCCAAAACTGATTCAACGCGCCCACTTGAACCTAAATTTAAAATAAGTGGAGATAATGAAGCCTTGCATCCGCGATGCAAGCCTATTGATGGATTTTCTTACGTCAGAAAAAGAAAACCTTGTTTACTTACACCTGATATCATGTATTTTTAGTTTTGCAATCGAATCAAAATTTTCGAAACGGAAATGACGCACTTTGTTTTTTTTTTATTTAGAAACTCGCAACTCAATTTATTCAATTTGTTGCCTTTGATTAAGTAAACACCGTAAAACTTTTATTTATTGAATAAGTAACTCGTTTCAGGAAAAATCTAATAAACCAAGAAGCGAAGTTTCAAAGTCAACTCAACGATTTATCCAAACAACTATCAATCCGAGATGCAGAAGCAACCAAACTCCGTTTCCAGATGGAAGAACTCCAGCGAGATGTTTTTGCCAAATCTGCCGGAATGGATCGTAAGTTACCTTTTTCTTCTTTACGCAGAACAGCTTTTTTCCCGCCCCCCTTGCAACTCAAATGGCACAGTAAAACACAAACCACCGTTAAACATGCAGAATTGTTCTAACTGTTTTTTCAGGACTCGAAACTGAATTACAAGCCGCACACAAGGAATGTGAGCTTTTGCGTCAAAGAATCCGTTATCTCGAGAATGATCTTGAAAGTTACAAAAAAAGAAACAACGAATTACTGACCGAACTGACTGAAAAATCGGAATTCGTCACCAAATACGAAAATGACACCAAAGCAAAAATCGAGGAACTTGAAAGCACAATCAAGGAACTCGAAGTGAAAATCACGACTTTAGAAAACGAGCTGGACACACTGAAAAAGGAGAAGGAAAAACTGGAAGAACAACGCACTGTTATCCTCGCTGAACGCGACGCCGAGAAGCAAAAAGTTGACGAGATCCTTGAACAAGCAACAGCCCAGAAACAAGAAATTGAGAAGAAGTGGAAGCAAGATTTTGAGAAATTACGCACAATTAACATAATGAAGGAGCAACAACTCCTCGATGATTTCGAATGGAAGCTTCGTGAAGTGCAACAAACTTGTAAAAAACGCCTCGATGATAAAGACAAGAGTATCGAAGAGCGGCTCCAAGAGGCGTACAAGGAAGCAGAACGCAAGATGCAAGAGGCCGAGAAAATGATGCAGCAAGTAGAAGCGATGAAATCGTACGAAATTGAGATTGAGAAATTGAGAGGGTTGACTGAGGACCAGGAAAATGCAATCAAGGAGATGATGGAGCAACAGGAGCAAATGAAACAGGCGGAGAATAATTTGAAAAATGAGACGAAACGACTCAGGAATTTGATTGAGTTGGAGAAGGAGAATCTCCAACACATCCAATTAAAACACCACCAAGAGATTTTAGACAAGGAACGGGCTTTGCAGCAAACTTTGCACCAGAAACGGACTGAGATTGCGATGTATTGGGAGGAACGGCTGTTACGAGAGTGTGGCCGTTTGAAATCCGAACTTGAACAAATCCATAACGAGGAAAAACACTACGCTATGGAGACCATCAGAAGGGATAAAGACGAAGAGTTTCAGAAAGCACAAGCAGAGTGGGATAAAAAATTAAAAGAGTGTCTCAAAGAGGTTTGAAAGGCGGGTTCTTAAATTTTAATACCAAGGTAGCTAATTTGTAGATAGCCAATTTAAAACGCGCCCTAGTTCAAAAAGATGAGTTCTACCGGCAGGAGATGATCCGAACTCAGACCAACACTGACCGCGATATTATGGAACTGAGACGTTTGATGGACAAAATCGACATGAGTCACCACGATCGCTTCGAAAAACTGGTCCAAGAGCATGAAGCTGAGTTAGGTAAACAAAAAATTACATAACGCCGCTCCACATGTTTTTCATATTTGTTTTCACCTCGGTCCAAAAATATACCAGTTTGGACGCGCCTTTCACTCGACTAACCCGACTTTTTCAGAACGCGTGAGCGAGGAAACTGAACAGAAAATCAAAGAGATTGAGGATTGTTGGCAGAATAAGGTCGCTTCACTTAGCAATACTTTGGAAGTGGTCAAGGAGCAGATGGAGAAGGAGTCGCAACAAAAAATCGAGTCGCTAATCGAACAACACCGATCCGAACTAGGTATTTCGTGTGTTTCTTGTGTTCAATTAATATTTTTTTAAAGACTCTCAGTGGGAGAATCTCATTAGTCAAAAAAGCGAGGCTGTGAAACTAGTTGAAGATGAATACGTCACGAAATACAAAACTTTGGAGGAACGGTTTACCACGCAACAGAAATCGCACGAAGCGAGGGAAGTTGAGTTACTGAAGGCGATTGATAGTTTAAAGAACGAACTGGGGAGTAAAGAATCGGCGCTCGATGACTTACAAAGTAACGTGGATACGTTAGAAGGTGGTATTCAAGTGTTAAATAACGAGATAGCGCAGCAAAACGACCAGATCTTTAAAACCAAGAAAGAGACGGATCAAAAAATAAGGTAATCCTGTGTGCTAAAAGTGGGCATGACTGATGTACCATTTTGTAACTAATCAAATTTTTCCCTCCTTTAGATGTACTAAAGACATGTCGACGGACAAGCCCTTTCTAGTGCTTCTTTTCCCCCTCCTCTCATGGCTTTTATCCGACTCTCTCATCCACACCCTGGCTTTCATCATACTTTCATTGTTTTGTCTTTTACACTAGTTTGCATGCACTTCGCCCTTTTGTGTTCCTAATTCTTCTCCTTTCCTGTGAATTAGAGGTCTTCAAGAAACCATCTCCAAGCTCCACGAGCAACAGGAGAAGGAACGCGAAGCGTTCCGACTCAAACTGATGGCAAACCAGAAGCAGGCCCAAGAAACCATCGACCATTTACAAAGAAAATGCCAATGTCTCACAAAATTGTAAGTTCTTTGGATTAATCTCGTCCAGCCTGTGACCCATTATTGCAGGTTCGAAGAAGTCAGACTTCGCTACGAAAGAAGGGAGTCCCGACAGGAAGATTTGAACATAATCTCTGATTTGCGCCAAGTTATTGCCGAACAGGAGAAGGATTTAGCTTGTCTGAATGAGGAAAAACGGTATTTTCAAATGCGTTTGATCAGCTTGGAGAAGCGATTGGAGGAGAATGGATCAGGGGACGAGGACGCGTTTGAAGATGCCGAACAGCCCAAGAACGAACCCCCGAGCTACCCGCCCCCGGCCTACCCCAACTTTCCGCCGCCCCCGCCGTTTTCCATACCGCCCACAATACCAGAATGTGATGAATGATTTCGTACGTTGCTATTTTTAATTATTTGTATCATAACTTATTGTATATAAAAGGAATAAAAAATACTTTACTCGTCACTTCGTTTGAACGGATAATAGGTGTGTTCAGATGCTCTAAAAGTGTGTGGGTTACTGAAGGTTGTTGCAAAAAAGTCTTACTCTTTGTAGGGACAAAACCGGACGTTACAGTCCAGTGTGTTAATGGCTTTCATGTCCTCGTCGGATAACTCGAAATCAAAAATGTTGAAATTTTCCTGAAGTCGCACCTTGTTGACCGATTTTGGGATCACAACATGTCCGCGTTGGATGTGATATCTTAGCAAAATCTGAGCTACAGTTTTGTTGTACTTGACTGCAACTTTGTGCATTTTGGGATCGTTCAGTAGTTCTTTATCGCCGGGTTTGGCCCACGGCCTGTCTTTGGAACCGAGTGGACTATACGCCATTAAAATTATTCCCTTCGATTGCAAAAATTCCGACATTCGGGTTTGGGTCAAGTACGGGTGGCATTCGATCTGAAAATTGTTGGTAAAAACTGGGCAAAGTTCGAAAACTGCCCATTTGGACTACCACCGGGTGAATTTTCGCGTATTTGATCACACGTTCAATTTGCTTTCTGTTAAAGTTGGAGAGACCGATCGACTTCACCTTTCCTTTTTTACACACCCGTTCCATGGCTTTCCACGTGTCCACCTAATCAACATTGCTGAATATTAAGCGCGCGTCTTTACTGATCGGATATTCACTGCCATCTTCCTGGAGATTTGTTACGAAAAACCATGTTTGTGTGCCAAAAACCAACCTTTAGCCCCATGGGCCAGTGGATCAGGTACAAGTCGATGTAGTCAAGCCCCATATTGGCCAAGGACTTGTCAAGGGCCGGCTCTACCAAATCTGGGCGGTGATAAGTCCACCATAATTTGTTAACAATGTAAATACCGTCACGGTGGATTACCCCTTCTTTGATTTTTTCCCGAATTGTTTCGCCAATTTGTTTCTCGTTTTTGTAAATGTAAGCACAAGCGTTCAGACTGAAACTGATGGCAAACTATCGACCATTTACAAAGAAAATGCCAATGTCTCACAAAATTGTGAGTTCTTTGGATAAATCTCGTCCAGCGTGTGACCCGTTATTGCAGGTTCGAGGAAGTCAGACTTCGCTACGAGAGAAGGAAGTCCCGTCAAGAAGATTTGAACATAATCTCTGATTTGCGTTATTGCCGAACAGGAGAAGGACTTAACTTGTCTGAACGAGGAAAAACAGTATTTTCAAATGCGTTTGATCAGTTTGGAGAAGCGATTGGAGGAGAATGGATCAGGGGACGAGGACGCGTTTGAAGATGCCGAGCAGCCCAAGAACGAACCCCCGAGCTACCCGCCCCCGGCCTACCCCAACTTTCCGCCGCCCCCGCCGTTTTCCATACCGCCCACAATACCAGAATGTGATGAATGATTTCGTACGTTGCTATTTTTAATTATTTGTATCATAACTCATTGTATATAAAAGGAATAAAAATTACTTTACTCGTCACTGCGTTTGAACGGATAATAGGTGTGTTCAGATGCTCTAAAAGTGTGTGGGTTACTGAAGGTTGTTGCAAAAAAGTCTTACTCTTTGTAGGGACAAAACCGGACGTTACAGTCCAGTGTGTTAATGGCTTTCATGTCCTCGTCGGATAACTCGAAATCAAAAATGTTGAAATTTTCCTGAAGTCGCGCCTTGTTGACCGATTTTGGGATCACAACGTGTCCGCGTTGGATGTGATATCTTAGCAAAATCTGAGCTACAGTTTTGTTGTACTTGACTGCAACTTTGTGCATTTTGGGATCGTTCAGTAGTTCTTTATCGCCGGGTTTGGCCCACGGCCTGTCTTTAGAACCGAGTGGACTATACGCCATTAAAATTATTCCCTTCGATTGCAAAAATTCCGACATTCGGGTTTGGGTCAAGTACGGGTGACACTCGATCTGAAAATTGTTGGTAAAAACTGGACAAAGCTTGAAAATTGCCCACTTGGACTACCACCGGGTGAATTTTCGCGTATTTGATCACACGTTCAATTTGCTTTCTGTTAAAGTTGGAGAGACCGATCGACTTCACCTTTCCTTTTTTACACACCCGTTCCATGGCTTTCCACGTGTCCACATAATCAACATTGCTGAATATCAATCGCGCGTCTTTACTGATCGGATATTCACTTCCATCTTCCTGGAGATTTGTTACGAAAAACCGTGTTTGAGTGCCAAAAACTAACCTTTAGCCCCATGGGCCAGTGGATGAGGTACAAGTCGATGTAGTCAAGTCCCATGTTGCTCAAAGACTTGTCAAGGGCCGGCTCTACCAAATCCGGGCGGTGATAAGTCGACCATAATTTGTTAACAATGTAAATGCCGTCACGTTGGATTACCCCTTCTTTGATTTTTTCCCGAATCGCTTCGCCAATTTCTCTCTCGTTTTTGTAAATGTAAGCACAATCGAAAAGGCGGTAGCCGATATCGATGGCGTCTTTTATGGCCTGGCCTACATCTTTAGGTTTTGACTACACAAAAGTCAGTGATTTTGTGAAAGACTGGGTTTTACCTTCCAAGTCCCTAAGCCGAGGGCGGGCAAAGTCTCGCCGTTCTTGAGCTTGAGGGTTGGGACTTGAAGGGACAGACCTTCGATCATTGTGTGTATTGACACTGAGAATTTTGAAATGACAATAATTTTGACAATTATTAAGGGGTTACGAGAGTGGACAATTAATTATTTTTGTGTGTTTTTTTTAGCCCAGTCAAATTATTTCGTACGTTATTAAACGAAACTAAGAATTTTTCATTTCCACTGTCTAATTAAATATTGTTAAATTAATTAAATTAAATTAAAACCTGTCTGAATAAATTTTGTGGAGCTATTTTCACACACAATTTTTTGTCTCGTCTGTTATGTGTAAACTAGAAGAAAATTAATTAGAATTCGTTGCACATTGCCTTATTCTTAGGTTTTGTTGTTTCTAAAAGTTCCACCTTTTACTTCAGAAATAGTTGTTGGAATTAGTGCCTTTTAAAGTAACCGAATTTTATAATGATTTTTCAACGATAAAAATGTGAGGTGTTTTTTGTGTCCCGTCCGTCATCATTTTGTATTTCTTTTTCCTGCTCGTATTTCAAATTTTAAAAAAGTGACTCTAATTCTAGGTTGCAAACAATTTAAATGATCCTATTGCCCTAAGTTCCTATAAAGAAAAATTTACTTGTACTGATACTTTTCGTAAGAACTGAAAATAAAATCCGAAAAGTTGTGCAAGTGTCCCATCTGTTACAATGGAATGGCTGTGTTACAAATTAAGTGTTAGAAGATTAATTTTAAGACAAAAGTTTTCTATAAACATGTATGGAAAAATATTTCTTAAGGGAGCTACACCATTTGAAAGAGGTGTTTCTTCTAATGGATTTTGGTACAATCGAATTCGAAGGCCAAATGTGATTTTTTTATCAGGGGTGTGCGTCCCAAATTGGGGGGTGGGGGGTAAAAAAATCGCCCAACTATTGTGGCTTCCATTTTTTTAAAAATTTTAGCAACGTAATTCTAAATTTTATAGTTATATTATAATAATAAATAGTCTTTATTATGGGCGAAGTTTAGCCAAAGCTACTCCAACATAACCCAAACAAAAAGAAATGAAAATAAATATTAATTTTAATAGTAAAAAAAAATTCATTTTTATTTATATTCTATACGCTGCGTACTTAAAAAGAAAAAGTTTTTTAACTTTTTTACAAAAACTGTTTATAGGAAGTAATTTTAAATATGCATTTAATTTATTGTAAACAGAAACAAAATTATAAATAAACGAACGTTGATAGTTCTTTACATAAAAATTGTCTCTTGTGTTGTTTCGATACAACTCACCAATTTTGAGTAAAAACAACATGAAAATCAGAAGGACGATCAGAACCAAACTGAAATCTAAGTCTTTTGTTTGGGGTTAGACCGCATGAATTTGTAAGACAGTGTCGACGTTTCGCCCGTCCTTGTAATGGGTATCTTCAGGATATGTTCTGGTCGCGAAAGCCTTAGTTCATCCTTGATTTTCGTGCTGTTTATGTTCTGTAACAACGTTTAAATGAATGAATTTTACTCAAAATCGATGAATTGTATCGAAATAACACAAGAGACCATTTTTGTGTAAAAAACTATGAAATTTACTATTTTGTTGCTGAAAGTGTCAAAAAGCTAAAACTAAAGGACTAGGCACACTTCTTATGGGAATTTAAGGACCACTCAAATTGGATAATTTTTATATCAATCGATGCATCTCAAAAAGCTGATCAAATCATATCATTGCGCCAAACGTGTAGCTTGATTAGGAACGCCAGAAATCGCGATTGAATTTAAATTATTCCTATTGTTGGAGATATTAACTCCTGTCCGCTTAAATCCCTATTTCCATAAAAGTGTCTGTTTCCTATACCTGACCCCCAATCTAGTAATTGTAGTAATACCGCAGTGTTGTAAATCTCGAAGATTTACAAGCTCTTTGTACTCACCCAAAAGCCGCCCCAATGCTTTTCTTATGGGACAAATCTTTAATTTGATTGCAATTTCCCGCGTTCCTAATTAAGCTACACGTTTGGTGCAATGATATGATTTGTTCAGTTTTTTATGACGCATCGATTGATATAAAAATTACTCAATTTGAGTGGTCCTTAAATTCTCATAAGAAGTGTGCCTAGTCCTTTGTTAGGATATTTTTTACCTTACGCCCCCCCCAGTTTGAAACGTTCCTGAATAAAAGTTTCTACATTTAATTATCGAATTCGATTAGGCGTATAAAGGTTAGCAACTGTGCCAAATTTTGTAATTTTATCTGTAATGGTTTCTGAAATATTGAGAAAAATGTACTAAAAGAAGCACTCCTTCGAAGGGGTGTAAAGCCCAAAGATATTTAGAGGATACAACCCGAGTAACCCATAATCGGTGGTAATCTTTTACGACGGCCTGGCAATGGGACGCTGTAAAGTTTGTTTACCTACTCAATCGCTACCAGAATATTTCCAGGTCCGTATTCTGGGTCAGCGGTGTCATCACTAGTGTGAGGAAATTTTATGGGGTGGCCGTGACGCCACAACCGATCAGCTGACTCGTCGTAGCGCTCTCGCGATGTTCATATTTATCGATGAAATGGTCCGTTATAGCGCGTGCATTGGCGTAGTTTACTAGGGGTTTATACAATTAATGTTACCGGTTGATTCGTCAGAAACGTTACGATTTGTATATTTTTTTAAAAAGGACTTTAAAGAAGGATTATTTAGTTATCTACAAAATGTGCTCGAGGTGAAATTGTAGCGTATTTCCCTTTGAAACGTGGTGTGGTTGAAAACATTCCAAGGGCTAAAAATGGTAAATAATTAAAAAAATATTAATGTCACACCAAAGAATTCTTTGAAATGAATTACAATTTCGTGATTTAGTTCTACTGGGTCACTTTTATGCTTTTTAAATAAGTACATGAAATAAAAATGTTCTTTTGACTTTTTAGATATTATTAAAATTAACAGAGAGTTAGGGCGGTTAAAAGTAAAGGTATAATATTAATAGATAAGTGACATTAATTATTTTGTAATTATTTACGAATTACGATTTTTAGCTCTCGAAATGTTATCAAAGGCGATGAACACGCTTCAGAGGGAAATACGGTTCGGTTTCACCTCAGGCGCATTTTGCAGTAATTTTAAATTGCAATAACTTGGTGAGTCTTACAGATAACGAAATGATTCTTGCACCAAAAATTTATTTCAAGTATTAGCTTTATTTCGTCTCGATTATGTGGGAGTCTATCTTTTAAATTAAAAAACTTTCTCGCATCTCGAAAATTTCACTACACAATTATGCAACGTTACATGAAAATGTAATTTTTTTGGTTTCCCTTTATCAAAACTCAACCTTCTTAAACTACGTATAAATCTGCATTTATTGAAAATTTGTTTGCAAAAAAAACGGAGTTTCTAGTTTTATCCAGAAGGAAGATATTAGTATGTAAACGCAAAATGTGTCCAATTTTAGGTGTTTGCAAATTTTTAGCTAAAACGTCTTTTTAGCCCCTTCGCGAGGGTTGAAACAAAGAATTCTTTGTCTAAACATTTTTTAATACTCTTTTCTAACTTATATCAACAATGCAAGCTGTTCCACAACATTTCGATTTAAAGGTTTATCTGACTGCAAGCGCGCGCCCATGCACTAATCTTCGCCCATAACATTTCCTCACACTGGTCATCACTGATCAATAAAATTTGTCCAGTTTAACCAAAGTCAACATAAAATGTTTAATAAAGATAACTAATTAAATATTTTTATTCGGGACACATATAAACTATTTATACAATTTAATTGTAAAATATTGAGTACGGACCGTTTCGGAAGAAAATCTGGTTGGCACTCGCCTTGATGGGTCTTGCGGCCGGGGAGCTATAAAGTATATCTCTAAGGCGACGCTTGTAATCAAAACATGAATGGCGCAAAAACGCTTTAAAAAGAGAGGCGCTACTGTTTTTCGTGAATGGAATAACGCAAAAACGCTTTAAATGAATGAAAACGAGTGAAACGCCAAGTTAAGTAAAAACTCCAAATAAACAATATTCTTTCCACTTACATTTACAAAAATTGTTCACAAAGTCCGCCCAAATTTTTAATAAACGACTTGTCCTTCGACTTGGTGCAAGGTTGCAACCCTTGCTCTGAAAAATCTGAAGCTGACGAGTTAACTGCCGGGTACTTGTTCACGGGATTTTTTCCACAGCCTCAAGAAGACGACGTTGGAGGCCCTTATTCACATTTCGCGCTTATTCCGTTCAAAACAAACCGAAATAAAACAGGTCGCGTCGGGCATTTTTCGCGGTACAATGTGTGAACCCTTGAGACAACACCATCTGCAATTCCGTAACAGTGGACTTTTGTTGGATTTTTTATGATAATGATCCACTGACTCACAAATCAAAGCCGAAGTAACAACAAACTAATCTGCCCCGTAATACGGCACACCGGCGATAACATAAGTTTTTGCGTGGGACGCGATAAATTTTTAATTTATCGATGCTCTTAAATGTAGTTGTTACCAGTGGCGTACTCATCTTTTGTGTTTAAATTTTAAGTGGGATTTTTGCCTTCATATGGACGCATCGCCCAGAATGGAATTTTTGTGATTGTGCGAAATAGTCTGAAGTCCAGTTTACAGAGTATGGTGGAATTCAGACTCCCCTGTATATCTACCCAAGGGTTAAAGAAGCGTTTAAAAAAAATCCAATTATCTAGGAATTTTTCCCACCAATTTATTTCTCAAACAGTTGGAAAGTGAAACTCATTTTGTAATAAATACAAATTTATTTCAAAATTCTCATTATTTTTTAAAATGTGCACAGAAGGTTTACTAAACAAACAAAATCCGATGTTTTTTAAATTTAATATTCATCGTTGGCAAAAGGATGGTCCTTGTGTGTCACAGCACTGAAAAAAAACCTAAATAAGAGTCAAAAAATTCCAAAAACTTACTCCACATAAGGACAGATTCGTCCATTGCAGTCAAACGAGTTAATCAATTCGATATCATCGGCCCCAAGTTCAAAATCCCAAATATTGAAATTTTCCCGAATCCTTGATTGTGTCACAGATTTGGGAATCACGATATGTCCCCTCTGAATTTGGTACTTTAAAACGACTTGAGCTGGCGTTTTGTTATATTTCTCTGCAATTTTCTTAATTTTCTCATCTTCAAGTAAGAGGGGATCCCCCGGTTTAGCCCACGGTCGGTCGGGGGATCCCAAGGGACTGTACGCTGTGATGATAATACCCTTCGATTTACAAAAATCGGAAAGTTTCAGTTGAGTCAGATAGGGGTGACACTCAATTTGATTAGTTGCTGGAACAATCGTGGCGTTTTGTAGCAATCTCTCGATTTGCCGCTTGTTGAAGTTTGAGATTCCGATTAACCTAGTTAGGCCCTTTTTGCTCATTTCTTCCATAGCTTTCCACGTGTCGACGTAATCAACATCGCTATAAACCGCCTTTCCTGCCTCGTCCACCGGAAACAACTCGTCGCCTTCTTTCAAGGCAAAAGGCCAGTGGATCAGGTAAAGGTCGAGGTATTCCAGTCCTAAATTAGCAAGTGTTGTTCTGAGGGCTTTCTCGACCAAGTCTGGCCGATGGTACGTGTTCCACAATTTGCTGGTGATGAAAATATCCTCACGTTTGATCACACCTTCGGCGATTTTTGCCTTCAGTGCTTCCCCGACTTCCTTTTCGTTGCAATAAACGTGGGCACAATCAATGTGGCGATAACCGACGTCAATTGCGTCTTTCACCGCTTGGGTTACCTTCCCAGGTTTGGACTATAAAGAGATTGGCCTTCAAACGCATTCCCACAGCTATGCTAATGAAACTAATTGAATCTAAATTATTTGCTGCTCCTTTTTTGAATCAAAGCGGAAAAAAACGCTTGGGTTACGCAATCAAACAACTGTACCGTTTGCAGCATGCATCAAACTTTACCTTCCAAGTCCCTAACCCCAGCATGGGGATGTTCACCCCATTGTTGGTGGTAATATTTGGTACATTACTCGTCATTTTAGAATAATAATGCGAGATTAGTGTGAAGGTCGTCGCGTGGAAATTTCTAGCCGTGCGCAGGTTAAATTAGGAGCGAATGAAACACGCATGCGATACTAAATAATTTTATTTGGGAAAAATACAATAAGGGTGCCGTAAACTTAATAACTAGCACAATGTGTTAATTAATCCAGAAATAAATTAACGATCAGTATTCATCTCCGTGGGAGAACGGGTGATCTTTATGAGTCACAGCGCTGAAAAAACCAATCAGAAAATTCTCTCAACCTCTCAAAACTTACTCAGCGTATGGGCAAATCCGTCCGTTACAGTCAAACGAGTTGATGGTCTGGATGTCCTGCGGGCTCAGCTCGAAGTCCCAAATGTTGAAGTTCTCCTGGATCCGGGATTTGGTGACCGATTTGGGGATCGTGATGTGTCCCCTCTGGACCTGGTACCGCAGCACGACCTGCGCTGGCGTTTTCTTGTACTTTTCTGCGATTTTCTTAATTTTTGGGTCGTCCAAAAGTTTGGGATCGTCGGGTTTGGCCCAAGGCCTGTCGGGGGATCCCAAGGGACTGTATGCGGTGATTACGATCCCTTTCGACTTGCAGAATTCGGAAAGCTTGACTTGGGTCAAATGCGGATGGCATTCGATTTGGTTCGTGACGGGGAGAATGGTCGCGTGTTGCAACAAGCGTTCGATTTGTTTTTTATTAAAGTTTGAAATGCCGATTGATTTTGTGAGGCCTTTTTTGCACACGGCCTCCATGGCTTTCCAGGTGTCGACGTAGTCGACGTCGCTGTAGGCTGTTTTCTTGGAGGCGTCGACTGGGAATAGTTCTCCACCTTCCTGTGGATAAAAAATTAGATTTTTTGTGGTTGAATTTTTTGCGGACCTTTAACGCAAACGGCCAGTGGATGAGATAAAGGTCGAGATAATCCAAGCCGAGATTTTTCAGCGTGGTCTTCAAGGCCGGTTCCACCAGGTCGGGGCGATGGAAGGTGTTCCATAGTTTGCTGGTGATGTAAAGGTCTTCACGTTTTACGACGCCTTCGGCGATTTTTGCTTTGATTCCTTCGCCGACTTCTTTCTCGTTTCCGTAAACATGGGCACAATCGATGTGGCGGTAGCCGATGTCGATGGCGTCCTTCACAGCTTGGGTTACCTCACCAGGATTTGACTAAATAATTGACATTATAATGACAAGTTTTGAATGAAATCGGAGATTTTTTTACCTTCCAGGTTCCCAAACCAAACATTGGGAACGTTTGACCATTGTTGAATTTTACGGTTGGGACCTTGGCCATTTTATTTGAGCGAAAATTTGTTCAAAACAGTACGTATTTTACTCGCGAAGTTACAGCAACGACTGATTAATGCAACTGCTATTCGGCGTTTTATACCGGCATGCTCGACAAGGTTTGTCCATGCGAAGTAGCTGATAAAGCATTTATTGAGCTATTCTATTGACAAGCATTGAAAATATAAAAAGATTATTTCTACGAACTAAATTAAACAAACTATTATATCTACTAAATGAAAGAGAACAAGAGAAAGTCATTTATTGTCAGTTTTAAGTTAAAAATTCGAATGTGATAAGTTTCACGACTTCGCCTTGTGAAAATAAATACAATTACGCAACGAAAATAAAGTATTTCATAACTGATATGAAACACTGAGTATTGTTATTTAATAAATGATTGGTATCTTGTCAGTAGCAACATTAAATTTTTTATCGATTAATGGAAAATTTACGATAAAAATGACTAGGGAAATATGTTGTCGTAAAGCAGGGTTTTCAGCCGTAAAATCGTGTGAAGTTACGCCCCTGTAGATAAAAATAGTCTGCAATAAGTGGTCTTCAAAATATTCGCGAAATTTTCCTATTTCTTTTATGTAAAACTGGAAAAATTTAAACACATCTGTGGCGAAACCGTGGCTCTAATCAAATTTTTTTCGTTCTTTGATACAGAAGGCTAAAAAATCGTTTGCTATGCCTGTTCTGGTAAAAATAAAAGAAACATCAACCGAATGAACAAAACCTGAAATTTCTCGGTGTAACGGTTCCGGCTACAGAGAATTTTTAATTGTTCGCTAAAAAAATATAATTTGAAAACTAAAAGTCCTCAAGCTATAGGGTTTGTTTGGGAGATATGCCGGTTAATTTTAGGTAGGTATAGGTAGGTAGTATACAATTTTTTTAATTGTTGCCCAAATCTAGCTGAGCCAAAAGTAAGAGCTCTCTCGTAGGTATCGTCTTCTGGCACAGCACTTCAACGACGATATCCCAAGACTCTCAAATCCACGTTTTCGCAGTACAAACTACTTTTTTTTTGAGATTCACAGTTTCTTAGTAAAACTTGCTTATTATTTAATTACAGGGTGTCCCAACTAAAATTTGTACTTTTTTTAATCTTGACTGATTTTATTGTCGAGAATCACGAAATTAATTTATGGTCATTGATATTTTGAAAATTGTTAATCTTTCGTGCAAATTTTTATAGAATCTGCTACTGGTTTCTTCTCATTTCTATAACCAAATTGCTTTGTTTTTTTCTTGGCTTCATAATTTTTCAATATGTTAATTTTGTAAAAGGCCTAAACAAGTTGTTAGTTGGACATTTTATTAAAATTTACTTTAAATAAAAAAATAGAATGACATTTCTGTCATTTCTGTGCTCTTTTGATTTTTCTGATTTTTTTGCGATTTAAACTTTTGTATTCGCATACATTTATTCCTTCAATGTGTTGAGAACAAATTTGACGGTTAATGGTAATTAGTATTCATTTTACTCCATTTTTAATCATAAATAAATTTACAAAACGAAAAGCTGTGACAATAATTGAGAGATATGAAATTATAAGGAGCTTAGAAGAGGGAACAGACGAAGAGGTTGACATAAATTTAACTATGAGAGAACTAAAAACATAAATACAGGTAAAGCCGTTTAAAAGCGCTCGTAAAAAAATTAATTCTGAGAAAAATCAGAGATTTTGCTCCAAATTCTTTAAAGGAAAGGATTAAACTGGCCTGTTACAAATTAGTTCATTGTTCATAGTATATATGATTATTGCATTGTTGTATTAATTACATAATAATAATAAACATTTTAACAAAAAATAAATTCGAATGAGTGAACTACCTCCATTTTATGAAAATCTCTGTTTTTTTTAGTTTACATCATAAAAATTATTCAGATTATTTATAGTACTTTATAAATGTTGTGCTGCCAAAGAAAAGGTCGGCTGTATACATTAATCCCTTCGATTGCATTCAGGCACTTAATCTCAAGAACAAGAACGCATTCATGAAATAAATTGTGTCACAAGAAATTGTTGTTGAATGTCTCTCAGAAAAATGGTTTTTTGGTACACGCTCCCTAAAATGGTTATTTTGGAAACTGCATAGACAATGAAAACAGCTTCAAAATGATGAGTCAAGTAGACCCTTCTTGCCATTTAAATTTTTTGAAGGGGTGGCTTTGGGCTCAAGAGGGATGCACAAATAACTTTGAAACTAAGATAAAATTTGGTCCTCCTTTAATCTAAAAATGACATGTTTCAGCATTTTTTCTAAACTTGTACGATATTGGAGATTTCAGAGGGTGCAAATTTTAGTTGGAACACTTTGTATAATAAACGATTGGTATCTTGTCAGTGGAATGTTGTAATTTTTCGAGATGATTATTATTTAAGTAATGATTTACAAAAAAGCTTTGTACTGAACAACTTAATATTTTGATTTTATTTTTAATGTTTTTAATCTTTTTCGCGGTCATTTTCAAATCGTTTGCTGTCACTATCACGTGGCAAGTGACATGTTTGTGTTTTGCCGCTTCTTGAGCACAGTTAATTATTTAGCGAAGGATATCAGTGGAAAAGTAAATTTAATTAAATCTGTAAGTATCAAAACAGATAAGACATTGTATTACTTTTTACTAAATAAATAAATTAAACCCAATAGTCGCCTATTCAGTCTCTGATAGATAACATGGCAAGTGTCCCGAAAGTAAAATTCAACAACGGCTTACAAATCCCCATTTTTGGTTTGGGGACATGGAAGGTAAATTTCAAAGATTACAAAGCCACTGATTAATTCAGATCTAGTCCAAACCAGGACAAGTAGCTCAAGCTGTGAAGGATGCCATCGATATTGGCTATCGCCACATTGATTGTGCTCATGTTTACGGCAATGAGAAAGAAGTTGGAGATGCTGTCGTTTCCAAAATCAGCCAAGGAGTCGTAAAACGCGAAGACCTCTTCATTACAAGCAAATTGTGGAATACCTTCCACCGCCCTGATTTGGTGGAGGGCGCAATTAAGCAGACGTTGTCCGATTTAGGGATTGAGTATCTCGACTTGTACCTAATCCATTGGCCCCTTGCTTACAAGGTATACCCATAGATTTGATTAATTTATTGTAAGATTCCATAACATTACTAAAACTGATAACTTTTCACTACAAGGTTATACAAAGTTATCGGTTAATTTAAATTTTTATCTTATCAAACTAGAAACTAAAAATAGATTATAGGAAGGCGGGCCGCTCTTCCCCGCCGACCCCCAAGGCAAAATCCTCTTCAGCGACGTCGATTACGTCGACACTTGGAAAGCGATGGAGCAACTGGTCCACAAAGGCCTAACCAAATCGATCGGCATTTCCAATTTCAACAAACGCCAAATTGAGCGAATTTTGTCAGTCGCTACAATTACCCCAGTCACTAATCAGGTCGAGTGCCACCCTTATCTCAATCAAAGCAAATTGATTGAGTTCTGCAAATCGAAAAACATCACCGTGACCGGTTACAGCCCCTTGGGGTCGCCCGACAGACCGTGGGCGAAGCCCGACGAGCCCCAGTTACTGGATGACCCCAAACTTAAGGAACTCGCGACGAAATACAAAAAAACTCCAGCGCAAATCGTGCTGAGATACCAGGTGCAAAGAGGAGTCATCACCATCCCCAAGTCGGTCACAAAGTCGCGAATTCAGGAGAATTTCAATATTTTTGATTTTGAACTGACCGCTGATGATGTTAAATATTTGAACACGTTTGACTGCAATGGCCGGTTTTGCCCAATGACTGCGTAAGTTTCGATAAAAACGTTTAAAATGTTATAGTCAATCGTATTTTTTTTCTAGGGGGCTGGGGCACCCACACCACCCATTCCAAAACGATGATTATTAATTGTGTTACACTTTATTGAAGTTAATAAAAATATTGCTAAAATTCCACCCCTTCAAAAGGGTAGTGCGGCAGCCCTTTGAGTTCCTCGGCATGAACCGCCCGTCCGTTACAATTGAAACTATCCACAATTTTCATATCCTCCTCACTTAACTCAAAATCGAAAACATCGATGTTTTGCTCAATTCGTTGGGGATTGGACGATTTCGGAATTGGGATAGTTCCGAGTTGGATTAAATAACGTAAAATCACTTGAGACGCTGTTTTGTCGTATTTTTGGCCTATTTTGACCAATTTTGGATCGTCCAGGCGCAAAACTGGATCACCAGGCTTAGCCCAAGGCCTTGCCGGTGATCCGAAAGGACTATACGCTGTGATTTGAACACTTCGAGCTTTGCAAAATTGAATCAGTTTTTTCTGGTTCAAATTGGGACTTACTTCCACCTGAAACAAAAATACAAAGTTTTTAATTTCAATAATTAATAAAAAACGAACTTGGTTCATCACAGGCTTGATTCTCGCATTTTGCAAAACCCGCTCCAGTTGTTTGCTATTAAAATTCGAAAGTCCGATGCTTTTGGCGATCCCCAAATCAACGCACTCTTCCATCCCTTTCCACGTCTCGACGTAGTCATAGTCAATCCCGACGGCGTCTTTGAAGGGCAGTTTGATGTTGAATTCGCCCTTGATTTTTTGCGCAACGGGCCAGTGAATGAGGTACAGGTCGAGGTAATCCAAGCCGAAATTCTCAAGTGATTTTTTACAAGTCGGGACGACTTTTTCCCGTTCGTGAAACGTGTTCCATAGTTTCGTGACGATAAAAAGTTCCTCTCTTTTCACAGTCCCATCGGCGATTTTTTCGCGGATCGCTTCACCGATTTCTTTCTCGTTGCCGTAAAGCATGGCACAGTCAATGTGTCGATAGCCGGTTTCAATTGCGTGTTTTACGGCTTTTTGCACTTCGCCGGGCTCGGACTGGGTAAGAACCAAGTTATTGTGGTTACGAAAATGTGAAACATACCAGCCATGTCCCTAAACCCAGTTGAGGGCATTTTTTGCCATTGTTGAGCGTTATTAAAGGTGCCACTACCATTCTGCGTACATTAACGTAAACTGATTTTGTTTATCTTTTAAAAGTAGGCTTGCCAAATTAAATAACATACAGTTGGAGTTGATTAAGTAATAGTTGGAAAATCACGTGATGTTCATAATGCTATGATGCTAATAAATTTTAATGAGAGGCTGTCACTACAGGGTCAGGACGTCATTTTGTCAGCGAATATCGTATTTATAAATCTTGAACAATATTTTTAATTTTTTTTGTAACATTTTAAGCTTCTGTTTAATATCGGAACCTAGATTATAAACACTATTTTAAAACACGTTTCCGATAGCAACGTGTTTTCACTATTTTAAAACCCGCTTCCCATAGCAACGTGTTTTAAATTAAAACATTCCAACAATTTTTTTTACTAACATTCATACAAAAACGCTTCCCACTCGTATTATTAATAACGATAATTATTTAATTTAATCTATTTAATTAATGGACTCATTTTTTTAATGAAACACAGTCACTTTCTGTGGTCACTTTAATTAATTTTGTCTTTAAGTTTTCTTTTAAAGTGGTACAGTGTCTATAAATTAATGTGGAATCGTAGTAGGTGTTAAAAGTTTGCCGCTTGTTTAAAAAAAAAAACGAACAATGTTAGTTATATGAAATATGAAAACATTGGCTTTACTGGTTACTTGAACAGATAAAAATTTGTACGTTTAATAAATTTCATCGAAATAAAATAATTAAGGACCGGATTATTGAAGCGTCATTAATTTAATCCGCAATTAAATGCATGATTACCTGATCACGTGACCAAATTGGACCAATTTCATTGGTCCATTCGCGTTGCTACCTTTTAACAAGGAATTAAAACGTAATGAAGCTTTTTATAAACCGCTTTAAATGCGGCAAATTCAAATTCCGGAACCACCTGAGATCCTACACTCTTTTATAATCAGTTTGTTCAATTCCTATGACGTGAATAACGGGAATACGCTCTCGAACAGAATTATTTCGAAATGTTTTTTTGAGGATTGTGCTGTTTTTTAGGGAACGAAAACTACTCTATCAATAATCATTGTGTCAGTCTATAAGTATGGCTTCCGCACAATTAAACAACTACGTTTTAATACGTTTTGAAATTATTTAAATAAATTGTGGTTGAAGTCTCGGGATAATTCCCTTCGTTTTCCCTTTCAAAAAGGTCGTAAAATATCTCCGAAACAGTGGGTACGTGAATATTCTGCTCCTTTATTAAATTAGTACCTATTTTTGTTAAGTGCATTAGGGGAAATAACGCATTTCGAATTTTGTGTCGGAAATTATGAATTCATATGTATTTTATGAAGCAGTGGTACCACAATATTTTTTGTGTTATGATAAACTAACGGGAAACTGGGTGAAAAAGTCGGCAGCAAAACGCCTCAATTTGGAATTACCGATGTTTATTCGTTATATAACCATATATTATTTTCTTATGAAAGTATTAACAATAAAAATATGAAAAAAGTGGACTAAGTATTTAATCTATGTCAGTTTAAGAGATCACAATAGAACACAAACCAAATAAATACCATTAACAATCATTAGAAAAACATAGATAATATGTAAAAAATGTGAGTAACAATTACAATTAGCGTTGCTTGTGTGACCCTCAAAAATATATAAGTCTCGCATCTGAAGGGCTTTGTTCAATTGGACAGTACGGACATTTCATCCTATTTTGAGAAAAAAATTAATCTAAAATCACATTAATCACAAAACACTTACTTATTTCCATTACATAATTTGTGTAAAGCATCTCTTGATATTACGTGTCCACAGATAAGCCTCATTGGCGGGTTATTTTGGGTGGATTGTTGTCTTAAGATAGGACAAGCAAACATCGAGTGATATCTCCCCTCACTACCTAAATCAATCTCAATCTAAAATTATTCATTTTTAACGAATCCAAATGTCAAAAAATTAAATTCAATACCGGTAATTCATCCTTGCCATTCCAAATCCCCGTCACTTGTCTCTGCATCATTACTTGCTTAATATTAAGCAAAGCAGGTATAGCTGAACAACCAGCATTGATACACGTCCCTAAAGGGCTATTCACACTCACACCCAACAACTGACAAGCATCGTTAGTGAAAAGTTCGTAAATTTCTAACCACATCTCTGAATCTAACAAGCAACTGTAAGGTGAGCTGCCGATGCCGTTAGGGACGTAGAGAAGCATCCCCATTAAGGTTTGTATATCTGAAAAAAATAATATCTTGAACTGACTTTACAGGAAGCCTAGTTATGCTTAAATAATTAAGTTGCTATGGTTATAAATGCTTGTTGCTATAGTTATAAAGGCTTGTTACTATGGTAACATGAAAAAAAAAGAGAACCAGAAGACGCCACATGACCTTACCTTTTTCATGTCTAAGTACAAATTTCCTAAAGTGAATCCTAGCGTACGAGATAGCGTCGGTTTGATGGGAAGCACCTTGTTTCAACAATTCGATAAATTTCAACCTATGTAACTTAAATTCTAACGAGGAATTTTGCGCTTCAAGCGCGTCGTGGTGAGCAGTGGCCCAGGCTAAGGCTGGTTCCAAGTCTTTCGATTTAAGGCTGTCTAGTATGTGATTGAGTTCGGTGAAGGGCTCCTTATTGTGAATCTCCGGCGCGATGTCGGCGTCTTGCACCAAAGCCTCGGCCACTTCTTGCATCCCTTGTCTGTACAAATGCTGGCAGATCACTTTATTAATCAGATTAATTTTTTCGGGGGCCGCGAACACCTCCTCGCGACTAGTGGCCGCAAAATCAGCGATGAAGTTTCGATCTATGGCTTTGCCGACTTTGGAAACTGTGCTGTGTAAATCGCGGTGATCTGTTGTGAGTCTCGAGACGGTTTCTTTCACTTTTCCCATGCATTGTTTCAAGATATCGACCTGGACACTTGTCAAAGTGTGATCTTCGGGCGCTAAAAGCGGTAATTGCTGTATAATTAGAACTCTTTGTTCGAGTCGGGGGGAATGACTGCGAGGTTTTTTTCGGGGGTTACTCACCGTTTTCCAGCTCGGCCTTCAAGCGCTCGATGTGGGTTATCAAATCGGATAAAATACGGCCCGTGTTTTCATTGATATCGCCGAATTTCGTCAAAACTCTGTCTATTTCTTTTTCGACTGCTAAACAGGCGTCCATATTTACCTTTGCACAACTGTCACTTGTCAAGTGGTTGTCATGCGAGGGGGGACTTATCCGCACAAAGTCCTACAATTTGTAACTAACGTCCAGCAAAAATAACTTTGTAGCCAAAATTCCAGTTTTATTTGGACTCAGCACATACACGGATATGTGTAAATTTGCAACAAACGTGCAAACTTATTAAAGTTTTCATGACTTGATGTCGGCGAAGACAGCACCATGAATATTACAGTCGACCAGACAATCACTGTGCGCATGGAGCTAGCACCATTTCCCCACCATTTTCATTTTCTATAGCCAAGTTCACACCAGGAAAATTATCAAAATAATCGTAAATCATTATAAAAACATCAATAAGCTGTTAAGCTGACTTGCATATCACATTTGTAGAACGTCTCCTGACCATTCTAATGTGTTTCTATTACAAATTAAAACTTAACTGCATTTAATTTCTGCATTTTTATTCTCATATTCACACAATACAAACTGATTTTTTTTCACCCCCTTTGTATTCTTCAATTTTCTTTATTTTTGCAGGAGATTAAGCCCTTCGATAGGGCCTTCGACTGTAAAAAAATTATGTTTGGACAAACACCCCTTGGGACCTTAATGAATTTTTAGAGATTCTTTAAAATTTACCGATTTCGCAAACTTTATTTGATTGACTCAAAGGTAAATTTATCTGCCCATAACATATTCAGTAATAAATAATAACGCTCTAAAAGAGCAGAAACGGACACAAAATCCATAAAAATGAAAGTTTTGTCATTTCCAAATGATAACATAACCCTACTTTTAAAACCGAATTTTCTGGAGACCAAAAATTAACACAATTTGTGGCGATACCACTAATTTTCACACCAAAATTTTACATTATCGTCTCGTTTACACAAATAGAAGGAGGAAAATAGTGAAAATAATGAATCAGAATTTTGCAAAATGCTTTTTAGAAAAGTTGTGGTACTTTATGTTTTATTATATGGCAAACTTAACACACCTTAACATGCTCTTTATAAACAATTAAACACCTTTTTTTATCAAAATGTTTGACACGAGAAGTTTATTTTTGCTCTACATACATTTCAATAAATCTCACTGAAGTTTGTGTCGTTGACTCAAAGGTAGATTTATATGCCCATAACATATTCAATAATAATTAATAATGCTCTAAAAGAGCAGAAACGGACACAAAATCCATAAAAGTGAGTAAAAGTTTTGACATTTTCAAATGATGACATAACCCTACTTTTAAAACCGAATTTTCTGGAGACAAAACTAACACAATTTGTAGTGATACCTTTAATTTTCGCATCAAAATTTGACATTGCTACTTTTTGTTTAAATAAAAACGTGCATTTTCATTTTTCCATTAACTGCATGCAAAACTTTTATAATTTTAGACGTTTATGACATTTGTCATAATTAATTTTTTTAGATCAATGCTGTTCTATTTGGAATAATTCTATGTATGAATGTATTTAAATTTGACGGATTGTGCCAGTGAATATTTCTGGTGATGTACTGTTTTAGACTTCTTTGACGTCACTTCCGTGACGTGTCTCGAGGTTAGGTGTGCGGCGCAGGTGGCGAGGGCGGAGCAGTCGACAGCGAGCAGTGGTACGGGTCACATCGGGAGCGGAAGGCGAGGCGGTTTATTTAAATTATTGTGCCGTTTCGTTCAATTTATTCAGTTTGTTGCTGGCCGTTGTCGCGAACGGACGTGTGCTCAGTCAAATCTAAATTTACCGGTTTAAATTTTAAATTCGCGTTTAGTGTATGTGTTAGTGCCAATGGAATGGACTTTAAGGAGGAAACAATCCGGTTTAAAGGGTAAGTTTGCAGTGATTTATTTTTAGAAAATTAAATCAAATCTGTAATATTTTCAACTACTAATATAAGGGCACATTGTTCTAATTTTATTGTTTCTTCTATTGCAGTAGGTCCGTTTAAGAAGAAGATGGCATCGGAATAGAAGACAAAGGTCAGTGCATTTTTTTTTCATTTGCGGTTAATTTATTTTCATTGTCTTGCTACAAACGGTAGCAGACGTGCTTTTAATTTTTTAAATGCGGTGTTGAAAAGTGATATTTTGAGCGACACGTTTTAAATTCAGTAACTATAAATAAAATAAAACACTCAAATAATTTATTGCCACGTATTAATTTTGTCTTTAATTTCAATCGATCAAAGTGGCTTGCTCTAAATTTAATATGCAAATAAAGCTTTTTTATTGGTGTTGTTTTTAATTTTTTTTAATGCTACAAACGGTAGCCAACGTGGAAGCCATATGAAGGTAGGTGCATTTTTTTACGTTTTATCTTGTGATGTGTTGAATTTAATAGCTTGTGTGCCATATATTATACCGTATTGTGTATCCTTTATTCTGTATAATATTTATTAATGTCGCTTGTTGTAACTTTCCTACAAATTAATTTTTTTTGTTGGTTGTGTTTTTAATTTATTTTTTAGGTTTTGCTACAAACTTTGATTTTTGTGTACTATTTTTTCATTTCACAAACTAATAATTCTTTTATTCCCTTTATTTTCAAATAATCATTGTTTACCTCATCCTTATATCCTTTTTTCCTGGCAAGAATGCTCTAAACCTCCACGTGGTTCTTGCCGGACAAATTAGTTATTGACAAATTTGACCAATTAGAGCAATCCTTAAATATAACATTGTTGATTGTTTTTTACAGCCGTAAAATTATGTCGCTTGTTGTAATTTTCATGCAAATAAAGATTTTTTTATTGGTGTTGTTTTTAATTTTTTTTAATGCTACAAACGGTAACCAACGTGGAAGCGATATGGAGGTAGGTGTATTTTATTGCTGTGTCGTATTTATTTATTTCACAAACCAATAATTTCATAAAACTTATTACAAATCTTGTGTACACCGACTTTAAATGCGGTGTTGAAAAGTGATATTTTGAGTGGCACATTTTAAATACAGTAACTAAAAATAAAATCAAACACTCAAATAATTTATTGCCACGTAATAATTTTGTCTTTAATTTCAATGAATGAAAGTGGCTTGCTCAAAATTTAATGCAAATAAAATTTTTTTTTGGTTTCATTTTTATTATTTTTTTTTAATGCTACAAACGGTAGCCAACGTGAAAGCGATATGGAGGTAGGTCCATTTTATTTTTGTGTTGTTGTTTTTTTATTTCACAAACAAATATTTCCTTAAAATTTAATTACAATTACAATGTTGTGTACACCGGCTCTAAATGCGGTGTTGAAAAATCATAGTTTGAGTGATACATTTTAAATTCAGTAAATAACAAAATAAAACACTCAAATAATTTATCGTCACGTACTGAGTTCGACTTTAATTTCAGTAGATCAAAGTGGTTTGTTCTAAATTTAATGCAAATAAAGCCTTTTTTATTGGTGTTTTTAATTTTTTTAATGCTACAAACGGTAGCCAACGTGGAAGCGATATGAAGGTAAGGTGCATTTTATTTTTGTGTTGTTGTTTTTTTATTTCACAAACCAATATTTCCTCAAAATTTAATTGCAATTACAATGTTGTGTACACCGGCTCTAAATGCGGTGTTGAAAAGTCATAGTTTGAGTGACTCATTTTAAATACAGTAACTATAAACAAAATCAAACACTCAATGTCGCTGGTTGTAATTTTCATGCAAATAAAGATTTTTTATTGGTGTTGTTTTTAATTTCTTTTTAATGTTTTGCTACAAACAGTAGCCAACGCGGAAGCGATAAAGGTAGGTGCATTTTTTTTCTTCTATTTATCTGCGGTATTAAATTTCTAATAGTTTGAGTGCCACACATTACGTTGTATTATGTGTTCTTTATTTTGTATAATATTGATAACATGTAACTTTCATGCAAATAAAGATTTCTTTAATGGTGTTGTTTTTAATTCCTTTTTATTGTTTTGCTACAAACAGTAGCCAACGCGGAAGCCATAAAGGTAGGTGCATTTTATTTTTGTGTTGTATTTTTTTTATTTCACAAACCAGTAATTCCTTTATTTCCTTTTATTTTCCAATAATCATTGTTTACCTCAACCTTATATCCTTTTTTCCTGGCAAGAATGCTCTAAACCTCCACGTGGTTCTTGCTGCACAAATTCGTTATTGATTTGACTAATTAGAGCAACCATTAAATACGAATATTTTTAACGCAGTTTGCTAAATCGAGAAATTTTATGAAAAGCAAAAAAATTCATTAAGGTCCCAAGGGGTGTTTGCCCAAACACGAATTTTTTCCAGCCGAATGCCCTATCGAAGGGCTTAATCTCCTGCAAAAATAAAAAAAATTACAGGATATAAAGGGGGTGAAAAAAATCAGTTTGCACTGCTTGAATATGAGAATAAAAAATGCAGAAATTAAATACAGTTAAGTTTTAATTTGTAATAGAAACACATTAGAACGGTCAGGAAATGTTCTACAAATGTGATATGCAAGTCAGCGTAACAGCTTTTATAATGATTTACAATTATTTTGATAATTTTTTTGGTGTGAACTTGGCTGTAGAAAACGAGAATGGTGGGGAAATGGTGCTAGCTCCATGCGCACAGTGATTGTCTGGTCGACTGTAATGTTCATGGTGCCAGCATCATTTTTGGTGCTAATATTCACCGATATTATGACTTGACGAGCCTAGCGTCGCAAACGCCAGAAGGTTTATTGCAAATTTATGGGATTCCGAAAAATAAATAGAAAAACGAAAAAAAATTATTTCAGTATATTTCGTTAATGTTTTAAATTGTTGACGTGTTTTTATCACTTCCCTTTTAATTTTATCAAAGTGTGTGCATTTTTTGAGTCAACAACGGTTTTTATGGTGAGTCATAGATCCTCAAATAGTGAGACGATATGAATTTTAATTATTCAGTGAGCCAGTACTTGTTTTGAGTGGTGGTTACACAGTTAATGCGACTTTTGAACCGTTTTTTACCCTCCAAAATTTGGTTTAGACGGTTATTTCGCTCAAGAATGGATTCAGACAGCGAAGACGATATGCTGCATTATTCCCACCAGAAATTATCGAGTCTGATAAGACAAAAAGGGAATAAAAATGCAGCAATTAAGGAATATTTGGAAAACTTGAATTATCACCCCATCAAGGATTTCGCGTCAGGTATTCATTTGTTTTTATTGTTGCACATAACCTCACTCTCGTGCCAGGTCTTGAATGGTTCAATGTTTCCGAACCGTTGTCCTTTTCGAAGCATTTGAAGGGTAAAATTGTCGTGTTGGACTTTTTTACGTATTGTTGTATCAACTGTATGCATATTATCCCCGATTTGCGAGAAGTTGAGAAGGAATTTTCGGTGGAAGATGGGCTAGTTGTGGTAAGTTTTTTTCGCAAAATTCTAAGTTTTTTGCTCATTTGGCGCGCAGATAGGTGTCCACAGCGCAAAGTTTGAAAATGAGAAAGTGTCCTCGAATATTCTCGCTGCGGTGCAACGTTACAACATCACCCATCCTGTCGTCAACGATTTCAATTCCCAAATGTGGAAGAACTGCGAGGTTAGTTGTTGGCCGACTTTACTTATTTTGGGACCAAATGCCAACCCGATCGTCATGCTGATGGGGGAAGGCCACAAGGAGAATTTACGAACTTACATCAGGGCCGCTTTAGAGTATTACAAGGAGAAAAATCAAATTTCTGACCATCAAATTCCGTTCAAATCGGCTTATCATTTACTCCCTGACTTAAAAGGCCCTCTATTATTCCCGGGAAAAATCACTAATTTTGTTGCCAAAAACCAGGAAGAAATTTTAGCCATATCAGACACTGGTAACAACCGAATCCTTATTCTAAAATCAGATGGGACCATTTTACACCAAGTTGGTAGCGGAGAAATCGGTTTTCGTGATGGTAGTTTCACACAGTGTGAATTTAACGCTCCCCAAGGCTTAGCTTTCCAAAACGAGAACACTCTTTTCGTTGCTGATACGGAAAATCACGCAATTCGCAAAATTGATTTAGCGAAAAAAACAGTTGAGAGTGTCGTTGGGTCAGGTGTGCAAGGCCATGACAGAGTTGGCGGGAAACAATGGACGCAACAAGTCATATCATCACCTTGGGATTTGTGTATTTTTCGGACGCCTGACATGGATATGAGTTTTTATCCCGAGGGGAATCCCCCAATTAGGGAGATTTTAATTATTGCAATGGCTGGGACGCACCAGATTTGGGCTTTGTTTCTTGAGGATACGGTTTGGTGGAAATGTAAAAAATACACTGCTGGGACTTGTCTAAGTATTGCTGGGTCTGGACGCGAAGAGAATAAAAATAATGCATATCCTCACGCTGCTGGGTTTGCACAACCCTCTGGATTGGCTTTGTGCAGCAAAAACAAGGAGGTTTATATCGCTGATAGTGAAAGTTCAAGTGTGAGACGCTTGTCGCTAGTGGATGGAAAAGTAATGCCTGTGGTTGGAGGGGACAGGAACCCAAATGTAAGTATCCTCAAAGTAGTCTATAACTAAAATTAAGTTGGCAACATTAGCTCAAAAAAAATAAAATTCAACATAATTGTTGCAAAATTAATAAAGAAATTAAATATAAAAAATAGAACATACACTATCGGACAAAAGTAAGGCAACATGTTGAAAAATATACAAATATTGGTATTTTAAATTACAAGATAAGTCTGCTAAATGTATATTGCATTGTAATAGTCGTTTCAAAACGTCTTATTTAAAAATATAATTCGGTGAAATGCGACGTTGACGTTTTTATAGTTTTGAAACAGCTCATATCTGTTTATAAGTGGATAATAGTTTTTATGATTATCAAGCAATCTATGTTTTAAAAATGAACCAGTTATAGCGAAATTAGTTAAAATAATATAAATTATGATCGAATTTGATGACTTTTTATTCAGTTTTAGGGAATTTTTTGAAAGAAAAAAACTGTTTAAAAGTTGGCCCACTTTGGTAGATTTTGCAGAAAATTTCGCGAAAAAGTTAAGGTAAAGGTTAAACATTTTAGTGTGTTTCTAAGCCTTCAGGTGGCGCGGATTTAATTTTTCTGTTATCTATTTATCCATTCACTTTTTTCTGAAACGAAAAAAGTTTTGATATAGAATCGTAATTAAATGTGCGTCAACGTAACACTTTTTTAGTTTTTGACTTATTTAAAAAAAATATTTTGAAAAACCAAGGTAAAGCGACGAATCTCCATTTCTTGCTGATCACAAATGTATTTTTGTTTTCAAAATTCGACAACGAGAAAGCTATCATACCGCGAATTTTGTAAAATCTTGTCCTGTCTCAGTCTGTGTCCATATTAGCCACCAGCAAGATAATTTCAGTATATAGAAAAAAATAAAATTTTTTGTAATCAACAAAAAAATTCTGATTTCGTTATTTGGACAGAAAAGCATTTTTCTGTATTTTACGTTTTGGAAAAAGCAGTCTACCGATATTAATAAACATTCCAAAAAAGTCCTTAGTACCTAAACCTCATTTTTTTAAATCAATTGTCAGTGTCAAAAATTTTGAAATTCTGTTACAACCCTGCCACATTGCTGTAGGAACGAAATCTGAGCTGGCCGAATAATTTTAAATGGAGTTACCAATGTTGAAACAATTTGACAATTGATTTTAATTCCGAATAGACTTTACATTAGATTTTTTATCCATTAGATAAAAATTTAACCCCAATATCTAGAAGTCCTTAAGTAAAGGATTGGTTTTGTCTGTCCATACATTTCCCTTCAGATGCTATGCAAAATTTTTAGAACTATATACTTTTTCTGTTTCCTTGCATTCAATTTTTTCTACAATTCCTTAAAGTAATTGTTACCAAAGAATTGAAAATATTAATAGCTGTATTAATAAAATTAAAAATATGAAAACATTCATTAACCAAACTGTCGTTTTAAAGCAAACGATGCTTAAATGATGTTTTGTGCAAAAAAATTTGAAACAAATTCACGTAAGTACTAAGTACCTAAATACAGAAAGAAATAAGCATTTAATAACAAACACTGAATTCCGGATTATTAAACGAGTAGTTTCTATTTGTTTCGTCGATTTGTTCAGTCTCTTTCAGTTTTTTTTGTTACGCTTTTTCTTGCAAGGGTAAACAGGTGTACTTGGAATCTGTATTTCTGAAAATTTAATTGCACAAAAATACGAATTCAACGTTATTTGACATTACTTGCTGTCTACAGATTTCTCAATTTCTATTATCAGAAATCTTCATTACAAATTGATTTTTTACCGAAAATAATCAAATTAAATTTTGACCTGTTGTTTTCCAAAGTAAAAAGTAGATTTTGACGTATTCTAAACTTTTGATCATTTATCCATTTTTTCATTTTTGAGCAATGAAAAAGAAACATAAAAATTACTAACCAAAGTAACAATTAAACATTACTTCAAAAAAAACATCACTGATGCTTGATGCAGCACTAAATTCAGTTCAAAGAATTAATACGATAATTTTGTACGTGAATATCAGCAGATACAAAAACATCATCTTTCACATCTTCCATTCTTAGTTGATCCAGGTTTATTTTGTCGTCTCTTCTTCTTGCTTCTACTTAAATATGGGAAATTCTCGGTGGAAAATAAAAAATAAAATGAATATTGGCGTTTCGTTCAAAACTAATAATAATTTTTCTAGTTTCTTGGTCGCGTTCAATTCGTATCTACTCAATGCT
Organism: Tribolium castaneum; assembly: GCF_031307605.1. Classification (NCBI taxonomy): domain Eukaryota; kingdom Metazoa; phylum Arthropoda; class Insecta; order Coleoptera; family Tenebrionidae; genus Tribolium; species Tribolium castaneum. Next base: position 11,646,788 of record NC_087397.1, read on the forward strand.
TCTTTCCCCTACACGTTTTTTAAAATATTATAAATATTTCTTTAAACTTTTAACAAAAGATGTCAAATTTTTTCCAAAAAAATGTTACCTTGGCCCAAATTTTTATTTTTCGATTTAAAACATATTACAAATATCTCTAAAAATAGAAAACTATACTTGTCTTTGACGCACACTTAGTTTTACTGTCGTCTCCTGTAGCCTTAAGTTTTCAGCTGGAAAAAAGCTCAGTGTTGCCAACATAATTTCACAGTTGCTAGCCAGGAATTTAATTGGCTCGTTTCAGAATTTGTTCGCGTTTGGGGACAAAGACGGGACCTTGTTTGACGCCAAACTGCAACATCTTCTCGGCCTTGCGATGTCAAAAGACGAAGATTTGCTTTTCGTGGCCGATACGTACAACCACAAGTTGAAGAAAGTTAAGATTGTTGAAAATTCCGTGTCTACGGTCACCCTCCCGGCTTCCGACACGACAGACGGGGCTAAGAATCACCCATTTAGCGAGCCTGCAGGTTTGTGTGTTTCTTCAGACGGTCGAAAAATATACCTAGCGGACACTAACAACCACTGTGTTAAAGTTCTAACTCTCGGTTCGGATTATTCCGTCAAATCTATAAATAAATTAAATTTGAATTTGGGGGAAAAGACAGCAAATGACGAGGAAATTAAACACCAAATTCTTGAATATCCAAGTCTCACGATTAATAATCAAGGTGGGAAAGTGATTTTCTCGCTAAATATCGAATTTGCAAACGGGTTGAAATTGACAGAGGAAGCGCCCCAAAAATGGTCAGTAAAATTACCGGATGTTACATGGTCTTGTGTGCCGAGTAGTGGCGATAATTTGAAAAATATTGACGTGGTGGTTAGTGTCCCGAATCGAGGTCAAATTGATTTTGTTTTTGATTTGGTTACTTGCACTGTTGAGACGTGCTTACCCAAAAGCTTTATTGTCCGAGTGCCTATTGACTTGAAAAGTAATGTTTCGACGAGTGCTAATGCGAATATTAAGGTGGTTCTAGATCCGAATAATATTCAAGTGAACTAAAAGTTTTTTATTTTGCACCAACATTTAAGTACTAAAAAGTGATTATAATTATTTGTTGCAATAAATATTACATTAACACATATTTTTCTTCTAATTAATTTTTTAATCCTAAATCCTTGATTGTCCTTAATTTAATAATAACTTGAAATAATGAACTTTTCACGTGTTAATAAAACGCGAGAATAGTAACAAAATGTTATAATCGAACAACTGTAATAACTTAATATTATACAGGGTTATTCGTATTTATGAGACAATAAATGAACCTCAAAAAGGACCTACAAAATGATGCCAATTGAGATTATAACTCGTGTCCTATCGAAGCTGATAAGAATTTTACAGCCCTGAGAAGTAGGGGTATGAAAAGACGTTTTTGTACCATAACTTTGGAACCATTTGACTAAATATTACGAAACTTGGTAGATTTACTAAAGAGAATATGCTTTTTAATCTGGTAGTTACGAAAAGCGGATACATCCACCCAGTTTCCGGTTGCAGCATTTCCGGGTCACATTTTTTGTTTTTTCTAATTTTTTGTCCTTTTAACACTACTTTTTTATTGCCTAAATCGATAGATTTATTATAATTGCGAATAAAAAGGTATAACCTTTTACACCGCTAAAATGCACCATTTATTAGTTATTTTAATTTAAACAGAGGCATGCACTTGACCAAAATCAAAAAAGTATAAATTTTGAGCAGACGATATCCGTAGCAACGAAAGTGCATCTGCACTCAAAGCGCTGTCAAGTCCTGTCAGGCACTTGCCAACTTTAACTTTGAACAATTTGGGGCTCTAAATTGAAAATATTTAATAAAAGGGTTTAGTTCAGTCTCTTAATCTAACCTACAATAAATTTAAACTATTCTGGTAGCATTTTTGATTGATTAATTCATCGAAAATTCACAAAAAAGTCATTAGTCGTTACCTGATTATTTGTTCTATTTGCTACGTTTATTACACCAAATTTCGAAAAAAGACATTAAGATTCTTAAAAGTGCATTATTTTTGACTGGATTGTTTGTATTTTGTATTTTTTTTCTAAAATTTCGGCGATGTCTTCAAACACCTGCGCTGGTTGTACGTACAAAATAACCTGTAAAAATGATCCAAGAATTCCAAGATCAAGCTTGAATTTTCACAGTTATGTCGTATTGAAGACCGGCGCAGGCGTCCGTAGACATCGTTAGCCGAATTTCTAGCTGAAAACAATACAAATTCAGTCAAAATTACCGCTGCTTTTATTACAAAATAATGCAAATTAGTAGTGAACTGAGTGTTGTTCATTTAGTGTCTGGAAGACAAGCGAGTAGATGCACCCACTTAGTAGGGGTACGCTTTTAAGAGTTTTAATGTCTTTATTCGGAATTTGTTGTATTAAACGGACAGAATGGAACAAATAATCAGGTACCGACTATGATTTTTTTGTGAATTTTGGGTGAATTAATCAATGAAAAATGCTACCAGATTGGTTTAAATTTTTTTTAGGTTAGATTAAGAGACTGAACTAAACCCTTTTAATAAATATTATCAATTTAGAGCCCCAAGTTGTCCAATGTTAAAGTTGACAAGTGTCTGACAGGACTTGACAGCGCTTTGAGTGCAGATGCACTTTCGTTGCTACGTCTGCTCAAAATTTATACTTTTTTGATTCTGATCAAGTGCAAGCCTGTTTCATTTAAAATAACTATTAAATGGTGCATTTTGGCGGTGTAGAAGCTTATACCTTTTTTATTCGCAATTGATTACTCTATCGATTAAAACAATAAAAAAGTAGTGTTAAGAGGGCAAAAAATTAGAAAAACACAAAAAATGTGACCCGGAAATGTTCCAACCGGAAACTGGGTGGGTTTTCGTAATTACCAGATTAAAAGGCATATTCTCTTTAGTAAGTCTACCAAGCTTTGTAATATTTGGTCAAATGGTTCCAAAGTTATGGTACAAAAACATCTTTCCATACCCCTACTTCCCAGGGTTGTAAAATTCTTAACAGTTTCGATAGGACACTAGTTATAATCTCAATTGCCATCATTTCATAGGTCCTTTTTGAGGTTCATTTATTGTCTCATAAATATGAATAACCCTGTATCTTTCCGCAAAATCATTGATTATTATTTGCCGATGTATTGTCTTAGGTTGAAAAACACTGATCCCAACGAATACGCTTTTCTCAAAACAGAAATTCCCCAGTCGTAGTTGTAGTAAAACACATCACTGAATTTCGTAATTTGTATCGGTTTTTCGCAATTCATCAAAAAAATTATAAGGACTTTTTTGTTCTCGATATTCCAAATGTACCACGGTTGAGCCAACAGTGCATTGTAAATTTCAATTGACTAAAAATTGTGTATTTTACTTCAATTAACATTTTATTTATTGTGTGCCAGTCTAACGAGACTGGTGCGTGGGAGTATTTTTGAGTAAAGATGACTTTGAAATTTGGAACGAATTGGTAGCGTGGATTTGTCTTCGTTTTGGTGGAGATTGGCACCTTATTGAGTTCAGACGATCCTTGAGGTTGAAACAAAGGGAGGATCGCTTACCTTGGTCGCCGATCCGCCTGAAATAATCTCTCGGGGATCACTTCACAATGCACTCAAGAAAACACAAGTTTCAGCGAAACCAGCCGTTTATTTCACAACACTGACGAGCAAATGAAAGAAGGTTAATATTGGATACAAAAAATAAAAAAAAAGATAAGAATTCTCCTACTGATTACGCAAGCGTAATGGTCACAAGGACTATTCGATTTCGGAATCAAACAAGAACTAACTAAACTTCGGAATTTTGAAATTAGGAAAGCTCGCCTTCGGAGAGGGGCTACTTCCTAGACCAATAACTTAGAAGCATCCCTTGGCGGCAATTCTCGATCGGAACGTTGTTGCCAAATTTTTCTCTCTTACCCGAACTAACGCGAGGACCCAGAGAGAGGCTAGGTCTTTTGTAGTCCTTGTGACTTTGATGGATCGTCTCAACACTTGTGACGGTATACAATTTCTACGAATAATATGAATCAAGAGATTACACGGTACCACCGCTTGATTTTGAGTACGTTCCATCGCCTAACTAAGGTAGCCAGGACCTCGCGACTCTCCTGTGAATAGAAAGGTCCTGAATACCTGTCTGGTCTGGCCGATCTTACAGCTAAACAAGTTATACAATTACGTGAGGACCGCATTCATTGTATTTCTAGCATGTGGAGGCCAATTCCCTTAATTCGCGTCTAGTAATTCGGTTCCATGGACTTGATTATCAAAGAGAAACTATTGAACCGCGATTCTACGAAATGACCACATGTCCCCAATAACCAGATGACGACCGTTTCGGTCATAGAGGCGGTCGTCGGGGGTGGTCGAACATTAAAGTTTTCTAAAGAAGACGGCACTAATTTTGACAAATTTATGATTTCCCGTACATGAACTTAAATGCTGAAAAAGACTGATAAAGTGTCGGCCTTCCGAGAATGCAATCTGGTCGACACTTTCGAATTTGATTCATGTGACAAATAACGGTCAAACTGAAACTAAAGGAACCGAAATTACTATTTCGTCTTTAACAAATAACACATTTGTTACAATTGTTACCTCCATTTCAACGGTTTCTGTGGCATCAATAGCAGAGCAAAGGGTGCAAAGGTACATGGCACCACACAGAATGATTTGATATTTATTGTAATAAAATGTGCCCTGAAAAATTACGTCATACGTTTTCAATACTCATATAAAAATTACGGCTGCAGCGATGAGCAAAACGGAGATTCCCATAAGCGTTGCCGATAGGGAAAACGTTACGACAAAGGGTCCAATGGATTTATTTACTTTTGCAACATACTGTGCAATGTACGAATGTCGACGAACAAAAGTTTTGAGCTTTCGTGCCATGTCGTTTTGATATCGGGCACTGTAGAATAGACTGAGATCATCCACGTTGTTATCTTTTGTCATTGCTACAATACGGTCCACTAGGAGTTTTACTTGAAACTTAAATTTCCTGCTAAAATAAAGCATCCGGACAGAATTGATGGTCAGTATTGGATACATCACAACATAGTCAATTTTGTACAAATAATAAACAGTTCGAATCACTCCTCGAGGTACGACCTCTAGTTCCAGCAATATTTTTATGAAATAGTGATAGTGAATTTCATCTTTACTGGGTAGAACTAGACTTACACCGGCTACAAAAGCAAGCACTGAATTAAAAATTACGAAAATGGTAACGGAATTAATGTGTTGCTTGATTCGATTCTGGGTTTCTTTGCTTGCATCATGTTCACTCCAGTAATTGAATTCTTGCTGAAACGTTTCTAAATCTCGCATGAAAAGTATTGCGTGCAGAGATACAAGGGCCTGTTGAGCAATATTTTTGACTGTTTGACGTGCCACGGTACTTACGAAAATTGCTCCTGAAAGTACAGGGCCGTATTTAATTATGTACAACGATTCTGCATCCAGAACAAACTGGTATAGCATAAGTAAAAGTCCTAGTGCATTTGAAATCAGTGCCAAATACGCTAAAAATCTTATAAATTTTATGTGAAATATTCCTTCAGCTACAAAGTAGACGACGGGCATGGAAAAATCTGCATTTAATTATTGTTATAAATTTGTGATTTCTAAAATAAATGTACTGTACCGTCACTTTTATCAAAAAAATTGAAATTCATGGTGAGTCAGGCATTGAATTTGAACGGTTCTGACAAAATGACAATAATACAACTGTGTAACTTAATTAATATTACATTTATTTTGCACTAAAAAACACATTATTAATTTCTGTCTTCGTTACCGTAATTATCATTCGGTAAAATTCATTACGAATAAGTGAGTTTTTATTCTATAATGTCTCAGTTGTCATCCTTATGAATGGTGATTTTTATTATCATTGTGAAATACATTATTTTCTTTCATCGTTACCTTAATGTTTCTAACAAAATCATTACAATCTATTGCTTTTGTTGTGTTGGCTATTCTAAACAATAAAATCTAAGCTATCATTTTTAAACTAATGTTTTGTTTTCTTTTGGAGTGATTATTTATCGATATACAGGGTGTAACGAAAAGATGGGGACAACAGGGAACCAGAAATACCTCAGCTCACAATAGAGCGATTTAGCTCAACTTACCTCTATACCAAGTTGCACCGTTTAAAAGTTAGAGGGCGCAAAATTTCAAAAAATATTTTTGATTTTCTTTAATAACTTTTTCATTGAATAATCGATTTCAATGAAATTTGGTAAAAGTAATTTACACTCAAAGCCGAATGTTTTTTACTGTTGCTTTTGTTTTTTCTTGTTTGTAAAGTTCTCACCAATCAACAATTTAACACATTTTATGACATAGGTTAGCTGAGTAGCGTAATTGTTACCCGTTCTTTTTTAACAATCTTTGTAACATTTTGTAAAATTTTTGTATTGGTCTTGGTTTTGGAGTAAAAAAAACAATTTAAGTCGATGTGTCAAAATTTTAGACCTTCGCCCATTTATTATTATTATTATTATTGGGTTTTTAATTTTTTTTTATTTTGACTTTAGTTCCTGTATGTACGTGTATACTAGATAACAATAATGTAATTAGTTATTACTTTAAAACAAAAAGGCATTTTTTCACAAAACTGTAAACTTCTAAAAATCGTTCGATTTCTACCCAACACATTTAATTAAAATCTACACTGTCGGAAACATTATCACTTACAATTATAATAAGTAAAGTAATAATAAATAATTAAATGCATTTTTAAAACCAATAATAATAATAGACGATCGTCCGAAATGTTGACGCTTTTACATAAATTATTTTTTTATTCCAAAACCAAAACCGATACAAAAATTTTATAACATACACAATGTGTTCAGAAATAAAAGGCTTTCGAATAAAAAAAGAATTACACCATTCAGATGATAACGTATAACAAAAATATGTTTTAAAATGTGTTTAACAGTTGATAGGTAAGTACTTTACAATGACATAAAATCAAAAGAAATAGCCCAAAACATCTGGTTTTGATGACAAATTACTTGTACCAAATTTTATCAAAATCTAATATTTTGTTTAGAAGTCACTAATAAAAAACAAAAATAATTTTTGAACTTTGGCGCCCTCTAACTTTTAAACCGTGAAAACCGTAAAAAAGAATTACACCATTCAGATGATAACGTATAACAAAAATATGTTTTAAAATGTGTTTAACAGTTGATAGGTAAGTACTTTACAATGACATAAAATCAAAAGAAATAGCCCAAAACATCTGGTTTTGATGACAAATTACTTGTACCAAATTTTATCAAAATCTAATATTTTGTTTAGAAGTCACTAATAAAAAACAAAAATAATTTTGGAACTTTGGCGCCCTCTAACTTTTAAACCGTGCAATTTGGTATAGAGGTAAGGTGGGTTAAATCATTTTATTTTGACTTGGAGAATCTCTGGTTCCTTTTTATCTCCATATTTTTCTTACATCCTGTATAGTAGCCTGTTTAAGAACACTGAATCCAATGAATACACTTTTTTTAATGTTGAATTGAAGTAGAATGTGTTGCTAAACTTTGTTGTTTGTACATATTATGTTTGCAATTTGTTAGAAGAATTTGTTATGAGGGTGTTATTTTTTGCATAATGAAATGTTAAATTTTTTGCTAAAATCCATTATTTCATCGTTACCGTAATTATTATTCGGAAAACTCATAACGAAACTAATGGTGATTATTTGTCGATGTATTGACGCAAGTTGAAAAACACTGATCCCAACGAATACACTTTTTTAAAAACAGAAATCCCCCAATCGTAGTTAAAGTAAAATATGTCGCTAAATTTCGTAATTTGTATCGGTTTTTCACAATTCATCAAAAAAATGATAAAGCTTTTTCTGTTCGCTTTATTCCAACTGTACCATGGTTGAGCCAACAGTGCATTGTAAATTTCAACGGACTGAAAATTGATTGATTTATTTGAATTAATATTTTGTATTTACCTCCATTTCTACAGTTTCAGTCGCTTCAATAGCACAAAAAAGTGTGCTAATATAAATCGCACCACATAGAATGAGTTGATATTTGTTGTAGTAAATTGTGGCCTGTAATTATCATGTTTAAAAGTTCAAACAGTTGTGTAACAAATTACAGTTACAAGAAGGAGTAATACGGAGATTCCTAAAAGCGTTGCCGATATGGCGAACATGATGATAAATGGTGCAAGAAACTTATTCATTTTTGCGACATACTGTGCGATATATGCCTGTCGACGAATAAAAATTTTCAGCTTTTGTTTCATGTCGTTTTGGTATCGGGCATCATAAAATAAATTGGGATCATTCACATTGTAATCTTTTACCATTGTTTTAATACGTTCCACTAGTAATTTTACTTGGAAGTTAAATTTTCTGCTAAAATAAAGCAACCGGTTAGAATTGACGGTCATTATTGGAAACATCAAGACAAAATTAATTTTATAGAAGTAATAACACGTTTCATTTATTCCTCGAGGTGTTGTATCAAGTTCCGACAACTTTTTTAGAAAATAGTGATAGTGAATTTCATCTTTGTTTGGCAGAATTAGACTTGTACCAGCTGTAAAAGCAAGCACAATATTTAAAATTACGTAAACGGTAACGGAATTAATGTGTTGCTTGATTCGATTCTGGATTTCTTTGCTTGCATTATGTTCACTCCAGAAATGGAACTCTTGTTTAAACTCTTCTGTTTTTCTCAAGAAAAGTATTCCCCACAGGGATACAAGAACCTGTTGAACAATATTTTTATCTTTTTTGACCAACTACGACACTTACGTATGTACAGCCTGTAAGTACAGGGCCGTATTTAATTATGTACAACGATTCTGCTCCCACAATAAATTGATACAGCATGAATAAGAATGCTAGTGAATTTGAAATTAGTGCTGAATACGTGCAAAGTCTTATAAATTTTATATGAAACACTCCTTCAGCTACAAAGTAGACCACTGCCATGGAAAAACCTGTATTCAATTGTTGTTATAGGTTATAAGTATTTCATAAAATAATGTACCGCCACTTTTATCAAGAAATTTAATATTCATGGTGTCAGACGTGCACTTTAAACGACTGTTATATTATAATACACAAACAGTAATACCACTAACTTAAATATCAATTAAATGATTTAATTTTTTTCACCAGAAAATACATTATTATTTTCTTTCATCGTTATCGATTTACTGTAATTATCATTCGGCCAAATTCATTACAAAACGGATCTTTAAATGAGTTTTTATTTTAAAAAATAATGTCTAAACTACCGTCTTTGAAGTACATTTAATTAAAGACGATTATTTGTCGATGATATATCGGCGCAAGTTGAAAAACACTGATCCCAACGAATACACTTTTTTTAAAACTGCAATTCCCCAATCGTAGTTAACGTAAAATGTGTCGCTGAATTTTGTAATTTGTAAGGGTTTTTTGCAATTCATCAAAAAAATAACAAATATCCTTTTATTCTCATTATTCCAAGTGTACCATGGTTGACCCAGCAGTTTGTTGTAAATTTCAACCGACTGAAAATTCGCTTTAATTTAATTTAACTAATATTTACTTCACCTCCATTTCAACGGTTTCAGTGCCATCAACAGCACAAAAAATGGTGCTCAGATAAATCGCTCCATATAGAATGATTTGATATGTATTGTAGTAAATTGTGCCCTGAAAAATTACGTCATAGGCTGCAACATTTGTGTAAAAAATTACAGTTGCAACGATGAGCAATACGGAGACTCCTAAAAGCGTTGCCGAGATGGCATACAATACAACAAAGGGCCCAATGGAATTATTTATTTTTGCAACATACTGAGCAATATATGAATGTCGCCGAATGAAAAATATGAGTTTTTGTTTGATGTAGTCTTGATATCGGGCATTGTAAAATAAATTGATGTCATCCACATTGTAATTTTTTGTCAGTGTTTCAATACGCTCCAATAGTAACATAACTTGAAACTTAAATTTTTTGCTAAAATAAAGCACCCGATACGAATTTATAGTCATGACTGGAAACATCATGACAAAATTCAGTTTGTACAAGTAATATAAAGCTTGACTTAGTCTTCGAGGAACTCTCTCCAGATCCATCAAAATTTTTATAAAATAGTGATAGTGAATTTCGTCCTTGTTCGGCAGAATTAGACTAGTACCAGTCACAAATGCAAGCGCAGTGTTTAAAATTACGCAAACTGTGAGCGAATTAATGTGTTGCTTGATTCGGTTCTGGGTTTCTTTGCTTCCTTCATGTTCATTCCAGAACTGGAATCCATGTTGAAACTCTTCTGCATCTCTCAAGAAAATTATTCCGTACAAAGATCCTAGAGCCTAGTATTTAACATGATTTTTTTCTTTTTCACTTGCTCTAATACTTACGTAAGTGCTACCCGAGATTATAGGACCGTATTGAATTATGTACACCAATTCTGCATCCAAAATAAATTGATATAGTATTGCTAAAAATCCCAGTGTATTTGCAATCAGTAACAGATAGACCATGAGTCTTATAAGTTTTATTTGAAACAGTCCTGTGGCCACGAAATAGACGACTGACATGGAAAACTCTGCATTTAATTGATGTGACAGATAAGTAACATATTTTATAAAATATATCAAATTTACCGCCCCTTTCACCAAAAAGTTTACTATACATATTTGTGAGAAAAAAAAACCTTAGAATCTTGCCGGAATGTGATGACGATAAAACAACCAAATTGACTGTACCTATCATGTAAATTACACATTTTACAAAATTTTCTTTTGTTTTGCTATCCAGTAAAATGGTAGTGTTTATCATCTGGCAAAATGTTATTACTACTTATTACGAAACGAACTAAGAAAAATACCTACCATTAGTTATTTTTATATGTTAAACAATAACATCTAAATTATCAGTCTTAAACTAATGGTGATTTGTTTGTCGATATCTCGGTTCTCGGTCAAATGAAAACACTTTTTTCGAAGATTATGAAGAATGTGCTGTAACACATTTATACATATTAAAACTATTAAAAGTGTTGAAACGTAAAATTATACGGGGTGTTAGGGAATGCTTAGCAATATTTCGCATGTGCATTTGTCATAATCAGACGAGTTAAAAATCCTTACATCATTTATCCAAAAAGTGCGTACTTTCTTCAGAAATTTTTATTAACCCACATGTTGAGAGCCACTGTGTAGCTTATGGTAGTTATTTGTAGTTAATTTTTTCATTAAATAAAATGGAGATGGTGGCGCATGGGCGTTTTAAGAATCTTTCAAAATTGCGGCTAACATGCTTATTTGTATAAGATTCGAATCCCGGTCCTGGCAAGAAAAAAAATTTTTTTTCTTAAAATTTAATAACAAAACAAAAACTGAAATAGAAGAATAACGCAGAGGACGAAGAAGTTAATTTACCTTTGCTGTTTTGTCAATATTATTAAAAAATTAAAAAAATTAAATGAATAGTAAACCTCGCTCAGTATTTTATTAAAATTTGTTCAGTTTAAAGTGCCCAGTAAAAAAATCGTATATGCATAGTAGGTATCTACGAGTAATTTCAGTTTGCACAGAAAACATAGAACTCGAAATGTGTGATTCCAGACTTTCCAGTTTTGAAATGCGATTATTTACTGCGCATTTACTATTTTTCCTTTGCATCTATCATTTTTACTGTGCATTCATCATTTTTACTAATCAAAAATACTGTGCATTTCATTTGTACCCTTTTTTAAATTTAAATTCGTGCTTCAAAACTTAGTTTTTAATCACAAAATAGTCTGCAACCAACATAACAGGCATGCACACTTTGTGGACCATTTTACAATTTCTATAATGGTCTTTGAACAATTACTTCTTTACGGCCTACTTCGTCCATCAAACAAAAAATACTTTTTTTTGGAAGATTTTCATCTTAAACTGCTCTAATTCTAATGTTAAATATGGGGGACTGTAATGAACGATCTTTATTTACAACAATCATTGTAATGATTCCATAATTCAACTAGTCATTTTAAAAAGGTAAAGTTTTTCTTTTCTCACTCGTATTATAAATACGAACAGCTTGTTTGTTGAGGAAAATAAAAGCCAAAAACAGAGTTGGAAAAATGTATTGAAATAAATCAGACTCAAAGTTTCGTAAAAAAATCGGAAAATTTCGAAATTTTTTAAACGATTTGTCGTTTAATACTCTTCGCCACCTTCGCCTTCTCCTTCTCCGGAGTCCATGCCGACCTCTTCGTAATCCTTTTCCAAAGCGGCCAAATCCTCACGAGCTTCAGAGAATTCACCTTCTTCCATACCTTCACCCACATACCAGTGGACGAAAGCACGTTTGGCGTACATCAAGTCAAATTTATGATCCAAACGAGCCCAAGCTTCAGCGATAGCAGTGGTATTGGACAACATGCAAACAGCACGTTGTACCTTGGCCAAGTCACCTCCTGGCACGACGGTGGGTGGCTGGTAGTTGATACCAACTTTGAACCCAGTTGGACACCAGTCAACGAATTGAATGGTACGTTTGGTCTTGATGGTGGCAATAGCCGCGTTGACATCCTTGGGGACAACATCTCCACGGTACAACATGCAGCAAGCCATGTATTTACCATGACGTGGGTCGCATTTGACCATCTGGTTGGCGGGCTCGAAGCAGGCGTTGGTGATTTCCGCAACGGATAATTGTTCATGGTAGGCCTTCTCGGCGGAAATGACTGGGGCGTAGGTGACTAGAGGGAAGTGGATACGTGGGTAAGGTACCAAGTTGGTCTGGAATTCGGTCAAGTCAACGTTCAAAGCGCCATCGAATCGCAACGAAGCGGTGATTGAGGAGACAATTTGGCCGATCAATCTGTTCAAGTTGGTGTAAGTCGGGCGTTCGATGTCCAAGTTTCGGCGACAAATGTCGTAGATCGCCTCATTATCGACCATGAAGGCACAGTCAGAGTGCTCCAAAGTGGTGTGAGTGGTCAAGATCGAGTTGTACGGCTCCACAACGGCTGTTGAAACCTGAGGTGCGGGGTAAATAGCGAATTCCAATTTCGATTTTTTGCCGTAATCAACCGACAATCTTTCCATCAACAAGGAAGTGAACCCTGAGCCGGTGCCTCCACCGAACGAGTGGAAAATCAAGAAACCTTGAAGCCCCGTGCATTGATCGGCCAATTTACGGATGCGGTCCAAAACCAAGTCGACGATTTCCTTGCCAATGGTGTAGTGGCCTCTGGCGTAGTTATTGGCGGCGTCTTCTTTGCCAGTGATTAATTGTTCGGGGTGGAACAACTGGCGGTAAGTCCCGGTGCGGACCTCATCGACGACAGTGGGTTCCAAGTCGACGAAGACGGCCCTCGGGACGTGTTTTCCAGCACCGGTCTCGCTGAAGAAGGTGTTGAAACTGTCGTCACCGCCCCCGACAGTTTTATCAGAGGGCATTTGGCCGTCGGGTTGGATTCCATGTTCCAAACAGTACAATTCCCAACAGGCGTTGCCGATCTGGACTCCGGCTTGGCCGACATGAACTGAGATACATTCACGCTGGAAGGAAAACGGAAAATTAGAAAATTATTCCAGAACCGGCGTCCATCCAAAATGGCGGCCGACAAGCTCACGTTTTACCGGCAAAAATCGAACAATTTGGCGAAATTATGCATTCAAAACGTACACTAGCGTTAGAAATGGGATAACTTACCATTTTGGTAGTTGAGTTTTACAAATTACACCACAAAAGAGCAGAAAAACGGGAGTACGCTTCGGAAATACAAGCTCTGGCTTTTTCCAAACGACTTTGATTCGATTTTCAACTGTCGTTGCTATTTATAAGCTTGTTGACGTCAGCAACCAACGCCCGATTTCCAGACTTCTGATTGGCTCCCCGCCATGTCGGTACCAACGGTCTCTAACGGAAGATTGTTATCCTTGTTCTCGATCTCTTTTCAAATCAATATTCAAAAAAAAATTCGTTGGTTCCTGTGACCAAAAATTTAGTGTTTCCCAATTTATTTCCAGCATTTTCACACTTTGCCTTTCATTTTCGAATTACTTTTCCTTATGGCCTTCGACCATTATCAATTATTTTCAGATTTTTTATACAGCTAGGGTCCCGGTCGTTGCACCATCATAATCGTTCACTGCAGTGTGAATTTCTCAGAATTTTTTGTATAATAATATTAATTTTGGGACAGTTTCTTCAAGAAAACTCTACTTTTCCCTTCTTTCATAAGACAATAGATATGAAAACGTGTGATAAACTCCTTTTAAAATAGTTTCACGTGAGATACATAGACATCTGGTACCCTTTCCAAGTGCTTTCTTTGACCCCAAAATAAACTTGCTGGTTCTTCAGCATTGTAGACAGTTAAAGCTATTAATAACACACTTATTTCGAAACCAAGAAAAGGCATTAACTTGAGAAAAATTCAGTTTATTGATTAAAAGATTAGGGTTAAAATGATTTCAAATAAACTATGAGTCATGCCGCGAATACCACGTTTGGTAGGGATTTGTGATATCACCTCCATTTACGGCAAGTGTGAGGTCATCACGAGCCGCAAAGCCTTATAAATTCATTCAAATAAGGTGCTGCTTGTCTCTCAGCGGCCCACATAACACCCATTTGTGATTACGTGAACAGCAGACCTGTGCATAAGAAAGTAGGTGTTTCCTCAAGGCTGGTACCACGGTCAATATGTTTGCGTATAAATTTATTCGGAAAACATTTACAAGCCGCAGTCATTAGTTTATGGCCTGTAAAGATTCTTCTCAGTCTCAACAGTCTTATTAATAATAATAATAATAATAATTTATTTCGTCCCAAAAATACCATTAAATTGTATAAAACAAGTCACAAGAAAAAAGAAAAACAATAAGTATCACAAACAAGACATACATTCATTGATAGTATAAACACAGTGGTCATAATGAAGAAGTTGCCCTTTTTTTAAATAAATCAGAATTTCTACTTTGTGTCCTGGCTGGAAGCATCTTAAAAAAAATTGGGTAGTAATAAATCATATATACACAGTCTCTAGTTTCAGTTTGCACAGTTTAAATAATAAACGCTCAGTAGCTGGGCGTAGTAGATGGGGCTTGGCCCCAGTGAACTAAGAGGAAACATACTTCTCGAACGATTGATTAAACTCAAAAATGTAAAACTCGAAAGGTGGAATAATTGTTTTTATGGAGCTACAGCGACGTAGAATTGGTAGCCTGCAGGCTGGAGCTTCGCCCCAGCGACGTAAAAGGAGGTATACCCCTCGAACGAGTAAACTCGAAAACTGTGCATTTATTATTTTACTGTGCATTTATTATTTTTACTGATCAAAAATACTTGTCGTTTAAATGAAATAGGTGCATTTAATTTGTATCCAAAAATTTTTAACCCATGGGTTTTCTTTAAAAGTTTCGGTATTAGGTTTGGGCAAGTGAAGTATTCTTCTCCAGGAGGAATTTTAGTGTTTGTTCAGCAAAGAAGTGCAATGAAGTAATGAAGTTAACGTACAAACAGTTCATTCACACCGTTGTAATTACGAATTAAGTTATAATTATGCAAAAAAAAACTGTTCAAAAGTTGGATTACTCCTAAAAATCGTCGGTGTATTGTTGGTTGCATAACGCTAAAGAGCCATTAAAAAATTAACGAAAAGCTTATAATTAATTCATTAATTATTACATAAAATACAACATGTACTGTGGTAATATTTTGATTAGTTAATATGGACAAATTTGACAGGATTAGATGATCAGGATCACGAAAAACCGTGGGATATTTCATAAAAAATGAGACTGCAGTTATTTGTTGGTACCTTTAATCTACTAATTTACAAATAACAATCATTTTTGGATAATTTATTTAGCGAGCGCCTCCAACTCTGCGATTTCCTTGTCGGCAGCTAGTTTCTTTTCAGCGGCTAATTTCTCATCACGGATGGCTTTCTGTTTAAGTTCGACTTCTCTGAAAGCTGCCTCCTTCTTGGACAGCCTGTTCTGGTGGAATGCTCCGTACAAGACTCCGACTGTGAGCAAACTCCATCGGCTGAACTGAAATGTGAGGTTAGGTCGATTATGTAACTGAAAATGTAACCAAAGCAAAATACTATTATATAATCGAAATATTACTTTGATAAGTGGCGAAACGCGAACTGGAGCTGGGAGACCAGACATTTTTGGGCTTATTGACGATATTTAAAACTAATTTTGAGAATGGCAATCACAACTGTCAAACTAGTGTCAAATATGAGAGTTGACATGCGCGTAACCGTACAGTAAAAAATATTGCAATCGTAAAAAAATGTTAATTTCAATTAATGATTGCGCAACTAGTGATAGAAAATTATTGTATTGTTGTACGAATTATTTTTTACAAACGAAATTAAAAAGTCACTAGCGTTGCCCCAAAATCCCTACATCTGACAGTTAAACGTCAACTACGCATGTTTATTACTCCTCCTTCCTTTACTATCCCATTTCTAATTCAGTTACTTGATTACGAGACGAGTGATAAGAGCGTAGATGATATATATTTATTGTTATCAGCTTAATCATTCAGTATTTAGTGATACCATGTGCGTGTTGTGTCGTTAATGTGATTTTGTCAATTTAAATTTCGCTCTTACAATGGCTGGTATTTTATCCCTGGTTTGGTTTATCGGTTCCGTTTTAGTAACGCCGTTTTTGGTGATTTTATTATGTATTGTATTCCTTGCATCAATTGGAAAATCCTTAGGCGTTAGGAGACTTTATGTTAAACTTCTTTTAATCATATTTGAGGTAAGTGATAAGAATTTTTCCAGGAAGAATCATCACCGATCTGGGAACAAAATGCGTCACGAAGTCAGTGTTTTATGTTGTTATTCACGATGAATATTCAATTATTGGAAGCCAAGAGAAATCAAATGGACTTTGATTAAAGTGCAAGCACTGTCTTAGCTTTTTTCAAATATTTCAAGGTGGTTCCATCTGCAAGTCTTGTGCAAGTCACAATTTTCTGTTATTAATTTCGTAACAGGAATTTCAACTATGCAAATAAAATAAAGAAGTTTGCGTTTGATAAGTAGTTGGTATACACATCTCGTTTGTTTATTGGTGATTCCACCACGTGAAAATCATTTATTCCTTGTTGATAAATTTTATCCAACACGCCACGAACTGTGACCACTTAATGTTTAAAACGTGTTGATTTGTTATTCCCCAAATTGTAGACTGCAAAAACTGTTAATTTGAATAACCAGAAATGTTGAGATTTTTTCGTATTTATTCGCATTTATTTTTATCGTTAGCCTTAGATCAACTTCGACGACCTTGTCCTTGTAATGAATTCACGAAATGTTGCAGTTCGTCGTCTCTATTTTTGTCCTAAATGTTCCTTTCTTACTTTCTCCACTTCACAAACGCGTCCTTTTAAACTTTCTCCGGCATAAACTATGCTGATTTATGTTATCACTATCAGAGTAATAGTAACATTGTTTTTAAATTAGAAATACATTTTAAATAGGTTTTTATGCATGCTGTTGTCACCTAAAAACATTGTAAGCGCTGATAAATAATTAAGCCAGCGGAAACATTCCTTGTTATTTGAAATGTTTGTATTTTTTCCCTGTTATTGATTAAATGACTAGAAATTTTAATGTGAATCTCGATTCTTGCGTGTTTTATAATTTTCGGGTTCGCTAGGTCGCAATATTGTCTACAAGTAATAAAATAAATGATGGGACATGGTTCGAGGACGTGCACAAGTGTTTGAACAATGGGATAAATTTGCCATATTTTGAACCTTGATAAACAACGAATTACGAGTGGTTCAAAGTACAAAATAATTGTTTTTTAATAATTGCAACGATTGGTTTTGAGTTTGTAAACTAATTTATGAGTAATTATTACCCAAAAGTTTGACTAAGTAGGTTAGACCAAGGCTGGAGGAATTCCAAATAGATGGACTTTGATTTCTATTGAGTTTAATGCGTTTTGTGTCCTCTCAAGACAGAAATTAATGCCAAGGCTATAATTCAGCGTTTGTCTTCCAGTACGGTCGTGCAAACATTGAAACCGCTCAAAATCAAGCACACAGAAACGAAGACAGCGACGATGAAATCACTGCCCCCAACAACAACACCGCCAAAGACCAACTCATCAAACCGCCAAACGGAATCAAAAAACCCAACAATGGCTACGTGCCAAACGATAACTCGGTTATAAGCAGGGATGATAAACTGATCTTGTTGCCGGAACCTTTACAGAAAAAGGACGAAATAACTGGCGAAATAACCGAATCTAAGGTTTTTGACTCGATGAAAATAAATTTAATTTTATTACCGATTTCTCTCTTTAGGACGAATACAAGGAATATAATTTGAGCAGTATTTTTGATTATTTGAAGGCCGGCATGGAAGCCATCATCGAGGATCAAGTCACGTCGAGGTTTGAAGCTGAAGAATTGAAGAATTGGAATTTATTGATTCGAACGAATCGGAGATACGAATTTATTTCGTGGAAACTTACCGTGATATGGGTGTGCGGATTTTTCGTCAGATATTTCTTCCTGTTTCCGTTGCGTGTCACCATTTGCTTTTTTGGGGTACGTATCTTTTTGTCATTAGCTGCGAAAGTAATTATGATTTTGTGATAAAAACGGAAATGAGTCGGATATTGCGTTACAAACTGCTAGTTTTCAAACAACAAATTACGTAGAAAATGGTACATTTTCAGAACTTTGAACCAACTCACTTAATAATAGAGATTATAAACAGAATTAGCGGTAAAAATAGAATTTTTTGATAAAACAAATTTAAACAATTGATAAAAATAAACAACTGTTTCAAAATCGCATTATATAACAAAAAAAATTGTCTTAAACATTAGTGATCTTTTTTTATGGATTATGTGATTTTTTTAATGGTTGATGCTACAAACTAGCTAAAGAAAATACAAAAGTGAGTGTTCAGCATTCATTTTTTGACGTAAAACACGAGTGGTAACAATAAAATTGTTGTTCCTGATTCAGTTTATCAGTGAATTGTACTTTGTTCAAGATTGATCAAGAAAGATAAGGTTCTTACGTGCAAATAACCCGAAAGTACCCAGAATTTGTTTAGGATTTTTGTTTTATTTAAACATTTAAATTATTTGAAATAAATACACGGGAATTATATTTTCCGTTCATTAGTGCCACCATCGGATTAGTAAAAGCATCTTTTTTCTAGCTTTTATCTCTTTCTTTCTAGGTTTTTTATTTTCTGTTTCTTTTTCTAGCTTATTTTTTCCTTTAGACCTTTTTCTAGCACATTTTTTTGTATCTCTTCTCTTTTTTTTGTTTTTCTTACGGTTATAGCTCCTTTTTAGTTTATCTGTTTTTTAACTCTCGATTTTCTAGATTCTTATTTCTTTACTTCTTCTGTTCTCGTCTTTAGCTCTTTTTTCTCTAGATTTTTTCCTCTCTAGCTTATCTCTGTAGCTCTTCTCTTATAATAATATTTCTCTTCTGTTTTTCTCTTTTCATTACAGCTCTTCTTTTTTCTCTAGCTCTTTCATTTTTTCATTATTTCTTCTTTTTTCTAACTTCTCTCCTCGTTTTTAGCTCTTTTTTCTCTAGATTTTTTCTTCTCTAGCTTATCTCTGCTGTAGCTCTTCTCTGTTTTCTCTTTTATTCCAGCTCTTCTTTTTTCTCTAACTCCTCTATTTTTTTTTATTTCTTCTTTTTTCTAACTTTCGTCTCTGTCTTCCTAGTTTTTTTGTTCTCTAACTGTTTTATTTATGTTTGAGTTTAAAAGTTTGTTTTTGTCGGATATGAGAAACTTGCTTATTTAAAAAAGGGTTCCCATTATGAGACAGACAGTATGCGTTCTCAGTATGAAGCTTTTCATTTAGGGAACCAGGTTGAAGTTAACCAACCGCTTTACTGAGACATTTTTTATTGAAACTATAATATAAAATAAAAAATAAACAACAAACTTCCTAAAACAAATAGCAGTTTTTTGTAAAGCAAATTAACAATTTCTATCAAAATAAAAAATAACTGAAAACAAATTTAAAAATCCTTTGAGTTTTTATTTTCACAACAAAGGGCACAGAGGAACCTTTTTGGATTACATTTCTCCATATTGCGTCTGCACATATACAGGGTTGGGCAAAAGTATGGAACCAAGCATTTTGTGTCTAAACTATGTACTTCACGAAAAAACTAATTAGTACATCAACTACTTTAAAAATGTGATCATTTTTCAAGATTTTTTTTCGAAATTCCTTTTAGTTCTCGAATTATTAAAAAAATATTTTTTTTCCAAATGACATCCTACTACGGCAATTTTTTTGCTAAAAGGTTATACTTATTCAATAATATATTTTTTGAACCAGTGTTTTTTTTTAATAAATTATTAAAGTTGCGTCCAGAGCTCATTACGACGGTTTTCCGAATTTGATTTAATAATTTATTTTCAAAAAACCACTGATTTAAAAACAATATTATTGATTTAGAAGTAATTTCAAGAGCATAGTCTTTTACAAAAAAAAAATCGCCGTGGTAGGATGCCATTTGAAAAACAATTTTTTTTTGAATAACTCGAAAACGTAAAGGAATTTCGAAAAATATTATTCTTGAAAAATGATCACATTTTTAAAGTACCTTTGAAGTACTTATTGTTTTTTTCGTAAGGTACATAGTTTAGACACAAAAGCACTTGGTTCCATACTTTTGCCCAACCCCGTATGTAGACATTTCAGCGAGTTTTCTAGTGTCTCATATTAGCACTCGATGAAATTTTGTAGAGTTTTGAATTAATCGGAAGAAGTATAAAATATATCTCATAATAGGCTATTTTTATTTAATTTTTTGGGCATTTAACCACGTTTGGCCAAAAAGTCGGATAGAAAATGACATTATTTTGGCGTTTTTCATTTGTAAATAATTTGAAAAATCGTTAAAATTCCTAGCGCTTGGGACTTTAACCACAGTTTTGAAATCAAAACTCGATTATTTTTGGGATTTTTTAAGTCGGGACGAAAGATCAATAAATTGGATAAACAGTCGGCATGTTCGATCACAAATACAAATGGTGTTATATTTTTGCTTATTTAAATACTGTGCTTCTTCCAGTTATAAATTGGTATTTTCATTTAACATCACGTTACTAATAATAATTGTTACTACATTTTATTTCTTTTTAATAAGTTATTATTCTTTGTTTATTCATGAACGTTTTATTGTCTAATTTATCACTTAATAGTAATTTTATTAAATCAAACGAATCAATTAACTGGAAAATTGTGTAATCACAATCAAAATAAAAACATTAGAAATGAAATGTAAACAGTTTTTTATCAAATGAAGATTAAACGCTATAAAAAGCGAATAATTTAGTGTGGCAATCGATTCGCTATGTTTTAAATAAATATGTACAACAGTGCGTTTGGATGCTGGGCTCCACTCCGTTGTTGGGGGCCTTACCTGACAATTCCTTCAAGCGTTGGATCAACTCGAAAGCCTACATAATAGCCTTCCGTATTATGGCCCGTTCCCTAACTGGCGTAATTCGCATTCATAATAAGCAATACAGGCCAGCGAGGGGTTCCGTGTGTGTAGCCAATCACACCACCCCTTGCGACGTTGTTATTTTATCCACAGATAATTGTTACTCGTTGGTGAGTCGCAGGAGAAAATCATCCAGGGCTTCAATTTAGTCGTTTTGCTTTTTTGTCGCTTTATGTCCTTTATGTGTTTTGTGTTGTGGTTTTACAGGTGTGGTGGTTGACGCTGTGTACGGCCTTAGTTGGGTATGTGAAGGAGGGCAGTTTTAAACAAAAATTAAACAAGTACGTGTCAATTATGTGCTTTGGAATTTTGTCCAATGCGATATCGTCAGTCATTACGTATCATAACGAAGAGAATAAGCCGAAAAATGGGATCTGTGTCGCCAATCATACGTCGCCGATTGATGTACTTATATTGATGTGTGATAATTGTTATTCTTTGGTAGGTTGCCGCTTTGTTTGTGTGCGCGCTTACAGGTTGACCTCTATGTTATTGACTCGACCTTGGACCAGGGGTCAACAATCACCTCAATTTTCTGTGACTTGGGAATTAAGTTGGCTAATTTTCGACCGGTAATATTGTTAATATTGAACGATTGGTCAAAAAATAGAGGTTGGCCTGCGCTGCGTTTAGTCTGCAGTCCGGTTCCGTTTACATTTACTGGAATAATTGTAGATTGGTCAAAGTCACGGCGGTTTTTTGGGCATTTTGCAGCGAGCTTTAGCTCGCGCCTCTCCACATATCTGGTTTGAAAGATCCGAAGTTAGGGATCGCCACGCAGTTGCCAACAAGTGAGCCGCAGTTCAATTTTTTTAGATTTATTCTAATGTTGTTGCCTTAGGTTGAAAGAGCACGTGTCCAATCCGAAAAACCCCCCGATTTTGATATTCCCCGAGGGCACTTGTATCAACAACACGTCGGTAATGCAGTTCAAGAAAGGTAGTTTTGAAGTTGGTAGTGTTATCTATCCAGTGGCTATAAAATACGATCCACGATTCGGCGATGCTTTTTGGAACAGTAGTAAATACTCGATGATGCAATATTTGTACATGATGATGACCAGTTGGGCGATTGTTTGTGATGTCTGGTATTTACCCCCAATGCAGCAAGAAGAGGGCGAAAGTGCTATAGATTTTGCGAATCGAGTCAAAAGTGTGATAGCTAAGCAGGGCGGTTTGGTCGATCTAGTCTGGTAAGTGTCTTCATTTTTTTTAATTCTGGTCTTACGATATTGTTAGGGACGGCCAACTCAAACGCACAAAACCAAAGAAAGAATGGCGCGAACGGCAACAAGAAGAGTTCAGTAAACGACTTAAAATAGAATAGACCCTTGCAGTATCTTATTTTAATTCTGTTATTTTCATTTTTTTACACATCTAGTCTCATAATTTTTCAATTTGTTTCATCGTGATAGCGTAAGTAGAGTAATTTGGAGCAATTTTTTGGCCTAAATGTTATTTGTTTGGTGGCGCCCGTAATGGTCCGATTTGATGCTAAAGTCTTCAAGTTGCTCACATCAGTGTCAAAATTCATGTAAGAAATCGACAATATAATGAACTGTCTTTTTTTGTCCACAAAGCTTCTAAATGTTGTACAGTACTGGAAATGCATTTATTTGGAGAAGAGGCCTTTTCTAACTGTATAAAATGTATATTTGGCTACGATTTTTAGTAGTTTTAGTTTTAGTATTTATTACAGTGTAAATATAATTGTACATTATAGTTTTGTATTATTCCTTGTAATAAATACGGATTTACTTTTTTTCTACATACTTATTTGCAACTACTCCGCTCGTTTACCCTCCGGACTCCCTAAACTGCTTCTCTGGAACAACTCGAGGAGTTCCTCAGTTGCGGTCTTTGGTAAATGTTTAGGTCGTGACAGGTCTTGGTCAGGGAATTTCGCCAAATTCTCAGCTGGGTCCTTGAAAGTGTAAGGGGTCCAAGGTCCTTGGATGGAGGGGTGGTCCGTATGGAGCAGTTTCCGGTATCTGAAACCGGTTGTATTCCCTGACTGTGTTTTGATCAAATTCAACCATTTAATTATTTCTTCTTTCGCGAAGTTTCTGCAGTTGATGTATTGCTTATCGCCATTCACTACAAACACAAACTTAGCAAAATGGCAAATCAGTCGCAAACATTACAATATTCGGCTGAAATTACAGCAGTCCTGTGTCGTCTCGGTTTCAGATAAACCACAATTCCTGGATTGTTTTTGGCAAAATCAACTAGCCCAGACTCGATAAAATCTCTGAAAAAATATCGTCACATCCTAGAAGAGCCACAGGAAGGGGTACCTCATTCCTCTGCTCGAGCCGTTGTTTTTGCAAAACTTCAACACAACGCGTTGCAGCTGACACACGTAGCGCCCAACCCCATTCTGCGAAGGGGTCCTAATAAAGCCCGACTTGAGAAATAAGTGGCTGTTAGACATATTTTTCCTCAAAAACGTAAACTTTGTAAAGCACGAATTGAGGTTATGTCGTTATGTCACACTTGACACAAAGTTTGCGAAATTCGGGAATCGCGAAAATGTTCCTCTCATTACAACATTAAAATATATTATATTAGTAACAACAAAAAAGTTTGGGATTCAATTTTGGAGACAGTTACCTAGATCGGTGTCCCGTGTTTGCGTAATTTGTTTGTTTTTACTTTACTATTATGTAGGAATTCGTAATTGGGAGACATGTCGTCATCTTTCAAGTCGGTAAAGTAGAAGATTGTACCTTTTACCAGCCGTAGGAGGGCGCTGTCTGTTTCGCTCCAAAACGCATCAATAATTTGAAATTGTAATAATTTTTTTTAACTATTTCTAATTCGATTCGTTGTAAAACCAGTGGCTAGTGTTTTTTATTTGTTAATGCATAAAAGTAAAAAACACTCCACACCTTCACCTAGACACACTTTATCATCAAATTAAAAAAATTGGTGTGGATTTTTTTTTAATTTTATTATTTCATTTTCCATCCCATTATTTTAAATACGAAACAAAGACGCCAACGTTTATTATGGGGCACTTTCATTAAGCCGGGCGTCTCGTGGCCGCTTTAATTCATCAGTTTAATAATAAAGTGGATATGTGGCAACTTTTCAATGTGGAATAATAAAGGGCGGGTAGCAGCTATGAAAACGAGGATCGTGCCATTCACGCGTCGTCGGCCAAGCGGGACCGTATGAGGCCAACAGTCCTACATCACCGGAAGTTCCTATTAATTGATTTCGTCTTCATTAAAATTACTTTTTTTGCATTTGAAAACTCCAGTCTGTCACATTATTACTGCAAAGCCATTAATCGGACACTGACCCAACGTTGCGATTACCATATTATGCAAAAAATAGCGAAACAGATAACGACATAATTCGTGCTTTCACTATTATTGTCACTGGTGTAGGACAGGATGAACGAATCCGGCAGGAAGCAGCGTTTAATTAATTGCATAATTGCAGAAAATTACTCAATCCCAAAGGAAGACAACATTTTTACCGAAACCGTGTAACGAATGGAAATAATAACGCTTTGTTTCCTTAACAGGTTTTATGATTGACACATTAAATCACAATCGTTTCGCCGACGAGAAATTACGCAAATTTCTTATCTTTTGTATACACAGTAGGTGGTTTTAATAAAAGTGAGGAAAAGCGGGCGCCGAATGGTATCAGCAGGTTCATTTAAATTATATGGCATATGCTGGAAGGGAAGATTTCGGCATTAAATTTTCCACCTTCCCTTGATGAATTTTCACAATGTGAATAAAAAACGAATTAGGAAAGGATTTCAGCCCTAAAACAGTTTACAACCTTTCTATGCGAACAACTTAAAATTCATTATCTTTGTACACAGCAAAAGTTTTTTCCTGCGTGCGAATAAAACGAATAAATTTGTTTTCATCATAAAGTACCAGAGGCGCCACCTAAAATTTTTTACGCCCTCATAAAGTTAATGTATATTGCTTTCGAGCAGTAAATTGCATCAAAATCGGTTTTAAAAATAAAATTTTTATAGTCGTGTAATTTTCTTCCGGCCCTTGGCTCGTTTGTCAAGCCTTTACTGCAAATTCACAGTGACTAGGTGAAGAGCTAACTGAAAATTCACAAAACAAGCTTTATGTTTTCTTTCGACCAATAATAAACCCACATCAGGTAGATTAAACTTTACAAAAATTAAAGAAAACAAGTGTTTTTTTGACGTCAGTTTTCTTTTGATTTAAGCACCAAAGTGATGAATAATCCAAAAAATAACTCTTGTTTGTTAATAGCTTGCACATTTGTGGTTATTTTTCTAACTTTCTAGTTAGTCGTTGTTGCAGCTACTGAATATCGAAAAAGCCCATGTTCGATTATAAACACAAAATTTTGTTTAAGCAAGCCCAAAAATCTAATAATTATGTAAAAAATTACCTTATTTTGAACTCACTTATTTTGAGAAATTTGTTTTCATCGTTTTTTAATGTGAACTTGAGTTCATATCTTGGGAATATAAATACGGTCTTTCCGTCTAAACCCTACATTAGAAGTATTGAAAGTTCTGATAATAATATTTTTCTGAAAATTGGTGTGCAGCCATAACCCGCTGGGCCTTGTTGAATGAAAATATTTTCAAAATAGTGGCACTTATATTGTTATATTGAAAGTCGTTATCAACTTTCTTATTTTAAATAAAAGATTTGTTTTTTACTGCTTTTTTGCATTTCTCAAGTAACTTGAGAGGAGATTTTCAATAGCTTTCCCTATACCTAAATTTAGTAGTTTTCGAAATATTCAGGATGTTTTTTTTAATTTTTGAATTTGCACGTTTCTTTTCAAAAATAGATAATTCTGCCATTTTAGGGTTTTAGAAATCGTTTTTAGGAAATCAAAAAAGAAAGCCTATATCTTTTTTTCAGTGTGTTCAATATTAGAAAAAAGGTTTACAAACTCCAAATATTAACGTTATTTTTGGGCAACTTCTACAAGCTAAAAGTATTTTTTTCAATATGAATGCTCCAAATTTTGTTTCACTAAGTGGATGAAAATTTAATTATGTAACGATCTGTATTCCCTTTTTGTTGTCCTCAATTTTGTTGGTTTCCTTTGACACTGTCGCAACTTCTTTACTTGCGACTTGCGACTTGCAACAGATATTTTTGCAGTTTGAATGATAAATTCTGTTCAAAATTTTGCTGCCATTTTCGTTAAAACAAAATAAATTAATTAAATTAAGGGCTGATTTACAGAACGTTTTAATCGTAATTAACTTTCGGTAAACCGAGTCTTTATTTGATTTGAAAAACTTTGATTTCTTAGGTTTCCATGGCAACCTATGCAAAAAAACACAGAAAAGAATTTATCAAAGCCAAAAAAAAGTTCGTATAACTTGAAATAACGCGAAAATATAAATCATCGAAAGAGTTATATTATTTGGTTTAGTTTCTGTAATATCAATGAATCAAATTTAAACGTAGTTGAGATCAAAATTTTAATAAAGTATTATTAAACCACTGTTTGAAATTGAAAAATAATTACGTACAATCGTACAAAAGTGTAATCCTTTTATTGAACAAGATAATAAATAATAAACTAGTAAAAATGTCTTAAAAAAAGAAACCAAATTATTAATGTTGTCATCAAAAGCAAATTAAATCAAAATCCTGATCACAACAAAAAATTAGTCAATTGTCTAATATTATTATAAACTTATTACAATTAAAAGGGTTCAGAGTTTATGGGTTTATGATCGTTGTGACTGATGTTGTTTTGCTGATCGTCTTTGGAATTCGGAAAAAGTCTTTTTTTTATTTTACCACCATCAGCGGAACACTTCCTTCAAATTTGAATCAATAGTAATTATTATGACTATTATGAGTATTACCTATGCACTAAATGAACATGTTCGGCTTATTGTTATAAATACCTATTTAATAAAAGCAAGATTAATAATTATTACTAAATACTAACCATAATAATATTAATAAGTTATGTTACAACAAAATTATGTAAATGTATAAAGCATGTTCTTAATAAATTTTCCAAAATACGTTATGGTCTTATGTTGAACAGGAAAGCATTTACGTATTGACTTCTTGATTTCTTATTAATTAATAGACGAAAATTAACACGAAATATTATACCTGGACTGTATGTACTATAAAACATTTATGCACCTTAGAATGTAAATGCAATTATTATTAGGTGTAATTTCAATTTTCACAATTAATTTGAAAGGGTGTATTGATTTCAATGAAATTTAAAAGTTCTGAAATCTTTTTTGCAAATCTACGTAGGTAATACACAAGACATTTGTTTGTATTATCGTTGGAAAAGGTCATGATCATAAATTATGTTTGAAGTTTGACTCTAATTATTTGCGGTTACTTTTTATGTGGGGGTTGTAAATCTTCTTTTGCTCACTCGATTTTCGATTGCAAATAAGACTACTAAAGAGGTGTTATTTATAAACATTTTTTATCGGACTTGAAATTACCGGCTTAGACAACAATGATAATTTTTTTGTCGTTTTAAAAATTTGAAAAACCTCTTAAAATGGGTTTTCTAGAAATTCTCAATATTGTTCAAACTTTCTCTACCTTTATTACAGTTTGTAGGTAACCTATCGCAAATCTCTTTTAAATAAGAAAAAAATTTCTTTTACTCGATACCAAGTTTTTTAAAATATGTTTAGTAGTTTTTGAGGTACAAAAGTAGTCATTTACATTAGATCTGCTATAAGAGATTTAGCTCCGGACGGCTCTTAAACATAAGTATTGGGAATGTTAACACATCGTTGCAGAATTAAATTCTTTACTATTTAGAGAAATAAAAATTGTGGCATTTTATTATGAAGTTCTGCAAAGTTAATCTTAAAAATTTGGGGTTTGCTAACTTTATCCGAAAACGCCAGAGAAAGATCTAAACTTTCCCTTTCAAATAAACCAAAGAGGATTTCAAAACTTTTAAAAACGGCAGAGTTCTCGGTTTTTGAAGTCAAAGATAGAAATTCAAAAATTAAAAAAAAACTAAATATTTCAAGAACAACCAAATTTAGGTTTTCCAGAGTGCGGAAAACGAATTTTCTTGCACTGCGGTGTATTTTTACTTTGCAACAATGGCTAGGGACATTTAATAGGTTGGTATCGTTATTTATATAATTTTTTTACGATAAGTGACAGTCTTGTAAAATTTTTGATTTTTGATATGGTTCCTAACTTGTTTGTAATAATTCAGTCAATTCAAATTAGACAAAAATAAGGCGATTAGTGGAAAACATTCCTTGAGAGATGGATTTTTTAAAGCTTTCTTTACACTTGGGTAGACATATTTTAAAAGTACCCGAGGTTGGGGGGCGAGCTCGAGGAAGGGGGGGGCTAAAACTGTCTTTTTTGTTTTTTTGCTTATATCTTGGAAACGGTCATTCCTAGCAATTTTTATCTTCTTACCAAAATTAAAGTTGATAAAATTTCCCACAAAATGATCCTAGTCTTATTGTTGTAGGACTAACCGTAAGGAAGCTACTAGCTTTTGAAGTTTGGTGTCTACATGTCACTGGAAATAGTGTCTGTAAAGCTCCTTGCAACTAACCTAAGAGTGGAAAATAAAAGAGAAAAATACTTTCTTTCCTCGGGCTCTCCGTTGAAGGCCACAGTTCAGTATTTGAAGATGATCCAGAAGATATGATAGAATGAACTGTTGGACTCAATGCTTTCAGTTTATTATAAGATTTATTCAAAACATTTATATTAAATCATCTATTTATTAAAATTGTACTGAACAAGACTATAATTCAATTTTCAGTGTTTGAGACGAAGACGAAAATGTCTCCCCCTTTCTCCTTTAATAATGTGTTGGACCCAATAAATTCAGTTTATTGTCAGTTTTTTAAAACACAAGACATTTTTTTAAGCATATTTTTTTAAATGATTAATTCTTTCCAGCTCTGTAACTCGCTTATGGTTAGTCCTACAAGAAAAGTGCATATAACCATTTTGTACAAATTTGATCAGATTTAATTTTGGTAAGAAGATAAAAAATTGATAGGAGCAACAGTTTCCGCGATATAAGCAAAAATCCAAAAAAAGACTGCTTTAACCCCCTCTCCCTTCTCGAGCTCGCCCCTAAACCTCGGGGATTTTTGATATATGTCTACCCAAGTGTAAAGAAAGCTTAAAAAAACTCAAACACTCTAGAAAAATTTTCCACCGATTTGTCTAATTTGACTGGGTTATAAAACAATTTCCCACATTCGCACTTCATGCAGCACTCGCTCCGCTCGTACAGCAAACGAGGTATTTATGTGGGAAATTGCTTTCCAAACAAGTTCCAAACAATCGGAAATTTTAAAAGAACTATCAAAACTGTCAAAAAAAAAAACCGTTTCCATCTCAACAATAGCGATACCAACCTATTAAATGTCCCTAGCCATTGTTGCAAATTAAAAAACACCGCAGTTTTGGAAAGAAATAGCTATTTAAACGCTATAAGTACAAAAATTGATTAGGACCTAACGGATTATTGTTGTATACAAATTTTCAAAAGACTATCATTATTAGAACTTGTGGAACTTCCAATGTTTCTAATGTGGGATGTAACGGAACCTCCTGTATATTGGGAATTCCCAATACCGGAACTCTAGTGTGAACTTATCAGACGACGCTTCAAATAGATAATTAATTTCATATTTCATAGAAACTGTCATTAATTAAAAACATGTCAAAATTTCAAGTTTAAGTCCCCGAAATGTCCTCCTACAGCAAGCACACTGAAGATTCGCTGCCCAAAGTAATAATTTGCGGCATGACGGAGAACAACATGCCCAAACTGATAGTTTGCGATGAGAAGAAATTACAGGACGACAAAGTATGCACAGCTCAGTGTAGCCAGAAAAGTTCTCGTGAAAATGTGGCCCCGAATCTGTCCCAAAGACTCGTCAACATGCAGAAGCAGCTCGTGGCCGGAAACGCCGGTCTCACCGGAATGAGTCGCAAACTGGAATGCGACTTAATGCAGAAAAACCGAACGATTGAGAACTTGCAAAAGCAACTGTGCCAACTCCAGTGCGAAATGAACAACATTTCGAAACAGAACGCAATCCTCAACGAAAAAATCGAACAAGCGACTGGACACCAAAAGCCCGACGCGCAAATTCCGTGCGGGAAAAACTACGCCTGTTTGGAGAGTCGTCTAAACGAGTACACGGAAAACACGAAAGCTTTGGAAAAGCAGCTGTGCGAAATGGAAAGTCATGTCGAGGCGATGAAAAGCGCACTGACGACGGTGCAAGCGGAGAGGGCCAATTTGGAAAAGAGCAAAAATATTCTAATGCTGTGTCCGCCTCCGATGACTTGTCCGCGGCCAGTGTGCCCCAAACCGCGCCACTGCAGCTTCAAGGGGAGCATCTCCGACCAACAACTGGCCAATTTGGACAGTGGCGAAACGACGACTATTTTTAAGAAATTCTCGCAAATTTGGTCAAATAAATTGTGGTAAAGCGGTTGTGGTTTCATTGAGAGAGAAGGAGCAAGACACGCAGACAAATGTTAATTAATTTTCCATTTAAAGAGATTAGAGCCATCCATCAAGTTGTTCCGGCCGTATTGAGGGTTATTCGGATTTGTTATTGACACCCTTCTTTTGAAGGATTTTCTGCCATCATTGGCTGCACTCTGATGGAATGATTAACGCTGAAAAACACTGAATTGACACGTTATCACTAAACCATCTATTTTTAATTTCGAAACTGTGCCTCTTCCAATTTTTTTAATCTGTTGTGACAACGTTTGAATAGAATAATACACTGGGACAGTGTCGGATTGTGGGCAATAGAGCCCACCGGAAAATTCCCTGAAAGGGCCCAACAAAAAGTTTTTTATACAGGTGATTTTAAAAACGGTAGACGCTGTAGAAATTTTATTTCTGGACCGATTTTAAAAATTAAAACTAAAATAAAATCGCTTTAGACGTAGTAAGTTAATGCTTTAAATTTTTTCTAACTGTTTAGTATTTTTGGGCTATATTTATTCAACATTTTTATATTAAATTAGAACCTCTTCATAACCTGAAAGATTAATTTATTTAGTGCAAACATGTGCAATTTAATTTTTTACTAAAAATTTTAGTTAAAAAAATTAATAAAGTCGGATTAAATCTAATAATAGTACAGACTGATTCAGAATTATTGAGTCTGTTGGCAACACATTTGAAAGTATTTGTGCTCGTAATTTGCAACATTGCAACCGAATTCGATTTTTATAACCCCACAAGAATGTTAAATTGTTGTTAACTGGAAGCGTATTCCATTGGTATTCTTAAAAAATTAAGTCCACTGTTGCCAACAGACTCAGTATTTCTGGATCAGTCTGTATATTCAAAAATAAGTTTCACTTTCAAAAACGATTGGCGTTAGCCATGAGTTTTTTGAAAAAATGAGTGCTCAAGGTCTTATAAAACGAGTATTTTTACTATTTTTTGTAATTTGTCTCCTTTTTGCCGTTTTTAAACAAAAATTATTATTTTAGTCAATTGGTAGTCAGTTGGAAATATCTCAACTTTGAAAGTGAAAAATTGATTTAAAACAAGAGTTTGGATGACAATGCAGGTAATCTTGCATGAACGTCCCCGGAAATTTGTGAAATACAGTACAGAATTTGCCAACCTAAAAATTTTCGTAAAATGTTCCGTCAAATAATGACTATTATAACATCGCACTTGATAACGTTGAGTGCTTTAAGATGTCTATTAAAGCATCGAAATGGCGGCAAATTACAAAAAAGTTAAAAAATCTAGTTGCATGGTCTCAATAAAAATTATTGGCGTTAAAATATTCTTGGTACAAGTAAACTCGTTCTTTCAAATAAATATTTTAATTACTTAACAGATTGTTGCATGTATAGACGTTTTTTTATAAACAATTGTCAGTGTCAAAGTTAGAAAAAAAAATTGATGTATAGCATTAATTGAAGAAATTTATAAACAAGGTGTACTGCTCATCTTAAATTGGGATACGTAATGTTGATCTAATTTTTTATTTTTCCATTTTAAGGCAATACAAATCCGATTTTGACATTGACATTTGTTTATAAAAAAAAGGATAATACCAATATTTGAAAAAATATTGGTAATATTTTCTTTCATTTCATTTGCTGATTTTTGACATAACAATAATAATAACATTGTCTTATTTGATAGTTTTGATCTTAAAAATGAAAGTTGAATATAGCCAAGAATTTACTATGACATTTAGAAAATTCTTAAAACATCAGCTCATACTACATTAAAAACCATTTAATTCATTATTTTTTATTTTTGGAAATTGGGCAATTTAACCAACATTCTACAACGACTTCTGTTTTTTAAAATCAGCCTGTATAAGATATACATTCACGCGTACTATTATAAATACCTAAATCTTACACATTGTATTAAGTTTATTATTGTCTGAAGTTAATACCTTTTTTTGTGCAACATTTATTTAAATTAATCACAAAAATACGTTAGTTTATATCATTTTATTAGTTTATTATTGGTAACAATAAACGATTTTGGCTACACAGAAAATTGCTTAATGTGAGATCTCTAAATCAAAAATGTTTATAAGAAAATAAGTGACATTCCTAAGTTTATATCTTAAAAAAATTATTAGATAATGTACATACAACTAAAACAAAGTTTAAAAATCTAACACACCAAACGTTTATTTGAAAAACGTTTGGTGTGTCGGGTTTTAAACTTTGTTTTTGTTAATTTCGACTAAAAAAAGAAGTAGATAATGTACAAAAAATATTTTACATGAAATCTGTCACTAATAAAAAAATGTAAAGATATAAAAATAACCTGAAGATGGCGTTGATATTGTTAATCTTTTTGCCATAATCAAAACTTAAGTGTTTGGTCAATTTTTTTTGTACACTTCATTTTTACTAAAAATTAATTGCAAAAAAATTTTATTTCATAATTATTTCATTGTTATTTTTACTAGTTATTACTTTAATATCCTAAAGGTTAGAGTATTTCATATAAGAAACAAAATGAGCTATTCAACAATAAACAATACTACAGCCATCTATGAATTTAATTTAAAAATAAAACTTTACAACTAATTTGCTCAATGAAATTAGTGAGAAACTAGAGTATTAAATTTAAAACAAATAAGATTTTTTTAATGTCTTTAAAATGTCAATGTTTATACCTACAATATCGAAAAATAAAAAGCGATAACAAGTTTCGTTTATTGTCAAAATTATTTTCGTTAGTTATATCAGAAGAGAGTGAGAATAAATAGAAAATTATTATTGATATAATTTTTTAAAAAGTATTATTTTATTATAATGACAAACAAAAAATGACCAGGGGCCCAATCGGGCTGTAAATAAAATAAGTACATTAATTTTAACTGGTATTAAAACTCGTCAGGGCTAACAATTTTTCCTAATAACTTTCTTTTCAAAACGTTTTAGTTTTTGAGTTAAAATTATCTTAAACCTTACACAATTTTCTTAGACGCCACTGGAAACATACTTACCTAGGCGACAAGATTCTCGTTTTCAAGCAAGTTCATGAAAATTAAATTAAATTTATTATTACTTTTTTCTACTTTGGTTGCACAAATTGTTCATTGTGAAACTGAAAGCAGTTTCACAAAGAGAATTTTTGTGCAACTCTTTTTAATAAATTTTTAATTATTAATTTTTTGTCATTGTCACCACTGTAATTTAGTGTGTGATCTGTCAACAACGTCGTTTATTGATAAAGCCCGAATAATTAACAAAATTTAGAGAAAATAGTTTGAACAGATTTTGTTAAGTTAAACTAAACAAGACAAACAACAAAAACAGAAAGTAGAAGAAATAGTATATTACACTCGTTTTATAATTAATTATGACTCTCATCCTATTGGAGCACCCCTTCGTCGTGCTCCAAAACCATTCGTGCCACAATAGAACGTCTTATAAAACTTATAAAGTATAAATTTATACGGGGAAAAATGATTTTACAAAATGCGATTTTGAAAAAATGATAAATAGGAAAGTGTTAGTCTTGATGAGTTCTAGCACTGGTTAAAATTAATGTGCTTATTTCACTTACAGGCGGTTTCCTGG
Source organism: Tribolium castaneum (assembly GCF_031307605.1). Taxonomy (NCBI): domain Eukaryota; kingdom Metazoa; phylum Arthropoda; class Insecta; order Coleoptera; family Tenebrionidae; genus Tribolium; species Tribolium castaneum. Next base: position 11,681,409 of record NC_087397.1, read on the forward strand.
CGGCACAATCCGACAGTGCCTTGGGATAATCAGACGCGTTGCTTTTAGTCGCAATTAAAGATTTCGTTGAAGTATAGCGTGCCCTATCACAAACAGATGTAGGAAAGCATATAAAGCGAGCAATTCGTTATTCCATCAATTTATAACCAGTTCGTAAAACATTTAAATATATCGATGTAGAGACACGAAAGAAAACAGACAGGTGTAAGATAAGTTTTCGTTCCCTTAGCGTGCCCATAAATCGATATTGTTCAATTTTTAATAACGCAGCCTCGTGGAATTGTAATTATGGAGTTTTTGAATCGATGCTTTGAAACTTGTAAACTAAAATAGTGCATGTAATTGGTGTTCCAATTTCGGCTAATTTATTGGAATAATATTTTGCCAAGACATTTATTTAAGATCCTGCGGGTGGTGTGACTAACGAGCAAACTTGGCAACAGGTTCGTTTACATTTCCAATCATGTAAAAATACAGAAATGTGTAATTCATAATCCTCGAAACTGAAATAATTTTCGGCTAATAAATTTATAATACGGCATGACGGTTCAATACCTGGATTAATATGACTGCAACAGTTGACGTCACAGTCTCATGGGAGGTTTTATTAAAACTGAAATAAATATTCACTGGATATCGTATTATAAATTTAAATTTATCCCGGCAGACACTTCGCTTGGGTCGCCATTGATTTTTTCAATTATTTTTGGCTCTGCTTAAAAATTTACACAAATCGACAAAGAACTCAATTTTAGAGTTTTAGTTATAGGTCACTGCAATTAGCGAATTAATTATTCAACTCATTACAATTTCATTCGTTTTAATGCCCACACAAGTGAAAAATTGCTGGTACACCCTGTAATAACAACAAATAATTTTAGCTGAAAATAATTTGCAAATTCTAGTACAGCATTATTAAACTGATATTAATCACTTCGTGTATAATTTTTTTGTATAATACAACATTCATAAATTAAATTATTAATTACATTAAAAGGCCCCAATGTGCGCTTTATTGATGTGAATTCTGGTAAACAGACATACAATTATTTTTTAAATTTAATTATTTGATTTTATTGTTATTCGATTAATGAATAATAAACGAAATTTACTGCGAAGCGTTTTTTATTCCAACCGACCAATCAACGAGAAATTTGAAAAATAACCAAGATAAATAACCAAAATAATCTTGTTTCAAAGATTATTAACAATTTAGAGAAAGGGTTTTCTTTCGTATGAAACGTGGCTCAGTAATGGATTATTTATCGATGATTTGTAAGTACAGCGTCGCCTTTTGAATCGCAATCCTTCTCTCAGCGCTGCTTTAAAGAGCAGCCATAGAATAGTGTCCGAGATAAATTCTAAACTTGTTCAGGATTTCCCTCGGGACCTACAAACCAATCTGGCTTCTCGCGACTATTGTTTCTTGGAAATTCATTCGGCGAGCGGTGAATTGTTTAAAAAATGTGAATTTTTAATTTGGTGTTAATCAGGCAACCAATTATACACATGGTGAAGGAAGTTCGCTTGAGTGGCTGCACGTTGAAATTTCCTGGTGCGATTCGTTGCAAGCAACTTTGTTATTTATTTTTATGATGGCCATAATGTCGTAAAGTTTGGGTGAAGTCCTCGGGACGTGTATGGTGTGTAATATTAATGAGATGCCATCAGTTACAAATTACCTATGGCAGTCGTGATATTAACGTCGGATTGCCATTATTATCTAATGACATTTTAATGTACATCTGTATCATTTATTTCCGCCCGGCAGGAAGACGGGAATAAAGTTATCCCAATTAATTAAGAAATATTGTTTCAAGGAATAGTTGTTAAATTTATAGCCTTTCATGTTTGACATCTTAAATGTTAGTCATCTTTAATAAGAGATGAATGCCGTCTATTTCATCCAGCAACTTCACTCAGCTTGATGGTGCACAGTCAGGTGGACATTAATTTTACGTCTAACTGTACAATTTAATCACTGACGTGGATTATTTCACCCAACTTTATTTCCTTATCTCAACGATTGATATTTTTATTTTGGTCGCCGTTTGATAGCTGCTATTAGTTAAAATCGATGCCGTCCAACCATGGCAACCACTACTCAATACAGACCGAAGTTAAATCAATAATATTCATATCAAAGTCATGAAACGGTGACTCTACTTCGTATTATTGTCATTTGTGCAAAACGAAGATATGTTAGCGGATGCGACATAAACGCCACTTCCGTGTAGCAATCGTGGACTGCCTTAATACGACTGCAATTTGTATATTGCAAAACCTTATCATTGCTTTTATTACAGCTGTATTGTATTCCGCTCTAATTGAGCAATAACATGTCTAGAAATTATTCCCAGCAAAGTGCTAATTTTTCGAGTTCTAGCTCCTAAAACACTTTATTCACTGCCATTTTTTGAGCACTAATACACTAAATTACCCACTTTGCATTTCGTGACTAAGTAAAATTGAACAATGTCATGTCGTTTTTGTAATGTTGCAAACAAAAATTGAAACTTTAAAATATTTGAGTTGAGCAGGACAATGGATAATTGAGTAATAAGTTTCCCATTGCTAATTAACGTGAAAACGCGAATTTCGCTGCTGAAAGTATTTAGGTGAGTTATTTTTTAGATAGCGTTCCACTGAAATAGCAGCAATAATTCAGTAGCGTCCAATAATCCATTGTTCACGAAATGCCAATTGTAGGTGTATTTATTATTTGTGTGTGTATAAAAATGTATGTCTTTGATCATTACTTGGCAAATTGGTGTCACAACACCTTTAATCGCATTATAAAAGTTTTTGGAAGGTATTAATAGATTACGGCGGTAGGTGGCGGCTCAAACATGCAAATTATTATTTACGGAAGGTTCCACAATTCGGTTAAATATATGTGAGAAATTTTAAATAGCCGTGAACCGGATTTTTGTGGAATCTGGCGCGAAATGCAGCAAAAAGGAGGCAATTAAAAAGTTGAAACCCAAACAAAACAAACTTTTGTTCAGCTTTAATGGTTTCAGAAATTACAAATTGAAAAAAGTTTGTCACACTTAAATTGGCGTCAATTCGCATAGAAATATTTAGGTCGTTTTGCTAGACCTTTGATCAACACATTACAAATATTTATTAGGCTTATAAATACATTTCACAGGTTGTGCTATTAACGTTCAAAGTGCTTCATGTAAATTTTAAATCATTTATTATAATCCGCTTGGAATCACCTGTTGTGAAGTGTCAGCGATTTTTAAAACATAACTAATACGTTTTTTCCAAAGTAGACTTTTGGGTGGTGTCAGCGTTTTAAGATTTAATACCCAAGAACCCCGGAAATGTACTTTTTATAGATCACTACTTCTAACCAGATACCGAAGACCTAAATACGACTGTTTTTTTATTTGTATAGAGCATCAGAAATTTGATTTCGTCAAGTAGTCGCATTTTATCGAATTATTTTTTTTAATTAGATTGATAAAATTATAAAATAGTTACTAATAATTAGAACTCTTATTAAAAGTATAAATTACATTACCTATTAATTTTTTAAAGTGCATGAATAATTTATAATAGCTAATTTTGAGAGAAAATGCGACGTTGGCGTTTTTATAGTTTTGAAACAGCTAATAGTCTCAAAAAAATTCGTAGCTCGTCATAAAACAATAGTCTTCAATTTTTTCATTAAAATAAGAAACCATTCTTCTTTTATATCTATAGTTATCTAGGTTTAAAAAATCCGCATTTTATTGTTCTGAAGAATCTCAAGATATACAAGCTCGCTAAAAAGTATGGTAGCTAAATATTTTAAGTACGATTTATCAGAGCATCTTGAAATTTGGGGCACAGTTAAAAGTGTTTAATTTTTGTCATCTGAGATCTTTTTCAATTTTTATCCATCATTTATTTTCAAATACAAGGCAAACTGGATTTTTTAAATCCCACGAAGGGTCAAATTTAATAATTTTTAAAAGAGAACTTTTTTCTGAATTCAGTGATGTAACATACCCTAAACCCACCTTTATTTTTATTAGAATGTAAAAGAAGTATAAATTAAAAAAATAATCTAGATTTTTGAAAAAGTAAAACTAATGTTAGCTTTGAAAATACTGTTATTAGGGGTCTGTCACTTCTATATTGGCTAAAAATTAAACTTGTGTGCAATAATTAGTCTAACAATACTATATTTACGTGAAACTGAACTTATTGAAATTCTTCTTATGGTTGGTTATGGCGACAGCAAGTCAGGAAGTCAATGTAAATCATTTTGAACATTTTTTTGTACAATAAAAATTATGTATTTCGTATTTTTTTTCGTTATAACTCGACGTTTAAAAATCCAGTCGTGAAATAAAGATTTACACTATTATTAAAACATGTACTTTTTCCGTTAAAATTGTTATTATAACAATTAGACAACACTGCCAAAGCTAAACAAATTTTACATTTTTCAAAATTTTATTAGGTAGTTTGATATTTATTTATACCATAGAACTCAGAAAAAAATGCTCTTATTAAAAATAGTAAATTTGACCCTTTTTGCAATTAAAAAAATTCATGTTAACATTGTGTCCTCAGAACAAATGGAGATAAAAATTTGATAAACAATTTACATACTTTTAAGCATATACCTAATTTCAATAAGTTTTGATGAATAGTTATATTTAACTATATCCATACTTTTTAGCTACCCTGTATAATAAATGATATGTTCTGTGTCAAATATTTAATAGTTTTCAAAAAATGAAATAAAAATATTCCTATAATTTCAAAGAAGGGGTTGATCGTGTTGGTTCGATACAACTTCACGAGACAATAGTCTTTATTTTCACTACATTATAAGAAGGCTTTATTCTTGAATGTATTAAAACACTAAGTGTTTTCTTATTTTAAAAATATCGTGTGTGGAATCTTAATTTCTCGATAAATTAAATAAAACAGTTTCATTTATCACTAGATATAACAGCAAAGAGCAACTCTAATAATAATTATTATAATAATTTAATAATTATTGTTCATGTAATCATAAAATAATGACACCCTTTTCTTTAACTTGTAAAAAAACTGAAGATACGTAGGTTTTTTTTCCAAGTAGATATGATCTGTTGAAAATTTAGATGGTCTCAAAAAAAGTGGCTGGTTCTAAATGACTTTGGGGAGCGATTACTTTTATTTTGTTAGTATTAATTTAATTTGAAGAGTCTTTTCAACACGAGTTCTTTTTTCGTTTTCTAATTAATGATCATTGTTGGCTTTTTGAAACTGGAGTTAATAACAAAATTGTAGCGCATACTACTTAACTAATACTGTACTAAAACTAGAAAAAGAAAGTGGGTGATTTTCTTATTATTACCATTTCATACTTCATAATTTTTTCCTGGATTTATTCATTTTTTTAAACCACAAAAAAGATACGACGATTCTTTTATTTAAAGAATTTTTTAATAGTAGAGAAATAATTGACAAATAATTACTTGAATGTCCCATTTTAATTTGGAATTCAATGATGAAGAAAATTCTGTCCATCAAACTGAACCGCAATTGCGCTGTCCGTTTTTACAAATAGTAAAAAAATATATTCTGAAATTATGCATTAATTTATAAAAATATGAAATTTGATCTTTGAAATCTGGACGACAAATCATTTTAATTATTTATAACAGACATTTTTTGATGATGTGATTGAGTATGGAAAGATGAGAAATTTAAATGTTAAAAACAATTTCTTTTTTATATAAAAATCAAAAATTATGTTGTTAAAAATTAGGGTAGCGTTACGTGCTGTGCAATCAACATACTCGTATCTACCATACGATAAATGGGAATATTAAACGAAATATAACACAAAATGTGCAGTAGTGCAACAGCAATTGGAAAGGTGTATTTTTGAAATTTTTATTTTTGTGATTGGGCGCCTCTGTTTTGCGATTCGGTGCCGAGTGATTGATTGAGCTAGAAGTGAGCTTTTATTGTGAAAGCTTGTTCGTGGTTCGTTCTCGTGTTGTTGTAGTTGGAGGGTCCGTGTGTATCTGTGTTCAGGTAGGAGCCGGTGTTTGGTGGCGGCATCGGTGGCGGCGGCGTCGGTTCATGGCGCATGAGTGTCAAGGTGGTGTGCGCGCGGTGCCCGCTGCCTACCTGTCGGGCGGCGGGTGGCGGCGGGTGGCAGTCTGAGGCAAGCACTGGCTGCGACACCACCCCTGGCGCCGCCACCGCGATTACAGCACTGCAACACCTACTCACCTGAGTGCCCCACCCCCACCTGATCCTCCGGCGCGGCTTGCCACGACACCGCGCCACAGTCTAGCAGCGACCGCCAGCGGTTTCACAACAACAACTGGACCGACCTCCTCATCAGCAGCACTTGCCCCAGTTGTGACGTAGTGTTCAGTGCATGTGCTTCCCGGACCGACGCCAGTTCGACGCGACCGTCGCCGCCGCCCCCGGGACTTACTAGCGGGAATCGTGGAGACCGTCTTCAACACCACGAAGAGAGGCCGGCATCCTCTGGGAGACGACCTGTCCCCGACGCCTGCCGCCACTCCGCCGTCCCTGAAGAGGGCTCGACACGACTCAGAGTCGAGCAGCCCTCCACAAGCCTCAGACCAGGACATGGAAGCCCCTCTTGGCGTCACGCTCAGTCAAAGCATGGACTCCGTCAACACTAACAACGGCGAGGAGGAGGTGAGTCCGCACCACTCTTCCGGCGCACCCGCCAAAAAATTACAATAAGCTGAACCCCTAAAAATGACTAAAACAATAAAGAAGAGAAAAAAGAAAGACAACTCAAATCACAAAAACATTAACATGATCTTTCTTCTCTAATATTTGATGCGAAGTTCTTGTAATTTAATTTTGAAGAAATCGGCCCTACTTTTTCTTGGAGCTTTTGTTGGATGTGTTATTCATTCGATTGGCGAACGGCCAATTTTCGAGGCGAGACTGCACGTCGCACGCGATGCACCCACTATGCAGGTGGTGTCCACGCCCCACCCCAGCACGTTGCGTAACCGACTTCTCCAAGTTCTTCTTCTTCTGCTTCCTCCTCCGGCGAGGTCCGGTGATGCGTGCCGGCATAAATAACGCACACAAACATCGCAATCAGATGCCGGGTGGGCGTGACTCTCATGCCTCTTCATCCTTCGTATTGTTCTCGTGCCACGGACTACTTTTACGAAAAGCAAATTCAAATCATTTTCATAATTTCTTCCAAAAAGTCCGAACACCGCAAATCAAAATTATTCGTATCTTTTTGTTAAATAATTATTTTTCTGTTCTCTGAAGATATAACAGCGAAATGTTGTTTTTTCTTAGTTGAAAGTCCATTCGCGAGAGTGCCAGTTGAGTCACCCTGCATACAAGAGTAAAACCTCTTGTAACTATTTACTTTTAATCCGAACAGTCTGTATAACTGTTTAAAAATAGGCCTTGGTTATACTGAAACTAAAAGTAGTCAAAAACTGAATTAAGTTAGCGTAAAAGAAGAAAGTACGAGCTTTAGAGTTTTTAAAACATTTTTGGAGAGTGGCGCCGAGAAGTAAAAAAATGAACAAATCTCTTAAAAGTTGAATAAGTTAAAATATTTAAATGGAACACCCTTTTTTAAATCTTTGCATCTAAAATGCTTTTAATTTGTCGTTCTAAATACATAACAGTTAATTGTCTCTGATTACGAAAAGATATTTAACTTAGGGTCGGTTTCACCAAAGCAAGTTAAATAAGATAACTATCTAATACCGTTAGTTTTAAAATAATGTGACAGTATTTCACCACTTCAGTTAGAATATGATTATCAGTTAAACTACTAAACTACCTACTGGACAAAATTGATGAGTTGAGTTTTAGTCGGTTGTCGTTTTTGATATTTTTAGATTATACCATGCGATTTTTTAAAATTTTGATCTAGTTATCCATGACAGTTACGTTAGCTCGATGTCTATTACGGAAATAGAACTCCAACATATTTTTTTATGTTCTTCGGTGAACATTTTGGACATAGTGACAGATAAAGCGACGCTGAAGTTATTTACGCAATTCGTTTCACTGCTGGCGAAACTGTCATGGATAACTAGATCAGACTTTTTAAAAATCACATGGTACTAGATTATATTCGATTAGATTCAGTAGCGTTGTACACCTTATTTTTATCGATTTAGGTACTTTTTTAACAAATTGCCACTGCTAAATAGTATATTAAACTATAAGTGGATATTGAGGTCTTTGAAACACGCGCGATTTTTCGAGCACGACGGCGTAGCCGAAGTGCTCGAAATAGAGCAAGTGTTTTAAAGACCAGTTATCTAAGAATACTTTACGCTATATTTTTTTATTGGTTCACTTTGAAATCATAAATACTGATATTAATATTACAAAATGTGAGATCAGTACACCTTTCGTTGTCATGGAATTGATTGCCATTATAATAAAAAATTATTTAAAAGTTGCCATTTATCTTCACGTTTCTTGGGTTACTGATGTTGCCATGGTCACTTTAAAAAACGCGCGTTTTTGAAAGTTGAATTTATACTCGCTGCTGTGTGCTTAAATAATCAAAATAGATTACCAATAAAAAATATATTTTCTATTCTATTCTACAATCTGTCTATAAATAAATGCAGGAGCGTAGTAGGTAAAAGTTTGCCACTTCTTTCCAGACAAAATGAACATGTTAGTATACAAAAAATTTGGTTTTGCTGGTTGCTGAGTAGATAAAAATTCGCACTTTTAAGAAATTTTATAAAAATAAAATACTTTAATACGGCAAATTCAAATTCTAAAACCACCTGAGATCCTACTCTCTTTTATAAAGTTTAGAATTAATAAGATAGTGTAACAAACTTTCGTGTATATTGATGTACAGCGTGTCTCAAAATTGGCGAATTCCGAGTTCAGAGCGTTGTAGAGAATCACTTTACTAGACCAAATGTGGAAACAATATAAATATTCGGGGCTTCCCCACAGAAATACGTATTGGTTTGAAGGTGCACTTCAGGTGCACTTTGACTTACATGCCAAAATTTCAAGTGTTTATTGCTATTTATACTGTAGATGATTGTGAGAAATAATAATGTAAATCATTTTCCCGAAAAATTAGCTTTGTTTTGGCGTAAAAGATTTTAAAATTTCGTAATTTTTTTAAAAGATAGGCGGAAATTACCAAAACTTAAGATTTGTTTACTCCAAAATCAGGTAATTAAAAAAATGTTTTTTATTATTATTTTCCACAATCATCTACACCAATAATCTCAATAAACACTGAAACTTTTAGCTTGCATTTGAACAAAACGCAATTCAAAGAGTGATCTTCAAACCAGTGTAACTTTGTGGAGAAGCCCCCAATTTTCGGCAATTTTGAAACACCCTGTGTTACATTGCAATATTGAATAATATAATTTGAGTGTTTTATTCATTGTTGTAAAGTTAATTTTGTTTCAAAATCAAAAGTTGTCTTGTTGGCTGTTTGCTAATCGCGCTAATCAATGAGTCGGGCGCAGCTCGTTTGCTTGTTGTCTCCAAATGAGCTTTAAACACCCATGCTTTGTCGAGCGAGCTTTCCATTTGTAAAATCTTGTCTACAGAACATTAAGTTCCAGCAGTTTGAATGACCTTTCGTCCTTTGTTGTGTTTCAGCACGCGCATTTGCGTTTTGAGTATGAAAATTTCACGCCGGAATTGCTGTCTGATTAAATACCGACATCAAACAGCCACCGGTCATATTTCAAAGCTGTAATGAAATCAAACGACGACAATAAATAATTTTCTGTGAAGTTTGATGAGATCGTTTTGCTTCATCAGTATCGATAATGGCACCTCCGTAGATTGCGGTCGATCAAATCGAAATATGTCCCAGATAGCAAAATTATGAGATTCGGGAAAGTTTGCCAACTTTTGGCTAAGCCGAGTTTTCAATCTCAATTTACCTGCTTATACCCGCAATTAATTTCTCATTTTAATTCGGGGGGAAATAAGAGCACCATTAGTGCGCTAGCCACGTACAAATCTTTGCTTCGATCCAATTTCGGATGAGGGAAAGTCGGGATGCATTTTTCACCGCGTAAAGTGGGGACTTTTTGTCTCGTTAAAACAAATATCTGGTAAAGTTATCAACAAACAGCTGCGAAAGCTGTTACCATCACTCTCGTAGTTTCATTTTCTTTCTTTCTGTCGATTTAATTAGGAGCAAACATGTATCATTTCACACTCTTTTAAACGTATGGTAAACGCTGAGCCAAGAATTTACCTTTAGGTGGTTCAGGAATTGGGTTAAAGACTGGTCTGAACTTACCTCACGCAAGGTATAACACACTCATTGCATAACAATAATTGTAACTTTTGGCTGAAAACTTCAATAGAAATTGGGAATTTCATGCTCAAGTCGTTTCCAATGATTGTATTACACTTTTGTTCCGTCTAGAATGGAAGTGAAATTGCATTGCAGATTCTTGTTTATTTCATATTTTATGACTTTGATTCCTCTTTCACATAGTTTAGATTAGCATCGAGATTCAAGTTTTTTTTCTATTGTCAAGATTTCAAGTCAGCAGCTGCTACGGACTATTATATGATAAATATCATTCCGAGTTTTTCAGCTTTACAAACATTTGACTGAAATTGAAGTTTTTTCGAAAACCGTCTGTCACGTTCCACTTTGAAACTCTAACAAGTAATAGACAAATGACATGTTTTACGTGCGTTTGATGGTTTGATCTTGATGTCCTTCGCGAGTAATTCAATGAACACGCCTACATAATTATTAAGTTTTTTCCAAGGCAGACACGACCGAAACCAACACTTTTTCGAAACCAGGAACATATTTTTTATTATAAATAGCATTAACGAGAAAAGCGTGTCAGTTGGTTGGTGGGTATTTTATTTCAGGCGCTGCGTTAAAATTTTTGATGTGTTGTATCATCTTGTCACACATCTAATTTAAAATATAGGCCACCGGATTATTTCGTTCGATTTGTCGAAAAAATTGTATGCTCTAAAAGTTCGGTCTTGTTCCTGTACAATTATCGGTGTTGCGAAAGTTTTGATTAGAAAGTGTATTAATTTAGCAGTGCATGAAGTGGCACCGGTCTCAACAAAGCACTGATACCGTTAAAAATTAATTAGTATTAATTGGAAATGAGTTATGTAAATATCAACAAATCTGATGGCATTTTTCCCGCGTCTGGGGTCACTAACTTCTGAAACAATTGTTGCTGGTAGAAAAGTGAAGCAGTCAGGGACAAAAGAAGAGGTGAATCAGCCAAACTCATCACCGGGTTTGCATTTACGAGACGAATACCAGCTTGAGAATTATGTTCTTACGTGCTAGAAACCAACAGACCATATCTAGACCAGTTTCTACACGCCGTCACTTCTTTACATACTTGACTCGGACAGTAAATCGCACAAAAGCCGGAAAACACGCTCGAATTTTTCACTTTTCATGTAATGACAATCTTGCTGATTTATTAGCGCTGCAATGACGGAAGTGCAGCTTTTCTCCCGATCTCTGAAAACCGATGAAAATTGATTAGACTTTTGAGCAAGCTTCTCCAAAGAATTTTCCATCCAGTTTTTAATTAATTTGAATGTTATGCAACTGTAGTTTTAATTTGTGGCTCGTTCTGCTTCAGTACTTAATAATACAAGGTATGTTGCAGGAAATGACATCAACGTTGTCGTGTTGCTAATTTTGGATCTGAGATAAATAATTCGCGGCCAAAGGGCGCCATTACATAATGAAATTTTTTAAAGCCCATAAAACGACCAGTTAACGTGAAAAATTGTTATTTTATGTGCCAGTTTGCAAATAATAGAAACGCATATTATTGATGGAAAAATAGCAGTTACTCTGGCTAATTAAATGTAACTCTAGTTACCAGGCAAGGCCAAACAAACCTTAGCTACTTTCTTTTTGTTCGCATGTAACAGTATATTGTTCAAATCTGTTTCAAGGCTTCTTGCTGGTTTCGGGTCGGAACTATTGGAAATTACCAAAGGAAGTGTATCTGTTGTAATTAAATGGTCGGCAATTACTGGCTAATTGCCCGCGTTTGTAATTCAGAGGCAGCTGAGTATTTTTTAATCTGGGAATATTAAGCACAGTTACATGGTTTAAATTATGGGAAATTTAATATTAATTGCGTTAGTTTCCCTCAAACATGCAAAACACCGATCGAAAAATTTGCGATCATTCATTATGTGACTTTCACCATTCCCATGATGATAATTAGACAGTTTATCACAGCATCGCATAAATTAATTAAAGCGATCTGACCTATATCTAGTCGGATAAATGGAAGTTTACTTTTGCAACAACAAGCTTCCGGATTTTGACTCGCAGCGGCTAAACGGGGTCGTATTAATGCAGCTAATTTTTAAGACGTGTAAAGTGACCACATTTTTGCGTTATAAATTACACAGATTATGGATTAGTTTACTTTCCTCGTAATTGGACTTTCTACATGCGATGAAAAATGTAATCGATGGAGCGCTTGCACAAATAAAAGAAAATTCGTCTTTGATTGTTGTTTGATTTAGAAAGTTGCAGTTGGGCCCGTTCCAAAAGACGATAAAATTATTTCACAATTTTGGGTTAGGTGACAATAGCAGGTGGTCCATTAATTTTTAATAATTTGCACAAAACGGTTTTGTCGGTTTGAGTGTGTTGAGTGAAAAAGTGATGAAGACGATAAGAAACACGCCACTGAGGGAACTGGACCAGCTGGTGTGATGAGCTCGTTTCTTGCAAGCAGTGTCAGTAATAGGCTTCTTACCGAATTTGTGTGAAATTGTCATTAACCCCGCGTTTGATAAAGAAAATTAAAATATGATTAATGGCGTTTGGGCCGATAAGGCGACATAAAAACGGTCGAAATTCGTGCACTGATTCCATCTACACCGCTCATATTTTTCTACACAAATGCATTCGTGAATATTATCACAATGTTTATGGTGCATATCGTGCAAACAAATATTTATGAATCGATTCGGCATTTACATTACAATGACCAAAGAATGTAGGATAAAAAGATCGGATGGTGTATATTCCTCTTGACAATACACAAATTTAAATTTATTTCCGCAATTTATTCCTACAGTATCATTTCTTGTTTTGAGCTGTTTCAACGTTTTTTAATAAAAACAAACGCGGGATATTTTATTTTGGGTTTTCCTTATAAACTTTGCGCAAACTTGATATCATCAATTCTCTTTCTCCTGAAACCTTTTATCTTTTACAACTTGCTTTATTAGGACTACGGGAATTTCGCCAAATTGAATGCTTATTTCATGCCGAACGCAAAATATTGCATTCTTCGAAAACAATAGTCTTGGACATGCAAGCTGAACCTAAAATTATGTAATAATAAAATTCAAAGTGAGTCTGCTAAAAGCATATTTTTACTGTACCTCACAGCCTAATAATTTTTAATTAAAAACGGGCTTGATAATGTAGGTATTAATTATTTTTTTCGTAACGTAAGTGTATCAGGTGTGTCAAAAGTCGCGGACACGCTCTTGACAGTGAATACTAGTGGCCTCACTGACCCCTAGAAAAATTTAAAAAGTATTGCTCCTTCAAAGCTCGTAAAAGTTCAAAAAAGGCATACTTTAATGTGAAATTGTAGGAAAAGCAGACCTGTTAACTTTGTTTGCTATGATTTATTTTAATGTTTACTTGACTTATTATCTCCTTTTTCAAAAAGAATTGTGGGAAAACCGTTTCTTTGGTTTTTAAAATGAGTTAAAAACACCAATTTAAAAGCGCAGCAACATTTGGCAACATGTAGTAATGTATACAGGCTGATTTTTTTAGGGCCTACATTAGAAACTTTTTACCTTCTAATATAGCTAGAGCTCTGAGATTTTGTGCACAATCTAGATCGATCATTTTGAGTTGAACTAAATTATTTTCGAAATGGCTGAATTTTCGGAACTATGAGAAATTGGCGCTAACTATGCAATTTTAAATAGTGGCTACTTATTTATACTTACCTGTCATAGTTTTTGACGTATGTCAATTTGTTTTAAATACATTTTTATTTGCGCTGGGGTTCATTTAAAATATTACAGCTCGTGAATCCTTTACAACAAGTGAATAATTCTTTTCGCATTTGATAGCTAAAGGTTCAAAGGGTCTTCTCAAGTTTTTAGGATTATCAACTGTCAAATTGCAAGGATACTATGATTTTTTGAAAATGATAATTAAAAAATGATCATAAAACAGTTTTTTCAAATGGAATGACCCTGTTTTTTCAATGACAATCAAAAGAACATGAATTTTTATACAGACTGTTATTAACATCTTCTATATCTATCTCTTACAGATTTTGAAATAATCGCAAAAAACAGAATTTTAGCGCATTATTTTTATTTTTAATCAAGTAAACTTTTGAAAAATACGATGAAGTTGTGCTATAATTTAAAAGAAATATTCGGTTTGTTCACCATTTTCAAAATTCAAAAGTCAGATCGACTGAGTTACTTTACATAATTCACTAAGTTACAATAAACTATAAATTAAATATTAATGTTTTACTGCTTATTCGGTAATGAACCAGCTAAAAACTAAATAAAAAATGAAAGGTCTACTTAATTAAGTGTGAAAATTACGAAGTAAAATCCGTTTTTTGTGATTTTTTTCAAAAATTGGAAGACATAGGTATAGGACGTATTGATAAAAGTTCCCATAAATATAGATATCTTCTTGATTGCCATTACGAAAATAGACCTTATTTTCTATTTCCATTTGAAAAAACTGAGTTATAGCAGTTTTTTGAAAACCATTTCGAAAAAATCATACAAGCCATGAATTTCGACAGTTGATAATTTCGAAAATTTTAGAGAACTCTTCAAACCTTGGGTTAACGAATGCAAAAAAAAATATTCACTTATCGAAAAGGGTTCAAGGACTGTAATATCTTAGATAAATCCGTGCAAATGAAAATTTTAACAAAAAAATTGACATACGTCAACAGCTATGACAGACAAAAACCAACAACTTGGGTAAGTTTTACTGAGCATATGCGATAAAAATGTGTGGTTACTATTTAAAATTTCAAAGTTGGTGCCAATTTTTTGTAGTTCCGGATGCTCAACCATTTCGAAAATAATTTAGTTGAACTCAGAATAGTCGATTTGGATCGTATACAAAATTTTAACGCTCTAGCTATATCAGAAGTTAAAACGTTTCTAATGTAGGCCTTAAAAGAATCAGCCTGTATATAAATAGGTGTACTTGTAAGGCGTTGCCATTTTTTGTTTTTGATTGCAACTTTTTACCAAATAAAATTAAGGTTTTGTGATTTTTTTATCGAAAATAGTGTTCTGAATAGCTCTATCTAACGACTTTGGACACACACTTTGGGAAAAAACACTTGGTTTCATACATTTGCCCACACTGTATGTATTGTTTTGAATATAAATAAACAATACTTTTCTGTAGCAATTAAAAACTGAAAAACGCTTTTGTCTAGAGTCTAGACAACTTTGGGTCGCAAGACTTCCGAATTAAATTTTCTGGACGTAACCAGTTAAAATGCTTTACGACGAGTAGAGTTATGCGTTTCATTTTTTTTAAACAATTATAAATAATAATTACGAAAACACATTGGGGCGCTTACAGTGCAATTGCTCACTTGAGTAGCTGATGATAAGAATTATGGTTCTTATTGTTGCGGTAAGTGTATAATGCCAAACAATGCAGATGTTTGATAGTGGTATCTGTAACACCTGCAAGAAAATGGGAGTAATTTCATGGCAGGCGATTGCATCTGTTGGTACTCTAAATAATAGTAATCCAATATGCAGCGAGCATTATGTAATGCAATAGTGTGTTATTTATTGTAAAATTTCATTAAGTGGAGGAAGGGTTGCGGTTTTAATAATCTTCCAGACAATCCACGTCCGATAATTTCGGCGGCAAGTGCACTATGTAATCGAACACGTTGGTGTTGTGGGTGTTATTACAGAATAACTTCGCCTACACTTCGTCTGATTAGATATCCGTAAATTAATTATACGGAGTCCGGGTACCGACTAGATGATAAGGATTTGTGATGTATTGCTCGAGTTTCCCCTCGTTATATATTATTGCAATTACGCTCATAGCACATCTAATTTCGCTCCGTGTTTGCTACGGGTTAAAGGTATCCACATTTTGTGCCTTTGGCTCGCTTCTGTAAAACTACCCACACTTGTAAAAACCCGAACCGATAAAACAACCCTAGTTTTAGCATAGTGAGCGCCAGTTGGTTGGGTCGAAGAACCATGTGCTTAGGGGCAGCTGTCATCGGCCAGGTGAGACGACAGGTTGTTGCCACATATCCGACAGATGCTTCAGTTTTAGATAAAGTCCACGAGACGCCACTGCCATCCCCCAATAACGGTTAATTCACCAGATTTTAGTGAAAAACTGTATTAAAGGCGAATAATAAAATTTCTTTCTTTGCTTCAAGTTGATAGAAAGTTTTTCACGCTTGAGATGCTGAAATTGAATTTTTCAACTCGAAAATAACGGTGAAATAGCATCGGTGTTATTATTTTCTTACAAGCGGACGCAAACATGTTTACTCATCTCCGACGCTAATTATATTGTGTGTAAAATTGCGAGAAACTAATTCAGTTCCATGTCTCAACAACCGCTAAATCTATCCTTCAGCAGTGAATAGACGTCAACTAACACACTCGCTTTCGTTGCTTCAGGAGATACCAATGAGAATATTACGCGTAAAACTGTTAAATGCAGCAACGTAACCGACTTTCCAAATAGAGCATCTCGAAATTTAGTTTTCCGAAAAAACTATTTAGGTCACTTTTTGACGACCCGATAAATTACAAACATCAAGGTTTGTAATAGGCCTTGTGCGCTGCTATTGTTATTATTAAATTACCTGTTACAGATTACATGGCCTTGACATTTACATGGAATAGAGCAAAACCGAAACGCAGTAGAGAAATTGGCTAATTATTTTTTCAAATGCATTTATTTCAAATGTAGTTTTTTATTAATTTGAAAAAGATATCGTTCCAGTTAAACCAGCATTATTTTTGATTGTATATGACACGCAAACTTACTTTAATAATAGAAAATGAAATGTAATAGTAACACTTGCTGTGTTTGAGTAAGCAGCAGTTTGTGGGCTCAAAACTAGGTAAAGCCTTAATACAATGTGTTCAAAAATGGTTGTTCATCAAGTCACCTTTGAAATTTGAACGTAATGTGCCGCCTATTTTAAATTGTGAATACCGTCAAAATAATGCAAAAATGCTTTGAATTCAAAAATGAAAGAATACACAACAAAAATCACGGAAATATAGAACACAAATCAAAACAAACCCCACACTTGAAAAAACTTTGCCGGAAAATTCCAAAAAGTGAGTAAAAAGCTAACAAGTGTTCAATAATTGTTCTGGTCGTAGTTTGCTGTGGTTTTCTCTTTCTAGCATGAACGTAGTATGCGTGATAAGTTCATATGGTGTGCTGTCAACTGTATAAATGTTGTCTTAATTTTGCATTTAGGAGTTTTTGATAAAAATCACAATGCAAATCATGATAATTGTATGCAGACGTTCAATGTGAAATGTGAATTTTTGGCCGCATTTGTGTAAGTGGTCTGCACCTAACCTGACACTGACAGCACTGACAGCTATCACCTATCTTGTTTTGTAATGTTAACCGAGACATACGTTTTTTGTGACAATTGCCACACAGGCGATCTGACCAGAACAATTATTGAACACTTGTTAGTTCAAAGACTTGACAAAAAAATTACGATAGTCATTTCGACTATGCGGCACATTGATTTTAAATTCCATAGTAAACTTGATGAACAACCATTTTTGAACACATTGTATAAAATTCACAGAGCAAATTTTATTGTTTTTTGCAGCTATGATCTTCCGACTGTTCATTTTTTGATACTAAATACTGGAACGCATAAATTTCGTTAAAAATCAGAATTACTTTAAATCGCAGCAACTTCACGTGTGGTTCTAAGAAATGAACATTTATAAATATTACAATCGTATTTGTTTTAAAACGTGACTGGAATAAACCCAAGTCATTTTCTAATTGATAATAGATTTTTTGTGCTAACGTTCAAGCCACTGTTGTTTTATCGTCAGATTCGATCTGTGACAAGCAATGCTTCTAGCCTCATTTAAAAATAGACAATAGTATTATGAATGAAAAATATAAATAGGCGCCACGGTTCCAAAATAATCTCGTTGTACTAATTGATTTGTAAAAATACCCAAATGCGGTCCTGGCTCGGTTCGATATCCTGCCACACCTGTTGTATTTTATTAATGCAATGGAAGGGTACCTGCATCCGGTTCCTGTCTCGGAAACACATTTCGCATGATTTTGTGTACCTAACTGTCGTGTATAAATTTTTCCGATTTAGAATTTTTCTGACGCATTTTATAAGGTCTCATTTTTAAAAATAGTCCCCAGCCCACGGAATATCACTTGGCTGTAATCAATTTTGACTGGAAAATTTGTATATGAATTTATAGTGATCGTTGCCTCGCTTTGGACTCGTGCCATAACTTTTCTGATCCTAGTTAGAATATTAATGTCATCACTTAAGTTTACACGAAAACTGACGGTATTTAATTGCCGTTAACTCGATCGGCGCTCCTTTAATTACCACTACAATAATTGACGTGGAATTAAACGATTTCTTCGGCAATTAACTGAGGGGCAGGTCGCGGGGTCACAATAAAAATGTTCCTCTTGTTTATTTTCACCAGCCACTCTACTAGTAATTGTTGCGGAAAAACGCGATTAAAATTAATCCAAGGTCGCCTCATTCGTGTGCAATCACTAGTTGATTAGCTAAGTGCGTCACTTTTAAATTGGAAGCAGGTATTTTTCGGAAAATGTGGCAGTTGCACCGACATTGTCGGAATTAATTTCGGTCGACCCCAATGGAACGTGACAACAAACTACTGGAGCATTCATTTTACCCTTGTTGTTGAGTTTGCAGTTATCATAATGACTAAAATTTTCAATATATCATCATAACGTGAGGTTAATTTAATTGAATGACCTGCTGATGGATGATAGAATTATTCAATTGGGATTCACGTTCAGATGGTCGTTGAGTTGTGAAATTCATTGAACGGTTTGATATAAAGTTTGTAATACGTTATGTTTTCGACAATGTTGATTGGAAGACGGGTTTGATTGGCTTTCAATGCAACGCATGTAATGCTCAAACTATGTACTTTTAAATTATTGCAATAACTGCAGCGATAGAGCTATCGAGCTTTGCGTAAGTCGTCAACAATGACTCGCCCCTAATTATCTTTTTACAGTTTTCATTGTTTTTTTTTTAAGAATATCGTATAAACAAGAAAACAGTCATTTAAAAGTGTACAGTTGTAAAAATCGTCCAATGACAACATTTTCAAACTTCGTGAAATGGAGCACTTATCATCGATCGGAACAAATGTTTAGAAAAACTCGGCCAATAAACTGTCAGTTTTCTTTTACTCGCATTAAAATCTCGTAAAATATCATTGTTGTGGGTTGTTTAATTGTAAAAATGAAATGATCCGTACTTCAAGGCTTTGTCCCACTCATGTAATGAAAAGTGCGCAATTTTTCTGCTTTATGTGTTATTTGCGAACGCCAAAATTGAATTTTTCATCGTGTGTTTATTCAAAGCGCCAATTCTAATTTCGAATTTATTTATGAAATAGTTTGCATTATTTGCATAATTCCTTATATAAACACCCCTTTATTTTTATAGTTAGCTAGTTTAAAATATTGAAATTAGTTATGTAAATGCACTCGTTTTGTCGATTATTCATGATCGAGTGCTCAATGGAATGAGTTTCAAACTGTATGATTGATCGGCTGAAATTGTTTGATGCAATTTTTCAATAAAACGCGTTGCCTGAAATATTTATTTTTAATTTTGGGGCAATGCATTAATGCTCGCATGTTTGAGCAAAAATACCTAGCAGGAATTCGCCTGAATTTTTCGATCGAGTTCCTGTGTCTTTTGTTGAGTCACAGACAAATAAACTCAACCACCACGTTATGAAATATGCAAATTCTCGAATGCTTTGGTTTACAATCATGACCTTGCGTTCTAGTTATGTGTGCACATAGGATTACTTCTTGGAATGTTTAGGTCGATTTTCTGCGCACATTGCGTTCACCTGCAGAATTTCCCAATCGATTTTGGTGTAATTGCTGGAAATTCGGCCAAGAAATGGCGCCCACGTTTATTGCTGGGAAATTTAATAAAGTTGCAACCTTTGAGAAGAATGCTGTTTTTTTTGAGCAATCTTTGCTTTGACATTCCCGAGATTTCCGGAGGATGATTCTGTCCGACGCATCTCTTATTTGCCGGATGCGAATACCTGTATTAAATTAGAATTCGGTGGAAACGTCTCGAGCTGGCCATCATATTAAATAAAATAACTTTCCGACGTCTTAAAATATCATGTTTGGGAGCGTTTAATTTCATAGAGAGCGGGACAGAGACGGGCATTCTATGGCCCACAATTTTCAAGAGGAGACGTCTTCGCTGGAAACTCACGTAAAAGTGCACGTGTTCTGCATTAGATGAGATTAATCTGTGAAAAAGCCCTCGTCGGTCAGTGCTCGAGCTCCGAACGCTTTCCCACGAACCGACGAATTTTGCAGCTGTTTGGATTTTTCATAATTGCATCGACGTTGCGACGCCTCCACACCGACACTAAAAAATGACTAATGACTTGTTCTACCTAGGATATGAGTCTATTTTCGGGACGCGGCCATGTCGCAATCATTTTTATTAAGTTTAATTCGAGTTTTAACAGCGATTGGCAACGAAAGAGGAGGTTCAGACTCCAATTCTCAACTTCAGAACGTGACCTGAAGGCGGTGTCACGACCAGGTTTGCTGAAAAGCCCGCGGAGGAACACTGATCGATCCCTATCTTATTCTTCTGCCCTTGTTTATTTACAAATTCGCCAGCTTCTAAGGGCAAAATTAATATTAAATAGCTACACGGACCCCGCTATGATTTGTTTTTCCATCCATCGAAGATTTTCTCTAAAATTGCTACTATTATATTCCGGGCTTTTATTTATCTGCAATCGTCGAAAAGATTCGAGCGAATGAATCAGATGTAAGCCGAGTATCTACTTATTGAAAATTAAAGTCCCGAGTAATAAATCGCGGCCTTTGATGTTCAACAACTTTTCAATAAAGCTTCCTAATTATTTTTCTAACATTTGTTTGGGTTTTATTGAGTCCTTGTCTTGTGAGAGGACATCTGCTCCGACAGCAAAAACCGAACCGACGACCAAAAACCCGATTGGTTCGTAATTGAGATCATCTCAATAACGTCGTGACAGATATTTTCCCCAAATTCGGAAACACAATTCATTATCCCTTTCAAGTTTTTTGACAGAAAATCATGGAAATTCATTGTGCGCTCGGCCAATAAAAAAACCGACGTGAATGACGTGACTAATGCAAGAACGATGTTGCAATTGATTGCATTGTAGCTTGGTAACATGTTTTTGTAAAACAATGGAAATGTTAACGTTTTCAAAATAGACTGTGGGCAAGTTATGAATATGCCAAATACACGCACAATCCGTTAAGCAATAAAAATAAATCAATCAAAAATTAAATCAAATTTCCAGAAAATCGACCAATTCTCTTGGTGCGCCCAGTCGAAAGTTCTTCGTCGGCTGGTGATTTATTTGCTGTAATTAAAATATCATCAGTCGTAAACTGCGAAAATTAAGTCGGTTCTTAACATTAATTATTCCGATCACAATTCATCAAAAATGTCGGCGTTTGTTAAATTAGTAATCAGCAGAATTTTCGGTGTGTGGTGAGGGGAGCGATTCCTGTGTCAACACACATGCAGAAAATTGTTAATTAAATTTAGTAACAAGTACAATATTTGCGATGTGAGGAAGAATCCGCGCCGACAGCGACATCCCCATTGATCGTTTATTTTTCCACGTCGTTGAGAAGACAGATTGCACTTTTCCTCTTGTTCCAAATCTTTTAAAAGCTTAAGCACCGCCGCAGAATGTATTGCAAAATTCCACATATGTTCGGATCACAGTCTCAAATTTATATTCGTATGTTTTGCGCCGAACCTATAAAATTCCTATTTTAACATACATCGATGATTTATTTCCGTGATTTTTGACTGATATTTAGAGCACATGTATTGAGGAAAATGCGTTTCGAGGCGCTTGTTATAATTTCGTTTTTGTCGAGGAGCGACAGTTATCCTGCTTTACGGTCCCAGGACGATACACCACCTGCTTAACTCATCGAATATCGATATCGGTTTAATATGTTTAGCTCGTTAGATAGAGGAGGATTAGGTAGGTTGATAGGTTGTCAAGGTAACGGCACAGGAATGAACGATGAATGACATTAACGGAAGTTGATCTCTACCGAATTGAGCGCTTGGTTGATCATGTGTGCCATCATTGTTTGTACAGGCCGGATGGATTTTTTATTATTGTTCCTGTCCGCTGAAGGGCTTACGCAGGGATGACGGATCTGGGGGATTAAGCCACTTTTACAGACACGAGGGTCAAGTGTAACAAACTCTCATCATTTCTTCAATCCTCTAAGCAAAACGGAAATTTCAAACAAACTATTTTATAAACAAAACGGTAACAATGAATTTTATAGACGACCGAGGGCGCAGTCCAGGTGAATTAATACCGCGACTCTTTATTGTGGTGTGCAATACTCTATTATGTATTTTCTCTATACCGGAATTAACAGAAAATACTAACAAATGCCTATTACAAGTTATGTTTCAATAAAATAAAATTTCGGGAAACGAAAATTGTACTGTCAATGTTTCAAAACACAAACCGCGAGAATATTCAAGAATATGGGTTAATTTACAATGTAAAGAAAAAAATTGAAAATATACAGTACCACTGCGGCTAAAAAACTTGAATTACTATCTTGATTAAAACAAAGAACATCTGAGCTACAAAAAAAAACGTAGTTATAGCTAGTTATCAAGATACGAAAGTCCAGCTTTTTGATTAAAATAGTTACAAGAAATTTTATGCCAAGCCAATCTTTTTTTTAGATTTCATGACTAAACAAGACGGGTGTTATTTGACGTTCGATCAAATACCTACTGCCGTTTTTAAAAGACGCGAAATCATCGAAATTAAAATTTTGTTTACGCAATAATATCGCGAAGCTCATTTATGCTTTTGGTGTTTTGTCTTCGATGAAGGAATATTTTTTGTTTTTTCTGCACACTCTTTCTATTCCAGTCTACTTCATCCAGTAACCAATAGTATCTTCTTGTGTCTTTCTCTGATTTTTTCATTTATTAGTTAGCAGATATTTCTTTATCTGCATTTTTTACATTTTTGTTATTCCTCTTTCATTTTCTTCATTTTCACATCTATTTCATGCCCGCTTCTTTCAGTATTGTTCATCACAAACTTTCGCACTTCTACAGGCTAACATTCCCTATACTTATGTTGAACAGCTTTCAAGTTATACGAATTTTTTGTTGGCATTGAGAAATTCATTAGCCGTAGTTTTTTTCGCATTGGTTGGCATAGAAGCATGAATAAAATACAACGTGTTTCATATAACTTTACGAGGCTTGCGCCTAATGTTCGCACCCAAATATACACAAGTCACAAAACACTAGATACAAAAATTTATGTTGTTCACAAATAATTGTGATTCTAATCTATTTATCTTAATTACTAACTAACTAAAAACGTTGTAATTTTTCGAAGCGGTGAACAAACTAAAGACGACTACTTATCAATGTTTCAAAATTTGTTTGTATTGTATTATTGGTGGCATTATACAGGCACAGGTCATGTAAAATTATGTGAAACACCCTGTATTAGAAATCGAAATTTTTCAATTTTAAATTCGATGAATTTATTTTGTTTTTTTGACGGAAAGGAAAATACAATTTTGATCAAAACTTAGCTTTTATTTAATGAAAAATGTTTCTTTCTTAACCTATGCAAAAACATCTGTGGCTATAGCAAGGAATTTCCGGCAATGTCAAAGAAAACCAACATAACTTAAAAATTATCACAGACGGATAAAAACATTGCTAATACATATCGTTGCAAAATTAAATTTTATTCCACCTAGTGAAATAAAAATTAGGGGATTTTATTTAAAAATAGAATGTCCAAATATAACGTTAAGATTTTTGAAGGATAGATACAGGCTTTCTTATTTGATTGTCTAAATGCGATTTCTAAAACTCTACAAATGGTAGAGATACCGATTTTTGAAGTGCAAGGTGCAAATCCATGAATTTTAAAAAATCCTCAATATTTTGAAAACGGTAAAATTAAGGTACTGGGATAGCTAATGAAAATACTTTTGAAAAACCTCAAGAAATCTAAAAACGGAGTCAAAACATATCTTTTCCTTTAAAATAATATAATTGATCGAGACTTTCGGTATAACCGGAAGTGCCGCCATGTTGAAAATATAAACCCAACGGTTTATGGCTGTACACCAATTTTTAGACAAATATTATTAATAGAACTTCCAATACTTTGTCTAATGTGAGGTTTGGACGAAACAACCTGTATAACTTTCTGCTAACATTCCTGCAGTACCCAGTATTCCGTTTTTCTTACTTTTTTTTAGTTTTGTCCATTTTTATCCCCTTATACGTCCTCTCTAGTTCTTCTCTTTCATTTTGCTTGCTAATTTTTATTTTATGTGTAGGTACGTCTTTTCTGTTTTTTTTTATTTTAAAATCGAAAGTATGTGATTTTTTTCATCGCTGTTATAATTTTTCTTCGTATTATCTTCGACCTTCTACGTTCTTATTTTTGTTTTCCTTGGATAAACGTACCACATTTTTTGTATGTAACACAAACACTCACGAACGAAGCACAAAAGTCAATTCAAAAACTAATACACTTTAACTTTTTAGTGCCACGAGTAATTTGCAATATTTCGATAAATGGTAGAGTAGAGGAAATGAGCAAATTAAACACGACTGGAACACAGTGCAAAAACTAAATACGAGTATAACATCTGATTTCTAATTTCGCTCCGGATACTCAAAGGAAATTTTGTTTAAAAACCTTCCTCTTTGTAATTAACCGATTGTAAGTCCGCCGTAATTACCACTGTCTGGGCCGAGTATAAAGATTTGATTTGTAAAAATTCGTAATTTTCTTTTCGTCGTTTTGTGAATGAAATGTTGAAAAATGTTTGCTCAAGTTTCACCTGTCGGGATCAGTTTGGATTCTATTGAAAAGTTCAAAGAGACGTGGAAGTTAAAAGAATGTCCTTTATTTCGAGCGAGTTTTAAGAGTGTTGGGTCAAACAGAAATGCTCGGCATTCTCTGACAAACTATCTGACATGTTAAAACTTAATCCAACTGAAGTGATTTTATTATTGATTGCATCAATTGTGTAGCGACCGGACGTTGTCTGCGGGGCGGAAGCACGGTGTATTCGTCAAGGACCCGAACTAAATTTATCGGCATGGATTGGGCGTGTTAACCGTGATTGCGTAATTATTGTTAATGTTGAAAATTTGTACGCGGCGAGGCTGAGTTTCCCCATTTTGGAGAATCTGATTACTCCCTTGACGTGCCATAAATTATAAAATTAGAACGTGTATCTACAATACTCGGATAATAATTTTCAGCTCATTGCCAGTTTGAATGTAATTAACAACTGTAAGCGATTTTTCGCATAAAGAAACTCTGTTGTTGGCAAAGTTGGAAAGTTTCTATTATGTAACTTGTACAGTTTCTGCATAAAATCTTATTATCACGGACGTAAATAATGATCGCGCGATTTTTACTCGATCGTCCAATTAGGGGTGTGAAGAGTCGGCGACTTCCACATGTCTAACTCTTTAATTGGATATGCACCCGATCACTAATTTGCTCATTTGGTGTGACTTTACAAGAGCGCGTGCAATTTTAATGACTGCCGCCGCCGATTCATTAAAAATTCCCGTATTTTTAACAGTTTCTCATGTATTGATTTTTCTTGCAGGTATGTATCAAGTCGGAAACATTTTGAGGGTATTATTATAACATAAACCCGCCCACAATGTCACGTGAAAGGACAACACAATGGCGGACCGTAAGTAACCATGAATAATACATTTTTAACTACTTACTACGTACCACCATAATTGTGTCTGTTTACCGCGCTGACCTAATTTATTCAAACGTTAAAAATTAATAACGGCGACGTCACCACTATTAACCCGGACAGCTAAATGCAACAACGGATCGAACGATGGACACAGGCCCTTTCCTTGCACTATTTCGAACAAACTTTTGCTCATTGCTATTCTTAGACAGCTAATCAAAACTTTTAGTAGTTTTATAAATATTAGCACTATTTGAACGTGAGTGAAAATTATTCGGTGAAAAAATGAATGAGTATAAAAACTGGAGCTAAGTTTTATTTCTCCTATACTTGTATACCTACCTACAAAGATCAGAAAATTACTAATACCAACCTACGTTCGAAAAGCATGAAGTATTATAATATTTTTTGTGCGTCTGAATCTTAGAGTCCTTTGGAAAAAACCTTGTATCTCAAAAATAAAACATGGAACAACAGCCATTCCAGGAGCCTATTTCATAAAACTTTTTACAAGTGATTTACGCGTCATTTGTATACTTTTTGCATAGTAATCTTATGTAACTAGTAAACTTGTCACTTGTAAAAATCAACTTGTAATTTTTATGGAACAGGCCCTAGGAAAAATGCAACCTGTCCTCGAAATTTCAAAGTGATTTTAGTAATGTAGTCTTTTTCAAAATACATGGTTTATATTTCATGTATTTTGCGAGAAAAGAGTTTTTGACACAACATGCTGACGTAATACAGCTGTTGAATATTTTTTGAAGAGTATTTTTCTAGTTTCTGATAGTTTAAAAAATGGAAATCCGTAAGCAAATTGATTAGTAATATTACTTTTTTTATCTTTATAACCTCACCTCCTTTATCGCAAACTTCTTATTTCATACGTTGTTAAACAAAACCAATAATTTTTTATTTCCTCTGTCTAATTTTAATATTGTTAAAGTCTTAATTAATTAATTAATTAATAATTAAAACTTATCTGAAGAATTTTTTAGAGCAATTTTCACACACAAGATTTTTTTGTCCCGTCCGTCATGTCCCATCTGTCATGTGTACCTAAACAAAACGTAAATTAATCAGAAGTCGTTGCACATTGTTTTGTTTTATGGTTTCAAAAGTTTAAAGAGATTCCACCTTTTACTTTAAAAATATTTGTTGGAATTAGTGACTTTAATTAACAGAATTTTAATTCGAATGTTCAACGATAAAAAACGAGGTCTTTTTTCTGTCCCGTCCGTCATGAACTTATGAGTTTGTATTTCTTTTTTCTGCTTGTACTTCAAATTTAAAAAATGTGGCTCTAATTGTGGGTTACAAACGATTTGACTTGTACTAAGTCCTTTAAAAAAAATCACTTCTACTGATACTGTTAGAAAATACTGAAAATAAAATCTAAAAATTTGAGCAAAGTGTCTCGTCCGTTAAAATGGAATGTCTCACATATTTTTTTATCAATTTTATATAGCTTCCTAATCACTAAAACATCTATTAATCAACAAAAAAAACTTTCGGGTTAGGACTTTTAAAAAAATAATGCAATAAATGGCGCACTACAAAACTGAAAAACTAAAGAGCTCGATTTTATGATTTCTTGTATTAGATAAGATATTCTGTTAAAGGAAAATAAGTAGAACCAAAAGAGCTCAGGATTTGCATTATTTTGACAAAATTTCATTGGCTCGGCAAATTAAAAAAAGAAATGAAATGTGATATACAGGGTGTTTTACATAATTTTACGAAGCCTGACTGTGTAGAATTCCACTAATAATACACAGTCCAATACGAACTCGATTACAAATTTTGAAAAATTGCATTAACTTCTCTAGTTTGTTCACTTATTCAAAAAATTATAACGTTTTTAGTTAGTTAGTAATTAAAACAATTAGATTAGAATCTAATTCATGCCGTCTCTTGATAAAACACATGTTAATTCTGAAAAACACAAATTTATGACTATTCATGAAACAGTCACTAGTCTATCAACTACTGTAATGAGTTTTCAAAAATTAAATAATTACATGTGTATTTTTTGTATCTAGTCTTTTGTGATTTTTGTATAATTGGGTGCGTACATTAGGCGCAGGCTTTGTAAAGTTATGTAAAACACCCTGTATATTTTTTATTAATTTCGGCACTAGTAATAAAATGTTGAGATTTTTTGCAACACACAGTCTAATTTTGGGCCTCTATCAATAATATATACAAATTCAAGAGCTGATCGCTTTTGCAAATAGTTGTCCCTTATCGCAGAGAGATTAAACGTGGTCCTGATGCGAGGAATCGATGAGAATTCATTTACGTAATGGACTAATTTTAAGCTGCGTTTGTCAGCATGAAGGGGACTGATGAAGAGATTGAAATTAGCGAAGATATATTTTCTTGTGATGTCGCAAAATTGCATCCACCCTTTGAACGGAATGCAGGAGAAAATTCCATAGCATGAAAAACTCGCGTTGTATCAAATTAATAACGCGATTTTGTGAAATGATGGGTGTTAAATATAGTCGACATAAACATACCCAGGAATTTCGTTACTAGATCGGAATGTGTGCAGTGGGTAAACATTTCGGGAGCACATATATTTTTATAATACTCATAATGTCCCGACTTTCTTTTTATTAATCGTAAAATGAAATTAGCCGCGAAACTGATTGATTCAAACGCTACGCTTGGAATAATATTTATGTTCGCATCAGTGCAATTTGTGCTAACAATAACAAGGATATTTCGGGTCCAAGTCATTTTTGAGCTTTTGTGGCCCAAAATCCGGCCTTTGGCAATTATACGTCCACACATGCAATGGATATCGGAGGTTGCCTCACCCGTTCCGGTATCATTTTCCGAGGCCGTAGATCGTTACATAAATGCAAATGGTTATCCGATCTCAATGCGTCTTGCCCGTGTTAGTCACCGTTTTTCTCATTGTGGGCAATTACCCAGAGCTGTGACGTAATTAGGCGGAGGCTGAAATTAAACCAATAATTATTATCAAAGGATGAGCGCTTTTGTTGGGGTCAGAGCTAGGTCGCTCGCAATGGAACAAAGCTTCTACTACAAAACGGTTTTTCAGTTTTAACTTAATATCCGCTCAATGAATGTAATTCTAATTATTGATTGGAAATTAAACGCTCGGGGCGCTTTATCCGCGTCTAGATTCGTTACTCGCCCGTGCATGTTGCATACGTTTGTCTATAAATGGATTAATAAAAAGAAATAAACTGTTGAAAGGTTCTGGATCACGCATTTGTCTTTGTACCGGGGTGGACCAGTCCCCGATACATTATTGTGTTTTTCCGGCACGGATCTTGCTTGTCACCGCATCAATCTAATAAAATATTAATATAACCGTTCCATCAGTTACTGTCGTATTTTCGAATTTTTATATCAAGTTTTCGTGTTCCGCCTTTATATTCGGCGTTATGCATAATCCCCACGAACTCCAAGGGGGCGGAAAAGCCGACATTTCCTAATTTCTATTCAATAACAACCAAGGGCGGAATATTTTAACCAACGTTGCGATGACTTATCGCTAAGACCATTGATACAAAATCGCGAAATGTTGTAGTCACAAGATCTAATCAGCTTAATGCGAACTTGCTAATTGTCGTTTCAAATTCCCTACTTAGACTAATGCTATTACCCCCGAGAAATAAAATATTGTGTTTTTAAATTGCATTATGCAAAACAAGACACACGACACTATCAAAGGCGCGGGCATAATTTTTACCGAAATATTCAGAGTGGATTTGGAGTATTGATTCGTTGTATTTTTGAGTCGGTCGTTTGTGTTGTAACAGGACGTCACGTAAAAAATTTAACCGTGTTCTGGAAAATGGGTTGAAGTAGAGACAAAGCTCGAGTGGTAAAAATAACGTTGAAATAATTATGGCGATGGCCATTAGCGAACGGAATATGAATAGTTTGTAATTAATGTGCTTGCGTTACCATATCAAATGTAAGTTATAAATTGGGGCCGAGACGAGCTAAATTATGACTGAAACGTGCATTAATTGCTAAAAATCGGGAGAATTGTTTCCATTTAAGCAGGCGAAAGTAACTTTTACTAATTTGTTCTGACATAGATTACTTTACAACATTGCTTTTATTGTTCCAAGTTGGCTTTCCATTTGAACCCAAGTGGTGCTAATTGACCCAATGCACTTTTTGCACGCAACTTGCACTATTTTATGATTCATGCGGCAATTTGAAAAAGTGCTTTTCACGCAAGTCCTGAATATATTAGCGTCTCGGGTCAATCGATACAATTGTGGTTTTGTTAAACTGATTTATTAAAAAACCTCCCTCCTTTCACCCATAAATCCAATCATCGTTTTAATGTTACAGGTGGTGACTTTTTATTAAATTTTATCACAGCTCTGCCGCAAACCGGAAATTAAATCTGAGTTATGCTGCAAAAAGATAAATGCATCTGATACACTTTCACTAAATTTTATTTTTTGCGCCTATTAGAAACCGTCTTGCCTGTGTTTAGCGCAATAGAATGACACCGAAACATTAATTACGGGAAGGCTAATAAAATTTGAATGGCTGCACACAAGTTAAAATTAGATTTTGGGTAGAATGTATCCCTGTAACCGCAGCGTTGTATGCGAATATTGAATAGAACAAAAGTTTCAATTAAAAGCTTTCGAAAGTTTGCAAACAATCAGAATAACACCGCTTTCGTTTTACTCAAATTTTCAATCGCGGTGGAATTGCTCCGTAAAAACCGCCCGGATTGATATTTATAAGGTGCGAGAAAGCAAGGAAATCGACGACAAATTCGGATCATTTGTGGTCCAAACGAGCCCTTACAAGCGAACGGAAACGTACTTGAGTTTCACTGTATACATAAGCAATATGATCAGTTTTCGAAGAGTAGTTGCCCCATTATGGCCCCGCTTCGCTATGCATGAAGAGGGATCACCAAGACATCGCAGCTCGAATATTTTCATGAATACTTGAAACCAGTTACACAGTGTCGATTAATTTTGCAAAAAATCGCCCGAAATTTGTAATTTAAATTGTGGCATCGTGCACTACTACTGTCACAATAAGCCTTTAATGCGAACTGGATCTGACAGGTAATTAATTAACTTTAAAACAAATCGAAGTGTTTTACAGATTCAGCAGACAAAATAAATCGGCTCTTTAACCAAAGTACGGAAAGGTTTAAACTTGGATGAATTAATTTTGCCGAATTCGGATTACATTCCAATTTTGAAACACATTTTATTTCCAATCGTTTTTTTCAATTTGTCTGATAATCTGGTTTACAAAGCTAAGCTAAAACGGTATTTTATTCGATCAGGAAAGGGCCAGGCTTAAATTTCACAATGCATTGCCATAAAAAATGACAGTGGATTCTATTTTGGAAATTGACACAGACACAACAACACTGACATTGTTTTGTTGGCAAATGTGAGGAGAATATTTGCAGTATGTTTAGGAAAGTATAAAGTAGCCTCGGAAACGCATCATCGCGGGAGAAAATTTATCGTTGATGTTATGAACACTATCACTGCAATAAAACTTTAGCGACCAACATACAGGAAGTTGAAGTCATAACTGTTGTAATATATTTTTTAAATTTATTGTGGCACAACTTGGAGATATTGAAACTGATGCGTAAAGTCTTGATATTTGTATCGCTTAATTTATTAAGCGATAAATCAAGTGAAGTGAACTTGCTAGATTTTCGATTAGATGTGGCTCTGGGCCAAGATTTTGCCGAATGCTTCGACACTTTTTGTCATAAATTTCCATGTCTGCAAAGTTTGTGGAATTAGTGTGCGTGGACGTATTGATAAAGTGTAAACTCCAACAATCACAGATTAAACATGATATGTTGCCGGGGTAACAGCGGTTACTCGCTTCAAGGAACAAGGCTAGTAATCAGGTTACTCAAGAAGGATGCTTTTGCATTATACATACGTGCGAGCTTTCAAATATTCAAAGGAGAGGACACTGCCAAAGACGCAAACTGTTCTATTTACACCGGCCGCTATTAAATTGAGCCATTCTCGATTGTCAGCTTCCATGTTTTCTTTATACCCAGAACCAGAGGGTGCAAATTGTGCCAGGAACTTACTTCACGCTCGAAAAAGGTTTTATGCGTTCGAGACGAGGGTTTATCTAATCATTATTTCATGCAGACTTTTTCTGCCGCATAAATCGGGATTTTATTTTCTGTTAGAGATTTTTAATTTTACCACAATTGGAACAAATGTGACTGTGCTTGGTTAGCAAGCGAAGAAAATGAGGCGCATAACTTATATAATATACAGCGAAATCTAGCGTGAAGTTATACAACTTAATCCTTATACGAAAACACCTACAAAGAAAAACCTTAGTCTATAATTAAAACTATTAATAACTGAAAAAACATTAATGATTAATCAAGACAGTCACTGATTCTACAAAAAGTTTGTATAGTTTTAAATTCATATTACTGCAATGTTTGGCTTAAATAATTGTTTATCACTACAGGCTGATTCTTTAGGACCTACATTAGAAACTTTTTAACTTGTAATATACAATGTGTTCAAAAATGGTTGTTCATCAAGTCACTTATCAAATTTGAACGTAATGTGCCGCTTAATTTAAATTGTAAATGCCGCCAAAGTGACAGATCCGTCAAAATAATACACGAAAGTATACACAACAACAAAAATTACATAAATATAAAACACAAGTTAAGACAAGTGCTACACTTGAAACAACTTTGCCGAAAAATCTAACCAAGTAAATAAAAAACTAATTTGAGAAACTACAATAGTAGTTTGGATAAGGCGGCACATTTAATTTAAATTCCATATTCGACTATGAACTACCATAGCTAAAGCTTTAAAATTTTGTATACAATATAAATCGACCGATCTGTGTTCGACTAAATTATTTTCAAAATGGCTAAATTTTTGAATTTTAGCTTTAAAATTTTAAATAGTAACCATCTATTTTTATTGCATTTTTGAATTCACTTTCTCAAACTGAGTAAAATGTACCCTAGTTGTTAGTACTTTATACTCTGTCATAATTTTTGACGTTAATGTTAATTTTTTTAAGCAAATTTTCAATTGCAGGTTTTTTTTTTTAAAATATCACAGCTTGTGAACCCTTACAATAAGTGTATAATTCTTTTTGCATCTGATAGCCAAAAGTTTGAAGGATCTTCTCAACTTTTAAGAATTGTTAGCTGTCAAATCGCAAGGCTACTGTGATTTTTTTAAAATGATGTTTAAAAAATGATTATAAAACAGTTTTTTCAAATAAAATGACATTGTTTTTTTAATGGCAATCAAAAGAACATCAATTTTTTGCACACTTTTATTAGTAACTTCTTTATCAGTATCATACAGTTTTTGAAATAATCACAAAAAACTGAATTTTAGGTCATTATTTTAATTTTTAATTTTTTTAAGTAAACTTTCAAAAAATACGATAAAACTATGATTTTAATTAAAAGAAATGTTCGATTTGTTTGTCATTTTCATTCAAGATTTTCAAAATTCGATGGCAAACTGACTGAGTTACTTTGCATAATTCACAAAGTTGTAATAAACCATAATTAAATATTATTGTTTTACTGCTTATTCGATAATGAACTAGCTAAAAACTAAATAAAATATTGAAGTTTGCCAATTGATGACTATTTTTCAAGGTTTACTTGATTAACTATAAAAATTACGAAGTAAAATCCGTTTTTTGTGATTTTTTTCAAAAACTGTAAGAGATAGATATAGGAAGTATTGATAAAAGTTACCATAAATATCGATGTTCTTTCTATTGCCGTTAAGAAAATAGGGTCGTTTTATTTGAAAAAACTGAGTTATAGCAGTTTTTTGATGACCATTTTGAAAAAATCAAACTAGCCATGAATTTTGACGGTTGACAATTTTGAAAATTCTAGAAGACTTTTCAAGCCTTCGGTTATCGAATGCAAAAAAAAGTTCATTTAATAGAATCACCCTGTATTTCAATACCTACATTTCCTGTATTTTATAATTGTAAAATGTTCACTAATAGGTATTGCACTGTTCCACCCTCCATACAAAATAGCCTTCTTTTTGAATGTAATTACAGGGTGCTCAAAAACTGGCACACCAACTCAGTGGTACGTTATTGAGAAGCAAGTGCAGATTACGGGAAAAATGTTGGAAAAATTCCTAAAATCATATTTTAAAAAATCTGGAGCTACAAACTTATTGTGTTAACTTCTTTAGTTTTCATTATTTTTTATGTTTTTATGTTTCATACCAGGTAATCGTTCCGTAACAAAACGATGAATAATTATTTTTAAATTTACTTTCAGACTTTAACAGTTTTTTTAATTTAAAAAAATTAAAATTTATCCAAAAAATCACAATGTGTAGATGTGCCAACACTGGGAATTATTTCCTAGGAAACCGTTTCAAAAGTGATTTATTTTTATTGTTGCTCAAATTCTATTGCGATCATGACTGTTAGACAACGTTGCCACATATCATTTATCTAAAATCCGTTATTACTCAATAACTTTAATACAAAGAATTTTTTTAGTATTTTTACCTTTATATGTAACCAGTTCTCTACCACACACCATTGAGTTGGTGCGCCAGTTTTTGAGCACGCTGTATAACGTAAAGAATCGATTTCAATAGCAACACTGTATCAGTTATTTGTTTAAATCTATTAAAAACCTAATATTATTAGAAGACTGATCATTTTTTGCAATTAAATTTTCACTAAGTAGGGGATCGTTACCAAAGCCACACTAATTGCTGATTGTTTTATTTGAAACAAGCCAAATATTGTTTGGGTTAATATTGGAGTTAAAATGATTGGTAGTTAGTGTTAAAGCTCCATTGTTTACTATTAATCATTCCGGTGGTTGTACAAGTTATTAAACAACAAAATATATTTTAAATGCGTCTGCATTATTGTTATTCACTAGCGAATAACTATTAATAGATATTAAAAAAATCGCATTACGATTTAAAATGACATTTATCATTTTAATTAAAGTGTCAGTTACTAAAATTAATTTCATCCGCAGCCCTGTATCAGTTTTTTTGAAATCAATTTGTGCTCGACGATCACTATTGGAGTAGATTAATTAAAATTTGTGAAAGTTTGTAATTACTGACAATTAAATTAGGCATGTAGGACATGTAAGTTAACAAAAAAACTAATACAACTTTCATGTAAATCAAAGATTAAAAAATGGTTCTCCCTCCTGCTCTGCATAAAAATTCAAACACTTTTTCTACTTCTAATTGCAATGAGCAATTGCCTTTTGCGTTTGTTGATGTTTTAATTTTACATTTTGAAACGTAAACGGCTTAGATTGCGATATCTTCGTATTTGTGTTTGTAACAAGGCGAAACAATAAGCTCCACCTACGGTATGACTGGTAATTGCGCAAAGTAGCATTTCGCATTTGTTATTAGGGTAATCCTTCCAATTCTGGCGTTGTGATTGCTCATTATTTTCTGTTAGACAGTTGTGAAAGCCACACATGACTACAAACAACTTGCTTAAAATTCAGTGTCTCGTGCCCGAACAACTTTATCGTTGGACATTTTGCAGATCGATTCACACTTTTCTAATTAATTCCGGGCGAATATTCCTCACTGCAATTGTATAATTAGATTGTTAGGTGTACAGAATCCTTGATTGAAATTAATTAGGAGTTTCGGAGTTGGGACGATTAAAACGTCTCCCCTAGTTTTTCCAGGACTTTTTTAGTTAACCAGATCATTCGTATAATTTCTCATCATGAAATCGCAATTTATTAGCACGGCACTTAGGCGAACATCCAACATTTTTAAGCGAGACCGAGAGACATTTCATCTTTTCTCTTAATTATTCCAGCAAATGCAGATGGTGCTTCGCATTATCCTTCACAGAATGCAAGAAGGATAAAGCTTTTATCTTTCACAGAACTCGAGCTGCTTCCGCCCTCAAGCCGCATACATTAATAAAAAAATCACCTTTTAACCCGAATTATCCTTAAACGACTCGCTATTGATTTTTGGGCCGTCGCTATTTAAATTTCAGATTTAACTGAGACGCAAATGAAACTAAATTTTACACTCTAAATGCGCCCTAAATAAAAATAAGACTTTATCGTCTACACTAGCAATCAATTTAAATTCTGGCGATACAAAAAGGCGAGTAAGAAAAACCGCGGTCGATTTTTATATTATTCATCCATCTCCATTATATTAAAATTTATTCACCCCGTTTTTAGAAACATGCTTTATGTAGTCATTATGGACTTTAATATAGTGCTTTTTTCTTTCTTGATTCCGCGAAGAATAACGAGTGTCGTCACGGAATCAAAACCCAAATAATTTTCAACAAAACTTAATTGCAACGTATCAAACAAAACGCAATTAAAACACTGTCAAACGCTATTTATATCACGCCGGGACTTAAAATCTAATCGCGTTATTTGCCACCGGAACGAAGAAAGCTCAGTGCTGCGAACGGTGTTAACAGCATTGTAAACAATTTTAAAGTGTCGTACCCCTTTGATGTTACACAAACTAGATGTGACAGGTTTATTATGCGAGAGGAATGTACATTTCCGGCCAACCCCAATCACTGCAGCATTCCTGTTAAACCCTGCGCAACCCCGAAATATTTACAGGACTAACCAACTTGAGGAGAGGCAATTTCACAAACACAAATTTCGAGTGCGTTCCATCGATTGCAGAGAGAAAAAGAAAAGCGGAAGTTGGATGTGGAAGTTTCATCAAGCACGGACGTTGTTTGAAAACAAGCCAGTTTTTCACTAAACTTCCCTCAATTAGATATTTATCTCCGGTTTCACGAAGTGGCAACAGATCAATGTTTAATTTTAGGGTGGAGATTAGATACTTATCCGGACTGTCCCAACGCCAAACGAGGCCTTTGTGTGCCTAATTATGCTACTTTAATTGCGTCTAAACAAAGAATCACTGAACTGGCCCTGAATCGGGGATTAGGAGAGGCTCCAGACGACGAATTTATTTGACTTCGTTAATTTTTGCACGAGGAGCGAAAAGGGCGAGGTCGCAACCCTCAAACTGTCAACAGAAAATAAAACCACCAAAAACTATCAAATTTTATCAAGTAAAAGAAACAAGTCCAATTTTAGACATTTTGAGAAAAATATTGGAACGTATGTAATAAAATTCTTTCTTTCAAATGTAATAATTGGTTTTGCAATATACTGGTTAGATGTTATTAAACAATTTTGTTATAACACCGAAAATTTGTGAACCTTTGTTCAGCGCAATGGTGAGATAAGTCCAGCAATCATTTTGTCTCTACAAGTCTATAAATTAATTTAAATGTAAAGTAATATAATAAAATATAAATTTACATCTGACATTTCATTTTACGTATTTTCCATGAATTTGAAGACAATATTGTCACTAATGGAAAGTTAGTGACAATATTTTTAAAGGGGTGGTTTTTATTACACAAAAATGTTAAAATAGTGATTCTGGCTCGTGTTTTCATTTAAAAACAACAACTAAAAAAATTAAACAATATTTACGTCACTCTTAGAGACTACTGTAAAAATTTCATTAATTTATGACCACTTCCTGATGGTGGAAGTATAAAAAATTTAAAACTTTTAAGGACTGCTTCCCTTAGTGTTCTGTTTGCTGAAACGCCGATTTTAGTAAATTATTTATTTTATTTATTTATATTAAAAATCATTTGTTTTCAAATATAGAGCTTAGAGAAAACACAATTTTTTTATCATGAGTTTTCGGACTATAAGTTATGAAGAAGTAAGATTTAAAAAAAACAGAGGAAAAAAGACATTATTAATATTAGATGGACAAAACTTTAATGGATTAAAAATTAAAGCGCTTCTAATTTGAAAAAAAATTACGTCCACGTTTTAGTCCTTATAAAATTAAAGAAATAAATTATGTACATCATTCCTCCAATTCGTATTTTATACTATCTTTTATTTATTTATTTTTCAAACAAAATTTTACAATGTTCTAACTACGTTATTGTATAGTTTACATTGTCTTTTAGTTATTATCTAAAAACTATGCCACTCCAATATTAATCAGATTTGCAAAATACCAGCAAAGTTTGGACCTTCGTAAATCAGATTTGTTAAAATGGACTTATTTCATTATAATACTAAACACTCCAAATAACATGAGGTAATAATAAAAGAGAACAAATTAAATGCACAGTATGTTATTTAAACGACAAGTATTTTGTTCTGTAAAAATGACAAATGCACAGTAAAAATAATAAATGCACAATAAAATAATAAATGCACAGTAAAAATAATAAATGCACAGTAAAATAATAAATTAACAGTGAAAATAATAAAGGCACAGTAAAAATAATAAATTGACAATAAAAATAATAAATGCACAGTAAATAAATGCCCAGTAAATAATAGCATTTAAAAACTGGAGAGTCTAGAATACCACATTTCGAGTTCTACGTTTTCGAGTTTCTTTTTTGTTCGCTGGGGCAAAGCTCAGCCTGCTGGCTAGCTACTGAGCGTTCATTATTTAAACTGTGCAAACTGAAATTACTTACTGTGCATATACGATTTTTTTATTGGGCACTTTATACTGAACAAATATTAATAAATTTCTGTGCGTGGTTTACTTGTCACTTATATATTATATAATATTATATTATATGATCACTTCTAGTTTTTTGCTGTGCAAAAATGAATTAAATACTGATCATTTATTAAAATTTGGTACAAAATCAGAGATATTTTGTTAACGAGTGTTATTCCTGAATAGCAGAGAATCTGGGCACTTTCGTGGTCCAATCTCTTATAAAAACCAATAGTTTCAATACACAATGGGTTTGATCCGTGCGAGTTAGCCCCAATTTCCGTCAATCGCCGATTATTTGGCCCCAGAATAGGGTGTCCCAGACGCCCGAATAAAATCTAATTATTCAGGTGGATACTAGCCGTCCCGAAATCCCATTAGCGTGCTTCTGTCTGGCTCCCGGCATGATTTCAACTTTATTATTTTATATTTTCATTCGGATCTCGTTGTTTAAAAGATTCAGTTGTAATTAACTCCGTATGGATGGTGGTGGTGTATACATTTCGTCGTGACAGCCTAACACATTTTTCAGGTAGGATTTTCGATGGAGGAGCTTCAAGATAAATTATTCCGGCTTTTTGCTGTTGTAGGAGTAGTTTGATTGGGGCGACGTCGAGGGGTTGAACGAGGGTGTCGTATTCACGTAACTCAAGTAGCATATGCAGAAGGTTTCCCACTTCGTCAACGGCGAAGTGGGAGCCACAAATTCACGGAAAATGCGATACGAGCCGCTTTAATTAAAGGATTTTGTAATGAGTTGTGGAATGTAATGCAAACTAATGATTGCGGGATTTGGGGGCGAAAACAACGCGCATCACGATTTTTCGAACACTAAACCACACGAAAAAACAAACACAACAGTACAAAAACAATCTTCAAACGAAAAATTAAACAGACTTGTTAGGTCAGGTCATGCCAGGTTAGGTCAAGTCAAAAAGCAGTGAACCACTAGTTTTTTGCCTTAAAGAGAAGAATTTGTATTATATTTTGAAGTAAACATCAAACGTACAGCTTTCAGTTCATTGCTGATAGTCTGATGTGTGGATTAGGATGTTTATGGAGCGCAACCGGAACAGGCACGTGAAGAAGTCAACCGGGCGTAAGCTCCACTTCCGCAGCTGTTTTTTTCCTGTGATAATTGTCCACTTCCTTGAACATAGCACAAAGAGTGGGTAGCAGCGACAAAATGGCTTTTTCTCCCTGTAAAACAATTTCCAGCCTCAAGAATGGCTTCATGAGGCTCGCAGTTTAGTGCAAAGTAAGGTCGAAGGCACTTTTCAATAAACTTCGATGTTTGAAATTGCGATACAGTGCGTACAAAAATGGCTTTAGAAAAATCCCCTTTTACGCCAAACGCTGAATAAACATACCGACTCTATTGGGTGCCGCTATGTTGGAAAATACTGTTCCTAAAGGGGGAATTTTTCCGCGAACAACAGGAACGCGTATGAATGATTTAACGTTGCATTTTCCATGGAAATGCTCCTTTATCCCAAGACATTGTCAAACTGAAAGCGAAATTATTTATTACGGTATTATTAGCCCCGAACGCGTTTATATTCTTTAAAATCTTGATATGGCATCGGTTTATTGCAGCGCAGGGACGCTTCGAAAACTTACTTATTCCAAATAATATCTGTCTGTCTGGTCTAATTTCGTGAAATTATTTTATGGACGTGACGCATTGCTAGGGTCTAGGGACTCGAATTGTTTGCTACTCATGCAAACTCGCGTGCTCCCGCTAAATATTTGTTCATTTTTATATTTTGCCACGAAATGGAACCTATAAATATTGTCGTTTCTATTTATCAAACCGGTGGAAAAAACCAACAAGGGCTGATAGAGCCGATTTCAATCTTATTTTTGACAACCTCAATTTTTATTACCCACCACTTCCTGGCTAGACCATGTAATCGCTCTAATTATTTCTGGGTTAATTTGCTTACTAGCTGTAATTATTTTAATAAAACCCCGGTAATTAATTACCAAGGTATGTCCGTTAAGTGTAATGACACTTCCTAGTTGCGTTTTGTAAATTCGTTTTACATCCGAAGGGCTTCAAATATTTGTTTTTTCCAGTTTTTCCAGCGATTTAATTAAAACTGGCGCAGAAATTACACAAATCCAATTGTTTCTTCAGCGGATCCGATAAAAATACGTGATTGGGGATTATTTTCAATTGAACTTGTCATTTTTGTTGCGGTCGAGGTGAGTTTCAGAAACAAGCAGCTGGGAGGTTTTCATAGAAGAGCTTTGCGTCCGTTCAGGCTGAAAGCTTCTCTAATTAACTCCAGTGGACGCGTTCGCGCGTGTAGACAAACCCACAGTTTGTATCAACACTGACCAGTGGCTGTGCACCTGTTATCTCAGACCAGGTGACCTATACTACCATGCATAAATTTACCCTCCCGTCTCTTGCGTCTTTACACAACATTAAGCAAAGCTCCGCCAAGATAGCTTCGGAATATTTTATGATGTAGCGTCCAATAGAGAAAAACTCTCAATCAACGGCAAAACGGTTTCGGGACCATCTTTTAATTATTAACATTTTATAAGTTTGAAAATTGAAATCACGTGATGCTCGATAAATTTATAGCAGGAGTTAGGCATTTTCTGTACAATTGAGAGCGATGGAAACAATTTGTCATTTGTGATGTGGCGAGTAATTATCAAAGTGTTCTTTGTTATGCAGATACATCAATGTAACATTATTTGCTTTGACCATTTAGCATTAAGCAAATACAACATTTAAACACCGAATAACTTAATTAAAATGCTTCTAATAGATTATTTGTGGAGGAACTTTATTTATTTAGATGCGTTCGCTAATGTTTCATGTAAACATTTATTCTCTCCAAGTTTAATTAAATGGGTTTTCAGGAGACGACAACGTCAATAAAAACAGAGACGCGTCTATGCTTTTTTGCATTTTATTAACAATATATTAAGCTATTGTTTTGTGCCAGAATTGTTCACACAATTAGCTTTATAATATGACACAGTTATTGCGTTCAGTTTCCCATATTGTTTGTGAAACAAACAATGGAGCTCAGTTTGCTATGTTTGTAAATGAAAGTTGTTTGAAACATTCATTTGTTACGAAAATATATTTCCAATTACTCGCAATACAGAAAATTCAACTCCAATAATCCCAAACCAAAAGATTTACTAAACAAAAATTTAGGCTGTGCCTCTGCTTCCAAATCTACTAGTTTCTGTGGTTAAAGGCTAAGGTTAAAAATTTATAACACAAAAACTACTAATATTAATTGTAGCTAGCTTCAATAATTTCGCTGTAATTGGCATTTGTAAAGTGAAGTTTTTTGCGTTTTTCTGGATAACCATAAGACTTGAAGCAAAAAACATTGGGAATACGCTTCACATTATCTATCCTCCGGTGAAAACCCGGAACCGCTCCGGGCAACGGTTTCGATTACAGATGAATTTTTAGTTTTTTATTAAAAAAATTCATAACTCGAAAATTAAATGTCCTAGAGCGAAACGGTTAATTCCAGCGAATTCTACGGTTTATTTTACTACTAGCATTACTACAAGCTTTTGCTTACTTAAACTCCGTTTAAATTTAAACTAAGTTTAAACCGTAGTTGTGGTTGTGTTGCTCAGTGGGAAGTTTAGTTAAGCCGCACTGAACTTGTCACTTATGCAGTTGGTAGCACTGTACACTTGAGCACAGAAAAGTATGATGACTTGATGAGTGATGAGGTATGATGACAAAATTTTGTTCTGACAGTTCTGATTTTGAAAACTTAGGTTAAGATGGAATAATATCATAATTTATCAATATTTTGGTACATTGTAGGAATAATATGGTTAGAATAAGAATCCTAAGGTTAAAAATGTATCTTGGAACTCTTTCATGCGCAGCATTTTCAAATTCTGCTTCCTTGTGAAAAAGTGCAATTTATCGTTTTGTGGCTTTCCTCTCAGAACACAGCAATAAACTGATTTGCACAGTTTATTTGTTGCTTTTGTGCATTTGAAGACTTGGGTGTCCTCACTTTTGAAGCATAACAATTTATATAAATAATTTAACTGATTAAAAATGTGTGCCATAATTAAAACAACAGTATCATAGTATCAATAATTCTAACATCATTCTTCCTCTAACTATCGGATTTTGCTGCAGCAATTAAAAAAATAATGTATAATATCCTGAAATAAGAATAAGTAAATTATTATCATTATACTTCTTTTGATTTTTTTAATATAATAACTTACGTGTTGTTGCCATGGCTCTCCACTTATTACTGTTA
The DNA here is from genome assembly GCF_031307605.1 of Tribolium castaneum. Lineage (NCBI taxonomy): Eukaryota > Metazoa > Arthropoda > Insecta > Coleoptera > Tenebrionidae > Tribolium > Tribolium castaneum. The sequence goes on from NC_087397.1 coordinate 11,724,365, forward strand.
TTGCTTTAGTTTATTTGTTTATCACAAGTTTAACTCAAACTGAACTAAACTTATAGAATTTATTAATTCTTTATCACTAACTAAAAGCATTTTTTTCCACATTTGTGCAAGTACGTAGTATATGGGCTAGATGGCCCTTCAGAAGTCTGTTTTTTCTAAGATTGTTGGTCTGCATATTTTATGATTTTTTTAATTGTCGCATATTTTTCGTAGCAGCCTCTCTACGGGTGTCTGATGTTGTTACATTAAATCTTACTGCAATTTGGGCCCAGGCACCATTTTTTCACTGAACGTAGTCAAGTAGGTATCTTATTTACAATCCAGTGTTAGTTTATAATTTTGAACAAAACTGACCAATTTTTTTTCTTTGCGCTTAAAATTGCTACTTCGGTTTCATTTATTTATTTGTAACCGATTTCAATGAAATTATAAAGTTATGTATATTAATAAGTTTAATATTTAAACTTAGTTTATAGTTAAACTCGGTTTAAGCTCGAACTGAGCAACCGGGCCTTATAGTTCTGAAAAATTTTGCTTGATTTCCAAAGGCCTAAATTTTCAGCGATTTTAAACGACTTTTCCTTGAAATCTACTTATCTTTGGGCGTTTTAAGCTATACTAGAAAACCATATTTGAATGATTTAACGATTTAAAGTTGATCGTGAATTAAACGTTTAAACGTGTCGATTTTTTTAAACTCGATCCGAGAACGTCAATTTGTTGCTAAAAATAAAACCGCGAGTGTGGACATGCGAACAGAATGCAAAAGTAATTTGCGCAAACGTTTAATTATATCAAAAGCCGGCTCTAAAGCTCGCTGTTGTCTTTTGGTGGAATCTCGTAATTATGGTTCGTATGGGGTTATAATCAGTAGAGCGCTTATAGATAAAGTGGTCGTTGTGCTGTAAAATAATTATTTTGTGACGACAGAGAGAATGCGATTTAGCGAGATTTGCGAAAAAGTAGTTTAATTGCATTACAATACCATGAAGCATGACCAAACTGCAAGAGCCATTGAACTTTCCATCAGTAGTCCACCCCTGGATGTTTAATATATTTATCGGCGTTAAATCACGTCCGAGGATATTTTTCCGAAGGAGTGCAGACTCAGGAAGGCGCCGGAACCGACGTCGATCGCATCATCAAGAACCAATTGGTTAAATGACTTAGAATGGCCTCGCCACCTACTTTAATACATCATCATTCTTCCACACACTTCAAAAGCATTTGGCACTATTTTTCATCATCGTTCTCGGTTTAAGCCGATATCTGATGCGGAAGAGACTTCGGAAAACCACAAATCGAACAAAAAATAAGCATTGTGGGAGAGCTACCGTTGCTCCACTGAACTTTCTCACACTTTAAATAGATCACCGATTAACTAGATGGCAAATTATGAAGGAGCTTCCGTTATATATTACACGGAGATCAAACGGTTTTTCCCAATAAAGAAAACATTTTTCTGTGACTTTGCTAAGCGTCTGATCAAGAACCAGAACTACAAATGGGTAATAAAGCAGTGCCAAAGCAAGTAAACCCGTGATTTACGACGCTTTTAAAGTGGATGATAAGTAGAGGATTTGAACGGAACGGTGATCATCACACTTTGTTGTTAGATGGAAATCTAGTACTATTTGGTAAGAAGCACAAACAGACCGTGGATTCGAATGACGTAATGGTAATTTTTCCTTTAAATTAGCGAGAAACTAAGAAAAGTTGCCTTTTGAGATAGCATCAACTTACACACCGAAACGAAAAATAAATAAATGCTAACTTGATATAATAAATAAATCGCGTTTTACTGGCTTATCTACTCATATAAGAAAATTTATAAACCCACAAAACTCACGATTTGCATAAAAGATTTAGCAAAAGATTGGGATTTGGGCAGAACTTGGAACACTATTCATCAAGTTGACACAACTGGAATATTTCTGCTCGTTTTGAGACAAATCACATGAACGCACATGGGCACCAACAACCACGAGAAGTTTGAGAAATAGCCCAGGTGCTAACAAGGAACACTTGTACTTATAAGTTTGGTGCTTAAATAACACCAAAAACATGTTTCTATCTATTCTTGCAAATTTTAATATTTTTAAAAAGTTTCGCAAATTCTAATCAATTTTTGTTTTGTTGCAGGTAAGGATCGCTTTGTGCAGCTGTGAATGTGTGAGTACATAAAAGTGAAATACGAAACAGTTGTAAGAAAGTGTGAGTGTCGTCTCATATTTCAAACAAGTCTTGTTTGCGTGATATAATTAATAAAGTGTGTTAAAAATAATTGGCGCGGCAGTTTTTTCGGGATTTGTTATTTAAGTTGTTTTGCTCTTGGTATTCAATTTTACGGTTCGTCTGCTGCTCGTTTGTAAACTTCTTAGGAAGTTAAAGCAAGATCCTACTTGATGTAGACGGAATTTCAAAATAGACTGTGGTTAAAAGTGATTTATGATTGCGTACTTTTACCATTCCTCATAAACAAAATGAGTATTTTTTCGACGTTCTTGAATAAATTACTTGATGAAAAGTGAGTTTAAATTTCGAGGTAACCGTTATCCGGTAACAACGAAACTTGACGTGATCATTAGAGTAACCGCATAAGGGAAGCCTTCGAGCTTTCAAGTTTTAAAATGCAGTGCACACAACTACGGAGATAAAAGTATAGAATATCATTTTTCATGGCACATACCATATGACGTATATGACTGCACACTCCTTAGCATAAGCGAATTTAAATGGAGATGTATACGCTGGTAATTCGCCATTTCCTACCTTAACAAAAGGCAGAAAGTCATATTTGCGACATTAAATAAATGGTTTGTTTATGCCACGCTCTATATTTTATACTTAATAATAGTCACTAACGTTTTATGCAAAGTAAGGTTTTTACGTCGCAAGTGATGATAAAGGGGCTATCGGCGGCCTCGTGCTAGTTTCACTTTTAAATACGTTGTGATAAAACCACAAATATGAAAAAGAAATGCCTGCAGTGTACATTTTTCTAATTAAAAGCGATCGTGCTCGCGTGCGGGTATATCTTTTCGTAATTATGAGCACCAACGCCTTGCTGACCTTTTATGCGACGTTTTACCACCACATTTCCATTTTTCACTTCTTTTGATCGATTATTGTGCACTATTGTCGACGTCCTGCCGGAAACAATCCATTTTTGAGCCTGATTAAAATTCAAAGTGCGTTCGCAAATACGCATTATTATGCGCGCACCGACTCGAAAGCAAGTATGTTCCTTATTAGGTTTTTCTGCACAAGTTGGGCTAATATTGCATTTAATATGTGTTCATCAACAATAAACCTCTAATTAGCCATGAAAAACACATTTTGCGAGCTCGGGAGTGTAAAACGCCATTAACAGATTAGGGAGGGTGAAAAGTTCTCTAATTGGGGAAAAACATCCATGTACAAAAAGACCATGATATGCGTGCTTTATTTCGCACGGAAAGGGTCACATCGTCCTTAAATAGCTCCACTGTGTAGTGAAATGGAACGAAATATTCGGAGCGTTTCGCTGCCTGTGAGTAGTATAAGCGAACAATTAGTGCTAATGAGGTCATTATCTAATGACCGCTGCAACTTTCTCTTAATGACCGCTACACTTTGGCCGCTACAATTTTGCTATATGTCATACAATATATAAGACCAAAGAAAATTTAGGAAAATATTCAGTGTTGTTCTCGTGTTTGTTCTTGAAGAAGACGTCTTGGTGTATTGTGAAATTAAGGTAAGTTTTTTAAGAAATTATTTTAAATATTTATTAACTGTTGTGAATTTGTGTTAGATGCCTGGAAAACGTGTATCTTCTATGCCATTGAAAAAATCATCTCCGAAGCGTTTTAAAGCCCCAGGTGATGGTGGATGTGTAGAAGAAGAGGAAATTAGTGAATTTACCAACCTGCAACCCTCAACATCTAAGGCAACAGAATCAGGTAAATACTTTATAATTTATATAATAATAGATTAATCATTAATTATAATATTTACAGTGAATGCTTTAAAAAGACGCCTCCCTAACTTCGAAGATGGTCCTTTAGGTAATTAATTACATACTCATTTCTATATTATAAATGTACGTGTTTGTAGATACACTTGTAAATCAAATCGGTGCTGGTCAAATTGACGATAATGAAGTCTTTGAAAATTTTGCTGATGGTAAGTAATAGCAACAACTTATTGAATATGTGAATACTTCAATATTTTCTTACAGAATTTAACTTTATTAATAAAAATGGAGAAAATGAATCATTCATAAAAAAGTTTAATACATTAGCGAGACGTATGAGGTTTTCCTTTAAAGATAATGCGCCGGAGAATCCAATTGAATGGATGCAAGTAAGTGTCACGTTATGTTTGTAAATTAGTTAATTAATTAATGATATTTTCGTTTAATAGAATGCAATTGAAGAACTGTTGGCGCACATTTTTAGAGGATTTTCAAGTGATGACTATGTCGGCTTAGTTCTCGAAAATGAAGAATTCCCCGAGCGACCTGTTTACATTTCCTTCCGCAAATTATCCCAATATAATGTCGCAATGGTGATGGAAACTGTAGGAAATGTTCTTCAGAGCAATCGTGCGTTCTTTGTTAATGATCGTTTATCGATACGGGTGGACAGGGTGGCTTTACCTGTGGGAAAAGGATTTCGTACCGCCACCGATGGATTAGCCGTAAGTTATAATGAACATTGTCTTAGTAAAAATTAATAAATAAATAAATAAATCTAATAAATATGATTTCTGTGATTTTATTTTGATTTAACCCAGAATGTGTGTGTGTGTGTGTGTCGCGCCCGTCCCCGCGCCGCCGCCACCCCGTCCCGCGCCCGTCCCCGCGCCGCCGCCACCCCGTCCCGCGCCCGTTCCCGCGCCGCCGCCACCCCGTCCCGCGCCCGTTTCCGCGCCGCCGCCCCGTCGTCCGCGCCGCGCCCCGTCCGCGTCATGCTGGTGAGTAACGAGATATAAGGAAAGAAAGAAAAAACATGGATCTTGCAAAGTCTTTATTTATTCATGAAATATTTGTTAAACATTTTGTTGCATAGTTTGTCATTATTGTGAAAATCTTTGTTAAATAACTTTAGAAAATCATCAACAGAATTGCCTAATGCGTAGTTTAAAAGAAATAAAGTACAGTATTTGCCACAGACGGTTGAAGAAAAATCTTGAATTTGAGAAATATTGTAAGACCACATCATAGCATTTTTTCTAAGAAATTTTAAAATATTCGGAGGCGGCTGATTTCCAAAACTATCAAAGAAGTATGCGAAACCAAATTTATCAATGTAAACAGCCATCCAATGACTACCCGGGAGGTAATCAGGGTCTCTGTTGATAATAACCATAGAGGGTCTGGTGATTAGGACAGGTAGAGTGTTATACGCAGAAACAAGAACGTGGTGTCTTTTCTTCCGAGAGATCATCTCCAGACACGTTTTGAGTTGTAAAGTATTCATTGTACCAACTAGCCAAGTTTTGTACGTTTTGAACAGCGCACACCGAATCGCTGATTATATGATTCACACAACAATTCGTATCAAAATGTTCTCTCAAGTAACGAAGCGATGGACACTCTAAATCTTCAATGTTTACAATTTGACTTTTTGGTAAACGTTTCAAAAGTAGACGCTTCTTATCTATTCCTTTCACGTATATACACTTTGAATTTTTCGTAGTTTCATTCAATATTTCAGACAACTTTTCGTAGTCGTAATTACCGCAGTTCCAAGAAAGCCCGTGAAAGTTATTCGTCAACCAATCGGCTTGCTTCTGATAACGATGCGGTAAGGTTGAAAGATCATCGGGTGGTTTAAACAAAAAGATGTCTGGTGCGCTTTTGTTCGTATTAAATACAGCTAATTCTTTTATGGTTAAAGTTTCGGTACAATTACCGTAATTGAACCCTTGAAAATCCACAAACACAACCATTTCGGATGACGGGTAAAATGAAAGTAGCAAATTTTTCATTTGTAATAGCAATTTATTTATCACTTATATAAATTTATCAACTACTATAATCTACAATTACATTACGTTTTTTATCAATTTCTATTACACTATCAAATTCACCATACACTAAACAATTGACAGTTTCTGTAAGAGCAGTGTTAAAACCAACTTCTATTCGTAAACTTCCGTTCTTTATCAAATTCCATGAAAGAGCATTATGCGATGATAAGTCAGGTGTCAAATCAAAAACAGCTATTGAATATCCATCAGCATAATTATCACGTGAAATCCCATTTCCAGTGTTTAGAAAATGTATACCAGTACCAGAAAATAATGTGTGGTACATTGAAACAAATTTCTTATTTGGACCGATAAATGTAGGTTGTAAGGGTTTACTAGGAATTTGGTTACCATCCACGTACAAGGATAGATAGTTTAAACCAAAGTTTTCGAAATTAAATGGATTTAAGGAATAATCACCGTTAAATGCTTTATTTGTCACAAAGCACAATGCACATCTTTTTGGAAGTTGGCCCAAATAAACATTATCCAATGATTTTCCTTGTACTCCTTGCGGTATAGTCAAAACCTTTAATTCTGTTCGCGTAATTGGATATTTTGCAGTTGAAAGCTCTAAAGCCTTTGCATGCGCAAGTAATACGCTTGGATTTATCCGATTTCTTCTAATCATTAGAGTTGCATCAGTAATTTGAATTTTTCCATTAAGATTATTTGATGACATCAATGCAAAACTATCACGAGAACGTACAAATTTTAATCTCATTTCTACACCGTTGATTAAAAATTTTTCTTGATTAAATATATCACAATTTAAGTGACCAATAAGATCGACTTCTTTACTCGTCGACGTTAGTTTGAGTCTATTGGCGAATCCACTGTTCTCATTGGTTACTACATTCATTTTGCCTGCCGTATCGGCGTACCATAATCCACAAGTTAAATGGGAATTCTTCGCCCCTGAGTCATAATTTAAAAGTGTCTCCAAATAACATTTATAAGCGTATGTATTATTTGGTGGTGAAATCAGTTTTTGATTTAGGTATACATCAACTTGACTAAACATTGAGTGGAGAATATTATTAACTGGACCAATTGTATCTTCAGCGGTATAATTACTACCGTCATCTTTGCATATTTTAATACAAAGTGAAAGTAAAGTTTGCGATAAATCTATATAGTCTTCACCACCTGGTATTACAAATTCTAAAGGACTATTTTCAGATATACTAGATACAGTTTTGTAATGAACCCATTGACCGCTTTCGATGCTTGTTTGAGTTGGCGGTAAAGCAAAAAGATCCAATTCACTTTTCGCGCACTCACAACTATGAGGATGTAAAAACGACATTCTAGCTAAAGATATCTTGATGTTTAATAACTGAACTCGTTTTACACTTCTTTGCAGAACGACGTGAAGAACTATTCTGACTTTTATTTTGTACTAGCCTTCTTTTTATAGATCCAGATCCTACCAAGTTGTCTAATTTATCTTGAGCTTTTCGTTTCAAATTTTCAACTGACTCATTTACACGTGTCTTGAATGCATCCTTTACAGGCACCTCATTAACAATGTCGCCAAGAAAATTTGAACCAGTGCGTAGTGTTTCCTTACCAATTGTTTTAACACCACTCTTTATTAACGGCATTACCGTACGAAAAAGTCCCCGTAAAAAACTACCAATACCATAACCCTTTTGGTAACTAATTCCTTTGTAAATAGCACCTACACCTGAACCAGCTTGATTGATGTAGTAATCGTGATAATGACATGAAGGCATTACGAAATTTTTTTAAAATGAAGTTTAACGCACACTGTTCCAAACTGAAATGGCACTTTCTCACCAGTTGCACTTCTTATATCAATTTCAATGTTTTCAAATTCCCTTTTCAACAGAGGCACGTAATGCGGATGCGAAAATAATTGCGTATGATGTGTACCGTAAATGTAGTGTTTATTATCGATAACAACGATTCGAATTACTTTTGCCATTATATCGCCCACCAATTGTGGTTCAATTATATCACTGTATACGAAAAGTTGTGAAGGCAAACCCAACATAATGTTTGCTGGATGTGTTGAAGTTTTACTCAGTACATTTGTATCCGGTTGAAAACCTAATTGTAGACTTAATGTCGGTGAAAATGATAGACTTGTCAGATATTTGCTACTGCTTGTTACAGTTACTCTTTTTGAACCATCATTTAATCTGAACTCAACATTATCTTTTACTAAAACTCTTACCGAGTTTAGAGCATCCACAATAGATTCGATCGTTTCGTAGTTACCAGCTTCAAGCTTAGTCTTATATTTCGTCATAATTACATCGTGTTCAAATGTGATCGTTTTCATTTTAAGATCGCGCATGAATTCTTTCGAAGACTTGTATTTCCTTCTTCGAACCTGATCATCGATCCATGTCGCAAAACGGGGATCTTTAAACAATATGTCAATGGCTTTTTCACCTTTTTGCATAATCGCCGATAAACTAAATTCAAAAGAGCAGTAAATAATATTTTCACCACTGTTGATGGTTAAGAAGGAACACGGATACTGTATTTCCGAAAGTCCCACACACCATTCACCATCCAAATGAACAGTTTTTGGAAGTTGTGTGCAAAAGTGCGTTGTTGTATTTTCGGGAAAGTAATTGGTTGAGCTGTTTGATACCAAAGTTAAATAAAATTCGTTATTCATATCGATGTAAGGGAACTGCACGGAATCCACGAGTTAAACTTTGAAGGATAATTTTTCCACTGCACAAAAATTTCACATTTACCTCTTTTATATCGCTTCTTCAATACTTTTTCAATGTGAAATGTACTCTGGGGGTCGTACGTTACGCGCTGTAATTCGGGGTGATAGAAGACGCCCTCTATTGGTTCATCCATTAAATCGGAAATTTTGTACACAACGGGTTGTCTCATTATAACATCAGTTATTTTGAATATTTCACCGCTCCAATTACTCATGTAGCCTTTTTCAAATACGTGCTTGTACTTGGTGATTCTGACGTAATCTCCAACTTTGTACACATTTTCGAGTTTGATCGTTTTAATATTCTTCTTTCTCGTACTCATAATGTTATCGTATACTTGCGCAACGTTGTCAGGATTTACCTCGTTAGGAGCCATTTTAATAGTACGATGATAAGAATTATTGTAAGAGTGCATGAATTCGGGTAATACATCAATGTATTGCATATTATTTGCAAACGTAAAATATTTATGCATTTTTGTTTTTAAAGTTTTATTGAACCTTTCTACCACAGCAGCTTTTACATCAGGATTATTTGTTACATAATAATTTATATCATATTGTTTAAACAATTTTTGGACATTTTTCGCTAGAAATTCTTTTCCCTTGTCAGTCTGAAGATTAACCGGAACACGCTCATCAAATATTTCTTTAAAAGCTGCAGCCACTTCATTTCCCGTCTTTGTGTATAAAGGTTTAACCCATGCAAACTTGGAAAATACATCGATGACAGTTAATAGGTAATTTACACCTCGATTATGTTTTGCGATGTTTCTCATATCTATTAAATCAGCTTGAAATAAATCGTCTATGTTGGTTACATGATAACTATTTCTAGGAAATCGACGACGAACTTGCTTATGTAATGTATAAGATTCCACACCTTCTAGCCATTTATTAATTTTTTTCTTATGTATATTTGTAAACTTAGCTAAGTTGTTAGGACTCGAAAAACCAAGAGGGTCACGAGGTATAAAATATCTTTCCTTTATTTCATCCATTTTTGTCTACTTGCTTTCATACGGCGACCAAGGAACTCTCAAGCGTTTTTGTTTTCTTGATGACGATCGCATTGATTTCTTCGTTATTTGACTATCCTCTTCTTCTTCTTCTTCTTCTGTGTCAAACTTTGACGACGATATTGGTTTTACTTTCACTTCGTTTTTTACTTCTTGCTTTTCAGCACCTTGTTCATTTATATATTTCAAACGTTTTGGATTAATTATAAGAGTACGTGGAACGTTTATTTTATACAAAATTTCCGCAAAATTTTTCCATCCGACAGGCTCGGCATTTAACTTATTACTACTCTTCATAACATCAGTGATTAGATCAAATATATTGGAACCAGGAATTGTGTTTCCATCGTAGATAACGTTTCCGGTTTCATTCCATGCAACTCCATTGTGTGTTAAATTGTTTAACAAAGCATTCGCTTTAACTTGTAAGGGTCTTGGTAGGGAACTCAAAATGTTTCGAGTAATTCGTTCAGATTGTTCTAATTGATTTTCTTTAGAATAAATCACAGGTATGGTAACAGGTTCACGAGAACGACTTATCATTTTTAGATATCTTTGAAGCACTTGATTATACAAAATCCATTTTTCATTATCATCAATGTTTTTCGTATCTATGATTCTTTTCATTTCATGATCTAAATCATTTAGGGTGTTTGGCTGAGTGCTTTTGTTATTATGCAAACGTTCAAGTTCGGATGAATCAATGAGTACCATTTTTTTCGTATGTTCCATTATTTATTAAATAAATGACCCAACACACCCGAAATTATTGGAGCCAACAACAATGGTAAGAAAGCACCTCCTTTTTGCACAATTAGTTTCTTTTTTCTCTGGAGAGATAATTTACGATTTACTAAATTTCTCAGTAATTTTTTATGTTTCTTTAATTTGCTCTTTTGAGAACCATTTAAAGGAACTTTCCCTAATAACGTATTGTGAGCGCACTCGCATATACAATGCACCAAGTTTTTATCGGCAGAATTAAGAATTGATTTACGATAAACAGGTGTTGTTCTATGCAAAAATTTTAATAACTCGGCGTTTCTTTCTAACGCTCGCGACATCTCAACGACGACTGACGCATAAACTACTTACTTTTATATTTATAATCTCTCTTAGGTATGTATGCATAAGAAGGTTCTTCATCAGGTAGAATATTTGTTCGAATACGGAATTCATCTGGAGTATCTTGTTTTAAATCAATCAACAAATAACCATGCGGTCTCATTGTGGCATCCTTATAAGCTTCCTGGATAAATTTTATATTTTCAGGAAAAATCTGTCTAGCTAAGAAATTAATTTGAGCTTTATCACGAGGATTTTTAAAATAAACGATATAGTTCGCATTCAAAGAAATATCTCTCTGTCCTTTTCCTTGATGAAACAAATTTTGCGTAATGTAGAAGACACTAAGGTTTCGATGATGACTTCCCTTAGTGAAAATATCGACCACACTGCCATTAGTCTCTCTCATCAGATCATCCAAAATTATCAATGTCGCTTCTGTACCATCAAAATCATTCATATCAGGAACGCCTTGACGAAATTCAAGATTACTATTATTGATTACATTAGTTTGATACAACGGTTGCCACTCGTCATAAAACCAAAGCACTCGTTCAAATTTTTTATCACAGACCGAATTTATGTGGTTCAAAAATCGTATAATAAAGTGCGTTTTTCCGCAAGCAGTTGGACCAGCTATAATTGCTGTAAACGGAGATTTGAATCGTAAGTCCATTCTATTTCAAATAACTTTCATTATTCAACACCAAACCAATAATGATAACTTTTGCTACGCGGCGGAATATTTAAAGAAAACAGAGTATACATTTTATTTAATTATTTATTATCACAGACAGTTATAATCATTATTTTCCCTATAATATTGTATTCTATTTTCGACAGCAGTTTTTACATTCACAGGCAGTTTCAAAACTATCTCATACAAGGTTGCATTTTGTTCATACCGATTCTTAATAATATCATACAATTTTTGAGATAAATTTTTACATCCATTCTCCATAACATCAAGCGCAACATTATTTATAAAACTATCGTAACATGGATAGAATTTATATTGAATTCTTCTTGCATGAAGCAGATTCAATAAATGCTCGCCCATATTTACGACAGTTTTAATTGTGTTCAATGATAAATAAATGCCCTTGTACACGCTGGGTTGACTAGGTATAAATTGAAGAGTATTATATCTACAAACCACCACGACGTAGCCACTTAGCATACACAACATCTGACCTTCTGGAACACTAATTTCTTCTACTTCTTCGTCCTCCTCTCTTGATTCAAAGATCTTGCTCATTTCTTTTAAAAACTCTTCAAAGGTTTCAATAGAAAAACTTATCGCCGATGTTAATTCTGGATTATGTATCTTCAACAACGGCACAAAATCATGGAGTGGTTTTACTCCAATCGATAAAAGTTTGCTACCAGACTTAGTTATAGGATACACCACTTCATGAATTAAACGAAACTTCTCATTGATCACCATCCGAGCCGTTCTCTCAGCTTCATCTTTCTCACTTCTCTCAGCTTCATTTTTCTCGATGTTGTCGGCCATTTCCATCAACGATCGCTCCAACACAGGATCCGACCATTCAGCTGGTGTTATGATGTCTTCTTCAGCGTGGATAGGCTGAGGCGACTTGGGGGATGCAGCTTGGCTAAGACCTATTTCAGATACTCTCGCTAATTCTATGGATTGCGATGGTGGTGGTGGTGGTGGTGAAGCAGCTGGAAATGCTGACAAAGACGACTTCGGAACCGATGGAACTTGCGAAGCACTAATTTCCTCTTCTTCTACACATCCACCATCACCTGGGGCTTTAAAACGCTTCGGAGATGATTTTTTCAATGGCATAGAAGATACACGTTTTCCAGGCATCTAACACAAATTCACAACAGTTAATAAATATTTAAAATAATTTCTTAAAAAACTTACCTTAATTTCACAATACACCAAGACGTCTTCTTCAAGAACAAACACGAGAACAACACTGAATATTTTCCTAAATTTTCTTTGGTCTTATATATTGTATGACATATAGCAAAATTGTAGCGGCCAAAGTGTAGCGGTCATTAAGAGAAAGTTGCAGCGGTCATTAGATAATGACCTCATTAGCACTAATTGTTCGCTTATACTACTCCTGTGTAGGGAAAGTAATCAATCAATAGCAAAAGTTGGAAAGAAAGTTACGTCTGAATTAAAATATTCAATAGCGAATCACTTATTTCATATAACAAATGTTCCGAAAAAGGTTCACTTCTGAATAATAAATAGCAACAACGAGGATTGGATGTATAAAAACAACAAACTCTCCTGTTTTAACACGCGAAAATAAATAAACCGAACCACAGCGCTCATATTTTAAGGTTTAAAGACGCATTTATTCCTAAACTAATCATTTTAAAAATACGGTGGCAGGAGAGCAACGGTTTATTATACTTTGAAGCCAAAAGTCCAACAAAAACAGCAGGTACATGTTGCCGTGTTTATTAAAATTTTATTAAATGTTTAACCGGAAGATGAAAATTTATCTTGCATTCAAAGGTAGGTGCTTAGTCAACAATAAGGACAAACTGAAAGACCTTTTCAAATAGAAAAAAACCTTTGGAATAAAAAAATTGCATTTTTGACTGATATCAAGTCATGAAAAGAAAAGAAAATTTTAAGGAATTGTGCTAAAAATAAGCTGTAAATCAAAGGTGGTGTCTATACAGAGTGTCCACTTTTCGAGTCCACCATGGGTATCTCAGTTATTATCAGAGATACGAGGTCGATTAAATTAGGACAAAGTTGTGCATTTTTATGCTGAACAATTATCTCAAAGAAAATTTGATGTGTCTTTTTAGTTTTTGAATTATTGGAACAATACGGAAATTGTAATTTTCGTTTTTATTTTTTTAAGCAAAAACCAAAAGAACTAAATGTCTTTAATTAGGACGTTCTTCAGACACTTTTCTATACGGCATCTAAATCTGTCATCGTATTTTCCAAGGAGTTCTTCATGTCAGAGTTACAATACCTTTGGTTTGTCTTTTAGAAGCTATATTTGCTTTATGTATTTTTCGAAAGCGTTTTTATTCTTGATTACATCGATGAATCACATGATATGATCAAATCTTACATGCTGATCAAAATAGAGCAAAAAGCATTTTTGTGAAGAGTGCTTGGGAAAAAACGTCAACAATTTTGTTTTTAAACAAACTAGAGGTTAAATTGAATTTGGTTCTGGAAGGTTCACATTTCCTTCAAGCTTACTTATTTAAAAACTAAGCGGCATGATAAGCTAGAAATTTATTCTTCGCAAAACAAAACATGATAAAGTTATAAAAATTCTGCTCGCATATTTATTAGAACTGTCAAAGTTTAGTCAAAATTTTTGACGTTTTTTTCAAAGCTCTCTTTGCAAGAACGCTTTTTTAAATTTTTAAATAAACTAAATTATTTTAATTTTTTAATTAGCCCGTAACATGTGATCAGGAACAAAGATACGTTTCAAAACAGATTTAGATTTTTTGCAAAAAAGTGCCCGAAGAACGTTCTTCTTAAAAATGTTTAATTCTTTTAATGTTCCCTTAAAAAAATATAAACGAAAATAACAAAATTTTGATTTTTCTCAATAATTTAATAATTAAAAATAACTCATCGAATTTTCTTTGAGATAAATGTTCGGCAAAATGCGCTCTAATTTAACCAACCTCGTATCTCTTATAATAACTGAGATTCTCATGGTGGAGCTCGAAAAAAGGACACCTGTGTAGCTTCTCGTCTTATTGTGTGAAATTTCGCTAATAAAAGCGATACTATTTTTTATGCAAAAATTGCAATTTGTTCCAAAAATTTTGCCAAATATGTACCGAAACTTTCTCAGATTAGGTCAAAAATGGTGTTACTTTGCTTTTTTGCAATAAAAAGGTTTAAATTTTAAGAAGAGAAAGAAAAATTCGTGAAAGCTTAAAATCATCAACTGCTATTTGCAAATAAAACATCTTGCGGTGATTCATTAAACGTTTGTAATTGGCCTGTTTTGTAGATTGGAGTGCATTAGTATCCAATAACAAACAACTTTTAATTGTTTTGCAATTTTTTGTGCAGTAGACAAACAAGGAGCCCGATAAGGAGGTGATTTTTAATGGTCAAATTATTGTTTTTTATTGGTCAAATATTCGAGGAACAAATGAGGCACTAAAACGGCTCTAGGACTAGCCCTGTCACAAAATCACAATTTCCACTTCAAAAAATAATTAATCGATTGTAAATGGCCAATATTTATTTTTCTAGAATTACCAAATTAAGTCGCAATTTAAGTCAAAAATTACTTTTGTTTTTTTCAAGCATTTTAGCACCTTAAGTATTAGAAGTGTCCCTGAAATATTTTTACATTTTTTAAAATAAACCCTTAATTTTTTCATGACACAATTCTGAATACACCTCGCCCACGCTGTAAATTTAAATACTTTTAATTGAAAAAAATCACCTTGTGTTTATCGATTGGCTCATAAAGGCCGGAGGTCGTCGTCCTTTTTTATTCCTTACAGTCCTGTCTAATTGTTGTAATATTGTTGTGCAATAAAATTAAAATTTGGTGCGTGCCAGTTCTCTATGAAAACCACCCTTAGGCGAGGGAGCGTCGAGACGCAGGGTGCGCCTCCAGGGCGCGGTATCGCTGACGTCACCCCTAATGGAGAGGTTCTCGGTGCTGCACCGACCTATTTTGACCGCAAAAATGAAGCATTTCATTAGAGCAAACAAAGAAAAATTCACACTCGTAATGACTACGACATGTGATAAAGTCTTAATTAAAGCAGATGCAATATTGCGCTCGTGCGGCGTTTTTCTCAATTAGGACACTGATTTCTTCATATTAATTAAATTTAGCGCATTCCTGGTTTAAGTTAATTTCATCAATTTGGTCGGGGAGATAACACGTTAAATGACCCACTTTCTGTTGCTTTTCATTAATTATATAGTGTGTTTACCAGTTTTGTTAACTGCATTAGACGTGGCATTAAATAGTGAAGCTACCAAACTTTATTAACTTTAAAGAATTTAAGTTTACTTCCTGGATTATGAACATGGTTGATGGGATTACAACGTTGAGTGTATCCATATTTAAATTCACTTTGAGTAGTTCCTCAACAAAATTAAATTTTGATCGTCGCACAAATAGCACACATTACAACTTGCGACACGAAACCCTGATTTTGTATTTTTCATTAATAACGCAAAAATTACAAGAGGCATTAGCGTCCCAAATGAACTATACTTAATCAGACTGGACGTAAATAAAGACTAATACTTTTATTAATGTCCGTTTCGTTCGCTTTTATGTGAAATCATTACTTGTAATATGATGTTTTGTTATTTTGTTCTTCTGTCCATTTTATTGTAATATTTTGATTCAGTGGGGCCTTGCAGGGCCATAAACCTTTTTACAGCTTCGCCAGTTTTTACGTGTTGCATTTAGCCCTGTTTTACTGTTTCCAAGATGGATGCGGTCCCACCTGGAGACATTGTGTCCAAGAGTGGCCTCTAATATTTACTACACCGTAAAATATGTAAGGCAAAGACGTGATTTGATGAGTTCTGACCCCTCGACGCCATAAAGGAGTGAAAATTAAATGGAATCTTGTCTAAGAAAAATCCCATCTCATAGATCATTATTGAGTCATAAAGAGAAACTATAAATTTTTAACATTCAATAAAACAGAAATAAGGTTTTAAAAACAGCTAAAATATGTTATGATAAGTCTGGCAACGTTCCGATAGCGTAAGCCGTTCGTGTCGACGCCTAGATCCCGGTATAAAACTAGTCTCTCCAATCAAAAGTTTTATTGGTTTTACACAAACTTTCTTATTGGATGGAACTTTATGATTCCCTCGTAATTATTACCAAGTGACATCGCTAAATAATAAATGGGGTTTTACCCTTCATCGACTGATTTTTCAGCGATTGGAGGCAAAACACCAATACCTAGTGCAAAAGATTAATTTATCTCAAAATGATTTGTTTTCTGGCTGACGTTCTCGAGATAGGTAGTAATACCTAAGCAACTAATCCGATAATAGTTTGACGAAACAAAATAAAATTTTGAAATCACGATGTAAAGGTTGATTGACGTTGACATATTTTTCATTGTCAATAAGGTTATACAAATCTGAACCAAAAGAAAAAAAAACGTTCTGAAACATGACAAAAGTGACGATACAAAAATCGATTATAATTAAAATAAATACCTAAATTATTATTTTTTATTTAAATATATTGAAATTCTGTTTGGGTAACAGAAGGTTAATTAAGATCTCTTCGTTGGTGTATTCCAGTGTTTCCCAACCGGTGGTATAGAGTGTTCGCCAAAAATAGTATTGTAATGATGGAATTTTAAAACGTTAAAAAGTACAAAATAAATGTAAATAAAGTTAACAGACAAAATGGGCAGCAAGTCATCGTCTGCGTGGGTCACAAATTTTTTTTGATTATTGTTTTTGTCCCTAAAAATTTCTTTAAAAAAATAGTTATGTTTTCTTAAAGACTCATCAAAATTTAGACTTTTGTGGATTGTAGACAGTCTTCTGTTTGTATAACGCGTTATTAACGAACAGAAAGACATCACTAATTTGTGTCTATAAAGAGAGAACCCAGTGCTTATTAAAATTACATAATATTGTGCAATATTTTGGGAAAAATTGGCTTTTTGTACAAAAATTTTAATAAAAAAGGATGCTTTTAGTAGAAAAATTTATTTGTCGAAGGAAACAATAATTAGATGAAGATTGGCTATCAGTTTTCTGTAATTTATTTGAACTGAAATGGGCTTGAAGTTAAAGCAAGTTCTAAATTCTTCTTAAGCGTTAGTTTAAAAATAAAATTATCACTTTTTTCTATTCCTTCCTAAAGTGCAATGCACCTTAATTTAATTGCTTTCTATCACACATGAGTATTTTACATTTTTGTACTTTCTTGTTAAAAATTGGAAATTGCAGTGTTGGATAAACACTTTTTATCTCCTCATCTACATTAAAAACTGTTATCGATACTGTATCTGCCGTTTCTGTGTTTCCGTAACGAGTACGAGATTTTCATAAAGGAGTTCTTTACTAACATTTTATGACATTTTTTCCAAACAAATTCAACACTGACCTGACCTGACAACTAAAAATTATGACTAAATTGGCTACGGTGCCAACACTGTCAACGTTCAAACTATTTAACGTGTCTGTTTAAAAAACACCCCTTTGATATTATTTACTGATGCACTCTGTTAATAATAAAAAAAAATAAAACTTATAAAAAATATATATTACTAAACCAAAAGTTTTTTAAATTCAAAATGTGCAACAAAAAAACTTTCTTCTACCAAATTTTATTGCTGTTTTTTAGCTATAAAAGGGGTTCGCAAGCCGAAAAATGTTGGGAACCACTGGTCTATTCACCCACTTTCCAAGTGAATTACACCTATTTTATATTGATTTGCATTTCCTGAACTTATTTCAAATTTTGTTAATTTTCTGTAGATAACTGAGAAATTTATTACCGATAGTTTTTTTCATAAGTTGCCATTCAAACGAGAAAAAATATGGAAAATCAAAGTTTTTCAAACCTTAGTTTAATGAATTTTTATTGCATTGACGGATAGTATATCAACATTTTGAACGGGTAAAGAAAACGATAATTGCTTGTTATTTTTTTAACAGCAGTAAATTGCAATAATAATTACGACAATTACAAGTGAGATGTTGTGTTGAGTTATTAATTATTATTTTTAACATTAAAAATAATGACCATAATATTATGGTAAAACTTCGCCTCCTCATCTGTCTATAGTTATCTTATTTTATGTTATTTATTCTTTCCTTTTTCTATTATGATAGATACAACTATCCTTTTTGTTCTTATTTTGTATGTATTTTTTATCAATATCATTTAATAAAGGTCATTTATTGTTATTATTTTTATGAAAAAACAAAACGCCAGCCTTAAAGGAACATAAAAATGCAAAAATTGGGTGCCTTAGCGATTAAATAAAAACGTGTGTCAATAACACAAATGATTGTGTTGCTTTTGTTTACTTAGCGGCGAACCTTGAGCCCACACTGGCATAGCCTTGTTAGATAGAAGAAAGCAATTTGGTTTCCTTGTAGGTTAGCAAATTGCACAGGTAAATCAGCGTTATGCTGCATGCAAACTTCCGACAATTGGTACTATCGTGCTGGATAAATGGATATTTAAACGGATATCATGATTAGGATCACAACGGAGCTCACTGAACATCCTCATTTCTTCAGCCGACTGAAGCAATTTTCTATTTATAACAGAAATTTTAACGGAAACCTTGAAAATTAAGAATTGTGATTACTTGGGGCGTCGCAATTTGCGGCATCTTTCGCCCGATAAATTGCGATGTGAAAAAGTTTCATCCGGTTGTATAGGGGTGTTGAATGCTTCGGAGCTTTAATCGCAACGATCAACTCGCGCCAGTAGCGGCTTACGCCGAGATGTCGCAGTAAAAGCGTCTTACATCGAGCTTAAGATCCTGGAAGGATGATGGCCTTTTAAAAAGATTCCTACATGAGCGAGTCCCGAGCTAATCCTGTTGATAAATGCTGCGCCGCTTGCTCTTCCAGGTGTTAGTTTTTAATCCCAACCAATCGATAAATGGAAATAAGGGCCGGTGAAAAAATGCCACACCGACTGCAATTATATTTAATTAATCCGGCGCATTAACCCACAGTTTCGTTATAAACGAGGCGCTATTAATAATATAAAATTTTGCGTGACTGTATAGAACGTGGTAATAAAAGAGATGTAAACGATGATAAATCGCGCTCTGCCCATTTTTTAATTTCGCCAAAAAACCTCACACATACCGCAACAAAACAGCAAATTTTCGGTATGGAGGTCAAGAGCTAAGCTCTAACTTCTAAGTAGCTAAATTAAAACTCGCGGGCGAATTCCACACTGCAATTAGCAGAGCTGAAACAAGACCGAGTTAGCTTTATTGCCCGGAGAATTAGACTCGTCTCCTAGTTACACGCGCCAGTCCTTGTGACATTTACAAATATATTTCATTCCCGAACAAGGATAAACTTTTAAATTCCACAGGTTTCGGCAGCGCAGAGAAATTAATTAGTTTTAATGAGGATGCTTCAAGACGCGATATTTCACTCGTCATAATAGCTAATTATCAAGAGCACTCCTTGCCAGGATTATTTACTGCAAAAACTACTCTTCAATTCATCTTTTCGCCCTAAATACGTATCGATACTTTTTAAAGCACGAACGCGCGAGTGAGTTTTTTTAAAAGCTTTTATTATTATTATTATTATTATTTTTAACTTGCTTTGTTGTCTGTCTGTCTGTTTCATATTTTTGGGGTCAAATTTGAAAAGGTTCCCGTCGTCCCAATGAATTGAAATTTTGCCCACTTACGCAATCTGCGTGACAATGCAATCCTATATGGTTAAATACCTCCTAAAGGAGTTAAATGGGGTTTTGAAGTGTTAGGTTATGTTTACAAATAGGTTTTCGATGTGTACATACCATAACTTATACCAACATTAACGGTATTTTGGTCGTTGGGAAATATATTAATACCTAATCATATTCATTACGTTTCGTTACAAACAAATGTCGCTATTTTTTTTAATTCATTTATCTTTGACGATAGAATATAGACCCAGAACAGAGGTTAGGATGTGCTTTTAATACTAACAGCTGTTTTCTATCACATATAATGGTGTGACAATAATTCGGCAAAACTAAATCTCAGAGAAAAAGATTTAAAATAACTAAAGTCTAAAAAGCAATAAATAAAAAAATTTAAAAAATGTTTTTTTTTGAAGAAAGCGCTTATTTAAAAGATCCACTAAAAAGAAAAAATAATGTTTTTCTATTAGAGGAGAATATTTTTGCATAAATTAGGATTTTAAAATTTATAAAAGCATTGGGAACGGTCATAAATCACAACAATAGGGCATTACAGAATTATTTTCTTAAATTGAACACTGTTCCTAAAGCTTTTATATATTTTAAAAAACTAATTTGTAAGCAAAAATATTCTCCTCTGATAGAAAAACATTGTTTTTTCCTTTTTAGTGCATCTTTTAATTAAAGGCTTTTTTCTAAAAAAAAAACCCATTTTTTTAATTCATTTAATAGTCAGATTACTAACTATTATTTAACAAATAAGTATTTCTCTTTTATTCAGCCGATAAAATTTAAAATTCGTGCCAAATCACTACTATTGCACCTTTGACTTCAAATTTGTCAGCGGTCATTAAAATTTACTGTGAATTAGATGTAAGAAAAACGGTGGCAATTCGGTAATAACCAACTGTAGGTGATCCAAAGAAGCAAAGTGTAATGTGTGACTTAATTTTTGTATTCTTTCAAGTGTTTTTGTATAAATTATGTCTAAGAACGGGTCGCCAGGAGCCACAAAAATTGTACCTCAACGGATCGTTTTTATGCACACTTGCTGAAAGCAGGAATTAGTTGTTTAAAGGTCAACAAAAAAAATAATAGACACGTTTTTTCTCAGGAATGAATAAATCTTCCTGGGGCGAATCGCGCGCTTAACCTGTGATTGACTGAAAGCGTCTCAAGGTTTTGCGATTGGCATTTCAGGAATCTCGGGAGGCGCACACACTTTATGCATACCAGGATCCTGAAACGTCTGGATCCCGCAGGATTTGATGTTTACACTAAACTTTCCATATATTCACACTGCGAGTTTGATTCGATTCTCGCGATGCTTTTTACGATTCGAAAATTATTTGGAACGATTCTTGTAAGGAAAATCAAAAGTTTGCACTGACTGGAGACTCTTCAATTCCGGATATGAGAAGGATCTTTGTATTTCCGGACGTTCTACCGGGATCGGATCTGTCACAATTTACATACTCTATCGATTAGATTTCAATTTTGTGTGTCGTTTTGTGCATTGTTTTGAGACACATTTCCTTTATCTGATCTTGTTCAAACAGACAACTCGCTAACTGTTGTCGTTTTGTACGCCATTTTGTGCCACTTAACAAGTCAATTATAAAAACAGCGATAAAAAATGTGGGAACGTTGTTATTGCAGGAAACTTAATTTGACTATTGTGTTCGTATTCTTTATCAACCAAGTTAAAAATTTGTTTCGCTACCTCGGCACATATTTGCTTAATTCTTCAACATGTGAAGTGTCATCTGTTTTTGTTTGGTTCAATGTGTTAATTGGGAACAAAATTCTTTGTTACCGTGTTTACTCGTGCCCGGATACTGGCAACTCGTTATCCCAGAATTACTAAAGTAATGATTAAATTAATTATATTGCTTACCTGCATTGAATGTAAATAGTGACGCAAAAGAGGAATAAATATCGTTTTTATTGCAGATTTATGAGCTTTCATTTTGCCATATTTTTGCCATTATTCGGAACAAATGATGCATATTTTCCAAAATTATTAGTAATTTTTATATGTCGTTTATTTGTAAACGATTAACAGTTGAACACACGGTTTTGATTTATCGAAAGGCTACAAGAGTTGCAAAAATAAAAAATCTACCAATAAAATAATACTGAATGAAATCAAAGAATAAAATAAAAAATTGTCACGAAAAATAAGTAGGACATGAATTGTTAGTGGAAAAAATTGGTTTGAAATAACAATGCATATACTATACAGGCGTCTAAAACTTACGTTAGAAGTATTTGTATTTCTAATAATGCTAGTCATCTGAAAATTTGTATACAACCATAATCTCTTAGGTCCTATT
Organism: Tribolium castaneum; assembly: GCF_031307605.1. Lineage (NCBI taxonomy): Eukaryota > Metazoa > Arthropoda > Insecta > Coleoptera > Tenebrionidae > Tribolium > Tribolium castaneum. Next base: position 11,746,905 of record NC_087397.1, read on the forward strand.
CAATGAAAATATTTTTAAGATGGTGACACGTCCGGTTACACCGGAAGTTGCTATCAACTTTTTTATTTTAAATTATAGAAAGCTATGATTTTTAATGCGTTTTTAGATTTTTAGAGATATTTTAACGTAGTTTTCATAAACTCTCCCTAAACCTAAATTTAGCCGTTTACGAAATATTTCGGGTTTTTATATTTTTTGGATTCGCACCTTCCAGTTCAAAAATCGATAACTGCCATTTTTAAAAATCTGGAAAATTTTTTTGCTCACTTGAAAAAAGAAGTCTAAATCTTTCCTTTGGTGTTTTAAAATTTCTAAAAAAGAATAACAAACCACAAAAATTTCAAGTTAAATTTGCAGAAATTTTAACACCCATAACTCAATTTTTTCAAATGAAATGAAAAGTTTTATTTCACTAAATGGTAGAGAATTTAATTCTACATCGACCTGTATTAACATCTTCTATACTATGTTTAATAGCTTTCAAGTCACAATAACTTTCTGTTAGGATTGAGAAATTCATTAGCTATAGGTCTATTCTCATCTTTGCCATGCAAACGAATGAAAAAATGTGACAAATTAATGTTTTTTAGATCAACATTCAATGAATTTTTTTTGTTATCACGGGACGGATAACACAATTTTGAACAGAGTTTGTCGTTACAATGTCAAAAAAAACAACATAACTTGAAATAGGGAATGCTAATACAGATCTATGCAGAAAAAAAATTCCTCCATCAAATAAAATAAAAATTGGGACATCCCATTTGAAAAAATTAAGTTATGGGTACTTGAAGTTGTCCAAACTTAACCTTAAAATTTTTGGGTTTATTAACTTCTTTTCCAATTTTAAACACACAAGAGAACAGATATAGTTTTTTTTAATTCTCCAAATATGATTTTGAAATCTCTGAAACTAAGAGAGTTACTAATTTTTTAAGTGACTGGTGCAAATCCAAAAATTTTCAAAAAATCTTAAATATCTCGAAAACGTTTAAACTTAGGTATAGGGAAAGCTGATGAAAACGGTCTTAAAATAATTCAAATAATCCAAAAACGCAGTGAAAAACATAGCTTTCCAATTAAAAGAAGAAAGTCGATAACGACTTCCGGCATAACCGGAAGTGCCGCCATCTTGAAAATATTTTTATCAGGCAGAACTCAACGGATTATGGCCGAGTATCAATTGTTAAATAAATATCTTTATTAGAACTTTCAATACTTGTAATGTGGTGTTTAGACGGAACACGCTGTAGAACACATAAAATATAACAAACCGAGGAAAAAGAAAGGGCAATAAGAGAGAAATTAAAAGAAATAGAAGGAAAACGAACTTGTAGGAAGACGGAAAGACAAAGGGAAAAGTGAGTTTCACACTTCTCCACTTGAATTAGAACATTGTTTGTGAACAGTGGTTGTTAAATTTAGGATTTTGAAAGTGTGAAGTGACTTTCCTTGCAGTTGAAATTGTGGGAAACACTTTCGATGGTTCCCAAAATTGGAATGGTTGAAAGTCGACTTGGTTGCATTGTGGTGCATGTTAAAATCGTCTCGAGCTGTGCGAATGAATATTCCAGCAAACAATGGGCAAACCTTGGCACCAGGCACGATAGCCATTTATGCTTGCAGTAAATTAATCAAAATGATGAATCACTTGTCGTAAACGCATTAATTTTTTTCCTTTCGTTGACATTACCATAAAGCTCGCAAAAACCAATTTCGAATCGAAACAGGAGCACCATTTACGTCTGGTTCGTAACTAATGCATTTTCAGCTTCACGCCGCAAATTGTTGTAGTTTGTGAAGAGTGTCATGTGGTTCTAAACACCTGTAGAGTAATTTACACCGTTTACGTCTCGAAGCACTTACAAGCTTTCAATAAATGATATCGACGATCGTTTGTATCCGACTAATAGCAGTCGGGGAAATGTCGCGAGTTTTCGACGCTCATAAAAACATACTTTTCGGGGGAGTTGGTTCTTTTACGTTATTGCGTGCACGCCTGCGAGGGGAGCTTAAATTTGATAAAGTAAGTCCGGGCGAGGGCCAGGTCACTGCGTTGGCCACTTTGTGCCAGAATCAATCAAAAATTCACTTGCGTGGCCGCTTAACGTGGATCTGTAAACAAATAATAGGAACGGACTTATTGCTGGATAATTTATTAGGAAACGCTGCGCTTAGTAGGTTATCGATCGTTATAGCTTTATAAAATATTACTGATTGGACAATTTGAAACCGTTTTCCGTTTGTTTGCATGCCGGTTACCATGCGAACCCATCTATTTCGGTCGTCTTTTCCGACACAATTATTTCGATTAGGAGCCTAAATAGTGGACAAAACATATGAATTTTTCATGGGCTAGTGCTGACCACTTTGTTGACTTACAGTTTTAGCTCAAGTTTCCAACACATCTGATATTTATGTTCCGCTTGCTAGGAGAATTGGTCGGCGGTGGATGTTTGGATAATTTTAATTTTTAAACGACTTTGGCTTTCGCTAGGGAAAACTCCACGAAAATTATTCCTCTCAAACTTCGGGCTTTAATCGTTTTTGTCCATTTAACCAACAGAAACTTTTATTCACTTTACTTTATTGCAAGGGACGGGGAACGCTCTTTTACAAAATACAACACGACTGATTTCTGATGTACCGCCGCAAGGTGCGCCCAGTTGTTATCGTTCCAGAGGCATTTGATGAAATAAAATTATGTTTCGGTTTTCTGGCTTGGAACGAGTCAGGTGATGCAAATCGTAAAGCGATTTTGGAAAGTGTGGCACTCTTCCAGACACATTTACTAAACTTTACGATTTTTTTCGTATTAGAAACCCATATGAGAAAACGATGGATCGCTTCCAAATCGCAGCCCAACTTTCGAAAATTGCGTAGGAATATTTTACGTCCCTTGTTGGATTCCATAAATAATATTAATACATTTTGATGGTTTTACGGCAGTTTTACGAGATAGTAAAAGAAGGTAGTTAATGATAGGCATTAAATAACCGTAATGGGGTGAATCGCGGGACAAAAAACAGCTCACGTTGTAGCGATTTATTTTTTTGTGGTCAAGCACCGAAATAAAATTCACACGCGAGTCAATGTGGCCATCATGTCGAGAATATATATAGTATCATTAAAATAATACTAATTAAGTTGGTCGCCACATGTGGTCTCGGGTTACCGATCCAATTAACCATAAAACGTCCGGTCAAAATGTGAACAATTTTCGCTCCAAATAGGTGAGTCGCTACAGAGTCATAAATTACAATTAAGAAGTTCGTTGCGAAGGAAACTGCCTAAAACATGTCTTAGGGAAGATGGCGAAGTTATTGTACAACCAGTTTTGTGTTGCTAATGGCTTCCGTTATACAACAATATGAATGCAAGGCTGGATTAAGCTCGCACGTTCGAGAACTTTTCTAAATTAAATTCCCTGCGAAATGCTGCTAATTGTGCCCAAAAACCAACACGTATCGATTTCTAAGCCAAACTGTTTGGAATTTTAATTAATTCCTCGGATTTAGATGTTCGCCGTCGAGTGGTCAGCATGCAGTAAAGTGTCACAAAACGGCCTTTAATGATGTGTCACAACCAGCAGGCGCCACCCTCTATTCTACACGCCTCTATTCGTACCGTTCCTATCATATACACGCCGTCTGCTCTATCCATTGTCCTCTAGGACCTCATTAATTTTATTCCACTGGACAAACATCATTGCATTTCCCAGAAACAATAGCCCGCGCGCTATCTGAAAAATTTATGCCTTATCCTTTGTCGTCCCTTTTTTCAGCATCGAGCCGACAAATCACCTGTCCGGACATATGTCCGGTTAATATCGGTTCTGACGCATTATTAAACGGCTTGACCTGGGGCCATAACGTATGCATCCTGCACAAGATGATTTATTGAGTCCGGATCCTCAGGAAGCCAACCAACGTTCGGTTGTCCAAAGGATCAAACACGGGCTGATTGCTAACCAGACGGTATTGCAAGGTTTAGCGACCTGGACCGGCGCCTCCACCAAAATTCATTTTCTTCTTATTTATTATTTTATAATTTAAAGTGTTTGGGTAACTAAATTGAGCAATAAGCTTCACAAGGACATAGATAAGTGAACAAATACAGGCTGTTCCGTCCCACATTAGAAGTATCGGGAGGTCTAGTAATGATAGTCATCTGAAAATTTGTGTACTGCCATAATCTTTCACGTCCTGCTCAATGAAAATATTTTCAAGATGGCAGCACTTCCGGTTATACCGGAATTCGCTATCAACTTCTTTATTTTAAATGGAAAGCTATGTTTTTTATGCGTTTTTGGATTACTAGAGTTATTTTAAGGTAGTTTTCATAAGCGTTCCCTTACCTAAATTTAGCCGTTTACGGAATATTTATGGTTTTTAAAGTTTTTTTTGGATATTTACCTTACAGTTAAAAAATCGATAACTGCCATTTTAAAAAAATTGGAAATATTTTTCAGCTCATTTGAAAGTGGAAGCCTAGGAAGATCTAGATCTTTTCCTTGGTGTTTTCAAATTTCTAAAAAAGAATAACAAACTCCAAATTTTTTAAGTAAAGTTTACATAACTTTAAGCACCCGTGACTCATTTTTTTCAAATGAACTGTCAAAAGTTTTATTTCGCTAAATGGTAGAGAATTTAATTCTGCATCGATCTGTATTAATATTTCCTATAATTTTCTTTAATAGTTTTCAAGTTACAACAACTTTTTGTTGGGATTGATAAATTCATTAGCCATAGGTCTATTCTCATACTTTGCCCATAGAAACAAATGAAAAAATGTAAGAAATTAAAGTTTTTTAAACCAACATTCAATAAATTTATTTTGTTTGTCTACCATAAAGTTTTGTAATTTCTTCTATGTACAAGTGTTACTGTCTTTTTTTCTTTTATACGAATATATAATATATAATATATAATATATAATATATAATATATAATATATAATATATAATATATAATATATAATATATAATATATAATATATAATATATAATATATAATATATAATATATAATATATAATATATAATATACAATATATAATATATAATATATATAATGTATATTTTGTTTTTAGGGGATAGATAATACAATTTTGAACAAAGTCTATCGTTTGTATAATCAGAAATGTTTTTATGGCAAAGTATGAAAAAATAGGTGTGGTTAGTAAGAAATTTGATGTCAAAAAAAACAACATAACTTGAAAATTCTACAGATAGCTACAGGAAATGCTAATAAAGATCGATGCAGAAAAAATTCTCCATCTAGGAAAATAAAAGTTGGGAAAAAATAAAATTATGGGGACTTGAAGTTTATTAGGTTTATTAACCTCTTTTCCAATTTTAAGCACACTGGGGAACAGATTATTATTACTGATAGGTAAAGGGATATTATACATATCGATGCAGAACAAAATTCTCCTCCATCTAGTAAAATAAAAATTGGGACATGCCATTTGAAAAAATTAAGTTATGGGTACTTGAAATTGTCCAAACTTAATCTTAAAATTTTTGGGTTTATTAATTTCATTTTCAGTTTTGAACACACCGAAGAACCGATATAGACCTTCTTTTTTAATTCTACAAATATGATTTCGAAGTCTCTAAAACTAAGCGAGTTACCGATTTTTTAAGTGACAGGTGCAAAACCAAAAATTTTCAAAAAATTCTAAATAACTCAAAAATGGTTAAACTTAGGTATAGGGAAAGCCGACATAAACTCCTTTAAAATGACTCAACTAATTTAAAATCGCGGTAAAAAAGCTTTCCATTTAAAATAAGAAAGTTTACAGCGACTTCCGGTATAACCGGAAGTGCTGCCATTTTGGAAATATTTTCACTGGACAGAACTCAACGGATTATGACTGAGTGTCAACTTTCGGATAAATATCTTTATTATAACTTTCAATACTTCTAATGTGGGGTTTAGACGAAACACCCCTGTATATTTAATTTAAAAAAAAAACTGTAAAAATCATATGAGAATTTTTTGAATAACTTAAGTGTGTTAATTATATTCTTTAAATTTTTTGACTGTCGATTTTAGTTAGATTCATGACAATAAACTTAGCCAATTTCTGGAAAAGAAAGCAAATGTATTATTTTGATGATTTGTTCGAATTGCTTTTGCGAGGGCCTGTGCCCGAGTTATCCGCGGATTAATTAAGTAAGACGTCCTTTTGAAGTTTGAGTTTTCTGTCGATTTTGTGTGCGGGAGCAGCGAAGCGGCGAAGATGCAAAAGAGATGAAGTGGCTTTTATCGGGTTGTTTTTCTAAAATGTATGTTGGCTCTTTTTGTGGTAACATATTTTGAAGTGGCTGGAAGGCAGAAAGTAAGGTGAGGAGGAAATGTCGAAAAACAATGCGGTGAAAGGACGAAATTGAGACGTCAGTCTTAAGTCTCAATGTACTCCCTTCGGGTTGATTATGCCCGTCCGAACCAGGCGGTTTCGTCGGGATTAGCTAGGTATTTACATTTTGTGTGTAATTTGTTCGGCGAAGGGATTTGTGTTGGCGCTATTTTCGACACACCCGATCGGTTTATATTTTAATGTCATATTTAATTTTGATGTAATTTAAACGACTAATTGGTTAAATCAGCGATTGAAATCAAGTGAAGCTTAAAATTGGATGGGAAATTTAATTAATTATTGCCTGCATTTTCACAGGCTTGCATAAATAGAATCTGAAAACTGATCGTTCGATTTCCTATAAAAATGTCAAAGGAGTGCGAATATTATTGGAGATTATTAAATCCCGATGCACTATCGCAAATAATTCAATCCAAATTTTCTATAAGCCAGCGGATATGGAACGGTGACATTTACATCTCACCGGTTTCCGGACATGTATTATATAATAGAAGTTAATGGTAGTTTCGGGTATATGTCAATCAAGTGTCGCCACTATCGGGGTTAGGACACCTTTCAGTTGGCTTGAACATCCAGCAGCGAGCTCATCTCGACGTTTAAATAATTAAAATAACACAACTCGCCACTTTATGTTTCAAATATTTCGGCGCATTTAGAACGTGCTTAAATTTTTCATTAAGTGCACCAAATATGCATCGCTGACGTCATTCTGTTTCCATCTTTGAATATTAAAGTGTACACGCCTCCAGCCGATCGCCCGGAAAAACTCTCCCTCATTGAAAAGTTGCCAAACAAATCGGGGTTTTTCAACGTTGCACTTCCTTTACTTGATGAATACATTATTGCGCACAAGGGATGAAAATGAAAACCGCATTCCACGGCAAACGCGACCCATATTCATTTAGTTTGCACTTTACTAATCGTTTTTTATCCCAAATTGGCGACAATTCCATTTTCAAAGCGAGCTGTTTGTTCTTGTGTTTTAATTGCAGCAAGTACACAAAACCGCTCATAATTTAATTATTATACATTCTGCATCACGAAACTATAAACCAAAAGGGTTTCTAGATGCATCGGAGCCGTTTCATCTAACATGATTCAAAACTTATTTTTTTTAACTTATTGATTTCTTAGACCATATTTATATATGAGAAAGGTTCTGAATAAAAAGTGTCTGTACTGAGATATTTTAAGGGTATAATTTCCATTTTCAGATTAAAAAAGTCTACAAACAATAATGTAAATAACAAATATAATAAATTAATAAACATACCTTATACAAAGACTTGAGTGGTGGAAGGAAGACTAAAAGATGAAGAGTGGAAACTTCCAATAATAATCTTATTAATGTTACCGACACTACTTTAATTTTCAACAATAATTGTATAGTTTTTAATTTCTATAAAAAAGAAAGGGCTTATAATAAATATTTAAATTTTATGTCCTATCATCCACATCATCAAAAAATGTATACTATGTCTAAAAAAACTTCTTCATCGAGTTGATACGATTTTTCATCCTGATTTTAAAGTTAAAAACTAAGTGAATGTAGAAAAATATTGTTAAATAACAGCTACCCTGTTTACTTAATAAACAATGTAATTTAAAAAAAATTTAACAATGATATTAATAAAATAAAAATATCTATGTCAGTTTTCCTTTTGATGACCTTAAATCTAATATTGAATTATTAACCAAAAACTTAAACACTACACCAGCTTGGAAACCTATTATTACTATATACATGGAGCTCAAAAACTGGCGCACCAACTCAGTAGTACGTTATTGAGAAGCAAGTGCAGATTACAGGAAAAATGTTGAAAAAATTCCTAAAGTCATATTTTAAAAAATCTGGAGCTACAAATTTATTGTGTTAACTTCTTTAGTTTTCATTATTTTTTTATGGTTTTATGTTTCATACCAGGTAATCGTTCCGTAACAAAACGATAAATAATTATTTTTAAATTTACTATCAGATTTTAGCAGTTTTTTTAATTTAAAGAAATTAAAATTCATCCAAAAAATCACAATGTGTAGATGTGCCAACACTGGGAATTATTTCCTAGGAAACCGTTTCAAAAATATTTTTTTTTATTGTTGATCAAATTCTATTGCGATCATGACTGTTAGACAACGTTGCCACATATCATTTATCTAAAATCCGTTATTTATCAATAACTTTAATACAAAGAATTTTTTTACTATTTTTACCTTTATATGTAACAACTTCTCTACCACACACCATTGAATTGGTGCGCCAGTTTTTGAGCACGCTGTATATGATTTGTTACTTAGCAAATTAAAGGCAAAAATGAAATAAATTTAATGTCCAATGTTTTTGTATTGTAATAATAGGTACACCTGTCAACATGTTACAAATAGAATAAAACAACATAAATATCATTTATTCAATGCTAATATAGGACACTCAGGCCTTGTTAAACACTCCGTTGAAACTGGAGATTCTGTTAAATGTAACATCAATTTTTTACATATTGAACCTAATAAAGTTAAAAGGTTAATTTTAAAAATTTTGTATATCAAATACTTTGACAATGTCAGCATCCAAACTGACATACATAAAATAGGTAGCAGTTATAAAGATATAATAAAAAATAATATTCGTCATCGCTAATCAGTTATTTTATTTATATTTATATATTTTATATTTATTCATTTATATTATATTTTATTTATATAATGTTGTTTTTTGAATTTTAATTTGTTTTACTGTTTATTGACCATATTGTTATTTTAATATATTTTTAAACTAACATTATTTCTTTTATTTATACAATTTTTTATGTATTCTTGTTAGATTTTATATTTTATTAGACGAATATTTCGATATTTATATTTTTTATTATTATTAAAAGGTTTTATTTAACTGGCTTATTATTGTCTGTCAGTTTTTATTTATTTTATTATTTAACTTGCTTTGTTGTCTGTCTGTTTCATATTTTTGGAGCCAAAATTAAAGGGGTTCCCGTTGTCCCAATGAATTGAAATTTTGCATACTTACTTAATTTGCGTGACAATGCAATTCTATGTAGTTAAATACCCCCTAAAGGGGTTAAATAGGGTTTTGAAGTTTTAGGTTATGTTTACAAATGGGTTTTCGATGTGTACAAACCGTAACGTATACCACCATTAACGGTATGTTGGTCATTAGGAAATATACAGGGTGCTCAAAAACTGGCGCACCAACTCAGTGGTACGTTATTGAGAAGCAAGTGCAGATTACAGGAAAAATGTTGAAAAAATTCCTAAAGTGATATTTTAAAAAATCTGAAGCTACAAACTTATTGTGTTAACTTCTTTAGTTTGATTATTTTTTTATGTTTCTATGTGTCATACCAGGTAATCGTTCCGTAACAAAATGATGAATAATTATTTTTAAAATTACTATCAGATTTTAGCAGTTTTTTTAATTTAAAAAAATTAAAATTCATCAAAAAAATTACAATGTGTAGATGTGCCAACACTGGGAATTATTTCCTAGGAAACCGTTTCAAAAATAATTTATTTTTATTGTTGCTCAAATTCTATTGCTATCATGACTGTTAGACAACGTTGCCACATATCATTTATCTAAAATCCGTTATTTATCAATAACTTTAATACAAAGAATTTTTTTACTATTTTTACCTTTATATGTAACCAATTCTCTACCACACACCATTGAGTTGGTGCGCCAGTTTTTGAGCACGCTGTATTAATACCTAATCATTTTCATTACGTTTCGTTACAAACAAATGTTGCTATTTTTTTTAATTCATTTATCTTGGACGATAGAGTATAGAGACAGAACAGAGGTTAGGATGTTATTTTAATGCTAACAGCTGTTTTCTATCACATACCACTAAACAAGTTTGCACAAATCAGTAAAATAATGGTGGTACAATAATATGGCGAAACTAAATCTCAGAGAAAAAGACGTTTAGAATAAGTAAAGACTAAAAAGCAATAAATAAAAAAACTAAAAAAAATGTATTTTTTTAGAAAAAAGCTTCTCTAAAAAGTAAAAAATATTGTTTTTCTGTCAGAGGAAAATATTTTTGCTTAGAAATTAGGATTTTAAAATTTATAAACTCTTCATATTTAACCATCTAACCTTCACCTTTCAGTCTTCTTTCCACCAGTCAAGAGTGTAAGTCTTTGTATTAGGTATTAATTTATTATATTTGTTATTTACATTATTGTTTGAAGAAAAGGGAAATTATACCCTTGAAACGTCATTAAAGGATATCTCAATATAGTATTTTAATTTTTTTTACTTTGTTCCTTTGTTGTTGCGCAAAAACAAGACTTGGTAACATAATATCATTGGCGTAATAATAAGGGTCTGTATTTGCCAGTGCACCCAGAATTGCAATTGTTGTTGGCATTGCATTCCTGTTATCTTCGGAGAGGCCGTTAGCAGGGCGCAACGCAGTCAGGTTACTTTAGATTTATTTCCGTTCTTTCTCCGTTTGGAATATCTCGTTAGGCCTTTTGTTCTTACTGTTTATATCATTAGACGGAACTCAGCAATTAATTACAAAATCCTCTCTCGATTTAATGAAGTATCCACCCTTGGTCTCGTCGGAAATTACATAAAAGCGCGGTGTTTTGTAGATGCTGCAAAACAGCAAGTGACGGAATTACATCAGAACGCAATTTTCGCAGCAACAAACCAGTTTTTGATTTGCTTAGAAGGTGCGATAATGAATTTGTGATTGAAGCGAGTGCCCAATAAATCAAAGTCGGTCAAAGTCCGACGTAACCGGATTAAAAGCAGGTAACGCTCAAGTGTATTAAGTGAATACAGGGCAAGACACAATTCGAGAACCCGCTCATTACTCACTAATTACTCTCATTCGGTCTGTCTCGCTTGGCTTCACTCCACCCTGATAGGTATTAATAAACAGCCGCCACTTGGTGGCGGATTTGGGTGCGAGATTCACCGCAACTTTGTTGCTCTCAACGACTTTTCCCCGGTTATTTCTTTCGAAATGTCTTATTGAACGTCATATAATTAGTGTTGGTTTAAGCTAGCAATGCAAATCCAAACACAACCAGCTTCTGCGTCGCTTGATTGGAGGTATTATTGGAATAGTCTATTGCTCTTCATGTCTGAACCATCGCTTTGATAGTCGCTGTCAATACACAAGAGAGAATTACATTTCTATCAAACGAATTGATTACACGTTATTTCGCGGATATCTACATAATTTCACTTAATTAGTACCTTCCGTGGCGGAGATTATCAGTAAAGATCATCATCACGGCGAACTCAACAAAAATCTGTTTTAAATTAATTGCGGGAACACGCCTTTGCAAATTTCGCCTTGTTAAATATGTTCTTTTGTCGATTAGGAGCAAATATTTGGCACCGTGTAATTTCGCTTTGGTTGTTCTGGTTTCATGAAGCTCGACGTGTGTTCTTTTCCCGGTTTTACACACAAGGATTCCAATAATCAAAGGTCTTTCAATCCCTAACCACATTAACGGTTTTTTACAAAAACATTTAAAACCAATCTCTTGGAAAACCGTATTTTCTCTTAAATATGCTTCTCCACATTTGATTATTGAAGCAAGTTTTCAAATCTCAGCGCTGCTGAATAATGGTCGGATAGGAGCGAACAAACAGATTGTTCCGATAGCACAGTCCTTGTTTTCAGGACGATATTGTGTGCGTTTAATTTGGTTGGGAGTCGTGTACAGGGCGGTACCTACTGTGCCACTCTTGAATTATGACCAGAATTGATGTAAGCCCGGCTCCCTAATTAAATTACTGCGTTCAAATGCTACCGGATGGCCAAAATTAATCCAGGACAGGTGGAAAATATTATCGGGAATATTTGTTTCGTGTCGTGTTATCTCTTAATAACTCATTTGGGAGAAAAATGGGTACCGCCAAGATCATAACACCGAGCTAATTGAATGAGGAAAATAATGGTGATGTTCCTCCACTTAATTCAAACAGCCCAAGGACATGACATGAGAAACTGCTTTATAAACTTCCAGCGGCCCACTTAAGTAAGCTATCATGTATAAATCGCCCCGAGAGTTGATCCAGGGCTGTTATTTAGAAAACTCTATTGACACACTAGGAAAACTTTGCTTTTGCTCTAATTGCTTGCGCAATAAAATTTTTCCCCCCGTGTAAATTGACAGAAGGGAGGATAAATAAAGCAAGAGTCATTCAGGAGCGGAATTTCGTATTCCGATTGTCTGAAAGTTGAAGCCCTCTCCCAGAAGGGAAAGAAAGCATTGTTTCAACAAGGAGCCGTGTCTTTTTGTGACGCAACAAAACAACCCACAAATTATTTAGTTTTTCGCTCTTGTGGAGCGTTCAATAACAACAATCGGGGCCGCAAATACCACGACCTGCTTAACTGTTGAACTCTTTTCAAACAGGAAGTATCGATCCCTGCTAGTTTTGTTTCAGCAAATGTGTTCCCATTATGTCGGGCCATTTGTTTATATTTTCACATGATTCGATTCATTGATTAAAATTACATGGTTCCATTTTGTCTAGCGGTGAAACCGCAGCTACAATAGCGCTAATTGAATTAACAAGTATGAGGATCTGGCCGGTGGTGAAGCTCCCAAAACATAATGAAAATTGGTCAAATTGCGCATAGTAATAATCCAAATGTTTTTACTTGGCGATGGTTTTTAAACCCAAAGAAACTCTAAGAGCCGGTTTATAGAAAATCTCTGATAAAATTTAATTAAAAGTTAACAACGCTAATGGATCAACCAAATTGCCCCATTTTGGTCAGTCAGGTGATCAGTTAGTTAATCAATTATTTAATTGCGAATTAAATAAATGACGCTTCTATATAAACCGGTCCTAAGAGTTATACAGCGATTTTTTTGTTTCAAAATGTTTGAATTTTTCTAGTAAAATAACAATGACTGACTCGATCGAAAGTTTTGGTCAAATCAGGGTTTTCAAAAATACGTGTGTTAATTTTAATAGGTAACAGAGTTCAACAAATAAAATATTTTTTTATTTGTAATTTTACAAATAAAGTTTTGACAATTTAGTTAAAATTTGGAAAAGATAATATATTAAATCGTGTACATGCCTATGGGTACAAAAATAAAAGTACCGAACAATTTAAAACAACAACGGAAATTATTGCTATGAGTACACTAATTATTATTAAATACTGACCAGCTCGTTTACACTAGAGTTCCTACATACAGGATGATTCTTATATAGACCGACACAATTTCATCACAGCTTTCCAACGATAAGTAGAGACGATCTGTAGCACATTAACGCTTTTATTTCGTAGGGGTTGAGATCCCCTTAATCCCTGCCACTTACGGCGCTCATGAGTTTAAATTAGTTGTATTAGAACAAAATGTGCTTGTTTTCATCATGAATATCGGTAATACACAGTACATTGTCATTGAATAAATATTATGCTTTCTACTCACTGTGCTAATGCTACTTAGGAGCATATCAGTGGCGTACGCTTGATCTCCAACATAAATTTAAATATTTTTATTTCGAAAATGCTGATTCTGAGATTTTTTTACTATTTTCCCAGCATGTACTCATTTGATACTACCATGGGTAGAAGTTTGTCGGGTCTGTTTAAGAATCACGCTGTATATGGGAGAGTTGGGACACTGAACGCCAAACCGAGCTAATTTTGTATTATGTGGATAAGGTATATATTTTTATTTTTTTTTATTTAAATGTTTGTTAGCAAGTTACGTCAGAGGTTCATGTCGAAAATAATTTCAATGTTATAATTTTTTTCAAATGAATAAAATGAAATAATTTTACGTCAAATTTAACCAGTGACGTAGGAAACGTAGGAATTTTGGGATTACTATCTAAAAAAAGAAAATACCTGAATACCAAGAAATATTAATGTTCACATTGCTGAAATTTGTCGATATTTATTTTAATATTAAATATATAAATTAAAACATCTCGTCGCAAAAATTGGTCATCAAGAATCCAACATATTTCCCATCGTCTTTTTAAATGTCCCAAAAAAATTATATTAAAGGTATTCTCTTGTGAAAAACGTAACAAAATCGTGAATTCCAATAACTTTATAATTTGGAACATTTCTGAAATTTGTCGATATTTATTTTAATATTAGATTCTTCCAGTCACAGGTTTTAGTTAAACATCTCGTCCCAAAATTTAGTCATCAAGAACCCATCATATTTTCCGTCGTCTTTTTTTTAATTTCCAAAAAAAATAATTGAAGGTCTTCTCTTGAAAAAAACGCAACAAAATCATGCAGTTCAATAACTTTATGATTTGGAAAGAATCTATAATTTACGTAGAAGCTAAAGGCGGCCAAGCAGCGACAGGTTTCCTAAAAATTAGTCCCAATTTTGGGTTCAAGTATTTAAGTATTTTGTAAATGTATAGACAAATTCCCAAAATCACAAAGATTTTGTACATAACATTATTTAGACAATCCATTTTTCCAAATGCTTGTAATAATAAACGTTAAACTTGGCAGGAAAGGTTCAATTTCTCTTTCTTTCATTGATGATTACCATTTCTTAAAGTTAACAAAAATGTTTATGATGAATAGTTTTGACGTAAAATTCTTGTATTACAAAGAAATCTGTTTAAAATTTGGAGTTTATATCAAGAAAAACAGTGAATTCACGACGACTGCCAGTCTAAACCATTACTAAACGCAGCTAGTCGACAAAAAAGGGAAACATTTTTTGACAAATTTAATTTATTTTTCGGCAAATTTGAAGTGTAAAACCACTGATTTCTATCCCAATTTGTTTGTATACACATTCGAGCGGATATACAATGTGTTTTTAAATGATTTATATCCAGTCGTCTGTGAATTTCCCATGTAAAATCAGAAATGCCGCTTTATAGAATTAATGACAAGCATTTAGACACCGAATTAGTCCCCAATTTAGAAATAAGCTTTGATATTAAAAGTGTTTTCTTGCTGAGTGTAACAAATTAGTTGCATTTTAACGAAATTTTTAAAATTAAATAATTGACAATTTGGAAATTTCACAAGTGACAGTTTTGACATTTATTGACAGAGAATTCAATTGAGCAGAGCGGCACAAACTTTTTTACATGTAAACTAGTTTAACTAAAGTTAACCAAAGTTAACTAGATGAGAATCATTTAAAAGCACATTTTATGTGAAACAAAATTTCGAAAATTGACATTCAGTGTCTCAACTCTCCCAAAATAGGAACTCGATAGCTAGTTTACATAAAAGAAAGGAGGAAAACAGTGAAAATAATAAATAAGAATTTTGCAAAATCTTATATAGAAAAGTTTTTGTAATTGATGAGTTTTATTACACATATTTCTGATACACCCGGTGTACGACATCAACTCGCAAGCGAATTTTTCTTAGCCGGGTGAAACCGTGTGCTTGAAATTCAGTTGAGGCGTGCGTCGGCAGCTTTGAAGCTCCTGCGGTGGCACAATTAGTATTTTTAAAAGGTCTGCGGTCGTCTACGCGATTTGCGGTGTGGTGGTCGGTTTATGGACATTACTCTCCCTGCGTTGAAGCGGGTCGATACGGCTTTTGTGTGCGGAAGTGTGAGTAATTTGGCACAAGCCGATGACTTTGGGATCAGTCCAGTACCTAATTGTTGGGTCACCCCATTCCATCAGAGAATATTTTTTCCCCACTCTTGGAGAAAATAAATTCGCGAGCGCTTCAAAGAACGCATCTTCAGATAAAAACTTTGCTTTTCATTGAGATCGTAAATCATCTTCAACGTTATTTACTCGCGTTTGATGCGAACCACTCTCGCAGCGATCTATTTCCGTCCCCTGTGCGAACCTGCAAAAATCGCGCGGTTTTGTAAGCAAAGACAAACAGGTGTTGCGCTTTTATTGCAGGAAAACCGCACTCCAAGCGCCATCTTGGCGCCGCTTGCATCGATCGATCACCGTCCCTTCACCAGGTGTAGGTATAGAGGTGGTCCGAATTGATTCACCTCTCCAAAAATAAACGACAAGTCAAACACATCTGCACTGTTGCGAACTTAAAAGCAACTTAATTAATTCGTTCGGATGAATGCCAAGCCAGATGCACACACACAGTAATGCGCCACTTCCTAACTTTAATGAAACGATATATCTCGCCACTTCCGAAATAAAGACAATAACTTTTCGGACATTCGCAAACTTTATTATTACTTGGCGCCGCCGCCAGAAGTTGAATTAAGGGGCAAAGATCCGGCTTTAAAAAATACTTATGAAAGAATAGCAACGTCTATATCGCAGAGCAATAGAGTCGTGAGATCAATGAGCGGAGGAATGTTTAAACCGACAGCGTGGCTATAAAAACACTCTCTCATTGATTGCTTCCAATCGCTCTCCCAATTTATCGCACCCTGTGGAACGCAAGGCACTTTGCAAGAATCAGTCGATGCAGATTAATCCATGCTTGATAGGGTTTAACTGGATTACTTCATAATTTGTTCGTGGTTTCCGGGAATCCACAGCGTGATTACAACGAGATATCGGCAGAGTTACACAAACTATCGATCCGAATACCACGTGGTTTGCCGCCGATGACACGAACTAAATCAATTTTTCACAACATTCGGTATTTTACTCGAAATGCTGCCTCGACTCGACACAAGTTGCCGGAAGTGGTACAACGTCTTCGCAAACAACTCGGCTTTTATTTTCTTGCGAATATCGGGAAAATATCAAATGATGTGTGGTCTAATTGATGGATCGCAGTTTACCTGGTGTTAGCTCTGTCTATAAAATTAGCTTCGCCTCTTTGAACCGATCGATTTTCCCTATCGCTGATGATAAAAACATACGCTTTATCTAATTTGCACAGCGCTTGCAGAATTCAAAAATTAGATCTTTCCTAATAAATCGAAAAAATTACATTGCTTCAGTGACTGACGAACATGGAGAATAGAAATCATAGAAAACTTTTTATTTTCTCGTTTAAAGTTGTTCCGGAACCCTTAGAAACAACTAATCTCAAGATGATACCGTTGAATACAATATTTTCCACTTAGAGAGCAAATTAGAGAAAGATACAGATGAAATACTTGTCACAAATAAGAGAAATAAACAACTCATAGTCTCACATACCTTTAATCAAATTATTATTTTTATCCGCAAACGTCGCAAAAGGAACAACTTTTATGACTGGATGTCACACGTAAAAAAGTTTTAATTTTTAGCCAAAGAGTAAAAGTACGACTGTGGTGCCCAAGCATTTTTACTTTTACCAACTTATCAATTTTTACCAATTTATCAGTCGTACTATTATACGCGAGGAATAATAAAATTTGTCTAAGTATACAGAGTTGGGCAAAATTTTTGAACCAAGCGTTTTTTGCCTAAACTATGTACTTTACGAAAAAATTAAATAGTACATCAACAACTACTTTAAAAATGTGATCATTTTTCAAGAATAAATTTTTTCGTAATCATTTTGGTTTTCGAGTTGTTAAAAAAAAATTTTTTTTAAATGACACCTTACTACGGCGATTTTTTTAATAAAAGATTATGCTCTAAAAATAACTTCTACTTTTATAAAATTAACTTTAAATTGGATTTAAAGTGGATACAACTGCTTCGGTCAAATTCCAAAAATATTCGTATTGAGTTCAGACCGCAAAATTTAACAATTTATTTTTTTTAAAACTACTGGTTCAAAAACAATATTACTGGCTTAGATGTAATTCTTAGAATATAAACTTTAACCAAAAAAATCACCTATTTAAAAAAAAATTTTTTTGAATAATTCGAAAACTAAAAGGAATTTCGAAAAAATTTATTCTTAAAAAATAATTACATTTTTAAAGTAGTTAATGAAAACGCTTGCTTTGATATTTTTGCCCAACGCTGTACAATGTGTTTTTAAATGATTCTCATCTAGTCGTCTGTGAATTTCCCGTGTAAAATTAGAAATGCCGCTTTATAGAATTAATGACAGGCATTTAGACACTGAATATTACCATTCTCCATTTATTAAGTCTCCATTTCGGAAATAAGCTTCGACAATGAAAGTGTTTTCTTTCATAGTGTAACAATTTAGTTGGATTTTAATAAAATTTTTAAAATCAATTAATTGACAATTTGTGATTTACTCACAACTGACAGTTTTGACATTTATTGACAGAGAATTCAATTGAACAGAGCGGCACAATTTCAGTGTCAAAGTTAACTAGATTGTATAAACATTATGTGTCTTTTAAAACTGAATTATAACTTTCAGCTAAGGTATTTAAGTCGTGTAAACTACACTTTTTTCACATGTATTTCAGATAACGTCAATAGAAGATTAGTAACCTGTAATTCACTGTAGTAAATTTGATTTAAGAAACCATAACTTGTAGTTCAGATTTAGAAGAGTATTTCAGAAAATGTTAATAAAATTTCAGATTAGTAACTTAAATTTGAGAAAATATTTCTTATAATTCAGGAGTTGTAAATTCTAATTCATATTTGACTTTCTCAGTTGTATTTCCAAAATCAGTTTACCATTATTTAAGATAATACCATAATGTACTCAGAGCAAAATCAAAATGTAAGACGTTTAATATTTTTCATTTTAAAATAGGTAATACAATCAAAAATGCGCATCAAAAACATAGCTTTGATTTTCTGTGGTATTTCGTAATTTTAAAGTGAAAATACTTAAAAAATTGTTTTTCTGATTGTCAATTTACGCAGTCCGAGTTACAATTCACGATTTCTTAAATCCAATTTACTAATTTGAATTACAACTAACATTTTCTGAAATAAACTCAAATACAGATGAAAAAGGTGTAGTGTAGGTGATAATTAGGATAAACTTAGCAAGCACAAAGGGATTTCAAACTATTTGCAGGATATTGCTAGAGTACCAAACTAGCGAAACTCCAATTTAGCTGCTGTAATAATAATAAAAAAAAACTTTCTCAGGTTGTGTACCAAAAACAACTTACAACAAACTTACTCGTTTGATTAACTAAGAAATAATCGATCGCCTTGTCATTCGAATTGTGTTACTAAACGAATATTTCTTTTTTCCAGGTAAGAGCAGCTTATTCGGAGGTCGAGAACTTTAAGGTAACGCTAGTTCCCTGTGGCCTAATCTCGATGACTTGTATTTTCTCGGCTGGTATTAAAATCTCCGTTCAGTTCTAGTTACAAGTCAATCGATTGTAACTCTGCTTTGAATGCATGACGGAAGCACACCTAATAGCCTTACAAAAGAATTCGATTTTGTTCTCTCAGTTTCATATCCGCTTGCTTGTTTTCCCTTAACGTCTGAATAAATTTTCAATCGGCTAATTGTTTGTTCGAAAAAATAGTGTCGAGCGCACCGATAAAATATTTAGTGTTTTTGCAATCGATAAACAACAATGTCCAGAGGCCATCATTGCACGCGATGTGACTATTACCCAGTATTGACTAATTACATGAATCCTCTAGAGTTTTTCCAATTCAGAGAAACGTACTAAATATTGCATTGTCATTGGAGCAGCTAAAAATTATTAACGAGAACACGTCAATGATTTAAGATGACTCGTGTAAAAAGACCAAAGCGTTGTTGAAGGAGAACTGAAACTGAGATAAGCCAAAATAAAATTGACAAAAGCACAGCTTAGATACTGGGGATACACGAGATAAGGCGACACGAAGTGCAAGACTAGGAGACTTCCGATAATAACCTTAAAGGGTTCTAGCCGGTTGAGTTAAATTGCTGTGGATTTCTTAAATATCAATAATTTTTGAGACGAAATCTGCCGATAGCGCTGCGTGTTCCGGAGGAAATTACCACAATATTATTCCATAACAGCGGACCCTAATTAGAATAATTAAAGCGCAATTAAAGCATCTCATTAAGATAAAACGGTCGCTGGGGCCGCCAGGAGCCCCAGTGTCTTATTTTGCGTCGAATTTTCCGTTCACCGTCTGTCAACTTAGGTGCGCATAATATTATGTCGCAAGGGACACAATTCATTTTTTATGGGGGAAATCATCCGGAATATTGCACATGGCGAGCGGTTCGAAGCATTAAGGCCGAAGCCGGGAAACCGTTATTAGGATTTTCCTCGTGAGACGTAAACGTATGCGCATAGTTGCCATTCAAACCACGTGCGACGAGCTAACTCATGCTACAAGGATCTTATTGCAACCCTTCGAATCCCTGCCAAATGTAGGGAATTTCAGCCCGAAGAAAAATTAACGCCGGTCCTGATTTCCGATAATCGCAAAATCCTGAAGTGAATGCACGTCGTGTCTTTGAGCTCAAAGGGTTGTACACAGACACCCTTCATGGGAACAAGAGGTACTTGAAATGGAGAGGTGATGTTGCACGGAGTCAGCCTCCGGCTGGCTAATAATTAGTGTCGCCCTAGCATTGTATTCTGGAACACGCGGACTCCCAGGAGAGTGCAAAGGAGTGTATTGAAGTCGTTAGGCCTTCGCCCTTCTCCTCTAATGAACTTGCTTACGAGGATGACGTGCTGAAGTGCGCTTCTCACTTTCAAATACCGATATTTCGACATTGAACTTGGAGAAACAACACTTCCTCCGCATTTAGTTCTCTTGTTGATAAGCCGATTATTACAGAAGTTGCTTTTTTGTGAACTTTCCGTTTGACTTATTTATCTCAAAACTTTTCAATGAATGGAACATTGCGAGTTAGTTACCGACAGTACGTACAGTCGCCTAAAGTGAAAATGACGCGTCCATATACAGAGTAGATCTAAAGTAACGCATAAAATTTGTAGTTCTTTTATTTTTCAAAAATAAAAAAAAATAAAATACAGGTTACTTAGCATTTTAATCTAGCTCAAATTTGACCCAACTGGATCAGTTATGGCGGCCAATATGACGGCGTCATTTAAATGGAGTGGTACCATTTTTTTCTATAATTAGAAGCTGTACAACCCTTTACAACTGTGCTACTTGTTTTAAATGTGGGTGAACCATACGCGAAAAAATGTTTTTCAATGAATGAAACACTGCAAGTTAGTCTATACAGTCACCTAAAATGAAAATGATGCGTCTATATACAGTGTGGGCTTAAAGTAACGCATAAAATTTGTAATTCTTTTATTTTTCAAAAATAAAAAAAAAATAAAAAACAGGTTACTTAGCATTTTAATCTAGCTCAAATTTGACCCAACTGGGTCAGTTATGGCGGCCAATATGACGGCGTCATTTAAATGGAGTGGTACCATTTTTTTTCTATAATTAGAAGCTGTACTAATAGGTCTTTACAACTGTGCTACTTATTTTAAATGTGGGTGAACCATACGCGAAAAAATGTTTTTTCAATGAATGAAACACTGCAAGTTAGTCTGTACAGTCACCTAAAATGAAAATGATGCGTCCATATATAGAGTGGGTTTAAAGTAACGCATAAAATTTGTAATTCTTTTATTTTTCAAAATAAAAAACAGGTAACTTATCATTTTAATCTACCTCAAATTTGACTTAACTGGATCAGTCATGGCGGCCAATATGGCGGCGCCATGACGTCATCACAGAAATTTTTTAAATGGAATGATACCATTTTTCTACTAGAAGCCCTACTAATAGGCCTTTACAACTATGCTATTTATTTTGATTATGGAAAACCATACACATATTTTTTTTGAAATCATCATTATAAAGTGACGTATAAAATTTATATTTCTTTTATTTTTTAATAATTTAAAAATGGAAAAGCAGGTAACTTATCATTTTAATTGACCTAAAATTTGACGTAACTAGATCAGTCATGGCAGCCAATATGGCGGCGCCATAACGTCATCACAGAATTTTTTAAATGGAACGATATGATTTTTCTTTTACAATTAAAGGCCTTACTATATTATAATAGGCCTTTACAACAGTACTATTTACTTTGAATGTGGATGCGGCGAACACG
This sequence comes from Tribolium castaneum, assembly GCF_031307605.1. NCBI lineage: Eukaryota > Metazoa > Arthropoda > Insecta > Coleoptera > Tenebrionidae > Tribolium > Tribolium castaneum. The sequence continues at coordinate 11,769,157 of NC_087397.1, forward strand.
AAGAAAAATTAAAATTTTAAATATGTAAAATTTATATGAATTAGTCGCTGAAACTGATCCAGTTAGATCAAAATATTACCTATTATAAAGCCCTATTACTATAGCTCCTAATTATACGAAAAAAATGGTACCGCTCTATTAAAAAAAATCTATGATGACGTAATGGCCCCGCCATATTGGCCGCCATGACTGATCCAGTTGGTTACCTGTTTTTGCATTTTTCTTATTTTTGAAAAATAAAAGAATTACGAATTTTATGCGTTACTTTAAACTCACTCTGTATAATAATTTAATAATCAGAGTACGTACCCGTCCTTTTCGGAGAACGTAAGGTAGTCGAGACAGAAGTTTGACGTTATTCGTTTATTATCTTTTGAAATGAGTGAGGATTTTCTTTGGAAGTGGTTGGTTGTTAAATATATTTTTGAATTTTTTTACGAAGGTTTTGTTAAAAGTAGGTGAAAATTACATTGTTTCAACTAACTTTAAACCAAAGATGTGCTTACTGCATAAGAACTTTACACAACAATAAATTTTAGTCAAGAGTAATGTTATTTTTGCCCTTCTAACCACGTTTTAGAGCTGAAGTCTGAATTTTATTTCAGAGATTTCGCTAGAAGATACCGAAAATTCACCCACGTAATGCAAAATTATCTGATTTTTACCTTTTCTATGCACATTTTTTCCACAATTTCGTTTAAAACATACCAAAAAGTCACCCACCTGTACTAAAATGGGTGTTATATTAGCCTTCTTCGAGTCTTGTTGAGGTATTTCAAGACTGATTTATTTTGCAAGAACTTGTCAAAACACACCTCAAAATCTCAAAAATTAAATAAAACTATTTCACTTGGTTTCGTTATAAGCTGAAAAATTACAAAATTTGGTCGAAAAAGGAGCTATTCCAACATTATTCACGCTTTCAAACACTATTTTGAGTATCTTCCCTAAATAGACCTAATTGGGTCAGTTGACTTTTGTTTTTGCTTAGAAAATACTTCATTTGTGGATTCTATTAGGGCCGCTTTTTCTTGCATTTCATTGCTTTATTACCCTCTGCTCGTAAAATTTTTACGAGCAAAGTTTGTACCGTCACCAATTCGCTTCTAATTATTTTTGCAGTTATTACAAAGTCTCCACTAAAAAATTATTAAGTTCATCTAATATTTACGACGTAATCAAAAGTTCCGGCTTCGAAAGTTCTTTGTTAATTCTTCGCTTAATATTTGCTCTTGCTTGGAACACTTGGTATCATTTCTCGAGGTATTTGTTCAATTTGTTTGGTTTCGTAGATTAAAATTCATTTTGCAGTGTATATCTTTGTGATTTAGTTGAATCAATAGTGAAGTCGGTCTATACAAGTCAAACATACATTGTATTCTGCAATAGTATTATTGACCTAGCAGTGTTTAAAAAGCTTGGAAATAACTGAAAGGAAACCAATTTTGAAGTGTGAGAGCAGGAAAGACGTTGAATGATGACAAAACTCATAAATCAATTACAAATGTCACCTCGCCATTGATCTTGAGCAGGTTTGTCCCGGATTTGCGAAAGGGGAGCTTTATAAAAGCTCGCGTTTCTCGTAAAAATTCCCTCACGTCGCTTCGGAACGTGCAGATCAAAGAATGCTTGCTTCAAGAATCCCCGTTCTTGTAAACAAAGTGGCTGTATGAACGCGCTAACATATTTTGGCTTGATAATTCCCAACTAAAGTTAGTTCGGGTTTACCTTCTCTTCATTGCTCGCAGGAATTTTCACCTATTGTTCGTAAATCTAGTTCGCGAAATATTTCCGCTCATTAGACTCTTCTTAAAGTTTGCAGCCGTTTATTTCATATTTTAGCCCGACTTATCTGTTATTGAATTCGGACAAAACCCTTTCTAAGCAATTACTTAGCGTAATTGCATAATGGCGACAGGGTATCGCAGGAAATAGATGGCCATTAAACCGAATTTACTCACAGGTCATTTACTTTATCTGCAAACGCAATTGAATAACTTCCACCTAATCTTCCTTACTTACGCACGATTAATTTTACCGCTTTTTTCATCTACAACTCCATCGCACCCTGATCTCACCGGAGGCGGGCTCAAGCAGTGCTAAATATGCCCCTAAAAATTGTGATTTTTACAATAAGTAAAAGCAACCAGCTGATCTATTTAACTTATTTATGCAAAAAATGATCCAAGTTTCGTATTGATAAAAATTGGTGTGTTCGGTCGTTTCACGGGTGATGAGCGTGAAAATTCATGGCAGGATAGTCCCGAATTCCTCGCAGGATTGGTTTGTCTGACCACAGGAAAGAATCTCGAATTTCCAGTGTGGGGGGTTAACGTAGCGTACCGTGGACTAACTCGTACTCATCCAACAAAAGAAACTTTAGCTCTATCGCTTTAAGCACTCATGCGAGGACTTATAGCCCAATGAAAGTAAATAGCAAATATGTTTCAGCATGCAACTGAACAATTCGTTTCAAAAAGCAATTCCGCCATTGATTCTTCCCCATACATTCCGGAAATTGGTGTCGAACACGTTGCAACAATGCCATAAAAATTAATGCTAATGGGGATAAAAAGCAAGGAGCCTGATCTCGAACAAATCCTTGACAAGAAGTGGATTGGAGAAGAGCAACGCCATCTCGTAAATTAAATTCCCGCCACTTTAACATTTTTCCAGCGATCAATCACGCACGAACGAATCTTAGTAAATAAGATGGCACTTGCTGCGCTTGGCTGCTTTATTGTCGATTACTTTAGTGGAGTATGCCGCAACGCATTGCACGGATTAAGGCCATCAATCCATTTTACCTTTGGAACGTTTCTAACGAGAATTACGAGAGCTTATGTGTACCGGTGCTGGTTTTGTGTTACAACGCTTGGCGAATGTCAATCATACGAAGCAAGGCTGACTCACGCTTCGTCTGACCTGTTAACTATGTAAATTTCAATTTCAAATTGAAAAGCTTCGGATTCGCGACGAGTATGGAGCGAAAAAGTCAAAGGAACGCTCCAAATGCACAGCGGAGTACATGTTCAAGATATCATTAACTCTGCTAAAAAGTTTCAAGCAGAAAAACGCCCTGCCTCCCTGGTCAATTTCACTATAGCGCAATTTGTCCCTCTTCTCCTTGAGGAATGCCAATTTGAAATGAGTTCTAATATTTATTAGAGGGTTTTTGAGGGAAAAAAAGCCAGATCAGAATGCACGTTTCACAGAATCTTAATTTAAAAAATTCTATTTTTTTATACAGTCCGTCTAAACCCCACATTAGAAGTATTGACAGTTCTTATAATGATAGTCATTTGTTGTATACAACCATAATCCCTTAGGTCCTGCTCAATGAAAATATTTTCAAAATGGTGACACTTCCAGATATAACGGAAGTCGCTATCAACTTCTTTATTTTAAATGCAAAGCTATATTTTTTAATGCGTTTTTGAATTATTAGAGTTATTTTAAGGTAGTTTTTGTAAGCTTTCCTTATACAATGTGTTCAAAAATGGTCGTTCATCAAGTCACCTGTGAAATTTGAACGTAGTGTGCCGCTTAGTTTAAATTGTAAATGCCGTCAAAGTGACAGATCCGTCAAAATCTAAAATCAAGAGAATAGACAACAACAATAATCACGGAAATACAAAACAAATCCAAACAAACCCTACAGTTGAAACAACTTTGCCTAAAAATACAAAAAAATGAGTAAAAAGGAATTCCAATGATTTGACACAGATGACAGTACTGAAACTACAATAATCATTTGAACAAAGCGGCACACTGAATTTAAATTTCATAGTCGACTTGATGAACAACCATTTTTGAACACATTGTACCTAAATTTAGCCGTTTACGTTTAATTTTTTTTGAATTTGTCAGTTCAAAAATCAATAACTCTGCAATTTTTAAAAATTTGGAATTTTGAAAGAGGAAGCCTAGATCTTTCCTTTGATTTTTTTCAAATTTCTAAAAACAAATAACAAACCTCAAATATTTAAGTTAAGTTTTCAGAAGTTTAAGCACCCATAACTCAATTTTTTCAAATGAAATGCCACAAGTTTTATTTTATTAAATCGTAGAGAATTTAATTCTGCATCGACCTGTATAGGCATTCTTTATATTTATGTTTAACAGTTTTCAATTTACAATAACTTTTTGTTGGGATTGAAAAATTCATTAGCCATTGGCCTTTTCTCATAGTTGCCATGACAATGAGAGAAAAAAATGTGGGAAATTAGAAATTTGAAAGTTTTTTTTAAACCAACATTCAATGAAATTCTTTTGTTTTCACAGGACGAAGAACACAATTTTGAACAGAGTTTGTCGTTTGTTTAATCAGAAATGTTTTTATGGCAAAGTATGAAAAAATAGCTGTGGTTAGTAAGAAATTTCATGTAAAAAAAAACAACATAACTTGAAAATTCTACAGATAGCTACAGGAAATGCTAATACAGATGCATGCAGAAAAAATTCTCCATCTAGGAAAATAAAAATTGGAAAAAAATTAAGTTATGGGGACTTAAAGTTGTTCAAATTTAACCTTAAAATTTTTGGTTATTAACTTCTTTTCCAATTTTGAACACACTGAAGAACACATATAGGCTTTCTCTTTTAATTCTCCAAATATGATTTCGAAATCTCTAAAACTAAGAGTTACCGATTTTTTAAATAGTGCAAATCCAAAAATTTTCTTAAATATTTCGAAAACGGTTAAACTTAGGTATAGGGAAAGCCGACAAAGACTCCCTTAAAATAACTCAACTAATCCAAAAACGCAGTGAAAAACACAGCTTTTTATTTAAATTAAGAAAGTTGATAGTGACTTTCGGTATAATCGGAAGTGCCGCCATCTTAAAAATATTTTCATTGAGCAAAACTCTACGGATTATCACTGAGTAGCCAAATAAATATCTTTATTAGAACTTTCAATACTTCTAATGTGGGGCTTAGAGAGAACAGGCTGTATACGACCGTTTTGAAACTACAGGGAAAAGAAATAAGAAATAACTGAAAAATGAATAAAAAATTTTGACTGCGGTGGCATGTTTTTTGAAAGAATCCACAATGAAATTGCGTTTTATAAAATAGTTTCATTTTATCAAATCAAATGGAAAAGGTTGAGTTATTTTTTTTCTGACTTTATGTCAAGAAATGTGTTTGTATGAACACGAACCTGTTATATTTCCATATTTATAAGAACTAATTACCTATAATTCATTCCGCAGGCTGTAATCATGATCAATTTTTTCCAAACGTCTATTAATACGCAAATTTGAAAGTGTTGCGGAAAAATAATTATGCATCTCCCCCTGGTTGGGTTTAATATTTGTTTTATGATTTCGATAAAACCAACATAAACAAACAAGCTTAAGCCGAATGTCCACTCTTGTACCGAGAACCCGTTATTTCCAGATAAGCTGCACTGATGCCCGGAACATTTTCAATTTGCGATCAAGCGGAGGAATTCGGTTGGTGAAGCTGTGTATGTTTTACTAAGCCACACACTGAAAGTGCGTTTTGTCGAAGCTTCATCTAAAAAACTGATAATATCTTTATCAAGGCTAATAGTTAATAATAGCGTTACAAGCGAATCCGGTCTCGTTCTTTGAGCTAATTTCCGGAGTTGGACTTCCGGCTTCTAGCGAGTTTTTATTATTTTACTTGCTCTTATCTTTGCAGTTAAATTGTCATAATACGTAAAACGGCAATTTGCGCGCTTTTGTTTGCATATTTAGATAATTTTAACAGTGCTAGAGTGCATTATCGTGCTATTATTAATTCGAACATGTCATGCACATATAATAGCAACATTCGGAACGGAGATTACATCGTCACAAACTACCGAATTAACTCAGCCCAGCCCAAAATTGCCTCCGGAATTAATTATTACAAGGCTTATCACAGTTCGATTAATAACTGAAACCGGCATGAATAAAAAACGCAAGTTCCGAGTTTACAAAATTCGTATTTCATCTTCCGTAAGCAATATTCCACATCTGCTATATAATTTCAAAGTAAGGGAATGCCCCCCGTCTTCGCTTTGTGTGACAGATGTTCATCCAGAATGTCAACTAGGAAGAAAACAATAACGTAGAACTCGACGTCGTTCGGTTTAATCCCGTGTGTTATAGCAAATGTGATTTTCAACGAGTTATTTTACACGAAATTAACTCCTGGAAACGACGATTTTATGTCGGATGCTTACTGAAAAGCTCTATCCTTTCATTGAACATATAGCTGTTGACTTTTAATTTCTGCGTTTTTTCAGCGACTCGCTTCAACTGCATTAAAACTTAACAGCATTACGCTGCAAGCTCGTTATAATTTCACTTAGATTTTTTGTCTCGGTGCTCTAATGCACTTAAAAGTGTACGGCCGGAAAAAATGCAGCATCAATCACTCGGAATTGCTTGATTTGGGGATGTATACGGCGGGTAATGGTATTAGAAGATAATCCGATTTAGCGTTTGGCACTTGACGTAAATTTGACATGTTTAACCTCATACGGTGATCATTCTCCGATACCTTTCCAAGAGTTCATCTTTTACAGCATGACGGGGAAAAACTGAAACTGTGGCCCAGAATTTAGACGTGTCTTAAGTTTCAAGCCAGTTGTGTAAAATTGAACTTCAGGTGGAGATATCGCCGTTACGAGTATCGTTCTTGGATGCGAGTTGTTTATTTTATTTAAAGCCGGCATTACCGCGGCAATAGGGGTGGTATATCTAGAGAGAAGTGGATGCTGACACCCCCAGGGAGCAGCGAACTGGCGCAATGTTTCAGAGATCCAATAAACCGAGCAACTATTAAAACACCTTACGACTTTAAAAGGTACTTTAATGATTTAATTGAAGAAAAAATTGGTGCGACTCGGGTCTAGGCGAACAATACGCCACGTCGCGTTCCATTGTTCCCGGTAATTAGTGATAGAGGACGAGGAAACTTCCGGACAAACAAAGAGGACATCTGGATAAATTTCTAAAGAGATTTCCACCAAATTCCGATCTTTCCTTTTCAAGCTGTAGCGGTCGGGGCCTTTATCTTCAGCTACCAGTTTCTACTAGAATTGTGCCACTCCACCACGAATACGGACACATACAGGCTGACCCAGGGGTGCGTAATCTATAACTTTTTTGTTGTTTAAAAAATTGCAATGCCGTTTTCATTATCCGAAAGACTGAATTAAAGTCCACAAACTAAAAACATTTTTATTGTTCACAGGGTGTTGTATACAGGGTGGTGAACCAAAGTTATATTTTTTTAAATGGAACATCCTATATATTTTTGCATGATTAGATTCTACGCACAAAAATAATGTAACTTCATATAAACTATTATGTGTCTATCTCTTTTCGTTTCGGAATTATTCAACTTTTCGTTATAGAAAAGACCAATTTTTGAAAAATCGCTGCAAAGTCGCCTATGAATATTTTCCGGTAAATTTGCAACGGAAAAACTCAGAATAACTTGTAGTTTTAGGAAATAGTCAACTCATTTTTTCAAATAGAACACCATGTATTTTTTTAAATGTATCGATAGCATTTTTGATAAACTTTCTATTGATATGCGGTTTTTATAGCAAATTTACAATATTTCTTAAAGTGTTCAAAAAAAAATAATTTTTTTTTTATTTATTTTATTATTAATTCTTGATAAGTGAAATTCATTTATGTATCAGATAATAATTAGATTACTTGTGTAATTAAACACATAAGTACATATCAAAAAATTAATTACCATTTGACCATCAGATTCTAGGCTAACATATTGTCTTGCAATAAAATATATTTTTTTGAAAAATCTCGAAAAATATTTTAAATTTGCTATGGAAACTCCATACCGTTAGAAAGCTTATCAAAAATGCTTTGAATATATTTAATAAAATACAGGGTGTTACATTTGAAAAAAATGAGTTATTTAACTTTTTGCGTTTTGGCACACCCTGTATATTATCGGCGTGCTTTAACTAAAAGTTGCGGATTTACTAAAACTACAAGGTATTCTGAATTTTTCTGTTGCAAATTTATCGAAAAATATTTATAAGCGACTTTGCAGTGATTTTTCAAAAATTGATCTTTTTTATAAGGAAAAGTTTAATAATTTCGAAACGAAAAGAGATAGACCCATAATTGTTTATATAAAGTTACATTATTTTTTGCGTAAAATCTAATTATGAAAAAATATATAGGGTGTTCCATTTAAAAAATATAACTTTGGTAACATTTTTAGTTTGTGGACTTTAAGTCGATCGAACAGAATGGTAATATTTCAAATAGCAAAAAGGTTATAGACCGATTACACACCGCTGGGTCACCCTGTATCTCCGATGATTTTATTCAAATTTAGGCAAATTTTAAGACAAAGTTTCTTCAAAGTTGATTAATATGAAAATAATATTCCTAGGACGCTTGCTAAATCCTCGAGCTTAAAACAGCGACCCTAAGCGTTGTTTTCGTTTTACTAATTTTGTGATTCAGAATCAATCGTTTGGACGAAAAGTTTATTACGGGCAATTGTTGTTAATGGATTAGGAACCGTTTACGTGTAACTGGAGTAATTTATTAGATTTTTCTATTGGAATATTGATTTTACTCGTCAGAAATTTTCGATAAATTATAACTTCCAGTAAATTATAACTTCCTTTCAGTTGGTGTAATTTATGTGGTCGATTACGGGTGATCCCTTGAAACATGGCGTATATTTGCTAGAATAGCAAATACATATAACCTTAAATAAAATAACAGGGAGGATTCCCGGAGGACACATTATCACGTTGTTACCACCAAAGGTAATAAATAGGTAATTTGCGTGACTAATCACCGGCCGGTGCTGAAAAATGATCGCTTTTACGCCCGGTATGGAAGAAGAAATTGTTTGACATGACATGTCCTCTCATTAATTTAGTTGCTACGACGGAATTAAGGGCCTCTTGAGCATCCCTTTAATGATAAAAAGTCATTCGCGTATTTAAACACTTGCCATTACGTCGAATTTAACAAAGAGCAAACCTGAATGGGATATTTAAAGAGCGCGGGTTCGCATAATATTTTTGCACGGTTCTTTTAATTTAATTCTAACAAGACTCTTGGGATTTCACCATCCATTGAAATCTTGTAATAGACACTGTTCCCGTTCCGCGCCGAATATAATGAGTTGGCAAAGATTATTTATACTTCATGTCCAGTCTTTGAAACTCAATTTTCCCCATTCTTATCAGAAATCTCGCCCTCGCATATTTAAAAACTTCGACTTGGCTTAATTTCCGGTTCGAGCAATTTGTATGTGGAGCGAGTGTTCGGCGTTGTAATTAACAATCACGGGAGGATTCGTTTTTCGCAATAAAATATAAAATTCGATTGATTTCATAGGTCGAGGTACGTTTAGATTCGTTGCATATATGAACCGGAATATTGGGAAACGTCTGTTAGCATAATTGAGTTACATGTTCTGTCGGGCATAGAATCATATGCCCGGCGTATAACTTGGCATTTTTCAATTTTACGGACGAATTTCAATTCCAAAAAACGGATGCAAAAAGTTTAATTGAATCTATAAGGGATGAAACTATTGGTTGGCCGCCACAATAGACGCTCTTGATGAGCTTTATTGCAGGCGATCACGTTTTGCGGAAATTCATCGACCGCGTTGCCAAAATGTGTGGTAAGGGCTTCCTGCAATTTGTCCGCTTTGTTGTTGTTGAAAAAATTGTCATTGAGCATCTGGGCGCGGAGACAAACGAGTCTTATTAAGCCGGCACCGGATTGCATCTCATTCCGGTCATGGATAAATGAAGCTGCAAAATACTCGGCGTGTTCGACGAGATTCTTATTCTAGTCACGGGACAGCGTTCCGTAAAGTAGCGCAGCCATCCTTCTAGCTGTCTTCGTACAAGATCATAGTTTGTTTTCGCAGAATAACCAAACACGTTCCGTAATATGTTACTCGCCGAAATGCCAGACGACCATTTCGAAAACGACTCTCTTTTATTGCATATTTTTCTTGTTAACGCGCTGACGGAGAGATCCGAATTCCAGGTGAAGAACGCACCCTCCGGGGAGATTTATAGGGTCGCTGATCTTACACGAATTACCTCCGGATACCCTACTAAATCATTTATTACATCTCTGATACAAAAGCTTTCGCGCGCTCTTCTTTTGCTTTCAATTTCCGATATTTTCTTCTTGTTTTGCTAGAGTTTTAATCGCCAGGTAAAAGCCGAAGTAAGTGGAAAAGTAAGTAATCTTGGCGAAGATACGCGATGGCCAATCGTTGTTGCGAGCTTTAAGTTTATACCCGGAATACGTGCCCGGCATTCGCGCCACTAAAAGCTTTCAGATAACCTTGTTATATCGGCGGCTTAAGATGTACAAATGCTCTCGCATTGATTATTTCATCTCTCGCGATCTACTGGAAAAAACATTTGTATTTTTCATTATTTCGCTTCGCTGCAAGTCACTTAGATATTTTTCCTACAATCTATTCGAAAGATGTCAATTTTGTCAAAAACCTGTGCATTATTATGTCAACAAAATTGTTAGCTTTTAGTAAGTTGTTATTCTGTTTATCTGTAAGGAGAGCTCAGAAGCAAGACAACTGGTAGGTGCGAATAAACGTAACAAACTTTGCAGCTTCCTTAAACAAATAGCCATTTATTTAAACCTAAAAAATCTAAAACATTAATACACAGGATACTCTTTTCGACGGTCCGCCGACATTCCAACATTTGAGGGCCATGATGGATGGAAGTCGACTACTGTGGCGATGATTACAGGGTTACAGGGTGATTCTTTTAGGGTCTACGTTCACAGCCATAAATCTTTTCGATATGATAGGGTTAATCTGTGCATTATAAAGTAGCTGGATATTGTGTAAACTGGCTAAACAGTTTGTAAATTATTGTTATTTAATTGTTAATGATTAAATTAAATTATAAAATGGTTAAGCTTCCGGAACTACAAAAAATTGGCGCCAAGTTTGAAATTTTAAATAGTAACCACAAATTATTATTGTATATTTGAATTTACCTTCTCAAGATGAGTAAAATTTACCCAAGTTGTTGGTACTTAAATGTCATAGTTTTAGGTATATGTAAATTTTTTTTGTTAAAATTTTCATTTGCAAGGGTTTATCTAAGATATCACAGCCTTTGAATCCCTTGCGATAAGTGAATAATTTTGTTCGTATTCGATAACCGAAGGTTCGGAGAGTCTTCTAAAATTTTCAAAATTGTTATCAAAAAACTGATATGTAAAGTTTTTTCAAATGGAACGACCCTATTTTTTTAACGGCAATCGAAAGAACATCAATACGTCCTATATCTATCTTTACAGTTTTTGAAAAAAATCACAAAAAACAGATTATACTTCGTAATTTTCATAGCTAATCAAGTAGACTTTGCAAAATGGTTAACAATTGTCAATCTACAATATTTTTTTTAATTTTTAGCTGGTTCATTGTTGACTAAGCAGTAAAACAATAATATTTATTATATTATACTATATTATAATTATATTGTATTATTAAATTTAATTATGTATAGTAACTCAGTCAGTCGGACATTTTGAACTTTTTGAATGAAAATGGTGAACATTGCTTTTAATTAGTAGCACAATTTTATCAAATTTTTCAATTTATCAAATCATTCCATTTGAAAAAACTGTTTTATGATCATTTTTTTGTCATCATTTAAAAAAACTCATAGTAGCCTTGCAATTTAACAGCTAACAATTCTTAAAAGTTGAGAAGACCCTTCAGTCTGCATAAAAATTGATGTTTTTTATTTCCATTGAAAAAATCATTTTTTAATCATTATTTTCAAAAAATCATAGTAGCCTTTAATTAGACAGCTGACAATCCTGAAGATTTGTGAAAACTCTTCAAACCTTTGACTGTCAAATGCAAAAAGAATTATTCACTTGTTGTAAAGGGTTCTCAAGCTGTGATATTTTAAATAAATCTCTGCAAATAAAAATTTGTATAAAAAAATTGACATACGTCAAAAGCTATGACAGATAAGTACTAACAACTAGGGTGTATTTTACTTAGTTTCAAGAGGCAAATTCAAAAATACAATAAAAATAGGTGGTTACTGTTTAAAACTTTAAAGTTGGCGTACATTTTCTTGTCCTTCCGAATATTCAACCACTTTGAAAATAATTTAGTTGAACTGAAAATGGACGATTTATATTGTGTACAAAATCTTAAAGCTCGAGCTATAGTAGAAGTTAAAAAGTTTCTAATGTAGGCCTTAAAAGAATCAGCCTGTATACTTATGAATCAGTTACCAATACAATGCAAATTACAAAAAAGTTTTAAATGCAATTCATCAAAATCTTTTTCAATAAATGGCTTTTCTCCAGTGTCGTAGAAAAAATAGTGTACAAAACTCGCTGGAAAGTGTCTATCAGTTGCTCTTGAGCTTTTCGCACTCGGCTTGCGCCGCACAATATGACTCATCTTCCAATATCCATTGAATCTGAAATATTTCGAAAACTGGACACATCACGTAGAAAATGTTTCGTTCAAACACAACCCTCAACTAATTCGTTGGAGGTCCGTAAATTTGACTAAAATTTTCAAAATTGACGTTTATTTATTATTGTAGTATTTTTTAATCTATCTTATTAGATTTACATCGTAGGGCACTTTTAATAAATGTGCTGGTAATTTTAAAAATTTTGTTTGTCGGGTCCAAGTTTGGGACCCATTTGTCGGCCCTAATGAGTCCAAATCGACCGCCATAAATTGCGCCCCAGTCCCGAATTAATTTTGATGTTTTCGGGTCGTATTAATGCTACAAAGCGTCGATAGCTGCACAACTGGGTCATGAAACAATGCATGGGGAGGATGCATGAATTATGATCGTGAGGGGCAATAAGAGTATACAATTTTCGTGAGCAAATAAGCGAACAATCACACATTATAACAGAGGGAAATGATTAGTCGGCGTTTCCATTCTCCACACACAATCAAAGCAGATGGTAAAACAATAGAGAGACGGCAATTGCAGGAACCGCACCACGGCGTGTGTTATCTCAGATCAGAAACCCCGTCTAGGCCATTACATAACCTAACCGCTTCGCCAAATGCTCTGTGTACACTGCAATTGCGACGTACCGACCGACGTGTTTGACTTGGAGCTTTCCGAAAGCTTTGCTACCAGAGCCACGCTGAATCGATAAAAATCCCTCAAGCTACAACTTATTTAGCCGAAGAAAGGGCGCAAAAAAGCTGTTATAGATTCACGAGACGATTTTTATTGCCCCGTCCAATGCTCCTTAACCAGTCCAAAAACGTCCAAAGGGCCGCACAACAGCACAAACTGGAGCATCGCATTAATCAAGATGAGTGCTTTGTAGGCAATTTAATACCATCACTTGAATGAGGCAGCTCATGTATAAATAATATTAGAAAAGTGATGGATATGCCACGGCAAGTAATAAAACCGCGCAATAAACGCGATATTTCTACGATTGCTTGGGTTAATTTTAAGCGACGCCGACGAGTTAATTGATTATCAATTCACAACATACCTATGCGAGTCAATAATGACTTTAGAGAGCAAACGCTTCTTTCTCGGCAGGCATTCAGTGGGGCTTTTGATATCGCAAAGCGCTGCTATGCATATTTCAAATGCTATATCTCATAACGTAAAGGAGAGACTCAGGGGGCACCAGCCGACCAACGTATATAGCCGGAACGTAACCGCAAGTTCATCCAAGTCCTTTATATTAATGAAGGTATTCACTAGTAATAAACCCCCAGTTTCGAGTCATTCTAAATAAGCTCCTTATGTTGTATGTGTGCTTGCCTCGACTTTTTATCTATGAAAATATAAATCGCTTTTTGGACGCAAACACAAACGCCAGCTTTAGTATTTGTGCAAGCAACTCTTTTTATAATTAATTGGTATGCTTGCAGTCTCTGACGCAAGAAAGCTTGCTGAAATTAATCCCGAAATATCGTGTGTGGCGGAAAAAGCGCTTTTTCGCCTCCTGGTACACGTTTGTCAAATGCAGGTGTATTTAAATCTTTATTAATTGGAAATGCCTTATTTCGCTAATGCTGCATTTATTAACAATGTGCTCACGTACATACGCGGCTGCGGGTTGTAATTACGGACAGGTTTAATGGCTTGTATTTAAATCGGATAATTGAAATCTACTGAACAAGTACTTTTACACACTTGATAAGCAGATATTACAGTAAATGACAATAATACGCCCGCAGGTCTATTCACACATGAAGAGCGTTCACAAAAACACAAAATTGAAAACGAGAAAGGGGAAAAAATTGTTATAATTTTTATAATTTCTCGTTGGTTCGTGTGAATTTATTATAATTCCAAACTCTAAAGTGAACGTCTAGTTCAAATTTAATTTGAAAGTGTAGTAAATTGAAAAATAATAACTTGTGCAAGAAGCTCTTCCATGAGACTTTTCCGTCTTGTTCTGTAGTAAATTCTCGTTCCGGTGCTTGTTTCCTAAACTTTGACTCGTCTTCAAACTTTAATATTTTGCCTTGAAAAAAACTGCATTATCACTAGTATGCGTTTCAAACTAAATTTATTACGTTTTACAAGACAATGAAAATTATTCGCCCAGATTTTTCCGTGAGTTATTCAATTGGTCAAGCTTTTTGCTAAATGGCTGACACGTATTGATTTTCGCTTTGTCTCCCGTTTTTTGCTTAGACGTAGAAACACGTTAAATATTAATTAATTTGTGAAGGGATCAGAATATGGGCATAAACGTAAGCTACAATAATAGAACGTAGGGGTTGTTTAGGAAAAATAACATTAGCTTTGTGCCATTAAAATTCATTACTGAAGACAAATAGGTGGAGCGTCGCTTTTCTTGTACCCAAACCGCGTCTTTCGCCAAGTTATAATCTCAACAAAGGCCCGAAATTCGTCGGTGTGTAAGTTTAAGGCCTCAATATTCCTAATGAAGTAGGAGATGCGAGTTAAACTGTTCGCAAAATATGTGTAATTCTTGGCTGTTAATTAAATAAAATAGCTAAAGTCGGTAATAAATACTCGGAAACTTGGATGCGGTTTCAGGTTGTTGAGAAAGCAAGCGAATTATGTCACAGATCTAGACAGTTTCAAATTGTAATTACAGCAATCTAACAAAGCTGACATATCCTCGCTGTTCACGTTAATATCGCTTTCACGATGCTAACAAGAAGTTACATTCGGAGCTTTATTGTCGATCCTCGCCTTAAATATTTATTAATATTCTCCGTAACATTTCTATGAAGTTGGAGCACGCGCCGAGTGCATAGCTAAAGGTAGGATCGTAATATACAGGCTGTCAGAAGAGACCCATTTCTTGCTGCTGTTGCTGCTAAAATATTTATGCATCGACTTGAGGCCTCTGCCGGCATTAAATATAAATGCCTGCCAACATTTCACGCCAATTCTACCTTCGGCCCACATGCGTGCATACCTACTGTCCACTGTTCGAACTTGACATATTTCCCCCCCGAATTTATGTTTTTGTACGGCAAAGACGGACGTCAAGGGACTCCACCACGCCCTTGCGGTCTGGATAATGCCCATCGGTGATAAATCGTCGTGTAAATGCACCTGGTCGATACGATACAGCGGAATTAATTCAAACAGGATGCTTTTGTAATTTAACACTCCAGATTTGCATGTAATAATTGGCAAAGAACAATACCTTGGCCCCAATTCTGCTACTTTTAATAGCCGTCACATCTCCCATTTGCCAAACTTGACTTGATTATTTAGTTTTCCATTAGACAAGGTGCATTACGCACGGTTCATGGAGCAAACATAATAACACGCCCAGATTAAATTCGAGGAAACGCAGAGATGAACGTTGTAATATAGGGGATTTTCTTGTAAACAGAATATGCTATACCTACTTAAAATGAGCTTTGCGAGAAAAATGGGTTATTTTAAAACAGTCAAAGTAGAATAACGAGAAAACCACAATTTCCCGCAAACCTAATTACGTTTTTCGCATCTTATGCAAACAAAAATTTCACGACTTACGCGAAGTGAAACATTTTTACACATTAGAGTGTTAACACATGAGCAGAATTATTCGGAGCAAAAATTGCTTATTTGACCTGGCGCCTCCACCATTTTTAACTGGGAGTAATGTATTAATAAACAATGTTCTCGCTTGAAGCTCAGTTTTTTGGTTGCTACATTTGATACGATGGCTACATGAAATGCAATTGCCTAATTTTCGACTAAACACTACCATATTATTATACAGAGTGTTCCGTCTAAACCCCACAATAGAAGTATTGGTAGTTCTAATAATGATAGTCATTTGAAAATTCGTATACAACCATAAACGCTTAGGTCCTGCACAATGAAAATATTTTCAAGACGGTGACACTTCCGGTTGTACCGGAAATCGCTAACAATTTTCTTATTTTAAATGGAAAACTATATTTTTTAATGCGCTTTTGGATTACTAGAGATATTTTAAGGCAGTTTTTGTAAGCTTTCCCTATACTTAAATTTAGCCGTTTACGAATTATTCAGGGTATTTAATTTTTTTTTGAATTTCCAGTACAAAAATCGATAACTCTGCCATTTTAAAAAAATTGGAAATATTTTTCAGCTCATTTGAAAGAGGAAGCCTAGATCTTTCTTTTGGTGATTTCAAATTTCTAAAAAAGAATAACAAACCCCAAATTTTTAAAGTTAAGTTTTCAGAACTTTAAGCACCCACAACTCCATTTTTTTTAAATTAATTGCCACAAGTTTTATTCCATTAAATCGTAGAGAATTTTATTCTACATCGATCCGTATTAGCATTCCCTATATTTATATTTAATAGTTTTCAAGTTACAATAACTTTTTGTTGAGATTGACAAATTCATTAGCCATAGGCCTTTTCTCATAGTTGCCATGGTAACGAAAGGAAAAAATGTAAGAAATTAAAGTTTTTTAAACCAACTTTCAATGAATTTATTTTGTTTTACGGGGATGGATAACACAATTTTGAACAAAGTTTGTCGTTTGTTTAATCAAAAATGTTTTTATAGCAAACTATGCAAAAACTAGCTATGGTTAGTAAGAAATTTCCTACAAGGACAAAAAAACCAACATAACTTGAAAATTATCACAGATAGGTATACGGAATACTAATACAGATCGATGCAGAACAAAATTCTCCTCCACCTAGTAAAATAAAAATTGGGACATGCCATTTGAAAATATTAAGTTATGGGTACTTGAAATTGTCCAAACTTAATCTTAAAATTTTTGGGTTTATAATTTCATTTTCAGTTTTGAACACACCGAAGAACCGATATAGGTCTTCTTTTGTAATTTTACAAATAAGATTTCGAAGTCTCTAAAACTAAGCGAGTTACCGATTTTTTAAGTGACAGATGCAAATCCAAAAATTTCAAAAAAATCTTAATTATTTAGAAAACGGTTAAACTTAGGTATAGGAGAAGTTGATAAAAACTCCCTCAAAATAACTCAACTAATCCAAAAACGCAGTGAAAAACATAGCTTTCCATTTAAAATAAGAAAGTTGATAGCGACTTCCGGTATAACCGGAAGTGCCGTCATCTTGAAAATATTTACATTGAGCAAAACTCACCCGATTATAGCTGAGTAACAACTTGCAAATAAATATCTTTATTAGAACTTTCAATACTTCTAATGTGGGATTTAGACGGAACAGCCTGTATATGTACTCAACGCATGTTGTGTTATGCGCTAAGAGAGCTAACTGATGTGTTGTGTGGCAAATTGGCCAATACCTTTAATGTGAACTAGAATTTACATTTTGCGAGTTGCGATTCACTCTTCTGTAAAAAAGTTTGTTGTTTCGAAGCTTTTACCTGAATCCCCCCGGGTTTGAGCAATTTTCCTTGTCAAATTAAACTTTTTCGAGCTGTTCCAACTAGCATTTACGTGACGTTTGTTAAGGGTTGTCCTAATTATGAAAATTATTATCAAAACAATAATTATAACCGTATTCTCGGCGGTACACCCGCTAAATTAACATTGATATAGGTTAATTCTAGATTTGTTTGTCACGTTATTTATCAAAAGTAATGAAATACCAAGCAAACAACAAACAATACCTTTATGTATTTTTTGGTTCGATATGCGTCAGAGCAATTATGATTTTTGTTTATGCTTGACTATGAAAACAAATTAATTAGAGCGTAAATTTTTCGAAACTGAAGGGAACTGCGTTTGATAAATAATCCGTCACTTGAACGCTGTGTATTTCTTAAAGAAGCGATTAAGTTGGGAAAGTATCACAAAGTAAACATCAACTCTTAAATGATGTATAATATTGTGCAAGCCCCCGACACGATCTGCGCGATTTTTCAATAGTTTGCGAAAGTTTCCCCTTAGAAGTCTTCCGAGACGCGACGTGAAGGGTATAAATCATAAATCCAAGTTTGCGGAGAATGGATGTCGATATTTCCCGCTTTCAAGTCACATTTAATTGACATCGAACCGGAATAAAACAACACTCGAACTTTTGCAGCAATAAACAAATTAATAAAATTGCCGGATGGATCGCTGCTTGTCGAGATGCCGGTTATTGAATTTTTCAAGCTGTTGACTCTGTCGCGTAATCTAACACATATGAATCACGTTTGACGTGAAGCAACATCCCCAATAAACGGTGAAGTGGGTATACAAAAGGGCGTAGGCACAAAGACAGGATATTTGTTTACTCGGAATGTTCATCCTTAGCTTTGGCGAGAGAACGCCTGGTTTCGTGTGACACAGGTTTTCTTTCATCCTCATTTCTAAAGCTCAACGACTACTCGAAAGCTCGCTGCCAGCGCACGTCTATAAAACAGTCGGCCACTGCAACGAAAGCTCGCTTAATTATTTAAATTGCAGCTTCAAACAATACACCCCCGGAATATTAATACGACATTAACTCATGTCAAATGTTGATTTTTTTCCAGTCGAGTGGAATAAAAAATTAATTAACGGTTATTCGGGAGAGACAAGTCGCCCGCTTGCACGTTTATTAACTTTCTCATCTCCCCGTCTTTAATATAATTTTTTTTCCAGGTGCGGACATTATTCGTAAGCGGACTACCTATGGATGCCAAGCCTCGGGAGTTGTATTTATTATTCAGGGCTTATGAGGTAAATTTATTTCATTTTATAGACCGTTTCACTTAGTCTGCCGTTTAAAGGTAGTTCATGTAATCCATTCTAGTCCAATTATTTTTAATTAGACCAAAATTTAATTTATGTGATAGAAAATCCAATTTAGCAACGACAATTTAAACACATTTATGGCTAACTATACGCTTCGGCGACTCAATTTCTGTTTTTCTTGTTTTAGGGTTACGAGGGATCATTACTTAAAGTTACAAGCAAAAATGGAAAAACCGCCTCGGTAAGTGTCCAACGACAAGTGTTAACAGACAATTTTTCCGATATTCAGAACTTTGGTGCTTCAGTTGAATATAAAAGAACGTCAAAAAAACATCTCTTTTCTTTAATCTTGCAAATTTTAAAATGTTTGTTTTAAATTATGTTAAAACTATAATTGAAAATAGAATTGAATAGTTAAATTATAGTTTTAAGTTGTAAAAATTTGGCTTTGGCAACTTAAAATACAACTTCGTCTTGAATAATAATATTGAAAACGTTTTAGTGAAAACCCTTTCTGCTCTCTAACTCAAGTTATTTCCATTTAAAGTTGAAATTATGACGTCATAACCGCCTATTGAGCATTTGGTCTAGTATACGAAGAATTATAACTTAGGAAACGAAACGAGATATAAAAGCGTACGATATTCTGTACCAAAAAAAAATTGGTACGGTAGAGTAAAATGAGGGCGCTTCGAACGTTATAGCGTCTCGGTGACAAATCGTTTTAAATTAATTAATTAAATTTTAATTTAAATTCAACCAGTTTACTAATTACTTGGAAAAAATATAGAAATATTAAGCTTTCCATTCTCAGCAAACTGAGAGAAGCTAACGACTAAAATTTTCATGAGAAACATGAGAAAAAATTACTTAAAATTTAAAATATGCCCTTCTTTCCGTATTTTTCAAAACGCTGCGAATACAATTAAAGATACAAGAAACATGTTCAGAAGAAAGTTGTAGAGAATTAAATTTCCTTTAAAAAAGTCAGAAACCATATCTTTATTTTCAACGGTTTAGGCCCTAAAGACGCTCAAGCGACGGATTTCCTTTAATTTCGGTCGGTGGTTAAGCATTGAGAAGTGAATTTATACCTAAATCGTTGAAGATAGAAATATCGTGTCACGAATTTTTTGTAGAAAATTTAATTCTCTACAACGCCATTCCTTACTTTTTTTATATCTTCAGCTGTATTTGCAGCGCTTTGATAAATAGGCGATAGTGCGCGAAAAATTATCGCTTAAAATTATCAATTTGTGTTCCACCTGATATTTTTGCAAATGCAGCAAATACGGTTGAAGATACAAAAATGTGTAAGAAACGAGGTTCTATAGAATTAAATTTTCTACAAAAAAGTCTGCGACACCATATTTCTATCTTCAACGGTTTTGGTATAAATTCGCTTTCCAATACTTGACCACCGGCAAAATGAAGGAAATCCGTCGCTTGAGCGTCTTTGAATGACTTTGGGGCCTAAATGGTTAAAGAAAGGGATATGGTCTCCCGGACTTTTTTACAGGAAATTTGATTCTATACAACTTTCTTCCTCACATTTTTCTTGTATCTGTAACCGTATTCGCAGCGTTTTGAAAAATATGAGGCAGAGTACAAATTGGTAAAGGTTTGAAATTTTTTTAAATATAGTTTAGGATATAATTTTTGCATTATTTTTATCTCCTATTGTTGAGAATTTAATGCTCTATGTGCCTTTATTTTTTATTTGCCTTGTACTAACTGTTATTTAATTACAACTATTTTTATAAATTCATTGCTCTAAAAACTTGGACGGTAATGGAACAACTGGCTCTGGCGACATTAACGGAACTATCACGGACAGGGACGTTTTATTTGTACGTCGTTTCATATCCTAAGTTTTAGATATCCGTATTTATGTCAAAAAGTAAAATTAAATGATCAAGACCTTTGAAATAATAAGCAAGTGTATGGTTCGGAATTGGCTGAAAAAACATAATTTAACACCAATTTGGTGGCTTTTTTAGCTTGGTTCAGCATAATTCAGTGAGTTTCTGGCAAATTGAATTTTTAAATATACGCACGAAAATAAAGAGGGATTTACTTCGCGGGTCAGATTGTAATAATTTTTTTAGCTGACAAAACATACCACTAACATAGGAAAGTACCTTTGCCACCACTAGCAGTGAATAATGATTATTGTTTCATCCTAAACACAGTTTTTTTGCTTTATCCGCCAATGACAATACCAAATCAAAATTCTCGCATTAAATAGGTACAACAAAAAAATACATTCGTAGCAGAAACTTTTTTAAGTTTTTTATGAAAAAATATTTAAATTTTGTTAAATACGCCGCTGAGTTTAGTTTATTTAGTTGGCGAATCTTGCAGGGATTTGTCCCCTGCAAGGTCCGCTCTTACCTTTCTTCTTTTTTTATTTTTGTATTAACCATTTCTGTTTCTACTATTGAGAATTTACTGCTCTATCTGTCTGTATTTTTTTATTCACCTTGTGCTAACCGTTATTTAATTACAACTATTTTCATAAATTCATTGCTCTGAAAACTTGAACGGTAATGGAACAACTGCGCCTCTGGTGACAATAACGGAACTATCGAAGACGAGGACATTTTATATGTACCTACGTTGTTTCATATCCTAAATTTTAGATATCCGTAGTCTAGTATTAAGTTCAAATGTTTTTTGTTGTGAAGCTATCTCGCTTATTTCCAATCGACGAAAATGTTGAAAAGAATACCTGTTGGTTTAAAACGAACGATATTTTCACTTTCTGTTAAAACATAAAAAAGGTAAAATAAGTTGCCAATGCCTTTAATAATAGAAAATACACACGTATTATCTTTGGAAAAAATGTTACTTTTGTTGGAGAATTTTATTAAATTGGTGGAGAACACCACAAGATTGGGGCCCAAAATTTGCATTTTCTGCTTGATTTTGTTCGATTTAGCTTACGCTTTAGCATGAATCGAATTTTTATAAAAAAAAGTGTTAAGTTAATAAGAATACAAGTATGCAAATTTTTGTAAAAGTTATTAAAACTTGAATGAACCAATCAAGAGTTCTTGTAGACCATTTTCAATTCGTGTCATTAAAAAAGTGAAATTGAAAAAAATACATAGATGTGTGATCCTGTGTCTAACCCATTCGTATCATTCCAGCCTGTGGGTTTTGTGACTTTCAACACTCGGGCAGGAGCGGAGGCAGCAAAGCAAGACTTGCAGGTGGGTCTCTCAGAGTGTTTAAACGTTAAGTTTTCCCTTGTAACATACTTCCATTGTGCCGCATGCACCCGCACTGTGTGCTTTCCACAGCATTAGATAACTGACTCCTTTCCTATTTTCCCTCAACCTTTCATGAAGTGCTCGCCTAAATTATTTACAACATTCGTTATGGAATCAGCTAATAACGAAAATTGATTGCCTTTTCGCCGGCAAAATGATTACGAACTCCCGGAATCATTTTTTTGCCGAGATATAGACTCAGCGTCTAAATCATGAGAAATTGCACCCCCGTGGATGCAATTGGACGGCTCCTGGCGCGGATTTGATGCATTGCCACTATTCCGGGGCTTATCAGCGCTCGATACCTGCCTTATCAGCAATCAGATTTTGTTGTGATGCGTTTAGGGTGCACTTGGTGTGCAGGACGCATCGGGGAGGCGCTTCCCCGCTGCGTCTTGGGCGCCGTAGCAATAAGGGCATATTGACATCACGGTCACACATTTTGTGGGCAATTTTGCAGCAGGGCGTACGGTTTGACCCCGACATGCCTCAGACGATCCGACTGGAGTTTGCTAAAAGTAACACGAAGGTTAGCAAGCCCAAACAGCAAGCTGCTAACGCCGCCAACACGCACCCAACTTTGATGCACCCCCTCACCGGACGTAAGTACACCGGCCGCCCTCTGACGGCGATACCCGACCGCCGCACACCCTTCCTCCACGTGGCTTCACCCCCAGTAGTCTCTACTAAATAAATACGAGATGTGACTAATAAACAATGCTCCTCTGTGCTTGTAAATATTTAGCAGGTGGTGTATAACCGTGTTTAATCTTTGATTTTACACAATTTGCACAGACAGGAAGCCCGCCTGGCAATGATATGTAAATATCCTGGACTTGTGGAAACGGCTGTTACAACTCGGGCCGTGTTTTGCATTTCCCCGCGATTGGCTATTTTTGGTCACAACTCGCATTTTTGTACAATAGATGCCCGATTCCTACCCTCATAACTGGATTTCCTACGTTTTGGAATATTCATGGATTAGGAGAGAAAACATTTGCATCTTAAAGGATATATATCGGCTCGAGTAAATTCATAATTTAAATTAATTATGGCGCGTCTTCAAGCTGGGACTGTTTTACATATTTATCCCCACTAACAATTTCAAAACGTACGGAATTCCAACTAGAGTAGTGCAAAAACTCAACCCTTTAGTTTAAATAATTAATTAAGTAGCTTTGAAAACACAACTGTTAGTTAGTACATTCGACTGTTCACAAAACCCTTTTGGCAACCTTTCACATAATTGAAAGTTTTTATTTTTTTATTCAGTTGAATGAAACCGTGTAACTATTGAGTGTACTAAATTTTAACTTATTCAGAGGCGTATTTACGGTTACAAAAATAAACTGTAATAGAATTTTGGTTTCGAGCTACAAATCATTAAAAATTTGTTCATTAGGTATAATAAAAAAATACGACTGAATATTCATTAATTAACTTGTTTGAATAAATTGTAGAAAAATTCTGAAAAATTCAAATGATACATAAGTATTAATAACAAAAGCAAACGCTGATTTCTGAATGATTATTTATTACTTTTTGAGATATGTGTGTTACGGCTAATGTGTAAAACTTGGCCGGTGTGTACACTAGTTGGTTAGTTTGTAAACTAGCCAAACCGTTGGCTATGTTAATAGAAAACGCAATTTCAACTAAAATAGCGACTAGTTTACAATCTAGCCAAGAATCTTAGCTAATTTACTTGAAAAAAATAGAGTATAATTTTATATTCGCATTTTAATCATTGTAAGTCTAAGTTGGATGGTTGGATTAAATTAGCTAAAATAACAAATGTTTTAATTAGTTTATAAACCTGACTCGGTAATCATGTAATCAAAAATAAAAAGATCTAATAACCTCATTTTCTTTTCCAAGTTAGTCAGCAAGTTGATTAGTTCGTCAATTACAATAGCTACGAAAAGTATGGTTTTCATATTACTCATATTAGCTATAGAATGCCTTGGATAGTTTATAAACTATTGAACTACTCGTATATTATCTTTCAACTAAATTACTAAATTAGCCAAAATTCTTAGGTTGTAAACTAGCCGCTATTTTAGTTGAAACTGCATTTTCTATTAAAACACCCAGTGGTTTTCACCAAGTTTACACAATAGCCGTAACAAGTGTAGTATACAGCGTGATTCAAAAGCACTGTACAATCACTCGCGTGGTTTGAGAGACCACTTAGTTTCATTTAAAAACGCAAACGAAAAATCTCAAAAAAAACTGAGGTAGATGCATTTCTTCAAAGTTCGCACTTTAATATCCATTTTTTTTTTTCTTAACGAAAGACGTTAAAACATCAATCTACAATAACAAAAAGTAAATAAAATATTGAAGTCTTATAAGAACACGTTGGTAAATGTTTGCTTTTTGTAGGATTAGGTAATGTCGGCAACAAAATTTTGTTGTCACTATGAATATACAAAGGACGATAAAGAAACGTAAAAAAGGTGTCTATGGTTACAAATTCTCGTATTACCACAAGTTACATACATTAAGGTGCAATCCGTCGTTGCCAGTATGTGCAATCGTTAAACGTTCATGTCTTTAGAATTATGTGCCGTAGAAAAATCCTAAAAGCATGATGTTTTCTATCATCATTTAAAATATTGTCCGACCCTTTTGAATCACTGTGTATACGTACAGTAAAATATACTTTTCTCTTATTACTTACTATAGGTAGGTATATGTATTATTAATGTTGTTGCTTGTTCCATAAATACGAGCAGAAGTAATACACTTTTATTCTACAAACCGTTACAATGATCATTTGGTGTTCTTTTTATTCTTTTGGTGAAAAATTAATCCGAAATATTTATTTATCAATATAACTAGAGGAGAAAACTTTGTATTATATACATAAAGAAAAATTGGCACTATCTGTCGTGGAACTCGTGCTACATACCGTTTCGGAAACACATCACTCACAGATAATTACTTGTATAATAAACTAGGTACTATTAGCCGACTCACCTTGTAATCTCCTTTTTATAATTTGTGTGACTATAACTTAGAAAACGAAACGAGATACAAAATCGTATTCATAAAAAATAGTATGGCAGAGTAAAATGAGGGCGCTTCGAACGTCATAACGTCTCGGTGCCAAATCGTTTTATATTAATTTAAATTCAACCAGTTTACTAATTTCTTGGAAAAATGCAGAAATGTTAAACTTTGCATTCTCAACAGACTGAAAAAACTGAAGACTAAATTTTTTATGAGAAACACGAAAAAAATATTTAAGCTTTAAAATTGGCGTTTCGTCCTGTATTTGTCAAAACGCTTCGAATATGGCTAAAGATACAAAAAAATGCTCTCAAGAAAGTTGTAGAGGACTAAATTTCCTTTAAAAAAGTCAGCGAGACTGTATCTTTATCTTCAACGGTTTAGGCCCTAAAGACGTTCAAAGGTGCTCAAAGTGACAAATTTCTTTCATTTTGCCGGTAGTCAAGTATTGGAAAGTGAGTTTACACCTGAACCGTTGAAGATAGAAATATGCTGTCTGGAAGTTTTTGTAGAAAATTTAATTCTCTACAATCTCGTTCCTAACACTTTTTGTATCTTGAATCGTATTCGCAGCGTTTTGTTAAATAGGCGACGGTGCTCAAACAATTATCGTTTAGAATTATCAATTTGCGTTCCACCTGCTATTTTTGCAAACGCAGCAACTACGGTTGAAGAAAGTGTAAGGAACTTGGTTGTAGTGAATTAAATTTTCTACAAAAAAGTCCGCGACACCATATTTTCATCTTCAACAGTTAGGTATAAATTCACTTTCCAATACTTGACCACCGGCAAATTGAAAGAAGTCCGTGGTTTGATAGTCTTTGAATTACTTTGGAGCCTAAATGGTTAAAGATATGGATATGGTCTCGCTGACTTTTTTAAAGGAAATTTAATTCTCTACGACTTCCATCTAACATTTTTTTTGTATTTGTAACCGTATTCGCAGCGTTTTGAAAATTATGGGGCAGAGTGCAAATTGATACAAATTTGTTTTTTTTTTTAATATAGTTTAAGATAGAATTTTTGCATTATTTTTATCTCCTGTTGTTGAGAATTTAATGTTCTATGTCCTTGTATTTTTTTATTCGCCTTGTACTAACCGTTATTTAATTACAACTATTTTTATAAATTCATTGCTCTGAAAACTTGGACGGTAATGGAACAACTGCACCTCTGGCGACATTAACAGAACTATCACGGACAGGGACGTTTTATTTGTACGTTGTTTCATGTCCTAAGTTTTAGATATCCGTATTTGTGTAAAAAAGTAAAACTAAACAATAAAAATCTTTGAAATAATAAGCAAGTATTTGGCTCAGAATTGGCTGAAGAAACGTAATTTAGCACCCGTTTGGTGGCTTTTCAGCTTGTTTCAGCGTAATTCAGTAGTGGTTTTTGCCAAAGAGATTTTTTAAATATACACGAAAAAAAAGGGATTTACTTCGTGGATCAGACTGTAATAACACTAACGTATTGGAAATTATCTTTGCCACCACCAGCAGTGAATGAATAATGATTATTGTTCCATCCTAGACACAGTTTTTTTGCTTTATCCACCAATGACAATAACAAATCAAAATTCTCGCATTATATAGGTACAACTAAAAAATACATTCGTAGCAGAAACTTTTTTGAGTTTTTTATGAAAAAATATTTCAATTTTGTTAAATACGCCGCTGAGTTTAGTTTATTTAGTTGGCGAATCTTGTAGGGGTTTGTCCCCTGCAAGGTCCGCTCTTACCTTTCTTCTTTTTTTATTTTTGTATTAACCATTTCTGTTTTCTTACTAGTGTATTTTTCAGATTTGGGAACCCCCTTTTTCCCGGGTGGTCCAGAACTGTGGCATCATCCGTTGGCTTATTCGGCGGCTGCAGAATTACCGGGGGCCGCTTTGCAACACGCAACACTCGTTCATCCCGCACTGCACCCACAGGTCCCCGTACGTTCCTATCTTTGACTATCTACAGACAAAACTCTGGACTCTCAGCTGCAACAAGCTGGCGCCCCAGTCCATCACCACGTTAGTTTTATTCTATTATTTTTTTAACTAAACAAACTGCGAAGAAATCAATCGAAGCCATTTTTCCATTGCGTTCTTCGCTTTGTGTTGACTTAATAATGCTTAATTGTGATGGTAGAGTTGTGTGATTGTCTGGAATTCGGTCTTTGAGTCAGTGGCGGCTCGTCGTCTAAACGAAAATTCGCAAAATAAGTCAGGTTTTGATTCACAACGAGCCGCTACTGCTGAGTACCTTGGTGCGGGTTGAGTTGTAATTTGATCCTCTTTGCAGCCTCCAATGTCTTTGCCGCATCCAACTGCTCTAACTTCAGTACATGCAGCATCTTTGCCACATTTTCTACCAAGTCCTGCCTTGGCTTCTCCCGTGGGGTCATCGTCCTCGCAACCTGGTTTGGGAGTAAGCAATCCGCCTTGCTCTACACTTTTCGTCGCAAATTTGGGCCAGTTTGTGTCCGAACACGAATTAAAGGAAATCTTTGCCAGGTTTGTGCGACTTTACCACTATAAAAACATAAAGAGAAAAAAACAAAGAAAAGAGCAACCATGTTAACTTAGTGCAAGTTATAGTGAATAATTGAGTTTTCTCTTCTGTTAAGAGGACTGTCTTATTCAAATTCCGCAACTCAGTAACGGAGGAGCTGTTGGCGCGGAAATCGTGTTTTGAGCACTTGTAAGTATAGATTGAGCGCCAAGATTGGGTGGTATAATCAAAAATTACGTAGATGCTAGTACTGCAGCACGTGGCCAACTCGACGAAAAGCTTTAAAAAACTTTAATTGATGAAACTGCTTAGTTTCAGGAAGGAATTAGAATTTTTGACAAAACTTGGCACCAATGTTTGACTATTAGCGAGTAATAAATGATTAAAATTTAAACAGTTTTACTCAAGCGTTCTATTTAAGTTCTTTTAACAGCAAGTATTATTCTTCCCATTTTTTACTTTTCTGACTATCCTTTTATATGTTTTTTTAATTCGTTTAGGTTTAAGTGCTCTAAAAGCGTAATTAGGCCTGGAGGCGAGAAAACCAAAATTACTAACAATTAAGTTACGAATAAGGGTTTTTCATTTAGATAAATTGCTAGTCGTTTAAATAGAAATCGAAGTACCAGTAAGCAATGTTATCAGTCATGACAGTGCGAAGAGAAAGCATACTTAAAAAAAATTAAGTCCAAAATGGTCGTCTTCGGATTATGGGAATAATTACAACACAAATTTCTAGCCAATGGGTGGGTTCAAAGTTCGTCTTTTATCACTTCGGACTGTTTACCATCAAAATTAGTTATTTGGACTCTTTCTTGTTGGATTTACTTGGTAAAGGTACTCCATACCTTTACTTCGAATTTCACACGTTTCGACCATAATGTAGACAATGTATACAGTATACAGTCTCCCTGAGGATGACCACTTCGTGGTTGAATCACGTTGTCTTTCCAAATAAAAGTTTTGGTGTGTCAGGTTTAAGCTGTTTTTGCTCACTCCTCCCATACCTAGGAAACCCAACAAGAATCAGTCCAAATGACATAACTCGATGGTAAACAGTCTGAAGTGAAGTACGACGACCTTCGAACTCAACCATCAGTCAGAATTTTTTCTTGTACTTGAATTATTTCCATAATCCGAAGGTGACTATTTTGGACTTCATTTTTTTTAAGTTTGCTTCTTCTTCTGCGTTTTCCTAGGTCTTCTATAATCAATGACCGATAACATCGCATAATGTTACTTGGATTACTATCCAAACAAATAGCATTTTCTTTAAATGAAAAACCTATTACCTATTCGCCTATTTGTTTAATTGTTGGTAATTTCTTTTTTGTCGAACTCTAGGCATATTATCGTTTTCATAACATTAAAACTAAATGGATTAAAGAACACTGCAAAAATTGTCATAAAAACAAAAAATTGGAAGAATAACACTTGATGGTAAAAGTAAAAACTCCCGTACCACGTAAATAAAATCGTTCAAATTTTAATCATTTATTACCTGCTAATAAATAGTCTGACATTCGTGCCAAGTTTCGTCAAAAAATTCCATTACTTCTTGGTGTTGCAATTTTTATGACACTGAGTATATTTCATAATTTTCAAACATAAAGTTAAACAATTGTGGCGTCTGCAAGGTAGAGACTGTTTAGGTCAGGTCAAGTCATGTCAGGTCTTCTTTTTGGCTTACAAAGAATAAAACATAATGTGTAAAAAACAGTTTATTTAAACTTTGAATTATTTTCACTCATTTTGAAATATGTATGAACTCAAAGAAATATGAAAAGTTATAACTTCAGTGGGAGTACAATGTAGTAAATGCTTCGTGGTAGCTGCTACTTGGTACTTTGGAGTATTGGCATTTACTTGATTTTGCAATCCCACCCAGATGCCTCTCACGGTGCCGCCGGGCGCGTTTAAGTCGATGTTGTACTTTTTTCACTATACCTTGCACATGTAGCCGTGTCCGCGTTCAATAAATGTGTTATTGAAAAGTAGAATTGATGAGAACTCGCGACGCGAGCACCTCCGTCTCCACCTCCCCTACTATTTTTGGTGCCGCATGTGTAATCAATGTTCTGTTTTGGTTCTGTTTTTTTACTAACATGGTGAGGGTCTGCTCTATATCTAACGCAGTCGCACACTCTGAATGTGTACTACCCTCGCACTTCCTGTAGTTAGCAGTAGTGCCCCGACACTGAGCAGCACTTGTGGTGTTCTTGTTGCACAGCTTCCCTGGCTTCTGTCGCCTGCGCATGCACAACAAGGGTGGATCCCCGGTGGCCTTCATGGAATACCAGGATGTGCGTTGCGCCGCACAGGTCATGGCAGCACTGCAAGGTTCCTTCCTACTCTCCTCCGATCGCGGCCCCATTCGTATTGAATACGCCAAAAGCAAAATGGCTGCAGAGGTCGGTTTACTTGCCTTTGCCTTAGTTAAATCGTTCTCGCGACTACTTGCCTAGACTTTTTACTTCAATACCACTTACTAATCGTACCCGACACGGAACGAAGCAATCCTAAACACTCCCCAGAAGCCGAGAAAGTCACAAGTACCAAGCAGAAGAACTCCTAATTCTTGGTTTTATCAAAACATTTAAACAACTTTTTGAGTCCAAGAAGATCCACCAAGAAGAAACAAAGTTTTACCAAGAAAATAGTTGACAAAAGCACTCGAGATCTAGAGTTGTAAACTTTGGATCAAATTGTAGAACACTTCAACAGACAGAATCATTCAAGAGGAAAGACAAATTTGTTCTCTTCCGAAGATGAATCATCTAAGGGAGAGAAGAGTTTTTCCTCCAGTGCTTCTTCAGAAAATATCGTTCCTCCATGGCCTTTTTGGAGGGTGGATAAAAAATATACAGGTGTTCACAGACATTATACTCTGGGTATAATGTTTTTATTAGAGTTTTCTTAGTTTGAAATCCTGTATGCGGCAGTTTTTCAGTTGGGTACTTGTGCTTTCTCCGCTGTGATGAAAATAAGCGGGGAAACGTGTTACTTCGTTGCTTTGTCCCGTGTTTGTGTATCGCGCCGGTGCCATGTAGCTGACGTCGAGTTGTGTGTTCGCAGGGAACAAAAGGAGAAGAAAATGGACAATCTTAATTCGTACATGCCGCTGAGTACTTGACAGAGAGCGATGGTCGTGGCTGGACACTGCTAGAGTGGTGTTGGCCGAAAAAAATCGCTGTTCAAAGCTTACCTATCTCTGTTAACTGTTGTAGTTGTACTGTTAGAATTGCAGGACAGTATTTACGTGATAAGTACAGGTAAACTGCATCAAGATTGTTTAATAACTTCATTTCATTGATGAGAATGATAAAAATATGAAGATAAGCTAAACCAAAGGTGCCCTAAAAGTTAAGTTTTAGATTTATTATTAAATTATTAGGGTGCGTCGTGAGTGCCTCACGTCCACTGACAGTATTGTTTTCTCGAGCTTTCTTTAGGTAATTAGTGGTATTGATATAGTGGTGAAAATTTATTTTTTCCGTTTGATTATAGCAATAAACCAATGACGAATACGCGCACTTGACATGTTTGGTGTGTAACGCTACAAAAACAATTTTTAAATAACTAACTTAAGAAACATATCATAAAATGGCTTTGCTACACCAGCATGAAAGTGAGTTTTAGAAAATTTTCTCCTATTTCATTCAATACGATTCGCCCAGTTTTTATCAGAGGAGTCGCCGGGGCGGCTCGTTGTTTTTCAGAATATTTCTTTAAACAACTTTATACTTATTATAGAAGAGCTTTTGCTTAAATTATAGACATAATAGAGTATGATGCATTTGTTATCTTGCAATCGAAGAATGCATGCAGTTATACAGGAATAGCAAATTTTATAGTTTTAGGATTGGTTTTATTGTACCTTGAGAAATAACAGGATGTACCTATATTACCGTCTCGAGCACAACTCAAGTCATTAGAGCCGAAATTAGCACAATCACGGTGATTCAGTCAATTATTAAGAAATTCTAATTAACCACAACAACGGACTGTGAACTAATATGGGTACATATTGTTTGTTATAACCAAAGTTTAGTTTAGGTGGCCCTTATTTATTTAAGACAAGTAGTTATAAAGATATTGTTTTACTAGTGTTGTAATTATTTTTATATAATTTTATAGTTTTGTACAACCTTACTAATCACTGAGATAACAGTCGAAAATGTATAATGTTGAAAACATTGGTAATTCTCTATTATCTAGATTATATTCATATAGTGTCGTAGTGCTTTTCGTGTGACGTTTATGTGATATATCTATTACTATCAATATAAGTGTATTTAACATTTAGAGCGTCCAAGCAGCGCATCATCGAGGGAAGAGAGTCAATTAGAGACCGTCGTGTGGGATGATGCGCCCCTTGGTCGCAAGATGCAGATAAAAGCGGTCCGTTGTTCGACGGCCGTTCT
Source organism: Tribolium castaneum (assembly GCF_031307605.1). Classification (NCBI taxonomy): domain Eukaryota; kingdom Metazoa; phylum Arthropoda; class Insecta; order Coleoptera; family Tenebrionidae; genus Tribolium; species Tribolium castaneum. Next base: position 11,801,501 of record NC_087397.1, read on the forward strand.
GCGTTTGTTTCCGTCCAAAGCATGTCGAAAGACATGTGCTGCAGCTCAATGAGCGTCGGTGGGTGGGTGCGGATCAGGGTGATCAGGCTGGGCAGCCAGCTATCTTTGGGACTATAGAAAACATATCAGCTTAATTAATTGATAAATTATAATACCTGTTATATGCAATCCGACCTTTAAATGTCGTCTTGTAACTGTGTTTTTTAACTGCAGAGTTCTGTGTTTTAAATTATATGTTCTTGAAAATTGTGGAGTTTAGTCCGTTCCAGGCAATCGGCGGCCGTTTCCTTCAAAATGAAACGAGCGCCGAGAGACGGAACCGAATTTTGTGATAAACTTATCAACGGTAATATAAACTAGCCACAATCGCCTTCTCTGCTTTAGGTCATAGGTTAATAAACACCACTTCTTAAACATATCATGATCTGTGCCCCTTGTCAAGTGACATCTTAAATTTTTAGCAATTAATAATGTAATAAAAAGATTTGATAATATTTAACAAATGAATTTACAAATATTATATAAGGAAAAACTGATTCTTTTAACAAACAGCTGATGATCTACACTAAATTTGAAGAACCATCGGTGTAGTTTTTAAGTCTGTAAAAAGCAGCTGCATGTACTTTGTACCCAGCAAGCAATCGGTGGGGGCGCAACTGTCCCCGTACCTAGCCTTAGTAGTCCTGTCAATCGACCGGGGAATGCATATCTTTATTGTAATATTGAATCAAGTAGGCGTCGTAAACTTAGTTTAATGTAAACATGTGTTGAAATTGTTGGTCTAGAAATATAAGTACAACCGAGCAACATAATGGGTACTGGCCGATGGTCAGTTGTTGTTGATACTAGTCAGATATTTGTATAACCCACCCCACCATCTTGCCCCTCTTTTTCAGATGAAAGCATTCCATACAAAGATTGTATTACCTGACAACGTACTTAGCTATAAATTGTATAGGGTCCAAAAGATGGGAAATAAATATGTATTATAAAATTCACTCGCCTTTTATTCCGACAAAACCCTCACTTGCATAAACTACATAAACTTTTTAAGAGAAGTGGTAAACAAGAGAAGCCAGCATCGAGATCCGATAGAATAAATATAGGGGAAATGCCATTAACGCCGAGTTTTGTACATTCTTATTCACATTCACATTAGTTTTAGTAGGGTATTTAAAAAAAAAAAACAAAATTTTAATAACAATAATTACCGCTGGTTTACATAAAAGGTTTTGTCAGTTGCCGTTGCCGCAAATTTAACAGTTTATTTTATATACTTTTGGGGTGTAGATTTCAAATTTGGGGTCCAAATTTGTCCATCCGCTTGAGTTTCCTTTTTAGAGCTCATTGACTTCCTACTCTGCTGGATTACGTTTGAGTTAAAAATTTTGTTTCAACATAGGTAGGCAACACATCAAACTCAATGGTGGCAAAACGAAATTTGTAAACGAGAGTATGTATTAGACAGATAGAGAAAAACTGTTTTTTTTTTTTGATTTGCTAATCTCTATATCTGTAGTGTGGTAAATTTATTTAATAATGTTGTTAAAAACAACAAATATTTAACGTGCATTCTCACCTAAACATTTAATCAGGACCAGATGAAACTTTTTTTCCGCGATGCGATCAAGGCGAAGGTTTAGTAACAATCCTACCGCCGCCCAATTTGAAGGCTTACAAAAAATGCCTAAGAGTTGTTAAAACTTCTTTACACAGAAAAAAAACTGTAAATTTTTACAGTGTCTAAGAATAAAATTACGTACAACCCTCAAATAATCGAGCAACCGTAAACCAATTGCACGGCCGCAAATTAATCGTTCAGTTTGGTAACTACATACTATTTATTTTGGATAGTAAAATTTGATACTATTTACAGTATCGATGATATAGTACAAAAGTAATAATTTTCAACAATGGTCGTATGTAAATCATGTATTTAGCAATTATTTAGAATGATCTGTACACTTCACATTTATCAGTTTTTTAATTTCGATGAAAAGGTCGATTGTGCTATTAATCAAGCTGAAAAGCCAAATAATTATCTTTTGAACATTAATATTCAATTATAATACATTTTTTCCTCAGTTCGTACTAGTTTATCCAATCACAAAGACACAAAACCGCCTCCTCTAATTATAAATCCAAATGATCGCATGGTAGTATTATGATCGCATGGTAGGTACTAATATCATGATCAAACAGTATTCTTGTTTATAATAATGATAATACTACATTACAACCAAACTAATGTATGATTGTACCTAATATAAACAAAATGAACTAACTATTGTGGACACCCTATTGTCTGTTATAACTAATTTTCCCACTATCTTTCATAGAAGTTCTAAAGCTTTTTGCACTAATCCGAATTGATAGTTGCATAGGAGTCTATAGTAAAATGTCAATGTTAGAGCTTATAAAAAGTGCGAAAAGTGCTAATATGAATTACTTATATCTCAAAAACTATAGCTGCAACAATCATTCAACACCAGCAAAAAATCTGAGGCAACAGATATGTAACCTAAATTGTTAAAAAAAATGTGTTCTTTATTAAAAGAAATGTTAACTTAAGTTAAGCTAATCTCCAAAACTAAGGCTGATAGAAAAATTCTGTTTGCACTTTTGAAATCAGCGTTTAGCAATTAATTAACAACAGCAAAAAAAACTTTGGCAACAGCTATACTATATAAACTAGTGTAATAACAAAAGATACACTGAGGTCTGGCATAATATGCATACTAGTGGTAATCGAAAAAAGTCGGTGTAGTAAACATTTTTCGATGAAACAATTTTTTAACAGATGGGCTATTTTGTATGTTTTTTCGAATAGAACAATCCGGTATCATATCGTCTAGCTGCCAGTTGTAATATTTTTTTACAAAATAAAATCGCGTATTTCATTGGCGCAGTCAGTAGGAGCCCCCGATATTCGCACATTTTTAGCTTATTCCAAGGTTAATTTAAAACTGATTTTTTCAATTAGAATATGTCCTGTCCATGCGCTAGATAATAAAGTTATAAAAAAAACTTAGGTAGATTTTAAAATATTTATTTATGCAAAAGCAAGATGACAATAATCCAAATACATGAGTGTACAAAAACGAATCTAAGGTATATTCGCCAAATAATCCTTAACATGAGAAGGCTCCAATCTTCTGAAGCCTGACTCATCACAAATCCCAACTTCAATATTATCCGCCGTCATCTGCCCCTCAAAGCTCTCTTTTAACGTCAAAATCGCAGTGTGAACTGCATCATCCAACTCCAAATCTTCACTGTATCTAAAGACCAAACAATACAAACGATTTTTTTCCAGAAATCATACTTAAAATCAACACAATTTTTTACATAATTTAAAAACAGCGATATTTAGAATGGCAACACAATTTTTTATACTCAACTATCGCCTCGGAAGATAAAAATAAATTCAAGTCCAGTGCTAACTATTGTAAAACAACGCACAAAAATTCATTTCTTCGTCAGAAATTTGACATAAGTAAGAAAAAATTTTAATGCTGAGGTATACATTACTTTTTTTCTACAATCGTAATAATTTAAATAATTGTAATTTGGCGTGTAACAAAAAATATTTTTGGTTGATTAATAAAGAGCGTCGACCAAAATGTTAAATACAAATGATAATATACAAAAATTATTATTACCTCTTCTCTAAGAAAGTCTTGCCATTGATGTAGTTTTTACCCATCGCTGTGGCCTTCCACGCGAAATAGGCCCCTGAGGGGTCACACTGGAACAAATAAGGCCTGCCACTGTCCCACCCACAAATCAACAAAGACACGCCAAAGGGCCGTACGCCCCCTGATTGCGTATATTCTTGCATAACAGCCGCCACACGTTGTACAAGTTGTACAGTAGGGATGGGCTCTCGGTAGGTGAGAAAATACTTCTGGGCCATTTTTCTCGCCTGTTTGACCAGTAATCTATAATCGGGGCCCATGCCCGAATAAATCATACCAATGTGTTTCGTTATCATTTCGACTTTATGCACACTGTGTTCATCATAAAGTATGGATTTGTGTTTGTTTTCGGTGGCAATAACGACTCCATTACAGGCTGCAATAATGATATTAGGTGAAAATTATTAAGAAAGAGGATCTGAGGTACCCTTGATCCCCACGGAGGGGGCACCTGCAGCCACAGCAGCTAAGGCATACTCGATTTGCACTAGTTTTCCTGAAGGGCTAAAAGTGAGGTTATCGGTGAAAAAATAAGTAAAACAGTAGCACAAAAACTATCAAATTGTGGGAAAAATCACAATTGTGATTTTTTTCCAACTTATACAAAGCGAAATCATGTTTTTACCTGAAAGTAGTTAAAGAAAAACTATACCGCTCAGATGCCATGATTACTTGCAAAACAAATTGTTTTTATGTTGGTAATGCTGTTTGTTAACTTTTTACCAAATCATTCAAACCGTCTCAGCACCATCTAGAAGCTTGGTTACGCACTAAGCAAAACTCTTTTACAGGAAACTGTAGCAGAAAAACAGTTGCTCTTTTGGCTGTAAGATATCAGCTAAATGTGCATTTTCCATTAATAACAAATTAAAAACTATTACAATTTTTTGGTGCTCTGATAAAAACACAATTTTTTTAAAATTTAGTATTAGCTGTTCCAAAACTATAAAAACATCGCATTTTCTCTCAAAATTAGCTGTTATAAATTATCCATACACTTCAAAAAAATAATAGCAAATGTAATTTATACTTTCGATGAGATTTACAATTCCATCAATTTTATTTAAAAAAAATCGACGTTGGCGTTTTTATAGTTTTGAAACAGCTAATTTATTATAAATTTATTCGTTAAATAAATTAGTATTAATTTTCAATTATTAACAATTTAGTTTTTATCAGATATCAGGCAGTGTTGAACTCTAATAAAACTATTGTTATTTTGGAATTCATTTATTTTTTTTTTTTTGAAAAATTACTTTTAGCACCCCATATTTTACATTTGATCAAAAAACCGTCTAAATCTACAAAATAAGTGTAAATTGGTTGTGTTTTGACAAAACAGGCTTCAAAATCACAAAAATAAAATAAAACCAATCGGTTTCACTCCAGTTTTTGGGCGAAATTTCGTCAAAAGTAGGTTGTAAAATGACAAAATTCGGTCAAAAAATGAGTTCTTCTTTCTTTTAAACACGTTTTTTAAATTTGTTGCCTCCTCACATTTTTTCTCTAATTAAGGCTTTTATTATATATTTTTTTAAATTTCTAAACTAGTTATCCATGAGCCATGACAGTTTATCTGTCAATATGTCGAAATTGTTTTTAAAGGAATAAAAAACATGCATTATAACTTTTGTTAAACCGAAAAAAGAAATTAGACCAAAAATAGTATTTTCCCCAACTTTTTAGTACATTATTGATGAGACAGAAAGCTAATTATTTGCAGAATGCATTGCATTACATTTCTTTCTTTTTTGTTAATTACTATTCTTCTATAAAATAATCGTAACCAGTAAAACAACTACTTATTAAAAATAAGGTTGCCAAATATTTTTGTTTTGTTTAAATTACTTGAATTTAATTGTGTGGAGCTGGCCCGAAAGCCAATCGGAGTCATGTCCTTTCAATGCGCTCAACCAATAAAAAGGCAAAGATAATGTATAGACAAAAAATTTCAAAGCAAATGTAGTGGTAGATCAATAGATCATCGCAGGCTGATTTCAAAATGGTTTGGAGGACTATACTTAATATTTAATGTTATAAAAATATTTTGGTTTAATTTGCATTCATTTCTCGTATAAATGAGAGAAACAAGTGATTTGTTTCATTATTTACAAAGTTATAAACACGCATTTGATCTAAAAATTTTGTTCGTTCTTGAACCTGAAATTCATTTATTTTCTATAATTTTGTCAAAACACGCCTCAAAATTCCAAGAATAAAATAAAAATGATGTTACTTTGCCTGTTTCACTCGATTTCGCGATAATTTTTCATCGAATAAAACTTTGTCAAGAATAAAAAGTTATTTCTACGTTTTTCAACACATTTTTGAGTTTAGTACTTAAATAGACTGAGCTGAAAATTGATCTTATTGGGTCAAAACTTAAAAGTAAAATTTATCAATTTTTTCGTCTTAGCAGAAGTGTAATACTTCTTTCGCAAAAATTGTCAAAATAAACCAAATGAAATAAGCAACCGTCTTTTGCTGTTTTTGTGTGTTAGACGACAAACTGATAATTAATTAAAGCAAACAACATATTTATTTTTTTGGCCTTATCTCAAAGTGTCGACACGTCGCACTGGGCATAATTATTTTATTTGTCATTAGTTCCAACCAACCATTTCCAATAAGACAATCCTCAATCATTTCAAAGAATGATGTTAAACTTACTTTAGGTTACGCGTTATAGACGCGTCATTTTCATTTTTGGTGACTGTACTTTTGGTTTCATTCGTATTAACTTAAGTCACTATAGTAATTCAAGTTTTGAAATAAGTATACAGTTGTTAGTGGAAGCGAAAGAGTTAAAATTTAGATGCTTTTGCTCAAAAACATCGCTCCCAACTTTAGATTCCTGTTCTAAAAACCACAAGCCTTTTTAATTTTGCTACCTGGTTTGTTGAAGAGCATATTATGAGATTAAAACATGATTAAAATAAATACATGTTTCACTAATTAAATTTATTTAATCAAGCGGAAATTTTGTTTTGTAAAATGTTTCTATTTTTGCTGTTAATGAACTGTTTTTTTACAAAACGTGATGTATACATTAATCGTTGTAATTTAGTACCTTCCATATTTAACATCAAAGCTCATAATTCAAATTTTAATAAAAAAAATGATGAATTTTTGCTTGATTTCGTTAATAATAAAACTGGGCTTAACACCGTCGTAACTTTCTTGCTTGACGCGAAATTTCGCAAAAGTCGTGTTTTGATAAACGTAACGTAACTCGAAAATGAAATTCCAGGCAGTAGCGGCACGTTAAACCGCATTTAAAATTTAAACGCGTCCAATTAAGTCGAGCAAATAACTTTATTGGCCAGGAATTGCGAAAATTCGCGACGTTATGGAATTTAGAAGCTTGGTTATTATAACAATGGCGTGATTCTTGGCGTTTGCCTCCGCTCCGATGGAAATTAATATGTGGATTAATTTGGGTGCGATTATATATCATCTGACACCGATGGCGAGATCATGCACAATGCTACATTGTTCAATCCGAGGATGCACAATTGTTCGTTCCTCTTGACTTATTCGAGCCACCGAATACATCGGTCGAATAGTTGCTTCGTTTTGCAACAATAGCACTGAATGATTCACTGGCCTCTTACCAGACACCAGCCACAAGTGAAATTAATATACCACAACGCACAAAAATAAATACAGAAAGCAAATTGTTTCGGCCAACTTTGCTAAATAAAAATGGGTAGTAATAAATCGATCACTAAAAAATTCGATTTTGATCAGTGAAAAATAATAAATAATCAGCATTTGATTCATTTTTGCACAGTAAAAAAAATAAATGACAAGTAAACCATGCACAGTATTTTATTAAAATTTGCCCATCAAAAAAATCGTATATATGCCCAGTATCTGGTTTCAGTTTGTACAGTTTAAATAATAACCGTTCAGTAGCTAGCTTGCAGGCTGGGGCTTCGCCCCAGCAAACTAAAAATAAACATACCCCTCGAACAATTAGACTCGAAAACGTACAACTCGAAATGTGGAATTCTACACTTTCTAGTTTTGAGATGCTATTATTTATTGTGCATTTATTGTTTTTACTTTGCATCTATCATTTTTACAGTGCACTTATTATTTTTACTGAGCATTTATTATTTTTACTGTGCATTTATTATTTTACTGTGCATTTATTATTTTTACTGTGCATTTACTATTGTTACTGTGCATTTATTATTTTTACTGAGCATTTATTATATTTACTGTGCAATTACTATTTTTACTGTGAATTTATTATTTTTACTGTGCATTTACTATTTTTACTTTGCATTTATCATTTTTACTGTGCATTTATTATTTTTACTGAGCATTTACAATTTTTACTGTGCATTTAATATCATTACTGTGCAATTATTATTTTTACTGTGCATTTACTATTTATACTGTGTATTTATTATTTTTACTGAGCATTTACTATTTTTACTGTGCAATTATTATTTTTACTCTGCATTTACAATTTTTACAAAGCATTAGTATTTTTACTGTGAATTTATTATTTTTACTGAGCATTTACTATTTTTACTGTGCATTTATTACTTTTACTGAGCATTTATTATTATTACTGTGCATTTACTACAGCCTGTATCAGAACTCACTCCCCACCGGAAATGTGCGTATAGTTTAGGCAATTCTGAAGCTAAAGTTTCTTTACAAAAAAATTCTAACTCTTTGCGTTTGGGAGATAAGAACGTTTGAAAATACCCAATTACAAAAGGCCTTGCTCTGGAGGATTAGGAAAACAAAACACGTTGCTAGGAAAACAAAAATAGGTAGAACAGACAATAAAAGTGGGCACTTGAATTATTTTTTATTCCTTAGTAACGCATCTACTGTATTCAGTACACACACCTGAGAGAGAGCTTCTGGGATTGGTCATTTTGAAACCTCTCTATCTCGCAAACTAAGAATAAAAGACCTAAATTTTTTTGCATTTTTGCCATCTCTATTGCTGTTACCACTAGCACCTCTCCGGTGGGGAGTGAGTTCTGATACACCCTGTATTTTTACTTTGCATCTAGCATTTTTACTGTGCATTTATTATTTTTACTGAGCATTTACTATATTTACTGTGCAATTATTATTTTTACTGTGCATTTCTATTTTTACTGTGCATGTATTATTTTTACCTTGCATTTATTATTTTTACTGTTCATGTATTTTTTTTACTTTGCATCTATCATTTTTACTGTGCATTTATTATTTTTACTGTGCAATTATTATTTTTACTGTGCATTTATTATTATTACTGTGCATTTATTATTTTTACTGTGCGTTTATTATTTTTACTGAGCATTTTTTATTTTTACTGTGCAATTATTATTTTAACTGTGCATTTATTATTTTTACTGATCAAAAATACTTGTCGTTCTGTGTATTCTGTGTATTTAATTTGTACCCTTAAAATAAGCAAGAGATGATGGATTTTCGCCTTTTGTTGGATCAAATTTTATTAAAAAATGTGTTTCTTTTTTAATAAATTTAATATTTCTTTGTGAATTTTATTGAATTTAAAATGACTTTCCGCAATATCTCATATTGCTTTCGCATGCAAAATTTCTTGGTGTGTGTATGGCTAAAAATAGGGTGGCATTTCACTCGCACCTGACAAATATTTGAGCATTCAATTAATTAAAATGCTCTTGTGGCGCTTAGACGGAGACTTCATGAGAGATTTACTGCAATTTGCTAATGGACTAGTCGTTGCACTAACTCACTTGACTAATTTTTTTAATGCGCTACAACAAGCAAAACGTTGTTAATTCGCCCTTTCTGTTCCTGCGACCAGATCTGGAGCAAAACTGACACTCGGAAATTACTCTCCCATTGAGGAGGAAACTGCTCGATGGTAAACCAACCTAGTTTATCCATTTTGGCCTTATTCACATCAAAAACTTAATCAAGTTGCTCCGTTTCCAGTTGAGAGATAAAGATCTAATCAGAGATGTCTCCTGCACTACTCCTCCAAGTCGGATGAAAAAAGTTTTATTCATTTATCAAAAATAATGTGACAGAACTGTTTCTCCAACATTTTCAATTAATGAATTTGAAATCTGCGAACTTTTGTCTTGCGCGTCACTAAATTACTAGCGAAAATAAAGACGTGAATTGAGCAAACACGAAATGCATTTTTCGACGTATTGTTTGGTACAAAACGCAATTAATCGTCTTTTTAACGTCGTAATTGAATTGTTGGCTGAACTTTTCGCAAGAAAGCCCTTGATTTATTGTCTATACATTTATTAATCTTGCTCAGGCGGTAATTAAAAGATTTGCCCCAAAATATGCACATCTATTTAAATGAACAATTTTATCCGTTTGCCGGGGGATTCATAATTTCTTCGAAATCCTGTAAAACACGAGGGTGTAATCTTGACTTGATAAATATTTAGTTTGATTACAAAGTAATACAAACAAATGATAACAATTATTCTACGTTTCCTGTCTTAAACTTCTCCTTAAAAGCTTGGCGAAGTGGGCGAAGTTAAGACCTTTTTAAAAGCGTAGGCACCTGCTCACTGATCGATCACTGGGAAAGGCTTATTAAATCCAACTTTTCGAAAAAACAATTAGTTTGCTGAAACGGCAAACAATGACATTATCAATTAAATTTTATCTAAATTAAAATCACCAAATGTAATAAATTTTGGATTTATTAATTAATTTCGAGTGTTTTTTGTCTTATTTTTGGCTCGTTTATTTGTCGAAATTAATTCAGAATATATCGCTGCTGAAACTATTAATAGTCGTAAAACTGAAGTAATTAATTTTGGAAGTGATAACTGATGTTATATTTATTCGGCAAACAAATTAATCTCGTCATGCACATTGACTCTAATTTATCGGTTGACATGAAAGCACATTCATACTGTTAAACTACCGTTATTGCTTCATACATTTTCGAAGGAATGTGACAATTGCATTTATGTATTCTTCCACCTTATCCAGGTATTCCTTTTCCGAAGTGCTTCCATCATGAGATTTAATTAAATTCCAAGGTTGGCACTTGAATTTTGTCGAGAAACATGATTATGAAACGTAATTAATTAGGAAATAAGAAAGTGTAATTCGAATTATTCTCCTCCTCCAATCTGCTTTGATCGCATCAATACGGCCTGGATTTCCGGCTAGAATGTTGCTATAATTTCTCATAATCGATACAGCAATGTCGGAGGATTTACGAGTATTAAGGATTTAAGGCTGTAGTAAATTCCGCTGTTAAAAGTTTCTGCTTTAGTAACTAACATAAATTGACGGGTTAGAAGTTGCAATTGCTCACAAAAGGATAACTTTGTTTATGAGCGGGCTTTTTCACACATCACAATGCGAATTACACGTTGTTTGGCAAATGCCTCAGGCTGACGTGAACTACTGTTGAATCCAATTTGTTCCGCCTTAAAATACCTCGTTTCCGACGCCGAAATTCTATCCTGTTACAACTATAACTTCGTTTCAGGGTTGCGACGAGATATTTTTTACTTAACGCACACTTATTTATTATTTCCGGGAAAGTTCGATTGCTTTACACTGTCACTCTGATTTCAAGTTTACACAAGTTTCAAACAACTTTATGAATACAACGATATTTGCAAGTAAAGCAAATGCGATTTTTATTCTACAAACACAAACTTCGCTTCGGCCACATCTCACTCCAGCTGTAAGTATGGAGGAAACTTTGTTTTGTAAAAACATTGATCCGAGTTTGGAATTTAACGATTCGCTCGGGTCTAATTCACAAAGACGCGGAGAAAAAACTTTGCCAAGAAAACATTTAACATCTCAACATGATTTAGCGTTTTTCTAGAAAAATGTACAACTAGTAGGTATTGGGGTTGTAAAATACAACTGGCTGATTGTCAAGACCGCTCCAAAGTCATGGTGTCGTTTTTTTTTCAGAAGAATTTCATCATTTATTAAATACGAGGACAAACCTGTAAATATCGTATCTCGGAAACTAATCGTTGGACGCGATTTGTGAAAAAACGTCGTCTTGATGAGAACTAAACGAAGGTTAAACCAAATTTTAAAATTTTTGACAGTCACTTTGCTATCTCATTTAGACCCGATTTCTGGTACGATTAAACCTCAGTTAAATTTTATCTCTCCGTAAGTTGCTAAAATAATGCGTATCTGCGCATTACTATGATTTAACTGGAGTTTAAATTTAACTCTCTGTTAAGTATGTTTTCAGAGACTGGGCCTTAGTCACAAAAGACGTAATTTATTTTATGTTTTTATAGGTACACCTGCTTTGGAGATGAAGGTTAAAGGGTCACTGAAGGAAGTTTATATAAGTTTGAAGAAACAACCCCTAATTTAATAATTTATTTTACGTCACGGGGTAGGATTTGAAGTGGAGAAAAACATAACTCAAATTTAAAATGTTTAGACCTAACTGCTTATGGTTCATGGGTAACGCTCAACAAAGCTACGGCTATAGATATAATGGAGTTTAAATAAATCGGACTGCACCGTGACATGTTATCTCTTATTGCTATTAGTTAATTAAAGACCATTTTGTGGTACGATTAAACTTCACTTAAATTTGATCTGTCAGTTAGTTGCTAAGGTAGTGCGTCTCTGGTTAGCGTCGTTGATATCTTTTAACTGGAGTTAAAACTTATCCAAACTTATCTCTCTGATAAATATATGTCCAGAAACAGAGCCTTACCCTCGGTTTCTTAAACGATTTATGAATAGACAAATTTTGTTGGTTTGATTGTTGCTAAGGTAGATATGACCTGATTGGTGTTTCTATAGAAATTATGGAACCGATGTAACTTATTAAACGGTAACTCGTTTAAGAAACCGAGGGCTAATCCGCCAAATGCCTGTCAGTTAGTTGTTAATAGTTTACAAATACGTGAAAATTTTACGATTTTTATTTCCGCTATCAAGAGTGAAATAATTCAACAAAATTAAAATTAGTGAGTACTTGCTTAACTTTTTAACTTTGAGTAAATTTTATTAAAAAAAGGTTTTTCTGCAGGAATGACTGAAGTCGGCTCGGTATTTTAAACAAAACTATGCAATATCATGGTAAATGTAATTTACTTTTTCGGCATATAATCATCTTATAGACCATAATACTATTTCGTTTACACACTTATTACTGAATTTTTAGTCATAATGGCACAAATAACAAAAAAAAGAAGCTTATCCCCACTCGCAAACCGTAGCGTTTTACCTATAGATGTGTAAACTTCGTTGTTTAGATATTATAACGTACACGTTATTATTATTATTATTATTTCAATAAAAAAACGTATAGAATTTTCGATTTCGAAGACGAAAAAGCATTGTCCTAGACCTTTCATCTTAAGCTGTCATCTACCTCACAAAAATTTCAATAAGTGTAGTTAAAAATTGAATAAATTACGAGCACTACGAGTATAAGCCAAAAAATTTGAATCAATCCGCTACAAATTTTCTGGAAAAACAGAAGACGCTCAAAAGTCCAAACCAGCTTAGAAGTTACAACATTAAAAAAGCTATTTCATATTTAGAATTCGAGAAAGAGAAAAAAGAATGTTAGGAGAATTTAAATTGATGTAAAAGTCTTTGGAATTAGTATGAAAGAGTTAAATTGAGTTGAAAAATCAGTTCAGTGCTGCTATATTTAAGTTATTGATAAACTTTGCTTTTGTGTTCAATCATGTTATTTATTAAAAAAAATATAAACGAGATAAGTTCCATAATTTAGCACGATAATTCTTATTTCAAAGATCAATAACTTCGTGGTTATGTGGCACTGCAGAAATTTGCCCATTTCTCATCTTCATGAGATCATCCAATCTGTGTTTTTCGTCTTTATCTCTATTTTTGGTAATATTGCATAAAATTACTGTTCTAAAGTATTCTTAATTTTTAAGCGACAGCAAGATCGACAAATCTTTTTACTATACCGAAGGTATTTTGAAATTTATTTCGTTAAAAATATTGTTTGAAGCGTTTGTATTAATTTTTTTTTATACAAATGAAGAATGACGCAATTTCTCATTATTCCGTTTTCAAATTGTGCATTTAAATTGCTTTTTTGGTGTTAAGTGCTATTTAAGAGAGACCCAGAGTACGTTTAGTTTAAACAAAGCTTTAGTTATAATTTTAAGCTTTTAAATACTTTTAATAAGTATTTATTTATTGTACATTATCACTGACACATATAAGTAGAGTTTATACAGGCTGTTCCGTCTAAACCCCACATTAAAAGTATTGGGAGTTCTAATAATGATAGTCATCTGAAAATTTGTGTACAACCATAATCCAATAGGTCCAGATCAAAGAAAATATTTTCAAGATGGCAGCACTTCCGGTTGTACCGGAAGTCGCTATCAACTTTCTTATTTTAAATTAAAGGCTATATATAGCTATATATATATATATATATATATATATATATATATATATATATATATATATATATATATATATATTTGTAATGCGTTTTTAAATTACTAAAGTTATTTCAAGGTAGGTTTCATAACCTATACCCAAATTCAGCCGTTTACAAAATAATTCTAGTTTTTAATTTTTTTTGAAATTGCACCTTCCAGTTCAAAAATCGAAAACCCTGCCATTTTTAAAAATTTTGAAATACTTTACAGCTCATTTGAAAGAGAAAGCTTAGATCTTTCCTTTGGTGTGTTCAGATTTCTAAAAAATAATAACAAAGTTAAACTTTAAGTATCCATAACTCCTTTTTGCCAAACGAAATACTTAAAGTTTTATTTCACTAAATGATAGAGAATTTAATTCTGCATCGATCTGTATTAACATTCTCTATAATTATGTTTAACAGTTTTCAAGTTACAATAAGGTTTTGTTGGAATTGAGAAATTCATTAGCCATGGATGGGTCCATTCTCATATTTTGCCATGGATACGAATGAAAAAATGTGAGAAATTAAAGTTTTTTAAACCAAAATTCTATGAATTTATTTTGTTTTTAGAGAATGGATAATACAATTTTGAACAGAGTTTATCGTTTAAGTTTATTCAGAAATTGTTTTATGATAAACTATGCAAAATTGCTGCGTTAGTAAGAAATTTTATACAATGTCAAAGAAACCTACATAACTTGAAAATTATCACAGAGGTACAGGGAATACTAATACAGATCGATGCAAAACAAAATTCTTCTTCATCTAGTAAAATAAAACTTAGGTATATGGAAAGCTGATAAAAACTTCCTTAAAACAAACTAAAAACATAGCTTTCACATTAAAATCAGAAAGTTAATAGCGACTTCCGGTATTACCGAAAGTGCTGCCATATTGAAAATATTTTCATTGAGCAGAATTCAACGAATATGACGGAGTACCAACTTTCAGATAAATATCTTTATTAGAACTTTCAATACTTCTAATGTAGGGTTTAGATGGAACACTCTGTATATTCTGTATAAAAGTGCAGTTAGCCCTTAGTCAATCCAGAACAGAAATATTGTATAAAAAATATTTTTATAAGAGTTTATTTTTAAGAAATTTGCTGGTACCTAGGGTTTAAATCACTTTTCCTTTGTCTATTGCAGCGACTGTGAAAAGTGAGATTAAAGCAAGAGAGATGGATTAATTTAATTTACGTATTATGCTAGTTCTTAACAACATTTCAATTTTTTCCTAAAATTGTATAGTGTTCATTTTTGCTACGTCTAGATTTTCAACGATTTTCGACGACTTCTAGTCGAAAACTATTTATTGTAGAGCATTTTAAGCTATCCTATCATATTCAAAGCGTGATTTTACCAATCGAAAACTCGAGATTTTCTAATTTTCATCAAACTCGATCCAAAAACATTCTATGCATTTTTCTGTACCTCTAGAATTCTTATAAAGGCAAAAATCTTTAAATTTTCATGATTCTTCTTTTATACGACCCCTCTGCGAGCCATATGTAGACTTTTTAACAAAATTAAATCGAATCCACCGCTAAGTGTATCCCAGAGAGCCGCAAAACGTAAAGTGAGCAGCGTTATTATGTAAATTTATGTGAAAAGTAAACAAACCGTATCATCTCCCAGTAACATAAAGAGTTACTTTACACAATGCAAATAAAGTATCGCAGCGAAATAGGTATAGAGAATGATCAGGAATGGGAAAGCTCTCGGATATCTCGAGCTCTGTATCCGGTCGGTCGTAACCACGATAAACCCTTAGATGTTATACCTACAAGCGACAAGCAGAGCACCCGCATACAAGACTCTTATCGTCAGGAAAAGTGTCACACTATATGGCAGCTTGTTATTACCTCCATAAATCAGAGAGACATGCATCCGTGAGGTGTTTTAGTGCGAACAAACTCGAGCAACAATAGATATTTGCCGCTGATTGAATTATGCAAATTTATAAAACGATATTTGCAGTTTAAGTGAAATATTAACGGTCATTAGCATACCAGGGACGAAATTATCGGTTGTCGACGGCTCTGGAGAGAGGGAAAGTCAGTCGATGCAGCCTGCAGGCCTGTAGTCCTGCTCTATAAATAGAAGCATCGCATAGTTTATCGAACGCCATAACTATAACTAATAAGGCCCAAAGAACGGGACTTAAATCATGACCTAAGTTAAGACTAAATTTTCTGCTTTTTCATCCTTAAAACGAATCAAACGATTTACTGTTTGCATTGTTTGACTAGGAACTATTCCCGGCCCCAGTTCGCGCTGATAGGGCTTATTGCGGTGCTAACTTCACGATTTTAGAGCGCCTTATTTGTTTTTATCTCGGCCGTGTCCCATATGGCTAATGTGTCAGACACGTTTATTAATGGAATTTGAAATTTTATCGCAGACATTCCTGACTGTTTGTCCGTACAGAATTCACAACAAAGGCTTATTTTTCAGCTTTATTCCACAATAAAAGCTCCAGTAAATAAATGTGTTGACAATTTTAAAACTAATTCCGAAATGTCGGGGTTTAATGAATCGTCGTAAGTTTGCCAATATTTTGCGGCGTTCCAATTACCAAGATTGATGGTGGCCGTGTCCACCTGGACGACAGGTCATCTCCTCCGTGTAATTAAGATTTTTTCAGCAATTTTTCATCATTTTTAATGAAGTCTGGATTTACTAAATAAAATCAAATGCAAATGAATGGAGTATTTTGAAACTAATTGGAGAAATACAAGAAAAAGTAAAAAATAATGTCATTATCGATTTTCGGTTTAAATATAAACGCTTGCAATGTAAGTTTTTGATTTAAAAACATTTTTGAGAAGAAATTAAAAAAAGTTTTACATCCTAATTTTAATTTATTGTTATTGAAATATGAAGTAAGTGCCTTTCCAAAAGTAATTAAATAAAGTGTTGTCTAAATGTTTCCTGTGATATTTCTAACAATTAACTGAAATGCGAAAACATCGTGTGAACGTATTGCTGAAGTTCGAACTGTTACGCAATGAAAAATACGTGCTAGTTATTATGTAGCAATAAAGCTATTCAACAAACTAATAGTTTATTATGGACAATTTATTAACAAAAAAGAGTAGAAAAAAATTTCTTATCAAATTATCTACATGGAAAATCTACAAATCATCATAGATCTTTTTTTTAATTATACAAAATTAATGAATAATTTTTTTAAATAGAAAAAAAATATTGGGTAAATAAAACTAAATATTTGTAAGTAGGTAATTTATTTACTTAGATAAAAATGTTGCTGGGGTAAATTTCTTCTCTTTATAGGCTCGATAACTTTTGGAAGAACTGCTTTAAAATAAGAAGTTTCTAATTTCAAAAATTGGAAATGTTTATTTTTTTTATTTTTTCAATATTCATTTTTTTGTCAACTTTTGAGATTGGCAAAAGTATGGAACCATGCGTTTTGTGCCTAAACTATGGATCTTACAAAAAACAATTTTTTTCATTACATTTTTCATCAAGTACATCAAGTACTTTAAAAGTGTAATCATCTTTCAAGAATACAATTTTTCGAAATTCTTTTCAGTTTTCGAGTTATATTTTTTTTTCAAACGGTACTTTTCTACAATGATTTTTTTGGTAAAAGACTCTATAACTTAATTCTAATTCAATAATATTGTATTTTTATTGGTAATCATTTTTTTCTGTGAATATTAATATTATATTTATACTTATTATATTTATTTATTTACCAATAAAAAAATAACATAAAATATTCGTGGATAACGAATTTTTAAAACACTTGCTCTATTTCTTAGCGCGTGTTTTAAAGACCTTAATATCCACTTATACTTTAATAATACTATTTTAAATCAGTGGTTTTCTGAAAATAAATTATTAAAGTTGTGCTCTGAGCTCATTGCGAAGATTTTTCAAAGCTGGCCGAAGTGGTTGTATTCATATTTATGAAAATTTTGACGAATCAAATTACTAGAATAAAAAGATCCATAAATACAACATCTTCGGTGAAATTCGGAATACCGTCGTATAATGAGCTCGGAACACAACTTAATTAATTTATTTTTAAAAAACCACTGGTTCAAAAACAAAATTATTAAATAAAAATTAATTTGTAAAACATTATCTTCTACCCGAAAATCGCCGTAGTAGGAAGCCATTTGAAAAAAATAGTTTTTATCTTACAGGTGCAGTTTTTTTATGTACATATATTATACCATTGTTTTCGGTGAGAGAAATCAAATTTCTTTCACAAAATAGGTAAAGCTGTCACTTTTACTCACAAGTGAGTAAATTTGGGAAAAATTAGAAAACAATGAGATTGTTTATTTCATAACTAAAGCAACACATCACTACGAAAACTAATTTACTTGAATTTCTTGTATTTTTTTAATGCATCTGTAAGATAAAACGTTGTATATCACACGTGATCGAAATGACAGTCATTTGACATTAAAGTCAAAATAATGATGCGTTTCTTATAATCATTTATAATATTATTTATTCTTCGACACTGTCAGAATTTCGGATTTTTCTCCTGTGTAAGACAGTTTTGACAACTGTTTGGCATTTCTCAATACGAAACGTCAGATTATTTTTAACAGATTTTAAGCAATTTTAAGCCTTGTTGAGTCTAATTCGAAGAATAAAATGTTGTCTTCAACTGGTTTTTGTGTTAATCGGTTCACTTATTTCACCTCGTGGATGATAAACCACTCGTTTTCACTCGAGGTTTGATTATCCACTCGTGAAATAAAACGTCCGATTTACACTCAAACTCGTTAAAAAAATAACTATTAATTACTCGAAAACTAAAAAAAAATTCGAAAAAAATATTTACAAAAATGATCACATTTTTAAAGTAGTTGATCATGTACTAATTAGATTTTTCGTAAAGTGCATAATTTAGGCACGAAACTCTTGGTTCCATACTTTTGCCCAACGCTGTATTCTGTTATACAAAATTCCCGATTTCTTCAAATAATGTACATACATCCTGGAAAACCTGTGGTGTAGGTAATAATATTTCTGCCAACAAACGGTAATTTTATTTCAATCACCTTGTAGAGTCATCTCCACTAGGAGCTAGAAATGGTTTTTCTTATAAAATAATTCGACCACACTTTTCATCTTCAATTCAGTTCTTCAAATTTTATTATATCTTTTAGGACACGTCTGAATAATAAGTAAATTTCTAATATCCAATATTTCTAATAATATTTTACAATGTGTGGTTTGAGATAGGATTTGTTTTTCGTAACAGTTTTATTTCGGTTGAGTCGAACTGCAGAATGATTTATGACTTTTGATGACCCAAGAGCCCTTAGACTTCGATCTAGGTAAAAACCAAAGAGATGTCTCTTTTACGTTGCGAAGAACTAAGTTAATAAATTAATCAAGCTATGTTTATGCTTTTTTTTTGAAAAATCGACAACATGTTCTTATTTGAGATGCCTTGTGATTACTTATTACTCCTTTCGTGTTGAAATTCTCGACAGGTAGCCTCTTAATAAGCCCGTATTTTTCGTCCCGATTTTCATTCAGTCGTCTCATAATTCGCACCGCGAATTTACGTAACTTTCTCACTAAATTGCTCCGCGAGTCACGCTTTTACTTCACGCTCTATTGGCAAGAATGTCGGTTGATCGATTGTCCGAAAAACCCCATCACCACTACACCAAAAATTCATTTTCCGTGCATACAGACCAGTGTACTTAACGTGCGTTTGCCTAACATTCGGGTCTTTCAATAAGCCCCGTCTGAAGCTTTTCCAATTCAATATCACAAAGACGAAATATTGACCAGCAATAGACCCGGATATTGCGACAGCGGCGCAGTCTAACCACCACCATATGCAAACATTTTCACACTGTGATTAGTTGCGACCTGAAAAATGCTTGACCCCGCATTCCGGCCGGCAACAGTGTAATGAGACGGTGATGATTGTAGGGGAAATGACTGGGAAATTTTCCCGCACTCCCCGATCTCTTTTCGATCGGATTTCGGGGATTGTGTGTTGTCTTAAGGAAACCCGAATTTAAGAGTTCGTTTTGCCGTTTTGTTTCATGTAAGCCTCGGCGCGGCTTTCACGAGACAAAAATATCGATTTTGATTTCAAGCCAGACCTGGAAACTGTTTTATATGGCTTCACACAATACCCATCCTTACGTTTCTTAAACAGCGACACGGCCCAAATTTCACACTCATATTTCAATTCGGAGGAAATCAAACCGGGAATTTATGGCAAAACTAACTCGGGTCTAAGTTTTTATCTCAATCGATTCGTAATAAACCTCCGAGATGTCACACTCACTTAGTCAGTACATAAACGGCCCCAGGGCCGTAAACCACACGCAGCGATTATTTATATTTGCAAATGTCATTGGCAGGCTTCAATTTTGCGAATCTTGTTCGCTATCACAAACTGGCGTTGCTTTTGATTGATGCGAAATGGAGACCAGCCGCCCACAGGTCAGCATCTGGTGAAGGCATACGTCCATTCCACATCAAAACATCTATTAATGATTTGTTAATTATTTATGATACTGTGGATACCAAAACCATTAATTCAAGCCGGAATTGATTGCCTGACGCGTTATTACAAACAAAACCGCACAATTTATTCAACTTCACTTACGCACTGAATTTGGTCTATCTTGAAGCCCATCAAACTTGCGCGATTATTTCGTGTATTTTATGCCCGCATTAGACCCCACATAAATTCCTGATATTGCGGCCTGCTCCTGACAGGTTGTTAAACTTCACGTATGTTCGGCAAAGTAGTGCGAAATAATAAAGCATAAATTGTTGCTTAATTAAAACAAAAAACACTTCCCTTAATTAAAACTCGGAGCTAAAGGTGCGATAATTTCGGTTTTGTTTAATATTGGAGTTTTATCAATTTCGCCGCTGAAATATTAGCTGTCACAGTGTCGATTTCACGGCTCAAAAATATATCAATATAAAGTGCGGAATGAAATATCCTTGGCACGTCCTTCCGCAGATGCCGTGTTTGGAATAGAGGAAAAAATCAAAAGGTCCGATCAAAATTAATGGGAGTTAGAAAAACGGTATTAAAAGGGGTCGCACATCAATTCATACGTCGCCGTAAACAAAAATTAACAACTGTTTTATGGGAGTTATAATTTTATGAAACTATAAAGCGCCGAGAAGTGGCACTTATGCTGGATCAAATTTTGACAAAAATTGTAAATTATGCCGCAATATTTTTAACATCGATATCTGCACTATAACTATAAGGTTAAGTGATTTCACTTGAAGTACGAGGTTTATGAGGAATAAACTATGACGTTTGGGAATAAAACGAGGATCTCCGACGAGACCGAGCACATAATTTTATAGTTAGGCCATTTCTGCAAGTTGCTCTAGGACTCATTTACAATTTTACATAATATTTAGAGACTGGATTTTTAGAAAGTTAAAAAAATTATTTAAGTGTCAAAAAAATCAGAATAATAATTTAGGATACATTTATTATTAATTTCTGTTTCAGGAAAAATAAAAACAAATTTTATTGCAAATAATTCTATTACAAAAACTATAACAAAGTTAATTAACTGTTAAACCTAAATATTGTTCTAAATTTGGTGATGTAAAATTAGTTGTTTTTCTGAAAGAATTCATCTCAAACTAGAAAATAAACTCACTGTATGGAAATACATACTAGTAGTAAAATCAGTCATCTCTGCTTTATGAAAATATTTTTTTGTACTCACAGCTTTTAGATAGCTATCTCTCACACGCTACACCAGCGTGTTGGAAAAGGACATTACTACATTACAGTGTTTTTTACTTTGCAACAATGGCTAATAGGTTGGTATTGCTACCGTTGAAATGGAAACAATACTTTTTTATGTTAAAGGACAGTTCTTGTCAATTTGATAATTGTTTGACCTGTTACCAACCCATCAGCAAAAAGAACTAAGTTATCAAAAAAAAATTTTTCAGGTATTCGTTACAAAAGATATTATACCTAGCTTGTTTGTAAAGTAATTTCCCACATTCGCAGTTCATGCAGCACTTGCTGCGCTCGTGTAGCAAACAAAGTGTTCTTGTAGAAAATTGTACTTTTCAAACTCGTTAGGTAAATAACTATAAAAAATTAAATAAATCACCCAATTTTTTGTTTTTGCTTCTCAAAGATTATTGAATTGTAGTTAGTTAATAACTAAAAAGATATAGAAACTTTCGATTTAATTTGGTACATTTTTGAGTTTATAGTCGAACAACAATTTTTTGCAGTTTTAATCGCATTTGTTTGGTCTGTTTTACAGTTGGGAATGCAATGTCCCTCCGATATACAATATCCAATGAGTAATGACAAACGTTTCCATTGTCTTGCAATTTTTGTGTACCAGATAAACAAGTAGTAAGTGATTTTTATATTTTTATTCGTCAATTTCTCATTCCTGGTACATATGAGACACCAGTAAAGCGGTTTTAGAGCCGGTTTTTCTCGCAGAACGGAATTTCGCCTTAGGTGCGAATAAAAGGGTCGATTCTGTTTAGTTTTTGAAAGAATTTGTTTTTTGTTTGATGAAAACACGTTTCTTTTAATTTATTACACAAAACTTAAGAATCTTATAACAGCAAGACTTTCTCAATTAAAATGTACACTGTCGGTTTGGAAAAATTAAAAATTGCAAGTTATAATAATTAATATAAATATTTTTTTTAATTAAAATTAACAATTGCCAAACACTGCAATTGTTTATTTTTATTCCAAAATCAAAGCTAATACAAAAATTGTTTAAAATTAAAAAATAATTTAATTTAGAGTATACATATTTTCAAAAATTAAAAGTTCAAACACGGACAAAACAACGCAAAAAACTAAAAATATGAGACCGAAATTCTGAAGAAATAAGCGACTGAAAAACTGAAAACAAAAAACTATATAACTGAAAAAGAGAAACTCTAATAAATTGAAATATTAAAGTCAGATTAAAACACCAGTACACTAAGAAACTGAAAAGCTAAAAAACTTAAAAACTGAAATACAAAAAAACTGTAAAATTAAAGTTTTGTAGTTCTAAAAGAGTGATAATTAAAAAACTATTAAATTGCAAAATAAGAACATTAAAATAAGATAAGATAGTAAAACCACAAAAAACTGAAAAATTGATGGAATGAATAATGGAGCTTATTCCAAATCTGGTAGCGAACTGACATTATCAAAAATGACTGATGTTATGTTTACTATTAAAAAAAATTGTTTATAGACGTTGTAATAAAATGACTTTTGAGTCCACTGTTTGTTTTTAAAAAATTATAATAAAATAGTAAGATAAAAAAACAGTAAACAAATTATTAATAATAATACTAATATTTCTATGTATCTTTGTCCTCAAAATTTATTAATGTTAAAATGTCAAGTAAGTAAATTTTAGAGAAAAAAATGCAGGCTTATGTATTTCATTATCTTAACTCAGTGGGTACATTTCAAGAGTCTTTTATTTCTCTGTCAGTTCGCTACCACAACCTCTATGAAATACATATTATGGGGAAATTAAGAAACTGAAAAGCTGAAATGCTGGAAGCCAGAGAAACAAAAAAACCTTTTATTCTTTAACACTGTCAAAATTTAAGTTTTTTCTCATGTGTAAGAAAGTTTTACCAACTGTTCGTCATTCTCAACGTCAAATTATTTTTAACAACTAAAAAGCAATTTTAGCCTTGATAAGTCTAATTCGAAGAATAAAATATTGTATTGACCTCGTTTTCGTTTTTTCACCTCGTAATCACTCGACGTTTAAAAATCCATTTGGCAATAAAGCGTCCGATTTACACTCAAACTCGGTAAATAAATAACTATAGATGTAAAATAAGTATTAAATTAAAAAACTAGAGTATCTATTGTTTTTCAATTAAATACACGTACTAATAAAAAGATTGACAAAAGTATCTGATTTAAATTAGGAAGGTTAAACACAACTGTAGGATGTTTAAAACTTATTTAGGATACAACAAATCAATTTAGGATTAAAGGAAAAATAAAAAAGGTGTGAAAGATTTACATTTTTCGAATTTTAAGAAAAGCTTTCAATAATGCCGTGTTATGTAAGTTTCCTACAATCCGGTCGCTAACAGTTCTCCACAATTTCTTTACTCGGCAATTTTTTAATGTAGTCAAAATCAAGTGCTGAAAAAAGGGTCGTAATGTCTGAAAAGTAGTTGAAGCACCTCGGCAATACTCAAAATCGTGACTAAATATTTGAGCAAAACTCCAGGAAACACAAAGAGGACAATCCGGCTTTCATTAGCATAAAACCTCAGTCAAATAGCCGATGTGCGCATAAGCCGTATTAAGATGTTCTTATTGCGGTGAACACATTGTCTTCGGTTTCAGGAAGCACTCATCATAATCAGCAAAACGTACAGACGCTCATTTCAGACGCAATATCGCAACACCATCTTCAGCAAATGATTAAACTGAGAGCTGTTCTCTGGACGGATTAATACCGAAACAATGGAGAAATATGCAGATGTATGGACGGGTAAAGCAGACGTCATGTTGACTGTCAGTCATTTCAATCGGCGCGAATCCGAAATATTCCTCAAGGAATTTTAATCGAACGATAAGCAACACGTTCGGGACGAATTTAATGCAGAATTTTTTTTTGTACTCATAACGTTTAGATATGCGGTGTTTTTACTTTACAACAATGGCTAGGGACATTTAATAGGTTGGTATCGCTATCGTTGAGATATAAACGGTTATTTTTTTTTCGATAAGTGACAGTTTTTGTCAAATTTTTGATTGTTTGTCCTGTTACCAACCTAATAGCAAAAAACACTAAATTATAAAAAATATTATTTTTTTGAGAGATTTCTTACAAAAAATATTGTACCTAACTTGTTTGGAAAGCAATTTCCCACTCGCTACGCTCGTGCAGCAAACCAAGTGCTCATGTGGGAAATTGCACTTTCCAAACTCGTTAGGTAAATAACTGTTTTGTACTCATAGCTTTTAGATATCTATTTTCTGGTTATCTCCAGTGTGTGGAAAATAGACTTTTTCGCATTGCGGTGTTTTTTACTTTAGGGACAATTAAAAGTTTGGTATCGCTACCGTTGAGATGGAAACGATATTTTTTTATGAAAAGTGACAGTTTATGTCATTTTGATAATTGTTTGACTTGTTACCAACCCATCAGCAAAAAGAACTAAATTATCCAAAAAAATTTTTTTATTTTTTTTTGAGATATTCGTTACAAAAAATATTGTACGTACCGAGTTTGGAAAGTGCAATTTCCCACTTGCTGCGCTCGTGCAGCAAACCAAGTGCTCATGTGGGAAATTGCACTTTCCAAACTCGTTAGGTAAATAACTGTTTTGTACTCATAGCTTTTAGATAGCTATTTTCCGGTTATTTCCAATGTGTGGAAAATAGACTTTTTCGCATTGCGGTGTTTTTTACTTTAGGGACATTTAAAAGTTTGGTATCGCTACCGTTGAGATGGAAACGATATTTTTTTATGAGAAGTGACAGTTTATGTCAATTTGATAATTGTTTGACTTGTTACCAACCCATCAGCAAAAAGAAGTAAATTATCCAAAAATTTTTTTTATTTTTTTTGAGATATTCGTTACAAAAAATATTGTACGTACCGAGTTTGTAAAGTGCAATTTCCCACTCGCTGCGCTTGTGCAGCAAACCAGGTGCTCATGTGAGAAATTGCAGTTTCCAAACTCGTTAGGTAAATAACTCCTTTGTACTGATAGCTTTTAGATAGCTCTTTTCTGGTTATCTCCAGTGTGTGGAAAATAGACTTTTTCGCACTGCGGTGTTTTTTACTTTAGGGACATTTAAAAGTTTGTTATCGCTACCGTTGAGATGGAAACGATATTTTTTTATGAGAAGTGACAGTTTATGTCATTTTGATAATTGTTTGACTTGTTACCAACCCATCAGCAAAAAGAACTAAATTATCCAAAAAAATTTTTTTATTTTTTTTGAGATATTCGTTACAAAAAATATTGTACGTATCGAGTTTGGAAAGTGCAATTTCCCACTTGCTGCGCTCGTGCAGCAAACCAAGTGCTCATGTGGGAAATTGCAGTTTTCAAACTCGGTAGGTAAATAACTCTTTTGTACTCATAGCTTTTAGATAGCTATTTTCCGGTTATCTCCAGTGTGTGGAAAATAGACTTTTTCGCACTGCGGTGTTTTTTACTTTAGGACATTTAAAAGTTTGGTATCGCTACCGTTGAGATGGAAACGATATTTTTTTATGAGAAGTGACAGTTTATGTCAATTTGATAATTGTTTGACTTGTTACCAACCCATCAGCAAAAAGAACTAAATTATCCAAAAAAATTTTATTTTTTTTAAGATATTCGTTACAAAAAATATTGTACCGAACGAGTTTGGAAAGTGCAATTTCCCACTCGCTGCGTTCGTGCAGCAAACCAAGTGCTCATGTGGGAAATTGCAGTTTCCAAACTCGGTAGGTAAATAACTCTTTTGTACTCATAGCTTTTAGATAGCTATTTTCCGGTTATCTCCAGTGTGTGGAAAATAGACTTTTTTGCACTGCGGTGTTTTTTACTTTAGGGACATTTAAAAGTTTGGTATCGCTACCGTTGAGATGGAAACGATATTTTTTTATGAGAAGTGACAGTTTATGTCAACTTGATAATTGTTTGACTTGTTACCAACCCATCAGCAAAAAGAACTAAATTATCCAAAAAAAATTTTTTTTTGAGATATTCGTTACAAAAAATATTATACCCAACGAGTTTGGAAAGTGCAATTTTCCACATTTGAACTTCATGTAAAGTGCTCATGTGAAAAATTGCACATTCTAAACTCGTTAGGTAAATAACTATTTTGTTTTTCACACAAGTGCTGCATGCAAAAATGGTGGAGGCGCCAGGCAAAATCTTTTATTAATTTTTTCTGTTATTTTCTTCTGGAGCTAAACAATAATTTTTAAAATGCAATTAGTTGTTTTATCGACAATCTGCTGGTCATCGGTCACAAACGCCAATCATTTTTTGATGTATGCGTTGTATCATCTGTCATTAGGCAATTTTGTGTACAATCACGAGCTCTCATAACGCTCTGGGAGTAATTAGTGTCCGAAGCGTCCAACCACTGAATACAAAACGCCCGACTTAAACAGCAATTTTCATTCGAGCAAAGTCTCCGTAATCAGTCTAACATCGCCGCGTGTGTAACGTAATTGCTTCTGGTCTCGTTATGTTTAATTAATTTTTTTACACGTAGAAAAAATTTTGCGGTTCCAGCCGATCAAACGGGCAAGCGTTCAGCCCCTGTTCATGAGAGCAATTTTCACTTTGTGAAGTGGCGATATTTCATACGTCGAACGAAGCGAAACAATGCAGAGTCCTGCTTTTGACATCCCTCCTCTTTTAGGCCGGGGGCACAATGGAGGCGTTACAACTAAAGAGACTTTGCCAAACAGTTGGCCAAAATTTATTAATATAGGAATGGAATTTTTGAGCGCAATTCCAGCACAATGTGAGCTTTGCGGGGAGACACGGATTTTTGGAATAATTAAACGCGCTTTCGGATTTCGCCAAATCATAACGTTTATGCAAATGAAGTTTGTTCGGCGTCTTGATGGGCAAAAAGTCACCCTCTTGCATCGCTTATCTATCATCATTAGTGCTTTTTGTCGAGATGACTGGAACTTTGCGTCTTGTCTCCTAAATTAAGCAATTTTTCGTTTTTTTTTGGCGCTCTTTGAGGTTGATTTAATTAATTGCCAAAATAATTAAAATTATGCAAAGCACGACCGGACAAATGTTTCGGATCGATTCCATGTCAAAACTTTTTAGTTAATTTATCGGCGTTCTAATTCAACCGTTGAAGCTTTTCAATTAGCAATCTGTATGACAGGTCGTTCAAAGAAACATAAACGCTGCTATCGCAGGTGCACACGAACTAAACACCAGTAAACTGCTAAAATTAATGTCGCAATTAAACTCGGGCTTTATACATTTTAATATTTTCTTCTTTATAACTCTAAAAGGAGGGATATTTTCGTCTCAAGTTTATGACGGCCGCAACAACAATAATTGATTGAGGAAAATGAGTTTTTAATTAACTTTCCGCGTTCTTTTCCCTCGGACTTTTTCATAATTACGGTATTAGAGCGAAACTTGGTCCTGTTATTAAATTATCGTCGAATTCGGGTAACGCAAAATAAATTATTCTTTACAATGTCGCATTTGTCGCGCAGTCATAAATAAAATTTAAGTTGTGTATGTGAAATTTTATTTTTTGTACATGGTCGACATCTCGTCATAATTACGCTGTAATTTAGCGCAGCAGTCGTGCGACATTTTTTGCAAAAATCGTGTATTGAATCAGCAAAGTTGGTAAAATGCAAGCGTTTAGGGTGATGGCGCATCTTCCATAATTTATGGCGAGTCGTTATAACACGCCGCACTGTTATAATGATTAATTAAGTGGGTAGAGGCATACAATTAAGGGGCCACAACCGCAAAAAAGCTTCAGGTTTAAGAGGCGAGCTTTACCGGCTGTCACTCGATCTTTCCAGGCGACGAATATTTTCTTTGAAAGGAAGTGTTTGCGTCTTGGAAAGGCGACACCGACTTGCAACCTAAAACCCATGTTAGTGTTTTAAGTAACTTTGGTAAAATGAGCTTTCACAAGACGCTCCAATCGGAAACTTGGGCAAATACAAGTCGCACTCTGCTTCCACCAAAAAATATTACATATCGGCATGACGTATGTACGCCTAGTTACTGGGTTTATGTTATATTGTATATCATCCTTCCTGTAAGAGCGCAAAATAGTAGTTACTGTAAATGGACATACATCATCTGAATAAAAATTGGAGTAGCTCAGAGTTCTTCAGTTCTTGGACCTTTTATTTCTATAGTCTGTTTATTAATGATCTACCCATCGTTAGGCCTGTAGTCTTTTATGCAGACGATACCTCTGTTGCGGTATCAGCAAAATGTAAAATTTTACTTCATCAATGTGTTTTAGAAATTAAGTCCAAATGATGTTATCAAAGCCATTTAATGTTGAACGAAAATAAGACTGATAATCTGATTTTTAAAAGTAAGGATGTTATTGTAACAAGATTTTTAGAACTCCAAGTTTCCAGTTTAAAATTTAATTATCATACAGCAAGACTAAGTTTTGCTTATTATGTTTTAAGTAGACTTAAACCGATTTTATCACGTCAAGCTTTGATAAAAGTGTATTATTTATTGGTTTATTGTAATATCAACTATGAGATAGAGCGGTATATGTCAGCAGGGTTTTTGATAGTCAAAAACCAATTTCTCGACAGAAATATATTTAAGGAGTATGCGATTTTAACAACAGCATTTCTTTATATTTGTTATTTGTATGTATTTCAACATAGTCATTCCATCGAATATTCCACAAGACATGGAGGCGATATTAGAGTCATGCTTCACAAATCTTGTCTGTTCGAAAAGTCATCATCTCACACATGTATGTTAATGAATAATAATCTTCCAGACCGTATGGAAGAGATTACTGTGTTTAATAAATTTTGAGTGAACTGTAAAACAATTTTTAATTAGTAACGTGTTTTACACAGTCAGCGAATTTCTGGAATATTAGTGTGTATGTTTTTATTAGTTCTTTTAATTATCGGCCCAATTATAGTTATTATTTATTATCATATGTAAAATAAAAAAAAATTGTCAGTCGGTTATCATTTGAGTTTTGAAATATTTTACTTCTTGAAATTGAGCAAAATTATGTGCGACAAAAATAAAGTAACTTTTATGAAAATAAATTTTTACTTGACTTTAACAATATGAAAGAATTAACTTATTAATTAATGGGATAACTATTATTGGCTGTGGCAAAAATGTCAAAAAGTGCTAACTCTTTTACAACGATACGGCATAGAAAGAATAAAATTTTGAGTGATATTAATTGAGAGATTTGCCCAAAATCACTGACTTTATCAGTCACTGATTGCTTGTTAGCACAGCTTGTGGTACAAATCCGACGTTTAACCTCTTTCCATGTATTCCATGTAATTGTACCGACCACCGAAGAATTTGGATGTCATTGCCTGAAGCTAATCCTGGACAACGTGAAATGTGTGTTTTGGATCATAATTTGATGAAACCTAAACTGCAAGGGCATTTTCTACTCAGTATAGAGCAACACGTTTTGGAGTAGGTCTTTGTGCACTAATCTTCCTACAGTACCGTCTGTGGAGTGTAAGGGATCTACTCAATTCTACGGAAAACAGTCCCTAAAAAATACACACCCTTGTCTGTCTTTTTTTGTTGGTATAAAGTACTTTGGATTAAATCTGTTGTTAACCGGGCGCTTTACACATCTCATCCAATTAGAATTCAAATTGTATATCAGGTTTCGGTGTTGAATAATATTTTTTCCAGTCTCCAACACTCCATTTTAAATGTCGTCGTGCAAATTCAACTCTGGTACGATGATTACCTTCCGAAACCAATAGTTTCCTGGCTGGACGTCTGCTGTATAGCTTTTCTTCAACAAATCTTTGTTGAACTTCTATTTCAGAGATTTGATTAATTATTCTTGACCAAAACATCTACAGATCTTTTTTAAAAATTCTATTAATTTTTTATACACCTAGAATGTTATTTTTTTTGGGTATTTTTTCTACATGTCCTCATACATTGTAGAGTGAAATTATTTTTGATACACTGTATTTAGACAACATAAACTCTCTAGAAATTTTTTTTTGTATTTCCTACCAGAAAACAGTTCACCACCATGTTTTTTAAAGCTAAACATAATGGTTTGCGTTATTTATTTCTGCAAATAACTTTGCAAATTAACGTAACTACCCATTAAAATATTTTTTTTTTAATTTACTTTAATTGTAAACATTTTTTTACACTAAATGAAAAAGTTGCTTTACTTTTATCGCGCTAATAAGACCCCTGTTTACGTAAATTGTTTTAAACTAATTTAAGTTTATCACAGCAGCCCATCATAAGATTTTGAAATAAAAGATTTCTGGATTCCGTGATTACCAATGGGATTTTAGATTTTCAAATAATTAATTTTATACTAAAAGTTGCTTTACTTTTGTCCGATAGTGTATATGTTCAGTTTGTAGAATATACGAAGTAAGCGCAATAAATTCCTGGCCCAACCAAGAAAACAAGCTCACATAAAAATTTATATTTTATTATTATTCAATATATTAACTTCAACACACTTGGTACATCGCTTATTTGGCAATTCTATCTCCCCATAAAAATGTT
This sequence comes from Tribolium castaneum, assembly GCF_031307605.1. NCBI lineage: Eukaryota > Metazoa > Arthropoda > Insecta > Coleoptera > Tenebrionidae > Tribolium > Tribolium castaneum. Next base: position 11,832,856 of record NC_087397.1, read on the forward strand.
CTCTAAAAATTTGTTGGTAAAACAGTAATTATTTACCTCTTTTTCGTCAAGAAAATACCTACCCCGAAAGTCCTTTTTTAATTTTGAGGAGAGAAAACCGCATTCTCTTATGACAAGTTGGACAACCAGCTGTGTGCACAAATGCATTGGGACAGAAAAAAGAAACTTTGCGACCCACCTTGCTCTCACTTTATTCACTCCCAAATGGTCATAGTATATTCGGCAAATCGATTTTAACCCATTTTTTACGGTAGAATAAGAAGGCGAATCTTTACCGTATACGCCATCCAATCTTTGTTTAATTTCATAAAGGCTTAAGACCTTTCAATGTAAATAATTTGATGACCGCTCAGTACCCGATTTTTTCCAAATTTAGCATAATGGAAACCTAACCATTATCTGTAGAGATATTACTGCAAAACTAATTGAAGGTAGAGGGTTGAAATTTGACACAATTGCTAATAAAGAATCACACTTTTTGTAGCAACGTTTTCTTTGTACACCATAAAGTTTTACAACAGATAACTACAGTAAGATGTTTTGACAAGAGTGACCCGAAAATACTTATGATACTGATCGGTTCGTCTGAAAGACTACAGCTACAGCTACAGCCACTACAATAAATCACACAATAAGTTTGCCTGAGTGATTACTGATTAGCCGTGGTTTAAGGTAATTATAATGGTGTACAAAGAAAACGTTACAATACAGTCCATATTTAACATTTGGTCTGAAGTTTTTAGAAATGTACCAAGCCGGGGATTTATGACGCTTACCCCGTATGTTTAAATTTATGTTTTACGGTCGATTAATTACTTGTGATAAATGTCTTGTAAAGTACGAGGTCAACTTCATTATGGTCAAGAGTTTCGAATATGAGCTATAATATCTAATAAAGGTAAAAAACTGCTGGGGCCACTGTTACAACCTCGTCTCCCCATAAAATGACCTCATTGAAAGAAATAACAACGTGATTGAAAAAGAAAAAAAATGCAAAGAAAAGAAAAAACAAACAAAAAAATGAGAAAACAAAGACTAGTGAAAATGGAGATAATATCTGCGTTTCAGACAGTGAACCAGATGATGCCAAAGAATTATTGTCGTTATGTTCTTAAAATATAACTAAATTCTTATTTGTAGTCCATATTTGAGCCAAAATTTCAAATTTGTTTAATGCTCAGTGTTGATAGTTGCTATGGTTTATTGATAAAAATATAAGGTTGTTGCCTTGCTTATCTTAACAAAAAGTTATTTTTTAAATAGTTTTTTATTTTTGACCCAAAAACAAAATGGTAACCTATATTTAGTTACTGACCTCGCTTTACATTCTGCAAACTTCAGAGTTGAGTTTTCCTTGTTTTTTTTATAACAGTGAGAAAAATTGTTTATTACACTAATTACATTGAATTTCTATTTAAATTAAATTTAAATTCCTATTTAAAAACAAGTAAATTTCGTAGCTTGGAATAGATTTGTCCTGTGTAATATCTGTTTTTTTTGTATTCATCTTTTCGTTACACCCTGTCTAAATTCAATAAATACAAGCATAAACTTCATTTTCTCGCAGTCGTGTTCCAGTGACATGCATTTTGTGGGCAAACAGGCCCCTCGTGTCTCCATTTGTTCTAGTTTGCATTGTCATATGTGAGCGTGGGTTTATCATGAAACTCAAGAAGCAAGCAGCGTTAGATTGGAACCTCGTAAGAGCTGGATCCACTAAATTTAAACAACACACATGCTCGTATTTAATGCAGAATTTGTGTAGTGCCAAACATCGAATTACAATGCACGAAGTTAGTTGAACTTGATACAATACTCATTAACATTCTGTTGGTGTTGGTGGTAGTAGAGCGAACATACAGCAGTCACAATACGAATTGTCTTCATCCAGTTTCAAACATGTCAGTAGCAGACAGTGCAAGGCAAGTAAATTCCTGTGTGAAACTTTTCCTAGAAGAAACTTTGTGAGGCAAGCGTTTTTTTTATGAGCAACTGTCTCGTGTGATTGGATAAATCAATGTTGCGGAAAGTATCACAGCTGATAGAAAAATACAAGGAGCGTAAAACGCAGCCTTATCGATGTTAATTCAACCCCATTTTAAGTCGTACCAAGAGCTGTCACCACCAAGTAAAACCAACGACCGAAAATAAATTGCAAACGGCTCGAGAGCATGGAAATATAAAAACTGTATCATTCGAGCTTTCTTACAACTGCCTGTTCGTGACAAGCCGATATTTCCTTTTTAACGGGTCACTGGAGGCACCCGACATGCCACACTAATCGAAAGATGAACATTTTTGCGCTCTTGTTTCAAAACGCAAATATTTAAATGCAAAGAGTCGACGACCGCTTGCCTCGTGATTAATGATAATAACGACAGAAAAGGGGCTGGGCACTGCCCTTTATTGATATTTTTACTCCAGTTAATGACAATAGACGCTGTTTTCTTCGCGATGACTTTCACAATTCTTTCACTAAAACTCGCAGTGTTTTAGTTGTCATCGAGGCAAAAACCAATCGGTTCCAAATGAAATTTGTAGCGAATTAGTGACCACAGCCAATAAAAAGCAATTAAAACGGACACTTCAGCAGAATTTAAAGTAATAAATCATAAAGCGGTCAGCACCAGATAATGGAATGAATACTCCGCAGGACAGTTTATATTTTCCCGGAAAATAATGGCATACGAACGCCGCACAATGAAAATTAATGAAACTCGATTCGGTTCAAGATATGTGACGCTTGGTGTCTTCTAACACAGTCGAGTAATTAGAGAGGAACCCGATCGGCTCGTTAGCACCAATGCTCCGAATTCGGATCCGAATTTGAGGCAGAGAAAACCCGGTCGGATTCAAATCTGGCTCGTTATTCCGTAAAATAAAACGAAAAACCGCATCATTACGCGATTGAATTTCCTGTTGCAAAATCGGCCGAAACTTCGCAGAACTCGTCCTCGGGCTAAAATACGAGACGTAATAAGAGGCGTTTTATTTGTGTGCCGACGAATTTGCAGGTGCTAAAACGTCGAGCACCATCCTTGCGCCCTCGCAAAGGACGAGTATTCAACGAGCATCTCGAGGAACACAATGGGTCTATTGATTGGAGGCCAAAGTACTAACTTCCTCGTTATCTGGGTCTCGGCTCCTTAGTTTATTTAAGAGTGGTAATTGTCATTTGCAATATCTCACAAGCTTCCAACTTGAAGATAATTTACTTTACTCGAGGAATGTGACCTTTGGATCAATCGTTCACTCCAATATTGCTCACAAAGGATGACTTAATGAAAAACTAATTACAACCGAGGCTTAGACGTTTTAATCGATGTTTGTCAATCATAACCATAATTGAGACACAGCGTATGAGAGTCCACCAAACTCGGAAGTAAAGTATTTGCGCGTTCCCATTGTTTTATTTTCGTTTTAGTGGTTTTACGACTGCTTCTGCACAAAACTTCTTATCCAAGTTAACAAAGTTTAAGTACATAAAATATTTTACTAACTTGGGTTTTCTCAGCTTTGTATTAGATTACACTTAAGCGAAACTCCTCTAACACATCAATTGCAAAAATGAACGAAACAAAAATTGCAAAGATTTGTGATTAATGAGGAAGTTTCCAATTTTTCAAAATGTTATTATTTATTTTCAACATAATAATACTCAAATCAAGAAATGAAAAAAAAATATTCGATAGCTTTAAAAATAACAAAAATATGAGCTTTTTTTGACTGCCGGTTTAACTTTGAGCCTGATGACGTCACGCGGCATAAACTGTCCACATGGTAGCGGCGATTTACACACTACTGTCTCTTTCGGCATTGTATTGAAATCTCTGGATAATTTTATTGACTTAAAAGAAATAAATATTGTGAGAAAGTGTTATTTGTGATGATTGAAGTAATTTGTTTAAGTAGATACTGTAAGAAATCACTAATAACTAATAATAATCCATTTTAATAATCAAATTTCGAATTTTTTCAGATTTTTTCTACAATTTCATATAAATAATAAATATTAATTAATGAGAAATATTTATATTAATAAAATATTTACAAGTGTTCAATAATTGTTCTGGTCAGATCGCCTATGTGTGGCAATTGTCACAAAAAACGTATGTCTCTTACAAATGTCTATTACAAAACAATGACAGATGACAGCTGTCAGTGCTGTTAGTGTCAGGCCAAAAATTTACACGTTCAACTGAGCTTGCAGAGTAAATTCTTGAACGTCTGCATACAATTATCATGATTTTCATTGTGATTTTTATCAAAATAAGACAACACTTAAACAGTTGACAGCAAACCATATGAACTTATTACGCAACCTACGTTCATGCTAGAAAGAGAAAACCACAGCAAACCACGACCAGAACCATTACACTTGTTATTTTATTTAAAAAAATAAAAATATTGACTAATGGAAATTTTTATGATTTCTAGAACAAGCGATGCTTGCAAAATGTTTTGTACAAAAAATATGTAAAAAAAAGTGTTCTACAAACGACTTCTTATTAAAGATATCGACTCTTGAATAAACAGAAATACAATTTCTTTATTTGTCAATGCTTTTGAAGATACGTTCGATGAATAAGTAGATGTGGTTTATCATTATAAACCTAGAGTTTTCAAAGGTATGAAATTACGATTTTTTTGTTTTTAAAGATGTAATGTTCTAATTTTTTGATATCAAACTGTTTTATAACGTGAGATTTCTGAACTCTATTTATTTTATCTAGGGCTAATAGTTCATTAAACATTCATAAAAGATATCGGGTGCAATAACTAAATGGAAAAAATTGAGGAACAGCGAAGTAATTTTGGAAACATGTTAATTTTAACCAAATACAGCCCCTCAAAGAATCGAATTTTCCACCAGCTGAGTCAATTGTGCCGCGTGACGTCCCACCTAGCGAGACCAGTAAAGCGCGCGATCTGTCAAATTTCGAAATTTGAGGTCTCATAACTTTTTTATTTTTGCGCATATAAAAAAATAAAAAGTACCATTAGTTTCACAATTATGAAGACTATTAATGGTGTTAATTTAAAAAAAATGGAAACTTCCTCATTGTGGCGATTGCTTGAATGAAGCTTTATGGCCCGAGTCTAGACTGATGTGTTATTCCCCGAATACATAACGACTTCCATCCTGGAATTATCGGAAATCCATTTGAGGATCCGCGAAGTCCCCTCATCTGCTTCAAACCGCCGAAACACTTTTCCCAATCGTTACACTAAATTAAATTTGGAAAAATCGCCTCAAACCCAGATAGCATCCAAAATTTCACCATTAGAGCGATTTAATTATCCGACATGTAAGCACGATAACGCTAATGGTGAGTCGTTAGAGCTTAACGAACAAAGAGATATGATTTCGAAAAAGGTGTATAATTGATGATCCAGCGCAGTCGGTATTGTATTCTTATCTCTCTGCTTTCCACTCAATAACACAATTATGAGACCATTAACACCAAGCGTGCGGATGACACTCTCCGATTACGCCATTCATCCTATCGCCGATAAAAGAATTAGCAACCCTGGCCAAGGCATCAAAACTAGATAGAGATCCCATATCACCCCTCTTAACACAATATTTCAATAAATTCCCAACACCAGTAACAAGCAATTACTCGAACAGCACACATGTGGAACAATCTCCACGTCTTCCATGAATTTCATTTTCCGCACTCTAATTGGGCCGAGCTTTTTTGGTGCACTTCTCATTTTTATGAAAGCACGCAACATCCCGCGGGCCACATCAACTTTAGCTTTTAATTCAGGAAAAAATTATCTGCATTATTACACACAAACGACACTGATATTCATTTGAAGTGTAATATAGATATTTTTATTTGGGGCGTTAATTACATTGTCAATAATAATTCAAATCACAAGTCAGGAAGTTCTTTCGTCAGGCCGTTCCAGCGGATAGACCAACCAGCTCAGACTTCATTCTGTAATGAAGTAAAAAGGGTTCTTGAGTATTTATGTCAACAACTACAAGACTTAACATTAAAGGTAAATTAATATTAACTTATGAATAACTCTTAAGAACCATGTATAGCCAGATCTCTCGCACTGAACTGTACAAATCGTGCAATGGTCAGCCCGCTAAACCCTACTTGGTTAGCCTCCACGCTGACCTGATCTTGCAGCTCCTTCAATACTCAATCGTGTACTAGGGTGGAGTCCACCATCCCTTGATTAGTATTGGATAACCTCCACCAGATTGTGCAATAGGTCAACTTTACAGTCTCCCTAATCCTGGTCTTCGGATGGCAGTCACTACCCTGACTCCATCCGGGACACACCTCATAACATTACAACCAGATCGTGCAATAGATTGGAATCCACCAATCTGACCCTGGCCTAATGATAACTCAACTCTACCAGATTGTGCAATAGGGGTTGGACGTAACCATCCCTAATCCTGGTTTATGACATCTCGTGATCGGAGTTCATGATACATGGCATATTATACATTCTAGTTTTACTATATTACTAATATCGACTACAAATACTCTGTGAGAACCACACTCACCAAATTTACGCCTTCGTTCTGCTTTTGTCAGGATTGAAGTTCGTATAATTTGTTTATTATTATTTTTATATAGTTACGCACAAACTAATGTGATTCACAAACACAAACACATCATTGGTTAATAAATTTAGTATTTAACAAATTATTTTTATTACAGAAGAGTGTTTAGACAGGAGGTTTTGGAACAGAAATAGGTAGAAGTTGATTTGGTCGTGTTGGTGAAATAATTACTTACCTCCGTTAGGTGCGGTACATAAAAGAACAAAGTTCACATCCGGCTAGCTCTATATTTATCTTGGGAATGATCTCCCACGTTCATAAAATATTCAAACGTCTACGGTTTTGAGCGCAAAATAAATATGTCATGTATTTGCGATTGCATCGCAGAAATTAGGTAATCCCATACCAAACGTGTGTAATTCGATACGACGGGAAGTGGTGGAGTGGTGAGATAACGCACGTTTTCAATGAGTTCCGCTTTGATCAAATGACACGACCGCATTTTTACAAGAAGCTCATCAATGTGCCCGCATCGGGAATTAATAAAGTCGCTACTATAACCCCCTTATATTGAAATTTTCGTATTAATACGAGTAATAAGTTTTCGAACAAGCTTCGTGAATACTCAAACATTGTGCTTAAAATCAATTCGCCCCGTGATCAGAATGCATTGCAGGTAACGTCGATATTAAGTTCCGGTGTAATGAAGCTTAATATTACAAGCTGTGACAATGAAAACTACCCGCTTACCCAAAAGCACTCGTTAAGGGTTGGCTTTAAATATTTCTACAGATACATCATGGTATCTACAAACATACATTTATGTTTATTATACATTTATTATACATTTTAACAGTATATTATATTATAAGTGATAGAAATGCATCATTATATGCTAGTGAGAATTTTGACCCACGAGTGCGCTTGTTCACGAGTGGGACACTTCTCACGAGCTTTATAATGGCATTCGATCACGTGTGATATACGACGTTCTATCTTACAGTGCATTGTAAATTAAATCCAAGAAATTCAAGTAAATATCCGATTGTAACATTAGCATAATTCCATGTATCAGTTTTCGTAGTGACCTGTGTTGCTATAGTTATGGAATAAACAGTCTCACTGTTTTCCCTAATTTTCCCCAGATTTACTCACTTGTGAGTAGAACTGACAGCTTTATCTCACTTGTGAGAAAAATTTGATTTCTCTCACCAAAAACAATAGTATAATGTACGTAAAAAAACTGTCCCTGTAAGATAAAAACTATTTTTTATAAATGGCACCCTACTACCGCGATTTTTTCGGTAGAAGATAATGCTTTACAAATTACTGTAAATTTAATTATTTTTGAACCAGTGATTTTTTTAAAATAAATTAATAAAATTGTGTTCTGCGCTCAATATATGACGGTATTCCGAATTTCACCGAAGAGGTTGTATCTATATATCTTTTTACTCTAGTAATTTGATTCGTCAAAATTTTCGTAAATATGAACACCAAGGATACAACCACTTCTGCCAGGTTCGAAAAATCTTCGCATTAAGCTCGGAGCATAACTTCAATAATTTATTTTCAAAAAAAACACTGGTTTAAAATAGTATTATTAAAGTATAAGTGGATATTGAGGTCTTTAAAACACGCGCAAGTGTTTTAAAAATTAATTATTCACGAATACTTTACGTTATTTTTTTATTTGAACACTTTGAATTCATAAATATAATATTAATATTACAAAAATTGGAAATAATGTAATGTGGGTACTCAATTGTGAGTAGAACTGACAGCTTTATCTCTCTTGTGAGAGAAATTTGATTTCGCTCACCGAAAACAATGTTATAAATGTACCTAAAAAACTGCACCTGTAAGGTAATAGCGTCAATTTTATACTTTTTTGTACAACAAAATTATTCCTTTACTGTCTGAGACATTTACGAGCTCTAACAGCTAAATGTTTGAACGAAATCTCCTTTTATTTTTAATTATCAAAATGTTTTTTTTGCAACAACACTTTTTATTCATAAAATAAATAAAATATATAATACTTAAATAAATATATAATACTAAATATATAATATAATACTAATATATAATATAATATATATAATATAATATATATTATATAATATAATATATAATACTAATATATAATACTAAAATAAATAAAATAAATAAATACTTTTTGTTATTTATTGCCCAATTTTCAATCATTCGACCTTCAATTTGATGGAATGCCAAAACAGTTATTGCGTTTTAAATTATTAAAATAACAAAAGGAGTGGAAATTCCAACAAATGTTAAATAATTCATTTGGAATACTCACTCTGGAGGAAATTCTATAGCACAATTTGCCAAAAAAACGGAATATGGCCAATTCTTCAGTGGCACAGATTATTTAAGTATTATTTAGAGAGCAAGGTGCAAAAGTTATTAAAGAAAAAAGTCCTGGAAGATCACGAGTTTGACACAAAGGCTGCTACGACACTTAGTAAAATTTTGTAGAAGTTGCCACAGATTCACTCTAAGAGAAATCACTGCTCTAAGGATTGCAGAAAGATATTTCAATTGTTCATGGGAATGTTGTCGCAGATAGATAAAAAACAGAACTTGGTTTTGTAAGATAAACATTTGTAAGATAAAGCTTTGTTAAAATTTAATTCGTTGTTAAAAGTTAAGAACGCGAATGGACCAATCACATTTGTTCAATTTGGTTACGTAGACTGTTAATCAAGCATTTAATTGTGAATTAAATTAATGACGCTTCTATAAACCGTCGTTAATTTAATTCGCAATTAAATGCGTGATTAACTGATCACGTGACCAAATTGAGTCGATTTAATTGGTCTTTTCGCGTTATTAATTTTTAACATTGAATTAAAATTTAATGACGCTTTCCATAAACCGGCCCTTAGTGATGAATCTTAATTTGATGTATGCGTTAGAGATTCTGGAATTCTCGAAAATGAGTAATAAGAAATAAACAAGTGATCTTTCACAAAGTCTGTCTCAAATGTACGGTTAAATTTGCCAAGAAACAAATGGTATGGATGGGGAAGAGGATACATGTTTGCAAAAGGTTTTGAGCAATTTAAGTTCATAGATGGAACAGTAAATGCTATAATTCTGTAACAGATTCGTTAAAAGTATGCCAGCGGATGTGACCTGACAAAAGAGCCTGCGACAAAATATAGACTGATCCAGAAATACTGAGTCTGTTGGCAACACTGGACTTACATTTTTAAGGATACCAATGAAGTAGGCTTCCAGTTAACAACAATTTAACATTTTTGTGAGGTTGTACGTCAAATAATTGTCAAGAAAAATCGAATTCGGTTGCGATGTTGCAAATTAAGACTAGCGACAAAACACTCCATTAATAAAATAGCTCATTCCAACCACGTTGGACGTTAGTCGCATAAAAATGTATACAATCAATAAAGTGACTAAAAAATTGTTCTAAATTTTAAATGGTGAAAGCAAATTAAAAATAAAAAAATATACAAAAATTAGTTGTTCTTAGTAAGTTAAAATTTCAAACGAATAGAAAATTAGTTGAATGAAAATTCAGTTTTATTACGTAATCAAATAAAACTCAATTTTGCTAATGACGCTTATAAAAATTGTCCTTAATCACTGACAATGTTCGAAAAGTTTGAAACATTTAAAAATTATGAATAACAAAAATACAGTTATTTAAGGCAATTTCGGTAGAGATGGTTCAGCGGGTGAGACCTTCTATTGACATTATTCTGTTATAAGTCAAATTATGCGCCTCATTGTCATACCAGGTAATAGTGCTCATTTCATTAGCAATAGTGATGTGAAAACGCGGTGTGAAAAGACAAACAGAATGAAACATAAATTTTCAAACATGCTTAAAATTTATCGTTAGCTAGATCATGCTTTCTTTTTTGAAAAAAATCTTAAATTGAGTTCTTCTAAATGATTTATAACTGTTTCATTATACTGTGAGGAGTATGTTTAAGTTACGAGGATGACATCCTTCATTTTTTAAACAAAAAAATAGAGGGTCATTTCTCCCACAAGAGGTATGACCTAATTTTATATGGGATATATGGCTAACCATTTGCTCTTTAACACTCTTTATTTAACAAACTGAGAAAAAAGCACATGAGATTTTAAAAGCAAAAGTGAAAAGTGAAAAAAATAAAATGAAAAGTAAGACAGCTTGTAAAAAAAATCATAATCAGAAAAATTTTTATTCAATTTTTGAGACATATGATTCTATTAAAAGTATGGAACATGCTATAAAAGTGAATTGTGCGAGCTGAGAAGAAGAATCTAATCAAACATCAAAAAGGAACGATTGGATTGAGTAAGAGATTGTTGATTCAAATTTCTGAGCTTATGTGATAAATGTGGCAAGGTTTTTTGTAAAAAAAATAATTCCGACTTAAAATCGTTTAAATATCTTTGGGTCATATCACCCATAGTTAGTGGGTCCTCTCACCCTGGCACTATGGTAGAGATGTTTCATCACCAGATTTTTTTGTAATTTTTTTTAAAGAAAAGTTTTTGATAATTATATGTTACTTACCTGTACTCAATAGAACTGTAGTTATATATTTGTTCTAAATAAAAAAATACCTTCTTTGTAGTGTCAAAATTTTTTTTTTTGTAAATTTTCTAAAAAAAAATGGGTTATCTCTTCCTGAATTACCCTAATGTCTTGATTTATTTAAAGTTGGATTCAAATGATGAACAAAAGCCCGTATTACACAAATGATGAACAAAAGCCCGTATTACAAAAGACTTCTTATAGGGCAGGTTATATAAGCACAGTCGATTGAAGTGTCGATTAAAATTTTTCTCAAAACCTCTGTGAACGTTTAGACTTATTTTTTATTTTAGTCCATACTATTACCTTTTTAAATATATGTTTTTTTAACACCCTGTATTTCAGTAGTGTGCTGTTTTGTCGGTTGGCGGGACCTTTTTTCGGTGCGCCGCCAGCGGAAAGTCGAGTCTTCATTAAAGCCTAAGAAGATGTTACAAAAAATTACATTTTTCTACTTTGGTTTCACAAACTGTTCATTATGAAACTGAAAGTAGTTTCACAAAGAAAACTTTTGTGCAACTCTTTCTAGTAAATTGTAGGAGTTGTATTGGCAGTCCTGGGCTGGGTGTGATTAGTCATCACTGTAATTTGGTATGTAATCTGTCAATAGCGTCAAGTCGTTTATTAATAAAATCGGAATAATAGACAAAATTAAGAGGAAATAGTTTGAACAGATTTTGTCAAGTAATTAAACTAAACAAAAACAAACAACAAAAGTAGAAAAAACTATATATTATATTATATTACACTCGTTTTATAAGACTTAATTGTGGCACTCATTCTCCTTCGTCGTGCTCCAAAACCATTCGTGCCACAATAGAACGTTTTAGAAAACTATTATTAGTTTGACGTGTATTTTTATTGCAAAAATATATTCGTCCAAACATTTGGTTGTTACGGCTTGTATAAGGTACCTTGTTTTTAAAAATTACCCCGTGTTTCGATTCGGAAGCATTAAATTGATAACAAGACGGAGGAAGAAAGTTATTTTTTCAGTGAAATTAAAAGGGGTGTTGCTTGTGTTCGGTGACAAGGCGCAAAGCCAATCTCCGCTTTGTTCGGCCTTTAGGAAATCCCTGCCCAAAAGAAGTGATCGTATTTTTTGCTGTTTCGTGCAATACAATTAGTATTCGTCGTGTTTGAGCGCACCGTTTGCGACCGCATCTTATTGATTTTGTCGTTCCGGCGCCTGGTTGTACCAGTACGACGCCGCCACTGGCGATCGGCCAAATCCTGCAAAAACGACGCTACATTACGGTATTTTCAAAGATTAATCCCGCAGCGGCCACGCCGAACTCTTGTACTCGATATAGGAGGCTCGTTAGCTCGAATCGGTCTTTATTAAGGCAAGAAACGGACCTAACGACTGGCATGTTCTTCTTGCGAACAATGAAAATTACTCAGAAAAAAGTTAAGTAAGTCGTTTATCATTTTACGCGGAGCCTTAAGCTCTTGTCAAGGCTCCGAACCTGGAGCAAGAAGATCAGGATCTAATTGTATTGTTTATTTTTTAAAACATTAGGTATTAGCTGGCATTGTTCAAATTTCAGTAACAAAACAGTTGGGGATTTTTGGGGCTTTCCCTTTACTAGAGGGAAATCGCTTGTGGTTTTCTGAACTCTGAGAGTGTTTTAGTGTAAACTTAACTAATTATCCCTCTGTAGTCGAGTCGGTATTAAATAAACTGAACTTCCTTATTAAAAGACTCGTCAATAAACTTCGCCTCACATGACGACTTAGTAAAAGCGGGCGATGTTACGGAGAACAGCTTGCATCAATCACATAAAAAGACTAATAATGCGCCTTAAGTCCCATTCCAAAAGTAATTACATGCTTTAACGGTTACGACGGTCGTTCTTCAGGTGTGACCCTTCACGTTGTAACCGGGGCATTTCACTTGCAATTATTCCAGGTTAGATTAAACGAATTGTCAATAACTAAACTCTGGAAAGTTCTTTTCAAAAAGCTTCTGGTTGTGGAAGTTATGGTGGGCATTGCTTGAAACTCTCCTGGGACTACTTTCCTCGCTTAGCTCTAATGAATATAAATTGCCGAAAAGTCCAGATGTTTGCCAACTTAAGCAATGTTGAGGAAACCAATAAGAAAATGTAAACAAGAAGTTTTAATCATGTTTCGCCTTTCTCTCTGCAACTGACAAGGCACGTCGAAAACATAAAGATGACTTAAAAAGAGCACGAACTTTTCGAAAAGCCCAAAATTAGAATTTGCGCTATGTCTTACACACGTGGCAAGGAGACAACGACTGGATACGTGTTGAGAAAAATTGATTTTTCACTTCAAATAAATTTAATTCGGGAAGAATTATGCGTCCCTAAGGAAGGTTTGCTCTTATTTAAAGCTCACTTTAAATGACTCTTTGGCTGGCTTTTATCATATTTTTTCTAAGTGTACACAAGAATAAAACTGGATTTCACTCATATTAGATAATCCGACTTCTTATATTTTTCTCATTTTTGCAGAATGGGGTCGCAACGCTCCCGCCGCTACAAAATGGTTATATTGCATTTAATTTTCTCCATAAAAGAATATTACTCTGAAATGTCACTTGTAGCTTTCAGACATGTAGGTAAATTTTTGTTATTTTATTTTCTTTCATTCACGTTTATTGTCGACTATTTAAAAACTGTTGAAACGATGGAAAACTTAACGACTTATTTGAATTCTCTAGACGACGTTTTTCAAAGAACAATTAGGTGAAAGTGATGTTTGTTGTGCGTCCAAAACACCTCATTTGTGGCTTAAATTTAATTTTTTGAAATTTTTACAATAGGTAGCTTTCATAATTAAGAAAGGATTTTTAGAAAATGACCCCCTCTTTTTTTAAATAAAAAATCTGTTATTTTTAAAGTTATTTTCTTGAAAATTAGTATTTGGGCTTTCGGGTAAAAAAACAATGACGCGCGTCAGGATTTTTGGAAAGTCAACCCCTAATAGAGGGTTAAATGTGGTGTAAAAATTTAAATATAAGTTCGTCATTTTTAAAGTTATACAGGGTGCTCAAAAACTGGCGCACCAACTCAGTGGTACTTTATTGAAAAGCAAGTGCAGATTACGGGAAAAATGTTGAAAAAATTCCTAAAGTCATATTTTTAAAAATCTGGAGCTACAAACTTATTGTGTTAACTTCTTTAGTTTTCATTATTTTTTTATGTTTTTATGTTTCACACTAAGTAATCGTTCCCGAATACAACGATGAATAATTATTTTTAAATTTACTATCAGACTTTAGCAGTTTCTTTAATTTAAAAAAAATACAATTTACCCAAAAAATCACAATTTGAAGATGTGCCAACACTGAGAATTATTTCCTAGGAAACCGTTTCAAAAATAATTTATTTTTATTGTTGCTCAAATTCTATTGCGATCATGACTGTTAGACAACGTTGCCACATATTATTTATCTAAAATCCGTTATTTATCAATAACTTTAATACAAAGAATTTTTTTACTATTTTTATCTTTATATGTAAGCAGTTTTCTACCACACACCATTGAGTTGGTGCGTCAGTTTTTGAGCACGCTGTATTCTTGAAAATTTGTATTTGGGCTTTCGATTAAAAAAATAAGAAAGCCGTGTTTCACAATTTTCGAAAAATCAACCCCAACTTTTAAATTTTCAGTAATTAAAGTTTGTGTTTGGGCTTTCAGTGAAAAGTGAAGAAACACGTGTTTTAGTTGGAAATACTAACCTCAAGAGGGTTGAACATGGGTTGGAATTTGTATAAAAATCCGTAATTATTAATTTGTTTCCATGCAATTGGCACTTGAGCTTTCGGTTAAAATGAAAAATATTTGGGATCCATCATTTTTGAACTTATATTTATGAAAACTGGTATTTGGACAGTCGGTAAAAAATAAAAAAACACGTGTTTCATAATTTTTTTAAATTCCACCCCCAAAAAGGTTAAATATCAACATCCGTCATTTTTAACTGATATCTATAAAGATTGATATTTGGGCATTTGGAGAAATATAAAGAAACAAGTTTAGTATTTTATTATATTTTAGAAATTCCACTCCCAAAGAGGGTTAAACATAAAAAATCGTAATTTTTGAAGCTATATTCACAAAAAATGGTATTAAAATGGTATTAAAATGGTATTAAAATGGTATTAAAAATGAAAACGACGTGTTTCTGGATTTTGGAAATTTCACTCCCAAGAGGGTTAAATATAAAAATCTGTCATTTTCGAAGTTATTACCAAGAAAATTGGTATTTGAGCATTTGTCTAAAAATAAAAAACGCTCCAACGGGGTTTTATAAAAAATCCTTAATTGTTGATTTTATATGTACATAAAAAAATTCTTTATTGTTGAAGTTATACATACCAATTAATATCTTAGATATTCGGTTAAAAACGAAGAGACATATATTTCAGCATTTTTAGAAATTCCACCCCCAATAAAGTTAAACCCAAAACTCCTTCATTTTTGAAATTATATCCAAGAGAACTGGCAAATGGACTTAAGGCTAAAAATAAAGATGTGTTTCAGAATTTTTGAAAATTACATCTACAAGAGGGTTAAACAGGTAATGAGTTTGCAATCATTAAAAAAAAAGCAAAATTTTCTCGGGTGCTTATTGGGCCACGGTTTTAAAGTTCACATTAAAATTATGTGTTCCTACTTTTTATTATATTAAGTTTTGCATAGTTTTTCTGTGTTTCAAAATTGTTGTGAACATGCATGCGAAGCCGTGGCCAATTGCTAGTACTATAAATATAAAATTTGAATAATTTTAATATTCAGATGAAGTGAAAAAAGAATTAAAAAAAAGTTTTTTTAAAAAAGCTTTTATTTAAAAAATGCACTAAAAAGTAAAAATAGTTATTTATTCGACGAGTTTGAGTGTAAATCGGACGTTTTATTTCACGAGTGGTTTTTTAAACCTCGAGTAATAACGAGAGGTTCACCATCCACGAGGTGAAATAAATGAACCGATTTACACGAAAACAAGTTGAATACAACATTTTATTCTTTGAATTAGACTGAACAAGGCTTAAAATTGCTTAAAATCTGTTAAAAATAATCTGACGTTTCGTATTGAGAAATGCCAAACAGTTGTCAAAACTGTCTTACACAGGAGAAAAATCCGAAATTTTGACAGTGTCGAAGAATAAATAATGTTTTTCTATCAGCTTTCTCTTGTGACAGGAAAACATTGTTTTTTTACTTTTTTAGTACATTTTCTAAATAAAAGCTTTGTTTAAAAAACTTTTTTTGATTCTCTATTTATTTTTTTTAGTCTTTACTTATTCTAAACGTCTTTTTCTCTGAGATTTAGTTTCGCCTTTATTTTGCTGATTTGTGCAAACTAGTTTAGTGCTGTATGTGATAGAAAACAGCTGTTAGCATTGAAAGCACATCCTAACCTCTGTTCTGTTTATATACTCCTATCGTTCAAAATAAATGAGTTTTTAAAAAATTGCACATTTGTTTGTAACGAGACGTAATGAAAATGATTAGCTATTAATATATTTCCCAGTGACCAACATACCGTCAATGTTGGTATAAGTTAAGGTGTGTACACATCGAAAACTCATTTGTTAACATAACCTAAAACTTTAAAACCTCATTTAACCCCTTTAGGGGGTATTTAACTTCATAGAATTGCATTGTCAGGCAAATTAAGTAAGTATGCAAAATTTCAATTCATTGGAACAACGGGACCTATTCAAATATGGCTCGAAAAATATGAAACAGACAGACAGACAATAAAGCAAGTTAAATAAGAGCTTTCAAAAAGTATGATTATTATTATTGATGAAATATGAACCAATAACGCGAAAATTATTTATTGTGATTTTCACTTAATTTTACATTATTTTTAATGTTTTCGTGCGCTTTTCAATAGTTTTTACTTTTCATTTAAAGGCGGAAGAAATGGTAAAATTTATCGGGCAGTGTTACGGCTTATTTGATTAATTTTTCATTAAGAGAATTGACTCATCAGCTAACTAATTAGTATGTGTAATGATGAAGCTCGTTAGTGCCAATACCCCTCTGATGGTTACAAATTTATGGCTTGTTCTATTGTTGAGACACGTTGCCCACTTATCTGAATCAGCGTAGGTTGGTCTAGCATTAAAAATTATCGAGTCAATGAGAAATAAATCACGTAAATTGATCGTATTTTATAATTTAACACACTTTTATCCGGGTCTCAATTTGATACGAAATAATTTTTCCCCCGAAAATAAACATTTCAATCATGTAACCGGGATGAGTAATAGCTTTCATGTTATATTTACATTTTCGTTTTATATACATTTTAGTAAAAGAAGTCATCAATCACGGCAACATTACCTAATGGTATCTTTGTGTGCAAGAATCTGTACGTTTCCACTCATTTTAAAGTTAGTTAAAAATGAAGCCAGTTGAGAGAAATCGTATTTTTCGTCTTTGTGGATACAATTACGATCCAGTGCTCGCTTCATAAATTTATGTCAGTATGTAGGTTGTAAGTGGCAGTTACCGATCCTAGTTTACTACTATTGACCAGCGAGATGGTTTATTTTACACTTCCGGCCTCCATATAAAAATAATTTATCTGATTTTTCGTTTGAGCGCGGTAATTATGTTATCGAAATTTCTTCTGAGAAGAGAGCAGAAATTCAATAAAAATACCTGATTATGTGCGAGTCTTGAGATTAAAAACGAGCCTAGCTCGTGGATAAAAACACATTTTAAACTGATGTAATATGGAAATTGGGTTTTATAATCTGGCTAAATAAGCAAAGTGCTTTGGTCTCAAAGAGAGTGAGCAGACGAGCGAAATTAAATCGATTAACGTGGGACGGCAACTGGTACACAGCCAGAGGCTACAACAGAGATGTTGGGTCAGATTCTCCCCGGATTTATCCGGGATGTCGCGATGTGGTGTCACCTTTCCGAACCATTACTCGCATAATTACCACAAACGCAGTCACTGTATTTTCAATAAAACTTGCGGAAAGCAGCTTTTTTCATCTCATCTAACTCTCGAATTTTTCATTTGCGACGGCGGCTTAACGGTTCCATTTGCGGAAAGCTACATAAGGTACAACAATGCGCTTGAATGAAGATTGTTACAGTTGGATTATTTTGTAAAACTTGGCGGAGTCTTAAGGCAAGTTCGTGTTATTTCCGCGCTTCAGCATTATATTCAAATGCAAATCACATTAGCCACACTTCGATTACTCGAAATCGAACTGTATCAGTTGCTTCAGGCGTTCATTTAAATCGGCGAAGAATTTCCTGAAATTATGGTGTTTCTGTCGGGGTTTTGCTTCCTTTCATTGTGCTCCAAACAAAAGTTTGGGCCAAAAAATCGACTCACTGTGACAAATTGTTTGTGTGTTAATTTTTTCAATTGCAAGGTTTCATTAAGTTCCCTTTTTGTTTGCCTAGAGGCTGTGTTAATAAACCCCGGTTCTGATTGGGTGGCCTCGCAATATCTTTGGACGTTATCGTTACCCATGTCATCTATAATGCTAACTCCGAGTCATTAGTTTCAGGGTTTGTCGATAAAAGCTTGAGTTCAGCTTAAAAATCGGCACGATGGCCTTTTCTGATTCGGCGATTTGTTAGCTAACCTTTAGAAGTTGTTTTTCATTTGAAACCGAATATATGTAAATGCGAATTTGGTCTAAAGTAAAATAATTAAGCCCACACGCGGTCAAACAATAAAATATTTAGCACAACAAAACCAAGTAATTTTTTTAAATAACAATGAGTTTAATTGAGAAATACTCGGGGAATAATTGACCCGACTCGAGTAACTTTTCAGAGTTCATGGCGACTGACCTCCAAGTTCACAAACTAGTTACCTGGTAACTTGAAATCGGATTAATAGCAAATTGGATAACCATCTTCGAGTCGAGTTAACGACGTCGAGGAGTTGACCATTCACTTAAATTAATTTTAAAAGGTAATAAATACCGCCCTTTGCTCGAATCTGGAGATTTTCATTCAATGCTTGATGATAAATTGGCGTGTAACGGCGTAATGTGTGGCTTTTAGCATTCAAGCCAAGACCCGATTATTTATTAGCGTAGTAAAAGAGGCCATTATCTAGTCAATGTTTGTCGCAAAAGTGAAAACATGCTTGTTGTGTGGGTGATGTGTTATAATAACTGAACTTATATTATTAGAGATCGAACTCACCCACCTGAACCGTTTCATAGATCATTTGCCGAAACTAGAGAGCCCAATAATAAGTTAGACGCACGCTCGGACGAAGCTAATTACCTACGAGTGCATGCGGAGCTTCCAGAGATTTATTATTTTGCATTTCCGTAATGAAAAGCTTTGTTATTAATTTTCGAGTTTCCGAAAATAAAAAACACTGGTCTGCTACGAAATGCTCCTAAATAATAAAATATGAAAATTTTAACGTGCTTTCAATTCTTTACGACTTACATACAGGCTGTTCTGTCTAAATCTCACATTAGATGTATCGGGAGTTCTAATACTGATAGTCATCTAAAAATTTGTATACAACCCGTTAAGTCCTAATTAATGAAAATATTTTCAACATGACAGTACTTTCGGTTATACCAGAAGTCGTTATCAACTGTTTTTAATTTAAATAGAATGATATGTTTTTTACTGCATTTTTTAGATTATTTAAGTTATTTTAAAGAAGTTTTTATCAGCTTTCCTTATACCTACATTTAGTCGTTTTCGAAATATATTTGCGGTTTTTTGAAAATTTTTGGATTTGTTTCTTTGAAAAATGTTTTTTTTAGTCTAAAAGGTGCACCAAAAAATAAAAAATAATGTTTTTCTATCAGAGTTTAAAAAAACATTTTTTTAATTTTTTTATTTATTGCTTTTTAGTCTTTACTTATTCTGAATGTCTTTTTCTTTGAGCTTTAGCTTCGCCGTATTATGGTAACGCCATTATTTCGTTGATTTGTTTATTGGTATGTGATAGAAAATATCCAAATGGTTACTTTATTGTACTGAGTTTTTGTTGTGAGACTTTAATTGAAGAAATTTATATAACTAGGTGTACCTATTGCTCACCACAAATCCGGGTACGTAATGTAAATCTAATTTCTCAGTTTTCCCTTAACTAAATGAACTAATGTAACATAGTAGCCATGGAATAAATAACATTATTAATACCTATAAAAGAAACATTATTTTTTACTGTTTTATATAAAAGCTTTTTTCTAAAAAAACTTTTTTTTAAATTTTGTTATTTATTGCTTTTTAGTCTTTACTTATTCTAAAGGACTTTTTCCTTGAGATTTTAAATGAATTTAAAAAAATAGCGACATTTGTTTGTAACGAAACTTAATGAAAATGATTAGATATAAATAATTGCCCAATGACCAACATACCGTTAATGTTGGTATAAGTTACGATATGTACACATCGAAAACCCATTTGTAAACATAACCTAAAACTTTAAAACCCCATTTAATCTCTTTAGGGGGTATTTAACCACGTAGGATTGCATTGTCACGCAGATTAAGTAAGTATACAAAATTTCAATTCATTGGGACAACGGGAACTCTTACAAATTTGGCTCCAAAAATATGAAACAGACAGACAGACAACAAAGCAAGTTAAATAATAGGTTTTAAAAAGCACTGATACTTTTTCCGTTTCTAAAACTTTTGAAATTCTTTTTGGCTTATTTGAAAGAGAATGTTTCTTTGGTGTTCAAATTTCTAAAAAAAGTTAGGAAACCCTAAAATTTTAAGATTAAGTTTGAAGAAATTTAAACACCCATAACTCACAATTTTCAAAGGTTGCCATGGAAACGTGAGTAAAATATAAAAATCAAAGCTTTTCAAACTCAAATTTAATAAATTCATTTTGTTTTAACGGAAAGAAAACAACTTATCGTTTGTTTAATGAGAAATGTTTCTTTGTCAAACTGTGCAAAAATATTTGTGACTAGTAAGGAATTTCCGACGATGTCAAAAAAAACCAATATAACTTGAAAATTATCACAGGTATAGGGAATGCTAATACACCCCATTATAAAATTAAATTTTAAAAATTAGAGGATTAAAAAAATTGACTTATACCTTTAAAACTTATACCTGAAGGAAAAACAAAGGCTTTCTTTTTATTGTCCAAATACAATTTCTAAAACTCTAATATGGCAAAATTACCGATTTTTGAAGTGAAATGTACAAATCCAAAAATTTGCAAAAAATTATAAATGTTTCAAAAACGACAAAATTTAGGTATAGAGAAAACTAATGATGATGAATATCTCCTGAAAGTACTTCGAGAAATCCCACGAAAACACAATGAAAAACATATTTTACCATTTAAAATAAGAAAGTTGATATCGGTATAAACGAAAATGCCGCCATTTTTCAGCAGGGCTCAACTAGTTATAAGTTATGCGTTATGATATGACTATACAACAATTTTCAGATAGATATCATTATCAGAAATTTTTTGATATGAGGTTTAGACGAAACATTTTGTATATTTTATATAACTTTGTTTTTCCATTTCTCAAAGCTGAGAACTAGAGACAGCAGTGGCTCGTAAAGAATTAATACAAAATTCATAAAAACATTTTATAATAAATATCAAAATTACCAAAATCCAGATAGAAATGAAATTTTGTTTCCATTCGGTTTAAGCGAGAAACCAAGTGACTTTGAAAAATTTGTTTTTTGAGTTATTTATTTGTTTTTGTTGGTAACAATTTAGGCCTTCCTTTTAATATCTGAACCTTAGATTATAAAGACTATTTTAAAACAAGTTTCCAACAAGAACGTGTTTTCACTATTTTAAAACACACTTCTCATAGCAACATGTTTTAAATCAATGTTTTCACTATTTTAAAACACGCTTCCCATAGCAATGTACTTTAAATTAAAATGTTCCAACAAAATTTTTTTGAATAACACATGCGAAAACGCATGTGTTATTCAAAAAGTTCTCAGGTAACTAGGTATGCAACTCGCATACGCTCGTTGCATAACAACAGCCCTTGAACTTTGAACTTGTGTTTTCACACTCGTATTATTAATAATAATAACTAATAAAAGGGAAAAAATAATGCACATCATGTTGAATCCGAGTTTCAGACAGCGTGTAAAATAAGATTATAGTAACAATATTTTTAATGTGACTAGAGGTTATTTTTTGCCTGTAGTATTTGCGTATTTATCTTGAAAGAAAACAGCAATGGTTTTATCAGCTGCCATTTGCAAATAAAACACAAGTTTTTAGCGGTGATTTGTTGAACACCATGTGATTGGTCTGTTTTATAGAGGGGAGTGCACAGATCTAGGAATATCCAATGACAAACACCTTTTAATCGTGTTGCAATTTTTGTGCCGTAGATAAGCAAGAAGCTAGAGAAGAAAATAGTTTTGATTGGTCAAATTACCCCAAATTTCTTTTCAATTTTATTTATTATTATTTTTTTAAAAAGTGCTCCCGAAAGTGGGTCAAAATTCCGTCGAGTTGCCATAATCTGAATAAGAATCGGGTATCACACATATTATCCTCGAAGCCTTAAAGGACTTAAGGATCTAAGCGGATTAAGTAATAAGCGATGAAGTTACGAGTGAAGCGCGTGAAGTAGCGGACGAGGAAGTTAATACTTCCGTTTCCCTCCTGATCTGCGATAATACGGATTCCCTCCTTCCACCGCCAATTTTTATGTAAAATTTCGTGTCCATTCGCACGTGAAAGTGATAACGGCGACAAAACGACGCTTCCGGCGTGGCACCCACTGATTTTTGTTTGGATAACTTTATGACTCCGTAAATTCGCTGCAATATTGATATAGTTGTGTTATGGTGTGTTTTTCAAGCAGCGTTTGCTGAATTTATCTCGACGGGGGCTTCAACACCCACAGTGGATAAATATTTGCCCGCTTTCTTAATAAAACCACACCACGACAACAATTAAAAAGTACGAGTATTAAATAGCTTGTTCGAAGCTCATAAAACCAAACATGACGCTCGAAAACCAATAAAATTAATTAATGTGAATGAATAATTAATACCTGTTTTTAATTGTATCAACAGCCTCACTTATTCTGGTTACATATATTATTTGCATGATAAAACACACCAACGCGTCTGCAAAGTAAATAAACAAAGCACAATTTAAAGAGGTTTAAAAATTTACCTTATCCTTGACGGTTGGGTCATTCTTCTAATCAGAAAATATTTTATTACAACTTTTGGAACAAAGTCAAGTGTTTTATAAATAGAGCAAATCTGCGTAAAATAATGTCTGAAAATAAATGTAACGTAAATCTTGTTAGTGAAAGTGACGCAAAATTTCCAAATTTATAGATCAGGGAGCTGGAGTTGAGTTAATTAAGAACTCAATTAATGGCAAATATCAACTCGCAGCATTACGATTTAATGTCTGATATATACGTAATTGTCGTCTTTAACTTAATTGGCGTAATTTAGAAAATGCAAAGGCTCGTTAAATTTTTATTAGATTCATAATTGTGGGCGAGTACATTTAGCCTGAATAGTCGTTATAAATTTACAATATTTATTCGTTGTTATTACAGAAATATGTTAATTCGCATTACCATAAATACACAGGCAAGAAATTATCGCATTGACAAGACATTTTCATGTTATTGTCGTGTCTTGGTTTTAATGGCTTTATTATCATTTTTCCCTCAAACTTGCCCAGTTGTGATACACCCCCCGCGTCATAAATTTCTACAGAATGTTTGGAATTAAAACGAGTAAATTGACGGTAATGAGTGAGGCAGTCGGAAATGATAGCATCTGTGTCAAAATTAATTAGATTTTCCATTGTACATAATTTTAATTAAAAATGTCCCCGACATAATCAATCACTAATTGTATCGTGGGCGCGAGAAATGCAAAATAGGCGCTAAAAGCCCCAGTCATGTCGCCTACTGTGCCAATCCTAGATGTTCGACGAACAAACACAGCGAGCTTCATATGCATTTTTTCTTTCTTGGGAGAAAAAACAACATTATTCGGAAAGGCAAAGTTTAAAACAATAAGTACACACAAGAAATGAAGTAGCAAAATTAAAAAAAAATTATAGAAAAACATTATTTTTTACTTTTTAGTGCATCTTTTAAATAAAAGCTTTTTCCTAAAAAAACATTTTTTTTAATTTTTTTTTATAAAAACAGAAAATTTAATAATGTTATCAACGATTTATGTTATTCTTTCGTGTAATAACATAAAGTTGTATTTTTTTAAATAAGAATCATAGTTGGCTATGACATTTTCGAAAAGCTTATTTTTTCTGAACTGAAAACAGTATAAATACAGTTTAATAATTTTATATACTTTTGATAACAAATATATTCAAAATATTCGGAAGTAGTTGGCCATGGAAACATTATTTCACATAAAAGGTGTGAATAATCTAGAAATTTTGTGAACGGTTATTAAAGTAAAAAATGTAAAATTATGCAAATAAGTTAGTTTCAATTGAACAAATATACGATCGTCGTAGATTTTATTTACATAAAAAATGTGCAGAAAATTGAAAAGGATGTAATGACATTTTTTTATGATTTAATAAAGTGCATTGGAGGTGACGTTGATAATGTTATGTATTTTTTACCGCAGATGGGATTTTATTTTGGTGTTTGGATTGACATTTTTTTGTAAAATAAAATTTTATTAACAGGTAATCATACAATTAATAAGATTTTTTCCGACATTTCATAGTTAATTAGAAAATAGAATGACAATTTAAGCTTGCCGTTTTAAATCTAAAAACAAATAATTTTTATTTATCGCAAAAATTTGATGTAATAATAATTTATAATGCTGTTTTTGAATTAATTAGTGTTTAAAAAATCATTAAATTATAAATACTTGTTGACTAATATGTTTTTCATAGTTTTAATTAAATTTCCAAAATTTTTATATGACCTATAAAAAAAGCGAAATGTTATGTTTTATCTTAACTATTTAAAAATAATGTATTACACAAATAGACATATTAAATAAAAAAAATAAACTTTTTGGAAATGTCATAGCTATGTTACTTTATGTACTTTATGTAATTACAGCTAAATGCAAGATTAACAAAAAATTCCTGATAGCATGATAAAATTGTCTGTAAAAAATGCCTTTACAATGTTTCAAATGTGTATCTTTTATAATAAAAAAGATATGAATTTTTTTAGATTTCGCTACTATGTCAACTTTTGTTTATAAGTCGAAAACAAAAAACGATAGCGGGATGCGGTTTTGACCAAAATTATTTCTCAAAAAACGGACCCGAGAATGTGTCATTCTTTTTTCTCTAATCATCTTAGTTTCGGAAGACCCCTATTCGAACATCCAAATTGCAGCACCCTGTACATATCGAACACCTATTTGTAAACATAACCTAAAACTTCAAAACCCTATTTAACCTCTTTAGGGAGTATTTAACCAGATAGGATTGCATTGTTAAGCAGATTAAGTAAGTATGCAAAATTTCAGTTCATTGGGACAACAGGAACCCTTTCAAATTGGGATCCAAAAATATGAAACAGACATACAGGCAACAAAGCAAGTTAAATAAAAGCTTTCACAAAGCTTTTAAAAACAAGATACAGTAAAAAGCAAGACTTTATTAAAACTAAAAAAATATAGCAAGCAATGATGAAAATCAAAATAAAAAATTAAAGGCGTGAGAACAAGAAGAGAACAATTTTCACCGAATAACGGAGCAAAATATGGGTCACAATCTGACAAAAAATTTCAAAAAGAAAAAAAATTCTGGACTCCCCTTAAAAAGCAAGCCAACAAAATGAACAACATGGTGGACAAGAAAAATCAAAGAGGAAGTAAAAAAAAAATAGCACAAATACATGGTCACCAAAACGGAGAAACTATAAAGAATATAAGATACAACATATAAAATTCAAGCAAATGGTGAAGAAAAGAGACTGACAGTATAAGAAACTAAAAGCGTTTCTAGTATTAGAAGAAACTTTAGAATAACAAAAACACAGAAGAGTAAACAGTGCCCACAATTAAAATATCTGAGCTTGCTAAAAATTCATTCATTCATTTTTCCAAAAGTTTGAAATGGAATGTACATACAGCTTTTTAATGGGCGCGATTTTGCTCTTATCGTAAATCACTTAATCCGATTGTTATCTCGTCCAGAATCGGGAAAAATAAATTGCAGAAGTTCTCGCGCGAAGTCTGGGGCTACATTTGCGTAATTAAAATTCAACTCTGAAAAACATTAGCACCGGAATTATGATTCATACATCCCCAATGATATTGATATACATTCCGGGTCGGTAATTTTCATTTTCTCGCCGTGTGGGCTTAGCAAATGGCCACAATAAATAAACAGTGCGATGAAGGTTGCAGCAGGAAGTATCCGGCGAGCTCTGGAGGCGGAATGCCAATAAGTGCAACAAATGAGCTTTTTACTGACCTAAAAACTCGACTTTTTGCTTCATCGTAGTGTGGGTAAAATCCATTTTACCTTTGCTTAGTTTTATTTCAATTAATCACTCCCACATGCAGGGTGGGGCAAGTGAGAAAACCCTTGCTGAGCAACAAGATTTGCATTCATCACAAGCAATGATTTATTGTAGAAAATTTTCGGATTTTTATCACCTTGAGAGATTCCCATGTGGTTTATCTGGTTTTATTAGAGCAAGTGCTAAGTGGAGATAAATTACAAAACTTGAGACTGTCCGTAATTTACAGTATTCCAAACAAATGGTAGTTACTTCAAACAATATACTTGTGTACACTGTGAATAATGAACACAAACAGATTTTATGGCCGCAATAAAATAAACGCACATGAGAGCAATGTGTCTTGGTTATTTCACGGATGCTTAACTTGTAAGATCACCGAAACGACTAATTCACACATTTTGGCCAAACAATTCAAAAAGACACGTCTTGTTTGCGCGTTAAAGTTACCACTATTAAACCATTTAAGAATGTCTAATTTTAGTCGTTTTTAAAAAAGGAAACGGAACCCTTTTAATTAGGACAAAGTCAAATTAATTTTACATCAAAGAAAAACACGACCCAAATTTAAAATAAATTTATCATAAAGACACGAAAGGTGTATACGGCTAATTCTAAATTGATAAAACATTTACAAAAACTTTTGGGTGTTTGTATTATGCATTACTATAGCCACAGTGTTTTGAATTTAAAGCGGTGCATCACTTTTTCCTTGATAGTTGCTTTAGTCATTAAATAATGGATAAGTGAGTTTTTACGACACAAGATGTGTGCATAGAGTTACAATCCTTTTCAGAAACTTGGACCCAGACGATTTGTCCGCATATCCTTTAAAATTCCTGTGGTATGGCCGCCTTCACCCTGGTCTGAATCCATGGTGGACCAAAATCCTAGTCCCAGTTAACGTTTCAGTCGCTTTCCTTTACCTAGTTTTGGCCATAAAAGGAATTTTTTCGTCCTACAACCACGACACTTTTTTCACTGCGGAATGTGTGCAAACTTGTATTTTGGTGGTACATGTGAGTTATCTCGCATTAAAAATGTTTGATTAATTGAAACTTGTAGGCGATTGGAAAATTCTCCAATTTTTTGGTTCACAAAAACAGTTTGCTTCGTCTGGTTGCGAAAAAGTCGCAATTTTGGAAGCTTGAAAGCTTCGACGGCGATTTGTACAATGAGTGTGTTTGGATATCGACTTTTGTGAAAAAAATCACACGATTCTACTACTTCTTGAACTTGTTTGTTTTAATTTCTTTCGATTTGCAACCGTTCACTACGGGGTATTTGCCCACTGGGTGTTATGTTCCCGAGGGATGGTTTAATTTCTTGACTGGGCTTTTGTGGTACTTGTCATGTGCAGTCTTGTTTGGTTTGCCAGGAACCGATGGGTTTTTCTGCTCACTTGCTACCTCTCTAATTATACAGTTTAAATTGTTGGGGTACAAATTTAAAAATACAAAGTTGTACAAAAATGAACCAGACATAACGCTATGGAACAACTTGAAACAACTTGTGGATTATCACAATTATTTACTAAGGTTTTTTGTTTTTGGGTATGAAAAATGTAACCGACATTTTAGTTACAGCAAGGAATTGGATGCCACATTCAAGACAATTTTTTTACTACAGTTTATGATTTCGATTGGTTCAGCTTCAGTGTCAGTTTTTATTTTTATGCAACCGTAAGTTAAAGTAAAAAAATTAAAAACACTAAAGGCCGGTTTATAGAAAGCTTTATTAAATTTTAATTCGTTGTTAAAAGTTAATAACGCGAATGAACCAATCAAATTTGTTCAATTTAGTCACGTGATCAGTTAACAATGCATTTAATTGCAAATTAAACTAATGACGCTTCGATAAACCGGTCCTAAGGGTCGGTTTACAGAAAGCAAAATTAAGATTTAATTCAAAATTAAACTAATGTCAAGTTAATCGCGATTAAAATTTAATTGCAATTAAAATGGTCTGTAAATCGGTTCTAAGGGCCGGTTTATAGAAAGCTTTGTTAAAATTTAATTAAATTAATGGAATGAACCAATCACACTTGTTCAAATTAGTCACGTGATCACGCACTTAATTGCGAATTAAATTAATGACGCTTCTATTAACCGGTCTTAATTGTATTTCAGAGGCGATTGGTCAAATCGGATCAAATTTTTGTTGTATTTTGTTGCAACAATGGTTCAGACGGCTTTCTACTGTATTCCTCTTGAATTTGTAGTCAGTTCAGTAAGGAATAAGACAACGAAAAAGCACGAATAAATTGCTCTATTGTAGGCAAAACAAATTGGTGATTTTGTTTACGAATCAAACTGGTACCAAGTAAAAGACATAAAATTTGAGAAATGTTTTACTTTGATCCTTGCTAGGACACAGAAAAATGTTGTTTTCAGTGCTTATGGATTGATTTGGATTAATTTAGGGACATTCCTTGTTGTAAGTTTTGGAAACTTCTTTGTGTTAAAAATAATAGTTAAATATGTTCTAGATTTGTAAAACAGTGTTTAGTTTCTACACGTACTTAAATTCTGTCAATAAAATAACATCATGAGGACAGCATTGGATCAACATCTACAATTTTTCTGTTGTTAATTGTTGATTAATGAATCACACTTTGTAATAGTCAGAAAAATATTACACCTTAGCAGAGAATTATGTTTTGTTCTTTTTTTGAAATCTAAATATTTACTTTACATGTTTGTACCAAATATCTAACTAAATAAAGAACATTTTAAAATACTGATTGTTTTAAACTATAGGTATAAAGTAATGCGAGGAGTTAATTAAAAGCGCGAAAATCGAAATATTTTGAGTAATTTGGAGATTTAAGATAAGCCAGTTTTTGTGGCAGAAGTTTTCAGATTTATTACTTCTGACTGCTTTCTGATACAATTGTTTCGCTTTGTTTTAATCTGATTTGCTCCTAAATTTTTGCCAAAATTAGCAAAACTATGTTCGTCACATTTATTCCTTCCTAGAAAAAAATAGGATACAGAAAATACTTAGTCATTAAGCATAAAAAATAACATTTTATTATAAAATTTTTACGATCAAATATTTAATAGAGAGAGTGCTGATTCCAATAACTTGGATCTTAAGTGTCACATTAATGTTCTGGTGGTATCCTGCAAAAATATAATTTCTATTGTTGACTTTTATCTTACCATTTTTTTATTTTTTGTCATTTCTGTGATTATTAAAGTCTTCACAGATTTTCACATTTTTTGTGATATTTTTCTAATACAAAGACCTTTTTCAGTAGCAACAAAGTGGACTTTGAAAGCACTTTACAGGTGATACAAATACTTCCGTTTAAATGATTAATTCTGCCGTCTTTAGAAATGCCCAAAAGGAATATTAAAATTTTTCTAGTCATTTGTGTACAAAGTGACAAAAGAATGCTTAATTTCGATTTAACTCAAATAAATTTACTGGTTCCTTTAATTACAATAAAACTAAATTAATTTTACATCAAAGAAACCACGAAAAAAGTTAAGACACGGAACTTGCAACAAATTATGAAAAATTCAACAAGAAATTTTTATTTCCTTTGTCCCTATTGTTTTAAAGTAGTTGATTTTAATTTCTCACAGGACTTAATCAGTTAGTTGCCTCATTTGTGATCATAGAGATGTAAGTTACGAAATCATCAAATTAAATAATTACTGACTACTTTTAGGTCCCTTGACCCCGACATTTCTTTCAAAATCGTGGGGATTGGTGGTTTTCACCCAAAGCTGAAAGCTGTATGTTTATTTTTAATCCTTTTGGCAGTAAAAGGGATTTTAAATTCATTCTCTGGTAACATCTTTTTTGCGCTAGAATGTCTTGTTACAATTATTATCCAGGTCCACGTAAGTAACAGTAATTTTTTCTTCGTGTCGTTAAGATTTTATTTCAGGGAACCGGAAAATTCATTGTTTTTCATTCGGACAAAACAGCTTTAACCAATTCGTTGGCTAAAAACTTTCTCTTTTGGAAAATTTACAGTAAATGTATCAAAACCGCTTTTATTGTGAAGAAATTAATTTGGTTTTATCATTATTCAAGTGTTTTGTTTGCAATCTTCTGTAAATTAAATTATCAGCAATTCTAATTTTTGTTTTTGGGACGAATTGAATGCACTATTTTTGTTACAGTTTGTTTCTGTAACAATTTTATTTCAATGCACCAGTAAGTCAAAAATTATAACATTTCTAAGTTTTTTCAACAACTTTCGACACGAGAAGAAAATTGATCACATTAATTATATTGCGACAGAAACATAAAATAAAGTAAATATGATCTATGTATTTGCAGATATGGAAAGCGCATTACACCTACTTGAATCCTGTAAAAAAATGCTAAAGTAATTAATAATTTGTTGGCACAATATGTAGATATGCACTGTTCGTTGTAATAAAATCAGCAAAAACTACAATGTGTTTTTAATGGATATTTCTCCCACACAGTTTGACTCTGCTAAAAGTATATTATTACTATATACCTTAAACGGCGCACTGACAAAAGAGCCCGCGACAAAACTGCCCACCAATAAATACTGGGTGTTAAAAAAATGTAAAATCTTTGGGGAGGTAATAACATGAGATCGAAATTGAACTGAATTAGAGCAGGCTGTGCTTGTGGAATTTTAGCTACACGGTAGAAATTGATCAAAATTAAAAAATAAATTTTCAAACATCGGTTTCTTGCTTATTAAAATTATTCCGAAATTATGTTTACCACCCAACAAAGAGAGAGCTTACATTGTAGAAACCTATTTTCAGACGGGTAAAAAAATAAATGGATAGTGGAAACCTTTAATTGATAAATGCTTAACAGAAATTCGAGAGAAATATCTTAATTAAGTGTTTAAGTACAATTGGTTGCAACAAAAACGGAAAACTGAATTTTCTTTAAATTTGAGAATTAAAGTTATTTATTGTATAAGGGTCTTAGATTATAATTTATCCCCGCAAAGGTTCAATTAATTAAGGGGATAAAATACGTGTAAGTTGGAAAATTTTTATTTGACGTTTAGAAGTGACATTTGTCGAATTAATTTTTATTCGGCCAATCACGAAACGATTTTTCTATAAAACACGTGTGTTTTATGGGTATCATAAGACGACTCCTATTAGTGGTATTATGACCTAATAATTTTTTCTATTGGTACCAAAAAATTGATAATAAGAAAAGTAAACGTAATTTTTGGGTTAGCGACATTTTTATAGATACACATTTTTTGTACAAAATATTAATTAAGCATTGCTTGTTTTAAAATGGCACTTGAAATCATAAAATTTCTATTATTAAATTTAATATTTTATATTAAAATCAACATTTTTATTTAATTCAATTTTATTCAATGTTAATTTGATTAACATTAATTTTATGTTAATTAATGTTAATTATATAATTGTACAGGGTGTTTTACACAATTTTAGGAGACCATCATGATCATATAATTAGATACAAACTCGATTACAAATTTTGAAAAATTAAATAGCCTTCTCTAGTTTGTTCACCTCTTCAACAAATTACAACGTTTTTGGGTAGTTTTGGGTACATTAGAATCACATTCATTCCGTTTCTTGATTAAACACATGGTAAATGTTTCTAAAAAAACAAAAATTTATAACTTTTAACTGTGCTATTAGTAAAACGGTGATTAGTTTGACAATTACTGTCATGGGTTTTCAAAAATTAAATAATAAAATGTGAATGTTTTGGTATCTAGTATTTTGTGACTTTTGTATATTTCTCGTACGTACATTAGCCGCAGGCCTCGTAAAGTTATGTGAAACACCCTGTATATAAAATAAAACAAAAGTTACATGTAAAGAGAAAAATATATAGTGCAGCTATTTACTAGCAAACCCTGATTTCTGTGTGATTATTAGTTTTGGAACAGGTTAAAATATTTACATACTTTTAGTAGACCCACCTTGTATAACTAATAGCCACTATTGTTTCTAATCTTCAGTCATTTGGTGACTTATAAAAGTTGTAAAGTATTCAAAATTAAGTTTTATTTACTTTAAAATAAAAGAAATTTAGATATCTAAAATATTTCTACTAATTTCTTCAACACAAAACTTTAGTAAATTTGTTTAAAAAATACGACTATCACTGTTAAAGTAGAGGTCTGCTAGGTAAAAAAAAATGTATCAAAAATGTTCACTGCCTTATAGAAATTTACATGGTTTAATTATTATTTGAGCTTTTTTTCAATTATTGAATTGGTTAGAGACATAGTAACCTATCTGTGGTGATTTATTTCATGAATCAAAATGGTACGAAGTTGATTAATAATTAATAATTAATTTTAAAGTGCTAATTTGTGTTAGCTTATACTTGTAAATTTGTAAAATTGTCTTCCGTTTCTCAAAAGTTCATAATATAAGTACTTAACATTTTACAATAAAAACAGATCAAGTATGTATTTTTTTAAATAATATAGAAAACATGATTTGTGTTACCTCCAATACAAATTTTAAGTTAAAAAATCACAAATAAAGTAACCAAATTAACCAATTTGTCACAGTAAATGTGGTCACAAGACTGCTAACACCAACACCCAGCGCTTAAATGATTAATTCTGTCCCCTTTTCGTTTTAAAAATACTCAAAAGGAATAGTAAACTTTAAGGAAACAACAAAAGAATGCTTAATTTGGTTTTATCTCTGACAAAATTACTATTTTTACAACCACAATTGCGTCCCTTTTAATTAGAACAAAACCAAATTAATTTTACATCAAAGACACAAAATAAACTCATCAGACACAACCTAATTCTACTAAATGAAAAATTCAAAGAAAAGTTTTTTCTTGACGTTACTGCAAGTGGAGGTTTACATTTTGAATTAGTCCAATTTTACTCACTGCCGAATCAACAAATAAATATGTTAATGTAAGTTTTTGGTGCTTTGCGACAACACATTCATTAAATTCTAGGTCTCTCGAACCCGACGATATTTCCGCCGATTCGTTAAAAATTCTTTGGTACACTGGTCTTCACCCAGCACTCAGTTCTCGATTGATTAACATTTACATATATGCAAACCTTTTTTTGTGCTCCGTGCTGACGATTTTGGCAATAATAGGAATTGTATTGTCGTACACTAACAACATTTTCTTCGTGGCAGAATGTCTCGTGACGATCATTTTAATGGTCCATGTAATAAAAAATGAACAGATTTGTTAATTAAAGTAACAAAAAATTTCAGGCAATTGGAAAATTCATAGCTTTGCATTGGAACAAAAAATCCTTAATAAACTTATTGAAGAAAAAGTCTCAATTTTGGAAAATTGGAAGCTTTGATGGAGAAATTCACAATGAGTGTTTGCAAATTTCCACATTTGTTAAGAACATAATTCGCTTCTACTACGCTTTGAGTTTTTGCGGAGGCGTTTTCTTCGATCTTCAACCCTTCACTTCTGGGTTAATGCCTTCAGGGTGTTACGTCCCAGAAGGGTGGTCCAATATTTTGATGGGTGTCATGTGGTACATTACGTTTCCTGTGGTTTTCGTAGTTACGGGTACAGATGCTTTATTTTGCTCACTCAGTACTTCTCTGATCATTCAGTTCAAATTACTGAATCACAAGTTTAAAACATTGAAATTGACCAACAAATCCCAGACGCAATTATGGAACGACTTGAAAGAATTAGTCGATTACCACAATTTTTTACTGAGGTAATTTCTTTCAACAACAAATTAGTTTCACACAAAAATTGTAGTTATTGTGAAGAACTGGACGCAACATTTAGTGGTGTTTTTTTGCTACAATTTATCATCTCGATCGCTCCAGCTTCTGTCTCAATATTTATCTTCATGCAGCCGTAAGTAGCAACTAATTGGATTCTCTTAATTAGTTGCATCTTAGGGGCGCTTGGGCTAACAGAATGAAATTTATCACATATTTTCTTGCGGTAATTACCGAAACAACGTTTTATTGCCTCCCTTTAGACATTGTAGTAAACACGGTAAGACACAACGTTTTAATTAATTTACTTCAGATTTATATTTTCAGGCAAGTCAAGTAAGTGACGCTATTTATGAGTCAAAATGGTACGAAGTTGATGTTTTACATTTCAAGAAATGCCTAACTCTTGTTATAGCAAGGGCGCAAAAAAGCGTCCGCTTTACCGGATTTGGAATGGTTTATATCAATCTTCGCACTTTTCTTATTGTAAGCTCATTAATTCAGCTCAACACTTGCAAATTTGGGTTTGTTGTAGATTTGGAAAACTGTGTTCACGTTCTACACTTACCTAAATTCAGCGAAAAAAATCACGAAGTAAATGCAATGTCATATCTGTAGTCATTATACAATTAACACAAATGTAATTCAGTTAAATAGAAATAAAATTCTTGTTGAATTTGTTGTATGTTTTGTTGCCGAAAAAATATCGTTTTAAAGATAAATTAAGCGACAAATATTATTAACAAACTGAACGATTAATCGACAGTTTAATTTGCATTTAGGCATTTTTATCGACGAAAAGCACAAATTAAACTAAATATACTAAGGACCGGTTTATAGAAGCGTCATTAATTTATTTCGCAATTAAATGCGTGATAAACTGATCACGTGACCAAATTGTGCCAATTTGATTGGTCTATTCGCGTTGTTAACTTTTAACAACGAATTAAAATTGATGAAGCTTTCTATAAACCAGCCTTAAGGACCGGATTATAGCCGGTTCTTAGAGCCGGTTTATAGACAGCTTAATTAATTCAATTGCGCTGTTAAACGCAAATGGACCAACCGAACCATTTCAAGTTGATCACGTGATCAGTTAATCACGCATTTAATTGCGGATTAAATTAATGACACTTCTATAAACCGGTCTTAAGTAGAAGTAGTAAAAGTATACTTTTACAGTGGGTAGTATTTATATAATGTAGCAAAAGCTTTTACTATAGTTCTATCCCTTCCTTTCTAATAAAATCTAGATTACGCTATCCTTTCCAATTACAAGTAAAAGCATTTACTACATTTAATAAATACTACCCATTATTTCAAAAACTAATCAGCCTTTGCTATTAAATACCTTATAACATGAGATCGAAAATATACTGAATTAGAGCAAGTCATGAAAGTAAAGTGTAATTTTAGCCACATGGTATGCTGTGTAAAATCGGCATAAGAAAACATAACCTTAAAAGTGTAGTCGTAAATAATCGTCTAAAATGTGACTAAAGGCACAGCTTGCTCTAATTCAGCCTATTTTCGATCTCATGTTATGTTCTTCTATACGACTACATGTATTTTTTTCAGATTTTTTCTACCATTTCCTATAATAAAATAACCTAATTCAGACTAATTATTTATAATTATAACGTTATTTTGCTCAAATATCATTTCAGCATTCAATATCTAATTAATTAAAATTATAATGTATTAATTTAATTAAGAAATTATGATTTGTCGTAAGGAATTCTGAAGAAAATTACATATGTGTTAACTGCTTCAAAACTATAAAAACGCCAACGTCGCATTTTCTCTCAAAATTAGCTGTTATAAATTATTCAAACACTTCAAAAAAAATTATAGCTAATGTAATTTATACTTTCAATGAGAGATCTAATCATTAATAAATATTTTACATTTTATAAATCCTCTTAAAAAAAATAATTTGGTAAAATGCGACGTTGGCGTTTTTATAGTTTTGAAACAGCTCATAAATACTTTTATACCGAAAACAATTATGTATTTAATGCAAACTTAAAACTCTGTGATTCATAGTTTCTGTAATACATCAAAAATATTTTTAGCAGACTTTGTGTAAACGAAGTAGATTTTTTACTAAAAACATCAAAATCTTATAGTAAAATAAGTTTTCGTACAATTTTGTTACTTTTAGAAGAAATAGGCAAGAATTCTTCAAGCGTTGAAAGACAAGTAAAGATGCCTAACTTTTTCTTTCTCACATGGATTCTTACTTTTTCTGTTACAGTTCACAGAGTATTAACACAAAGTACACTTGAAGAGATTATTATATGATCCACTTCTATTTTCTCAATAATTTTTTTAACACAGAAACTTTCAAAATAAGTTCTTTTAGTTATAAATTACCTTAATTTAAAATCAATGGCTTTAGCCATGATATACCATTTTTTAAATATGTTCAGAAACGGCTTTTATTGTGAAAAATACACTCCGCGATTTCTATATGGTTTAGTGGAGTTTTCTTGTTTGTATTTTTTGACTTTCAACCATTCACAGTAGTCATGAACATACATAAAAAAAATAAACAACTATTGAAAAAATACTAAAGAAATATAATTCCAGAATTAACAAAGGTTGAGAGAGCTGTAGTTTTCGGTGGTTATGAACCTGAAAATATTTTTATTGATGAATATTCAGTTGTGATGAGATAATGTTTGAGATAATATGTAAAACAACTTTCTCTTTTTATACTTATTTGAATTCTGCACGAAAGTTGGCAGAATATGATGAATAAATCACTCAAACCGCACCTACACTGTGTATTGTATGTTAGTTTAAATAAAATTAATTAGTGTCACAAATTTTTGGTGAATCAGCTTCAAACTCAATCGAAAATTACTATATAATTCAGTCACACATTCATAAAAACTACTTTCCTAAAACAATCTAAAAACAAAAGTCAAAAGAATGTTTAATCTACTTTTATTGAATTATAATTACAGTTGTTAAGAGCATAAACTAGTTCCTTTTAATTAGAACACAAAACGAAATTAAATTTACATCAAAGAAGTGACAAGACCGAAATTTAAAACAAACTTACAAAGACCGAATGTCTTTAATGCTCGCATTCAAATTTAATTCGGAGGAGGTTTAATCATAGCTGCACAATAAAAAATTTATGATTTTTAGTATTCTGTTGTATCAGAGAACCGAACGCTCCTGTGTGCATTTAACAGTTTGTGAAACACGTAGAAATGGCAAAAAAGTATAACTAAACCATTTTACACCCAATTTTAATTTGCACCTGTTGTAGGTTTCTATTGGATATTTCTGCAGATTCTTTGAGACTGCTTTGGCTGGGACAAATGCACCCATTGTCTCCTTTTCGACGCTTTGTTACTTTCCTAATCCTAAATCTGGCTGCATGCTGGCTCATGATTGCTTTAGCAATAAAAGGGATCACTATATCGTACAAAAGCGACATTTTTTTCGTCGCTGAGTGCTTGCAAACTTGCAATTTGATGTTTCACGTTCGTATCTGTCGCAAACAAATTTCAATTTTCTTTTGAATTATTTCAGGGTGTTGGAAAATTCTTAAACCTGTATTTTCAAAAAAACAATTTGAAAAGTTTATTGGAAAATAGATCGAAATTCTGGCAACTTGACGATTTTCGAAGTGAGAAACTTTACAGCCAAATGCAGGGAATCACATTCGTTATTAAAAAAGTACTGCGTTACTACTATTTGTTAGTGTTATGTGTGGTGTTTTTATTCGATTTGCAACCCTTTGCCACGGGGTTGCTCCCCACAGGATGTTACCTTCCGGAGGGATGGTTCAAAGGTTTAACTCTAACTTTGTGGTTTCTGTCGGTTAGTTTCTTTCTAAATATACAAGGCACCAATGGATTCTTCTACTCACAAAGTGTTTCCCTCATTGTACAATTTAAATTGTTAAGTCATCGGTTCAAAACTACTCAATTTGACAAAAAAGAATTGAAGGAATTAGTCGATTATCACAATTTTTTAACCAGGTAATGACCAACTTACTGAAACAATAACTGGCAACAAAATTTCAGTTACTGCAAACAGCTAAACCAGGCATTTGCTGCCATATTCCTGCTCCAGTTTTTCACTTCGATCACTTCAGCATCTTTGTCAATTTTCATTTTCATGCAACCGTAAGTTTTAGCACTTGTGTTCACCAAAAGTAATTTTTTTTTCATCAGAGGCGCTTGGACGAATCGGATTAAATTTATCCTTTATTATTCGTACACACTTGTTGAAACCTCATTTTATTGTATTCCTGCGGAAATTCTTGTTAATGCCGTGAGTGCATAGTCATAGAGTTGTAAATATTTGACTTTTGTGTTTCAGGCAAGTGAAATTGGTAACTCCGTTTATGACTTAGATTGGCACAAAATTCGAATTAACCGCGTTAAAAAATGCATTGTTATTATTCTAGCCAGGACGCAAAAAACTATGGTTTTTACTGGATACGGGCTTGTTAATATGAATCTACAAACTTTCGTTGTTGTAAGTTGAAAAATGAATGATTTGAAAAGTTGATCTAAACCTGAAATTTTTCAGTATGTGAAGACGGTGTTCTCTTTTTATACCTACTTAAATTCTGTAAGAAAAATTTAATAATGAACATGATTTCTGTGACGAATATTTTGTTATTATAAGTTACGAGTTGAATGAATGTTAAAATAAATTGCATTTACAAAAAAAAAAATAATAAAAAAATTGCATCTTTAGTATTTTTATTTCAACAAACCTAATTCCTCATTAAAGAAAATTCAAACAGCAAAATAAGTTATGTGGACAAGTTATATGATTTTAAGAAAAGAAACTATGTTAAAAATTTATTGTTTCTAATTTTGGTTTTTGCTGTTGCATACAATTGTGTAGTTGACGGCTATGAGAGGAATTAAAAATTTAAAAGAATTTTTTCTATTGAATGACAACAAGTGTGTAACTGAACACATGTTGTTTTGTCAATAGAACTCAATAATTTGTGTCGGGGCGAAAAAATTGAAATTACATCACAAAATTAAAATCTCGAATGTAACAGATAGAAAATTGTAACAAATACAAACTGAGTTTGCTATAAGTATTTTTATTGTGTATTTTAAAAACAAATACAGGGTGCTTGAAAAGTGGCGCCTCAACTCAGTAGTAGTAGTATCTTGTTGAGAAGCATGTGTAGATAACAGGAAAAATCTTGAAGATATTCCCAAAGTCATGTTTTAAAAAATCTAGAGCTACAAACTTATGTTGTAAACTTTTTCAGACTTTTGCAGTTTATTAAAAATTAAAAAAATAAAATTTATCAAAAAATTACAGTGTGTACAGGGTGCGGCATTTTGGATGTCTGAATAGACGATCTCCTAAACTAAAAGGTTTAGAGAAAAACGAGTGTCACATTTTCGGTCCGTTTTTTGAGATAATAATTTTGGTCAAAACCGCATCTCGTTGTCATCTTTTGTTTCCGACTTATAAACAAATGTTGACATTTTAGTGAAATCTTAAAAAAAATTATATCTTCTTTATTATAAACGATACACATTTAAAACAAAGACAAAATCAGGCTTTTTTTACAGAAAATTTAATAATGTTATCAGCGTTTTTTTTAATCATTCGTTTAGCTGTAATAACATAAAGTTGTATTTT
Organism: Tribolium castaneum; assembly: GCF_031307605.1. Classification (NCBI taxonomy): domain Eukaryota; kingdom Metazoa; phylum Arthropoda; class Insecta; order Coleoptera; family Tenebrionidae; genus Tribolium; species Tribolium castaneum. Next base: position 11,872,740 of record NC_087397.1, read on the forward strand.
TTTAAATGGGAATCATAGTTGGCTATGACATTTTCGAAAAGCTTATTTTTTTCTGAACTGAAAACAGTATAAATACAGTTTGATATTTTTATATACTTTTGATAAAAAATATATTTAAAATATTAGAAAGTAGTTGGCCATGGAAAAATTATTTCACATAAAAGGTGTGAATAATCTAGAACTTTTGTAAACGGTTATTAAAGTAAAAAATGCGAAATTACAAAAATAAACTATGTTAAAGTTATTTTTAATTGAACAATTGAAAGTTGGTCGCAAATTTTAATTACATAAAAAATGTGCAGAAAATTGAAAACGATGTGTCACTAACTATTTGATGACAATTCTTTATAATTTAGTAAAGTGCAAAGGGAGGTGACGTTAATAATGTTATATATTATTTTACTACAGATGGGATTTGATTTTGGTGTTTGGATTGATATTTTTTTGTAAAATAAAATTCTATTGACAGGCAATCATACAACTTATAAGATTTTTCTTTTTCCGGCATTTCATGTTTAAAATTAGAAAATAGAATGACAATGTAAGCTTTCCATTTTAAATCTAAAAACAAGTAATTTTTATTAATTGCAAAAATTTGATCTAATAATAATTTATTAAGCTGTTAATTGAATTAATTAGTGTTTAAAAAAATCATTAAATTATAAATACTTCTTGGGTAATACAATTTTTATAGTTTTAATTAAATTCAAAATTTTTTTATGGCCTGCTATAAAGAAAAAGCAAAATGTTGTTTTTTCTTAAATATTTAAAAATAATGTACTACACAAAAAAACATATCAAATCAGAAAAAATAAGCTTTTCAAAAATATCACAGCCGCCTATGATTCCTATTTAAAAAAATTAAACTTTATGTTATTCCAGCTAAACGGATATTTAAAAAAATATGCTGATAGCATTATTAAATTCTCTGTAAAAAAAGTTAATGTCTTGGTTTCAAATGTGCATCTTTTATAACAAGGAAGATATAATTTTTTTAAGATTTATTTTTATTGTTGATCAAATTTTATTGCGATCACGGTTGTTTGACAACATATCATTTTTATAATTTTTTAAATATTTGTATCTTTATTTGTAAGCATTCCTCTACCACATACAATTGAGTTGGTGCGCCGGTTTTTAAGCACCAGGTATATGCATATGATTTTTTCCAGAATTTCTTACAACTATTTATACCTACTGATCTGTTTAAATATTAATTAAAAATATTAATGTTAAACAAATTAAAAGTAAATACTAAATATTATTATTTATTGAAATTTTATGGTTTCTGCTGTTATTCTAAAACAAATGATTTTTAAAAGTTTTGATTTGTAGCAAAAAGTTCTTAATAAAACTATTGCAATTCATTATTTTTTAGTGCTGGCGACATTTGTACACTTTTAAACACTGCTTATTCTCAAATGACAAAATATAGAATAGAAGATTTTTTTCAGCCACTTAATATTAATTACTTAGTCATATTTATTATAAGGAATTGTCAAAAAAAATTTGGAAATATAAAGAAAAACAAAATATTTATTTTTTGAGATACTTATAAATAAAAATTTACTTTAAGCACTCACCTTCTATTTTGTACTATGATATTAATCTAAAGCTTTTGTAGAAGTTTAAGTAAAATTTTAAATCCTTTCTGGAAATTGTCTAGTACCATACAAATAACTCAAAAAAGGATAATCTTAAGTGATTTGTAAACGTCCACAATTTTTTAACGTACCTTGAGATCACCATCATTTCGTCAAAGTAGAAGAGTAGGTGAAAAATGAATTCAAAACACGTTGCCACGCTTGAAGTGACACCTTTCAAATGGAGTGGGTCTAAAAAACGCTCTTTAAAAAAGAATGTTTAATCTGACTTTATTCAATTATAATTAAAACAATAAACTAGTTCCTTTTAATTAGAGACAAAATTAAATTTACATCAAAGAAGTGCCAGGTCGAAATTTTAAACAAACTTACAAAGACACGAAACTGAATGTCTTTACTGTAAGCATTTAAATTTAATTTGGGGGTGGTTTAATTATAAGCTGCACAATAAAAAATTAAAGTTTTTCTTTTCTGTTATATTAGACGAGTTCCAGTGATTTTATGTGCATTCTACGTTGGTGCACCGCAAGTGAAAAATGCCTAAAAAGTATAACCACATTTACGAAACATAACACACAAAATTACGATTTGTAGGTTCAGGTCTGATGACATTTCTGCAGACTCGTTACGACTGCTTTGGCTGGGTCATATGCACCCATTTTTCCCTTTTCGGCGCTCTTTTGCATTTTTGATCATCAATCTGACGGCTTGTTTCCTCATGATTGCTTTAGCAATAAAAGGGATCACCATATCTTACAACAACGACATTTTTTTCGTAGCGGAGTGTTTACAAACTTGCAATTTGATGTTACACGTTCATACTTTAACAAAAATAACTGATAAATGTCTTGACATTCTGATTTTAGGGTGTTGGAAAATTCTTAAATTTGTATTTTCACAGAAACGGTTTACAAGCTTTACTAGAAAATAGATCAAAATTCTGGAAAATTGACGATTTTAAATGTGAGAACATTTACGAAGATTTGTCAGGAATCACATCCACTGTGAAAAGAGGACTTCGTTATTATTATTGTGGAGCCTTAGTTGTGATATTTTTATTTGATTTGCAACCCTTTGCCACAGGATTGCTCCCCACAGGATGTTATGTTCCTGAAGGATGGTTTAAGGGTTTAACCCTAACTTTGTGGCTTCTCTCGATCAGTTTTTTCCTAATTATACAAAGCACCGACGGTTTTTTCTGTTCACTGAGTGTCGCGATTGTCATACAATTCAAACTGTTAAGTCATCGGTTTAAAAATATGCACCTACTTTACGCTGAATCTGAAAGAAAAATGTGGAAAGAGCTGAAAGGATTAGTGGACTATCATAATTTTTTAACCAAGTAATAATTATAATAAAATATCAATCAGTAAAAACAATACAAATTTTAGTTACTGCAAACAATTAAATGCAGCCTTTGCGCCTATATTTTTGCTTCAGTTCCTTGTATCAATCGTTTCAGCATCTGTGTCTATTTTTATTTTCATGCAACCGTAAGTACAATGTGTTTTTAAATGATTCTCATCTAGTCGTCTGTGAATCTCTCATGTAAAATCAGAAAATGCAGCTTCATAGAACTAATGATAGGCATTTATACATAGATAAAAAGTGTTTTCTTGCACAGTGTAACAATTTAGTTACATTTTAACGAAATTTTTCAAAGAAATTAAGTGATTGTCACAACTGACAGATTTGACATTTATTGACAGAGGATTCAATTGAGTAAAGCGGCACATTTTTTTTACATGTAAACCAATTTCAAAGCTAACTAGAGAATAATCATTTAAAAACACATTTTATTTAATTTACTCACACCAAAAATGATTTTTTGTATAGGGGTGCTTGGTCAAATCGGATCAAATTTGTGCTTTACTATTTAGCTATAATGGTTGAAACTTCGTTTTATTGCGTTCCTGCGGAGATAATTGTTAATGCTGTAAGTTGTAGTACAAAAGTTGTAAAAAATCAGCTTTCATATTTTAGGCAAGTGAAATAGGTAACGCCGTTTCTGACTTGGATTGGTACAAAATTAAAATAAATAAAGTTAAAAAGTGCTTTATTATTATTCTAGCCAGGACACAAAAAACTATGGTTTTTACCGGATATGGGCTTGTTAACATGAATCTTCAAACATTTGTAATTGTGAGTTAAACAAATTTATTTAAACGTTTACTAAACCCAAAATTTTGCAGTATGTCATGACAGTGTTTTCCTTTTATACCTACTTAAATTCTGTACGAAAAATTTAAAAATAAACGATATAGATTGTACATAATTGTATAAATTGTAAAATAGAATTTAATAAATAAAATAAACATTCTGTAAGTGTAACAACACAATTATTAGAAGCCGTGTTAAGCGTTTAATAAATTAAGTGTCATATAAGGTTGTAAAAGAAAAAAAAATGTAATAAAATCTAGTAATTTAGAATAAGTCTTTTATTTACTCCGACAGCAGAAAAAATAAAAACTTTAATATTTTTGTTTTAATAAATTCCATTACAAAGGCAAATAAACAAACAGAAAATACTCATTGAAAATAAAAAGTAATAAAATTCTTTACCTCATACAAAAGAAAGTCCTAAATATTTTGAATAACTCGATAATTATTTTTCTTAAAAATACTTTGAAATGGTTCAACTTATTTTGACTTGATAGTTTCTTCAAATAGTAAGTTGACTTTCGCCCATAGAAAGATTGAAATCGTCTTATTCTGATCAAAAACAACAACTTATCACCCATTTAGTAGTTTGAAAATTGAAAGCTTAGTCGAATGAATGCTTGTTTAAAAACGAAAAAAATCGCTCATTGAAAAGAAAAGTAATAAATTTTTTTACTGCACACATGAATATTTTGAATAACCCGAAAATTATTTTTCCTAAAAATACTTTGAAATGGCTCAACTTATTTTGACCAAAAGCGATGATTTTCTTGATAGTTTTTTCAAATAGTAACTTGACTTTCGCCGATTAGAAAGACTGAAATCGTCTTATTCTCACCAAAAACAACTTATCACTCATTTAGCTATTAATTTGAAAATTGAAAGCTTAGTGGAATGAATTCTTGTTTAAAAACGAAAAAACTCGCTTCAAAATGGCTAGAAGCGTCTTATTCTAACCAAAGACGATGATTTACGTTTTATTTCGTTAAGATAAGTGGATTTCTATTACGTCTTCGGTAAAAATTCCATCCTTAAATGCTTTAAAATGGCTTAAGTCTATTTATTTTCCAGTTATTATAAAGTTGGAGTTTTGATATTTTGTAGATGTCATTTATACTCTAGGACACATTTCAGGAAAATATTTTTGACTATACAAAATGTCCCAAAAAAAAAATAATGCTTTTTTAATGGCATGCTATTATTTTTTGTACTAATTATGATACTTTTTTAGCTTCTTATATGTCCCTAAAGCTTTGTTTATAAATCGGTTTAGGAATTACAGTTAAAAAAAATAAAAATCAAAAAATTTTGATTTACACCTTTAGTTTTAAAAATTTCTAAAAATAGAAACTGTGGATTTTTGATGACATTACTGCTAGGTACGTGTTAACAAGGTCTAACAGACTTACTAATTAATTTTGATTGATTTGAATTACTACATGGTGTTTACAATTTAATTCCAAACTTTTAAAAGCTTTTGGAGCTTTTTATTTTGCTTATAAATGACAACCTTTATTTATTTTTATATCGTTCAATGCATAATTAAAAAACAAACAACTTTTTATTTTACAACCCTAACGTAAATTCTAATAGATTCGGAGTTATTTGATAAAAACTTGTTTTGGCAAGAATTTTAATGAATACATATCGGAGATAGTTTTAACACCGTTTGTTTTTATGTCAGTCGATGAAGAATTAACAAATAATTTTTTTTGTTATCACAACCCTGTTGCAAATCCTAACACATTCGGAATTATTTGTTAAAAAATTAATTGTGTCAATGACAAATGACTAATAATTAAAAGTCGAATACGGTTATTGTTTTTGGGAAATAACTTGACTTGCAATATGGTTGTATAACAAAAAGTGTTTTCCTTTTTTAATTCTGTTTCGAATGATATAAAAATAACCAGGGTTAAAGCTATCTTAGACTTTTATTCATTAAATTTGTTAATAAAATAGCAAAAACAAAACAAAAACAAGTTTCTTCTAAATAACTCAGAATGTGTTATAATTTAGTTAGGGTTGTAATAAAAAAATTCGTTTCTTAATTATGCATCGAATGATATAAAAATTTACAGGGGTTGCTGTTTGAAATAAGCACAATAAAAAGCTTTAAAGTTTGAAAAGTTTTTTAAGAGTAATCCCTAAACCAATTTAAAAAAAATTAAGGGACATGTAAGAAGCAAAGAAGATATCATAATGAGTACAAAAAAATGATAGCATGCTATTCAAAAAAAGTATGTCATACCTTTTTTGAGACACTTTGTATAATCAGAAATATCTTCCTGAAAAGTGTCCTAGAGTGTAAATATAATCTACAAAATATCAAAACTACAACTTTAATAATAATTGAGCTACAGAAGACGGAAGCTGGGTTGGGCCTAACCTGTATAAACCTGTTAATTATGCCCTAGGGCCATAATAAGCGGGCATAATGCTTACACCCGCTAATTCGTACTAATGAGGGCCATAACAAAAGGGCATAATCATTACGTCCGCTAACTTGTAGTAATGCTGACAAAAATAAATCAATTAATTTTCATATTCCAAGTTGAAAATAAAACGTTATATGTACCACGAGCATAACTCGATTTTATAAATCTCGGGCAACTTAAAATCTCGGACCGGAGGCTTTCGAATATAAACATCTTCATTATGCCCTTGGTACATAAAATACTATTTCTCTCTGTGGATGTTTTTTGAACAGCTTGTCTTAATTTGTCATTCGCAAATTTTTTCAGAACACCAAGAAAAATTTTAAGAGAATTGTTTCTATAGACTTATTCTACTATTAAATTTAATTCAGTGGTGAAACCAGGCCTGAATAATAGAAATTGTTTACAATTAGAATTGACAAGCTTTTTTCTTTGAAGTTATAACACGTGTGTAATAAGACACATTTAGTGTCATTTTATCAATATAACTCAATAAACCATGAGTTATATATTAATATGTGTGTCACGGTGAAAAAAAAACAGTCCAAGTAGATTCTGTGTGCAATCTACGTTGGTGCAATGCAAGTAAAAATGCGAAAAAAGTATAATCAAACTCGCGAAAGCAAAATATCCAAAATTTAAACTTGTAGGTTTATGTATAATGATAGTGATGGCATAGCTGCAGTTCCTTTGATGCTATTTCGGTGGGGAAATATGCACCCATCTTCCCCTTTTCGACCGTCTGTCATATCCTTGATTATCAATGTGTGTGTCTGTGGTTTCCTGATCGCGTTAGCAATCAAAGGAATCATAGTGTCTTACAACAATGATATTTTCTTCACGGTTGAGTGTCTACAAACTTGTAATTTGATGTTTCACGTTTGTATCGTCAGCAATAAGCGACAAAATAGTTGAAATAACAATTTCAGGGCATTGGAAAATTCCTAAACCTGTTTTTTCACAGAGCCAATTTGAAGATTTTGGTGGAAAGCCGGTCACAATTCTGGAAAATTGACGATTTCAAAGGGGAGGACATTTACGATGAAATGGAAAAAATAAAAACCGTTATGGGCAAAGGATTGATTTACTATTATGTGGCTGTTATAAGCGTTGGTCTTTTATTTGACTTGCAACCTTTCTTAACTGGAGCGCTCCCATCAGGATGTTACACTCCTGAAGGATGGTTTAAGGGCATAACTTTGCTAACGTGGTTACTAACTTTTAGTTTTTTGAATGGTGTGCAAGGAACCGACGGATTTTACTTTTCAATAAGTATTTCTATTGTCATTCAGTTTAAATTGTTAACTCATCGTTTCAAAAACATTCGATTATTTTACAATGAACATGAGCGAGAAATGTGGTAAGAGCTGAAAGAATTGGTTGACTATCACAATTTTCTAATGAAGTGATGATAATCAAATATGCGAACATTACTTATAGTGCCATTTTAGTTACTGCAATCTATTAAATAAGATATTCTCGGCTGTATTTCTTCTTCAGTTTTTCGTATCAATTAGTTCAGCATCTTTGTCAATTTTTATTTTTATGCAACCGTAAGTTGGACATTTTTTCTTGAATGGAAATGATTTTTTGTTTAGAGGCCCGTGGTCAAATCGAATCAAATTTATGCTTTATTATATGGCTTTAATAGTTGAGACTTCGCTTTACTGTGTTCCTTCGGAACTGATTGTTAATGCTGTAAGTTCAAAACTACTAGTAACAAAAATCTAAATATTGTGTTACAGGCGAGTGAAATTGGTAACGTCATTTATGACTTGGATTGGTACAAAATTAAAATAAATCAATTCAAGAAATGTCTTGTTATTGTTCTAGCCAGAAAAACTCATCTCAACCTTAACTTTTTAGAATGTGAAGACAGTGTTTTCTTTTTACACCTATATCAACTCCGTGAGAAAAATTGAAAAGTAAAATGGAACTAGCACTAAGCACTAGAGCACTTATTATGTAATCATTAGAAATCTAGAATAAAAGTATTGCAACTGCTTTTAAATATTCTATCCTAATCATCTAATCCTAAATAAACATTAAAAAACATTCAACACAGTTTTTAAGAAAAATTGTAACATGTTATTTGTTCTACGAGAACCAACAAGAAGTAAAAATTGAAAATTCATTGATGAGTTTCTGTCTCCAAAAAAAGAATTAAAAATGTTGTTGAATATAACTTGGTAAACAATAACTGGCTACACATACAGGCTGTCTCAAAGATCCGAAAAAGCTCAATAACTTGTTTAGTACTATAGCTTTTTTTTTAATTATAACTGCGTTTCTGCTGTATATTTTTAAAAATTGCGATATATATACAGGTGTCCCAGTATAAAAAAACACACTAAAGTTTATGTTTTTTCATATGGAATATTCTAAATTTTATTATTTGTGGACGTAGCTTTTAATACTGATGATTTTAATTTAAACTAAACTTAAATCTGTTCCAATTGTTTAGTGAATTGCTATTAAAAACATAGAAAGAATAAAAACTTTGTTAAAGGTTGAATAACTTAAAAAACTTAAATGCACCTTATTTTTGTTCTTACTTCTAAAAGATTATAAAATTGTCTATCAAAAAACATATAGTTTCAAACAAAAAAGATATTTTACTTTAAGCGTTTATTTTTGGAACAATACGTATTAGCTGTTTCAGAATTACAAAAAACGCCAACGTCGCATTTTTTCTGAAAATTAGCTTTTATGAACTTCAAAAAATTATTAGCTAACGTAAGTTATACTTTTAAGAAAGATCTAATCATTAGTAACTGTTTCATAAATCTTATTTAATTAAATTAAATAAAAAATTTGGTAAAATGCAACGTTGGCGTTTTTATTGTTTTGAAACAGCTAATACTATTCATGAGCATTGTTGTTAACATAGTAAACCATACAATAATCATAGCAACTCTACTAAAGATCATTTGTTGGAGTTTATAAGGGAATTTAAAAATTCGCCATAAATAATGAAATTTTACTTATTTCATTGTTATAAATGACGAATGATGGTCTAAGAGTAACATTAAAGTTATTATTAGCTGAAATTTTCACTTTTCGACTACTAAAATAATAGCTAATATTTTTTTAAATGTTTAAAGTTAAATACCTGTTCAGTAATCAGCAAAAGACTTAAAACTGTTAACGTTTTAAGAGAGACAATTTACAGGTCTTTTAGATGCAAAAGTAAAAAACTGAGTGTTTCATTTAAAATTTTGATATTCAACTTACAACAAACCTTAAAATTTTTTTATCTTCTCGGTTGTAGTAAGCTAAAAAAATAATATATCTTTTAAACTTGAACTTTCTTTTTTAAAGTGGTGAAAGTGCTACTTTTCTGAGATTCTTAGTTTTTATGTAATGAATTTTTTTAAAAAGTGTGCTTTCGTCAAAAAAAAAATAAATTATTTCAAAAACAAAGCAAAATAGACCAATAACAGTTTAGCTTAAAAACATCAGAGTTAAAAGCTACATCCAAAAATGCAAAAAAATATAGATTGTTTCATTTAAAAAAAACATAAGTTTTTGTTGTAGCTAATTTCGGAAACAGCCTGTACCAGGTGGGGCAACCTTATCGCGCACCTAAGAAAATCGCGATTTTTATTTAATTAAAAAAATATTGCATTTTACACGCCTGACTGTACGTTCGAAAGGTATCTCTTCTAATTTTTTGGTAATTTTTCGCTTGCAGATAAAAATAATAATTAAAAAAAGTAATTTTCGACAAAAAAGTCAAATTCTAAATTTTATACTAATCCACGCGTACTTACTTCAGACAATTGTTTACGAAATTAGCGAAGAAAAATACCAATCAGATTTTGAATTAAACGCACATTTACATTTTAACTTTAAAAATTATTTTTATTTATGAGTTGCTACTTGTGGCGTCGTAAATTTAGGTGACAATGTGAACTGTAATTGGGCTAAGATTGTAAAAGATTTCTTTGGGATATTTCAATGCAAGCATCAGTTTAATTGTAAGACTGTATATAAGGGGCTTCAAATAGATCGGCTACTGGTAACTGATCCCTTTGTTGGCAAATTATACCATCTTCTAATAAATCACGCGTTTAGTTTGCGTCTAAATAAAAAAAATTATTTCACCAACCAAGTAAAAATTTATAATTCTGATACCAGCGTTCGATGGGCTAGCAGGTAAGGATTCATTTGGTCTAAAAACTTTGTAGTTAAATTAACAGTTAGTGTCCAAAAACTCACCAAGCTGCTACGACTTTATTTATTGACAAAAAAAATTTGATAAAAATCGAGAATGGTCCTTATCAGTGTGCGATTTTCTTGGGTGTGCGATAAGGTTGCCCACCCAGTATACTTGAAAATAATTTTAGGTAAGTCAGAGAGTTAGTATGTACGGCTTTTGTAAAAAAATATAAATTGTCTAACTTTTAAAGGTCAATAATGAACTTTTTTACATCGCTAAGAGACCTTGCATTATGAATAACAATTATTTTATTAGCTTTATTTGTGATCAGTTGATAAATGATCACTCATGTACCGTCTTTTTTATAAGACTTAAGTTAAATAGCTTTCGCTAGACTTCGCTTTTTAAATAAAATTCCATATCATTATTGTTATTATTTAATTTGCGAAATGTGCAGGTGCACAAGACAAGACAGGGTAGAAAATGTGTTAAAAATTTAGCTCTTACATACACAATTAAAATTGCCAATAATTTCTGGTTTCTAATTCCGTCGCAGTACATCTAGCGTACAATTAGTTGCCGACTATGAGAAAAATTAAGAATTTAAAAGATTTTTTCTGTGAAATTGCAGCAAGTGTGTAATTAGACACACGTGGTGCTATTCTGTCAATATAACTCAATAAACAATTAGCTGCATATAATATACGTTTTGCAGGGAAAAAAATTAGTCTGACTTCATCTACTCTACAAAAATGTAAGATTAGTGATCAGTGATCACACAAACTATTTTAGATAAGTCATTTGAATTTTTTACAAATTTGTCAGTGATCATTAAATTAGATAAGAATTAAAAATTTTGCTAGTAAGCAAATAGCAAGACATACAATTAGTTCGACTTCGTGTACTCTTTTTTCTTTTTAATACTTTACATAAGTTTCATAAGATAGAAATACATTCCTTTTAATTTTTATAACATAAGTTTCTAAATAATCAATTTTCAGCTTGCTTTCCTAAAATATTTTTTTCTGTTTTCGTGCCAAAATTTTACAACACCTACCTTAAAATCACCCACTTTGGTTAAACTTCTTTGGGGAAACGTGTTTGAAAAACTGTAACTTCTATCAAAAGAATGTTTCGTAGTCATAATTACAGTTGTTAAGCTAGTTCCTTTTAATTAGAACACAAACGAAATTAAATTTACATCAAAGAAGTGACAAAACAAACTTACAAAGAGACTGAATGTCTTTAATGTAAGCATTCAAGTTTAATTTGGAGGTGGTTTAATACACCATGAAAAATTAACGCAATTTTTAATATTCTGTTATATTAGAACAAGCGACGAAGCATCTGCTGCATTCTGTATTACCTATCAGTGCAACGCAAGTACAAAATGGCAAAAAAGTATAATTATTCAAAAAAGCAGCAAATTTTCATTTGCAGGTTTGTAGGTTTAGGTCTGACGATATTTCTGCGGATCCCTTGAGATTGCTTTGGTTGGGACAAATGCACCCATTTTCCCCTTTTCGGCGATCTGTTGCATTCTTGGTCATGAACGTGAGTGCTTGTTGGCTCCTTGCTGCCTTAGCAATAAAGGGAATAATAACATCTTACAAAAACGATATTTTTTTCGTCGCTGAGTGTTTACAAACTTGCAATTTGATGTTTCACGTCTGTATTTGTTACAAATAATTCATGATTTTATAAAAATCTCAATTTCAGGGTATTGGAAAATTCGTAAATTTGTTTCTTCATCGAGACAATTTGAAGAAGTTATTAAAAAATAGGTCAAAATTTTGGAAAATTGACGATTTTCAAAGCGAGGAGATTTACCAAGAATTGTCAGAAATTACGTCTACAGTGAAAAAAGGGCTTCGTTACTATTATTGTGGGGTTGTAGTTGTGATGCTTTTATTTGATTTGCAACCTTTTGCAACCGGTTCGCTCCCGTCTGGATGTTACGTTCCTGAAGGATGGTTTAAAAGTTTAACAGTAATGACCTGGTTGCTATCTCTTAGTTTTTTAAATGGTGTACAAGGCATGGACGGATTTTTCTGTTCAATAAGTATTTCCATTGTAATACAGTTCAAAATGTTAACACATCGGTTCAAAAATATGCGACTATTCCACAATGAATCTGAAAGGAAAATGTGGAAAGAGCTGAAAGAATTGGTAGATTACCACAATTTTTTAACCAGGTAATACCAGTATTAGCTGTTTCAAAACTATGAAAACGCCAACGTCGCATTTTAACAAATCATTTTTTTTTAAATAAGATTGATAAAATCGTAAAATAATTATTAATGATCTATCATTGAAAGTATAAATAACATTAGCTATTCGTAGGTTTAGAGGTAAAATTCATTAACTAACATTTTCATGTTTTTGAGATATGTACGAAATAATAATATCTATTAGGTATAAAAAAACAAAGTAATTTAAGAAGTTATTTCTACATATTATACATATATATTATTAGATTATTATTAGATATTAAAAAATATCTGTTACTCACCAATAAATGAATGTAATGCTAAAAAATTGCAGTACAAAATCAAGAAAGATAGAAAGACGTAAGTGTGCACTTAATGAATTTTATCTATTAAATATTTTTTTACTTTATTAATTAATGAAAATAATTTTAATTTTACAATATTCTAGACGTATTTTTATTAATATCTATTTTATATTTTCTTATATTTTCATAGACGCTTTCATTTGCTTTAGGTTCTGAACAAATTTCATGTGATATTTTGTTTGCGTTGGTAGAAACACTATAGAACCAAGGATGCAATTTTTCTGAGATAAGTCTTTTGTTGCATATCTTTACCAAGTCTTTTTTCGTTAATTCTACCTCGCTCTTTTGTACACAGAGTGATAGTCAAATTGATACAAAATAATTCCTGGAGAGAATTTTTATATTTTAAAAATTTAATTTTCAACCATTTTTCTCCTCATCTTTATTTGTGTTTTTAATTGTTTGAACATCTCTCAAATTATCTAAATTGCCGTATTTATGTTCCACTACATAGTACTCGTATAGTTCTTTTTTTACCTTGACTTTTTTTTTAATTAAAACTTCAGAATTGTACTTCCAGTTGTAAAAACAAATCTATTTTTTTCTTATGATTAATACCAGAGTGCATAGAATCTAATATTCTCTAAAAGGAACAGTTTTTGTGCCTTAACATCAAAATCTATGTGTTGCTAGTTAGTGAGTTACCTTTACTAAAAAAATCAGATGTAATTAACGAATTCAAAAGTTTGGGAACTTTGCTTTTTTTATTACATTGTTTTTTGAAGCTTACTACCAAAAAGAAAACAAATTAAAACAAAGGTATCTGCATTTAACTCATTTTTACTTGAAATGCACTTATTAATGATTTTTACCTCTATACCCACGTATTATTCTTTTGAAGTGCATGAATAATTTATAATAGATAATTTTGAGAGAAAATGCGACGTTGGCCTTTACATGGTTTCGAAACAGCTAATAAACAGGGTAATTCTTTTAAGGCTTTTTAGAAACTTTTTAACTTCTAATAATACTAGAGCTTTAAATTTTTTTATACGATCTAAATCGACCATTCTGAGTTCAACTAAAATATTTTCAAAATGGCTGAATTTTTAGAACTACGAGAAATTGGCGCCAACTTTGATGTTATAAATAGTAGTAGTAATAGTAGTATAATAGTAATAGTAGTAAATAGTAGTAGTAGTATTTTATTGAATTTTTGAATTTGCCTCTTGAAGCAGTAAAATGTACTTTAGTTAATAATAGTTAATAATGAACCAGCTTAAAACTAAATAAAATGTTGTAGTTTGCATTTTGTTGATCATTTTGCAAGGTCTACGTGATTAACTATGAAAATTATGGAGTAGAATCCGTTTTTGTAATTTTTTCAAAAACTGTAGGAAATAGGCACAAGACTTATTGATAAAAGTCACCCTAAGTATCAAAGTTTTTTTGATTGCCATTAAGTAAATAGGGTTGTTTTATTTGAAAATACTGAGTTTTGATAACTATTTTGAAAAAATCATACTAGCCATGAGTTTTGACAGATAACAATTTTCCAAATTTTAGAAGACTTTTCAAAACTTTGGTTATCAAATGCAAAAAAAAATATTTTATCCCAATGTGTTCAAGGGCTGTGATATTTTAGATAAACCTTGCAAATGAAAATTTTAACAAAAAAATTGACATATGTAAAAAACTTTAACAGATAAGTACTAACAACTTAGGTAAATTTTCCTCATCTTGAAGAGGTAAATTTAAATATGTAATAAAAATATGTGGTTACTTTTTAAAATTTCAAACTTGGCGTCTTTTTAGAATAACTTGGATCGTATTCAAAATTTTAAAACTCTACCTGTATTAGAAGTTAAGTTAAAAAGTTTCTAATGTAAGCCTAAAAGAATCAACCTGTTTTTATAAATAATAAATTAATTTCAACAATTTCAGTTATTGCAAGCTACTAAATACAATCTTTGCATCAATATTCCTGCTCCAGTTTCTCGTATCGATCATTTCAGCATCTGTGTCTATTTTTATTTTCATGCAACCGTAAGATTTTGACAATTTGCTTTCAGCAAAACTGATTATTTTTTCAGTGGTGCGTGGTCAAATCGGATCAAATTTATACTTTATTACTTAGCTGTAGTAGCTGAAACTTCATTTTATTGTGTTCCTGCAGAGATTATTGTCAATTCAGTAAGTAATAGTATACAACTGTTATGAAAAAATAGCTTTCGTATTCCAGGCAAGTGAAATTGGTTACGCCGTTTCTGAATTGGATTGGTACAAAATTAGAATAAATCAAATTAAGAAATGTTTCGTCATTATTCTAGCCAGGACACAAAGAACGATGGTTTTCACCGGATATGGGCTTGTTAATATGAATCTTCAAACCTTTGTTGTCGTAAGTTGTGAAATATTTTATTAAAAAAATGATTTAGATTTGAATTTTTTTAGTATGTCAAAACAGTATTTTCTTTTTACACCTACATCAACTCTGTGAGGAAAATTGAAAAATAAACAGGAGTCCCTATTGTAAATATTTACTTATTAAAATAAGCACGCAATGATTCAGAAATAAAAAATTTGCAATATCTGAGTTCTGAATTAGCTTTATTGAAAAAAAAATAATAAAGTTGAAAGTTAACAATTCAGCGATTTTGATCTTTTTGATAACCTAAGCACAATAAAGAAATAGAAAAAATATATAGCTTTGTTTAATAAACATAATTGTTTTTTTCTAGATTTTTTGTTTTAATTATTATAGACTATTACTGTATTTTTATAAGGGTTTACTGACTGCGTTCTATAAATAAAGTTCTATTATTATTACGAGTATTAATTATTATCAGTTATTATTTAATTTGTGAAATGTGCAGATGAGTAAGAGAAAAGAGAATAAAAAATCTGTTTTTGTAGTACAATAAACAATGCCTTTCAGAACATATTCCTGCTTCAGTTTCTCATATCCCTAGCTTCAGCACCTGTTTCTGTTCTAATTGTCGTATAATAAAACCATAAGTTAATTTGCTATAAAATTTTCAACGTTTTGTTCAAGTAAAAACTAGACCTACCGATTTTTTATTTTAATTGCAAGAACATAAAAAAAATTGGTGGATATGGTTTGGTTGATATAAATCTACAAACTTTGATTGTTGTAAGTTATTTCAATTGATTGGCAAGGTTTTTTACATAATTTGCTACAGATATGTAAATTCGATTTCACATACACTTATTTGAATTCAGTAAGAAAATTTTCATCAGAGTAAAAGAGCTGAAGAAATATTTTTTATTTACAAACACATGTATTTTGCCAGTTTCTAGCCTTTTTAAAATCGGGAAGCATAAATTGTGTTAGAAATATATATTTAATTATTAGCTGTTTCAAAACTATAAAAATGACAACGTCGCATTTTACCGAATTATTTTTTTTAATAAAATCGAAAAAATTGTAAAATAGTTATTAATGATTAGATCTCTCATTAGCACTATGAATTACATTAGCCATACATTTTTTGAAATATATACATAATTTATAACAACTTATTTTGAAAGAAAATGCGACGTAGGTGTTTTTATAGTTTTGAAACAGATAATATATATTTAAACAAAAAGTGGTTGTGAATAAAATGTTTCCCACCTTTGTTGTAACACACTGTTGTTAATTATTTTATAGTAGTTTAACATTAATTATAATAATGCATTGTATTTAACAAAACTAAATAAAAATCAGTTAAACAAACAGCAAGGTATTTTCTAAACAAAGCGTTGAAAAAATAAGGAACTAACAATTAGTTTGAATAATCTTCTTTTAAGTAATGGTCTTTTTTCGGAAACAATTTCACCATTTTCACTAGAAAGACGCTTAGTTAGAAAGTTTTTTTTCGTTAACTCACGACTTGCAATACTTACAGTGCCGGGAATTTGTTTAACTTAAGGTAATTTCAGTGTTCAATTTTAAATAAACTTACATCAAGCATTTGATGTAATTTAAATTGCTAAAAGTTGTCAAAAATTATGTGATTTCAAGTTACAATCTGAACTCGTTTCGAATATTTGTTGAAGAAATTTAGTTTACCAATCATTTCTAGCCTGTTCCTGGTATCTAGTGATTAATAACTTTCACAAAAATTAAGTTTTCTTTACTTAAATAATCTTAAGCTTAGAGTTAAAAATATGTCCTCGTAGAATAAGCGTTAACTTTTAACTTGTTTTCCGGAGACACTTACCTAAATGTAACGTTTCAAACAAAGTACAAATTGTTGCACAAATATGTCTTTCCACCACGACGCTTATATCAAATTTGAGCTAGTCTTCCGTATATAAGTTTGTACAAAATTTTAAATCATTATTTAGGGCTCTAGTACCATACAAAGTAACAAATTATTTAAGAAAATTTCTTTGCACCATAAAGGAATACTTAATTTAATTCGGTTATAATCACCGTTTTTAAATGCTAGAACAAGACAAAATAAATTTTACATCAAAGAAAACTACGAACTTTCAAACTTGGGTGTGGTTAATGATTTAAAGCTAATTGACAACGTCTTTTAGACCCGATAAAAAATTAAAAACAGTCGGCTACTTATTACGGCAGAACTTACAAAAAAGGGCAGTCGCTGTCTTGACACCAAAATTAACAAAAATGTATTCTTTTAATTACGTTCATGTGCACGTAGTTATATTTTTTTTAGGTTTTTCGAAGATGAAGATATTATTGAATTTCCCGTGAAACTTCTCCGTATTAGCCGTTTTCACCCCACACTTAATCCACTATGGTCCAGGATATTGTGGCCGCTGAATCTTATAACAAGTAGTGTTTTCATAATCCTGGCAATAAAAGGAATTGTAATGTCCATTCATGACGATTTGTTCTTCATGTCTGAATGCATACAAACCATCATTTTAATGCTGCATGTACGAATATTGCAAATATCGATCACCAAATGAGACTTATTTTCAGGGAATTACAAAATTCACAAATTTGCATTTGTATAAATCAGACATGGCTAGACTTTTGAGCGAACACCGCAAGTTCTGGAAAATTAAAAACTTTAAAAAATCTGGAGATGTGTACTTGGAGTGTAAACGAATGGACAACATTATTAAAAAAATTGTGCGATCTTATTGCGTCTTGTGCATAATTACGGCCATCTTCTTCGACTTGTTGCCTTTCAGCACTGGTTCGTTACCTACAGGGTGTTACGTTCCCGAAGGGTGGTTCAAATACTTAACAGTCATACTTTGGTTCGTTTCTTGTTTCTTCTGTGTTATTATTATGGGGACGGATTGTTTTTTCTGTTCCCTCGGAACATCACTAACTATACAATTCAAACTCTTGGCTTACAAATTTCAAAACATTCATGTATTTATACGCAAATCTGAAGAGGAGTTGTGGAAAGAATTCACAATGTTGGTGGATTATCACAATTTTTTGATGCGGTTGGTGCCAAATCTTCCCAAATCCAGGCTGATTTTAATTATTTTAGTTACTGTGGTACAATGAATGATGCTTTCAAGAACGTATTCCTGCTCCAATTTCTCATGTCTATAGCCTCAGCCTCTGTGTCTGTTTTTATTTTCGTACAACCGTAAGTCGATTTACAAGAATTGACTTGTTTTCAATGTTTTATTCAAGTGGGGACTGGACCAACAGAACCAAATTTCTCTTATACTTTGTTGTTATTATTTCTGAAAGTTCGTATTACTGTGTTCCTTCAGAAATTATCAAAAACTCGGTAAATCATTATGATAAGAAAAAATAAAATTGATTAATAAATAATTCCAGGCAAGTGAATTGAGCAAGTCTCTGTACGAATCAAAATGGTACAATACCGATGTTTCACAATTTAAAAAATGTATTGTCCTGGTTATTGCCAGAGCACAAAAAACTATTAATTTTAGTGGATATGGTTTAGTTTACATAAACCTACAAACATTCATTGTTGTAAGTATTGATTGTTTGGGTAAGCTCTACTGCAGAACTTTTGTTACAGATATGTAAAACGGTGTTCACATTTTACACTTATCTCAATTCGGCAAGAAAAATATCATCAGAGTGAAAAAGGCAAAGGAAGCTTACCAAACTTGTTCATTGTTAAATTGTAATTATATGCACTATATTTAATAAACAAGAATTAAAAAAACAATCTGTTTTCTTAATTTTCATTCCTTGAAGAACATAATAAATTTTCTTCGAAAACTTTGCATAAATTACACTTTTCCAGTCTATATTTTCATAATTTTAATCAAAGGAACGCAAATAATTATTCTTCACTGATTTATTTATTTTGTGAGATATCTTGATAAAAATAAAATTATTTTTTTTAATTTTTCTCTGAAGTTCTCCATTTATTTTGCTCTTTGTATACAGGGTGATTCTAAATCAATCGACCATTTTGAATGCAACTAAATTATTTTCAAAATGGCTGAGCTTCTGTTACTACAAAATATTGGCGCCAAGTTTGAAGTTTTAGATAGTAACCACACATTTTTATTGCATATTTGAATTTATTTTTTCAAGCTGAGTAAAATTTACTCAAGTTGTTGGTACTTATCTGTCATAGTTTTTGACTTACGTCAATTTTTTTGTTAAAATTTTCATTTGCAAGAGTTTATCTAAGATATTACAGCTCTTGAACCTTTTGCGATAAGTAAATATTTTTTTTGCAATTGATTCTAGAATTTTCGAAATTGTCAACTGTCAAAATTCATGGCTAGTATGATTTTTTTTTAAACGGTAATCAAAAAACTGCTATAACTTAGTTTTTTCAAATAAGACGACTTTATTTTCTTAAAGGCAATCGATATTTATGATGACTTTTATCAATACGTCCTATATTTGTCCCTTACAGTTTAAAAAAAAATCATAAAAAACGTATTTTACTTCATAATTTTCATAGTTAATCAAGTAGAGTTTGTAAAATCGTCAACAATTGTCAAACTTCAAAACTTTATTATTTTATTTAGCTCATTATCGAACAAGCAATAGAATAATAATATTTTATTACAGTTTATTATAACTTAGTGAAATACGTAAAGTAACTCAGTGTGCCATCGAATTTTGAATCTCTTGAATAAAAATGGTGAACAAACATCGTATTTTTCAAAAGTTTACTTGATTAAAAATGAAAATTATGTATCAAAATTTGTTTTTTGCGATTATTTCAAATACTATAAGAGATAGATATAGAAGATGTTAATAGAAGTCTGCTTAAAAATTGATGTTTTTTTGATTGCCATTGAAAAAAAACAGGGTCATTCCATTTGAAAAAACTGTTTTTTAATTATTCTCAATCTTGATGATTTTCAAAAAATCGTAGTAGTCTTGCAATTTGACAGTTGACAATCCTAAAAACTTAAGAATGGCTATGAAATGCAATAAAATAAAATAATTCGCTTATCGTAAAGAGTAATATTTTAAATGAAAATTTGTATAAAATAATTGACATACGTCAAAACCTTTGACAGGTAAATACTAAAAACTACGGTACATTTTACTTAGTTTCAAAAGGCAAATTCAAAATTTCAATAAAAATAGGTGGTTACAATTTAAAATTTTAAAGTTATCGCCAATTTCTCGAAGTTTAAAAATTCAGCCATTTCGAAAATAATTTATTTGAACTCAAAATGGTCGATTTAGAGTATATACAAAAACTTAAAGCTCTAGCTATATTAGAAGTTAAAAAGTTTCTAACGTAGACCCTAAAAGAATCAGCCTGTATGAATAACTGACGATAGCCATTACAAACATGTTGCAAAATAAATAAATAACTTGAGAAAAAAAGACCAAAATCCGGCAGTTTTTCTGACAAATAATTATTTTATGAATTATAAATTGCGAAAGAATAGGCGCAAAAGCTATTAATAAACACTTCTTAATATTAACGGGATGTAAAAATGCCATGCTTTAGTGTGCAATTTGCAGGAAAAAAGTGCTTAGTTCTAATGTAGCTATTCTGTAGGTAAGTATTAAGTGACGAGATATACAATTTACATCCACCGAAATAGCTTGATCGTTATTAAAATACAAAAACTATCAATTTGAACGATCTTGGAACGTTTTAAAGTCTGTAATCAGTCACCTGAGTATTACACAAATTACTGGACATTATAAATATTTCAGCTAAAGTTGAATACTTATATGACACGTTGCAGTGAGTGAATTTAGTACTTGCAAGGAGATATAGTATACAGTTTTAAAGATTTATTTTAGGAATGCCAACAAACACAGTCTTTTGCTTTTACTTCAAATTTTGCAAGTAAATGTTCTAAATTGTATGATTAAAAATGTAAGTATAAGCTTTTACTAAAAGTAAAAGTATATTGGGTGAGTATTTTCTTCAACGTCGAGGTTTTACTCAAAACAAAATGAATGAAAAAA
Source organism: Tribolium castaneum (assembly GCF_031307605.1). Lineage (NCBI taxonomy): Eukaryota > Metazoa > Arthropoda > Insecta > Coleoptera > Tenebrionidae > Tribolium > Tribolium castaneum. Next base: position 11,893,999 of record NC_087397.1, read on the forward strand.
GTAAATGTTTATTGAGCATTTACTCCAAAACTGTTGATGCTAATCAGTACGAGCATCACTTTTTAAAAGTAACAACTCAAACTCGAAACGATGGTGGCTATTGTGAAACAAACTTATAAACAACCTCGCGAACTCTTGAGATAAGATTTTAAGACTTTATATTCGTTTGAACAAAAGATGTTCATGCTTTGGCCAGGTATTTTTTGCCTGAGAACAGCGAAACGCGAGGAGATATCCTAATGTAAATTTACTGAATAATTATTTGTTGCTTTGTTCCATATAATGTAAGTATTCGATGGATGAAGATTTTGTCGGAGGTGATGAGAAAAATAACAACAAAAATAATATTTAAAACAGCATGAATTTTGATAATATTTTTTGAAAGGGGGCAGATTATATGCACACATTCCACATCAAAAGAAATTACGTTATTTTTTTAAATTATAACATTGAATACTTTAGTACAATGATTTATTTTGAGAGTAAATTCTCCAAAAAATTAAAGCATTTGCTCCGAAGTAAAAGCCATAGCAAATGCTTTTACTTTATAATCATGCTTTAAGTAAATAATAAATACTACAAACTTGTATTTTGTTGACTCACGTAAGAGCTCGACACAAAAACGTAAAGCGCTTACACTAATTTTCAGATTATAGGAAAACATTATTATTATGTTATTAGAATTATTATTATTATTAATTATTATATGTATTCAGACAAAATCGCCCAGTTTTTAAAAATGACAACAAGATTTTGAAAATTTGAAAATTTTTAAGCTGTTCATTCCGAAAGTGGTTTTATTTTTCATACGGTCAAAAAAATGATTCATTGTACGACATTCAGAAGTTATTATGGCCACTGATGCATTTTTTACAGTTTGTGGAGCTTTACATATGTATAATAAAACAAAACAAATATTTCTTACACACGTTGCAAATTATTAAACCAAATTTTTGCAGTGGTTTTTCTAATCCAGTTTCTCAACTCGATTGGCGATCACAATTTTCATATTCAGCAGACTGTTTTCCTAAACATCACAGTGTCTTTTAAATTTTTCAAAGTATAGCAGGGGTTCATGGAACATAGATTCAAAACTTTGATTTACTTACTAGTGGTACTTTTCGAAAAAGCTTTCTATTGCGTTCCAAATGAGCTAGTTTCGGCTGCAGTAAGTACCAAACTGTCATTTTAAATCGCTGAAAATTGGTTTCAGGCGCTAAAAATCGCTGATAATGTTTTTGCGTCAAAATGGTACAAATCAAGTGCCACAAAGTGAAAGAAATGTCTAGTAATTGCAATGGGCTGTACTCAGCAAGCCATCATGTTTTCCAGTTTTGGATTGATCAAAATAAATCTTCATTCAAGTGAGTGCAAAAAAATTGAGGCAAAGATATTTTTTTTTCCCTAGATTTCCAAAACAGCACTCTCGTTCTTTGCCTATCTTAATCAATTGTAAAGATAAAAAATTGCACTTTGTGTTATGTTAATGCTTCTAATCACGCAAAAAAATTGCAACTTGATAGTTTTCCGTTTTATTAGTTACTTACCTAAATTATGTCAAAAAATTATGAAACAATTTTGTTTTGGCACAAACTTTTAACGCGACGGTTGTATCAAATTTGAGCTCGTTTTCTGAGTAGAAGTTTGGGTAAAGTTTTAATTCTTTAATAGTGCCGCTCAAAGTGACGAATTATTTAACAAAATTTCTTTACAACATAAAGGAATACTTAATTTAATTCGGTTAGACTCACAATTTTTTAAATACTTGAACCAGACAAAATAAATTTTACATCAAAGAAAACTACCAACTTTCAAAGTTGGGTGTGGTTAACGATTTACATCTAATTGACAACGTCTTTTAGTTCCAATAAAAAATTAAAGACAGCCGACTCCGTATATAATATAACACTTCGTAGTGAGTGAACTTAGTTTGAAATCGTTCGTGGGAAAAAATGTAAGCCATTTATCAGAATTATGTTAAGTTTTGAAGATTTCTTTTAGGTATAACAACAAAGACAGTCTGTTGTATGATCCTTTGAGATTTTTCGGCTTCATAGGTTTCCATCCAATATTTAACTCCTTAATTCTGAAAATCAGTTTTTATTCCACTACAACATTGGGACTTTTCATCTACACTATGGCTATAATAGGTATTGTAAAACCTGAAGAAACAAATAGTTTTTTCACGCTGGAGTGCCTCCAAACTTGTATTTTATTAAGCCATGTAAGAACCAAAACAAATAATTTGAAGCACCATTAATTTATTTCCAGACCATAGGGAAACAAGTAAATTACTACATGAATTCTAACAAAATTGTTAAATTTTTGCAAATGACCACAGAATTTTGGGAATTTGAGACGTTTCAAGGAACAATTCATCCCGAAAGTAACTTTCTTTTCCACACTGTTAGGAAAATGATTCGTTATTACTTCCTGGTGACAACATTCGGTTTCATATTTTTTCTAATTAATCCACCAGTTTGTTATGTTCCCGAAGGATGGGAGCTTTTCTTGCGAATTGTTCGAGCTTTAACATTTTGGAGCTACTACACCAGTACTATGGCCACCGATGCTTTTTTTGTAGCTTGTGGAACGTTATTACTGATACAGTTTAAACTACTGGGGCACAAATTTAAGAATTTGGACACACAAAGTCAGGAAAAGTGGAACAACTTGCGACAAAATGTGAAGCACCAGATTTTTTTACACAGGTAATATTAATAGTATATTAAGTATCAAGAACGGTAAGGACAGTTTACCGATCGAAGACAATTGTTTATTGTTATTATTATTGTCTGAGATCGGCAATTCTTAATGTTAGTAATGCTTATAGCGTTTTTTGTACTATTCTTAATATTTTTTAAAGATTTATTAAATAATGTTAAAATAATTGTCAAAACAATTATGATTACCGTTTGCTACGTTCATGGCGTCGACAAAATTACTTACCGACGCCTAATTTACTTACTGATGCTTTTGGACGTAGCAACTAGTAAACACTAGAGGAACTCTAGGGAGAGTTGGGACACTGAACGTCAAACCGAATCAATTTTGTATTATGTGGATAAGGTAAATATTTCTATCCTTTTTTATTAAAATTTTTGTTAGTAACTTATGTCAGAGGTTTATGTCGAAAATAATTTCAAGGTTATAATTTTTGTCAAATGCATAAAATGACATAATTTTACGTCAAATTTAACCAGGGAAAGAAATTTTGGGATTACTATTTAAAAAAAGAAAATAATTGAATACCTCCCAATTTTAATGTTCACATTTCTGAAATTTTTTAATATTTATTTTAATATTAAATACATAACTTAAAACATACTTCAGTGCTAAAAATGGTTTTCTTTCTGTCACAATTTTTAGTTAAACATCTCGTCCCAAAAATTGGTCATCAAGACCACTTCATATTTTCTGTCGTCTTTTTAAATTTTCTAAAAAATGATATTAAAGGTGTTCTCGTATGAAAAACGTAACAAAATCGTGAATTCCCAATAACTTTATAACTTGAAACAGAATCTAAAGTTTACGTAGATGCTAAAGGCGACCAAGGAGTAACAGGTTCAACTTTCCTAAAAATTAGAACCAATTTTGGGTTCAAGTACCTACGTATTTTGTAAATGCATAGACAAATTCTCAAAATCTCATAGATTTTGTACATAACATTATTTAGACAATCCACTTTTCCAAATGCTTGTTAATAATAAACGTAAAACTTGGCAGGAAAGGTTCAATTTCTCTCTCTTTCATCGATGATTACCATTTCCTAAAGTTAAGGAAAAAATGTTTATGATGAAGAGTTTAGACGCAAAATTCATGGATTTACAAAGAAATCTCTTTTAAAATTTGGAGTTTATACAGCGTGCTCAAAAACTGGCGCACCAACTCAATGGTGTGTGGTAGAGAACTGGTTACATATAAAGGTAAAAATAGTAAAAAAAATTCTTTGTATTAAAGTTATTGATAAATAATAAATGATATGTGGCAACGTTGTCTAACAGTCATGATCGCAATAGAATTTGATCAACAATAAAAATAAATTATTTTTGAAACGGTTTCCTAGGAAATAATTCCCAGCGTTGGCACATCTACAAACTGTGATTTTTTTGATGAATTTTTATTTTTTTAAATTAAAAAAACTGCTAAAATATAATAGTAAATTTAAAAATAATTATTCATCGTTTTGTTACGGAACGATCACCTGGTATGAAACATAAAAACATAAAAAAATAATGAAAACTAAAGAAGTTAACACAATAAGTTTGTGTAGCTCCAGATTTTTTAAAATATGACTTTAGGAATTTTTTCAACATTTTTTCCGTAATCTGCACTTGCTTCTCAATAACATACCACTGAGTTGGTGCGCCAGTTTTTGAGTACCCTGTATAAAAAAAACAGTGAATTGACGACGACTGCCAGTCTAAACCATTTCTAAACGCAGTTAGTCGACGAAAAATGGAAACATTTTTTGACAAATTTATTTGACTTTTCGTCAAATTTCAAGTGTAACACCACTGATTTCTATCCCAATTTGTTTTTTTACACAATCCAACCGACGTATATAAAACAAAATTTTGGAAATTGACATTCAGTGTCTCAACTCTCCCAATATAGGAACTCTAGACAAAATTACTTACCGACGCCTAATTTACTTACTGATGCCTTTGGACGTAGCAACTAGTAAACACCAGATACTTGAAAACAGGCGTAGTAAACAATCAAATAAAGCTCAATCGTGCAAAAAGTGTTATTACTTTAACTAAAGTTGAATATTTGTTTGTAGAAGTTGCAAATTGTTGAACCAAATTTTCGCAGTGGTTTTTCTGATCCAGTTTCTCAACTCGATAGCCGCACTGGCGATCTCTATTTTCATCTTCAGCAAACCGTAATTATTTAAACCATTCCGATTTTTTTATTTTTTAAGTATTTCAGAGGTTCTTGGAACAACAGATTTAAAACCTTGTTTTACCTAGTGGTGGTACTGTTCGAAAATGCTTTCTATTGCGTTCCTGCTGAGCTAGTTTCAGCTGAAGTAAGTAAAAGCAACAATCATTTTAATTGCTGAAAATAGATTTCAGGCTCTAAAGATTTGTGATCAACTTTTTGCGTCAAAATGGTACGAATCAAATGTTGCACAGTTCAGGAAATCTCTTGTAATCGTGTTGTGTTGTACCCAAAAAGTGATCAAATTTTCAAGCTTTGGCTTGGTTGAAATGAATCTCCAGACGTTCGTTTTGGTGAGTGGGACAGTACCTACCGAAGAAATTTTTAATTTCACTTTCAGATTTCCAAAACGGCTCTTTCCTTCTACGCGTTCCTTAACCAACTGAAACGCTGAAAAATTCCATCTTTGCGTAAAATTTACTTTTGTAATTGTGTTCGTTACCATCATGCCTTGCATGAATATGTAAACTACGCTAAGTAAAGCCAGAAACTGGAGTAAATTTACTGAAACGCTTTTAAACACCTGCACCAACTCATCTAATTTTTAATCATGAGATGCTTATGGCCAAAGTTTTAAACAGAAGGAATTTCGATATGAATTTATTTTACGACAGTAATCAAAGACGCCTGGAATTTTTAATAATGTCATTTCGTTCTGACAGTTTGTGCTTGTGTTATTATTTTGCACGCTTGTAGAGAATTGGACCAAAAGTAGGTAAAATAAAGTTACAATGCTTGTTTCCAATAAACTTGTAAAAATTGGTTGTGTAGTTTGATCGTAGGTAAAACTTTTGTTGCAGGTAGTTAGTGTTGGTAGTTTGATTTGCTGCCATGCCTAAGAGGAGCTACACGTAAGTTGTGACTCCATTTAAAGCTTTCTAGGTTACTTATTGAGTAGTTATTTATCGTTAACTCTACCACTGCCCTACATCGCCCGAATTTTCCTCGGGAAACATCAATTCGCGGTTTCATTAAAATTTAACATCTTTTGAAGACGCCGCTTTGTCCTTAGACGTTTTGTTCAAACTTGAGATTAAAAATAGTTGCAAGTTGTAATATCGGACGGCTTCTTCGCAAGCAAATGAGACGTCTGTGTCATGGGTTTTCCATCTCCGAGATCCGAATCTTTCCGGTGACCGGAAACCTTTCGACCGACCTTTTTTGTTCTCTTTCATTATCGACGAGTTCCGATTGAGTGCTTTCGCGACAAACTTTGGAAGTTGGGCAACCTTCGAGGGCTAATTAATTAAAGAAAATTCAATCACTTTTTACAGGAGAAAATATTGTGTAAAACGCTTTAGTCTTGTTTGTTTGCGACATTTCCGCTGTCGGCTTGTTTCTCCTTGCGATTTCCGAACCAAAAACGTAATTAGCGATTCCCACTGACGCAAGCAAATTGTAAATAAAACCTTGAACTTCAACCGTTTTAAGAATGGTAAAATCGTACGTTGGCTCGCAGAAATTAAGCGTTCACACCTGCTAATTTGAAGAAAAGTGGCGACAATCTTGTCTGCCGATCAGGACACTCCTTTAGGTCAACTCTTGACCTTAACTTTTCAATGAATATTGATCAATCGGTTTAATAATCCCCTAGAAATACACGGCAAGCGGACCGTATTTGGTAACATGTCGAAGTGCGAAAATTAGTTTGACGACATTGATCTTGATTTTACCAAAAAAACGGCTTACTCGGCGAGGCAAATTGAGAAACCTTGAAGACTTCAATTATTTTCTCTAGGACACTAAATTAACGTACAAACACATGTTTGTCGACGATTTTGGTAGGACTGAAACAACGCTCGTTTAATTTTATTCTAATGAAATCGTGTCATTGAATAAAATGACAATTTTCCGTAAAAAACGATATTGCCGGCGTTACGTATTGTCCATTGACCTAAATAAACATATTTCGGTCCAAAATTGATATTTTTGGATGCTAGGATTGGATGTTATTTAAAGTTTCGACAATAGCGTGTAACGAAGTTAATTTAGGATTATGTCTAATCAAACTTTGTGCAAATCTATCCGATTTGAGTCATCTGACAACAATAATTCCTGCAAGTTTTCTCCCGAAACTCGATTAAGTTGACAGATGCGTCTCCGGAGATGTTTCCAAAGCAGTATAATTCGACTTTGCTTTAATGATATGGATATAACTATATTTTAAGAGATTGTTTCAAAACGGAAAATAGAAAGCATTTTAATTCCAGCTACAGTTAAATTCGTTTTATCGTAACTGTAAACGGTATCCTTATTATACAGATAAATTCATAATACGCTTCCGAAATTGTCCACTTTTAATAGCTTTTCAAATAGCGAAAAACGTGCGTCGAGTTTGTGTCCTAATCTCTGGGAAATATTAAAAATGACCAAAAGCATTGTTCTCTTCGAAAACTCAAAAACATCAATGTTTGTGCATATACTTTTCTACGCCTTTAGAACCCTGTTGAGTTATTAAAAGTGCAAAAATCGGCATTTGGATTAATTGTTGAATATTTGATTTTTATCGAGAGTGTTGATATCTAGAGGTTAGAACGAGTTTAAAGTTTAAAGTCCTTTACATCGTTGTAACAACGGGTGCTTTCTGAACAACCTTGAGATCTGGCAAATCTTGATATATTACGCGGATCCTTTTCTTCCATCTGCCTGAATGAAAAGTTACAGTTTAATGTTACCATTATTTCCTCTTTTCCCGACACAGTCTCCAACAATAATTAATTTGTTTGGTTTATGTGTTTTTTCCTATGTGCCTATCCTAAATTTTGCAATTTTTTTACTTACCGACTTTAGGACACCATTTTGCAAAACTCTTTCGGTTCTTTTTATCACACGGTAGAGACCCAGCTCCACTAACTACGGCTCCTTTACTTGAAATTAAATAGGAATAATGACTTAATTATATTTTTGTTGTATTTTCCCGTTGTTAATTTGCTCTTTTAAATACGTAATGTTTTAAATTAAATTGCAGATTTTTTATTAGCTTTTTAACCCTTCCAAAGTGGGGTTAATTCGGTCAAGGTCCTTTTATGCAAACTTTTTTTATCTGTTTTTTCATATTATTTTAGTTAGAGCAGAACTATTAGACACCCTATCTATTATCATATTAGTTAATAAAAAAAAAGAGCGAACATTTCCCGTCTTCGTTCCGAATACAATCCGATCTATTTCTACAGCATCTTCTTCTTTCATGATAGCTTATACAGGGTGTATCAGAAATACGTGTCTTAATTTTAACATGTAACAGAACTCAACAAATAAAACATTTTTTCTACTTGTAATTTTTCAATAAAAAATTTGCAAATTTACTTAAAATTTGGAAACAGATAACATACTCAAACGTGTACGTACCCTCCTATGAGTATAAAATCAAAAAATAAAACTATTTACGTTGTGATAAAAACGGATAATTTAAGCAATTTAAAACAACAATAAAAATTGTTGCTAAGGAAACAAACTAATTATTAAACATTGAGTGGCTCGTTTGCACAAAAAAGAGGATGAAAACGTTATATATAAAAGTATTTGATGAGTTTTCTTACGTGGTAAAATTAACACACGTATTTCTGATACAGCCTAGCCTGTATTATGATACTATGTGTCTATCGAGGAGAATCACGAGCACGACCATCAGTCCTGAATTAACAGGACAGTAAAGTTAGCAGAATTTGATTAACAAACGTATTTTGGTAACAAATGGAAATGCACTTGGGATCTTAATTGGACTTTCATTATACTATAAACTAGTACATTACCAGTATAAAAAATTAAGTATACACAATTTATATAGAAATATGCAAACTCTTATTGTTTCATTTTTTAACAAATATCTACACATTATAATAATGTATCACTACAGACAGATTTACTTACTTTTATCTTCATTTCCAACTTGATTTATTATGAAAAACTTTTTTTTCTCTTTATTAAATGCCAAACCAGCATACATCTTTTTGGAAATGTGTTTATAATCAGGTTTAACGAATTTAGTATAATACTACTGCTTTTGTTTTAAATTCGTTTTATAGTCTTTTGCAGACTTGCAGTTCATTTTATATCTCTTTTTAATTTTTTTATTCCAAGCTTTACTGCATGTTACGAAGTAACCTGTAATTATATGCCAAAGTATACAAGACGTGATTGAGAAGAACGAAGACTGGACTAATTTTAAATGGAGTTGCCAACGTTGAAACAATTTGCCAACTGATTTTAATTCCGGATGGACTTTACATTACGTACTCCGATTTGGGGTGAACAATACTCCTTGTTCTTAAATTTCTTCAATTAACGTCATACAACGAAAATTCTTTCTGTTTTGTGACACTGACAATTCATTATAACAACGTTTTACTATAGCAAACGTTGCGAATATGCTGGTTAATTTCAAAATTGGATAGTTATAAAATACAATATGTTGAGTTATTTTCAAATTCAAAATATATTAAAGTAACCACTATCAGCCAAAATTGCACTTCCTGGAAACTCTTTAGATGCTGGACATTCACTGATGTAAGTGTTCTTAAATCAAGAAATAAGTTTCTTAATTTTTTCTTCTTCTTCTGCAAACAGTTGCTTCAGGTTTGTTACATAACCTTTTAAAATCTAACATACGTAAAACTCTTTATCATTCCAATTTGTCTCAATTCATCTACCATAAGTATTTGGCCTAAATCAATAAGAAGTTTTTCAAGAACTCAAATTATTGTTTAAAGTTGCGTTATTTTATCATTTACGTCCTCAAACACAATAACATTCAACATAAATATGTTCCTTGTATGATTATTTTAACATATGTTTGACGTAGAAGGTTTTACGTCAGAGTTTGCTAAAAGTTTGACTTAGAAAGGCTGTACGACAAATTTGACTTCTAGATCGATATCTGTAATGGGTTTATTTTCCTTTAATAACTTTTACAGAGTGCTCTAGTCCAGCTTTCGTTTTCTGTGGCTCAGTTATTAGTAAAGTTGGAATTTTGATATTTGGTACACCTTATTTATTTATACTCGAGAACGCATTTCAGGAAAATATTTTTGATTATATAGTGTTTTTAAAAAGTATATGTAATGGCATGCTGTTTTTAGAGTCTTCGATACTTAAAATTTACGATTTTTTTCTTGTATAAGAAAGTTTTGACAACTTGCAGTACGAAACGTCAGATCATTTTTAACAGATTAATACCCAGTTTCTGAAAACATTTTTATCGGAGAGATAAAATTTAACTGATGTTTATTTACCTCGTTTTCACTCGTGGTTAATATATCACTCATGAAATAAATCGTCCGATTTACATTCAAACTCGTTAAATAAATAACTATTTTGAAATCGGTTTAGGGATTACTGTTAAAAAATTAAAACCAAAAAACTCGGTTTGACACCTTTCGTTTTAAAAATTAATAAAAAATACAAACAGTGTTTTTTTGATATAACATTATTATTGCTAGGTTCTTATTGAACAAGGACTAACAGACTTATTAATTACTATAGTAAAATTGACACGAGGGTTTGCGGGTAGGGATGTGCTTCTCCCTTTTGTTATTCATGACATAATGACTAAAAATTCAGTTATAAGAGTGTAAACACAACCTAACTTTTAAATCCTAACTTCTTGCGTGACATTTCGCGTCAAAATCTCTTGAGATAATGTATGCATGATTATGAGTGATTCTCAACAATTTTATTCATGTGCCCAATTTTTGAAAATTTATGCTTTTTCGGTGGTTTACTTTTTGGAAAACGGCAACTGAATCAGTAATTCAATCCGGCTCGAAGGACCATGAATGAGTATTGAACTTAACGTCGAATTCTTACTCATTCAGCTACAGTTTTAGTATTTTGTTTTGCTTTTTAAGACGTCAAATATTCTGGTTCAGAAGTAACATTTTACATTTTACATCGAAATTTTCTACACAGGGTGTTTTTTGAGCTTTACCATGTGGATCTCAATTATTAAAAGAGATACGAAGTCGGTTAAATTAGGGCGAAATTGTGCATTTTTATGTTCAGCAATTATCTGAAAAAAAAAGTTTAACAATAATAATAATAATAATTTTCAGTAATACCTTAATAATGTCTGAAAAAAATTTTAAAAATACAAAAAGCAAATATAGTCTCTATAATAAAAATCAAAGTAGTGCTGTCACTCTTACATCAAGAACGCTTTGGAAAACACGATGACAGATTAAGATTCCCTGTAAAAAAAGTGCCTGAAGGACGTCCTACTTAAAAACTTATAGTTCTTTTCGTTTAAAAAATAAAAAAAATACAAATTTTCGATTTTTCCCAATAATTTAAAAAAATTAAAAAGAATACTTCAAATTTTTTTCAGATAATTGTTTAGCATATAAATGTGCAACTTTGCTCTAACTTGACCACCTTCGTATCTCTTAAAATAACTGAGATTATCATGATGGAGCTCGCAAAGCAAACGTCTTGTAGAAATTTCTCCTATGAATGAAAATTCTAATATATACAGTGTGATTCAAAAGTCTCTAACCATCTCTTATTCAACTGAGTTAAAAGTAAGTAACTTAGTTAGGGTAGGTAACTACTAAATATTCGTTGGGAGGACCAACAATTTTGAAAAAATGTAGAAACCTTCAATCCAATGTAGTTTTTTGCAGTTAAAGTTTTAAAAAACTCTAGATTTCACGCGATTCCGGGTGTTTTCTGGGAGCCCGGAATTACCCCGAGCGTCCAGAATCGACCGAGCAAAGTGTTGAGCTTTGACGATGGCTTTCGCGTTGTGATTTTTTTGCCGGATTCTTGTTCATTTCGAGTGTTTCCTTGCGATAAATTCGGTATTTTGCTAAATGATGGTGATTTGTAGTGGTAGCAAAGTATAATGCCTGTGGAGTCCGGGCCATCTGCGGCTCCGGGTCCATCGTTGTAAAAGTTATCCATGGGTCGCGGATTCTGGCATTGTAATGAGAGCCGCAGCCGCGGGTTGCGCGCGCGCCCCCTGACTGCTCGGCCTTCGCTCGCACACAGCAGGAACCAGCAGAAAGCAGAACCAGATCACTTGAAGTCGTTCACTTGCTTGCTGCGGTGTTCAACGTCTTTTTCGTTTCGTGGTTTCGTGCATCTCACGTGGCAACGCAGCAGGAGCAATAGTGCCATGGAATTCCTGCAGTATTGTGTCTTAGTGCACGGCCGGCTTTAGTGAAGTAGTACTTGGTGTTGAGTGCGTGTGACTCGATTCGACTTCTGCAGCGGATACCGGCGACGACGACGGCACCTCCTCCTGCTCCTGCATGAGATCCTGCAGCAGCGGCTGACGCGCTTCGCCTCTTTCGCCGGTAAGTCTCCTGCGGAGGAGTCTCCAGCGATCGATGCTGCTTCCGCACGCAGTTTTCAAACTCCTCCTGCTCTGCCCATAAAACAAATCCTTTTACTTTCGAATGGTCGTGACTTTGATTCAGGCGATATGCTCGGTGGTGTGCGTTTGCCTTGGGTTATTAACCCAACACATGGACATTCTTGACATTGCTCTCGACGGCGCGGCGGCTGCAGGAGTCGGTACCAGTTTTGCGACCGGATTTATCACGAAAAAAGCTCTTTGTTTTCTTCGTCTTTTTGCAACGATAATCTTTGTTGTCTGAGATGGAAATTAAACAGCGTCAAGATAACTTCTAATGGAATGGGTATAAAATGTGATTACTGATTATACCACCCAGGTTTTCAGGACCGTGTTTGGAATTAGCGATTTTTGTGTACCTTCTAGCTTTTTAAAAAAGTTATAAATTAATTAACTGCACTTACTTCTGTGTTCATTCTTATTACAGATAGAGATGAAACCAAGAATTATGATTTTTTTAACTATAACTACTACGACATACATTAATTGTACCTATTTTTTTTATTTTTAAAAATACTATATAAAAATCGTGGAATATATGTTTTTTTAACTATGAGATGTCTTCTTTATGTATTTACTTATGCTCTAATATCATGCTACCAGAGCCCGATTGATATCAAGTAATGAAGAACAATATAATTAATAAAAATAAAGAAATAAAGTTAAAACAAAACAAAAAATATTTCTGTGACTAATCAACAATAATGCTTATTTTGATGCCCAAAAAGAAAAAATTCTTCTGATCTAATTTAGTAGTTTTTTGTTTAACAAAATCTTTTAGAAAGACACTATTTTCGACAATTGTGTGATTTTTAACGAGATTCTTCAAAATAATTAAAGCTCAGTAAGGAAACGGCTAAACTAACAACTTTGTAGCTCCAGTTTGGCAATTTTTCAAATTTCGCCAAACAGTTTGGTTCCGGGGTGAACAGTGTGCTACAATGCTCTAAAAGGAACATAGGAAAACTATTTTCCCCGTATTTTATGCAAATCAGGTTATGGACGGCCCTGCAAGTTTTACAGAATTGTTGTTTATTTATCAGTCAAACAGAGTGACCAGCACAATGAACAGATAAGAGGAAAACGAGAGAAACAAATTGGGGTAGCGGTGACACGTTTGAAAGGGTCATACATTTCAATGATTTAAAAGTTAAACAAACACTCGTTGTTTAACACTCGATGGCGGAAACGTGAATTTTGAAAGTAACAATAAATTTTATGATGAAATAAAAAAGTAATGTTTATTTCAGTGTTAATCAGTGAAACAAGGTAGCGATAGCGGTTTGTTCAGTTTCAATGTACATTTCGATTTTTTCCACTATCTTCAGGTAAATAAAATCTAATAAAAATAGTACGTTTCAGCAAACATACTTTACTGACGTTTGATTTATTAGAAAGAATTTGATAAATGACGGATAAAACAGCATATTTATAGTTCTCTTTGATGTCCTGTAATTTGTTGTGATCGGTAATTATTTTTATGAGGTCTCAAAACAATTAAACCTCTGTATAATTTACGGTTTTCACTTTCAGAAGCTTAACAGTGCCAGAAATACACCTTCAATGATCTACTGTTTGTGTTTATCCGAAGTTAAAACCAGTTGGTTTGTATTATTGATAAGTCGATTCTTAACAGTTGGTTAAATGACCTCCATTTAGCCGACCATTTAGTATAATCGCTTTTACATACATGAAATTCAATCAAATTGAAATTAAATTAGCTTCCCACAAGTGGGTAGTAATTCATTCTGACGAGACGAACGCTCCTCTATTTTTCTTCATACAGACGTTTAGATCTTGATTTAAAGTCAATTCGTTTCAAGCATTACACATTACTTTTCTCTGTTTGATTTTAATCGATCCTAATCGCAACTGATTTTGTTTATCACGTAGAAAACTGAAATCATTGACCAGCGATGTGTGAAAACTCAACATAAATAGCCGGCATAAAAATTAAATGCTGCGTTTAAAGCGCTTTGTGATCGTGACAGTCTTTGTTGTTACAACTTGTGACATGCCATTATTGTAGGATGGCTATAAATTTCACTGTTTGTCCACGAGAAAATTCAGTTTTCAGGATGTTAGTTTCAAGAAGCGGAAGGAAAACAACTCGGATTGCAAAAATAGTTTCTTGTTCATTTTTAAATGGAGTACAGTTGAAACTTTTTTATTTATCTTACCCTCAACTAATATTAATGACCCAAAATTTACTTAGCTTAGTTTTCAAAAAATTAACGTGGGCGTTTGTCGTAAAAATGAAACATAAAAATAAGTTGGGATTTCGATGGAAAATGCAGTTTTACGTAAAAAAAATCTAGGTCATATCCGGTAATTTTTCTTCTACAATTATGTGGAAAAAATGAGATCACAGAATTATGAAATTACGTAAACATCAGTGAACTGAGGAATTTCAGAATCGTTCCCTAATTTGGAGTTTTCAATTCGCGAAATTTAGCAAATCGTTTTGTTTTTGACGTGAACTAAATGGAACATTTATCAATCGGAGTTCAAATCTGACGTTGGCGTGCGTCTTGAAATCGATAACAAATTGAAAAGTTTTATAATTCTCTCAGAGCGAACTCCGCAATGGATTTTTTTAGTTAGAGCACACACGACTTTGGCGAAAATCTGAGCTTCTCAGGAAGGAAATCTTCCAAATACAATTTGGCATTATTAGCACAGTATTGTTGAAATGTTTAGGCGAGGCTTACGTGCCGCGAATGCACAACGAAAAATGGAATTTATTCTTTTTAAACCGAATTTCATCTCTGATTAAAATATTTTAGGTCGAAAGTGCTAAATTATGGACGAGCTGTTCATGTGCAATTTAACGTAGAGTTCTCATCACTTCTTTAAAAATAACTGTCAATAGGCCGCGCGCATTTCCATCTGAATATTTCATGTGCTCGTGCGTTTTCCGGGAAAGCGTGAACTTACTTCTCCATTCAGCTAAAATTGTAATCAGTTTTCAAAAAAAACAGCCAGTTTTTCTTACATTTAACTTGGGCAAGTTCAACAAGATCGATTGAGCTTGAATCCATTTCGTATCAATTCTTTATTCAGATTTCGAACGTGTTCACGAACTTTGCCTATTAGCGCGAGTCCATCATTGAAAAATTAATTCGCAGATGTTAATTATTAAGTAATCTTTCAGTAGCCTATTAGAGTCCAAGGATTGGGTTCAAACTGTGGCCTTTTCTCAGTTTTGGGCCTTATCGTGTGGGATCAGTAAAGTAGTTACGTGGCAAATATCAAAAATTGAATTATTCAACGAATGTTGACACTGACTTGGGGTTACATGCATTTTACTCCCCAAGGAACTCGAACACTCCGAAGTGCTTGAACTTATTTTTCGCTTCGTTTCATTTGACAGCGCTTTTTTAAAACAAAGGCAAGCTGACTTTGGTCGACGGAACGTTTTAAACTAGACACGTATTTAAATGTTAATTACACCGTTTAGTTTTGCCATCTGATACTTAACATAGCGTTAAATTTATTCCTGGTTACGGATGGTACGGTTGCAAAATTTTGAAAGTTGCACTTTTACTCCACCAAAAAATGTTACACGGTTGTGTGATTCGGGAAAAAAATCCAAAAACGCTCGTAATAATAGTGGAAATGGGAAAACGCGACAAGCAACGTGCGCTAGTTATTTTTTGTTTGTCGTCGTTGCAATCTCATCTGCATTTATTAAAAATTCCTTTGATATTTTTAATAAAGTGTTTCTTGGTTCGAACGGAACGAATTTTGAGTCGCTGTTAATTACGGCCTAAAAGTGATGCATTCCGTCGAAAAATCCACACTTTGCATGTTGACATAAATTAAGATGGAAGTAGAAGATTGCAAACGCTAATTAAAATAAACGGGCGTTTTTCGTCGATACGACAAGTCGTCAAGTTTGACGTGCAGGTGTGCTTTCCGTAACGAATTACCGCGAAAATTGATTTGTTATATATAGAGACTTAGTTTTGGCACGATATTAGCAAAAACATTAATAACAATAATGGTGTTATTCAGTTAGGTTGCATCTTAAAGCAGCTGTCTTTAATAAATCACGACCTGCACGAAAAATCAAGCCTGATCTTCCCTAATTAAGCGTTGGGGCGTTTTTCGGCGTGTTATTTTATGAAATTCTCTTCGAATAATGTTAATTAAAGTGTGAAATTGTCCATTGTCTTGTACGTTTGTTGAGCGGACGGAACAATGCCACTTTCTTTAAAATGAAGTGTTGACGCCGAATTTTTTCGCTTATCGGACGCAGTGGTGACACTTTCTTTCAAGTCCAACAAACGCCATAATAAATTTTCCCATTCACTTGTTGTTCGCTACAAACCAAACCAATACTGAGACAAGGGCGCCCACAAAGTGCTAATTACCCCCGTTCCGGTTTTAATAAATTAAATCACACTTATTTGCGCGGCGGCTTTGTCCCCGAGATTAGGTTACTTTAAAAGGAGTTGGAAGTAATGGATTACGGCTGTGGAGAAATTAGCCGGGGGCAAAAAACGTGATTAGAGGAAATTGAGGAGTTTTTGGTTCCTAAGAAGATTGACATTAATTATCGTAATGGATTTGTCGACCCTCGAAAATAACTTGTGTTACAATTCGAAACACGTGTTCGTTCTTTATACTTTTAGTTGTAATTTGAGGACGTGGTGCCGGATTGAAACGAACAAAGCTGTTTTGAATGTGATTCTGTTCTTTGAGGCAGGTCAGACTCGAGGTGTGACTTATTTTCTACACGTTGTGCGTCATTTCAATTTGATGTTGCGATTGAAAGTGGTGATAAAGACAGCTGCTACTGGGATGAAAAAGATGCCGTGACCATCATCGAAAAGATTAGCATATTTAAAATAGGAACGAGTGACGCAAAATCGCCCAACGATCGTTTTTTGGAAAAATGTTTAGATGCTCTTTAGGTCAAAATCAATACTAATTCATAAATGAACCCACTCACGTCGTGAATTCGTAAATTCTTAATGATGTTATTTTTAGAATACGATTAGTTTCGTAAATAATGAAGTAACGACGAACTTCATTTTCCTGGGCCTGATGTCTCCTGAATCGTATGAATCTTTATTTTGACTTTATAATTAGATATGTAAATAAGCGAATTAAAAAAGAAACAAATTGTTTGCCTGATTTCGTGTGTTTATTATTTATTCAGTAAACGCTTTTGCTTATGCAGGCGCAATTCACAAGTATCGCAATGAAATTTTCAGTGGTTTCTATCTTCCACACGTAAAAAGACCAATAAACTGAAACACATTCACTAGAAATTGTGTATTACTTTGATAAATCAAAGCGTTGCTCGTGAAAATTGTAATTTTAAGTATTGTGCGATTGTTTTTAACCTTCTACAGGGTGTTCCGTCTAAATCCCACGTTACAAGTAGTGGTAGTTAGTAGTAGGTAGTAGATAGTCGTCTGAAATTTTTTTTACAACCATAATCTTCTAGGTCCTACTCAATTAAAATATTTTTAAGATGGTCACACTTTCGATTATACCGGAAGTCGCTATCAACTTTTTTAATTTAAATGGAAAGCTGTATTTTTTAATGTGTTTGGATGGATTACTAGAGTTATTTTAACGTAGAGTTCATAATGGTTTACGAAATATTTACGATTTTTTATTTTTTTTTGGATATGCAACTTCTAGTTTAAAAATCGATAACTCTGCCATTTTTAAAAATTTGGGAATATTTTTTAGCTCATTTGAAAGAGGAAGAAGCTTGAATTTTTCCTGTGGTGTTTTCAAATTTCTAAAAAAGAATATCAAACTCAAAATTTTTAAGTTTTGCAGAACTTTAAGCATCCATAACTCATTTTTTCAAATGAAATGCCACAAGTTTTGTTTCATTAAATCGTAGAAAATTTAATTCTGCATCGATCTGTATTAGCATTCCCTATTCTTAAGTTTAATAATTTTCAAGTTACAATAACTTTTTGTTGGTAATGAAAAACTCATTAGCTATAAACATTTTCTCATAGGTTGCCATGGAAACGAGAGAATAAATGTGAGAATAGTATATTATTATATGAGTTTTATACGACGTTCTATTGTGGCACGAATAGTTTTGGAGCACGACGAAGGAGTGCTCCAATAAAATGAGTGCCACAATAAAGTCTTATAAAACGAGTGTAATATACTATTTTTTCTACTTTCTATTTTTGTTGTTTGTCTTTGTTTAGTTTAACTTATTAAAATTTCCTCTTAATTTTGCTAATTATTCAAAAATAACTTTTTGTTGAGATTGAGAAATTCATTAGCTATAGGCCTTTTCTCATAGGTTGCTATGGAAACAAGAGAAACAATGTGAGATTAAAATTAAAGTTTTTTAAACCAACATTCAATGAATTAATTTTGTTTTCACAAGACGGACAACAAAATTTTGAACAGAGTTTGTGGTTTGTTTAATCAGAAATGTTTTAATAGCTGTGGTTATTGAGAAATTTTCTTCAATGTCAATAAAACCAACATAACTTAAAAATTAGCACAGATAGGTCTAGGAATTGCTAATATACAGATCGATGTAGAAAAAATTCTCCTCCACCTAGTAAAATAAAAATTGGGAAATTTGAAAAAATTAAGTTATGGCTACTTGAAGTTAACCTTAAAATTTTTTGGTTTGTTAACTTCTTTTCCAATTTTGAACACACTGGAGAACACATATAGGCTTTTTATTTTAATTCTCCAAATATGATTTTGAAATCTCTAAAATTAAGAAAGTTTTTTAAATGCCAGATGCAAATCTAATAATTTTCAAAAAATCTAAAATATGTTGAAAGCGGGTAAACTTAGGTATAGGAAAAGCTGATTAAAACTCTCTTAAAATAACACAACTAATCCAAAAACGCAGTGAAAAACATAGCTTTTCATTTAAAATAAGAAATTTGATAGCGACTTTCGGTCTAACCGGATGTGTCGCCATCTTGAAAATATTTTCATTGAGCAGAACTTAACGAATTATGCCTGAGTACCAGCTTTCAAATAAATATCGTTATTAGAACCTTCAATAATGTAAGGTTTAGACGGAACAGCCTGTATATTTTAAAAAGCGAACTTTTTAATTTCAAACGGTATTTCCTACGCAAATTTATATACGCTAAAGTAATGACGTCAGTGTTTTTGGCGTAGTTCGCAAGGTCTAAGCAAGTTACATAAAGTCTATTTGAAATTATCTAACGTGATTCATGTGGTCAATAGATTTTGCGAAAAAAGGCCGACGTGAGCAAACAGCAAACTTTAATAACACTGTGTAAAGTGGAAATTGTTTATCTTTTCAAAATAGGAAATTCAGCGCGCGATATTCAGCTCGAAAATTGGGTTTCACTATCGAAAACGCCTAATTTTCCATCGACAACCACTTGAAAACGTACCGCCGAACAAAAGTTACACTAAATTAAGCTCTCGGAGAGATTCAATAATCCCCCCGGAGTGCGTAAAGAAAAGGGGCCTTGATTAATTCCGCCTGATTTACGACGATCTTTAAGCGAAATTTTGATTGGAAACCTGGCCAAAGTCATTGTGGACATCGGGTTTCCGGCGATTGCACCCCTCGGTACATGCGAGGGCGCTAATGGAGATAAGAAGTTGATTTGTCACTGTCGTTTGGTGTTGGAGCAGTGATTTCATTAAAATTTTATGTGGTGTTATCTGATTCCCACACAAAGGGCCTAACATCTTGCGAAATAAAGCAGTACAATTTTTTGGAACATCAAATTAATCGGGCTGATTTACGGTCTCGTTCTACTTTGTAAATAAAAACCCCCATTAAAAATGTTTTTGCTTTCGAGTGAATGTGATATTTATCTAAATATCTAAAAATGTATCGCGGCTTGTATAAATAGTACAAGGTGGAAACATGTTCTGAAAATGCCTCGTTTTCCTAAATTTAAATCCTGTCAATGCTTACACAAAATCCTCATTCCAAAACTTCGGTCATCTGTCATTTTATTTTGAGACAACTTCAGCAATTACTCAAGCGTTCCCATTTTGAGCCGCAATTTCTAATGGCGTGATGATCGAATTGCACTCATTATTCGAACATATGGGTAATTCTCGAGTCAGTTAATGTAAACGTAGCTATGAATAGCGTGATGAACGAAATTTGAAATTATTCCTCATTAAGTCCTGACCATTTTTCCGGACAATAGGCTGGGATAAAAAGCTGGCTTTGTGTATCTGCAAGTTTGTAAGCTCGCTCTATCGTCGATTCGAATCACGATAATTGTCATTTAGAAAACGGTTGGCTGGAATTGTCAGCACAGTTCTGAATGGTGGAAGTGAAAATAAGATTTAACAGTAGTTGGAACAAAGTTAAGCATCGGGTGCAGCTCTAATTGAACGAACGTGATTCGAAATTAGAACTCGATGCTGGTTTTTAGCCTTTTATGGGAGATTGTGTATTATTTATTGATTGAATGTGGAACGGTTGAATTTGATAGCACATATTTTATTCATTAATCCTGGCTCGAGCTGAGCCGATTTAGAAAATTAGATCTTTTATGTTTTGACAAGTGTGGAGAACCACTCAGATTATCGCAGGGTAAATACTTGGCCTTTCTGGGGCGGGTTTTTGCCGATCGTCAAGAATGTCGCCTAGTTTTAATTAAAACAAATTCACATGTCGGCGGAAAACGTATGTACCATCTAATAAATTCCAGGCGGGATTGTTTCACTTAGTTTGTATTTGCTGTGTTTGAAGCTGAACAATTTCCCAATTACTTAAATTTATAGGTGTAGTTAGGTTTCTATTAGACGCTATTATTTGTGCTACTTATTGATTGCGTAAGTGATTTATTTTATGGCCTGGAGCGTTCTTCTCCTCATGATGTTTTTGACGGTTTGATCAACTCGTCGTTTTAATGAGTTGGGTTCTTCCTGGCATCATCCTACACAAAGACTGGCTACTTTTTCGGTTTTTCTCACATAACCTACGCACAAAGAAAGACATGCAGCGGTTCGATTTACCAAAGCAGGTTTCTTAAAATATGCATCCTTGCAGGAGAAGAAAACGTTGGCCCAGTCGGTCGCTCGGTCAACGACGACCGACCATGTCTTGGAGTTACTCACGAAGGCCAACCAGTCGCAGTTTTTTGCAAGTTGGGTTAGGAGAACAACGGCGGGTGATTGACTCGATTTTTCCTAATTCACACAATTGTTTGGACAGTTTTTAAAACGTCAGTGTTTATTTTACAAACGGTGCCAACAAACTACAATGTCAATACTTGATTCGTGTGAAGATCGACGAAAATAAGTGGAGTCTTGCTATATTTGGACTATGAATTATGAAATACTCAGTCGAAATGTGTGTGACTAAAGTTTTACAAAATTACACTCTATTTTAAGAAACTCGTTCATTATTTATAACACATCGAACACATTTTCCTGTTTTGCTTCCGAGGTTCTTTTAATTAATTTATTGACCAAAAAACGGATAATTATTTTTGGGCTACTACAGTTTTCTGGTCAATTGGAGCAAGTAATTGAAAAGCACATCGCAACGTGAACTCGACTCAAGTTAACAAAGTAGCAGCAATTAGTTTTCAATCATGTAACTTAGTTCTTCGTTATTAATTTATGAAATAAATACGTGGCTCTTTCATTCATTAAATATTCAACATTTTGTCTTGAACATAATTTGTAATATAAACTACCGTTTGGTTCAATTCAACGCTCCGTTTTGAATTACTCGTAGTTGTCTTCAGATTTCAGAAATAATGTGAAACATCATTATTTTGTATTTTTAGATCAGAGAAATTGCACGTTTTTGAACCAACTTTACACTCGAACGAGCCATTCGACGCACTAGGTAAAAAACTGAACTGTTTCTTAGAGTGCCGGCTCGGCAGGTGAAATCTATACCTACAGGGTGTTTCAAGTTTTAGTGCCAGTGAAAAAATAAATACTTCTAGTTGCTTAAAAGAAAAAACTCGTTTGTAAACGATAGGGTTAGAACGCTTCAATTTTATGCTTTAACGTTATCCCAAATTTTCATAGTATGAGCGTGAAATGCAAAAAACTACAATTATTCAATTATTGCAATCGTTTTTTTTATAATAAAATTCCTCTTATTTTTAAGTGAGAATTTCGAAATTGAAATAGTAAAAAATCCAAGGCGTTTTGAGCAAGTAAGTAAGTAAGTGAAAAATTACCAAAAAACTCGAAGTGATACCTTTCGAACGTACAGTAATTAGAAATCGCAGTGTTCTTAGGTGCGCGATAAGATTGCCTCACCTGGTACATTAAATACATAACTACGGAGGACTATAACTTAGGAGACGAAACGAGATACAAAATCGTACGATTTTCTGTACCCATAAAAAATAGTACAGCAGAGTAAAATGAGGGCGCTTCGAATGTAATACCGTCTCGGTGCCAAATCGTTTTAAATTAATTTAAATTCAACCAATTCACTAATTACTTCGAAAAAAGTGCAGTAATATTAGACTTTGCATTTTCAACAGACGAGAAAAACTGACGACTAAAATTTTCATGAGAAACATGAGAAAAGAAATATTTAAAGTGTAAAATTTGTGCTTCGTTCTATATTTTAAAAAACGTTGCGAATACGGTTAAAGATACAAGAAAAATGCTTTGAAGAAAGTTGTAGAGAATTAAATTTTCTTTAAAAAAGTCAGCGAGACTATATCATTATCTTCAACGGTTTAGGCCCTACAGACGTTCAAAGACGCTCAAGAGACGGATTTCCTTTATTTTTCCGGTGGTCAAGTGTTGGTAAGTGAATTTACACCTAAACCGTTGAAGACAGAAATATGGTGTCGCAGACTTTTTTGTAGAAAATTTAATACTCTACAACCTCGTTCCTTTAATTTTTTTGTATCTTTAACCGTATTCGCAGCATTTTGATAAATAGGCGACGGTGCCCAAAAAATTATCGCTTTGAATTATTAATTTGCGTTCCACCTGCTATTTTTACAAACGCAGCGAACACGGTTGAAGATACAAAAAAGTGTAAAGAACGTGATTGTAGAGAATTAAATTTTCTATAAAAAAGTCCGCGACACCATATTTCTATCTCCAATGGTTTAGGTATAATTTCACTTTCCAATACTTGACCACCGGCAAAATGAAATAAATCCGTGGCTTGAGTCTTTGAATGACTTTGGGGCCTAAATGGTTAAACATAGGGATATAGTTTTGCGGAGTTTTTTAAAGGAATTTTAATTCTCTACAACTTCTTCCTAACATTTTCTTGTATCTGTAACCGTATTCGCAGCGTTTTGAAAAATATGGGGCAGAGTGCAAATTGGTAAATATTTGAAATTTTTTTAAATATAGTTTAAGATATGATTTTTGCATTATTTTTATCTCCTATTATTGAGAATTTAATGCTCTATCTGCCTGTGTTTTTTTGTTCACTTTGTACTAACCGTTATTTAATTACAACTATTTTTATAAATTCATTGCTCTGAAAACTTAGACGATAATGGAACAACTGCGCCTCTAGCGACATTAACGGAACTATCGAGGACGGGGACGTTTTATTTGTACGTCGTTTCATATCCTAAGTTTTAGATGTCCGTACACATAACATGTTCAAATAGAATGTTAAGTAAAAGTATACTTTTGTTTGAACTTTATTAATTTCATCCTAAAGCCGACTCATCCTTATTAGTAATTCCGTTACAAATAATTAGTCAGTAGGAAGAAATTTTGCAAAATAATTGAATTTTTTGCACAAAATAGGTAACCAGGGGATTTTTGGCTTGCATTTGAGGAAAAATCGTTTTTCTTTACTTGTCCATGCGTTTCTGTAGGTTTTGATAAGGTGTGACTGGTATTGGAGAGCTTGATTTTTATTGATTGGCTCATTGTGCTTATTTAAATGTCCCAGCCCTAAAATCCAAACGAATTGCGTCACCCCCATACGTAATAAATAATGTATGAGCAGATGTGGAGCTTTTTATGTCTCTTTTGCGGCTTCCATATAGGTGGTGGTGGTGGTTATTGGCAGAGGTCATAAATCGTGAAATTCTATCGGATTTTCCTTCTAATCCCTGCAACTGTTCCGTATTTCATGCACGTTTATTTTCTTTATGTAACTGCTTTTAAAACTTGGGGCATAACCCGAAATTTACGACTGAATATGAACCAGTAACGATTCTGTTTATAAATCGGTTTGTATGTTGCTTTACGATCAATTAGTTTGTGGTATTTTTCACCGCAGAAATGCCACGATTTCTTGAAAATATACACTTTAAACAGTTACTCATGTAATTAAGCTGGTTTACATGATGACCCGACAATGTGGAGATAGACAAGAAAATAAACCAGCTGCATACAGTTAGCTTAAGCAGATATACATCATCAGAATGTAAATGTAGTCGTAAAACTCCACAAGATGGAAATTGTGAAATTAATGACAAAGTTTTGTACAGCATCCATCTAAATTAACCCTCGATATGGTACGGTCACTAATAAATTTTCAATTCAAGTTAGCTTTCCTTAGCCGCTCCAAAATAACTGAAGCGAGGCTTTTGTGACAAAATTCAGCTTAATCGTGAGTTAGTGAATCGATACCAACCCTCTATTGTTTGATGAATTCTCCTCAATTTTATAATATTTGATGATTTTCCGGTTACTGGATTCTGAAGCTTTACCGGAGTCTAAATATAACTGAGCCATGTTTGAGTTCAGGAGGGTATGTAATCGATGGTTTTTAACTACGCTTCGGTCACAAAACTAACTAAATAATAAACGTATCCTTCGTCACTGCCATTTCCGAAACACTTCGATCGATTTCTGTTTTTGGCGAGCGAAAAATACCAAGGGATTGGCAACTTTAATAAATTCAAAACATCGTGAAACTAGTTTAGACATCGTTGCCAATTTTGTTTTGGCCTGTTATAGGTAGATACGATATAATGACACACGACTATAAAATATTCACTATGTATATACCATTGACCTTGTTTCTGGTTAATAATTTATGGAAGTTAATTTGAAGGCTTTTGTTGGTGGCCCCAAGTAAACAACCTTAAACAGTTCCAGGCTAAGGATCTAAGAATTGATTGTCTACATAAAACTTATGACTTTTCCCCACTCCCTACCTCCTCCAATCCAAAGTTGATGTCAATACAAATTTAATTTTCACAAAATTAGACCCAAAATTGTGTGATTTTGCGTTTTTCGAATTTTTATACACGTTTTTGAGGTAAAAACATTAGAAATTGTTATGCAGGATGGTTCAGTCCAGGTCCCGTCTTCTTTAGCTCAGTTATTATTATTATTTAAGTTTGAGTTTTGATATTTTGTAGATGTTATCAGTGGCGCACCCAAGCTCTAATTAGTGGCTTGAATTTTAAATTTGTTTATAAAAAAAATTGAAAAAGGACGCATATGGGCGCTTAGATACGCTTCCGATTTTTGCTGTTCCGATAAATACTTAAAGACATGTTTTGTGTTGTTTTTCTTGAAATTTGCTGCAAAATTTATCAATTCTCGTCAGTTCACGGATGCATTTAGTCTAGCCGTTAAATATTTAGCCCGTGAATCTTAGTATTTTATGTTAGTTTATTTGTATAAAGCAATTTTTTCATTTTTTAAGATATAAAATATAAAAGATGCTATAAGATAAAGATAGAAATAAGTTAATCTAAAATATGACAGAAAAACGGAAATCAGAAAACTCTCTACTCATCTGCTTGATTTTATAACAAGACAATATGAAGTCAACTACTAATCTTACAACTACAACTAGCAGTAGTATTACTAATACAAGTAGTTCAAGTGTCATTGGTACGGTGACTGTAATTACTATATTTATTATAAATTTTTTGAAGTTCAAGAAAAAAATATTTAAACAATATACTCTTTGAAGATTTTTTTATTGTGAATTTTTATAGTTTTTACATACATTTGTATTTTTCTATACATACATATGTAACAATTAAATTGTTTTTAGTTTAAAATACATATCTTTTTATCATGGCATATATTTAAAACATAATTTTTGGACCCCTTTAAAAAAAATCTGAGTGCGCCACTGGATGTCATTTATATTTATATTATAGGACATATTAGGATTAGGATGCCCTTAAAGTTTTTTTATTTGTTTAGAAATTAAAAATTAAATATTTAAAATTAACTAAAATTAAAATCCAAAAAAAATATTTTATTTTAAAAATTAACAGGAATTTACAAAAACAGTGCTTCTTTGTAAAGAAGTAGGTCATTAGTAAGTACGTGTTGAACAAGGTCTAACAGACTTATTAATTACGTTTGATTGATTTGAATTACTACAGTTAAATTACAATTAATTTCCAAACTTTTTAAACTTTAGGGACTTTTATTTTGGTTATGTTTATTTACTTATTTCAAATGGCAACCCCTGTTTATTTTTATATCATTCGATGCAGAATTACAAAAGGAACATTTTTTCTTATTACAACCCTAACGCATATTTTGTGTTATTTGCCAAAAACTTGTTTTGGCAACTATTTTACTGACAAATTTAATGAATAAAATTATAGCATGTTATTAAAAAATTCTTATTTATTTAACAAGTCTGAGTGTAAATTGGACGCTTTATTTCACGAGTAAACTGTTAAACCACGAGTGAAACCGACTGGTTTATCATCCACGAGTTGAAATAAATGAACCGATTTACACGAAAACGAGTTGAATACATCATTTTATTCTTCGAATTAGACTCAACAAGGCTTAACATTGCTTTAAATCTGTTAAAAATAGTTTGACGTTTCTTACTGACAAATGTCAAACAGTTGTCAAAACTTCCTTACACAGGAGAAAAACCATAAATTTTGACAGTGTCGAAGGACAAATTATTATTGTCACATAATACTTTTTTGGGACATTGTATAATCAAAAATATTTTTCTAAAATATAGACTGATCCAGAAATACTGAGTCTGTTGGCAACCCATTTGAAAGTATTTGTGCTCGTAATTTGCAACACTGTAACCGAATTCGATTTCTCTTGACAATTATTTGACGTACAACCCCACAAGAATGTTAAATTGTTGTTAACTGGAAGAGTTCTCCATTGGTATCCTTAAAAATTTAAGTCCAGTGTTGCCAACAGACTCAGTATTTCTGGATCAGTCTTTACATCCTAGAGTACAAATATAACGTCCACAAAATATCAAAAGTTTAACTTTACTAATAACTCAGCTACGAAAGACGGGATCTGAGCTGGACCACCTGTATTGTAGGAGAACATTTTACAACAATAAATTTTGATAAAAAGTATTATTATTATTGCTTTTCTTCATCAGTATTCGAGCACGTTTCAGCGCTGTTTTTTGATTTTATTACAGGATTTGAACACAGAATGTACCTATTTATTTCAAGAACAAGCAATTTTGTTGTTTAATTCGAAATGGTATTCTAAACAAAATGAAATAGGAATCCGTGTTTTGCTGTTTGTTATGCGACAATTTAAATCACACATTCAAACTGATTTTGCGTCAGCCGAATAATTAATTTTTGCGAAGAAACTAATAATGCGTTGTGATGTAATTCCAACATCACTGGAGTTCGATATTCGAAAATGTGGCGTTAACGATCTGTTAGCAACAGGTTTAGTGAAACGGAGACTAGACGTTTCCAGCCCTTGGATAAACACAGGTAGTGACAGCCTGAATTTCCCTCGCGATACTTTCCGCTTCGACTGCACTGTTGGTAATTTCAGAAATCCTCGTTTAAACTTTTACGAGACGTTTGAAATGGCAAGATTTCAATCGAAACTCTTATGTCGGGCGTTTATTAAATATGTAGATGATGAGACGGAACTAATCAGACGTGGATAATTTTTTCATCACTGGAAATGGCTTGATGGAATCCATGAAACGGCAAAAATTCGCTTCTGCTAGGTCAAGCAAACATTAATCGCCTTTTCTGACCTGTTTTCTAACAAATGGTGTAAAATCGCTAAGGGCTGGCTCCTGATTTTCTCGCTTGAAATACAATAATTGTTATGCGTGTCCATTGTGCTGGTCCTTTGGCGCCTCCTCCTGCGGGTATACATGACAAGTTCATCCCGTTCCGAATTCCTGACTTCCGTAACACATCCAATTGTTTGTTCAGCTGATTGATGTCGACATGTGGTTTGCAGGATCGATCGGGAATTCGACGCTCACATGGCTGTCACGGTTTACCCCAACGTTAAACTCGAGTGGTAAGTCGGTACTTCTTAACTGAAATTCTCTAACTTTCAAAATAACGCCAAATAACAACAACATCAGTCACACAACGGACTCGATGCCGGCAATTTGTTTCGAAAGGAACGTACCAACTGAACGCATCGATCAAATGGACATGGAAGTAATGGACTTGCTTTGTATGTGCCGGAAGTATTTTTGATAAGATCTCGTCATTAGTTAAACCCACACTGTTTACGTAGGACAGAAGGGAGCTTATTAAATTTGCTTAATAAATAGGGGATTAACCTGAGACGTGCGGGAAAATCCAAATACCATTCGAGTGATCAAACTTGCGCAATTCAATACTAAACTTCCAATTGAGTTGTTTTTGCCGTTCTTCTCCAAGACAAACATTTTCGTATAATGTTTTTCATTAACTTCAAGATCTCGAGAAGTTCAGTTGATTTAGGCCAAATCTCAATTTGTGGAAAGTAAAAGTGCCCCGCTATATCAAACGTTGTGTCCAATCTTTGGGACGTGTCTTTTGCAAAAAGTTGGTGCGTTGCCTTGAACTCTGCACCCAATTGCCCACATCGATCTTTATTGTTCGAAAACGATGTTATTAACTGTACCTACATTATTCTGTATTATACCGATTAATATTTTGTTGGCATGCTCAATTAATACATCACAATTTCACGTGTAGTTTCCTTTTATTTATTTGGATTAGATAGAATAGAGAGGTGCAGTTGATTACGACCATTGGGATAGCCACGTTTTTTCTCCTAGTTTAGTTTGCACATTTAGGTGTCCTTTAAACTAACTGAACAACCAGTATTTCCCGTGAGACCTATCAACTTTCTTGTTGTTGATCATGACTTTCGGTGAAGATGTTCGAAAGTGTTTCTGTTTTTATTATTGTTAACCAGAGCGGTGCAGTCATCAAGGGATGACTGCCAAGTTTATGAGTGGCGTTTGACACTAAATTTGTGTTCTTTCAGTTCGTTTGAATGAAGCGTGTTTAATGTGCGTGAAATTTGCTAGTTTATGGACATTTTTACATTTGCTTAAAAACTGTGAAATTCACGTATTACATTTTTTAGTACACGACCGAGTTTGTAATGAATTTGAGCAAGTAATTCAGTTTTAATTTAAATTCTCCAAATTGATTAGCAAATAATACGGCTTGCGTGCGCCGGAGTCCAATTATGAAAGTCCTTTTTGTTATTTTTGCTCGTAAATCAAACTAATTACTACAACAAGTCAACGCGAGTCAATCAAGAACTGTCACAAAACAAACTTTTGGTAACTCAAGGATATCCTGTGGTGGTGGTGACGAGAAATTTTTAGATCTTTGTGCTCAAGGTTTCTATCAAAAGTTAATCAATCAGGTTGTGTGTTTAGCATTGGTCTCTATATGGATGTCCGACACAATTTATTTGTTTTGACGACAAAGTGTGTGTTTAATTGAGGTGTTGGTATTTGAAGCCCCGAAAGACCTGTTTTAAGTCAGATTCCGCCCATTGAAGCGGAAAATTGCTTTCTTCTTCGCCGTATTTGTTCGCACGATGTAGTCCCAGGACAAATATTCCAGTAGTTTCTTTGCCTCATTCAAATTAAAATTTTTCCACAAATCCAATTATTTTCCACCGCTCTATTTAGCCCGTTTTCTTTGTTACGCCGTTTTTTATAGTCTCGACTCGACTAAATGCAAGGGAAAATATTGACAGTATGAATGCGGATATCCTGTAAAAAAACAAACTATCGTTAGGATTTCGTTCGCCGTTTTTGCCAAAGTTTATTTTCGAATCGGTTTGTAAACAAAGCAATCCGCAGTTTAAACACTTTTCCATTAAAAGTGTTTATTGCTGAATAATATGCAACGTCAAAAATGCCGCGCCAAAAACGGCCAACTGTGACGAGTTTTGAGCGTTTACCTAAATTTCCGAAATTGTTTACGTGTGGACTGGCCTTCAACTTTATGGGAAATTTGACTTGTAAAACCTCCAAACAATAGTTTTT
This sequence comes from Tribolium castaneum, assembly GCF_031307605.1. NCBI lineage: Eukaryota > Metazoa > Arthropoda > Insecta > Coleoptera > Tenebrionidae > Tribolium > Tribolium castaneum. The sequence continues at coordinate 11,924,448 of NC_087397.1, forward strand.
GAGTCAAGAAACTGCAGCTACCTGATGAGTCTCAAGGTTGCCTCCACAATAACCAACCAAATATCGTTTTCAAAGCCTCGTCGAGTAAATAAGATCAAAGCGAGATGTAAACCCTGTGACCTGACAAGCCTCCAACATCCACAATCTGGCTTCGAAATTGCCTCTCGATCAAAAATCAAACTAATCGAAAAGTTGGACGAAGAAAAAGACAATTAAATTTCGTGTTTGTTCCGCTCGAATCGGTTATTTGAATCCCACGGCTCTTTCTATTGCAAACAATGCAAGTAATAATAATTTTTAATTAACAATCGAGCGATGTGAACCGGGAAGCGTGGGCCGGGTTCATTGCAAATGTAATTTTGTCGTGTGTGTTTTGACAGTAATTTTGCAAAGCGAGGCAATTCCGGTGTTGTACACCAAACGCTTAAGGTTGAACTATACTCAGAACGTCCAAAGAGGAGCTGCACAATTTGAAATTGGATTTTTAAGAAAAGTAATAAACAAAATGTTTTTTTTAGAATTGTATGTTGTTCCTAAATTCAGTCACTACCTCACAGGTCAATTTGTATCTCATTTTAAGTATTTGTAACCGAGTTTTAACGGGTTAAAAAGTCGATTTAATTTGTTGTTCTATTAAAAAAATTGTAAGTTCAAATTACTTGAAAAAATATGGTGATTTTCTGTTGACCTTAGCAACAATATACATAAATTTGAAAAAAATTGTGTCATTTAAAAATTAAATGAAAAAAACCTCAATTTTTAGCCATTTTATTTTTTCATTAAAAAATGGTACTATGGTTTTTAATAATTTTTTGTATGGGTCTTGTATATGACTTACTTGCAATACTTTTTTCGTGCCATTTGAACTCAAGGTTTTTCCATAAAAGCATTAAGATTATTATGCTGCTTACCCTGATATAACTTGGTTACAAATATTTAAATCGAGATAAGAACTGATCTGTGAGGTAATAAGTGAACATAAGAACAAAATCCAATTGTAAAAAAACGATTTTGTGTATTATTTTTCTTAAAAATTGAGTTTCAAATTAGTGCATTCGCACGGCCGCCTGGACGGTGAGCCCAGTATAGTTCAACCTGGAATAAGGAGGAAGGGAAAGTTAGGGCAAAAGTGACCCTTGATAGGTTTCAGGAAACCAAAATAGTAATCGAAAGTATTATTTGCTTGTTTCGTTTTCAGTCGATATCGGGTCCTGACAGAGCATTAAGTTTGGCAAGTTTCGAGCTCAAAAATGTCTTCAGTGACAGCTCGAAGCGGACCAATTAAATGAATTTTATTAATCGAAGTAGCGTCCTCGTTCTTTTTTTCGACGTCTGCTCAACCGACGCCTTTGCAACTAATTTAATTTGCCTGAAGCCAGGTTCAGCAATAAGCCGCTAATTTAATAACACTCACCTCAGTGAAACTTGCTAAAGCAGCATTCTAACCAAAACACAATCGAATAGATAAGTTTTGGTAACACCGCGGAATATTAAAACGTTTCAGGTAGGACTTTGCAGACCTTCGCTTGCAAATTCAGTGCTTTGTGTCGCCTGACTTTAATTACTGCAAGCTGCAAGTGCTCGTTAATGCCACATTTTTACAGTGGAGCTTGAACTTGCAATTGTTGACTTCTTGGCGTTTCACTCCCCGGGAAACGTAATTAAAGGGGAAGCACAGGTTTATTAACCGAGTTTAGGGCTTTACTTTGGTAATTGTGGCATTTATTTGGGAAAAGTCGGTCAAAATATTTGCGTTTGAGGAACATTTTTAATCGGAGATTGCAGCGATTGTGATTAGCCTTTTTGCAACTAGTCACGTTGCGAGTTTGTGTGTCTACCCTAGATTTTGTGAAACTAAACAGAACCTGGGAATTAACGATGTGTACTCGCATTATGCTCTAGGAACTCCGTATTTTTGCTCTGTTATTAAAAGGGAAAAATCAGACAATGCGTTTTATGCAAATTCTCATGCATTGAAATCGATTATAACAAAACAGTTGATGGATGAGCAAAACGCTTGATTATGACGTTAACATGACTTGATGTGAAAGCAACTGATCGAGTTTAAGTCCCATCTCTAATTACTGACATTGAGGCAATTAACTATTTTTCAATGTGGGGACCACGCACACATCAACTATGCAAATTGTGGACCAATTATCTTATTTATTAAACTGAAATTTCATAACATTCCGAATCGGTAAGTTGTTGGCTTCTGAATGCCTGAGTGTGGGCGAAATGGGAGAAACGCGCTCATTGAATCACGATGAATTAAAAAACTCCACAAATCTTGTAATCCCCCCAACCTGCAACAATAAAACATCACACGCGGCGGGATAAGTCGTTATCGCTCCTATTAAATTTTTGATTTGTTTGAATGTCCGTTATTGATTTCGATTTGGCACAGCAGAGCTTTCGTGACTTCATTCTCCCGCAGACAGATAAAATGCCGTTCACGTGCATTGCATGTACAACAATTTAAAAATTTTGAATAATTCGGCGAGTTCCTCACCCGAAATAGATTATTGAACATGCGATTGAATATTTTAGCCTGATTTTTGTGCCGAGCTCGTCAATAAAAGATTGCTTAGACATACAGTCGCCCAAAAAAAACATAAATATCGGGGTCGGCACCGCTGTTTTCACGATAAAACAATTCATTAGAGAAAGTTAGCCCTAGACCGAAATTGATTCGATAAGACTACAACATCTGTAACGCTGCAAGATCAGATCAGCTCATGGCGTCGTCTATAAATTTTTACGGTTCGCTGTAAAATCAACGGCACACATTTACGGTTTAAAGGGATTCCGTATCGGAGCGAAGCAATCTTATTGCGAAACCATTACAATTACTACTGGAAATGGAAATGCAAGGCGCCCAGACCGAATTTGCGATTTTTATGCGTTACGCAAACGCGGGTTTTGGCAAGATATTAAATCCATTTCCGTCTTCTTAATTACATCAGCCTTATCCTCAGTGTCATAAAAATTGCAACACCAAGAAGGAATTAGAATTTTTAGACGAAACTTGGCACAAATGGTCGACTAGTTTAGATTAAAGAGTAATAAATGATTAAAATTTAAACGATTTTATTCAAGTGATAAAGGAGTTTTTAACATGTTTTAAGTTCTTTTACCAGCAAGTGTTACTTTGTCAATTTTTTGCTTTTTTGACTATCTTTTTATGTGTTTTCTTAATTCGTTTAGGTTTAAGTGGGTCATTTGGACTGTTTTCTGTTGGATTTACTTGGTATGGGAAGGACGGGCAAAAACGCATCTTTAAGCCTGACACCAAATTTTTTCGAAACACAAAATAATGTGGTCAATCTATACAATGTACGGATATATATAAAACTAAGGATATGAAACGACGTACAAATAAAACGTCCCCGTCCTCGATAGTTCCGTTAACGTCGCCAGAGGCGCAGTTGTTCCATTACCGTCTAAGTTTTCAGAGCAATGAATTTATAAAAATAGTTGTAATTAAATAACGGTCAGTACAAGGCGAATAAAAAAATACAGGCATATAGAGCATTAAATTCTCAATAATAGGAGATAAAAATAATGCAAAATCGTATCTTAAACTATATTTAAAAAAATGTCAAACGTTCACCAATTTGACCCTATCCCATATTTTTCAAAACGCTGCGAATACGGTTACAGATAGAAGAAAAATGTTAGATGGAAGTTGTATAGAATTAAATTTCCTTTAAAAAAGTCCGCGAGACCATATCCCTATCTTTAATCATTTAGGCCCCGAATTCATTCAAAGACTCAACCGACGGATTTTTTTCATTTTGCCGGTGGTCAAGTATTGGAAAGTGATTTTATACCTAAACTGTTAAAGATGGAAATATGGTGTCGTGGACTTTTTTGTAGAAAATTTAATTCTCTACAAGCTCGTTCATTACACTTTTTTGTATCTTCAACCTTATTTGCTGCGTTTGCAAAAATAGCAGGTGGAACGCAAATTGATAATTCTAAACGATAATTTTTTGAGCACCGTCGCCTTTTTATCAAAACGCTGCGAATACGACTGGAGATATAAAAAAGTAAAAGGAAGGATGTTGTAGAGAATTAAATTTTCTACAAAAAAGTCTAGGACACCATATTTCTATCTTAAACGGTTTAGGTATAAATTTATTTTCCAATGCTTAACCACCGGCAAATTGAAGGAAATTCGTCGCTTGAGCGTCTTCGAGCGTCTTTAGGGCCTAAACCGTTAAAGATAAAGATATGGTCTCGCTGACTTTTTTAAAGGTAATTTAATTCTCTACAACTTTTTTCTGAACATTTTTCTTGTATCTTTAACCGTATTCGCAGCGTTTTGAAAAATACGCAACGAAGTGCAAATTTTAAATAATTTTTTCCTCATGTTTCTTATGAAAATTTTAGTCGTCAGCTTTTTTTAATTTGTTGAGAAAGCGAAGCTCAACATTTCTACATTTTTTTCAAGTAATTAGTGAATTGGTTGAATTTAAATTAATTTAAAACGATTTGGCACCGAGACGATATAACGTTCGAAGCGCCCTCATTTTACTGTGCCGTACTATTTCTTTAGGGTACAGAAAATCGTACGATTTTGTATCTCGTTTCGTCTCCTAAGTTATAGTGCTTCGTAATAAGTTTATATTTTTACCTGAAGATGACCACTTTGTGGTTGCAACACGTTGTCTTTCTAAATAAAAGTTTGTCAGGTTTAGGCTGTGTTTTTGCTCATCTCTTCCATACCTAGAAAATCCAAGAAGAAGCAGTCAAAATGACCTAATTCGATGGTAAACAGTTAGAACGACGACGTCGTTCAAACTCAACCATTGGTCAGAATTTTTTCTTGTACTTGAATTATTGCCATAATCTAAAGATGACCATTTTGGATTTGATTTGTTTTTTTTTAAGTCTGTTTCCTCTTCGTTGTCCTGAGCCTTTCCTAATCAATAACTAATAACACCGCATAATGGTACTTGGATTATTATTCAAACAACTAACAATTTCTTTGAATGAAAAAAACCCTATTCGTAAACCAAAAATCGTACTTTAAAATTTATTTAATTGTTGGTAATTTCTTTTCTGCTGAACTTTTGCGCTTTCTAACTCTTAAAACTAAACGAATTTAAAAACAAAACACTACAAAAATTGACAAAAAAGCAAAAAATTGGAAGAACAAATTTTCTTCGTTCCTATTTCTTCTTGCAATTTTTATAATACTAAGTATAATTCCACATTTTAATATGACATCGCGATTAGTGAAAAAAAACGATCTAATAGGGAGTAGCTCAAATCGCTTTTTTTGGCCGTTGAACCAAAAAATACTAATTAATTCTAAATGAGTTCTAAAATACTAATGTTTTCTAAAATTTTCATTTGAAGACGGATTTTGATTTTGTTTCCAAAATCTATTGATTCAATGTACTGATTGTGCAATAGAACTGATTATGTAGTGGATTTTGAAAGCAGGGTTTTATTTTTAGAAGCACTCTTTCATCGGTGGAAGTTGTGTTTGAAATAGTGCATGGCGGAAGCAAAAATCCGAATGCAATGCTATTATGTGTAGTTTGAGCACTCTCCAAGTTTGAGGAGCGATAAAATTCAGTATTTTGTGTATGAAATAGTACACCTTGCAGTTGTGTATCGGTCATGTGTGGGCTGTAACGATCAGGGATTTCATCTCTTTTATATCCTCAAGCAGCGATCACTTGGTGGTTGAATAAAATTTATTGCTCCTATCGATGTCACAGCCAGATCCCAAGGGTTCCATTCGCTATATAGCCAACAAACAAACCACTCAGTCGTCGAACTCTACGTGTTGATTAAATGCAAATGTTAAAAACTGAAGGAGGAAAAAGTTTGTGTTTGGCAGGAGTAAATTTGCTGGTTCGGCGATCGCCGGGTTTATTTCGAGCCGGTTTGCAGTTTTAATCCGATTATGTAATTATCTCCGCATTTCGGGTTGCAACAGCGACCACACGGCTAACCTCAGCACATGTGACCTGCCACTAATCCATACAGCGTTTCCGAACAAAAACTCAAACAATTACATTGGATTTAGCCCCGAAATTTAATTTCCTCCCGATCGAAAGTCGATTCAATCGTGTAGTTTTACAAAATCCAACCGTAAATCATAGTCCGGGCTCCGGAGTGATCGCTCGCCACCAGGTGGCGTCCGCTTTGAGTAAACTCTGTGCTCCGGATCGGTTACACACCGTATGGGATAGGTGACAGCACTGGCAACTTTATAAGAAATTAAGCGATCACTGAAGACGTTCATTATTTCATAGTATCGATCCCAATTTATTTTTTTCCGTTCGTGCCACGACATTAAGTCGTTTGATGATTGATCTGCACGTGGGATGAAAATTCCCTCATGTTTATATACGTGTGTATATCGATTCTCAGCGGAACGCAAGCGCAAGGGTGCTATCCTTTACCCATAAATTGTTACATTTATCTTTGCCAGATGCTGACAGGTCGAGGCAGGAGCAACGCAACCGATCAACACAATTTACATTTTTCTCTAACTTTGCCCAAAAACTAAAAAAACGACAAATAGAAGTAAAAATTCACTGTAAGAAAATTTAATGATTGTATTAAATTATTTTTTAAATAATTCTCGCCCCAATTTAAGTTTAATGAAAGCCCTAAACACCTCTCCGCCGTATTCCTTTGTGGTTCCAAAACAGTTTTATTTGTATTTCGCCTAAGTCGAATGCTTTCGAAACGTCCCTCGAGCTTTCCGCCCACGTCTAATGAAATAGTCCGATTTGTGCACAAATACCCCAAAAACTGGTCTAGATTACCTCGGGTTAGTTCGCTTAAACATAATTTATTAATTTATCACCATCTGCATGTGTGTCGGTCCCGAAATAGCTAAGGGCTTCGTCATAATTATCAAAGCCAGCTCGGCTATTAATAGCCTTTTCCGATGAGTTTTATTTTTAAAATCGTAATTCTAGGGCGAAATATAAATACGAGGACGCAAACTGTTTTGATTGCTTTTAACTACGGACCTAGGGCCACATTGGATTAATTAACGAGCAAATGTACTCCTACTCCAACATTCGTTTTTTTATTATTTCCTAAAGGAAACTAATGGTCGAGCTGGCATGAGGGCTGCTTTTAAGACGAAATAACGGAGCAAAAAACGCACCACTAATCGACAACTGTTACCCGATTTTATGAGAAAAGTGATTAACAATTACACCAGCCATTTTAATTGATTCTCCCGTCGCACCAAACAATTACCGTCTGTTATTTCAAGCATCTAATTAGCGCGGAAAAAATTTATCGATTCTTCATTAATGTCAACAACGAGTTGTTAGAACGGGGAAAAAATCTCATTTCATCTCTTCGAAAGATTTGTAATGTTCGGTAAACATGTTCGTAACTCATTTTATTATTGTGTTGATAAAGGACGATGTCTGGCTCTTCGCCTATGCAAATGTGTTCCCAAAGAGATGGGAATCTCAAACGTCGCCTTTGAAAGGCGCTTTGTTGGTGTGAGGCATGGGATTCTGGGGGTAATGTCGGATAGAATTGCCACAAGACTCCGGTCTATTCGTGAGGGTTCCATGGGCTGAAAAAATGACCCACATAGAAAACAATCTCCACCTCTTTCTTTCAATTCGTTGTGAAGATGCAAAGCACCGACGGGATCAAGTTAATCCCGTGTTTTGTTCATAAATAAACCGAACTAAAGGCTTATTCGCTTCAGTAGGGATAATGTCAGGAGGTGTCTGCAATTCTGAAATTTATCCGCATTTCGCGTGACCGTTGCTCGTTGGCGTGCTCCGGGACTCCGGGAATGATACACGTGGTTGCAGGTTGTGCCATCGTGTGCTAGTCTCGGCACGGATTTATTGAAATTCCGATATCCTCGAAATTATGAATTTTTGATGGGGAATGTTCGTCGTTCTCGATAAGGAGACACGATTGATCCCGGAAAAATTATGCTTCGGAAAACGCTTCGTATTATTTATGCGGCAATTTGCGTCTTTAATCGGCGAGAAAATGACTAATGAGACCGGTTCTCGGCCAGATGCTATCAAATCTCACGCATTATTATTGCATTGCTAAATAACTTAGCGAGGGTGGTGGTGCCAATGTGGGCTTTTTCACTTTATTATTTACAGGGTATTATCATAAGTAAGTGATCATGAATTATTTAGCGACGATGTTACATTTTGCAGAGAAGAATATTACGATTTTTCTTGAAACAAAATTCTAAGAAACTACTCTCAGTCTATTACAAATAAAGTGCTTGTGCGGTCTCCCCGACGTGCATTAAAAATTTACATTGTAGATGACAAAACTCACAAAAAGTTGCGAGGTTGTGTCATTTATTTTTATATAAAAAAGTTTTGATTAACTCTTAGAACTCCAATCTGACTTACACTGTCTTTTAACAGCAACAGCACATCGCCCAACTTTTATACAATTAGCCAAATCTTACTTCACTGGTCTAGCTCTTAAGTTATTTTGCAAAAAACAGACGCCAATTGGGGCGAAAGTGACCTTATTTTTGCTTTTTTCGTGTTTTCTTTCTCATTGATGGTTTGTTATCGTCATTACCAAGGTCTATACTAATGAATTATTTTGTACAAAAAGGGATGTATTTTTGGATGTCATTAAATTTTTTTCTGTGATTTTGACATTTAAAAATTAAATTGCTGCTTTATGAGGCTTCTGACTATTAAAAAACGCAGAACCATTTCATCTCTTTTAAATCAGCAAGTGTAAATAAATTGCATGGCTCCTGGCGACCCCTTTTGGTACTATCAGTATAAGGATTTTTTCTGACCTTTTTAGCGCGTTTCTAATTCAAAACATGCCAAAAAAACAGCAAATTGCGCGGAAAATGCTTGTTATTTCTGCTTTATGGGGCTTCTGACTCGTAAAAATCGCAGAAACGCTTTATTACATTCCATCACTTTACTCTTTCAAATCAGCAAATGTAAATAAATTGCATGGCTCCTGGCGACCCCTTTTGATACTATCAGTATAAGGATTTTTTTGTGACCTTTTTAGCGCGTTTCTCATTCAAAACATGCCAAAAAAACAGCAAATTGGGCGGAAAATGATGGTTATTTTGCTTTTCAAGCCTCTTAGCTCTTATTTTTCGCACGGTTTCGCAAACTAAAGATTCACAAATTTTTATTATTTGTTCTCCGGCTCCAAATTTCTCACTGTTTCGAGTTCAAGTAACTTAGACGGCTATCAGTTTTTTAAAAACAATTGTTACCAAAAACCAAAAAAACTAATCCAAATGAAACTTACTTTTTGGCCTTTTCTTTATGTTTAAAGTTTTAGTTTAATTATTGACGTTACAGTTGTAAGTTTAGTTTAATTTAACCTTAAATAGTTAATTAATTTTTTTTTTGATTTAAGCAATATAAATTTTTTTTTTTATGTGATGCGGTAATTATACCGCCCAGTATATTTTTGTGATTTTGAACTTTCGAAATTGAATTCCTGCTTTATATGGCTTCTGACTCTTAAAAAACGCAAAAACGCCTTATTAGATTTCATCACTTAGCGCTTTCATATCAGCAAGTGTAAATAAATTGCGTGGCTCCTGGCGACCCTTTTTGATACTATCAGGAAAATGATTTTTTTGACCGTTTAGCGCGTTTCTGATTCAAACCATGTCAAAAAAACACCAAATTGGGCGGAAAATGATGGTTATTTTGCTTTTCAAGCCTCTTAGCTCTTGTTTTTCGCACGGTTTCGCAAACTAAAGATTCACAAATTTTTGTTGTTTGTTCTCCAGCTCCAATTTTCTCACTGTTTTGAGTTCAAGTAACTTAGACGGCTATCAGTTTTTTAAAAACAACTGTTGTTGCCAAAAAAGCCAAAAAAACTAATCCAAATGAAATTCACTTTTTGGCTTTTCTTTATGTTCAAAGTTCTAGTTTAATTAATGACGTTACAGTTGTAAGTTTAGTTGAATTTAACCCTAAGTAGTTAATTAATTATTTTTTTTAATTTAAGCAATAAAAAATAAACTTTCTTATGTGATGCGGTAACTATACCGCTCAGTATATTTTTATGATTTTGAACTTTATAAATTGAATTTCTGCTTTATAGGGCCTCTGACTCTTAAAAAAACGCAGAAACGCCTTATTAGATTTCATCACTTAGCTCTTTCATATCAGCAAGTGTAAATAAATTGCGTGGCTCCTGGCGACCCTTTTTGATACTATCAGCATAAGTATTTTTTCTGACTGTTTAACGTGTTTCTGATTCAAAACATGTGAAAAAACACCAAATTGGGCAGAAATTAATGGTTATTTTTCGCACGGTTTTGCAAACTAAAGATTGACAAATTTTCATTGCTTTTTTCTCAGCTCCAAGTTTGGCACCGTTTTAGTGAATTTTATTTTTTTGAGCTAACGCACTGCTGGAATACGCTGATAACCAGGTGTGCTCCTATTTTTGTTTTCAACTAGTTGTACTAGTTATGTTATGGGGGCCGGGCCACTTTCCATACACCCATTATTTTTCATTAGGACTACAAAAAAGGGTCGTAGGATAATACATGCTTTTATAGTTTGCCACAATTAAATTAATTCGACTCTCAGATGTGGTGTTTCATTTAAATCTGATTATGAATACATCCAGTATTTGTTGTGGTAGTAAAGAAATCAAATGTGTGTTTACAGTTAACCCATCTGGACTGTGTCAAGTGCCGCGATAAACATGTGGATGTCTGCACTTCACTATCGTTTCCAGACTTCACGTCTATATATTTAAATTAAAGTGTGATTGATTTTTCGTTGTCAAAGCGAAAACAATGACTCCTTCATTCATGCTTGGTCTTATCGATCAATTGATCGGCTTTTATGCAATCTAAACTGCCCCCACGTTCCGAAGAAAGCACGTATGGGAGGTATTAGCCTAGTGGGGGAGTGGGATTGATAATGACCTTGAACCGCTGAATGCATTGGCCGCGACGCCGTTGTCCGCGACTCCTTTGTTTACTATAGTATAGTTGTGTGTGTGAGTGCAAGGAACAGTTTAAATCTTCTCCGGCGAATGCAAAAGCGGACGTCGGTTGTATTTCTAGCGGCGACTCACACAAATGAAACACGAACGGAGGGGCGACAGCCGGCCAGGGCCGCATTTAATTATTTCTTACGTTTTCGGTATTCCGACTGCGGAACCGACTTGTCTAGATGAAAAGTTTACAACAAAAAGAACGGCGCGATTTACGATCAACAAACTTCCACGTGCGCTTTATCGCAACTCGAAAAGCACAAAGAGATACGAAAGTTCAGAAAAGTAACGAGCGTTTTTACACTATTACACAAAATGGCATTCAAAACTCAAGTCAACAATTTTCTTATCGAAGCACCAAAAAAAATAAAATATAATAAAATAAAAAATTCAAAAAACTAAGATTTGTTGTGCATATGTTACGGCTAACGTGTAAATTTGGCTAGTTTATTAACTAGCTGGTTAGTTTGTAAATTGGCCAAGCCTTTAGCTATTTTAACAGAAAACGCACAGTCAACTGAAATATCGGCTAGTTTGTAAACTAGCCAATGTCTTTGACATAAAAGATATAAAATAAAAATTCATATTCGCATTTTAATGCTTGTAAGTCCATGTTGTCAGAAGGTTGGTATTGTAGCGACGTTTTCTTTGTACACCATAAAATTTTACAACGGATATGGTGTTTAAGATAAGCAACTCTCACAATAAGATGTTTTGATAAGGGTGACCCGAAAATATACCGATCGTTTCGTCTGAAAAACTAAGTCTGTCTGCAGTAAATCACACAATATAAGTTTGCCTGAGTGATTAACTTGAAGGGTCCTTGAGGTTTGGGGTAATCATAATAAAAATTTAATGGTGTGCAAAGAAAACGTAGCTACAATAAGTTACTTGGTTTATAAACAAGGTAAAACATCCATTGTTTCGGTTAATTTATAAACGACTGCAACTTTGTAAACTATACTTAGTAAAAATACTTTGCTTTACAAAAAGCAATAACTATTGAAAAGATTGGTGGAAGACATTAACTTTAGAGTTTGCAATTTGTGCAAAGGTTAGTGCAAAAGATGCAAAAAATTTTGGTAGAACAGGGCCCTGGTAATCAAAATTTAAAAGATCTGATAACCTCAGTTTATTTAAGTTAGCCAGCGAGTTGGTTAGTTTGTCAACTAACTAAAGAATTGGATATTTTGTGTTACGTAAAGTATGATTATTTAGTCAGAGAATGCTACAGAAAATTTATAAACTATACAGTTGTTTTATCATTCAAGCAAATTAACCAAGATTCTTGGCTAGTTTGTAAACTTGTTTGTAAAAGTTTAGCTGAAACTGCGTTTTATATTAAAATAGCCCAACAGTTTGCCTAGTTTACAAACGAGCCAAGTTTACACATAGATTGAATAATTAGTTCTTATTTTGATTAAGCCAGGGCATTATTTGTGCCTAAATGGATCACAAACACTTTTTTGTAATAGTTATTTAAAGTTACATTTTATAAAAGAGCTATAAATGCTGAAAATGCCACATAAACACTTTTACTTCTAATGGCATAATCTACTAAAATATATCGTTTTTGATATTCAGAAACGTTTTTCTGTTTAGATTCAGTTCACAAATCTTGTAAAAATATCTCAAAGCTGAGCTTTTGTCTTTGGCGGCTTGCTTTTTGTAAAGCCTTATCAGCTTTGGAATAATAGTTGAGTTGGTTGTAAATATTGAATGGGGTCGTGAAAGTCGTTATTCCCGTCCTGGATGCAGCGTCAGGCGGGCAAGCATGTGGTGTGGTGGGTCGTGTCGTCGGCACAGCCGGCAGAAGGGCACAGCTGCAGTCGTATTCGAATTTCCAGCCGGCGAGGGTGCTTAACTTGCTCACTTGTTGTGTTTTTCGTTAGAGTCGCGTAATTTTGGCTGTGAACATGCTTTTCGAGAACCCACCTAGTGCCCAAATATTCCCTGCGTACAGTGTGCCACCCCCGATCCTGCCGCTAGCGCCGCCTCCCGTTAGGTGAGTCGAATTTTTGCCGCACGCATGTTTAACGTGTACATAAGAAAATCTGTGTATTTTGGTGTAACATCCCTAATTTAGAAGCGAGTCTTTGTTTGCTGTTTGTCTGAGAGAAAATAACGTCCAAACAATGAGTGTTGTTCCCCCTGGGAGGGAGCAACGATTTCGGCCGTTTGTGCAGACTGTACTAGCCTGAAAAGCAGCATCTTGTATTGCAATTCACGCTGAAACCAAACTACGACTCTTCTACCTGCTTGGTTTGGGTTTATACACACGATGAGTCCTCCTTTGTGCTAAAATAATCCCGTAGACCCTTTACACGGTTTTATTATCTTTCTTTCCCGCTACGAATATGTAAATATTGATTTATCGAAAGGTGTCTGGTTTGTTTTGGTATTTCGAAGGTGCACACTAACTTTCCTCCATTGCTATCAGCGTGTGTTAATGACTCGTTTATCTAATTGACCCGTAATTAGGTGTGCAACACAACACCACCTCAAATGGATCGAAATTTCTCACATTTGTGCAAATTTTCATTCATGTAGACGTAGTTTGATTCATTAGATTGTTTACTGCGACTCGTGTATCTTTAGTAACACAATAGTTAAACAGTTATTCTGATATTTAATATACCGTAGATAACAAATTTTTGTAGTCATGATTGCAATTCCCTTGAGATTTTGTTTCCAAACGTTGAACAGTTCCAGGTACGAGGAACAATAAAATTTACAACTCGAGTTAATTAATTTTCCAAGAAACCATTTGCTCTCTCTAGGAAACTACGACTAAGAACGGGATGATCCACAAACGGATACCCAGAAATCTTTTTATTTATTTATTTAATTTTTGGTTGTACAGTCAATAAAATATAAAAATTGGGATTTTGGATTTTGTTCAGTGGCATAAATACTTACCCTTTATTGAATCATGCAAAAATTCGTTTTTTTCCGGATTAAATTATACCATTTTTAATTGCCAAAATTGTTTGTATTGTCAAAAGATAGTTTCAGCTCACGCAGAGATTTCAATTAACGATTCGTCAGTTGATGGAAATTTGACCGAAGAATATAAAGCCTGTATTATTCAGACAATAGCTCTTTGATAGATGTAATGATTCAGCGTTTTTTCCCTGTTTCAAACCAGAAAACGACATGCTAAAACCACGTAATGTGACTCCACTAATAACAAAATTATCGTCCAACAAAATACAGACAATTAGGTGAACACTTAGAGACGAGGAACGCAATAAGGCGAGTACCTCCATAAATAAATACGTTAAGCCAAACGGAAATCAATGATTAAGACTAATGAACTAGGAAGCGGGCCGCCATTTTGTAGTTTGGGTTAATGGAGGTAAAAATGAAACTTATTTTTCCTAGGTGCTAATTAACAAATTTAAACTTTGCCTTGGTAATTTATTTGGCCATCAATCGAAGTTTAACAGTGTGCGAATTGAAAAAACTAATTTGAAACTGTTCACACTTTTATTACTGGTTTTAGTGGAAGTTGATTGATTTAAACTCATTGATACGTTTTTGTGACGGTTTATACGTAACAGCGCAACAAATGCGAATATTTCCAATAAGTAAAATGCTTGATTCGAATCCCCGAGCACTTAATTTACATTCCGGAGATCTCCATTAATAATTTTTTAAAAATTTTATAACGGATGCTTGTGGTATTTAATATGTTTATGCCGTTCTAGTTCTCAATCAGTGAGGTAATTTTAATTAAAGAACATTGCGTATATTGTGCGGACATAAAATCGACAACATTCTTTGCCAAAATTAATTAAGCAACGAAAATAAACCGAAAGTCAACGAGACCTGCCAACAAAAATGTGCCATTTTAGGAACCATCCAACATGCATAAACTAAGTAATGACATAGAATTTATTTATGGATCATAGATCAGGCTCACACATCATGCATTATTTTCTTTTTCGTTCTCTTGAGCTTTTTTCTGCTCCTCCTCGGCCTCTTTCATGTCCTGGTACAAATCGTACAGTTCTTGATTGGGTTCCAACACTTGAGTGAAGTGTAGTAACTGAAAAATCACTTCTCATTAGTAGTGACAGTAATAGTTGTAGTATGTAGAATGCGTCTTGAACAAAATTGTTTATTGGATGTCTACTTTCCTAAGGTTACAACATTGTTGCGCCCATTTATAAATAATAATAAAGTAGAACCCGATAGAATTTTATGTGTAGGTCCCGATTATGTCATCGTAGATAATTTTTAACACACTGTTCTCAAATTATTTTTTAACAAACCGAATAGTGTTAATGTAGTTGAAGCGAATAGTTGGTAGGTTTTATCGAGTTCAAGTTTTCACTTCTGGGCCACTCGACTAACCTTTCTCATTAACAAGCAAGCCAAACTCGATAAGGTACCACTATTAGATTAGTCCGGGTGTAGTCGATTTAGCAATTTGTAAATGTATTAATAAGCCTCGATTATGTTTAAGTGTCTTATTGTTTGTAGTTTTTCTCCTTTAATACGTTGTTCGGTCTTTTTTATACTTTGGCGATTAGTTTAATAAAAAAGGCCGTGACAACTCCTGTAAATTAATTGTAAAAATATTCGTAACTAAACTAGTGTTCGTCGCTGATCTTTAGACACGAAAAATTGTAGAAATCATCATGTTCATGCTACCACTTCTACTGACTGCATCACTAATCCGCCTTGCGTAGAATGTTGCACGCACTTGAATACTGAATTAAAATCTCATGTGATTTTTTACTTCAAGTGTCGCAGACGTGGTGATGATGCACCCACTGACAACAGGGAAACACCCTTTCGGGCCATTCTGCACACTTCGGGACCGTCGACCAATGAAGGTAACACAACGAAGTCTCCAAGTAGCAGAATGTAGAACGTAGCGGTTCGGAAGTGTCATACACTGCCTGTTTTTCATTTTATTTAGGTTTCTTATCTCATCTTTTTGTTGTTATTTTGCCTACTAACAGACGACAACCAGGTGATTAGACTCTTTGACCACGGTGACTACCCTTTCCAACACGCCTAACACCAAGTGCATGTATTTATTTATCGATCGAACATTGTAATTTTGTAGAATGTTTCCACTTGTCTAACCCACGCACCTCTTTCCGGCAATTTCACTCAAGGCTCCTTGAAAGAGGTGCGAGGGTCCCGGCTTGTTATTTTGTAAAAATGTAGCTATAATCCAGTCACGATCTTTCCGAATGAGGCTAAACTGCGACTATTTGTTTACTCCTTCATTATCTGGAAATTGAGCAATTCATTTGGAAAGGACCAACTCAACTAAAAATCAATACCGTTAATTAACATAAATATTCTCAACGCTAAAGAACTTCCTGCTTCTTCAAGTAAATACTAGTATATTTTTAAACATAAAAAACTAGTCTAATTCCGACAAAAATGAAAAAGTAGATGAAGTTTTAACCTTGATTGGGATACTTCAAAGTATCATTAAGAGTTGCAGTTACTGGAACACATTGGCCACATAGTTCCTCATTAAACGATGTTTTTCTTTATACCATTTAATTTTTCCTCAATTTTGGTTTTTTAAAACAGTAAAAAATTAATTGAATGCTTTAATGTATTAAGTTGGCCCATTTCCATTTGTTTATGTGAGCTTATGACACTGTCAGGAACTGGAACAGTTAAGAAACAAACCCCAGCAACCCCTGGAAAGATCGTGAATGGATAATAATTTCAGGGGTTTTTCTGTAAATGTGATTGTTGAAAATCGTCCATTTCGAGTGCAACATCGTGCTAACAAGATAAGAGAAGCCATTCAATGCTTTGGGTAAAAATCAATGTTTACTCGTCCTCCCTCTCCCCGTCAAACAAATCGCATTGTTTGCCACCCCCATCATCTTTATTTCGTTTGCATCCCCCGTTCCGTAAGTCACCACCAGATGGCCGCACTTAACGGACAAGAGGCGCCACGACGCCGACGTCGCGAACTACAAAACTCCGGCAACTGTTTATCGACCGGTCGTCACTCCCTCTCCCGAACATAATGAATTCGAGAAATGCCATCAATCAGATAAAGCCTCTTTTATTCAACATTACATAGGAGAAGAACAATAATACAGAAAAAAAAATAGTACTCTACATACTACAACTAGCTATAACATGTAAAGCGAGATGGTTTGTGCGAACAATGTGCAAACAAAGGGTTATATAGAGTTGAGTTGACAATCGATTATCATTAGTTGCTCTACTGTTTCATCTAAGTCTCTATTCTAATAATTGCATGAAGGCAACGTCTAGGTGTCCACATACACACATAGTACTAGCTAACAAGTGTCTAGGTCTACAAAAGGGGGCCGCTTTGATACTACAGCACCGCCATGTGCGTCCCTTGTCCTGGCAGCGTATCCGTCGGCACCGTTCACACACCAGGCGATGGGGGCGGCGTCGGCCAAGAGGCCCGGCCATGGTCATGTCCCGAAGCAGCAGTAACTCGGAACCAGTACTGCTGTGACAGGACAATATCATGGCCGAGCCGTGGCAAGCAGGATCGCGACGCGGACACTGACTGAGTCGAGGGGAGATGATCAACCCCTCGCTCAATCGCCGCCATGGTAACCGGCCTGCGCCGCCGCCACAGCCGCGCCCCACATCACTAATGTATACACGTGCACGGGGGATGGGTATTGATCGCATGGCGGCGCGCCGCCAAAGCTGCGCCCCTTTGCATTCTCTCTCTCCACAACATTACAACGATTCTTTTACCTTTGTGCTGCGAGGGTGGATGAGCCGGTCCAAGCGATCTGCCGGATTCGTGCTGTACCGGCTCCTGCAAAATTATAGAAATCATACGAGTTTTGCACCCTCCCCGGTATTAATTTACATTCGAAAACGTAAATCCAGGTTGATTGATAGGGCGGGGATTTCGGAAAATTAAACTAAATTACAATTAAACGCAAACAATTTTTTAGGTCCAGTCTTCTTGTTTCTTATTTTTTTTCACGTCAATAAGTGGATATTCCAAGTTTTAAAGCCAAAAAAAACATTAAAGTTTTTTATGATTCTAGTGTCAGAATTATTTCTTTGATAAAGGAATTTTTTGATATTAAAACGATTAGACATATTTTTTGATAGATGGACTTAAAATAAAATTGAGGCAAGGAATTGAAGGTAAAGGTGCCTATCAGTTTCGAAATATGAGACGCCGATTTTTTTTACAAGTTAAAGCTTTTTTCATAAAAGGCACCACTGTTCTATATTACCAATAGTTTATTGTGAAACCCTATATCAACAGCGAGGGGGTAGTGCTGGAAATTAGTTAACTGTGCCATAAATTTCTGTACGCAGGTCGCCAAAATTTTTGTAGCTCTTGTCGTACAAGTGAATAAAATGATAAAAAATAGTAACGAGATAGTGTTGATTGTTAGAGGTTGTTCCATATCTGGTGGCGAACTGACAGTGACATAAAAGACTCTTGAAATGCACCCACTTGGTTAAGATAATGAAATACATGGGCGTGCATTTTTTTCTCTAAAATTTACTTAGTCGTCACTTTAATATTAATAAATTTTGAGAACGAAGATTCATAGAAATATTATTAATTTGTTCAATATTCTTCATCTTACATATCTCATTATATTTTTTTAAGACTAACAGTAGATTTGAGAGACATTTTATTACGACGCTTATGGACAATTTTTTTTTCAATAGTAAACATATGTTTAATGCCAAAATTCAGTCATTTTTGACAATGTCAGTTCGTCATCAGATTTGGAATAAGCTTTATTAACATAGAGCTAAAATTATGTAGTATTTATTTATCATGTCATTTGTTCAATATAATTTTACACTTCTTAATTAATTAATTAATCCAAAAATTAGCTGAAATAGACACAGGTGTGCAGACTCAGTGAGAGGAAATTAAATCAAAAATGTTTTTCTGTGTCCTTTGTTCTGAATATAAGACCTAAAACCTTTTAAATTCGTTGTCAGAATTATCTTTTTATTTTAATGGCAATTTGCTTTTCAAAATACTGTTATTTTGGTTTAGGAAATTTGTTATGTTTATTTTTTTCTCTTATAGGTATTAACAATGTTGCTTATTCGATAAATACGGATAGAAGTAGTACACTTTTATTCTACAAGTGGTTACTATGGTACATTATTTCATTTAGTTCTGGTCTTTTTTTTATAAACAATTGTATGTATCAAAATCGGGTATTAAAGTAGTTCATATCGCCTTAAAAGGGAAAATTGAGGAATCAAATATAGCTACATTACGTACCCAGATTTTGGGTGAGCAATACACCTAATTAATAAATTTATTCAATTAAAGCCATACAACAAAAATTCGTTAGAATAAAGTAGCCATTTGGTGATTTTTTAAATTTTATTTGGAGATTTTTTTATTTTATTGGTAATTTTTAATTCTATCGGTGAAAAAATGTAACACAAATTTCTCGATGTACAACGAGAAAACGTTGTATTATACACGTAAAGAAAAGTTGGCATTAACTGCTCGTGATTCCTTTCTGAAACTCCGTTCCGCACTCGTTTCAGAAACCCATCGCTCACAGATAATGAACAACTTTTCTTTACTTGTATAATAATAGTTATTTATGTAACGAGTCCGCAAAATAGAGGATTAAAGACGAGTCCGCTAAAACTATTTTGCGTGTTGCATACAAACTTTTTTGGTACTAGCTTTTTAAATCAACAAAATTGTAAAAATTCTTTACATTTCCAATACACCCTCATCACAAGTGCAGTCAACCGATAGTCATAGCAACGACTGATTTATTGAACAATTTTTTGTCAAATAATAAATAATTAGAGTCCGCAAAGTGTTACTATGACGACTTAAAGTACTTGTCCTTTACAATAACATTTTGCGGAGTCAAAGAAGTTCCAGAGTAGCCATTTTAGGGAGCGTGTACCAAAAACTACGATATTTTACATTATTAAATAACAAATGTATTAATAAACCAGTTGGTTATTTTCGACTTTCTTTGCTAATAATATGAGAAGTCTCATACTGAAAACGCATAATGAATCATATTTGGAACCCTTTTTTAAATAGGCAAATTCATATTCAACAAAATCAAACTTTTAAACTAAAATACAAATTCAAATCGTTACTGCGTTTTCCTGTTGATAATTGATAATAGATATATGTCCCCTTAAAAAAAACTTTCTTTAAAAAAAATGTGGATTTTTAAAAAGATATCTCATAATAGGCATCTTCACCCTAATGCTACACTATTTTTTTGCACTATGAAGATTACTTTATTGTACGAGGTGATTCAATAAAAGACGTTCCGCTAAGCATCAAAATGAATGCATTTCCTCTTAATTTTTAATTTTTTTAGTATTTTTTTTTCGTTGTTGCTCTTCTACTTGAATTTGTTAGTTTGTTAAACTTTTTATACAGCATAAGACATAAACTAGTGATTTTTTCCAGCAAGTATCTGATTAATGTTGCAAGATTTGCGTTTTCGTAATAAAGTCAAGAATACATGGGCCAAAAATTGAACACAAAGATTCTAACTTTTGAAGAAATGTTTAAACGTATCTTGGGAACTTTTAACTCAGTTAGATGTCCTTATTCGCTACCGGTGGTCCGAAACTTTTGAATCACTCTGTGGAAATATTACTTTTTTGCGGGTAGTAAAACTTGGAATGTCCTAATGTCGGGAGTAGGGTGAATAATTCTCGGCTCAGCGCAGAAATAAATAACTCCGAATTCTTTTTCTATGCGTAAGGTCTAAATTTGTGTCTTTTTTTTTTTCTCTAAAAGTTTGAAGTGGGATTTAACTTACAGTATACAATCTGTGTTGAACAGAGTGTAGAACGGCCAAAAAGTGAACATGCAGACATCCATGATGCAGATACATACAATTGGGATTAACTGAAACAAAAAAAAATGTCTTTATTAATTATTTTGTTTGTTTATAGTTCCGCAATGGGGGAAGGCAACGGCCTCATCGAACACGACCTTCACGGCTCTTTGGTACCGATGAACGGTAGCCATTCTGGATCTTCGGGTCGTAGTACTCCCAACAACTCCAACGATCCAGCACCGGGAAAACTGTTTGTCGGCGGTTTAAGTTGGCAAACTTCAAGCGAGAAGTTGCGCGAATATTTCGGCATGTTTGGAAACGTCACCGATGTATTGATAATGAAAGATCCAGTAACCCAGGTGTGTGCTTATCTGTGTTGTTTTGCACCACCGTATTAACCCGATTTCGTTTCAGAGGAGTCGCGGTTTCGGTTTCATCACATTTTCGGAGCCCTCAAGCGTCGACAACGTGCTCAAAGTGCCAATTCACACTTTAGACGGTAAAAAAATCGACCCGAAGCACGCCACGCCCAAAAACCGCCCGAAACAGCCGAACAAAACGAAAAAGATATTCGTCGGCGGCGTGAGCCAAGACACCTCCGCCGACGAGGTCAAAGCCTACTTCAGTCAATTCGGCAAAGTGGAGGAGACGGTGATGCTGATGGACCAGCAGACGAAACGCCACCGTGGCTTCGGCTTCGTCACGTTCGAGAACGAGGACGTGGTGGACCGCGTCTGCGAGATCCACTTCCACACCATCAAGAACAAGAAGGTCGAATGCAAGAAGGCTCAACCCAAGGAGGCGGTGCAAGCCAGCGCTCAACTGCTCGGCAAGCGCCTCATGCTCAGCGGCCTTGGCATGCGCATGGCCACTCCGACGGCGGGCGCCATCGCCGCCGCCACCAACCCTTTGGCTGTGGTTCAAGCTCAGGCTCACGTTCAGGCGGCGGCGGTCGCCGCCGCCGCCCAGGCCCAGACCGCCGCCGTGGCCAGCTACGGCAAGTTGTTCGGGGCTTACCCGCCCCTCGCCAGCTACCGGTACTCGCCTTACCCCATCCCGGCGGTGGGCGCCGGCGTGGGGGCGGCGGCGGCGGCGGGCGGCACCCCGACGCCGGCTTCGGCCGCCGCCGCTCCAGCGCTAGCCCCGCCGGTGGGCGCCAGCCCCTACCAGGGCTACAACCTCACCAACGTAGACATGTCCAGCTTTCAAGGAGTGGACTGGGGCTCGATGTACGGCGTTGGCATGTACGTCTGAACGTAATTTTGCTCACTCTTCGTTTTAGTTAGGTTTTTTGTGTTTTTATAAACTGATGGACTTCCAAACGAAACATTTCCAATTGTCAATGGCGGCGACTCGTGCCTATTTTGACTGTGCGTTTTGATATTTCGATTGAATAAAATGTGTACATAGATAGAATCTCATTTGCATTAATGCTATGGGCAGTTTAGCATCACACCGGCTTGTTTATTCCTCCTGATTGAACCGATGCCGCCTTCTGCTCATTTAGCATTTAGCAATAACTCGCAATAATCAGTATTAAACGACGTGTAGACGACGTTCTTTTGAAAATTACCCACGTGGTTTTGCTCGATCCTTTACCTGTGTATTCCTCTTCATGGCAATAAATCCCCGCTTAGGTTGTGTTTCGACTGTACTTAAATTATTCGTAGGTACTTAATAATTTATTACCGAATTGACTGAAACGGCGATACTTAATTATTTATACTTAATGATACAAAAGTACACTGTGGTGCAAAACTGTAGCACCACCCGATTATTGTCAAATTTCAACACTTTAAATAGTTATCGAATCGAATTTTTATAGAATACTTGCAAAGAAAATCGATACGAACCAGCCGCTAATCTGAATGCAACTTTTTTTGCTAGTTGTGTAACTGAACAATGGGGATGTTACAAAGTAACAAGTAAACTCATTAAAATTTATGTGCTTTTAATGAGTTTAACTTTTTTTTGATAAAAGTATGAATCATTTGTTAACTGGTTTTAATCAAAACTTCCAAAGCAACATTTTCCAAATTACGATTCCGAACGTTAATAAGTATTTTAAGACGATAGTATTCCGCTACTTGAAACCGAACTGTTTTAAAGGTTGAAACTTCGAAAATCGGGTGGTGCCAGTTGTGCAGCAGAGTTAGTGTTTGCTATTTATTACCGTTATACTCTGTTAATAGATCTCATCGATGATAGCGATAGTTTTTTTTAATAACCGCCCTTGGATTTCGCAATCGGCAGCTAGTAAAAATCGACTTTTGCGACTTGCACGGGCGGTTTTTCGACTGAGTCTCGGTGAACAATTTATTCGTAATAAATCGTTGACCGGCTGTTGGTCTATTAAATAGTGCAGCTACGCCATAGTTTGCCCCATTCGTTCGTTCAGCAGATCTAGTCAGCAAGGCAATGCGGCCTGATTTTCATCACTCTTTCACACAAACACGACAGACCTGCCTACATTCCGTAGTAGCTGTGCATCGAGTTTCTCAAAGTGTGATTTGCGGACCAATGCGTCTATTGGCAGCGAAACTAAGAGCACCCACTGCTCGACTAAAAAACAAAACTCCCGTCTTTGTGTTTGTCCCGGTTTTTTTTTGCTCTTGGTTTCGCGTCGCTCATAGTAATTTTAAAATGTTCATACTGATGTTTTTATAATGTAAAATGCTTAGTGTTAGGACTGCCGATGGGACGGGCGTCGCTCCTCGGCCTTGTGATAGTTGTTGGGCGTTCGGGGGGCGCCGTCCCGGCTTTGCCGCGGGTTAGCGGACGATCATCGACGATCTCCTCCACGTCCTCAAGGTAGGGCTCAACCCGCGGCGACAATAACTTTGTAAAAATTTTATCCAGTTGACAGCAATAAGCGTTGTGAGACAGAATGAACCCTCTATTTTTGTATTCAATTATAAATGTTAAGACAAATAAAGTTTAGTTTCACTTGTTAAGTGAACCCTGCTGAGTATTGTACATAAATACTGTAGTATCGAGAGGGTCTGTTTGAGTATGGCAAACTAAACGGTCAAAGCAACTACTTAAAAAAGCGGCGCTGTTGCTGCTGCCGCCGCTCTGTTACATAGACATTTATGTTTAGCTGTTTGTCGTATGTATTTTAAAGTTACTGTAGCTACTAAGTACTGTATAATTTTCATAGTTACTAGACTTAGTGTTCGTAGATTGTATCTCTGTGTGTAGTGTAGTGCGGCCAAGTGGTCGCGATTGCACTGTAGTAGAGCCGTTACGAATAAAGTAGTTTCATAAAGTAGAATGCTGCTTGATCAACAATCCTGACGGACCGGCGTGATTGCTATTAACATAGTCTAGTCTAATCACCGCTTTCTGTGATAACAGTCTGGTCACTCACTGCACGGTCTGTGTCTGTAGCTGTTTCCGTGCCTTATACCGCGACGCGGACCCCGACAATAGAGGAGCGGCTCTCCGGATCTCTCTGTTGTGTAGGACTTGACTTGGTGGTAGAGAGGTAGGACTGGCCTGTTGAATGTGTATGCAGTAGCTGTTTGTAACTATAACATCGTTGGGCGCATCCGCAACGCCGCCACCCGCACACCAACCGCCTTCCAAGCCTGATTTTTAGCGGAAACACCACAATTTTAAAGAAATTGCCGAGTTAGTAAAAATAATCCGAGACCTTATTTAACTTTCATTTCTTTTTTATATTGAAACATTTTTTGTTTCATTGCGAAATAAATGGAGACGCAACGGAAAGTCCAAAATTGTGGTGATTTCCGCTGGGGGCAGAATTCGGTCGTATCAGTTGAGTGGGGTGGCGGTGGGTGCGGATGTCGGGGGCAAAACACCACTCGACAATGATCGTCTGCAAGACAGACTTGCCTTGTTGTCTTCCTTACTCGGAGTAGCCTGCAACGATTTGCTAGCTCGTGTGGGTAATAATCAGATTTTTTCCATTTTCATATTCATAGGTGTGTTAGTCGTAGCTGAGACAGGCCCACATTTGTTAGATTTACATATCCTATACTTAATAAAAACTTAAAAAAAGTGACGATGTAATCGGACAATTCTCAATGGATCAATAAATATATTTTCCAAAATTAAATTCTGTATATAATATATTCGAGGATTAAGATAGTTGTTATTTAAGCTACATTCCCAAAAAAACTGTAACTAATGTGATGTACAAATT
Source organism: Tribolium castaneum (assembly GCF_031307605.1). Lineage (NCBI taxonomy): Eukaryota > Metazoa > Arthropoda > Insecta > Coleoptera > Tenebrionidae > Tribolium > Tribolium castaneum. Next base: position 11,949,411 of record NC_087397.1, read on the forward strand.
TACCTTATTTATTAATATTCAGAAATAAAAAACATTGGTTTATAAGAACTAGCGTTCAACAAGTCAACATCAAACCTCACAATACCCCAAGAAAACCTTTCATACAGGTTCTAACTCTAATCTTGTAAGAATAAGACGCGGAAGACGCAAAGGTAAGTGTAAATATTGATTCGATAAATCAGGATTTGGCAAGATACTCACCTCGTAGTTTTTTACGTAGAACGACGGGAGAAACGGGTTTCTCTGAAAATTCATATTCGTAACAAAGCCTATCGCAATATATACTGTTTTACTACCTTTGTATACTTGAAAAAAGGCCGAAACATTGTAAAAACACAAGAATTTGGAAAAACTTGAAAATAATTTGAAACTTGATACTGTCAACCCGACAACTACGATAACATTTGCAATTATTTATTTCAAAACCTACCTCAAACCCTTGTCCTTTTCGCATTTTTTTTTTGACAGTGCAGACTACTTTCTGCTGTTTTTTTAAATCCTCGTGCCATTTTTATTGTGTTCAATTTTTTGTGACCACAACGGATTTTTTATTAATTTTTTGTGGCTACATTCAGTATTTAATTTAAAAATTCTCATTTTGTTGAAAGAGCTTTTGAACAGGTTTCTATTCTGTTAATGGTGTTGAAGTACACAAGTAGAAGAGTATAAAATTTTCAGAATGAAATTTGAAAAAAAATAGTGTATCCAAGTATAAGAGTGTTTTTTTCGGGCACGACGGCGTAGCCGGAGTGCTCAAAATAGAGCAAATGTTTTAAAGACCAGTTATCCACAAATACTTTACGTTATTTTTTTATTGGTACACTTTGAAGTCATAAATACTGATATTTTAATACATCAGAAAGTCCTATCAAGTAGGCGTATCACTTGAGAACGTGTGTCCTATGTGGTGCATTACTTCAGCCTGCTGTCAAAATTTAAACTGATATTGACACTGTTAGGTTAGTTGTAATTAGACCATTCAACCTTATAACTGTTTATTGACTAATATCCCGGAGCATTGAGGGTGCGTCCAGGCCCCTTTTGCGACATAACCTAACTAACTCACTCTGCCAAAAAACCCCCCTCCAACTCCCGTGTCGCCCACGTGAGAGTTGCCAACCTAACATCCCCCCTTTTAAATACAAAACTAAGCTAAATATGAAACTAACTACCTGAGGTATCAAAATATACATATTTCAATAACAATAATAATCTTGGTATCTTTTGGGTCTTCTGATTGGTCTTTTCTTTGGTTCCTCTGATTCGTCTGGTTGTTCTGGGTCATGTTCGGGTTCATTATTTCTGTCTGGTAAGGGCTGAAGATGTCTTCGATTTCGTCTGACGCAACCGCCGTCAGTCTCGATCAAATATGACCTTGGTTCTTCACATCTGCGTTGTACTTCTCCCTCCTTTTGCATATTTATGATCCATACGCGATCACCTTCTTTTAGATTTTTCTCTTCTTTTGTTACTCGGTGTCGTTTGTCGTAGTTGGTCTTCTGTTCTGCTTGATTGTTGATTAACGTTTGTCTGACAGTGTCATGGTCGATAGTTGCAGGTTTTAACCCTGAAGGTAACCTTGGCAGTCTGTCTCGAAGGTTTCTGCCAAAGAGCAGTTGGGCAGGTGACAATCCACATTTAGTAGGTGTATTGCGGTAGGTAAGAAGTGCAAGATATGGATCTTCATTTTTCCTCAATATCGTTTTGAGCAGCTTCACAGCACTTTCGGCTTGTCCATTTGGCTGTTGGTAATGGGGACTACTGGTAATTAACTTAAATCCATATTTTCTGCTGAAAGTTCTGTATTCGTGACAATCAAATTGTTTGCCATTGTCGGAGCGGACAACTTCGGGTATACCATGTCTAGCAAACATTTCTTTGAAGGTCTCGATAACAACTTTGGCTTTGGTGGTGCGAAGTTTTCTGATTTCAGGATACTTGGAATAATAGTCCTGTACCACTAAGTAAGTTGACTCATGATATTCTGCGAGGTCGGCACCAATTGTTTGCCACGGTCTAGATGGAACTTCGGATGGTAACATGGGATCTACCGTTGGTCTGCGTAGTTTGATGCAAATTTCACATTTCCCGACGACTTCTTTAAGCTCTCTTGTGATACCTGGCCACCACACGGTAGCTTTGGCCCGGTCCAAACATTTATTAATACCGAAGTGTCCGTCATGGAGCACATAGAGGCACTTCTTCTGAAGAGGACCAGGAATGACGACTCGGTCTTTGTAGCAAACAATGTCATGAGCGATGCTTAAGTCTTGTTGATGAGAGAAGAATTTACTGACTAACGGGTCGCTTTTGTGTTTCTGTGGCCAACCATTTTTGACGTATTCTTTGAGTTTGCTGTACGTTGGGTCCTTGTTTTGGTAAGACTTGATTTCTTCCGTTGAACAAATTTCTGTAACGACCTCACGCATCACGAAATTGATGTAGAGATTTTGAACGTCTTCTAGAAGTGGGTCTTGGTGTCGAATTCTGCCTTGGATTGGTGCTCTGGATAATGCATCGGGAACGAAAAACGTTTTACCTGGAACGTATTCTATAGTATAGTTAAATTTCAATAACCGCATGCGAAATCTTTGTAGCCTGTTGGATAGTTTGTTGAGCTCTTTGGTGGCCAAAATTACTGTTAACGGTTTATGGTCGGTATGAATTTCAAAATGAGCGCCCAGTAAGAAATTTTCGAGTCTTTCACACGCCCATGTAATGGCGAGAGCTTCCTTTTCAATTTGAGCATAGGCTTGCTCGCATGGTTCGAGGGTACGCGAACAAAAATAAGTAGGTTTCCAATTTCCGTCACTTTGTAACTGTTCTAAAACGGCACCTAAACCAAAAGACGATGCGTCTGCCGACACTCGCGATTTTTTGTCCGTGCTAAACTTGGCTAACACGCGCGATGATGCGATTTCACTTTTAAGTTTTTCAAAATCCGCTTGATGTTTATCTGTCCATACAAACTGTTTATCCTTGTGCAGTAGTTCACGTAATGATTGGGTTTTTTCCGAAGTATTAACGATAAATTTTGAGACATAGTTAACCATGCCGAGGAAAGTTCTAACTTCGGTTACCGACGATGGCGCGGGATAATTATTAATGGCTTCAACGCTTTTGGGATCGGCTTGAACACCATTTTCGGATATTAAGTATCCTAAATATAAGGTCTTGTTCGTTTTAAATTCACATTTGGATTTGTTTAAAGTCAAGCCGTGATCCGATAAGAGTGTTAACACTTTGTTCACGTTTGTGTCATGTTCAGCTTCGTTGCGGCCTGTGATGAGGATGTCATCAGCATGAACATGGACGTGTTCCATTTTTAATTTGCCGATTACGCCGCTGATGGTTTTTTGGAAAACTTCTGGTGCTGAGGTGATCCCAAATGGAATGCGTTTGTAGACATACCTGCCAAATGGTGTGAGAAAACAGGTATATTTGCGCGATTGCGGTGAAAGTTTAAGCTGCCAAAAGCCATTGGAAAAGTCTAACTTGGTAAACCACTTCGCGTCTTTCAGTTTCGAAATTGTCTCATCGACCGACGGTAATTGGTACAGTTCGCGATTAACGCACTTGTTTAGCTCGGTGTAGTCTGAACACACGCGAATTTTTCCGTTCTTTTTCGCTGCAATAACCATAGGTGCACACCACTCAGTAGGTTCATTAATGGCTTCTATAACGTCTTCGCGAATCATCTTGTCCAGCTCCTTTTTTACTACATCCATCATGGGGAGTGGAATTCTTCTAGGCGTGTTTAAGGTCCAAGGTTGTGCGTCTGATTTTACTTCAATTGTGTACTCAAAATTCTTAAGAGTTCCCAAGCCTTTGAACACCTCTGGATATTTCACCATCATTTTATGTTGGAATTTTTCATCAGCTTTTCTGCTAGTTACATGTCTAATAACACTGTCACTCGCAACGAGTTCTTTGCCAGTCCATTTGATCATGTCTAGTTTTTGTAAGGCTGGTCTTCCCAGTAAGTTATCTGGTGTATCAACGACGAAACATCTAACATTTTCTATTTTATTTTCCCATTTAAGAGGAACTACTATCTCTCCCTTTATTTCCAATTTTCTCTGGTTTCCTTTTCCGGGTCCCAACAGTGTTGTTTTTGTTCTTTGTAACTTTACTTTCCCCTGAAGTTTATCTTTGAATTCTTTGCTAGATATTATGGTTTCATCGGCTCCGGTATCTATTTTGAATACAATGTTTGTATTAAAAATTTCCGCTACCGCTTCCCAAGGTTTGTCCAACTTTACTCGATTAATATTGATAATCTCCCTACAATCATAGCTCGAATCATAGCTATCATCAGTATCATCTGATATTGAGGTTTCAGATTCCACTGCGTTTACGTTCTTTGTTTTACATCTGGATGCAAAATGGCCTTTAAAGTTACATTTATAGCACGTTTGTCCATTGGCTGGGCATTCCATCCTGTTGTGTGTGTTCGAATTTCCACACCTTATACAACCTTTAAATTTATGTTCACTTTGTTGCTTTCCATCTTTGCTCCTGCGCTGTTTTCCTTCATATTTCACGGATTTATGGTTAAATTTCTTGGCTTTGTCTCTAGCTACTCTGTTTACCGTTTCCTCTCTCACTCTTAGTTCTCTGTTTTCGGTTCTAATCCTCTCCACTTGAGTTATTTTGTCAATTGCTGTTTTAAGTGTCAATTTGTCATTCATTTGTAGATTTTCCGACAATTTTTCATCACGAATTCCAACAACTAATCGATCTCTTATGAGTTCCTCCTCCAAATCTCTGTAATTGCATGTTTTGGCCAAGCTTATGACGTCAGCGATGTACGTTTGGGCGTCCTCACCTTCCCTTTGGTCACGTCTGTTAAACTTAGCTCGTGCGTAGATTGTATTAGGAGTGTCTTTGAACTCGTTATCAAAGAATTCTTTCAGCGCTTTGTAACTAGGAAAATCGGTTTCCTGTTTCTGCTTAGCCTCCATAAACTTTGTAACTTTCGCCCCCATATGCAACAATAAACTATTAATTTGCTCTGCTTGTGTGCTTTTGTCTAGTTTTGTTGCTGTTCTAAAACGTTCATAATGTGTAATCCACACTTGCCAATCTTCTTTTTCGAATGAAAATTTCTCCGGAATCGGAATGGAGTTGCTGAAGACGATGCTACTCGTTGGAGCCTGCTTTGACGGTGTGTCACTCGCCTGAGCCCGGGCCTGTGCTTGTGCCACGAGATCCGCATATTTTTGCTCCAACTCGGCCACTTGTGCCTGAAGTGCATCCATCGTGATAGTTGTGGTGGTTTTTTACACTCACAATTTGTAACACGAGCGGGATTCGGATTTTAAAACACTGACACCATGTTAGGTTAGTTGTAATTAGACCATTCAACCTTATAACTGTTTATTGACTAATATCCCGGAGCATTGAGGGTGCGTCCAGGCCCCTTTTGCGACATAACCTAACTAACTCACTCTGCCAAAAAACCCCCCTCCAACTCCCGTGTCGCCCACGTGAGAGTTGCCAACCTAACAGACACAAATAACACCCGAACCGTACACGACCCCAAAATGGTGTCTATAGGGCAAAACTGGATTCCAACAACAATATAATTTGCTTATTTTTTTGACATTTGGCTTGAGTTCCGCAGATATACGTCGTTTAATTTCGAAGCTTACTTGATACAAGAACTTTTCTCTCGCTTTGTATTACGAAAAATGGAAATAATGTAATGTGAGATCAGTATACCTTTTGTTGTCATGGAATTGATTGTTATTATAATAAAAAGTCATCAAAAAGTTGCCATTTATCTTCACGTTTCTTGGGTTATTGATGTTGCCATGGAACTTAAAAAAACGCACGTTTTCGAAAGTTGGATTTAAACATGCTCGTACTTTAAATAAGCAACATAAATTATCAATAAAAAAAATTTTTTCTTGAGTTATTAAAGGTAATCGGTAAGTAGTCTGCTAATAAGTTTCAAAAAAGTTAGGGGTGTCTCAAAACTGGCGAATTCCGTTGTAGAATATAACTTCAGTAGTCGCAAGTGTAAGAAACAAAATATATATTCCAAACTTCCCCACAAAAAAACATTGGTTTCAAGGTGCATTTCAGGTACAATTTGAATTGCGTTTTCTTTAAACGGAGGCTGAAAATTTCGGTGTTTATTGTAATTTATGGTGTAGATGAATGTGGAAAGTAATTCTCGAAAAGTTAGCTTTATTTTGCAGTAAAACTATTTTTTTTATTTTTCTTAAAAATGATGCGACAAAGTACAAAAATTTAAGATACTTTTACTCCAGAATAAAGTTAATTTTTCGAGAAATTGTTGTTTTTTATTATTCTCCCCAATCATCTACACTGAAACTTTTAGCCTGCATTTGAAGAAATGCAATACAAAGAGTGATCTTCAAACCAGTGTGTTTCTGTGGGGAAGCCTTAAATCTTTGTTTTTTTTATATTTAGACTACTCAAGTGAATCCCTGCAACGCCCTGAACTTGGAATTTGCCAATTTTGAAACGCCTTGTATACAATAAAGATTTTATTTTGCTGAACATAGGCGTTTCTATGCTAATGTTAGCAGTTTCAAAACTAAAAATGCCAACGTCGTATTTTTTTCTCAAAATTAGCCGTTAAAAACGATTCATGCACTTCAAAAAATTATGGGTAATGTAATTTATACTTTCAATGAGAGATCTAATCATTAATAACTATTTTTTTACTTCGGTTTCGTATTGAGGTCATTACGATACGTGATTTGCGTATCGTAATATCCTAATATCCAACGGAGTGCTATAATAATTACACTAAAAAGCGGAGTAGTATAGTTGGATAATGTTGACAACCTAGTTTTTTGACAATTATTTGAGAGAAAACTGTCAGTGTCAATCGGCACCTGTTTCAAGCGCATAATTTAATCAAATACGAATCTTTAGAAGCTTTTGTACCAGCCCTGATTATGTGGCCCTTTCGAGTAATGTACAAACATAACTTCAAAAGCCCGTGCAAGTAAGTAATTTGAGATCTCATTATCCTTCGGCCAATTTTCAAATTCCACGTATTTGCCACAAAAGCCCGTATTTGTTAAGGGATACATTGCAAAACGTCTTGGGCACTTTCAGAATACATTTGTACGAATAAACTAATGACAGTCCAAATTATTAATTTCATTTCAATGTCTATGCGCAAATATCACACACAATTCCCTAAATTTGGAAATTAATTTTTTAGAACAAGTGCGAAGTAGAAAAAATACTGTATGATATCTCGTTTATAAGGCATTTTGTCACAGTTACTCTATTATTTGTGCGTGCGACAAAATGCGTCTTATGAAACTCGTATCAAAATATATTACTATAATTTTATTTATAAAAAAATATTCGATAAAATGCGACGTCGGCGTTTTTGTAGTTTTGAAACAGTTAATAATAGTGTTACGTGTTTACGTAATGTTCAGATTAATAACATTCAAATAAACTCATATAAATCATATAATGCAGAAGATGTAAGAACTCTCGTAATGCATTAATTTTAATTTTTTAAACTGAACATAGGATTAATAGTGTTATGTGTGTTATGCTATGTTCACTAAAATAAAACCTTAGTATTTAAATAAAAACGCAAAAAGAACAGGGAAACGAAAAAGTGCAGTAATTACAAATGTTCTAGTAGACTAAAAAAAACTGAGTAACCCCAATTTCTACATATTTAAGTGATTTTTATTCTTTTTTGAGCAAATCTTACCAAATACATAAGTGGTTCTGAATGAAGTACTCCCAAAAAAAAACAAAAATTAAGAATTAAAAAGTTAAACTTCTATTTTCCTATAATCTTGATTCTAATGAAACCAAAAACGTCTTTACTAGAACAAGATACGTTTTTTGTTTTACTCATTTAAAAATATTGAAAATGCATAATAAATATGATATTGTAGTAAGCCGTGCCACTGCAATAAATAAAATTCGTTAGAGGCGCCACTGTCGATATAGGACAGAACGCCTGGCACATGCGTCGCGACGTCTCCAGCACTCTCGATCGAGCGTCGGCTATCCACAAACAAGTGAGTTTCAGTGAATCTTTCCTCACTTAACGCCCCATTTCAGCATGACTACGTCCCCAACGTCTGATGTATTCTCAGACGAAGTCGACTCAATCTCAATCCGCGACAAAGCCCTCCTCAAACGTTCTGTCTCAAAACACCACAACAACAACTTCAAAGCGGGCTACGTCCCAGTTCACGAGCAACACCTCACAAAAACGGGTCTCAGAGGCCGCAAAACGTTCGCATTTTGGACTCTAGTCGCCTTACTTTTCATCCTAGCGGTCGGTAATTTGCTACTTACCGTCACGATTTTAGGGGTTTTGAGACTGGGCCAAGGGATGGAAAGCATCGAGTTGGTCCCCGACGAATACGCGGTGAAATTCTTCGGAGTCACGGATTTGGGACACATGTATAAACGCGATGGTAAAATTGAGGGTTTCAAAGACGAACCGGTGGCAATCACAAGTGAGGAAAGTGCCGTTTTATTGAACATCATGTCTTTGCGAAACGGCCGACCCAGCAACCAGATGCGTGTCACCAAGAACGGGACCAGTTTCTGGGGGTTTGACTCGTTTCATGTGAGAAATAAACAAGGGGCGGTCTTGTTTAGCACAGACAGCCCGAATTTCCATGCACTGCGAGGGGCCAACGATTTTGACGCGAAAATTGTTTTCACTAATCGCATTGCGAGTCCTGTGCATAGTAAACTCAAAGTGGAAGGTCGCGTGTTGACCTTTAAAGGTTCAGAAGGGACGAGAATGGATGGGAAGGATATTTTCTGGAGCGCCGATCAAGACATTTATTTGAAAACAAATAACGGATCGATTGTTCTCAGCGGAAGCGATGGGACGCTTATCGATGTCAGGCGGATCCCGATTGCGACAGTCAAGAATAATAATTACGTTACTTCTCAGTATAAAGTCTGCGTTTGCATGCCTGAAGGGAAACTGTTCAGGATTCCGGTGCCCAGTGGACCAAATCCGAGGGTTTTCTGCCACCACATCAACACCCAACCCCCGCATAATCCATGCATGTAATTGTAGCAATTTATAATACATCGTTATCAGTGTTGCCAGTCACGAAATAAATACGCCAGTTTTTAAAAAACTACTAATTATGTCAATAAATGCGTCTCTGGATGTGAAAAAAGAAAACAATGTAATTTTCAAGTCAATAATGACAAGTTTTTCGATTGTTTTTTCGAAATATTACATAAAAAACATATTGAATGGTCTGCGAAAGGCTAAAATAACAAATTTTCAATCGACTGTTCTGTTTTTTCGGCATAATACTAACATCATTTCCATTTGGTTTTGTGATCCTTAGGCATGTTTTGAAAGTTCTTGTAAAATACATGAGCTTCTAGTTTAAAATGACCTAAACTGAGGCAAGAAATGCTTGAATAACTCCAATTTTCGTCTTTGCTGTTTCTGTAGACAATTTTTACCATTTTTGTTAAAAAAAAACAAATTTTCCTATTTTTTCCAACAAAATTTTGCGAAATAATTAGATTGTTAGCTTTAAAGCGTAATAAACAAAAAATTTAAAATTACATAATTTTCTCACGAATTTCGTGAATTTTCGGTTTATTTCAACGAAATCTTACACAAATCATTGGATAATCACCGGCCAATGCAATACGAACTGTAAAGAGACCTCTGTAAAGAGAGTGTTCCATTTGCGAATATCGACTGATAATATAACTTTATTTGGAATTTTGCTACTTTTTCTTAAAATTTGAACTTGTTTCTATTGAGAAAAGCAAAAGTAACACCGTTTAATAATTTATTATTTTCAAAATTTATGACGAAATTGCACACACCCTGATATGGGGTAGTATTTATACAATGTAGTAAATGGTTCTACTTATAATAGTTAAGGATAGAGTAATTTATATTTCTTAGGAAGAAAGAGATTGAACTGTAGTAATTAGTTATTTACCTAACAAGTTTGGAAAGTGCAATTTCCCACATGAGCACTTTGTTGCACGAGCACATCGAGTGCTGCATGAAGTGCGAATGTGTGAAATTGCTTTATAAACAAGTTAGGTGCAATATTTTTTGTAACAAATATCTCAAAAAAGGAACTAAAAATGTTTTTTTGATAATTTAGTTTTTTTTTGGTGATGGGTTGGTAACTGGTCAAACAATCAAAAAATTGACAAGAACTGTCATCGTAAAAAAATAACCGTTTCCATCTCAACATTAGCAATACCAACCTAGTAAATATTCCTAACCATTGTTGCAAGTAAAAAACACCGCAGTGCGGGAAAGTTCGTTTCCCACACGCTGGAGATAACCGGGAAATAGCTATCTAAAGGCTATGAGTACAAAAATAACTATTGCTACATTCTATAAATACTACCTATTATCCTTTATAAAATTTCACTAAACAGTTATGGCTGCTAAAGAAAATGATAAAAATTAACCAAAACAACAAAATTTTCCACCAGAATGTGTAAAATACTTGCGTTTCCAAAAAAGTGTTAATAAATCACTGAAAAATATCTCTTGGTCTGATCTGCTATTTAATAACTACTAAAAAATCGAACTTTGTTCCTTAAAAATGCATTCTGAGAAAAACTGGATTTTAAGAAAGGTTTTTTTAAGGCGTTTACAACTTTATTTCTGGCAACATTGTTGATAATAGACAATAATAGACTGTATTTTATTTACTTTCAAATAAATGTCTAGATCAAGAGTTTTTGATTTATAATAAAATGAATAAGAAATCAAGATTATATTTTCACGAAATATACAAATAAGTGCGACAATACCTAATTATCAATAGTTTCCATACTTTCATCCCCTTCAGCTTCCATATCCTCATCCTCTTCCTCCCCTTCCTTCTTCTCCGGTGGATTCTCATACGCTTTATCAAGGGGTGAGACCACCACCCCGTCCCAAACCGACATTTCCTTCGCAATGGTCGCATTACCTTCCAACCCTAAAATATGCTTATACCCCCCGTGCGACAGCACCCTTAACAAAGTCTGCGCGGTCAAACAGCAAATATCTTGCTGTTCCAACGTCATCGCCGTATGAATCCGCAAACTAACCCCTTCACAAGGATCAGTAATCCCCGCTGACCCCGGCAGAAACAACCCGGCGGACAACAGCTGGAAAACCCTCCTAAAGGCGACATTAATTGGCAACGCCTGTCGACTTGGATTATGCATGATAGCAAAATGTGCCAACAAATCCAACATCCATGGAGTCAACGGCTCGAAACCTTCAAATCTCGAACGAATGTCTCTCAACAAACGAATTAACACTTTAATCGATGAGTGATGGGCGTTTTCCTCAAACCAACGGCTGTGTCTGATCGCGGCCAAGTGGCTCAACATGATTTTTTGGTCCAAATGGATCTCAGGGTCCAATTTACGAATGTTATGGTGTAAGGTTGTTACCATGACACGGACACAAGCAAAACTATTGCTGATTTCAATCCCGCGCTCGTTGGTCGTGTGGTTGAGTTGTTCGCCTTTGGTCACAACTTCGCTCTTCATTAAATTCTTCAAATCTTCCTTCACTTTGTTGCCAAGGGCTTCGACGGCTTCCCGCGTGGGCAAAGTCTTCAAGATTACGACAATGTCGGCCACGTTGTGGCCAGTTACCATCGTCCCTTTTTTGAACGAACCCACCTGTCGCACCTCTTCCAATTGCTGTAAAAAAATAATTTTGAAAACTTGCAAAAATATTCACATCGAGTTGGTTTAAAGGGATCTCGACCAAAAAAGATAACGAGAAATTCTGGGATGAGGAAAATGTTTTTTTAAAGAAAATATAATGTGGGTAAAAGATGAAACTGCTGAAAGTGTTTTTACTTTTTTTTTCAATTAAAACTAAAGCATTGTTTTTATCTGATACAAAGGATCTAACTGCCGTTCACAGGATTTTTTTTACATGCATAATACAGTGTAGTCCGGATATAACAAACTTAAATACGAAGTTCCCTATAAGCCACATTTTAAAAAAAATGTTTTTAGCAGTTATTTTTACTTTATCTACATAAAATAAGAAGAAAATAAATAAATATCTATAGTAAAAAACATGAATTTATTCAATGGTGATATGTATAATGTGTGAATTTTATATTTATGCGTATATTTTAAAGGGTGATAGTAGAGCTCAAAAGAAGTGAAAATAACTCAATTTATACTATCCGAATTCATGGTTTCAGAGATATAGAGTCAGCGAATAAATTTGGGACCAACAAAGATTTTAAATCAATCTGGACTCTTAGCTTAGTTCTTCAAGATCTATTACATTGAGTTAAAATTAACAAAAACAGTCACGGAAAAACAAATCCTTCCATTAAAAAAAATATGAAAATGTATCGAAGAACTAATGAATTTCATTTGCTCAAATATCACCGTCTATTAGTCATGAAAACATTGACAAAAAAACTACTCAAAAGACGTTTGCGTTTGCAAACGTAATTGATATTGCGTTTTTTTACGAATTTTTGGACACTGGAGCTGGAGTGGAGAATGTACCGTCTATTAACTCAAAAACTAGTAAAAGTTCGGATAAAGAAAATTGATTTGATTTGACTTCCTTTGAGCTCTACTATCATAAAATATTTGCACAACTAGAAAGTTCACACTGAATATTTTTAAAAACACAAGTTTTTATTGGTTAAAATGTTTTTAGGTAGTAATTCAATAATCTGTTCAACAGTTAACACTTCTCTTGCTGCTTTGTCATTATGAACCACAACATATTCCTCAAAATTCGTTGAAAAGTTCGTTATAAACGGAAGATTGCCTCATATTTTAAGTTGTAGCAGGAGGTTCGTTATAACCGGACTCCACTGTATTTACCTTATCAGTAATAATAACAAAAATAAAGATTATTCAGGGTCGCTAAGAAGTATGGATACAGTTAAATATTATAAAAACTATTCATCAAAACCTATTGAAATTTGGTATATGCTTAAGATTATATAAATTCTGTCGTTTCAGATGTTTATTAAATTTCTATCTCCATTTGTTCTTCGGATACAAGGCTAACGTGATTTTTTTTTAAATAGCAACAATTTTAATATTTTTGAGAAGAGCATTTTTTCTGAGTTCTATGGTATAACACATGCATACCTTAGATTAATCGAAACTTTGAAAAAAATCGAAAATTTTGAAAAATGTAAAATTTTGTTAGCCTTGGAAATGTCTATCTATCGATAGCTCAATAACAAAAAATAAGTAAAAGTTAAAAATAATTGGTAAAATAACACTTTTAACTGAAAAAGATCACGTTTTAATTAGGAAATTTTAAACACGGAATACTTGATTTTGATGCTACAAAAGATGTTCAAACTGATTTCCACTAATTTCTTGGCTTTCAGTTTACATGATAAACTAACATGAGAAAATTTTTTGCTCAGTTTTACTTAAATTAAACAAATTATTACACCCAAATTTAATTTTTAGCTAATATACAAGTGACGGATACGCTAATATCAGTATTTTCAAAGCTAACTTAGTTTTACTATTTCAGAAAATTTTTGAATTTTTATTTTTTACCTTTTAATAAAAGTAAAGGTGGGTATTATGTTACATCACTGAATTTAGAAAAAAATGCACTTTTAAAAATGATAAAAATTGACCCTTCGTGCCATTTAAAAAAATCAAGTTAGCCTTGTATTTTCATAATAAATGAAGATAAAATTTTGAAAAAGCTCTCATATGATAGAATTTAAACACTTTTAACTGTTTTCCAAATTTCAGAGTTTTCTGTTAAACCGTTCTGAAAATATTTAACTGTATTTTGTATAGTGACCCTGTTTCTGGATTGTTTTTAAAATTGGAAGAAAATTGGCCTTCTGTTTTATGAAATTAATCATGATCTCTTTTTGAATTTGATTTTTTAGTTGCAATGACTTATTCTGGATACAAATTATTATTGGCACATTTAATTTCAGTGATACTATCTCATCCTAATCTCTTCGAAACTAGTACTTTAATCCGCGTTTTTCAATTTTTAATTGAATGACTAAAATTTTTAATTCAGAAAATTGCGAATTAATTAAGTAATTAATTCTGTGCGCTTTAATTATTTATCATCAACCTTTTTTACCCTGTAAGGTTTCAGCTTGTTAATGCTTGCTCTAAGCACCTTTTAAATTGGAATCCCCCCGATTTGATTAAGTACGCATAAAATTTTGTTGTGAAAACATTTTCTTTTTGCAAAAATATTCTGTACATTTATCATTATCACCGAATCGTGTATAAGTTGTGAAATTTAGTTTTTTTTATTTACTTTTTTATGTAATTTATATTGAAGATAACTTCAACCAAACAAATTGTACAACAAATTAGTGGTTTTTTTAAAAAAAGGACCACTGAAGTTAGTAATGTACGAGTACTAGTTACAAAAGCCTTTATTCAACTAATTTATTTAACTATTTTATATTTATTCAACTAAATATAGGGTTTTTCTGTGGTGTCTGACATAAATCTGTAGGAATTCACAAAAACAAAAATATAAACACATTTTCTTCATCAAAAAAATTCAAATCTCTATTAAAAATCGCTTTAAAAAAACTGTTACATCTAATCACTGCAAAAAATATTCTCTTACACGTAGTGAAAAAAGATATTAAAAATATTTGAGTTTCTTGGGAGATAATTTAATAAAGATTGTCCCTGTAATACCTCAGAACGGTGCGGTCTAGTCCCCTTTGAAAACAATTGAAACACCAATTAAACATGTCTCCCCAATGAAAAATTATTTATTTTCGGCGGGTTTCATTTGGCAGTTTTGAGCCATATTCTGTCGTTTTTCTGGAAAACACTTACGCAAGCGTCGAAGGCGCCGGGGGCCACGACCAGGTTGTCCAAAACCGTTTGTATTTTCGTAACCAGGTTAAGAATGGCGGTTTGTTCGGCCGGCGTGGGTGACAAATCGACATTTCGCTTTAATAAAGCTTGTGTGAATGCTGTTTCATCAGGGGCGGGTTTAACACGTGGAAAAGATGACTCACAAAGGGCCAAATCGAAGGGATGTCTTGGCAGAAACATCTTGACTTTGTATGGGGGTCTTCCAATTCCACGATTCATTCCTCCTCTGCCTCTAATCCCGCCTCTTGCCATTATATAATCTACGAAACAGTTTTTTCTATTTTTTTTTAAGCGAGATATTGTTTTATTTACGATTCTAATCACACAAAAACACCGGCATTAGACGCACTCACAAACAATCGGGTTATCGATTTCGAAAGTACCAACATTGCGGTAACAAAGTTACTAAACGGTACACGAGGCGCGACATTTGAATTCAAAGAAAACAATCATTGTTTAAATTTTTATTGATCAAGGCCATGATGTGACTGGTTTCACCATCATTAAAGTTTTTTTCAAGGAATAGTCACCCAACCATTTCTCCCAAATGATGCCACCGAAATGGCCATTATCCACTCCTGCTCTGTGGTACACACCGTTTAAATTTGACTCAAAACAGCTAAAAAATTAACTTTTTTTAACCAAAACTGTACAAATCCCTCACCTATTAAACCACCAGCCTCCCCCGTAAGACACCGCACAAGGGCAACAATCAGGTGCCTCATCGTTCTTTCTATCAAACGTGCTGAAAAAAGAGCCATTATGGCTTGAAAATGAATCAGAAGAGTTTCCCCTGTATTTCCCAATAATCACACGGTAGTTGTTTTCTTCAGGTAGTACCAAAAATTTCGAATATTCGGCCCAGACGTGATTTCCATCAAAATCTTCCAACTCGATTCTTAAGATTAAAGACTTCTCGTTTGTGAGTTTGCTAATGAAATCATTTCCGAACCAAAAGTCTTTTGTTAGGTCCCCAAAACCGTACTTGTAGTCATTCCAACTCAAATTAAAATTTTGAAGGGACGAAAAATTATTGCGCCGTTGGATCACAGTCCACACATCTTCACGAATCTCGCAAAACCTTCTGTTGTAATTATTTTCGCTCAAATTTCCAAAAACGTAAACACCACTAGTGTACGCGTTGTTTAACTCGTCACAGCCCGATTTAAAACTACGATGGAACGTATCAAACGAGTTGCCACAATTTTTCTCTACACGTTTTAAAATAGTCAAGGAGATATTTTCAATATCTAACACTTTCTCAAGCAATTTCTCTTGAATGTTACGATTTTGGGATACTTCTCTTGGTGTCCGTAGAGGCTTTGCCTCATAATCATCGCCTTCAACAACTTTGTCAAAAATTATGTCCACCTTGGACGAAATATCCTTCAAGAACTCTTCAACCAGTCGTGGGGCTTTACATTTCATTATCAATTTAGGTTTTGTGTTGCCACCTTCAATTTTGATTAGAACTTTTTGGCGCGAAAGCATCTTTTCTAATTTTTCGCCCAAATGAACATCCCTAGTTTTGCTTTTTAGCAAGGAGAGGGTTTCATCAATTTTATACTCAATGTTGGTCAAAGCGCCCAGTTTTGACTCTAACTCAAACAGTTTTTCTTGGCCTCTTCAATCAAACGTAACATTTAGTGTTAAAAACTTAAATAACTTACTTGTTCAAAATATCAATTTTGCGGTCTAGAATCGCCAATTGCTCGTTCCATGCTGAAACATGCAACTGAAAAGTGTCCCAAACGTGGGCCCGTTCTTGCAAATTATTAATATTACAGTCAATTTTAGCCAGAGATGTAGCCGTTGAAATAATTTGTGGCTCCAGTTTTTCCAAATTGTCTGAAAGATGGGAATTTGACTAATACTTGTGTGAAAAGGACAGTACCTGATAGTGTTTTTAGTGTGTTTTTCAAAGCATCGTCTTGGGCACAACTTGCGATGAAAAAATAACTTACAAGTAGAACATACATGATTTTGTGTCTGTCTGATGTTAAATTGCACGACAAATACAACGAATAATTTCAAGGCAAGTGGGGAGGCAAAAAACACTTCAATTTACCAGATGTTGTTGTGATAAGTTGCAAATAAAAACGAAAATAAATTGGTAAAATTTTATTTATTTTTTTATTCATCCAACCAAACAACACTTTCAATCCACGGACGATAGGACGATACCCTTGTGTAGACCCCTGCACTGTTTTCAACCCCACATCCTTTCCCAAAGGAGGTAATCCCAACAACGACAAAGTGGTCAAGAAGGTGGCCAGTTCCCTTGTTTAAAAAATGAAGGGGGCCACCAGAATCACCCTAAATCAATAAAACATCAAATTTGTTTTCATTTTCCACATTTCGAAAATTTACAGCACAAGTGTCTCTCCCAACCGGATCCCCTGCACAAATCTGTGTGTGATGATCCAAACCACGTGGTAATTTTCGAGCAGAAGAATAGACTTGTGCACATTTGCGAAATTGTACCTCCTTGAGGAAAACCTTCAACAAATCATCGCTAGTATCACCGTAAAACTCGGTTTTTCCCCAACCGATTGCTTGTAATTGTGCTTTGGAAAGGTTTGTTTCGGTGTTTAAACACGCAGGTTTAACATACGATCCGAATTTAAGCACGGATTTTAGTTTAAGTAAGGCAATGTCGTGGTAATGGGCACTCGAGTTGTACTGTGGATGTTTGATGATTTTTTCGATTTCAATATCTTGCGGTTTTGCATCTTCGGTTGTGTTTTTTAGATTCAAGTCACCGACTCTGACCCATTTCGGGACCCCACTGGAAATAACTCGTTTAATTTTGTTCTTGAAGGCGTAAGACCTACTGTTGTGGGTGACTGATACAATGTGCGGCTGTTAGAACGAATTTTTCACTTATCAAACTTCCACCACAGAACCAATTAGCGTTTGTTAGGACGGTGCCAAAACCAATAGCTGTCTGAACTGTTTTTTAGTAATTTATTTTGCAGAAATGCGGTTTACCATGTGTGGAAATTCCCTCGGCTTGGCTTTCTCTCCCCCAACAATCCCAGGATAAATGTTCCTTTTGTCGTAATATTCAGCACATTCTAAAAGTTCGCGTTAAATTATCAGATTTGTAACAACAACCACTTGCTTTCTTCGCTCTTTGTTTTCAAACGTTGCGTTATCTTATTTTGTGACGTGGGACAACAGACAAAGACCGAATTTCGACTAATACCACAATTTTGAGGTCGCTTTCCTTGCCGCAATAATTTTTGAGCAAAGGCGCAATCATCTATTTCCATGCATTTTCCCCTAAGTAAGGTTTTGTTAACGACATTGGTGAAACAGGTACTACCTAAGAAATAAGTAATGAGATACAATTATTGTTATTGTAATACGTGCAATACCTTCAATATTCAAAGCGATACACTTTTCAAAAAATAATAACAAGACCAAAAGCAGCCAATTCATTGTTATCGTCTTCTTGGAAACTGAATTAAAACTTGTCATTATTATTAATAAATTTTATTTTGCTGCATTTATCAATTTTGCAAACATAAACAACCAATTATCAGTTCGGGAAGGTTTTATTCAATACATAAAGTAGCTGAACTCCCAGCGTTTTTTTTTGTAAGTCTATTAGCTGTTTCAAAATTATAAAAACGCCAACGTCGCATTTTCTTCCAAAATTTGCTGTTACAAATTATTCATGCACTTCAAAGAAATAATAGCTAATTTATACTTTCAGTGATGAGAGTTCTAATCATTAATAGTAGAGTATAAAATATTACTTCTGGGCCAGAACATTTGGCGTCTTAAAAAACAAGTCAGAACCTTACAAATTTAGCTGTTTGCCCAAAAGCAAACAACCGAATAGGGCCTAAAACCTCTCAAAAATCATTAATTTTTATCCACTCCAAAAGTTCCCAAATATATTTAGGCCACCAAAAATTGGGCACACGAAAAACAGGGTAAAATCCTACAAATACACTCTAAAAAACTAACAAAATACCTTGTTTTTACACACCCCAAAATGGCTTTTTACTACTGGGCCAGGACATTTGGCGTTTTAAAAATCAAGGTAGAATCTTACAAATTTAACTGTTTTCCCAAAAGTCAACAACTAAAAAAGGCCTAAGATCACTCAAAATGCATTAATTTTTATCCACCCCAAAAGTATCCAAATATGTGTAGACCACCAAAATTTGGACACATGAAAAAATAGCGTAGAATTCTACAAATTTGTTGTTTTTCTAAAAGTAAACATCCGAAAAAGATCTAAAAAACCTACAAAATGTCTTGTTTTTAAGCCCCCAAAATGACTTTATTTCTGGACCAGGACATTTGGCGTCTTAAAAATCAAGGCAAAATCTTACAAATTTAGCTGTTTGCCCAAAAGCAAACAACCGAATTTGTGTTGTGCAATCTCGATAATCATTACAATAAATTAAACACCAAAACACCAACTGTGTATTTCTTCCGCTCGGCATACAACAAGGTGTTGAAAACAAATAAAATATTTCCATGCCATGACAACGTTTACGTTTACGTTCACGTCTTTGTTAAAATAACCGACGCTTGATTAACGTTGTCGTATACGTGTGATATTTTTGATAATTAAGACACAAACCGAACATGTTTACGATAACATTAAAGTTTTAATAGCGATCTCTAAATGAAAATCCATAATGGAGTGTTCAGATATTTTAGTATACTTCGAACAATTAGGTGTATTTTTTTATGTGCATATAATCGTTGAATACAGTTGGGGTATGCAAAATTTATTTGGTAATAATTTTTAAGACCTTTGCCATGCGCCAATAGGCTTGGTCCAGAAATGAAAAGCTGTTTTAAGGTGTCTGAAATCTAGAGATTTGACAATGGTTTTAGAGCAGTTTTGAGGTAATTTTAATTGATTTTTGCATGCGCCAATTGGCTTGGTCCAGAAATGAAAAGCTATTTTTGGGGTGTCTAAAATCAAGGCATTTTGTAAGTTTTTTAGATCTTTTTCGGATGGGTACTTTTGGGAAAATAGTAAATTTGTAGGATTCTACCCTGTTTTTCGTGTGCCCAACGTTTGGTGGCCTACACATATTTGGGAACTTTTGGGGTGGATAAAAATTAATGATTTTTGAGAAGTTTTAGGCCCTATTCGGTTGTTTGCTTTTGGGCAAACAGCTAAATTTGTAAGATTTTGCCTTGATTTTTAAGACGCCAAATGTCCTAGTCCAGAAATAAAAAGTCATTTTGGGGGCTTAAGAACAAGACATTTTGTAGGTTTTTTAGATCTTTTTCGGATGTTTACTTTTAGAAAAACAACAAATTTGTAGAATTCTACGCTATTTTTTCATGTGCCCAAATTTTGGTGGTCTACACATATTTGGATACTTTTGGGGTGGATAAAAATAAATGCATTTTGAGTGATCTTAGGCCTTTTTTAGTTGTTGACTTTTGGGAAAACAGTTAAATTTGTAAGATTCTACCTTGATTTTTAAGACGCCAAATGTCCTGGCCCAGAAGTAAAAAGCCATTTTGGGGTGTGTAAAAACAAGGTATTTTGTTAGTTTTTTAGAGTGTATTTGTAGGATTTTACCCTGTTTTTCGTATGCCCAATTTTTGGTGGCCTACATATATTTGGGAATTTTTGGAGTGGATAAAAATTAATGATTTATGAGAGGTTTTAGGCCCTATTCGGTTGTTTGCTTTTGGGCAAACAGCTAAATTTGTAAGGTTCTGACTTGTTTTTTAAGACGCCAAATGTTCTGGCCCAGAAGTAACATTTTATACTCTACTATTAATAACTATTTTACAATTTTATCAATCTTATTGAAAAAAATTATTCGGTAAAATGCGACCTTGGCGTTTTTATAGTTTTGAAACAGCTAATACATCCATTGTCGTTTTCTCTTTTTTTTATTTTGAACTATCCTGCAAAAGTATAAAAGTATCTAATCTAAACTAACATCGCTATTTGCCTTCGAGTTGTTTATTACGTTAGGCAAAAACAGCTTGGCCACGTAAAGTATCACTTTAGCTCCTAATAATATTTAAAATTTTTTACTTTATTTATAATTTTTGGGAATACAGAGACACATCTACTATTTATAAAATTTAAACAAGCCTTCGATAGGGTGATTAGAAAAAAATTGTATGAGGACATGGAAGATTTGGAGTAAAAGGAAAGCTGTTAGGGATGGCAGAAGTAACGTCAGAATAAAAAAAGGTTTTAGAAAAATTAAAGTAAAAGAAGGTCGATACTATTTAATTTAATTAATACTATTAAGTTTAATTCTAGAAAAAGTTATCAGAGACAGAAATATATAAAAACGGTCTTATATACTATCCTAAATGGCACCAACGTCTAGCATTCGCGGATGACTTAGTATTTCCAACAACAAGTGCAGAAGAACTAAAAAAAGTAGTGTTGAGTCTAGAAAGGGAAGCAAGAAAAAGGGGATTAATTATAAACGAAAATTAAACAAAATACATGAAATTGTCTGAACAACAGTATACACAGGAAGAAAATTAAGTAAAACAACAGAAATAGGAAAAAGGTACAAGTTTGAAGAAGTAAAAAGTTTTGTATACTTAGGAACTGTGATCCAACTAAAACCAGAAATAAAAGAAGGAAATGGGAAGACAGAGAAGAGGGGAAAAGAATCATCCATAAAACCATGGGCCAACTAGGCCTGGATTGCTAATAATATACAGGTCTTCCGTCTAAATCCCACATTAGAAGTTGTGACAGTTTTAATAAAGATATTTATCTAAAAGTGGGTACTCAGTCATAATCCGTTGAGTTCTGCTCAATGAAAATATTTTCAAGATGACAGCACTTCCGGTTATACCGGAAGTCGCTATTAACTTTCTTATTTTAAATAAAAAGCTATGTTTTTCACTGCGTTTTTGGATTAGTTGAGTTATTTTAAGGAAGTTTTTAGCAGCTTTTCCTATACCTAAGTTTAACCGTTTTTGAGATATTTAGAATTTTTTGAAAATTTTTGAATTTGTACCTGTCACTTAAAAAATCGGTAACTCGCTTAGTTTTCGAGATTTCGAAATCATATTTAGAGAATTAAAAAAGGTCTATGTCTTCGTCAGTGTATTCAAAATTGAAAATGAAGTTAATAGACCTATGGCTAATGAATTTTTCAATCCCAACAAAAATTTATTGTAACTTAAAAACTATTAAACATAAGTTTAGGGAATGCTAATACAGATCGATGCAGAATTAAATTTTACGTTTTATTTATAAAACCTAAAATTATATAAAAAATATAAATATAAAATATTTATAAAAATTTTGGCATTTTATTTGAAAAAAATGAGTTTTGGGTGCAAACTTAACTTTAAAAATTTGAAGTTTAAGATTATTTTTTTAGAAATTTGAAAACACCAAAAGAAAGATCTAGGCTTCCTCTTTCAAATGAGCTAAAAAAAATTCCAAATTTTTAAAAGTAGCAGATCGATTTTTTAATTGGAAGTTACAAATTCAAAATAAATTAAAAACCATAAATATTTCGTAAACGGCTAAATTTAGGTATAAGGAAAGCTTATAAAATCTACCTTAAAATAATTCTAGTAATTCAAAAACCCATTAAACAGTATAGCTTTTCATTTAAAATAAGGAAGTTGATAGCGACTTCCGATATAACCGGAAGTGCTGCCTGCCATCTTGAAAATATTTTCATGGAGCAGGACCTAAAAGATTATAATTGTACACAAATTTTCAGATGCCTATCTTTTTTAGAACTTCCAATACTTCTAATGTGGGGTTTAAACGGAACATTTTGTATATAATATAATTTTTGCGAAGATAAATAACCAAATATCTGTTCAGGAAGATTTTATTCAATAAATAATTAACTGGGCTTCCAGCGTACAACAAACGGTCTATAATCACACACACTTTCATTAACCACACAGTTTTTAATCCAATCAACGGTAACATGTTTAACGTCCGGGTTACACTGATCAATTTCAGGTACCATACTGTTCAAATGTATCATATGAGTGGCATTTTCCGATTCTCCATGTTTACAAATTTGGCCACCGTACGCAATAAAGTACCTAATCAAATCCCACTGTTTTTCTCTCACTTTGTCTTCCAACACTACCTTAATATTGTGAAAATAGTCCGGTAGTGGATTTATTATTTTTACAGTTTTCGGTTCCTTTTTAACTTTCTTAGAGTTTGACGATTGCGGATCCTCTGAACCCCTTTTTTTGACAAAGCTTTCCAAAGTTTTCTGTTTCTTAGGCGAAGATTCAGCCGTCCCTTGTAGAAGTAAACTAACATCGGTATGTTCCTTCGATTTGGCAAACAATACTTTGAGTTCTTTGAGCGAAGTTGCTGACTGCCAACACTTATCGTCCCTTATTTTCGTAACCCGAGGGAACCTTATCGAGATACCATCAGCCGTATGCACCTCGTGTTTGGTGAATTCCGCTCCGGTTATCTCCCAAACGGGTTGTTTTTTCGGGTCCCGTGCCACGAAATCGGGAACCATTGTTTTGGTACAATGCAACCAATCGGGTACCTTGGCTGGATCCGAGCTGATTTTGACCATATCAAGCTCTGTTTGCAACTTCTCGAGGGTTTTATCATCGTGTCCGGTTGACACCTTTGACACGGTGCAAAACCGATCATTGGCTTCGTCGTAGCAACCCATTAGGAAAATCGACATGATGCCCCCTTTTTTCCCAGTACCGTACCACGCACCTAGGACTATTAAATCGGCACTGTCGGCCATCGCGCCCCCAAAAAGGTAATCCTTTTTGACTTTGAGCCAATGTCGCTTGCCCGGCTCATAAACACTCGTTATGTCTTTGAGCACCAAGCCCTCAAGCCCGAGCTTGAGCACTTTGGCGATCATTTGAGTCAAATCGTTCGGATCGTGGATTTCCTCCATCTCTGAGAAGACTATATGGTTGGGGATTTCCGTCATATTCTCTTTCAGGATCTTCTTCCTGAACGAGATGGGTTTATCGGTGAGGACATCCCCATTGTAGTAAATACAATCGAAGACAAAAAGACACACACTGGCGTCTTTAAACTCGGATTTTTTGTGGATCCCCAAAGTACCAAACGGGAGCGGCTTACCAGTTTGTGTATCAATCATTAGGATTTCACTATCAAGGATCAAATCCGTTCCGTGCGGAAACGCCTGAGGGATATAGTTTTTAAAATGTGCGACTTTGTGTGGCAATACCGGCTTTAAACTCCTCGAAAAGTACTTAAATTCGGAGCCTTGTTTGTGCACTTGTACCCTCTCACCGTCGTATTTAATCTCGGAGTACATTCCGTTGGGGCACTTCTTCATGGCTTGCTCCACCGATTTGCAGGCTTCCGCAAGCATGGGTAGTACCGGGGTCATTAGCTCGATTCTGGCTTTGGTGCCCTTGTCTTTCAAGCAACGATCAATAACAGCCTTGATATCCCTCGAAGACTGGAAGGCTTGATAAGCGTCAGGATGTACCCCATCCAGAATATGTTTCGCCCCTGCGTTCATCCGAAGATCGTGTTTGATCAATCGAATGACGATTTTTAGGTCATTTGCGGTGCATTTGGACGCAAAAGTTTTCAAATGTGCTGTTTGTTCCTCTTCTTTGGTCAAGTTAGTGAGGTCTTGAAGGAACTCATCCACTTGTTGGAGGGTTAGGGTACTTTTCTTGACCGGTTTAAACGATTTACTCCTCTCGTAGAAGACCTGAATCGTCTCACTGACATCCCCCTGTTCCAAATGCTCCAACATTGCGTCTTGATCGCAATGGAAAATCTTGCTAAATAACTTAACCAACTGTTTGCTTTGGAGGTTGTAGATGCGTTTGACGAAACCAGGGAGGAGCAAGCGGCACCAAAGGACGATATCGCCCTTAAAGCCCGTCCCGTCGCTCCCTTTTGTGAACATTTTACTCACAATACTTGTCTTTTCAAGATAACTACTGACGTTGCTAATATCGGCCACAACTCTCCGGAATTCCCGAAATTGATTGTCCTTGTGTGACGGATCAAACTGGATAACTGGACCCGAACTGTCTTTACTACTAGTACTGGGTTTTGCCTCCTGAGGCGTTTTCTTCGGACTAGGCTTAACCCCATGTTTAGTTTCAAAAAAACTGTTACATTCCTCGACACGCTTCAAAATATCGCTCTTTTGCTCGTCATCTAGCAACACCCAGCCGTCGATATCCTCAACAGGGTCATCAATTCGTTTAGTTGTGGGTCTCTGCTTCAAGAAAACTTCGAAAAGGCAATTGACATGATGCCAGTTTTTCATTTTTCCTTCTCCAAAGGGGTTGGCAACCAATTTGGCAATGCGCAACTCGCCCTGGGCACACTTCTGCTTGCATTTTTTACAAACAGCACGCCCCTGCTTTGCGACTTCCACCAGAAAAGGCTTTTCAACAAGCTCATCTGACATCTAAAAGTGAGGTTATGTAACACACTATACTCAATTTTTGATAAACTTATACCTTCAGTGCAGAAAAAAGACCTGGAAGAATTAAATCAAATGCAAGGCAAAGACGTAAACTTTATTGTTTCGCTAAAATAAAATAAATAAATAGGTTTGTACAGTGGGTAACGTGTAACCGTTGAACTGATCAGCTGTTAGTGTTGTTGCCAGTTTTTGAGGAAAAAGAAAGGTATTTTATAATTAAAACGACTCATTTAACCATTAAACAATACTTTATTGAAATAACAAATCATTCTCCCTACAACAATTTATTTTCAATACCTATCTTTATCATTTCTGTTATCATTGGACATAACCTGCCACCTGGGCGAGCTTAAATATACTAAAATTTGTTTATCCTTAATATTTGAATAATTTTTTGCCGCTTATTAAGGACCGGTGTATAGAAGTGTCATTAATTTAATCTGCAATTAAAAGCGTGATTAACTGATCACGTGACCAAATTGAACAAATTTGATTGGTCCATTTGTGTTGTTAACTTTAACAACGAATTAAATTTTAACAAAGCTTTGTATAAACCGGCCCTTAATGGGAATGCGTGTTTGTTGCCTTTTTGTGTGAGTCTTACATAGTTTAACTTCCAGATGGAGGAGAAGCCCTTCGCCGTGGAGGTGGCCAGGCAAGGGCGCGCCCTTTGCAAAAAATGCCGCCAGAAGTGCGTTCAAGGCGATTTGCGCATTGCTAAATTAATCCCGAACCCTCTGGGTTCCGGTAAAATGAAAACTTGGTACCACGTAAGCTGTATCTTTGAAACATTTTTAAAACAGAGACAAACAACTAAAAGAATCGAGGGCCCCCTGGACATCGACGGCTGGGAGTCACTCGACCCCGACGATAAAGTGAATATCTTGGAAAAGATCTCGCAATGTAACCGGGAATTTGAAGCCAAGTTTAGTAAAAAAAGACCGAAAAAGGGGACCAAGCCGCAGCCGCAGCTTGTCGTCGACGACAATTTGAGTAATTTATCTGATAATTGCACGACTGAGGAGGTTCACAAGGATAATTGTTTCCGCGAGTTTCGCAGGATCGTGTCGAAGCTCCCGAAGGTGTCAAGTTCCAACGAAAAAATCAGCATTTTCCGCGAGATTTTCACGAAAGGTTGCGACGGGAGCGGTTTTAAGGGCGATGTCGTTCTCTGGTGCAAACTGCTCCTCCCTGCGGTGAACAAACGCGTGTTTCACTTGCAGACCAAGCAACTGATTAAAATATTTAGCAAGATTTTCGCGGTTAGTGAAGAAACAATGACTGCTCACTTGGAACAGGGCGATGTGGGCCAGACCATCCAACATTTCTTCGAAGAAAACGCCGAGTGTAAACCGGCGAAAAAAAGCACCTTGAGCCTCTTTGAAGTGGACGATTTTCTGGAATCCTTGACCACGCTGTCCAAGGAAGAAGATCAGTGCAACCGCTTCAAAACTTTCATCAAAAAGTGCACAGCGAATGACTTGAAAGTGGTCATTCGCTTGATCAAACACGACTTAAGGATGAGCGCAGGAGCGAAACATGTGTTCAACGGACTGCATCCGGAGGCCTATTCGGTCTTCCAGACGTGCAAAGACATCGCCACTGTGATAAGCACTTGTCAGGGGCGCAAAGAACCCCCGAAGAAAAGGCGGAAAATTTCCGAAGAGAAACGCAAATCGATTCCGAATTATTTCGAAAATGTTAGGTTGTTTTTGGAGGAGGGGGTGAAAGAGAGACACGCCCAGTGGGTGAAATATTTTATTGCCTACGGTGGGTCGGTTCTCACCAACGACAAACCCGAAGAAGCGACTCATGTTTTGCATTTGAAAGACACTATTTCACAGCCGACGATTCACTGTGCCAACAGCGCAAAACATGTTATTGTGGAGTGGATTAAAGATACAGTAGCAGAAGAGAATTTGCAGGATTATAGGCGGTATACAGTCCGGTGGGATCCTTGCCATAAGGATTAAACAATTTGTTATTATTACTCTTTTATCAATTTTTCAGAAGAAAATAAATACAAAATACGAATTCGCCTTCGATTTTACTTTACCCCGTTTACGTGTTGTAATAATAGCTAATCAATAATTCCACATGTGCATAACATTCAAACTGATGTTAATTTTTAATAAGTATGTTCCACTCGGTACTGTTTATAATGCGGTATAATAATAAAAATATATCGTGGGCTTAATCCAATTAAAGCATTAAAACCGAATCCATCACTTTCAATTTATTAATTTCTTATCGGTTCTGCAACATACGACCAAAAATTAAAATGTTTAAAGTGAGCGAACACGTTATTAAAGTTTAGTCATAAACTCACGTTTTACTGTTTTAATTTTTCTTTAATTAAACAATAATAAGTTACTTACCACAGCCATATTTGGAACTCATTGCTCATATAACGGAATTAAATACCATATAGGGGTTTGAGGCAAGGAAAAATTGTGTGAATGCTTTCAGTCTATCCGAGCACTAACTACAGAATTACTGAAGTAATTAAAAAATTAACTGGAAAAAATAAAATTACAAAGATAACCACAAGATCAATAAACAATAACATAACACAAACAAAAATTAAGAATAGAAATAAACAAAAATGAATCATTAAAAAAATAATCTATTACTATATGTGCTTTTTGACTTTCCTGGAGTCTACAGGGTGATTCAAAAGTGTCGGACAAACTCGCGTATGGTGATAAAGCACATTCAGTTATGCACGAAAATGAAGTCAGATTTTTTTCAAGCAACTTTTTTTAATATATTTTTTAATTTGTTTTCCATAGCAACGGTATCGATTGTTGCTCTTTTGTTTCCTAGGACGTAAAATTTAATTTGTTGTCGTATTTACAAGTTTTTATCTAATAATCTAATCGAATAATATTATCAGCGATTTTTTTCAACCATTCGTTTAACTGTAATAACATAAAGTTGTATTTTTTTAAATAGGAATCATAGTTGGCTATGACATTTTCGAAAAGCTTATTTTTTCTGATTTAATATGTCTATTTGTGTACTACATTAATTTTAAATATTTAAGAAAAAACAAAACATTTCGCTTTTTCTTTATAGTAGGCCACGAAAAAATTTTGGATTTTTAATTAAAACTATAAAAATTGCTTTGCCCAACAAGTGTTTATAATTTAATGTTTTTTTAAACCCTAATTAATTCAAAAACAGCATAATAAATTATTATTAGATCAAATTTTTGCAATTAATAAAAATTATTTGTTATTATATTTAAAATAGCAAGCTTACGTTGTTATTCTATTTTACAATTTAAATATGAAATGTCGGGACAACAAAAATCTTATTAATTGTATGATTGCGTATCAACAAAATTTTATTTTACAAAAAAATGTCAGTCCAAACGCCAAAATCTAATTCCATCTGCGGTAAAAAATACATAACATTATCAACGTCACCTACATTTCACTTCACTAAATTATAAAAAAGTGTCATCAAATGGTAGTGTCACATCGTTTTCAATTTTCTGCACATTTTTTATTTAATTGAAATCTGTGACGATCGTACATTTGTTCAACTGAAAATAACTTGTTTTTATAATTTCACATTTTTACTTTAATAACCGTTCACACAATTTCTAGATTATTCACACCTTTTATGCGAAATAATATTTTCATGGCCAACTACTTTCAAATATTTTAAATATATTTTTTATCAAAAGTATATAAAAATATCAAACTATATTTATATTGTTTTGAGTTCAGAAAAAAATAAGCTTTTCGAAAATATCATAGCCAACTATGATTCCCATTTGAAAAAATACAACTTTATGTTATTACAGTTAAACGAATGATTAAAAAGATCACTGATAACACTACTAAATTCTCTGTAAAAAAGTGCCTTTAATAATGTCTTTGTTTCAAACGTGTATCTTTTACAATAAGGAAGATATGAATTTTTTAAGATTTCGCTAAAATGCCAACTTTTGATTATAAGTCGAAAAGAAAAGACAACGATAATGAAGATTTGTCAAAAATTATTTTCTCAAAAAACGGACCCGAGAATGTGTCACTCGTTTTTCTCTAAACCTCTTACGAGTAGTTTCGGAGATCTCCTATTCGGACATCCAAAATGCAGCACCCTGTACAGGTATTTTTGAATCACCCTGTATAATTTGGGTAACATTACCATGAACATTTTGAAAAAAAAATCTTTTTGGTTAGATTTTAACCATATATATTTTTTTTAAAAAACGCATATAGAAAAAAAAATTGGGCATTCTTTAGCTAAAAATAAAATTACAAAGATTCAAAAATAACAATAGTCAAATTTGGAGAATAATTTTTTGTTGGAAAAATAAATTTTAACAGAAAACTGGGAAACGTAAGACTAGCCTAAACTGATAATATAACGGATTTTGTGTCCACGTGAGCATGAAACACATTTTTTAATGATAAAATTGGGCCATTATTTTTAATTTCACCCAAAAATTAATTATGGTTTAATTGGCGATTTGATTCCTTGTCGCTCATGCGCTTTGTACAAATCCGTGGTATTTTATAAAGCCGGAGACCCGGAGGAAATTACTTTGATACTTTGATCAACGGGTGTCGCATCGCGGACATCGGGTGATTGTGTCTCTTGTCTCTTCGTAAAGCTTTCAACTCGTTTTCAAATCCAAAATCATGGTAAGTGCCCCTATTTAATTTTTTTTGTAAAATGTTAATGAGATGCTTCACACTGCAAGTTTCTACAAATGCATCAGACGGTGAACGAACTGATTCTATAAATATAAATAAGTTTTCGGTTTGCATTCTTCACCCCATTTATTTTCATGATAAAAAATTGCAACGGTTCGCAAATTATAATATTGTCGAGAGAAAAAAAGATCAACAGTTTGTTTGCAATTTTAAAGAAATATTTGCACGCTTGACTTGAATCCGTGACTCATTCTTGTAAATTAGGACCCTTTTATTTTTGTTCATATGGCCGTGAATGTATCTTTACAATGACTAAGAAGTCGAACTAATCATTGTCACACCCCTTGGGTGAGGTGAATCGTTGATTCGGTCAGTATTTTTTAATTCGAGTAAATTGCACTTTAAGTACCAAGGACGAAAAATTATATTAATTCATAGTTGTCCTAAAAAATGTCATGTGCGGCCCACGCAAGTGGCCTGGATAAGTGCCTCACCCTTTCATTAAAGTAATGAAATGAATTACCTAATTGCAAGAGGGTACCTCTTGAGATGATTATTTTGTCAATTCTTGATTACGAAAATTAGATTCTTTATCAAATTAAATTTTCGAAAAGTGGAGAATAAATATTGCATTCAGTGATTATCGGTTTATGATAATGATAAACGTGCACTGTTTTCAAGATCTTTTGATGCGATTATCACTTGGTTGACTGAAGGACATACAGGGTGACCCAGGGGTGCGTGCCTGCTCCCTTTTTTTTCTATGCAAGTTACCAATTTGAATTTTTTTAAACGATAGGGCCTATTCAAAAAATATTTTAATTTGTATACAGAGTGTTTCAAAATAAAATACCCAACTAAGTTTTGTTTTTTTAATGAAAACCCCAATTATCAATTTGAGCATTTTTTATAAGCAGCCTTTTCTCGAAAGTTTTACTTTTTTACATTATTAGTTGTCAATCATTCTTACCTGTGTTTATAAAGACTACTAAAACTGTTTCCTTTGTGATGTACTTCTGATTCTATTACACTTTCCAATTTGTTGAAAGATATTCTTTTCAGAACGATACGGAAATGTAAAATTTTACGACAACCGCCCACTTGATTTTTTTCCGAAAAAAAACATCAAAATATCTTATTTTGCAAAAATCTTGCAATTTTTACAAATTAGACCCCATAAGCTATTCCGACAAAAAGCTCATAAAAAATTCCATTCAATAGTGCAATAAAATATAGGATGTTGCACTTGAAAAAATCGAGTTATTGCCATTTGTAGTTTGTCATATTCAGAAAATCGTAGTAGGCACTGGAATATCGATTCCGAGTTCGGTTTCTTTACAAAAGATGCGCTAAAGCTTAAGGACTCGACTGGAAAAAAGTATGTTAAATTATCTTAAATGATTCTGAAGGTGTATATTTTTGTAGGGCTTTGCACGACGATATTTTCAGATATAAATTGACGTAAGTCATAAATTACGAGAGATAAGTCTATAAAACCGGTTACGTTATGTCGACAATTTAGTCACGATTTCAAAAATGTAAAAAAAGGGACTTCCATAAAAAACAAACTTGGGTATTTTATTTTTGAACACTCTGTATACTGATTAAAATATTTTTTTGTAATTTGCCGCCATTTTGATGTTTTAATAAGCATCTTAAAGCACTCAAGGTCATTAAATGCGATGTCATAATACTCATAATAATCATTATTTGACGGAACATTTTTAAGTTGGCAAGAAGCATATTCGGGACCGTATTTTTGCGAATTTCACAAATTTCCTTGATTACCTCTATTGTCATCCAAACCCTTGTTTTTTGACAAAACTTTGATAAATCAAAAATTTTAAATCAATTTTTCACTTTCAGAATTAAATATAACCAACTGTCACAAAAATTTTAAATCGACTAAAATAACAATTTTTGTATAAAAAGGGCAAAAGGGAACAAATTACAAAAATAGTATAAAAAACTCGTTTCTTAAGACCTTAAAGCACTGATTCTTTCAAAAAACAAAAATAGAGAATACAAATGAAGAAAAATCAATTATATAATTCATTAATACATTCGGTTCACTTTCATAAAAACCATTGTGGTGGAATTGACTAACCTGTTCCCATGACAACTCATATAAAAGTTAATGCCAAGAGTACCCAATTTCCACCACAATGGTTTTTATGAAAGTAAACCGAATATAGTTATTTTTTATAATTTGCCACCATTTTGATGCTTTAATAGGCATATTAAAGCACGAACGTCATCAAGTGCGATGTCATAATAGTCATTACTTGACGGAACATTCTTAGGTTGGCAGGAAGCAAATTCAGGACCGTATTTTTGCCAATTTCACAAATTTCAAGGGGAGTTCTTACAAGGTTACCTTCAATATCTTCCATACTCGTGTTTTTTGACCGAATTTGGATAAAAAAAATTAAAATCAATTTTTCACTTTCAAAATTGAGACATTACCAATTGTCACAAAATCCCTAAATTGACTAAAATAACAATTTTTGTTTAAAAACTGCAAAAAGGGAGCAAATTATAAAAAACTCGTTTCATAAGACCTTAAAGCACTTTATCTTTCAAAAAACTCGTGGCTAACGCCACTCGTTTTTCAAACTGGATTCGTTCTTTAGGACTGATGGTCTTATAAAACCTGTTTTTAATATACTAAATGTGCCTCATCGTTTAAAAAAATCAAATTAATAGTTTCCATAGAAGAAAGTTAAGGAGCATGCAAGCAACCCTGGGTCACCTTGTATGTACTTAAGAGTTGAGGTGACACATTTCCTGTCGCCACCGCAATTAAATCTGGACATACCAAGAAGCTTCTCTATTTTTATCTAAATGTAGCCAAACTATTTCAACTAAATTTAGTCAGTCTGTTGAAAATAATCAATTTTTAGGTGCAGTGACAGAGAAATTTCCTGTGCAGCACGCGATTGTGTTTACCCAGTTCCCTGCCATTCCTAAATTGTTTGATTAATCGTGAACTAATGGTTGAAGTCAATTCCGTGACATTCCCCGTATTTCCCTTCTAAAATCAATCGCCTTATTCAAATTAAAAAAGTACATTTTTGGGTTTAAGTCTCAGAAATTAAAATGATTATTCCTGAAATATGTGTAATAGTCGATGTTTGGCCCCTGCAATAATTCCTCGAGTTATTGCCAATCAATTCGCCTCGAATGCGTCCTTGGTCGTGCCGGCCTATCATAATTTCAAATTTTGTACCAGTCTCCTAATAGATCAATCAATGTCTGGGATACAATGAACCGTTGAAATTTTCACGAAAAACTCTTATCACACAATTTACATTTAATCTGGAGCAAGGAATCAATGTCGCGATAATCGATCCATCATTTCCCGGAACTCCGCTCGTAATTATTTATCCGTTCCAGAGGGAATGCATTTCCGTCCACATTGGCCAAGCCGGTGTCCAGATCGGCAACGCCTGTTGGGAACTCTACTGTCTGGAACATGGGATTCAACCCGATGGCCAAATGCCCTCCGACAAGACAATCGGAGGCGGAGACGACTCTTTCAACACCTTTTTCAGCGAAACTGGCGCCGGAAAACACGTCCCGAGGGCCGTTTTTGTCGACTTGGAGCCAACAGTCGTCGGTTTGTAGTATTCAAATCAGATAATTGATGTACTAGATAAAATATGAACGTGAATTGATTTAAAGAAATTCGATTCGGGTAGCACAATAGGTCACGTGTGGGTTTACTTGTAAATTAAAAAATAGTAAAGTGTGAAATTTATTTTTCAAGTTGTTTTCCGGTGTTGTAATCGCTACAAAAGTACAGTTAAAATTGAATTGCGGTAAGTGTATGAAAGAAATTCTCCACTTGTGAACATTAAATTCTTGATTACTTCAGTGATTACACTGTCTTGGAAATATTTGAAACAGTTAGCTACACCAATCCATCATATTCTTGAGAATTTATAGAAATGTCATATTGGTAATTGCAATTGATTTGCTAATTGCAGCGTGAGAAATAATAGGAAATCGATTTCGTTTTAAAGTCATTATTCTCTCCTGACGTAAAATGCGATTTTTGCAGATTAAACGTCGTTTCAAACCGCAGAGATTTATTGCAGCAATAAAATATTAACCGGAACATTAGAAAAGTAGTAAAATGGGCAGAATACATTAGCATACATTGAGAATATTCGCTTTTTAATCGTAAAGCTTGGCATAAAATTATATTGCGCTTACGTGCTCATACATAATTTAGCTAAAATGTAAACAAACAATAATCCAATAATGTAGTGCTCTCTTTTAAAAAACTAAAACAGTAAAACACTTTCTGTCCCTACGATTTGATTCGAAATTAGTAAAACTGTCCAAAGAAGCCTCGACAGTTTTTAGGTAATTGCAAGAATTTTGAAAAAAAATGGTTTGATTCAAAGATATCGCACACGATATGGAATAGTGTGTTTATGTTAAGAACATTTATTCGCACGTGTGAATCAAGTAGAACTTCCCTAATGGTTTTTATCTAAACTTGAGAGTTCTTTATTGAACAAAAAATGGGTTTAATTGACATTCTTCGTATTTCTGTTAGTCCTTTGAGTCGGAAAAATCTGAATTACCTACGATTTCAAAATTAAAAATCTTCTAACTGAAGTAATTTTAGAACCATTGGAAGCTGTTTGTGTGTTTTCTAACCACGTAGTCAATTATTTGGTCAAAATTTAGATGTTTTTTCAAAGACCAAAATCAAAGCTTTTCAATATAAAATTATTGGTAGAATCACAGTTCACAGTGTTCTTACGTAAGTTCTTTAGTTCTACAAAAATATATAAACAACTGAAATTTTAGGTACAATTTATAGGTACTTAAAATTTCTGAGGGGTCCAAATACGATCAGTAACTTTTGCGTATCTTAAAAATTAAGTAGGGGAGAGTGAGGTAAAATGATCTCTCTAAGAGAAAACACCTCGTGGAGAGGGTATTATAATGTCTTAAATTTTTAAACCTTTAGTAAAAGATGATGTTTTTATAAGCATTTTGGCATGATCGGGAAAGCTAAATATTTAAAGGTCTTTAATAGCGAAGGATACAGTGCTAAAGGATCATTTTATTCCGTACCTGGGAGTAAACTGATCCCTTGAAATAATGTCATTACTTTGTAGTTGATTTTCATAGCAAAAGCATACCTGAGCCCTAAAGGGAGAATTTTTAGTAAAGTTTATATGAATACCAGAAGATAATTTTTTTAGGAAATCAAAAAGAAAATACAAACAGAGCAAATGTGCAAATCCCATCGCCTGTTTTTCGACTCTGGAAGTGACCATACATGGCTGTGCGTAAATACAGAACACTTGAAAAGTAAAATTCTACAATCGTAACCAAGATCGCACTACTACATAGTTTTCTTTATTTTTGGAGGGATCATTTTACCCCACTCTCCCCTAGTTGGAGCAAAAACTTAAAAGCGGGTTTCAATAAACAAAAAATAAATAGGTAAAACGATATTCAAGGTATGTATAATTATTTAGAGCACGCAATCTAGACTATCAAATTACATTAATCGGGTTATTATTTTAACATTCCATATCATTGGATCATTGCGAGGAATTTAAAAAATTATTGGTTACGAGTAACGCTTCAATTTTTGTCGAATAATAAAAAACTTCCTTTCACAATCCATAAAATAGCTGTGACCTTTTTAGGCACGAATGCACATCCAGTTTATTGAAATTTTCGAAAATTTTCGTGTAGGCAAACTGCATTTTCCGCTCAACAGTGCGCAACACTCATAAATCAATTGTTCTAGATGGAATTGTAAATTAATAACTGACTCTTTCACATCTCAAATCATGAATGCCATCATGCTCAATGATTACACTCATAAATTCGTAAAAATATATTTTTTCCAGACGAAGTCCGAACCGGTACATACCGCCAACTCTTTCATCCGGAACAACTAATAACCGGCAAAGAAGATGCAGCTAATAATTACGCTCGTGGTCATTACACCATCGGAAAAGAGATCGTGGATGTCGTCTTGGACCGGATACGTAAACTCGCAGATCAATGCACCGGATTGCAAGTAAGGAAACAAAATCACCAGTTTCGTCCTTTACAGCAGAGCAAAATCGACCAAATTATAATTATAAATGAAAATGTACCTTTTTCTTATAGGTATTAATAATGTTGTTGCTTATTCCATAGATAAGGGTAGAAGTACTTAGTATACCTTTATTCCACAAGTGATTACTATGGTACATTATTTGATTTAGTTATTTTTTTTGTTGGTGACATTTTAGCCTTCTTTTTAATGTGTGAATCCTAGATTATAAACATTATTTTAAAACACGTTTCCGATAGTTTTCACTATTTTAAAACATGCTTTCCATAGCAACGTGTTTTAAATTAAAATGTTCCAACAAAAAAATTTTGAATAACACTTATTCGAAAACGCTCGCATACGCTCGTTGCATAACGACAGCCTCGAGGGTGCATTTTACATTTTAGCGCCCCCTTCTGAAACCCAATGTACTAATTTATAATAATTGTACTAGAGGTGTTTTTTGCACTTTGAGTCAAAATTGCTTAAAAATCGTTGAGTTGGGCCGAAAATGGTGTTATTTATGCCTTTCTCAAGCATGTAAACACTTCAAAATTTTATTGGAATAGACGGCACTAAATTAGCAAAAAATTATATTATTTGTCTTTATTTTTAAACGTTTTAGCATGTATTGTCCAGCAAGAAATAAACAGAAACGCAATTATTTTGCTAAATTTAATCAAGAATACAAAAAATATGTCGCAAATGATGTTATTTATGCTTTTTTGGACAGCTTAAGCTAGATTTTTGTTAAAACAGGTGAAAAATCAAAAAGTAAATTAGTAATAAGCTAATTCAAAGATTTGCCAAAGATGACAGTATTCAGAAACTACAATAGTCATTTTAACGAAGCGGCACATAGAGTTTGAATTCCATAGTCGACTTAATAAACAGTCATTTATGAACACATTGTATAATAAACTACTAGTTACCAATCTCGGAAGTAGTAGTACAAAAAAGTCTATGTAAAAGGACGTTTCTTGTGTATAAAAAGGGATTTTAGAGAGTCAAATTTGTTTAGGGTTTTCTCGTTTTCCATTCGTTCGGTGGAGGCACCGGCTCAGGCTTCACTTCCCTGTTGATGGAAAGATTATCCGTTGACTACGGCAAAAAATCGAAACTCGAATTTTCGATTTACCCCGCACCTCAAGTTTCCACTGCCGTCGTGGAACCTTACAATTCGATTTTGACCACTCACACCACCTTGGAGCACTCCGATTGTGCCTTCATGGTCGACAATGAAGCCATCTACGACATTTGTCGCCGAAACTTGGACATCGAACGCCCGACTTACACCAACCTGAACCGATTAATCGGCCAAATCGTATCGTCAATCACCGCTTCTTTGCGCTTTGACGGCGCTTTGAACGTTGACTTGACCGAATTCCAGACCAACTTGGTGCCTTACCCTCGCATCCACTTCCCCTTAGCCACCTACGCTCCGGTGATCTCGGCCGAAAAAGCCTACCATGAGCAACTAACCGTCGCGGAAATCACCAACGCGTGCTTTGAACCCGCCAATCAAATGGTCAAATGTGACCCACGTCATGGTAAATACATGGCTTGCTGCATGTTGTACCGTGGAGATGTGGTCCCGAAGGACGTCAATGCGGCGATTGCCACCATCAAGACCAAACGTACCATTCAGTTTGTTGACTGGTGTCCAACTGGGTTCAAAGTTGGTATCAACTACCAGCCACCCACTGTCGTGCCAGGAGGTGACTTGGCCAAGGTACAACGTGCTGTTTGCATGTTGTCCAATACCACTGCCATCGCTGAAGCTTGGGCCAGGTTGGACCATAAATTCGACTTGATGTACGCCAAACGTGCTTTCGTCCACTGGTATGTGGGTGAAGGTATGGAAGAAGGTGAATTCTCTGAAGCTCGTGAGGATTTGGCTGCTCTTGAGAAGGACTACGAGGAGGTCGCAGTCGATTCGATTGAAGGCGAAGGGGACGAAGGCGACGAATATTGAACACACCATCAAGTGCATTTCAATTTTTACTAATATTTATTAATGCTTTTGTAGTTTTGTATAAGTCAATATCCGATAAAAGCACTTTTATCCAATAAACCTTTGCAATAAAATCGCTGTTTAGTTAACACGCCCATAATTAACACGCCCATAATTAACACGCCCATAACTCAAGCTCTTCAAGGATAATATCGCACTCGATATGGAATATATTTGTATGTTAAGAACATTCATTTAGTTCTTCTTTGTTAATAAAGGATCAAAGAGCCTTAATGTGGAGTCTTTAGAATATTAATGGTGGTACTCTCTACTGTTACATTTATACAGGGTGATTCAAGTGTCGACAAACTCTCGTATGGTGATAAAAACGCTCAATAAAGCACAAAAATGAAGTCAGTTTTCAAGCAATTTTTTTATATGTTGTTATCCTTAGCAATAGCAAGGGTATCGATTGTTTCTTCTATTCAGACATTAATTGTTGATATTTTTTTCAACAGGTATTTGTTTAATGTTGCAAGCACTCTCGTTTCCGCTAACTAAAGTCAAAAAATAAGATCTGAAGCACCAAAAAAATAACTTAAACATTTAACTTTGAAGAGCTATATTTCGGGAAATAAGGCTCAAACAATTTTTTGTCACAGGAACTTTTAATTCAGTTTGAGGTCCTCAGAGAGATTGTACGGTACTTTTGAGTCATCCTGTAGAATGTTAGCAACAGTGCTCTTTTATAACACCGCCCTACAGAACTGTCTAATTTGCGATACTTTAACTTCAGGTGTTAAAATAAGGGTAGCAGAGTTCCCATTTGTCGATTTTGAAGTATGGCTTTCTATTTGACTCAAATAATTTATTCGAAAATGTCAAGAAGTTTTCATAAAATTATCATTTCGAACTTGGTATCGCGAAAAATTTCACTAAAATGTGAAAACAAAAGAAATGCAAAAGACGAGTGCAAATCAGGGCAAAGAATATCCTGGTTTACTGAAAAAACTTTTTGTTTTGAGACAATTTCTGTGGGATCTCATGTCGGATTAAGTAATCAAATTATTTTTTTTTTATTGGTAATCTATTTTGCTTATTTAAAGCACGCAGCAGCGTGGGTATAAATCCAACTTTAAAAAACGCTTGTTTTTTTAAATGTCCATGGCAACATCAATAATCCATGAAACATGAAAATAAATGGAAACTTTTCCATGATTTTTTTTGTATAATGACAATCAATTCTGTAACAACGAAAGGTATACTGACCTTACCTTACATTATTTCCAATTTTTGTAATATTAATATCAGTATTTATGAGTTCAAAGTGTACCAATAAAAAAAATAACGTAAAATAATCGTGGATAACTTGTCTTTAAAACACTTGCTCTATTCCGAGCACTCCGGCTGCGCCGTCGTGCTCGAAAAATGGCGCATGTTTTAAGGACCTCAATATCCACTTAAACTTTAATAAACCGGGTGCTCAAAAACCGGCGCGGTATGTGGTAGAGAATTGCCTACATTTGAAGAAAAAGTAGTAAAAAAATCTTTTAGTTTAATTATAAATAAATGATATGTGGCAACGTTGCCTACCAATCGCAAACGCGATAAAATTTGATCAACAATAAAAATGAATTATTTTTGGAACGGTTTCCAAGGAAATAATTCCCAGTGTTGGCACATTTATAAATTGTGATTTTTTTTTATGAGATTTAGTTTCTCTAAATTCAAAAAATCGCTAAAGTGTAATATTAAATTTAAAAATAGTTATTCATCGTTTCGTAAGGGAACGTGTGAAACGTAAAAACACTAAAAATAATGAAAACTGAATAAATGAAAAAGTTAACAAAATAAGTTTGGAGTTTCATATTTTTTAATCTAATCTACACATGCTTCTCAATAACGTGCCACTGAGTTAGTGCGCTAGCCTTTAAACACCCTGTACTATATTCTGTGAGAAAATTTATACGCAAAATAAAAGGGAAAGGTAGGAATACAATTTGGAAGAAAGAAAATAACTACTGAAAAACAAAAAATGTAATTTGAAATAAATAGTAATACAATTAAAAAATCTATTTTATTTTCACGGAATAATGTAACCAAAATGAAAAGTAAAGTGTATAAATTTTATATTTAGACAAATTTTGCGTTCTTGGCGATTTTTAAATTGTTTATTGCCACTTAGGATTGCACAGATTACCTCTGCAACAATATTGGATTTTACCAGTTGCATTTTTTCTATGATCGGTCTGATCCCATTTCTTCGTTTTCCAACACTTCAAAGACCAAAGGTCGAATTATATGCGTGATTCTAAGCTTCTAGTTTTATCCACTTATCACATTTTTAATACAATTTCTTGTTAATTTGGTAAAACATCTTAAAAATTCACTGTCACTGTCACTGTTAGTTTACTGCGAGATTTTTGCCGCTGTTATTTAACAGAAGTTAGAGGATAGCAAAAATTAAGTATAAACATAAACTTAATAAAAAATAATAATAAGGACTTTTAAGTCAAAGAAACGGGCAGGTTTTAAAGATGGGTGAATAAAAGTGTTCCATCAGTATAAATCGTTTCATTGGAATAAAAAACTTCCAAATACATATATAATTTTTTTCTGAAGAAATTATCAACTTCTAGTAAGAACTGCGCCGTTAAATGCTATCGACAGTCCCTATAATACAATTACAACAAAAACGCGAATCAAATAGATTGATAATTTCGCCAAAAAAGTTGGATGAACCTTTTCACCACATACTCAACCGTCATATCATAACAAAACCTTATAAAAAATCGGTACACATAGCTGAAAGGTATTAAAACTTAACTACGATTTTGACTAGAAAACCTGATATTTGTTAAATTATTTAATTTTCTTATCTTTCACGCTTTGTTCACTGCCATCAATCATCTCAACGGCACACCGCCGGGGGAACCACCCCCTTACCCTATAGAGCGATTCTTCAGCCTGAGGCAAATCTTGAAGTTTTTCTCCAAACAACCAATACCTAACAACACAAATCACCTTTTGTA
Organism: Tribolium castaneum; assembly: GCF_031307605.1. Classification (NCBI taxonomy): domain Eukaryota; kingdom Metazoa; phylum Arthropoda; class Insecta; order Coleoptera; family Tenebrionidae; genus Tribolium; species Tribolium castaneum. Next base: position 11,990,420 of record NC_087397.1, read on the forward strand.
TTTTTTTATATGAAACTTACTTTCGCCATCGAGTCACAGAGACCGTATCTCCAACCTCAAGTCTAATTCGCGCCTCGTCGGTGCACGGCGGACAACAACAAACTTTCAAGCCTTGGGTTATGGGAACCCACGAACCTGATGCTGGATATATGATTTTGTAAAGTTTGGTTCTTTGTCTTTTTTCGGTTTTTTGTTCAATTTGCTCCCTCTAGTAAATTCCAAATCATATAAAAGAAAAAACAAGAACGACTTGTTACTGTTAGAGTGAATTGGTCGCAAGTGTCGACAACTGGCCAAAAAATTCCATCGCCGACTGGTTGGCAACTAAAATTGATCACTTGTCGAATGTTCCGCCACACGCCTAAATCATAAGGGAAAATAAACGTTTCGTTGCGAGCTTTTCGCCGATAGTTAGCTTTCTCCATGATCCAGTCCTCGATTCCGGTCCTGTTGCGAATGATTGCTCTTATTTGGAAGAAGAGGAGCATTCCTACTGCAATTACCACACCGATAGTGAAACCTAACGCAAGGACACAGAGGATGATTCCGTATAATCCTAAATAAACAATCGGTTCTTTCCCTGATCCGTAATATAAATAATGTACACGGTTTAAAGCTCTATAAAGTGAACAGCCCAGAATAATCGAAGCATGTAAACACCCCAAAGTGGCAAAAGCCAGGAACGAGGTAAAATGTGCGTGGTTCCCCCAGCCAACACAGTTATTTATCCAAGGGCAGTGATGATCCATTTTTAAGACACAACGCCCGCCTAAATCACACATTTTTTATCAATTTTTCGCTGATTTTTTCTTACATACATTTGCGACAATGGTGCGATCTGGGGGCCTTAAACCCGTGACAAACCCCGCACCATTGTAAGTACGTGCAATCAGTTTCATTCGTCTTGAAATTCAATTATCAGACTCAGAAAAACAGGAAAATAGGGGACTCACAGGTTTCCAGTTTTGGGGCAAATAACCCGGCCCGTGATACATAGCCGATAAAAAATTGTACAAAGTCAGGCCCGAACAGCTAATAAAAACAACACTATTGAGAAAACCCCCGAAGGAGCGCGCAGGGGGCCACCACATTCCGTTGCAGTGTATCGTCATCCCAGTCACCAATTTGATGATTCCTGTATAAAAAATTAAAACAGAAGCGGTTTTTTGGCACTTACCTAACGCAGTCAAGGGGCCCCAATGGCAAATGCGAGCGAACGGCCCGTAACACATTTTTGTTTAAATAAAAAGCAAACATTTGTTGTTTCATTCAAACATAACCTCACATTTTACATCGAAAAAATTGTACGTCAGGTTGGCAATGCAGAAAACAGGGCCGGACTTAACTTAAATTAACTACTAGACGCCCTCTGGTGATGGCTTTTGAACTATGTCGAAAACAGTAACACGAAATTTTCGTAATTCCACATTTAATCGACATTTAATGAATAGTTTAACAATTTTGCGTGTATATTGTTAATTACTTACATTACTTTAAAAGTATGTGGTAGTAAATATTAGCTTTGACTTTGGTTCGACGGTTTATTGTTGGAATTTGAAAGTGGATAAAAAAGAAAAAGATTTAAATTCTGATTATAAAGTGTTATTAAACAGTTGTGTAGTTAAAGCCTATAAGTAATGGATCATAAACAATAAATTAGTAAAGTGTGTGAATTTTAGGTTAGAATTTTTCCAATGAAAAGAGTTTGAAATACTTTGTTTAATCTACAAAACTACAATTAAGATTAAGAAATGCTGATACATTTAAGGATAAATTGTTCCAAAAGGTAGGCTTTTCAATGTCAGTAATAATTTTCCAGTAAAGAAAGTGAACCAAACAGTCATTCATTATTTGTGTTTTCCTCGTCATCTCTAATTTGTCAACATTCGTTTCTTGCACCGAAGATACAATAGTCATTCCGCATAGGCAATGCAATTATTGTGAAGCCTCAAAATTTTACCGCCATTTATGGTTACTGTTTTCGACCCGGCTCAGTGGCGCCCCCAACGGTAATTTTACTTCCAAACTGGGGATAACTAGGGCGCGAAATGAATCAAAAATACCCATTTATTTGGTAAAAAGCTACATAAAATTAATCCTCATCGATAACATTATTATAGGCTTTGTGTTTATAACGATAGGCTTGAATGGAAGTACCAGGGCATAACGACAATACTGAATTCGGTTGGAACACATTAGCACGTACAATTATGAGTCGGGGGCGCGTTGAAATCCACGTCGTTAGGATCTCTAGGGCGCCCCCGACGCCCTGGAAGCATGGCCCTGTCGACGGCCGTCTCCATACGAATCATCACTTTTTCCAGAAGCGTTTCGACGGCTCGTGATACATTTTGTCCCGTCGCGGCGCTAGTCTCTAAATAAACTAGCCTGAAAAGTGGCATTATGTCAAATATGGTCACAGTCGGGACTTTACCCAAGCTTTTCCGCCATTTCGCGCGCCCGCCATTCCGTTATGATTCTGCGATCCTCCAAATCGGCTTTATTGCCACAGAGGACAACATCGGGGCAATCACAGTACGCATGCAGCTAAAAAATGACGTAGCAAAAGAAAATATGTTTTCTCTGTGTGTTTTTTTTAATTTAAGTTGCGATTAGTGCCAACCCCTAACTACAAAACTTACTAGATTTTCAAAATCACAAAAGCAATAAATCAATAATTGGTGTTATTACCCGCAGCTGTTCTACCCAGTTGCGAATTTCGAGGAACGACTGTTCGTTAGTGAGATCAAACAGCAGAAGGAAGCCCATGGCGTCCCGATAAAACGCTGTGGTTAAACTACGAAACCTAACGAGACAATTTTGTTAATTTATCAAACATTTCAATACCTCTCTTGGCCCGCAGTGTCCCATAGTTGCAAATGGACCCGGTGGTTGCGCCCCTTTGATTGGTACAACTGGAAGCCACACAGTCAAAAACCACCCGCAAAAAAACAGGCTTACCAGTCTTTTTTCTCTGAAATCGATTCCGACCGTCGAAATAAAGCGAGAATTGAATAGTCCATCAGTGTACTGATACAGGAAGCTCGTTTTACCAACACCGGAATCGCCCAATGCCAGGAATTTTATCAAGTAGTCATAATCCATTTCTAAAGAGATTAGCTTTATTTGCACACCCTGTGAGGGGTTACCTTATTTCAGCAGCATTCGGGGGAAAGTCGTGTCAACCTGTTGCAAACAATCGCGGAACGCCTGGAATAACCACCTGTCAGATTGATTACTGGGACGCCACGACGCCTAGCGTCCGCGCGCCACTTCATCGACTCGGTGAAGCGAGAACTCAATGAAACGTTTTGTTATCAGTTTTTATCAACAATTTAAATTCCTTTTTTGTGCTCATAGCTTTTATATAGTTATTTTCCGGCGATGTTTTTTATTTTGCAATTTAGCAATAATATCTAAGGACTACGGGGGACTATAAGTTAGGAGACGAAACGAGATACAACATCGCAGGATTTTCTGAACCCAAAAAATAACACGGCAGAGTAAAATTGAGAGCACTTCGAGCATTATACTGTCTCACCGCCAAATTAATTTAAATCCAACCAATTCACCAATTACTTAGAAAAAAATACAGAAATGTTGAGCTATGTGCTCATAACAGAATGAGATAAACTCCCGATTAAAATTTTTATCGAAAACTAAGAAAAAAATTTCAAATTTAAACCTTTATTTTTCAATACGGTTAAAAATACCAAGAAAAATGTGGTCATATAACTGAAAGTTAATTTATCTCTAAATCGCCGAAGATGGAATCATGGTATCGCACACTTTTTTTATAGAAAATTTAATTCTCTACAGCTTTGTCGCATACACTTTTTTTTCTTCAACCCAGTGTTTTTATATTTTTGCGTGTATACTTAAAGATACAAAAAAGTGTAAGGAACAAAGTGGTAGAGAATGAAATTTTCTAGAAAAAAGTCGGCGACACCATATTTCTATCTTCAAAAGTTTAGGTATAAATTAACTTTCCATCAGGAAAATGAAGCAAATCCGTCGCTTGACCATCTTTGAATGACTTTGGAGCAAAAGAGATGAAGATAGAGATATGGTTTCGGGGACTTTTTTGTAAGTTAATTTTCTACAACTTTCTTCCTAACATTTTTCTTGCATTTGTAACCGTATTAGCAGCGTTTTGAAAAATATAGAGCAGAATGCAAATTGGTATACGAAGTTCACTTTCATAAAAACTATTGTGGTGCAAATAGCGTACTTCTGGCATTAACTTTTATATGAGTTGTCATGGTAACAGCCTAGTCATTTGCACCACAATGCTTTTTATGAATGTGAACCGAAAGTAAAACTTTAATATTTTTTTAGATACATATAGTTTACGATAAAATTTAAGCATTATGTTTTACTATTGAGAATGTAATGTTCTATCTGCTTGTATTTTTTTTTGTTTGCCTTGTTCTAACCGTTATACTAATACAACCATTTTTTCAAGTTCATTGTTCTGAAAACTTAGACGGTGATGGAACAACTGCGCTCTCTGGCGATATTAGTGGAACTATCGAGGACGGGAACGTTTTATTTGTACATTTTAGTACCGGCTTTAGGTCTGTTGTTTATAGGACTTACCCAAAAAACAGCTGGAATAATTGATTGTAACTGGCCAATAATTATATTTTGCTAGAATCACCAAATTAAGTTGAAACTCAATCAAAAAAATATTTATACTTTTATCAAACGTTTTACCCTCAACACGTAAAAAAATGCCGAAATATTTTGCTTTTAACCCAATCATATGCCAGTTTGAATTGACTTTTGTGAGTTTTACGCCTGTACTGTAAAATAAATGTCTCTTGCTCAAAAACAAACTGACTTTCCTGCCAATTGCAGCAACAATTTTTTAGAAAAAAAACTTTGTTTTTACCTCACAAATTCGAAAATCTGAAATTTATCACTGTTAGTTAAGCCTATATTGGCTGTTTCAAAACTATGAAAACGCCAAGGTCGCATATTACCGAATTAATTTTTCAAATATGAATGATAAAATTGTAAAATAGTTATTAATGATTAGATCTCTCGTTGAAAGTATATAAATTACATTAGCTATTATTTTTTGAAGTCTATGAATAATTTATAACAGATAATTTTGAGAAAAAATGCGACGTTGGCGTTTTTATAGTTTTGAAACAGCACACTCAATATTTTTTTGCGATTTGTCATTTTAGACCCACTGTTAACCAAATGTAGGTCGCAAATGCTCTAAAAAACGGATTTTTATTTAGTTCACTATTTTTAGGTCTAAATTATTGTATACTGTAATGAATACAAAACCTCAGTGTGTTCCCTAACGACTGAAAAAGGCAAGAAAATGATCATTCTTGCTTTGAATTAATATTCAATAAACCAAAAAAAACATAAGACGTAAGAATATTTCTAGCTTGAAACACGCATTTAATTTCAGTTCGTAATTGTATAGCAAGAACTAAATACGTTAAGAATGACAAAAAAGCTAACAGTGGGAGTTAAGGTAAGACAAATTTGTTATATAGTGACTTTATTGTACATTTTAGAATCTACACAAGGCAAAACAAACACGAAAAAAAATGTAACACTAACTATACCAACTGTAATTCTCACACCTGCAACACCTCCAACAAGTCCAAATAGGAAATAAAAACTAGGTAATTGAATAAAATAATAATAATAATACTAATAAAATAATAATAAAACAACAGTATTATTATTTATTAATGTTTCAATTAAACTTGGATTGTAGATGACGGATTTAAAGAGCTCAATCGTTCTTAGATCCAATTTTTTTTATTATAATTCGGACATTAATTTATTGGTACCCATGCCTAAGACGTTTAGGAACTCGAATCGGTTCTTGACGTTTTCGAGATGATGTCATTGATGAGGCCATTGCTAACGACATTTCTTCCATTTCTATGTCGATAAGGTAAACTTGTTTAAATAAATCAGCCATTGATCTTCTCTGCTCCTTGATTCTGCAGCACTGTTGAACACAAAATAAAGACACTACACTATCATTCACGGCGAATTTTTTTTATCACACGCGTTGCAGAAAATTATTTTTTAATTTATAAGAAACACCACATTTTTACTTCCACGCCGAAAGTTCATAGGACCTTTAGGCACTTGAAGGATCATGGACAGATTTTGACTTAAATCTTCCACGGGAACACTTCAACACTTGGTTGCGTGCAACTGGTGGCATAAGAGCGAAGAGATTCGGGATGAATTTTTCGCGGGAATTTCACTCTACTTGTTATTGTGTGCGGCGGTGGCGCAAGGGTCAGACTGTAATCTTTCGGAACTTTAATAACACTGCGAAGCAGGATGTAGGGAGTAAAAAACTCCCAAGTCGCGGATGTACTTGATATTAAAAAAACTCTTGATTATAAAAACAATGACTATGTACAAATTGAAACTATTAACTAAAACAAGAAATCTAAAACAGTGGTAAATGTAATGTAGAAAATGCAGTTAAAACTAAAAAGTGATTACGAATAAGTCTTGTTGTCGCTAGCATCGTGAAATGCATTTTTGCTGATCGTGCTGACCGCGCGGAAGTGTTTACCTAGGTCGGTGAATGATTGCGACAACATTATGTAAAAAAGAGGAAAATTGTTCGTTTGAACACCTTGCCAACTACAAACGGCAGAAAGAATGACAATGAAACAAAAAGAACAAAAAAGGAAAATGTTCGGCTGAACATATAATTTATGAAATCGTCTAGACCTGAAAACACAGCAGAAAAAGAACAATAAAACATTAACAAGAGGATACCTACAGTTACACTATCACTTTACATTCTTTGGATTCCAAACAGTTGATGCAATAAAGTTAAAATTTGTCTAGTCTAGTTAATTACGCATGGAAATGTTCTTTGTTATCAATCAACCAATTCTTCTTCATCCAAGCCACGTTTCCTCTTGCTTTCTTAATGGCACTATCTATCAAATGACTTGGCTTGACTTGGTTCCTAAAGGTTTAGGAACTAAAAAAAAATGAGAAAAGCGGCCACTCCCTGCGCTTCTGATGCAAATAAATTGCTCTTGTGGTAATGTTGCCAACACGAACATTCTTGGGTAAAGTACAAAACAAAACAAAAATGTTTGTGTATATTTTATTAACACTACAGTAAAAATAAAGACAAACACCACACCATAAATAAAACAAAAATCGCTTTGACTAATCGTTCGAAATGAGATATCACAATTTGCTGCAGATTCAGTCCTCGCTTTACATCAGTAAAACATGAATTATGAACACATAAAAGGGCATCATTATTGCCTCGACTTTTGACAAGTACAAATCGTTGTTGGAACGAAACATTTGAGCAAAATAGCCACGACTCCGTACCACAACTCCTTCACTGTATCCTTGCAACCAAATCACCTGACACCACTATCACTCGTCATTGGACAATTCTCAGGTTTAACAATCTGGTACGTGATGAGGTACTCGGGATAAGCCTGTTCCCCTCTGTAAACCACATATTCCGGGAAATTTAAACCACCAGCAGACGGCCTTCCGGCCACTGAATGGTGTCCTGGAGGGGCATGTGCCATCTTCATGGCGCTAAACTGAAGAAACATCTTTCCTAAAGTCACGCGACAGAGCAAAAGATGCCTAAAAAGGACAATCAATACGTTTCCACCCCCAACCAAATGCAAACGTTACCTGTGACAAATATAACAAGAGCGGTCTTTGTGTGTCGGACATCCGGTGCCGCCCCCGATCCCATACACGTATTGGTTGCTTTTAGACGAATGCTCCCCGAAGTAAATCCCAGCCCCGAACATCCCCCCGATATACGCATGCCTTTCATCGAAACCCTTTTGCACAATCGCGTTAATAAAGGGTGAACCGTGAAACAACATCCTTTCGTTGCATTGGTTGTTGTTCTCTTCCGACACTTCCTGGCGACGGTGGGTGTAGCGCTCCCACAGCTTCCGGTTTTGGACTTTCTGTATCTACATTTCAAATCAAGCGACTTTGAAATTAAGTTGGTGACACTGATAATTGAACGACAACTGACGTTTGTGTAGCCAAATTAAGATTTCATGGCCCACTTGACGTGCAAAAAAATGAACAAAATAGTCCACAATGACCAGCTTTAGCAACAAAAAAGATGAAAAATCTTTACTCACAAAAAATTGATAGTTTTGAATAAAAAAATTACATATTTTTGAGTCAACGGCCCCTTATTAAGAAATAAAATAATAAGCTAAAAAATAAGCCCTTAAAATAAGCAAAACCTTAACATTAACAGACCACTTCGAAATTTATGGCATTATTTTTTCAAAATAACTCCAATTCATTGAAAAAAACAGACAGAACTTAACTGAAAGCATGATTTTTTTTGGAAAATATTTCAGCCATTCCAGGAAAAACGTAACCTGACCCAGAAATTTTAAAATAATTTTAGTAATGTAAAGTTTCTTTCCAAAAAAAACATGATTCGGTTTATATTTACTGTATTTTGTGACAAAAGAGTTATTACGAGAAATTCATTGAATTCTGAAATTTACATACAATGCCGTTTAGGCGACATAAAATACTAACGTAATACAACTGTTGAATATTTTTTGAAGAATATTTTTCTAGTTTTTGGTAGTTTAGAAAATGGAAATCGGTAAGTAAATTGATTAGTAATATTACTTTTACGTTTCTAACTTTTGATGACCCATCCGTGATCGCATACATAAAATGTTGTTATTTCTTACGTTGTCGAACAAAATCAAGAATTTTTAATTTTCACTGTCAAGTTTTAATATTATTAGGGCCGGTTTATAAAAAGCATCATTAAATTTTAATTCCTTGTTAAAAGTTAACAACGCGAATAGACTAACCACATTAGTTAAATTTGATCACGTGATCAGTTAATCACACATTTAATTGCGAATTAAATTAATGACACTTCTACAAACCGGTCCTAAAAGTCTTTAATAATAATTAAAACTTGTCTGAATAAATTTTTTAAGCTACAATGTGTTCAAAAATGGTTGTTCATCAAGTCACCTATAAAATTTGAACGTGATGTGCCGCTTAATTTAAATTGCGAATGTCGTCAAAGTGACAGATCCGTCAAAATAATGCAAAAGACCCAAAAATGAAAAAATACGCAACAACAAAAATCCCGGAAAAAAAACATAAATCAAGACAAACTTTACTTTTGAAAGAACTTTTCCAAAAAATGCAAAAAAGTGAGTAAAAAGCTAAATGAAAAATTAGAATTCCATAGTTAACTTGATGGACAACCATTTTTGAACATTGTATTTTCACATATGTGTAGACAAAAAGTAAATTAATCAGAAGTCGTTACACATTGCCTTGTTCTTCGGTTTTGTGGTTACAAAAGTTTCAACACGTTCCACCTTTTACTTTAAATGTGGTTGTTGGAATTAGTGCCTTTAAATTAACAAAATTTTAACACAAATGTTCAATGATAAAAATGTGAGGTCTTTTTTGTGTCCCGTCCGTCATCAATCTGTATTTCTCTTTTCTGTTCGTATTTCAAATTTTAAAAATGTGGCCATCATTGTAGGTTGTAAACAATTTGGCTGTAGTAACTTAGTAAAGTTCCTATAAAAAAATCACTTCTACTAATACTGTTCATAAAAACTGAAAATCAATAAAATAAAATTTTGTGCAAAGTATTCGCAATCGCTCTTTAGGCAACAAATGCAAAATTTTACAAACTTTATGCACGAAACAATGTTGTCATAATTTATGAATATATTTTTGATTCTCAAGCATAAAAACGGTTTGTTTTTTTTTTTTGGTTCGGCAATAGTTTGTATAAAAAAGAAATCAAATACAATTAACCCGGCGCATCCACCATTTTTTTAATTAAAATAAAAAGTCCTCGGATTTTTATTAATGAGACAAATGCTCTTCATTTTGGCTCAAACTCTGATAATTTATTATAATTTATTATCCAAACTGTCCGTTCAAATGGAATGGCTGATTTATTTTAAATAACAGTCATTGGCTAATTGATCTAAATCGAATAAAATAAGCGAATTAATTGTCGACTTAGAACTTACCTTTAAAATTTTCTGCAGCAGTTCAAAAAAATTCTCTTAAATCAAGCCCTCATTTATTCTAAAGACTAATTTTTATTTCATTTTAGAATAAAAAAATTAACCAAAATAGACAAAAAAATCGCCAAAAATCTTGCAATTTCTTGGATGCTGTGCATTAATTAAATCCGATAAAGCAATTCTGAACGAAAGAAGCAAAGAAACCCAACAAAATAAACCGTAGAAAACTAATATTGAAATTATGTTTTACCATTTTCTCGTTTCAGTTCAATTTTTTTTATAAATCTCTTTGCAAAAAGCTAAATCGAAGACGAGAGGCCTTGGCAACACTAAGGACCGGTTTATAGAAGCGTGATTAATTTAATCCGCAATTAAATGTGTGATCGCGTGATCAAATTGAAGCAATCTGATTGGACCATTCGCTTTGTTAACTATTAACAATAAATTGAACTTTAATAGAGCTTTCTATAAACCAGTCCTAAATGATTAAAACTTTAAAACAGTTATTTACCCTGACGATGTTGTATCGATTGAAGACACCGCCCGCATGCCCTTGATCCCTATGCTCCCTGATACTATTCTGCATCTCCTCTTCAACAGTAATAAACTCTTTATCGTCTGCCAAAAGGTCAATAAGCAAAGTCCCCGGATTCGACGGCATCAACCTCAAGCCTTCACAACTCGACATCAACCGTTCCATTCCTTTGATCAACTTGTGTCGAAAACCATACGCCGAAATCCCAATTTGTTTCAAATCGTCGTGATTCATTTCGGCCAAAATATCCAACGTGATTTGCTCTCTTTCGAAAATATCAATCAATTGTTCCAAATTGAGACTAGCAAGGAACGAAGGAATATTCGTAATATTTCCGATTAAATCCTGATCGTCACCCTCCAATTTCGAGGAGGAACAACAACCCTCAACTATTGCCACACTTGATCTACTACCTATAGGAATCGATAATTGAATTGAAGCGCCCGATGGCATTAAAACAGTCTCGGTATTGACAGTAGGAGTGAGAGATGGACTTGGCGAAGAAACGACGGAGACTGGACGTGAAGGGGGCGCTGTTGGCACACCTTGTTGCGACGCCATTGCGTCTTGAAGGAGACAACGGACGTCTTCAGCGCTTGATAAATCCATCGGAGTTTGGCCTTCTTGGTTTTTCAGAAATGGGTCAGCGCCATGCGCTAACTGTCTCAACGAATCAGTAAATTTCGTAGCAACAAGTTACTCAATACTTACAAGAAGGGCACACAGTTGAGTCCTGCCTTTCTGGGCGGCTTCATGCAACGGCGTAAAACCCCACTTGTCCGTAGCATTCACCACAGTATTATACTTAATCAACAAAGCAGCAATATCTAAATGACCGTAACTGGAAGCGTTATGCAACGGTATTAAACCACCCTTATCCTGAGCGTTAACATCAGCCCCATGTTCGAGTAAATACTCGGCAACTTCCACATTATTATAGCCCGCTGAAAAAAATATTATCTAGTACACACTCTCCTTTATGGGCCCTAACAACTAAATGTTCGGACAAATACATAGAAAAAACATTGTTAGGAATTTAATAATTTCTTACTACGTTCGACAAAACAAATTCTAAGCTTCGTCGCCACATAAAGTATCACTTTTACACCTAATAACATAATTATGGTTGATTTACTATTTTCGTAAAGCGTTTGTTAATCTCAATACTAGTCAATGATGGACGCCATTAATGTACTCTTTTTAAAAATTTGATGTTGAACATTTAATTCCTGATTTATGAGACTTTTGAGTCTTGAGAAGAACTATTATACACAAGGCTTACTGTTCAAAAGCCTGCTTGAATGCGCGAATTTGAAACTTGGTTGTTAAGAAAAATAATTAATAAAATCGTATTTTTTTGCGTTTTACGATGTTCTTAGGTTAAATCATTAACACACAGACCAGTTCTTATTTCGTTTTAAATATTTATAAACCAGGTTTTAACAGGTTAAAATAATTTTAGCTTAATTAAGCTTAATAATTTTAATCGTTTTATGGAGAATCCTAAAATAAAAATGTCATATACAAGACCCCTAATAATATTTATCAAAAACTTACTTTTTTTAATAAAAAAAAAAATAAATAAAAAATCCAAATAATAATTTTTTTCATTTTATTTTTAAATGATACGAACATTTTTTTCCAAATTTTATTTGGAATTTGGAATAATTTTATTTCCATTGTTAAGGCCCTCAAAAAGTTGCAATATTTTTTCAAGCGATTTAAACTTGAATTTTTTTTATAAAAAAATAAATCAATCGAATTTTTAACCAACCCATTTACCCCCGGTTTATATAACGAGTTATTATTCAGAAGTAAAATTACCGTTGGGGGCGCCACTAAGCAAGGCTGAAAACAGTAACCATAAATGGCGGGAAATTTTTATTCCGATGTTTAGACCGTTGTATAAATTTTGGGGCTTAACAATTATTGCATTACCTACACGGAATGACTGTTGTATGAATGTTGATAAATTAGAGATGACGGAAAAAGCACGAATAACGAATGAATGTTTTTTCGCTGACTTTATTGTACAATTATTAAAATGACATTGAAAAACCTACTTTTTAGAACAATTTACGCTTAAATGTATCAGCAGTTGTTAATCTTAATTACAGTTTTATGAATTCACTCGAGTATTTCAAGATATTTTTCTAACCTCAAATTCATTCACTTCAATAATTCACTGTTTTTTTTGAGCCCAACATGTATTCGCTATCAGTTATGATTCAATACTTATAGTCTTTGATTACGCAATTGTTTTAATAACACTTTGTTATCAAAAATAAAATCTTTTTCACTTTTTATCCACTTTCAAATTCCAACGAAAAACACATTATAATCATTAAAAACAGCACAACCAAAGGAAACGCTAGTATTTACCACCACATACTTTTAGACTAACTCTCTCTAATGTAAGAAATTATAGATCAGCGGTGCCCAACCTACGGCCCGCGGGCCGGATCCGGCCCGCGAAGAAGCTCAATCCGGCCCGCGAGCTCCTAGTCGGATATTCGTAAATTATTGACCAAATACCGCGTATTTTTTAAATTTATTAAAGTATTTTCTGTGAATTTTATTAACTACAATATTTCTGATATTGTTATATGTATTTTGATTGAATAATTTGTATTTGTACATGACATCGGCATGACACGGTGTGTGTGTGTCATGCCGATGTCGACTAGTGCTGCCGCGAGTGGCCGATAGTCGAGGTGACTACAGAGTGAAGTTAGTTATAATCATGGAGTTACTTGTGGTAATTATTTCATAGGAGATGCTCACATATGTTTACATTAACTTTTGTGAAAACTTTAAGTTAATTTTTGATAAATAAGTTATTAAAAAATATAAATTTAATTTTGTGAAAGTTTTATAATATTGAATATTTTTACCCCAAATAATGTCGACGAAAAAACGTAAAGTGGATAGTGAGTGCCGCGTTTTTCAAGAGAAATGGACAAACATGTACTTTTTTGTGGCGCAAGGGGAAAAATGCTTATGCCTTATTTGCAAGGAAAGTTTATCTGTATTTAAAGAACATAACATCAAACGACATTACGATTCCAAACATAAGCAGACATATAACAAATACGTCGGTGTGTGCCGCGAAAATAAAATTACAAATTTACAAAGTGAAATTGGCGGATTAACCAAACTATTTAACAACGCGAAAAATATTAATGAGTCGATTGTGCGAGCTAGCTATCGAGTAGGTCACATAATAGGCAAAGAAGTTCATCCATTTTCAGATGGGGAATTTGTTAAAAGGTGCTTAATGGCGGTAGTGGAAGAAGTGTGCCCGGAAAAAAAAAGTGCATTCGAATCTGTGAGTTTATCACGTATGACAATGACACGAAGAATAGAAGATTTAGGAAGTGATCTTATGGTACAATTAAAATCAAAAGCAAGTCAGTTCAAAATGTTTTCCATTGCTACAGATGAATCTACGGACGTGACTGATATTGCGCAATTGCTTGTATTCATCCGTGGAATAAATAATAGTTTTGAAGTTACGGAGGAACTTGCTGCAATGAAAAGTATTAAAACAACTACTACGGGTGAAGATTTATTTAAGGAAGTATCCGAAATTTTTGATGATCTTAACCTTGACTGGAATAAATTAACGGCCATAACCACAGATGGCGCTCCATCTATGGTTGGTCGGCACAATGGGCTAGTAGCCAGATTAAGGAAAAAAGTGCTGGAATCAAATGGATCACCGCCGTTGGATATACATTGTATCATTCACCAACAAAATCTTTGTGGAAAAATTTTAAATTTAGATCATGTTATGAAGGTAGTTACTAAATCCGTAAATTTAATAAGATCATATTCTACGAATCACAGAATATTCAAAGAATTTCTTTTACAAATTGAAGCCGAATATGGTGATGTGGTTTTTCATAGCGAAATCCGCTGGCTGAGCCGCGGTAGGGTACTACAGCGATTTCTTGATTTGAGACATGAAATTGATATATTCTTTATTGAAAAATCAACTCAGCTCCACGAACTAAGTAACCCTGTGTGGCTGTGGGATTTAGCTATACTCTGTGATTTAACTGCGTATGTAAATGAACTTAATCTCAAATTGCAATGCAAAGACAAACTTATTTCCCATGTATATGCTGATTTATGTGCGTTTCAAACAAAATTAAAGCTTTTCATACAGCAAACGGAAAAAGGACAGTTGACGCACTTTCCGACTTGCACTGCTTTACGTAAAGAAAGGAAAAATGATCATTTTCCAAGTGAAAAAATTACCAAGATGCTGCAATTACTCAGCAAAAGTTTCGAAGATAGATTTGCAGATTTTCACCGGATTAAAAATGAAATACGCTTGTTTGAAAATCCTTTTACAGTGGATGTTTCTACGGCGCCAGGTGATTTACAATTAGAATTAATTGAATTGCAATGCCAAACACCATTACAGGATCTTTTTCGCGAGAAGTCCTTACCAGATTTTTATGCAGCGTTAGATTCTTATCCGAATTTGAGAAACCTTGGAATGAAAATGACAACGGCGTTTGCAAGCACGTACATTTGTGAACAAACATTTTCAACTTTAAAAAGAGCCAAACCAGCGTCTCGCGCTCGACTTTCAGATGATCACCTTCATTCCATATTAAGGATGAACGTCACTCAACTTGAACCAAATATTAAAAAATTAGTTTCTGAAAAACAACATCAGACTTCACATTAATAAATCGTGAGTACAGATTTTGTTCTTTTGAAATTTTAACCTTTTATGATTTCATTTAATTCTAAAAATAAATTAAAAAACGCAACATTTTCATAAAATTTATAAATATTTAAAAAAAATGAATCAGCACAAACATATTCGTGAATTCATTGAAAATGTTGAATTTTTTTCAAAGGTGTTACTAAGATATGCAATTATAAAGAATCCGGCCCGCGAAATCGTATGTCATGATGAATCCGGCCCACGGACAAAAAAAGGTTGGGCAACCCTGTTATAGATACAAGCAAAATTGCTAAAAAATTAATTAAAAGAAGAATTACGAAAATTTCGTTACTGTTTTCGACAAGTACAACATGTCGTCACCAGAGGGCGTCTGATTAATTTTTTTCCCGAATTGTTAGAATAATTTTATCGGTTCCATAATTTCTATAGAAACACCAATCACGGCATCTCTACCTTAGCAACTATCCAATTGATAAAATTTATCTAACGATATATCGTTCTAGAAACCAGGGGTTAGACTCGGTTACAAATTTTTAAAATAAAGTATAAACTTACCTATGAGGACATAATTCAACTTAGAAACAATACCCAATTGTAAAAAAAAACATTTTGTTGATTACTTTTCACAAAAATTCAATTTCAAATTTTGCGTTCACGCGCTTATTGGAACATCTCCGCTTCAGACGTAGTGAGTATAGTTCTACTTTAAAAAACGTTTTTACAACTTATCACCTACCTCTTTCAAGACAGCAAGTGTAACAAAATGCAATTGATTTCTCTTTCTTCAATCAGTTTTATGTAATTATATACTATAATACAGTATTTAATAAAAGAGTTGCTATATACTACATGAAATTTTTTTTTCGCTTGTGAAAAAATTTAAAGTAAAATTTTAATCATCAAAAACTATAACCTTTTTCTTATAATTTTTGTGATCTGTAACTGTAATCTGTAAATAATTAAAATTTAAAAGCAGTCCATGTTCTGACATTTCCCAACATTTAGTTTTATTTACTTGCCAAGTTTTTCTGTTTTGTTTACTAGTTATTGTAATTTTTATTAAATGCAATATTATGTTCAGAATATACTGTGGTATATTATTTTTTTTTACATTACAATTACCGATATACTTATAAAAAAATATGTTTTAAATTTACTTTCTGTCTTCTTCAGTAACAAGGTATTGTTTGTCCTTCATTCAGTTGTTAAAAGCTCGTTGATCTCTAACTTATGGTAACAAAACAATTTTTCGAAAAAACAACAGATGGCGCCGAATAAAATAAGCTACTCACCGGCCAAATGGAGCGGAGTGGAATTTCTCCCTTGCACATCGCGACAATTGATATTTTCCGCGGTAATCAACCGTTGAATCCTCGCCAAATTCCCCTTTTTGGCGGCATCCAACAATGCTGCATTCCCTCGCAACAAATCGGCAACATCTTGATCACCCTCTCGCACCAAATCAAGAGCCGTAGCTCCATCTCGGTTTTTCTTCGTGGGATCAGCACCATGTTTCAACAACAATTTCACAATCTCGTATTTACCTTTCGCTGAAGCCTCGTGTAACGGTGTAAACTTCCACAAATCGGCAACGTTTACATTAGCTCCATGTTTGACTAATAATTCGGTCACTTCGTAGTGACCGTAGGAGCAAGCGTTGTGTAAAGGCACTAAACCGCTACAAAACCCTAATTTTATACCAACATTGAGTGAGAAAAAACGGTTCCAACCCTTTATCTTTCGCATGTACGTCGGCTCCTTGCTCGAGGAGATACTCGACAACGGCTACTCGGTTATAACCGGACGCGAAATGGAGGGGAGTCGAATGACGACCGTCCAAATCGCGACAGTTAACCGTGTTGGGGTACGTTTCTAGTAGTCTTTGAACCTGTTCAAGATCGCCGGATTTCGCAGCTTCCAACACTTGGCATTCGACATCGCCGTTAACGGCTGGAGGATCTTGTAAAAAAAATTATAAATTTATCAATTCTGTGACTCTAATGATGTTAAGTTGGCAAAAGTTGTCAGAACATACGGTACCTTGGAACAGTTTTTGGGCGTTTTCGCCGGCTAATTGCGCCGCTGTGTAGCCCTGTAGCGAGACAATTGAGGGATCGACGTTGTAGGACAGTAAAAGTCGGCAAGCTTGGACGTTATCATCTTTGGTACATCTGTGCAAGGCAGTTTGTCCTAATCCGTCCAAAGCATTGACTTTAGCACCGTGTCTTAGTAGCACCTCCATGAGATCAAGATGCGAATTATCAGCAGCCAGATGAAGCGGTGTCAGAAAATCTTTATTTTTCTCATTCAAATGAATTCCTTTACGAATCAACAATTCGATTATTTGTTTACGCTTCGGATAGGGCGAATTCACGGCTACATGTAGCGCCGTATCACCGGTATATGGATGTTTAAAATTGACTACTTCGGATGTGAGGAACTTTTTTAGTTTGGTGGTGTCGGCTTGTTTGCAAGCATCCAGTAATTGATGTCCACGATACTCACCTACAATATAAATGTTCAAATTTTTGTGTAACAATTATTAGAATTGACTGACATGAGAGTCGTTCTTGTAATTCTCGAGTCGGTGCTACATCGATTGCCGATTTCGAATGACAATTGAGCTGAGTTGGATCCGCACCTTCGCTCAGTAATAACGAACACACTTCAAGGCGTGATTTTGAAGCCGCTTCGTGTAAGGGTGTAAAAGCCCAGAGATCGTTGGCGTTGACGTTAGCACCATGTTTAATTAGCATTTCGGTCACTTCGAAGTGGCCGTATGAACACGCGTTGTGTAGAGGGACGAGGCCGCTGGAAAAAGCGGAAAGAAAGCGGTAACATCGACTGTTATACAATAACTTTCGAAACGATGACGACTGGATAATTGTTTCATTAATCATTACCGTGTCTATTATCACACAGAATTAAAAGTTTTTTAAGTAGTTTTAATATTTACACAAGTGAGTGCAGCGTCCAAAAAATATTCTCAAAATTCGGTTAATAAAAAACACGTTTTTCTTATTGTTTCAAACAGTTGCCAAAAAAATCTACTATTTGTATCTTGGGTTAAAGTCCTTTCTAACCCGCTTTAGGAATTTTGATTACTAAATAATAGAAAAAAGCTAACATAAAACCATTATTGGGTGATTTCGTGAAATAAATACACTCAAAAACGTGTCAAAAACGTGTTAAAAACGCTCAAAAAAAATTTCATTTTTGTTCCAATTTATTTGTTTTAGAGAAATTTGGTAAAACAACTAAGTCTGATGAAAATTAAAAATTCTTTACAAATAATTGCTAAATAATTGCATATCTGATTAAAAGACGTGCTAGAATGTAAAAAAAAAATAAACTCGAAAAAACAAACACAATATCATTTTAGACCTAATTCAAGATTGTTTTGGCAAAAAGATCATTAACTCAAAACTCAAACAAATACTTAAAAAAAAAAACGAGATCTAACACTATTTTCGATCCAATTTGGCGAATTTTTGTCAACTTATTTTTGACTAAATTTTGTCAAATGATTGATTATGATTAATGAGCCTGATTAAAAAAAATACATAAAAAAGCATGATGAGTGCATTACCAGTTTAGTAATTTATCAGCTTGGCTTAGCAACATTTGGCTTAAAAACGTGCAGCAACGCACAAAACAATAATAATGTCATTTGCTAGGATCATTTGTGTCATAATCGATTTTTTTGACTCGGTTAGTCGTCTAGGCCCGGTTTAATAAAATTTCACAAAAGAAAATACCTCAAAAAATGCAAAAAAGGCAAGTGGGTCCATTATCAAACAAATTTTGCGTTTTTTGAGCGTATTCGTAACAAAATTTCATTAAATAATGAAGTTGCTCATTTAAAAAATGTGCCAAAATACTAGAAACACTACTTCTTTTTCATATTAGATTTCTTTTAGCTTATTATGGTCCAAATTTTGGGGTTGAATGCCCCCCCCCCCAGAACATAAACACAATGATTTTAGTAGTAGTAATAAGACAAAAAAATACATTTTCGAGACAGTCAGTGTAAACATTCGACTTTTTCTATTAGCGAATATTCCGAGAAAAGCAACTCACGAGATTCATATTTATATTTTTCAAATAAACTCTAAAAGAAATTTTTTGGTAAAAAAATAGTACACTCCTTTATCTTTATGGAAATAATAACAAAAAACATAAAAAAATAATATAAAACAAAACAAAAAATACTGAAAAGCTTTATCTCGTTGTTCTTTTGCGTTCTAAGGCAATTATTTTGCAATTTTTTTTTTAATTATTAACACAAAATCACGTAAACAAAAAAATAAAAAGCAATCACCAACTACATACAGCGTGCTCAAAAACTGGCGCACCAACTCAATGGTGTGTGGTAGAGAAGTGGTTACATATAATGGTAAAAATAGTAAAAAAATTCTTTGTATTAAAGTTTTTGATAAATAACTAATTTTAGGTCAATGATATGTGGCAACGTTGTCTAACAGTCATGATCGCAATAGAATTTGATCAACAATAAAAATAAATTATTTTTGAAACGGTTTCCTAGGAAATAATTCCCAGTGTTGGCACATCTACACATTGTGATTTTTTAGATAAATTTTAATTTTTTTAAATTAAAAAAACTGCTAAAACCTGATAGTAAATTTTAAAATAATTATTCATCGTTTTGTTACGGAACGATTACCTGGTATGAAACATAAAAATATAAAAAAATAATGAAAACTAAAGAAGTTAACACAATAAGTTTGTAGCTCCAGATTTTGCAAAATATAACTTTAGGAATTTTTTCAACATTTTTCTCGTAATCTGCACTTGCTTCTCAATAACGTACCACTGAGTTGGTGCGCCAGTTTTTGAGCACCCTGTATAAAATAAGGCATGAAACAGGTGGATAAAGTTTTTTTGTGTAAAATTCTCAATATTTTTTTATAGCTACAAAAAGTGAGTTATACAACAAATAAACTTAAACTTGAGACAATTTTGATACATTATTTTGTACAGAACCACATTTTAGAAAAGAAATTTCAGCGTCATGATATTCATTAATTAATTTAGTATAAGAAGTATAAGAAATTGTAGAAAAGTAAAAAAACATTTGTACAGAGCAACATATTTAATAGCAAATGCTCATTTCTCATTTCTGTGTGGTTATTAGTTTTTTTACTTTTACGTAGGTAAACCCCCCATAAACTTTATATCTGGCTGCGCCACTGTACCAAAAATTTAATAATTTATCAGCTTGGTTTAGTTAAATTTTGCTTAAAAACGCTGTTACGCTCAAAGAAACAATAATAATGTCATTTGTGTCTCTCCTCCGTAGGCGAGGTTTAACAAAATTCTACAAAAAATATAACTCAAAAAAATGTAAGGAAAAGAGGCAAGCAAGTCCATTATCAACCCAAACGGAATTTTTTGAGCTTATTCGTAACAAAATTTCACTTGCAGCTTTAAAAAATGTAAAAATGCTACAAAATTAAAACTAAAACCAGAATCAACCCAATTAGTAATGTTTCAACCTAACTTGGCAAAAGCTATCTTAAAAATGTGCTTTAATTAACTCTAGAAAAAAAAAACACAAATAACCAAATTTAAGTGATTTTTAGACTTCAAGGAAAAAATTAAAGTGCGCGATAAAGACTAATTAAAGTAAACCTGTCACATTTCTAGCAAAAAAAAAATAGTCATTAACAACCCAAATAATCTGGTTTAACAAAATTTCTCTTAAAAATGTGCTTGAAAGCTCGAAAATGCAAATATAATTTTTGAGCTAATATAGTGATTTTTTTCATGAAAGCATCTGCATATCAAACAAGTGGGTACGAGGAAAAAAGACAACTAAGATGATTGTCCAGATTATTGTTACCAAAATCTCGCAAAATAAATATAAAATATAAAAACATGACAAAATACTACAAAAACAAGAATACGCTACATCGCTCAAAAAAGTCACAAATAATCTGTCTTTTGATCCAATGTGGTGATTTATCAGCTTTAATAAAAATACAGATAAAAAAAATCATTACTGACTGACTTTTTTTTACGATTTGGAATAAAAATTACGAATATTGGTACACGTTAACACCTTCACCGTTAGTATGTAACTTACCCTTTATCTTTGGCATGGACATCTGCTCCATGTTGTAGCAACAACTGCACCACACGACTCCGATTATACCCAGCTGCCAAATGCAGAGGCGTCGAGCGCCGTCCATCACTAGCATGACAATTAACATTAAGTGGAGTCAAAAGCGCTAAAAGCTTGTCTTCAGCACCGCAACGTGCAGCTTCCAGAAGCTCATCTTTGCGGTACTCCCCCGTCAAAACAGCTCTAGTTGAATTATCAGCAACATCTAACGGAGTTTTCCCTTCCGAATTCGTTATATCGGGTTCAGCCCCGTGCTGCAGCAGAGCAATACAAACATCGACCTTTCCCTTAATCGCAGCCTCATGCAGCGGCGTGTAATTCCAGTTATCGCGCGTGTTTGGATTCGCCCCTGCCTCCAGAAGCAACCGCACAACGTCCGCATGTCCAAAGGAACACGCGTTGTGCAAGGGGTGGAGGCCCCCGTCGTCGCGAGCCTGGATGGAAGCCCCGGCCGATAACAGGAACTCCACCACGTCCCGTCTGCCGTATCCTGGAGAAATGTAAAGTAAACATGAAATGTGAAATGGTTTGGAGGCCCACCAGCTGCGAAATGAAGCGGAGTAGATTTGCGGCCAGCTGTATCGCGAGCGTTGACTGTTTGGGGGGTTACCAGTTTGCGGACGCGGGAGATGTCCCCGACTTTGCAAGCCTCGAACAGCTCGCGAAGAGGATCGCAGGAATTGGGGACGGACTCCATTGGGGCCGAACTCGGGAGACGACGGGCCGCCATTCCAAAGTCGGAATCAGCTAGCGGAACCACTCATTTCACATTTAAGATTGCAAAAATATTGATTATTATTGCTACAAACACTACCATAAAACACCCTCGTCAACAACTGTCAAATTTTTCACGCAAGATGGCGACCGCACCCGAATGATCGTCCAGCCGAATTGAAAAACTGTAATAATGCTCACATTACAGAAATTGTTAAAATATTAACTATTGGAATAACATAGAAAAGAAGACACAGATTGCAATTTTTTTGTTAGCCAGTCTCAGTAATTTTTTTATGGCTAATCGAATGCTCGTCCCACCGAAAAATATTTTCCAAAAACGGAAGTAGTCCACAAAATGTGCGAAGTGTAATGTTAATTGCATAACAATTTTTTTAAAGTTCTAAAATTCCACAAACTTGCTAAAGATTAAAGAAAATAAAAATAACATAATTCTAAACGCAATTGAGTTATTGCCTTTGTCTTATCACAAAGTGATAACATTTTAAAAACTTGCTAAAAGGCTAGATGAAATTAGATGATTTCGTCTTGTTTTTGGTTAAAAAACGAACTGAAACATTCGAAAAAATTTAAATAAAATGAAAAAATGGTTGTATTTGTATAACGATTAACACATAGCAAACAAAAGAATATACAGGCAGATAGAGAGATAGAGCATTAAATTATCAATATTAAGACATAAACACAATGCAACAATTTTATCGTAAACTTATATCGGGTGTATAAAAAATACGTGTGTTAATTTTACCACGTAATAAAACTCAAAAAATACAACAACTTTTCTATACAGGGTTTTTCACACAATTTTACGAGTCCTGCGCCTAATGTACGCACTCAAATATACAAAAGTCTAAAAAACACTAGATAAAAAATACACATTGAATTATTTAATTTTTGAAAACCCTTGACAGTAGTTGTCAAACTAATCACTGTCTCGTTAATAGCACAGAATTCTTATAAATTGCTGTTTTTCGGAAACAATTTTGATGTGTTCTATCAAGAGATGGAATGAATCTATCTAAACTCAATCCTAATAACTAACTAAAAACGTGGAAACTTTTTGAAGAAATGAACAAACTAGAGAAGATTATCCAATATTTCAAAGTTGTAAAATTACGTGAAACACCCTATATAACATTATGAAAAATTTTCCTACTTTTTTTGTGTAAACGAGCCGATCAATGATTAATAATTAGTTTGTATTAATTGCAACAATTTTCACTGTTGTTTTAAAACGTTCAAATTGTCCGTTTCTACCACAACTCTGACCACAACGAAAATAGCCATAGACGTATACGTTTTAACACTGAGAATACGGTTGAAAATACAAAAAAGTTTAAAAAACAATGTTGTAGAAAATTAAATTTCCTAGTGCCCCAATACCTAAATCCCTTAAATCCAATCACGAGATTAAATGCTCCACTTTCTTCAGACCCTCTATCTCACAGGATGTCCCTTCTTCCAGTTCCACCACGGGGATCCCAGTTACTATAAGATATACGAGTTTGGTTAATTAAGACAAAGTTGCACATTTTCGTGCTTAACAATTATCTTAAAGAAAATTTGATGTCACTTTTAGTGAATTACTGAAAAAATTAAAAAAATATGCTTTTCGTTTTTATTTTTTTAAGCGAAAACCAAAACAAGTAGACATTTTTAAGAAGGCACTTTTTTAGAAGAAATCTAAATATGTCATTGCTTCTTCCAAGGCGTTCTTATAATGTCAGAGTTACAACACTCAATTTTGTTTTTTCTTGTGGACACTATATTTATTAAAATATCTACATGTAGATATTTTTGGAAAGTTCCTGATTACTTATTAATATATCACATGGCATTATCAAAACTTACATACTAATTAAAATTAAAAAAAAAGCGTTTCTGCAAAAAGTGCTTTGGAAAAAACCGCCAAAAATTATGTTAAACATCTAAATTTCGACAGTTCTATTAAATATGCGAGCAGAATTTTTGTAACATTGTTTTGTTTTGTTTTGCGAAGAATAAACTTGTAGCTTATCATGTCATTAAATTTAGTTTTTAAATAAATAAGCTTGGCGGAAAATTGAGCCTAAAATCTAGTTTGTTTAGAAACAAAATTGATGGCGTTCTTTCCAAAGCACTCTTAGCAAAAATGCTTTTTTCTCTATTGTTATCACCATGTAAGATTCGATCATACCATGTGATACATCGTTGTAATCAGGAATAAAAATACTTTACAAAAATACAAAAACGAATATGGCGTTCATAAGAAAAAACAAAGTTGAGTGTTATAAATCTGACATTAAGAACGCCTTGGAAAATACGATGACACTGATGACAGATTTAGTAAAAAGTGCCTGAAGAACAACCTAGTTAAAAACATCTAGTTCTTATAGTTTTCGCTTGAAAAAATTAAAACAAAAATTACAAATTTCCGTTTTTTTCCAATAATTCAAAAACTAATAATGGCACTGCAAATTTTCTTACAGATAATTGTTCAACATAAAAATGTGCAACTTTGCTCTAATTTAACCAACCTCGTATCTCTTATAATAACTGGGAAGTTAGTTTTTCTCAGTCTGTAAAGAAAGCAAAGCTCAACATTTCTGCACTGTTTCCGAATAATTAGTGAATTGGTTGAATTTAAGTAAATTTAAATCGATTTCGCATTTATTTTCATTTTCTGCATTTTGTATGTCGTTTCGTCTCCTATATAGATATAGTCCTCCACACCTAAAGCCTATCATGCTACAGTGAAAAATTTCTATTCCTTGACATTCAGAGAAATATTTAATTCTGTTAGTAAAAAATCATCAGACATTTTTTACAAAAGCTTTCAGTGTTTAAAGACTGGGTGGGTAAAGAGTGGTTACTGGAAGTTATATAATTTATTTATTACACTCATGTAACATTAACAGTAGAGAAATAATCGCTTGTAAATAAAGACAATTTGTCTACACTTAATATCAATAATTCTGATTGTATATTATGTGTATGTTACATACAAGTATCACAGAAACATTCAAGTTTTTACAAAGATAGATTTATACATTTTACAGATAAATATATACTGTCAGGTCACAAACAGTGTTACAATTTTGGCACATAGATCATCATAAACAATAGAAAAAAGATCACAGTTGCAAAAAGTTTTATCGTGTAATAAAATTATTTATCTAAAGTACCCTAGAACATTCCAATATTGGCACAACAGAGAACAACAGCCATACAATTTTACAGAACAAACGAAGAAAGCAGCCTTGTTTTACTCGAAGAAGTAGAATACTACAATGGTCAGTCGTTTTATTTTCACTAGATGTATAAGAGAGTTCTCTGTACAAAAACCAAGACTAGAAAAATAAATGTCACATTTGTTTAGTCAGTCGAAATCAAAGCTTATAGGCCAAGTGAAAAGAAAACCGTTCAAAGAGTATGCCAGTTGTGCAAAAGGTGGCCCAACTTCTCCGAAGAATGATGGGTGAGATTGAAGTAGATGGTTTCGCCACCGGCCAGAATAGCCCCCCACTCGCCGAAAGTCCCATAATCGAAAATGGAGTGATTGCACGAGGCCAATATTGCTAGGTCTAAGGCAGGAGAGTTCCGATGGTTCTTGCTGGTGATGTAGACGTTCCGCTTCTTGGCGAACTTCCTCTTGCACCACAAGGGATCATCGCTGACGAATACAAAAACAACATCGGCGTATTTCAGCTCGAAATAGCGCATCGCCGCCCGGAAGAACGTTGCGTTCGCCGGACTGGCGGCATGTTTGCGCATTAAATACCCGATGTAGTCCGTGCGTCGGACATGGACGCCCACGAAAACGCGATTCGTGCGGTTTTTCGACGCTAAATGCAGGATTTGTTGGCTCTTATCTAATAGCTTTTTTTTGATAGAAAATTCTTGAACGATGTCTTGGACCCATGTGATTACAAGTTCTGGTTGAATCGAGTAACGAGGCAGAATTATGCTCTGGTTGGTGTAGTTCCACGAGTCGAGCGACTTGACGAAGCGGCTGAGCTCCACCGGGCAGTGCGAGATCTCCTCGAAGGTGGGCACTAGGTGCAAAGCACGCTTTTGAGCTGCAAGACGCAAAACGAAAGTTACCTGTGAGGCTCTCGAAGACCTGGTCCAGCTTCAGCCGGATGCACCTGGGGACGTAGGGCTCGAGCCCCGTGCGCCGGGCGAGCGCCCAGACGGAGGCGTACTCCCACATCTGGTTGCCCAGGCGGCCGCCTTGCATGATGGTGACGATGCCGTACTGCGGA
Source organism: Tribolium castaneum (assembly GCF_031307605.1). Lineage (NCBI taxonomy): Eukaryota > Metazoa > Arthropoda > Insecta > Coleoptera > Tenebrionidae > Tribolium > Tribolium castaneum. Next base: position 12,016,827 of record NC_087397.1, read on the forward strand.
CAGTTGGCCCGTTTCCACGATTTCTTGTGTTTAATGTTTGTGGTGCAGAGGGATTGCTCGAAATCCATGAAAGTTTTGGTTGGGTTTCGGCCGGCGTCCATGTCATACAAAGGAAAGAGAAAAATGTGCACGAAGGAAATTACGCATAATGCAAGAACTGTCGCTTTAAATAATATGTTGTGGTTCGTGCTTAACATATTCATTTGATGCAATCTAAAGCACTTTCACTACTTCTAATTTTAAGCATTTTACTAAAGTCGCGCACAACTGCTCATCTGTTCAAGCTACAACCTACATCTTCGCGTATTGATTTTTCATCCCATCTCACACGGGATGCTAAGCAAACAGACCAAATGCGCAAGTTGAAACAGAGCTCTCGAAAAGGGACAAAAAACCGATTTTTGAAAAATATACAACAATCAAAAGCATAACTGTCCAACCCAAATATTCTTTTTGATTCTGATTCTTTATACATCTATTGACGCTCAAGAGTTCTTTCTGCATCTTTCTTTATTTTTTTCAATTTTGGCTTTATCTTTGAACAATCTATCTTTGTCTCTTCTTGGTTTAATTATTTCTATTTACAATTCCTCAACTTCCAGAATTTTCCCACTTTTGTCTCTGTTGTCTCACGCCCTTACAAGATCTAAGTAATTTTTTTCAGTAAAAGATATGAGAATCAGTGGCGACCCGTTGGTTGAAATCTAGGTGAACAGCTTACTAGCTGTTTTATTATTTATTCATACTTCTCTAATAAAACGCATAAACACGAATATCAAATGAAATTTCGTTAGAATAAGCTAAAAAAATTACTATGGTCAAAATTACCTTATTTGAAACTAAACTAAACTAAAAGCGTAAACTTTTGTTTAAGAAAGCCGAAAAAATATTTGAGAAAGTCAAACTTTACGTAAATTTCACCTTTTTGAGATTATTTCGCAAAAATTTTTTTTGCAAATCTTTCCTCGACTAATAAATAAAGTAACAGCGGAGTTCAGTGGCGTATTATAGCAGACGCCTAAGGAGCACGGGCTTGGAGCGCAAAAATTTCAAAGGACGCAAAATGTAAAGAAAGATTTTTTTCTTTAAAGAAATAATTAGTGTATTGGTTAGAGCAAAATAAATTCACCGACGTCATTTTTATTATTTTATTTTAATTAACAATTCGGATTTTTTAACTTCTTGTCAGTTATAATCATGAGAGAAATAAAAAAATGATCAAAGCCGATTTAAATTTACAAAGATCTTGATTATAACTTGGAAGGCGTATTACTACTTTAAATCAAGGACTTAGTGCTTATTGCCCTCAGTTTTGACAAACACAGTATTTGTCAACAAGAAAGCTAGAAAAAACCTTGAAAACATTGTTGTATTTTAACATCCCCCACTTTTTATTTTTTACTTATGTATGTATTATTTATTACTAATTGTTATAAATAAACAATAGGCGTTTATTAGAAGTCAATTTTACAATCATTGAGTGATATTCATAAAAAGTAGAACATGTTTATACTTATATTTTTTTAAGTTTCTGCTTACATCGATATTTATAAAATTTAAAGTATAAACTTTTGTAGTAAATCACTAATCTGCTATTCGTTAGAACTCTATTATTACTTAACAATTTACTAAAAGACGCTATATTTGCCGTATTAAGAACTGCAAGAAACTTTAAAGCTAGGCGAGAGGATCATGATTTCATATTAATATACAACAGGAAGAAAATGACAGTAATCGGATGAGTTTAAAAATGCCGATTTATGATTTAAAAAGAAATTTTTGGAAAGCACTAAACCGATCTTTGTATTACGAACCAAGTTTGAGAGATTTTTTTAGAACTATAATATCTAAAACAAAACTAGAAACAACGAATCTGCAGATACAAAATCATTTTTCTATTAAAAAATTATTACTGAAAACATTTATCAGTCTTAGATAAAAATTCTTTAGATTCATTAAAATCTTATTAAAAATTTTACCAAAAATGTTATGCTCAGAAAAAAGTTACATTTTTTAAGATATATTAAACACAGGCTGCTCAAAAACTTGCGCACCAACTCAGTGGTACGTTGTTGAGAAGCATGTGTAGATCACGGAAAAAATCATGAAAATATTCCTAGTCATATTTTAAATAAATTTGGTCGTACAAACTTATTTTGTTAACTTCTTCAGTTTTTATTATTTTTAAATGTTTGCATGTTTCTCACTAAGTAATCGTTCCGGCTAACTAACGATGAATAATTATTTTCAAATTTCCTATCAGATTTTAGCAGTTTTTTTGAATTTATTTTGAATTTAAAAAAATTAAAATTTATCAAAAAAAATCACAGTTTGTAGATGTGCCAATACTGGGAATTATTTATTAAAAAACCGTTTCAAAAATAATTTATTTTTATTGTTTCTAAATTCTATTGCGATCACGATTGTTAGACAACGTTACCGCACATCATTTTTTTAAAATTCATTATTTATCAATAACTTTAATACAAAAAATTTATTTTTTCACTATTTTTACCTTTATAGGTAAGCAATTTCCTACCACACCCCACTGAGTTGGGTTTTTGAGCACCTGGTATAAACTCCAGTTTAATTGAAAAACACTTGGTTACATATTTTTGTTTACCTGTACGCAAAATTTTTAGATGTTCGGATTCTTTAAACGATTCCAGGCCATAATTACCATAATTAATTACCATTATCAAAATTAGTAAAAAAAACATCAGCGAATGATATATCACAAACACTAATAGAATTTAAAAAAGTTCTGGAAAAATATACAGGTAGCAGGGAGAGTCTACCAAATAACATAACATTTCTACAAAATCTCTAAACTTGAAATTCAGCGTTTTCTATTAATACTCTATTTTCTCATGTTGCTGAAATTATTATAGGATTTTTTCCACAATTGCTTATAATTAAAATAATTAAGAATAGCTGCAAAAAATTGATTGTTACATCTTGTCTCATTTGAGAACAAGCAATGCTTTAAGTACCTGTTTTGTCATCAAAATCATTAAAAAAATTGTCGCTAGCAGGGCAAAATTTTCTGCAGACATTGAGCGCCAGAATGGGATGATACGCCACTAGCGGGGCTGTTACAAATAAGGTTGAATTGGCTTTGAGACAGTGTAAAAAATATATATTGTTGACTGAACTGAAGGAAATTTATTAATATTATTACTTTAGACAAACATACAAAAAAAGTATGACATAATAATAATTTTTTAAAGGCATGCTTTATTTTTCAGTGCTCATTAAGAGGCTCTTTTAGCTTCTTATAAACCCTGTTTATTTTTATATCACTCGATGCCAAATTAAATAACGAACATTTTTTGTTGTCAGAAATCTAAATTGAAATTTTGCAATTAAAAAAATTATTATTATGATGTCATACTTTTTTGGGACACTCAATATAATCAAAAATATTTTCCTGAAATACGTCCTAAAGTACAAATAACGTCTGCAAAATATCAAAAGTCCAACTATACTAATAACAGCCACAGAAAACGTGAGCTGAGCTGGGCCACACTGTAGATTTTAGGTAAAGTGGCACCATTATTCGTCTAAAGAGGGGAAGAATGTGATTATTTGTACATTATTTGTTTTCAGTCAAGTCGTAATTGAGCAAGCGAACAACTCAACAACAAAATTTACAAATTACACGTTTCCGAGTAGCTGCGATACGAGGGGAATTCCGTTTACACAGCACCACAAGAAAGATTGAGCAGAAACGAGTTGTCTTCGCGATAAACCAATGCGACCTCCATTCCGGGTCATCCTAAGTGTAAAATTGTTTATCCAATACACAATCATGTTGAAATAGTAGTGACCACAATACAAAACTGTGCATTTGCAATTACTTTGTTTATGAAAATGTGCAATGCAACACTAATCCAAGTAATTTGTTTATTCCTTGGTAAGTTATTTGGAGGTCATAATTCTTTTCCGTAACCTTCGCTATCCAATGTAGCCATCCAAATAGTGCCCAGCTTCAGTTTTCATCAAAGTAATATCACAAGACGCGAAGCCAAGGAATGTCCAAGGTAATATAAACACATAATCAGTGGCGTAGTCAACAAAAAAAATTCAGGAACAGTTTCGCGTGCAAATCCGGCGAATGCATCGACGAGGACAAGGAATGCGACGGCGGCGTCGACTGCAAAGACGCCAGTGACGAAAGCAACGCCTGTGCCAGGATCAAGTAAGTGTAAAAACGCCCAAACTCTCAAAAAAAATTAAAAAGGTGTCCAATTTCGGCGTTTCGCTGCGACTACGGTGCGTGCATTTCTGCGGACCTGGAGTGCGACGGGAAACCCGACTGTCGAGACGGCTCCGACGAAAAGACCCCCAACTGCCAAATCATCGACGAAACGTCCCCAATTTGCAAGTAAATCACCGCTAAAGTGTGGCAAAAAATTGCAAAAACTCGTTTCAGGAGCAACGAATTTCGATGCAGTTCTGGCGAATGCATCGACGAGGATAACAAATGCGACGGAATTGCACAGTGTTCGGACCGGTCGGACGAAATCAGAGCCACTTGTTGGAACCTGCGGTGTCCGATTTACAGCTACAAGTGCAAATATGGGGCTTGTGTTAGCGGGAACGCGGAATGTAACGGCAAGATTGAGTGCCAGGATGGGTCCGATGAGGACCCCAATATTTGCAAAAACAGCACAGTGCTGACCCCGACCCCATCACCCGTGGTACCCCGACCTGGAGCGAGGGGTCGGTGCGTTTTGCCGAACCATCCCGAGTTCGGAAAATGGAGTATTTTCGGGCCGGAAAACTTGTCCCCTGGGGCCACGGTGAATCCAGGGACGATTTTAAATATAGTCTGCCAAAATGGCTACAAACTGGAAGGGAATTCGGTGATTTATTGCGCGAATGGGCAATGGACCGAGAATATTGGAGTTTGTCTAAGTAATTTAGTTTTGTGTTAAGGTTGGTCCTGATCGTCTCTTTCAGAATTGTGTTCACCTTTGTCAAGTACCAAAGTCATGACGGTCACTTGCACGTATCCCAATAATAAAGGAGAAGGGAACTGTACCAATGCAATTGATGGTACTCTTGCAAGGTTCAAGTGTGAACCACTCTACGAAGATCCAAACTTGCAGAGAATTCCAGGACGGGTTTGTCGCGATGGTACCTGGGACAACAGCTCACCTGAGTGTGTACCAGGTCAGGTTCCAATAGTAATTTACTTACACGTAAACTTGAATATTAATTTAGAAAGTAAGAACAAAGATCCAGATCGGATCATATTTCCTTGATGTACCAAATATTTTAATAAATATCTTAAGACCAATTGCTGATTTTCCATGCACTACGCGGATCCGTAGTGAAAGAAAATAATACACAGAAAAATAAGCTACGGATTCGCGTAATTTTAAATAGTAACCCAATAGTAGCCTTCACTAAACACTTCAAATTCTTGTTTTAGTTTGTGGGCAGAAATCGGTCGAGGTGCAGAAACTGATCGTCAACGGCAAGACAGCGAAACGAGGGACGTACCCGTGGCAAGCGGCTTTGTACACCCGCGACAAGAAGGAGTTAATTTGTGGCGGATCTTTGATAAAACTGAATATGATAATCACAGCTGCGCATTGTGTAACCGATCAACAGGAACGAGCGCAGCCTCTTCCCAAAGAAAACTACATCGTTGCGTTGGGGAAATACTACAGGAAATTTGATGATCCACGCGATTCCAAAGAAGCGCAATTTTCGGAGGTAATTTTTCAAATCCTCTAACGAATCGCACTTAATTATTGCTTTGTAACAGCTGAAAAAAATAATTGTCAATGAGAAATACAGTGGTCCGATACAAAATTTCGGTTCGGATATCGCTCTCCTAATCACTAGCACTGTTTTTGTGCCGTCACTAAGAGTACAACCTGTTTGCATGGACTGGAATCTTCAATTCAAAATAGGGGACGACCAAGTTTTCGGTTATGTAAGCAAATGGATGGAAGTCGGGTAAAAAAACTAAGGGTTATTTAACAGGTGACTGGTTGGGGGTATACAGTTGAGGGCTCGAATCCGTCCGAGGAGCTGAAGGAGCTGAAAGTTCCCCTTATTCCTGAATCCAAGTGTCGGAAAGACTTACCAGTTGATTACGACAGGTACTACACTTACGATAAGTTGTGTGCCGGCTACCTCAACTCAAGTAAGGAATATCGGATAAAAATCTGTGATAATAATTATTTACGTTGTAGATACTTCTGTTTGTCGGGGCGACAGTGGCGGAGGTTTAGTCGTAAAACGCAACGGTGACCGATTTTACCTCACTGGAATTGTAAGTCTTTCCCCGACTTCACCACGGGAGATCGACGGCTGTGATAGTCAACAGTACGGACTTTATACGAAAGTTGCAGCTCATACGGAGGACTTTATTTTGAAAAAAGTGACAGAATATGGAATAAATGCGCGCTAAATGAAACTTTGTATTTTTTAGTAATAAAATACCAAACGTACTTCTCGCATTTTTCTTCACATAAACCTCGAGGCTGAGGTCTGTTTATAAGTATGATTTCATTAAAAAAAACGCGGAATATATTTTTTTCACTTTTTTATATACTTTTGAAAACTCAAAAAATTTTGCCAAAATTTTAGGACCATTTAGAACCATGCAAAGTAAAAATATACCAATTGATTTATTTTTAAAATTGGATATTCCGATTTTTCTCCAAAATGACCTAAATAGAAGAATAAATATCAGAGAAAATCTTCACACAAGGGTATTGCTCCACGAAAAGCCTTTTTGTTATTTATTTCTGCCAACCTTCTGTTGGTGCCAAGGTCAATCGAACCAGTATCGCAGCTCAACGGGAATTCCAAAGAAATTTCGGATTACTCTCACATTATCACATTTCCCCAGCTTTGTGCGTCTCTTGGACTTTTCGATAAAATATTATAATTAACTTGTAGCCGAGGTCATCAAATCAACATCAAGAATAATAATATGGAACAAAATCAGTGAGATGTTGTGTGTAACGTTTGTGCTTGAGCTAGTTTGTTTATTTACTTCCGGTAAGTCATAATTAACCGAAAGGATTTTTTCTCAAGTACCAAACTTTCAGTTAAGTACACAATAGCCAGTTTCACAATTTTGGAATACTCCAATTCCACCTTGCACAGACATCGGAGACAAAATGGGTAAAACCCGTCTTATGGATACAATAAACAATTAACTATTTTAAACATTTTCTTAGTTGCGTTTTGCCACAACATCCGACAAACGGCCAATGGTCAATTTACAAATCAAACGCCCGATTTTCACCTGGAGAATCCATACCTTCGGGCAGTATTTTGCAAGTTAAGTGCGACCAAACCTACAAACTAGACGGAGACGCTACTATTGTCTGCATCAACGAAAAATGGACATCCGAAGTAGGCGTTTGCCTGAGTAAGTAATTTATATTCGACCCAAATTTCTAACCCAAAGTAGAAACATGTCCCCCGTTGTACAGCACAACGATAATGAAAGTGACTTGCACTTACAACAACCAGAAAAATGAAAATTGCACTGAGGCAATTGATGGTACTACTGCTAGTTTTGAATGTGCGGATTTCTACGAAGATTTAGGCCTAGATCTGCACCCGGTCCATTTGTGTTTTAATGGGTGATGGAGTCACAATATCCCCGAATGTGTCCCAAGTAAGTAATGGTAGATAAATGTTTGACATTTCGTATTAAAATTTGAAGAATGTGGCCAAAAGTCGACCAGAAATAACCCGACACTGATCGTAAATGGGACTAATGCAATTCGGGGAGACTACCCTTGGCAAGTAGCTTTGTACAACAAGACGTCCAAAGTGCTACTTTGTGGAGGCTCTTTACTGAATCAAAGAGTGATATTAACCGCTGCTCATTGCATAACGGACGACACTGGTAAATTACTGAATAAAGAAACGTACACAGTGGCAGTAGGCAAATACTACCGCAAATATGACCACTCAGAGGACGTAAATAAAGCGCAATTTTCGGAAGTGAGTTCCACAATTTATGAAAACTTTTAACTATTTGATTTTGACAGATCCATGAAATGTTCACAACGAGGAAGTACAAAGGACACATACAGAATTTTTTCGGCGACATTGCTATCATAGTTACGAAAAAAATATTTTTCCTGTCAGATCGAGTCCAACCGGTTTGCATAGACTGGGGGTTCAAGTATCAAAGAAAGCTTCTGAACCCCAACGTGTCTAAATATGGCTACGTAAGTATTTTGTTCTTTCTAAGCCCCACATTAGAAGTTATAATAATAATAATAGTCATCTGAAAATTTCTATACAACCATAATCTTTAAGGTCCTGCTCAATGAAAATATTTTAAAGATGGTTACACTTCCGGTTATAACGGAAGTCGCTATCAACTTCTTTATTTTAAATGGAAAGCTATTTTTTAATGAGTTTTTGGATTACTAGAGTTATTTTAAGGTAGTTTTCATAAGCTTTCCCTATACCTAAATTTAGCCCTTTACGAAATATTTAGGGTTTTTTATTATTATTTTTTTTAATTGCACCTTCCAGGTTAAAAATAACTATTTGAAATATTTTTTAACTCATTTGAAAGAGGAAGCCTAGATCATTCCTTTGATGTTTTCAAATTTCTAAAAAAGAATAACAAACCCCAAATGTTTAAAGCTAATTAGAACTAAACACCCATAACTAATTATTTCCAATGAAATACTACAAGCTTTATTTCATTAAATCGTACAGAATTTAATTCTGCATCGATCTGTATTAGCATTCACTATACATATGTTTGTTTAATAGCTTTCAAGTTACAATAGCTTTTTGTTGGGACAGAAAAATTCATTAGCCATAGGTTTTTTCTCATAGGTTGCCATGAAAACAAAAAAAAATGTGAGAAATTTAAGTTTTTCAAACCAACATTCAATGAATTTATTTTTTCACAGGACGAATAACACAGTTTTGAACAAAGTTTGTCGTGGTTAGTAAGAAATTTTCTACAAGTCAAAAAAAAAACAATATAACTTGAAAATTATCAGATTATCACAGATAGGAATAGGGAGTGTAATACAGATCTGTGCAGAAAAAATTCTCCTCCATCTAGTAAAATAAAAATTGGGACATTCCATTTGAAAAAATTAAGTCATGGGTGAATTTTTTCAAAGTTAACTTAAAATTTTTTTTGGGTTTATTAACCTCTTTTCCAATTTTGAACACACTGAGGAAAAGATATAGAATTTTTCTTTGTTATTTCTCCAAATATGATTTCGAAATCTCTAAAACTAAGAGAGTTACCGATTTTTTATGAGACAGATGCAAATCCAAAAATTTTCAAAAAATTTCAAATATCTCGAAAACGGTCAAACATAGGTATAGAGAGCTAATAAAATCGGCCTTAAAATAACACAACTAATCCAAAAACGCTGTGAAAAACATAGCTTTCCATTTAAAATGGTATAACCGGAAGTGCTACCTTCTTGAAAATATTTCCATTGAGCAGAACTCAACGGATTGTGACTGAGTATCAGCTTTCAAAGAAATATCTTTATAAGAACTTTCAATACTTTTAATGTGGTGTTTAGACTGCACAGGCTATATATATACTTAATAACAAATCAGGTGTCTGGATGGGGCTACACCGCCGAATACAAAAACCCCTCCGAGGTACTCAAAGAACTGAAAGTCCCAATAATCACAAACGACCAGTGTGACACCGATTTACCGGAAGATTACCAAAAATTCATGACTGATGATAAGATTTGTGCGGGATTTTTAAATGCTCGTACGAGAAAACCTACTTTTCGTTTCAAATTAAAAAAAATCGGTTCCAGGCACGTCTGTTTGTAGCGGTGACAGTGGTGGTGCTTTAGTAACAGAATATAAAGGTAGGTACTACGCTGTTGGAATTGTGAGTCTATCGCCACAAGCACCAACCGAAGAAGGTGGTTGTGATAGTCAACAATACACCCTCTTCACTAGTGTTTACTACTACATCAACGAACTGATTTTTGAAAAAGAAGCCCGATACAGACCGTAAGTTTTACACAAAATTACAACTTTCATAACTAGTCCCCAAAGATCACATTCGGAAATTGCGAGTTGCGAAGAAGACTCCAAATGTCAACCTGAACCCGTGACCACAACTACGACCACGACAACGACACCAAAACCAGTCACAGAACCAACAACTCCAAAGTATAACAATTATTATTGTTATTAAAAAATTATTAATTTCTGAATAGTTGCGTTTTGCCCGAGCATCCGGCCTCAGGCCAATGGTCGATCTACGGTGTCCAAACTAAATTTACCCCAGGACAGTTCGTATCACCCGCAACAGTGCTGGAAGTAACTTGCCAGAAAGACTACAAATTGAACGGAAACAACCTCCTGATTTGCCACAACGGCAAGTGGTCACCCGAAATCGGAAAATGTTCAAGTACTTTGGTTTTTGTTTTGTGCAAAGCGGTCAATATTTAATTCCAGAGACTTGCCCCCCGGTGCAAAGCACCCCTTCAACTGTGATAACTTGCACTTACAAAAACAACGAAACTGACTGCAGCAGTCCTCCGGATGGTACCGTCGCTAAATACACCTGTGCCCCCTTTTATGAGAGTACCGAAACGACGAAAAATCCGGTCAGGGTGTGCAAAAACGGGTCGTGGGATTTGTCCAAGCCTGAATGCGTTCCGAGTATTAATTTTAACAGTTTTGGCACAGTTTTAGTCAAATTTTGCAGTTTGTGGGAAGAAATATGTGCGAGCACAATCTTTGATAGTGAACGGGAGGAAAGCAAAAGGCGGCGAACATCCCTGGCAAGTGGCTATTTACCGAAATAACAAATTTATTTGTGGTGGAGCTTTAATTAGCGAAAATCTTATACTCACTGGTAGGTTTTTATTTGAAATTAGTATGCGGGAAAAAATTGTTTTTAGCCGCACATTGCGTACGTTATGAGAACCGTGAAGCAAACGTTGATGAGTTTACTGTTGGCGTTGGCAAGAATTCGATTCGTTTAGACGACACATCTGATGTCCACGCACAGTTTTCTGGGGTAAGCTAATTTAGTAATAAACCTTAGCTTATTGTTGTTACAGTTGCAGGACATCATCGTCCCGAAACAATTCAATGGGCTTTACACTAATTTACTGGCAGATATAGCACTTCTAGTTAGTAAAAAGAACTTCACAATTTCGTTTTCTGTACAACCGGTGTGCCTGGATTGGGCTAATTCGATTAATTTGACACACAATTCCAAGGGTTACGTGAGTCTTGAATCATCACTCAGAGTCTTTAACTGATTTTTTTAAAGATCTCAGGTTGGGGCTACACGGCTGAAGGAACAAAACCGGCTGATGATTTACAAGAACTGGAAGTGTCAATTGTGTCGAATCAAGACTGTTCCCAACTTTTAACGGAAGAATTAAAACCGTTCTTGACTTTCGATAAAATATGTGCAGGGGACCCAACTCACAGTAATTAACATTTTTTTTACCAATTTTCTTGTACAAAATCTTTATTATTTAGATGCCAGTGCGTGCAATGGAGACGCCGGTGGTCCTCTCGTTGTGAAACACAACGGTAGGTTTTACATTAATGGAATTGTGAGTAGTGCTGAAGCTGATCACACCAGTGGCCGGTGCAGAAGTGATCAATACGGACTTTTCATCAAAGTTTCGGAATACCAATCGTTCATTTTGGAAACTATGGCCAAATACAATCCACGCTCAAGCACCCCCGAAATAACATCACCCAAACCTCCACCACCACCCCCGGAAAAGTATTCCAAATAAACAACAATTATGCAAAATTAACACCATTTTTCAGGCCTGAAAATTACTGCATTCTACCAAATTACCCCGACTTTGGCAGATGGGCACTGTTCGCGTCCGGCAGTCATTCCCCCGGAATGTCAGTAGTAGCGGGCACTATTTTACAAGTGACTTGTCAAAACAGATACAAATTAGACGGCGATTCGATCATTCTATGCGACAAGGGACAATGGTCCTCCGAAATCGGCAAATGTTTACGTAAATAAACCATCAAATTAATTTTAAACTAAACAATCCTTTCAGGAACATGTCCTTCGATACTCACGACTAACAAACTGCAAGCAACTTGCGTTTTCAAAGGCAAAGAATCGGAAAATTGCACGGAACCGATCGAGGGTACGCAAGTCAAGTACCAGTGTGCCCCATACTATGAGGATAAAAACTTGGCACAATATCCCGTCGGGAACTGTAAAGATGGTACCTGGGACCGGGCAACCCCCAATTGTGTCCCGATCTGTGGTGTGAAGTCCGTCCAACCCCAACAGTTGATAATCGGCGGAAACGTGGTCAAAAAAGGGGACTATCCTTGGGTTGTGGCGATTTATCACGGACCTCAGAAAGATTTCATTTGTAGTGGGACTCTAATAAGTGAAAAAATAATCCTAACGGCGGCACTCTGTGTAACCAATTCCGGCGGTAAAGTTCGGGATAAGAGTGATTTTGCAGTGGCTGTTGGAAAATACTATCAAGAATTTACCGATTCCCGCGAAAAAATTAGCAACGTTCAATTCTCTGATGTAAGTTTTGAATGAAATAATTCGAGTTGTGATTTTTTCTCTCCAGCTTGAGGCAATTCACGTTCCTGATTATTACCGAGGCCTTGACCAAAATTACTACGGCGATATTGCCGTTCTGGTGGCGAAAAAAAGTTTCACGTTTACGCAAACAGTTCAGCCTGTGTGTGTCGATTTCGCGGCAAACTATGACAACAAAAATCTTACAGGATTTGTGACAGGGTGGGGTTTTACGAAGGAAAATGGAGGCGTATCTGACGAACTCAAAGAGCTCAAAGTGTCTTTAGTTAGTGTAGCGGACTGCAGGAAAGAGTTGCCCTCAGAGTTTCAAAAATACCTACTTACTGATAAAATATGCGCAGGATACAGAAATAAAGGTAATTTGAAGAGTTTTTAAGTAATTAGTCAAACTAAACAGTACCTACCTGTTTCTAGCATTTTTCTGAGTTTCTTGTTACCAAATATAATTTTCAGGATTGTCAGTTTGTAAAGGAGACAGTGGAGGAGGTTTAGTTGTCAAGTCTTCAACTACTGGTAGATACAACCTTGCTGGTATTGTAACTGTGGCTCCAAACAGTCCTTCAGGGGGCTGCAATAGTCAACAGTATGCTCTGTACACGACAATCTCCCATCACTACGAAAAGTTTCTCTCAGGGAAAATAAACAATCGCTAGAGTTATTTTAAAATTTTAATCAGCCTGATTTATTTTCTATCGTAAATAAAGTCATTAGTACTGAAAAGTACACCAGCACTGCATTTTTTCCTTGCGATCCCGACAAAAATAAATGCAATGTGTACCTAAAGTAACAACCAATTAGTATTTTTCAGCACACATTCACTATGATGTCATCATATCACTAGCAGACGAAGTATTTACATTGGGCCCTTTTAAAGAGTCATTAATATCTCGCCGAAACATTGATAAATTTTGAGTAAATCTGTAAGAAAATAATTAGGTCAAACGAAAAAAACGTGAAATGAATGTCCCTTACTTGTCCCTATTTTTCGTAAGCAAATTCCTTTCTATCCCGTCCATTAAATTTTCGAACCACTGCACCATAGCCGCTTGTTTATCCGGCGGCTGACTCCGTATGATATTCTCTCTCATTTGATTGAAATACTCCTCGTTTAAAAGAATGAGACCTAGCAATGGCCGACTCATCGACCACTGATTCCGACAATCTTCAAACATGATCACATTTAAAACAGTACTTAAAATTTGTTGCAAAATCTCCGGATGCATCTCTAACACTTTTAGGAACATGTCGCTGTTCGGTGCCAGACCGACTCTTTGTTTTTTTCCCGGATATACTAAAACGCCAACTATATTTCGGCCAAAAGCCACACTCAGCACTCACCTTTTTGCGTCAACTGTTTGAATAAATAGGTCACAATGTGATCCAGCGTTGCACAACAGCCGGTACAAACCATTGTATCTAAAATTCCCCAGTGATTATCGCCCTAAACAACCAACAAACCCACGCACACAAGCACAAATAAAATGTCAAGTCTTTTTTGACTGCACAAGCAAACATTCATTCGACTATATGAGTTTTGTACAGTCAGAGACAAGACAGCAGCAGACCCAAACAAAAACCAAACAAAACTACAAACCCAAAGTACACGTAACCACCTGGGTCTGATTTATACAAAATTTTGTCAACAAAAAACCACCGTGACAAAATTTTGCATGCTGTGTCCCTGATCTGTACAGACCTGTATAGTGATTCAGTTGCCCACCTAAGGCAGTTAGACCCTCGGAAATCGAGGAGAGGATGTACAAAAATACTTGCGGCTCCAAAGTTGATAAAAAACTCATGTGGTCCTGTGCCAGGCATTCCAACAATACGTAATAAGTTTGCGACAACTTTGGATAATCCTAAACCAAACACTTGATTTCTTGACATACTTTTAACTTCACTCACCAATAAATCGGATTGAGGTATCGATAGTAATAATTTTACAAATATATTAAGAGCATTATCTAACGTCTCGTCGCCGTATAAGCGAAACACTCCAAAGTTTACGTAACTGCCGCACAGAGCCGCCTTGAGCATGGAAAAACATATTGATATCCCCTTCAATTTCAACGGATACGTTTGTTCTTTTGGTACTTCTACATTTAATATTCTACTACCTGGAATTGCGATTGTTGCGTGATGATTTTTGTTACTTAAAGAAGTATTACCGTAACTACAAATTATTTTACTCGCTTCTCTAAATAATAAAATTCCGTTTGGTGACGAAACATCGAATTGTAACCTTTGCGAGCGATTTTGTACCAATTCGGCAAAAAGTTTCAAGACGGGAGTTGTCACCTGCGGGTCGTGATACCACAATTCTATCGCTCGTAATAAAATCGGGGTATAATTCGGATATCTGACAAGGTTAAAGAAACAACACAAAATACACTAAAAATTCATTAAAAATGTTTATATGAATAATGCATCAGCATTTAAAAAAGCAAAAATAACACCATTTTCTATCGAAGTACCTAGTGATTTATTTTTGTTCAAATTTAGCATATAATTGAAATTCTCGCTAAGTAATGTGCTAAAACCACCCACAAATAAAAAAATAATTAATTGTTGGCCTAATTTAAAAATTTCTCTCATAGTATTAATAAAATATCTCAAAACGTGAATAAGAAAAATACAAAAGCAACACAATTTTCAACCCAATTCAGCTAAATTTTAACAATATTTGAGGTTGAAAAACGTGGTAAACGCTCTAAAAATGCAAAATGCTGTTATTTTGAATCCCTTTGAATATTTTTTGGTTCCGGTAAGACAATATTATATAAAACAACTGAGTTTCAAAATTAAAATAACTCGAAACGAATAAAAATTATATCATTTTCGCCGTAATTTTGCGATTTTTCAGCTTGTTTCAAAAAATAATGCTAAATAAATGCACTTTTGGATTAAAAACTTCCTAATACTCCCGTAAAATAACAGAAACCAAAGTATTTTCAACTCATTTTTGTGATCTTTAAAACTACTTAACAAACCTCTAGCAAAAGTTTTTAGCTGGAACACATATACAGGCTGATCCAGGAGTGAGTAATCGGCCAATAACTTTTTTATTATTTGATATATTGCCATGCCGTTTTCACTATCCGACTTAAAGAACACAAAATAAATAAAAATATTTTTATTGTACACAGGGTGTTGTATACAGGGTGGTGAACCAAAGTTACATTTTTTTAAATGGAACACTATATATTTTTGAATAATTGGATTCTATGCAAAAAATAATGTAACTTTATATAAACTATCTCATTTCTATCTCTTTTCGTTTCGGAATTATTCAAATTTTCGTTATAAAAAAGATCAATTTTTGAAAAATCACTGCGAAGTCGCTTATAAATATTTTCATAAAAATTTGCAACAGAAAAACTCAGAATAGACTGTAGTTTTAGCAATAGCCGACTTTTACTTGAAACATGCAGATAATGTACAGAGTGTGCCAAAACACAAAAAAACTAAATAACTCATTTTTTTCATATGGAACATCATGTATTTCTTTACACGTATCTATAGCATTTTTCATAAGCTTCTAATGATTTGCGGTTTGTATGGCAAATAGAATGGAAATGGAAATATTTCTTAAAGTGGTCAAAAAATATTTTTCTTTTTTTATTTATTTTATTATTAGCATTTATGTATCAAATAATAATTAGATTACTAATGTAATTAGTCACATTGCTACATATCAAAAAATCAATTACCATTTGACTTATCAGATTCTAGGATGACAAATTTTCTTGTAATAAAACCATTTTTTTAATCTCGAAAAATTTTTAAATTTGCTATGTAAACCCTATACCGTTAGAAAGCTTATCAAAATGCTATCAATACTTGAAAAAAATACAGGCTGTTCCATTTGAAAAAAATGAGTTATTCAGCTTTTTACGTTTTGGCACACTCTGTATATTATCTGCGTGTTTTAACTTAAAGTCGTCTGTTTGCTAAAACTACAAAGTATTCTAAATATTTTTCTTGCAAATTTGCCAGAAAATATTCATAGGCAACTGTGCAGTCATTTTTCAAAAATTGTTTTTTTTATAACGAAAAGTTGAATAATTCCAAAACGAAAAAAGATAAACCCATAATAGTTTATAAAGTTACATTATTTTTCCGCGTAGAATCTAATTATGCAAAAATATATAGGGTGTTCCATTTAAAAAAATGTAACTTTGGTTCAACCTGTGCATAATAAAAATATTTTTAGTTTGTAGATTTTAAGTCGATCTATCGGATAATAAAAACAGCATATCAATATTTCAATTACCAAAAAAGTTATAGACCGATTACACACCCTGGAGTCAACCAACAATTTATAATTTTTAGGAATACTTTTACTTAAATTGTTTATAAAAATACATTCTGTGAGTTTTGTAATTGCAATGTCCGACCTAAAAAAGTGGCCGAAACTAGGTTAAAATCAGTTTTTTTTAATAAACGACACATTCGAATTATTTTAAGCCGAAAAGTGTGTTTTTGGCCGTTTTAAACTACTATAAAACCACTACTAATGACTTATTTGTGTAACAAAGGATACATCCAATCAAAAAGCATCATATACGACGTCTTCGTGTTGAAAGAGAACGCCAAACCTCTCAAATCCCTCGCTAGACCAATCAGCGCCTTTTTCGCATCTTCAGGCGCAAACATTGGACCATCAGCACCCGCCAACATTGTACCAATATTCTCAAACGCGGCTAAAAAACCAAATTTTCTAAATCACCAACAAGTAATACAAAAATTACCAGTCAAAGGTAACATAAAAGTATGAAACCGATCCTCATCCTCGCCCAAATCCACCATTAAAAGTCGCCCCAAAGACGTATAAAACATAGACCTACATCGCATCTCCGTTACGTTAACCGTGTTACCCAAAAACGGGAAATGTTCACTTGTATGATTATTCAACATGAATTGGACTTCTTCAAGTTTGACTAGTTTGCGAACGCAACTATAACCAACCGATAAATCGTTAAGCAATTGCAAAGTTTTGCTAATGATTTGCTCGCTGCGGCCCCAATACTTCAAATTCGTGATTCTGCAAGACAAAACTATAAAGCCTGAAGTGGAGCGAATTGGGCTCACATTTTCCTAATAAAAACACTCAAAACGGTCGCCTCGTCATTCAATCCTAACACCTCTGATAGTCTTCGGTAAACTTTCGAATTTTTTTGCACCTGATCCCCAACGTAGATCTTTCTAAACTGTTCGAAGAAACTCAACATTGCCAACTCGAGTTTTTCACAACCGCCTTGCGCTAATCTCGAATCGGTCAAATTCATCAATTGCAACACACGACACACCAACTCCCCATCCATTGTATCGTGCTCTTCGTTGCTATTGAACGAGACACGACCACCTATCGCCGATCCGATGATGTACACCAACCAAGTTAACCTACCTGTAAGCCAACGATTGTACCACTAGAACGTTCAAATAATTCATTACCTTCTTGTATCGTAATTTCGACGTGTTGTGGCGCATTGGACCTGGGAATAGCCATCAGCTCCTGGTACGTCCTTGCCGCTTGGTCAAACAATTGCACCAAAAGTGTGCAAGTTTTTTGGTATTCGCATCTACCAATCACAGACAGTTGTTCAAGTTGTTGTTGTACCATGCCTAGATCTTCGAGAGGATCTTCTAGATTTTCCTGGACTACAACTGCGACTGACTCGAGTCGCGACGTGATATAAGCATTTGTTACTTCAGGAGTGTACGTCTCGAGTAAATGTGGTTCGGTTGCTTTAACGTACGGAACCGAAGCAACCATTCTTTGCCAAAGACTCAACAAATAATGGACGCTATTGGGCGCAAATTGCCACATTTGTAAACTTTGAACTGTAAATTTGGCGATCAATTGAATCGCTTCTGGGTAATTGTCAACCATGACCAGCTCCCCGAGCTGGTAATTGGACTTGAGTCGGGCTAAAAGCCGGCAAAACTCGTGATAATTCGCCGAGTCGCTCAACCCTTGCGGGTTCTGTAGAATATGCTTGACTCCGTTGACCAAATGAGTCAAGAATTTCGCCCGCTCGGTGTTGCTAAACAACGATCTTCGAACTGACGCAATTTGGACAAGACAAGAAAGCGCCAGTGATGATAACGTATTAGGCAAGGAATGATACAAGTCAAAAAACAACTTTAGTGTTGTAAAATCTAAAAACGCCGGCCGCCAACTGGTCGGGATTTGTACCGTGCAGAGATCATCCGAACTTTCATCGGTCGAAGTTCCGATAAAATCAAACGTTAGACAATTTTGGGCTAAACGTAATAATTGGGTCATGAGTCCGTGTTGACTTTCGTCGTTAAAGTTGAGATTTTTACAATTCTCGATTGCGGTGCCGAGAAGTGTGCACGAAAGTCGGAATATTTCGAAAAGTTGAGTGTCGCGGAATGATGACGCGATTTTGCGGTGTTTGGTTAATGACCGGTTTGCTTCAACTTCAGAGATTTGGTTCATCTCGCAAGTGAGTTGAGAGAGCAGTTGGACGCCGATCATGCAATGCTCGACGGAACCCTGAAAAAAAAACAGCTCAATCTAACTAAAAATACTTAAAATAATTCTATTGAAACAAGAAATCATGTTTTTTAACAATCCGCTATTGTTTCGTTTCACGTAGAGCTAAAAATTCATTTCCGGCTTACAACTGATTGTATAATAAACGTCTCCAACTTTGTTGAAATTGTATCACATGAACAAAAAAGTAAAATCAATATTTGGAAATATTGGTGTACATATCTGTTAATTGTTGTATTTCTCTTGTAAAAAATTAAATAATGAGCCGATAAAAATTTATAAAAAAGCGGTTTTGTATAAAGGTCAACTTCGTTAAAGAATAAGGTAATTCAAACTAAATAAGCTGAAAGAAGCAAACAGGATAAAATGCACCGATTATATAAAATCTCTTAAAAAAGTAAAGTTTTTGTACCAAAATACAGGGTGCTCAAAAACTGGCGCACCAACTCAGTGGTACGTTATTGAGAAGCAAGTGCAGATTACGAGAAAAATGTTGAAAAAATTCCTGAAATCATATTTTAAAAAATATGGAGCTACATACTTATTGTGTTAACTTCTTCAGTTTTCATTATTTTTTTATGTTTTTATGTTTCATACCAGGTAATCGTTCCGTAACAAAACGATGAATAATTATTTTTAAATTGACTATCAGATTTTAGCAGTTTTTTTAATTTAAAAAAATTAAAATTCATCCAAAAGATATAATTTTTGGCATCGATATAAAATAAAGTTTGATATAAATTCAATAAAATACTCTAAAAACTATTAATACTCTTAAAAGAGTCAGTTTTAACAAAACAAGTCAAAATTTAATAGATTCTCCTCGACAATAAATTAAATCGGAAAAACTAAGCCGCAAAAATTTGTATACCGGGGGCTCAAAAACCGGCGCACCAACTCAATAACGTTGCTTCATGTAAGAATAGTAAAAAATATTTTTATTAAAGTTATTAATAAATGACGAATTTTAAATAAATGATATGTGCAACATTGTCTAACAGTCATGATCGCAATAGAATTTGATCAACAATAAAAATAAATCATTCTTGAACCGGTTTCCTAGGAAATAATTCCCAGTGTTTGCACATCTACAAACCGTGATTTTTTGATATTTTTTTTAATTAAAAAAACTGCTAAAGTCTGATAATAAATTTGAAATTAATTATTCTTCATTGTGTTAGGGAACGATTACTTAGTGGAAAACATAAAACATAAAAACATGGAAAAATAACGAAAACTAAAGAAGTAAAGAAAAAAGTTTGTAGCTCCATATTTTTAAAATATGACTAGGAATTTTTTCAAGACTTTTACCGTAATCTATACACGCTTCTCAACAACGTACCACCGAGTTGATTCGCCAGTTTTTGAGCACCCTGTATAAAAATAGATCAATTTGGCCATCTTTGACATTAATTAAAAATAATAAGACATAAAGAGCCGATGTACAAAACATTTTAAATGCAATTAAATTTTAATAATGATTAGCTTGACATTTGTCAATGCATTTTAAATGGCAACTTAATTCGAATTAGTTTAATTTTTAATTAAATCTTAATCTCGCTTTCTGTAAACCGGCCCTTAAAAAATAAGTCAAATTGAGCAAAACACAAAATAACTTATTTTTAAGCAAAAATTGATCAATTTTGCAATTTATAACATTCATTTCACAGTATAAGACTAATTCGTAATCAAAATAAACCATATTAAAGATATAAGTAAAAATAACTCATTAAAATATACCGGGTGCTCAAAAACCAGCGCATCAACTCAATGATGTATGGTAAAGAATTGCTTACATACAAAAGTAAAAATAGTAAAAAAAACCTTTGCATTAAAGATACTGATAAATATCGAATTAAATAAATGATTTATAAATGTATTTAAAAACAATTATTCATCGTTTTGTTAGGAAACGATTACTTAGTGTGAAACACAAAAATATTAAAAAATAATGAAAACTGAAAAAGTTAACAAAATAGTTTAAAGTTTCAGATTTTTTTAAATATAATTTTGTGATATTTTTTTAATTCTACACATGCTTCTCAACAACGTCCTACTGAGCTGGTGCGACAGTTTTTGAGCACCCTGTATTTTAATTTTTTTACAATAACTGAAGGTTATTTAATATTAAATGTTAAGATGAAAGACCTTTCCATTATAAAAATAAGTCAATTTTGCCACTTCTGGCTAAAGCCAGATTTAAAGATCAACAAAAAAAAGTTAAGTCAGATGAAACAAATCAAGACAAAGTAACTCATTTTAAGCGTATTTTTTTCCAATAATTAAATCACAAATTGAATATTGGCTTGATTAAAAACGGCTAAACCGACAGAAACCAATTTCGAAACCGATTTTATAATTTTTGCACCAGAATTTCTTCAGATAAATGAAATTTCCATTTGTAACCAACATTTCCATTATAAAAATACGTAGCTATGTAAATTTTGCCATTTCTGGTATTAATTCAACAAAACAAAGTCAACTTGAGTAAATCAAGACAATGACTGATTGCATGGAACGTTTTTTTTTTTTTCAAATAATTAAATCTTAAAGTGCAGTGTTTCAAGAGAACTCTCGTTGAAAAATGCCGAAGAAGTCAACGTAAAACTGTGTATGTCCCAAAAAAAAATAAATCTCTTTACATAAGTAAAGTTTTCATAAAAATTAATCAATTTTGCCTTTTCTGGCTTTTATTTAACAATGTGATGCAAACAACACGCAAGATTGAGCGAACTAAGAGAAAATAACTCATTTCAAAGCATATGCCTACAATTTTTTCATAAAACGTGGAATTTTAATAAATAAAGACGATGATTTATTGCCGCGAAATAATCTCTTAAAATAAATAAAGCTTTCATTAAACAAAGACGATTCTCATTGAATAATAAGTTTAATCGAACAAAATAAACAGAAAAACAAACTTCAACCCAGTTTGCGATTTTCTGCATTGATTCAAGACCATTGTTTTCATTTCCGGCTTCCAACTGATTGTATGATAAACCCGGATTAGGCAAAACCGATCAACAACCGCCTGCACATTTTTAGTGTGTTTGAATTAATCTGAGTAAAAGTGCACCTGTAAGAACTTGCTGATATCATTGACGACATTCCTGAAGACAAAGTCCTCCTTGTGTGTGTCAAACCACCCCAACTTGGTGATCCTCGCAAAGAGCGTGACCAAAGCCTGGACAACGAAATTGGGCAACTTGGGCCTCGTGGCGAGATAATTCAAAACATAGTTCCTAATGTCAACCCTCTGCTGCAAGCTCAATCCTTGTGCACTCCTCGAAACCAACTTGGTCAAGGTGGTAGCAGCCAACAACTGTGCATAACACGAGTCACCTCTGTCCAACAAAACCTGGCACTTGGTGAGGGCATCAGGTCCGTCCTGGAACACAACGAGGGCCTTCTCCGCGTCAGCCCTGATCGCGGTGTCCTGAGACTCGTAGAGCTGCTTGCACAGCAGTTCCAGCTGACGGATCTCCTGCAGATAACGAGAGATGTAATCAGGGGGCGAATGAGGGAAGTGAAGTTCAAGTGGTGCGGAGTGGCAGGTTTGGAGGCTCCCTCCGAGCCAAATTTACCTGTTCATCAGCCATTATCGCTCACTTTCATTGGATTGATTTGGCTGAGAGCTTGGTTGATAGTGCAAGTGTTCAAAAAGGTTGATTCGCACCACTTTTATCAACTTTTCACTGTGAACACTCAAAAACAACATAACGCAAATTTACCGGAACGGTGGCGCCTGAAGTGGCGCGACAACGCACCAATCGACGCGCCAAATTTGAACCGTTCGACAAAATTCAAGCCAAACAGTGGATTTTTCCACAATTTTCCCTTAAATATTAACCAAATTTAGCAAAACAATGCATTAATTCGGCACAATTAAAACAAAATAGCGCATGTTTTACATTTATTTATAAGGCTATGCATAAAGTAAGAATTTTTTTTAAAGATTCTCAGTAAAAATTTAATTAAACTAAAAGTCAAAAGCGAACATAAAGTGATTTAATAGCATATTATATACAGATGGCCTAAACTGCACCATTTAATTCCGCGAGTGGATTACTCAAAGGATTTATCAGGGGCGGATTCATCAATTAATTTTGGGAGGGCTTCCAAAAAATTTTATAATAGTGACACTATTGAATGAAACTTTTAATGTCGGTATGTTGAAATTTTAAAATTTAAATAAATTTGTACAAAATTTAAGCCCAAAAAAACATTTTATCCAAAAAATGTTACAATGCTGTTCATAATGTTCTTTTATTAGTAGATTTTGCTAAGTTTTTAAAATAATTAGTTCTCACTGACAACACCATTACTGACAAAGACAAGAAAACTACAACATAAGATACAACAGGCAATATTAATTTACATACAGTTAAGTAATAAAAATTTCTGGACGTAAAAAGAACTTACTTCTAAGCAACTTCCTTGTTTTACTTTTCGAGAATCTTCGTATATTTTATTAAGTGACAATAATTTATTTTTATTATAAGGAAAGATATTTCGTGTTTTTTGGACTAACACTCAAAAGAACACAATTTTCTGGCAACGTTTCGATTTTAATTTAAGCTTCTTCAAGATGGTTTTATATGAACAGGTTTCAATAAGAAGAATATTCAATTAGAATCGAAACATTGCCAGAAAATTGTATTTTTAAGTGATTTAAGTGAAAAACATCAGACACCTTTCCTTATACTGAAACTAAATAAAGTGGACAGAAACACATTAGAAATAAATTATTTATTTATTAATTTATTTATAAATGTGTATTAAATAAATAAATAAATAAATAAATACTTTATTGTCCAACAGAATTACAAAATTCCAATAACAGGACAATTACAATAATAAAAATAACACAACGCAATAATAGAAAATTACCAAATAATTACAAAACATATAAACAAAATATTAGATATAAAATTAAAAAACCGTTAATGTGATTATTTAAAAAACATTTAATAATTAGGCTTTTATATTATAAATATAAATATAAATATAAATATAAATCAGCTGATTTCATAGATTATAATTAATCTATGAAGTTAAGCAGCTCTGACCCCGGTCATTCCTTGGATGGGTGACCGGATAATGTAATGCCAAAAAACATCGCAACTATCTCGTCTTTCGGAGGAGACGTTAAGCCGTCGGTCCCGGTCACTACTAGTGGTCGTTAGGTCAGGTCAGAGGCTGTAGATGCGACCTGAAAACTCTGGCACTTGGGTGATGGCATTACCACCATACGCATATTTATTTTTTTTTATTATAAAAAAATTAAAATTTATGTTTGGGATTTAGGCACTTTGATCCCGAGGTATATACGCAATTTTTTGCACTTCAAAAGTATTTTTTTTTTGCACTTCAGAGACTAAAATAGATACTTTAGTTTCAGGGACTACAGGGACTAAAAAGGGTCATTTATTCCCTAGCGATTAAATAAGGACTGAACTCCCTGTAGAGTTCATTTATTCCCCAAAGGATAAATGACAAAAAAAACTATTTTTGTGGATTTTTGTCCCAAAATAATTTATTAAAACAATAAGTGAAGTTTTTATTAAAAAACTAGAAAATTTTGTAATTATGAATACCTGTCTTAATTCAGTAGAAAAAGGCCAATTATAAGGAACAGATTAAAAAGCCAATTAAACTGAACCCTTTTTATTACAACACAATGTACTTTCGTAAATTAAATCAAATTGAACAAAATAAGCCGAAAAATGTAAATTTAAAACTTAATTTTGTGTTCAAGTCAAACAGTGGATTTTTCCAGATTTTTTCGTTAAATATTAAACAAATTAAGCAAAACAATGCATTAATTCGGCAAAATTAAACTTCTTACTAAAAATATCGAACGAAATAAGCGAAAATGACGCATTTTTTGTAATGTTTTTATAAAGCTATACATAAAGTAAGAATTTTTGTTAAAGATTCTCAGTAGAAATTTAACAAAGCGAAAAAAAAGTGATTCAAAAACTAATTTTGTGAATTTTTGTCCTGAAATAATCTCTTATAATAATAAGTGAGTTTTCAATAAAAAAGGGCAATTTTATAATTATGAATACCTGTCTTAATTCAGCAAAAAAAAGCCAATTATAAGGAACAGACTAAAAAGCCAATTAAACTGAACCCTTTTTATTATAACACAGTAAACTTTAGTAAAATTAATCAAATTGATCAAGATAAGCCGAAACCTACTTTTGTCTCTAAAAATTAGAGTTTTCAATAAAAAATAAGCTAGTTTGGCGACATGGATTTAAATTAAATTGAAAAATTCAAGGTATATATATCTGTCTTTGATGTTCTTTTGTTGTTTGTATATCTTTTTTCTTGTGTTGGGATTGGTAAATAAATAAATAAACAGCAACCACTTTATTTCAATCGTTACGTGTATGTTTTATACAAACTTAATATAAATTCGGCTAAGAAAGTCATGCAGTTTAATAAATAACTTACGCTAAAAGATCATAATAAATATCACCAGCACGCGTTTAGTATCTCCAAACAACTCTGAGTATTAAGATAGGAAAAACTTCAATTAAAATCATCTAAAAAGCAATTCTTCCAAAAGATTTGCTATAGAAAACGTACATAAAATTTACTTAATTTTTAACTATCTAGAATAACAAACCTAATCACAATTCGAAGTCTTATATAGTCTTCTTCTTAGTCGCGCGCTTCGTCCGAGGCAATGTTGCGCTGGGAATATCCTAAAAAAAATCAATTCATTGTCAAGTTTTGGAATGCAAAAAACACACAAAAGAACACAATAAAAACAAGCGTTAGTGAAATCATCAAATGAAACAAATTAGCTCAAATATCACACAGTCCATGCCTTGTAACATTTTAATGGATATCTTCGTCAACAAAAGTGCGAATAATTTTCAATCTTCGGCGCGCCATTGGCGACTCCGTCAGCGACTGAATCGACAATCGGTCACTTTTCCCCACACTTCTCAAATCGTTATCGCTTCTCGATTGCATCCTTTCAAACGAATGTTTGATTTTTTTAGGGAAATTGATTAGTTTGGAGAGAGAGGAGTCAAGTCTCCCTTTGTTAATAATCGTGCGACGTTTTGGTTTAGGTGACTGAATAAACACTTCCTTACATTCCAAAGGTTTCACAACTCCGGGTTTCAGAACCAGAGTTGCTTTGATCGTCGGCGGCTGAGGAGCCGCTCTTTTGTGGTATTTCCCTTTGCGATCTTGGTCTAAATCACATGCAACAACGGATTCATCATGCAACGAATCGAAAAATTCTTCCTCACTTGATTCGTTCGCGAGGTCGTGGATGGAGCGCGCTTTATCGTTCAAGAAAATGATGTTTGTGTCAAAGATTTCACTGTCATCGCTTTCCTTCAATACAACGAGCGGTCAACAACCACCCAACTTCCAGCATACGAGCTTTAACAACCACATATTCGGACAAAATTATGCACCAAATTTTTAAAGCAATTCTGTGGCCCAAATGTTCATAATGTGTTCCGAATTTACTTCGTCAATCATTATAGAGAATGTTCCGTCTAAACCGTCTAAAGTTCTAATATTAATAGTCTTCTGAAAATTTGTATACAACCATAATTTCTTAGGTCCTGCTCATGCCGGAAGTCGCTTTGAACTTCCTTATTTTAAATGGAAAGTTATATTTTTTATACGTTTTTGGATTACTAGAGTTATTTTAAAATAGTTTTCATAAGGTTTCCCTATACCTAAATTTAGTGTTTACGAAATATTTAGGGTTTTTATTTTTTTAAATTTGCACCGTCCAGTTCAAAAATCGATCTCTGTGATTTTTTTTTTTAATTTTGAAATATTTCAAAATTGAAGTATTTCAGCTCATTTGAAAGAGGAAGCCTAGATATTCCATTAGTGTTTTCAAATTTCTGAAAAAGAATAACAAACCCCAAATGTTTAAAATTAAGTTTTCAGAACTTTAAGTACCCATAACTCAATTTTTTCAAATGAAATGCCGCAAGTTTTATTTCATTAGATCGTAGAGAATTTAATTCTGCATCGATCTGTATTAGCATTCCCTATACTTATGTTCAATAGTTTTCAAGTTACAATAACTTTATGTTGGGATTGAAAAACTCATTACCCATAAACATTTTCTCATAGGTTGCCAGGGAAACAAGAGAATAAATGTGAAAATAGTATATTATTATACGAGTTTTATAAGACGTTCTATTGTGGCAGGAATGGTTTTGGAGCACGACGAAAGAGTGCTCCAATAAAATGAGTGCCACAATGAAGTCTTATAAAACGAGTGTAATACACTATTTTTTCTACTTTCTATTTTTGTTGTTTGCCTTTGTAAAGTTTAACTTATCAAAAACTATTTCCTCTTAATTTTGCTAATTATTCAGACTTTATCAATAAATGACTTGACCCTGTTGCACAATCCACACTATATTCAGTGCCGAAACTAAATATAGGCGAAGTAGGCCCTTACCTAAGGGCGCCAAAGTAGGTATAGTTTTGTTTTCCAAATTCCAATTGAACAAAAGTTTGTGCAACCTTATAAACAATGATTTTGCAAAAGCGTTTGTTTTGGAAAACTCATTTTGTAAAGTTATATCTTGTAAACGTACGTGACTTTCTTTGTTTAGTTGTTAATTATTTTTAGTTCTCATAATTCGTCAATAAGAGATTAAGTAGTTTTTGTTGGTTAAGCTACTGGTATACTACAAGAGTTCAGTTTGCATCGGCAAAATGGCTTTCGGTCTTTTCACTCGTGTCACTAAGTCTTTAGTGGTTGTGTTTCCAATGAACTAGAAAAATTGGCTTAAAAGTAAAATAAAAAACCGTCAGTTCCGTTTTCGAAAAAAATTCCTGAAAGCACACAACTAGAGCGAGCTAGCGGTGCCAGGTTTTTACAAAATTTTGTTCAAGCCAAGTCTGATGATTACTGGATGAACCCAGTAAGATAATTCTTATTAAAAAGACTATAGAGGTGAGTTTTATTTTTGTTTCTGCACTAGTAACAAGAGCATCTTGCAAAAAAAAAATTCGAAATTAATCAAACTGATGATTAAAAATTAAAATAAGATCGTGAATGGCACGAGGGCGTCTGTCAGGTTTAAGCATTATAAACAAAGTTAAATTAAAATTATGATAAAAAATAATATATAAGTTTGTCAGGTGAAAGTAAGGAAGGTTTCTTTAAAAATTTCAATATTTGGATTAAATTTAGCGATTCCTTATGTACATAGACTAAATCTCAAATTGAAAATTAAATGTGTACCTATTGTTTAAATAATTTTAACTATGTCTTTAATAAATTGAGATCGGGACCATTTCCTTTTTTTCAGGTTTTCATAGTCTATAATTTTTTGGTTTTTATATCTTCCTAAGAGATGTCTCTAACATAAATTATAATATATTGCAGTCTAGTATTAAGAAAATTATGTTTAAGGGCGCCAAACTAAAAACTCGCCTATGGTCAATTAGTACCTAGTTTCGGTACTGACTAAATTACAGTGATGACTGATGACAGCCCAGCCCAGCATTCCCAATACAATTCCTAAAAATTTACTAAAAGTAGTTGCCGAAAAGTTCTCTCAATGAACATTTTGTGAAACCAAAGTAGAAAAATTAGTCTTTTAAACCAACATTCAATGAATTAATTTTGTTTCCACAGAACGGACAACACAATTTTAAACAGAGTTTGTCGTTTGTTTAATGAAAAATGTTTTTATGACAAATTAGGCAAAAATAGCTGTGGTTAGTGAAAAATTTTCTACACTGTCAAAAAAAAACATTATAATTTCAAAATTATCGATGCAGAAAAAAATTCTCCATGTAGTAAAATAAAAATTAGAACAATCTATTTGAAAAAATTAAGCTATGAGTACTTGAAGTTCTCCAAACTTAACCTTAAAATTTTTGGGATTATTAACTTCTTTTCAAATTTTGAACATGCTAGAGAATAGATATAGGGTTTCTCTTTTAATTCTCCGAATATGATTTCGAAATCTCTAAAACTAAGAGAGTTAACAATTTTTTTAAGTGACAGGTGCAAATACAAAAATTTTCAAAAAATCTTAAATATCTTAACTTAAAACTCTCTTATAGTAACTCAACTAATCCAAAAAACGCAGTGAAAAACATAGCTTTCCATTTAAAATAAAAAAGTTGATAGCGACTTCCGGTATAACTAGAAGTGCCACCATCTTGAAAATATTTTCATTGAGCAGAACTCAACGGATTATGACTAAGTCCAACTTTCAAATAAATATCTTTATTAGAACTTTCAATACAGGGTGAGCCTAAATTCCTTCATAATCTGTAAACTGGAGTGTCTTCAATATGTGTAGAAACCGAAACTGTAGTTCAAAACTGCAAAAGCGTAAAGTCAAATTTTCCTTAATTTCCTTAAATCAAAACATGAATGGCCGCAAAAACGCCTTAAATGAATGCAAACGAGTGAAACTCCAAGTTAAGCAAAAACTCCAAATAAACACTATTCTTTCCACTTACATTTACAAAAATTGTTCACAAAGACCGCCCTGATTTCTAATACACGACTGGTCCTTCGACTTGGTGCAAGGTTGCAACCCTTGCTCTAAAAAATCTGAAGCTGACGAGTTAACTGCCGGAGACTTGTTGACGGAATGTTTTCCACAGCCTCAAAAAGATGACGTTCGAGGTCCTTTTCACATTTCACGCTTATTCCGTACAAAACAAACCGAAACAAAACAGGGCGCGCCGGAGATTTTTCGCGGAACAATGTGTGAACTCTTAAAACAACACCATCTACACTTCCGTAACACTGGATCATATCAGTCATTTCAGGATTTGTGTGATTTTTCATGATCATGAGTCAACAACAAACTAATCTACCACGTAAAACGGAGCACGGGCGATAACAAGTTTTTGCACCTTTTTTGCATTGTACGATCTTCCAGAGCAAGGGTTGCAACCTTGCACCAAGTCGCTTATTAGAAATCAAGGCGGACTGTGTGAACAATTTTTGTAAACTTAAGTGCAAAGAATATTGTTTATTTGGGGTTTTTGCTTAACTTGGCGTTTCACTCGTTTTCATTCATTTAAAGCGTTTTTGCGTTATTCCATTCAAGAATGACAGTAGTACCTCTATTTTCAAAGTATTTTTGCGGCCATTCATGCTTTGATTTATCAGAACCTTCACAAGCGTCACGTTAGGGATGGAATTAAGGAAAATTTTACTTGACGTGTTTGCAATTTTGAACTACAGTTTTGGTTTATACACATATTGAAGATACTCCAGTTCACAGATTATGATGGAATTTAGACTCACACCGTATAAAAAAATGAACTATAGGTACTCACTTAGTGAGGAAATACATGTATTCTGTCTTAAAGACATTATCTAAAAGAAGAGGCTTTCCTCTAGTTTCTAGCAATGACTTTTTTCCCTAGAAAAAAAATAACGTACTTTCGTGATTTCATGAGATATTTGGAAGATGGAAAACGCTATTTTCTGCCTTTTTCAATTACAAAACATTGTCTGAATATGATTGTTAAAGCTCGTAGTACTAACAGTACTCGTAGGACACTTACTTCACTCAGTGATGATTTCTTGAGCCCTGTGGACCGCGTAACTCTCGTGGGCCGAGTCCTAGTGAGGGAGCCGGTGCGAGTTAAGCCCTCCCGGGGCTGCAATTTCGGCGGTTGCCCCACATACAGCCCCTCGCCACTTGAGTACCCTGAACTGATATCTTCAGCCGATTGGACGTGTTGAATCCTGTCGCTCCGCACCACGTCCACTTCTTGGAAGTACAACGATGTGGTGGAAGCCCGACTTGGACTTCTCCGACGGCGCAACAAGCGAGGGTCTGTGATCACCACCTCGCTGGTACCATCGCCCATATCTTGACTAGGATCACTCAAATCACTCAGACTGTAGCTTTTGCGCAACTGATTCACCAAGCCGCCGCCTCCCTGAAAATCGCAGTCTCAACTCGAGACGACTTTAACAGCAAAAGCGCATGCAAGTGATTGTTAACTAAGGATAATAAAAGAAATAAAACGGTATCAAAATGATTTATTAAAATGGCATATATAGCAGCATGCAATCACAGAGTGTAAAACTATTACAAAACACATTAAAAACTGAGAAAACTAGTCGCTGAAATCATCATTGCGTTTGCTTTTTTTAGTCTTTTTAGTAGTTTTATTCCCCTTCTTTGCGACTTTCCCGCTTCTAGTTTTGGGCACTTCGTAAAAGTCCATTTCCTCATCGTCATCGTCGGAATAAAACTCGTTTAGTTGTTGTGCCGATTGTGATTTTATACCATCAACCTGATCTTTCTGTGAGATGGATGTTTGAGAGAGGGAAAGTACCGGATTAAGGTTCTGTTTGTGGAAGCAACAAAAAAGTGCAATGGCTGTTAAGTGATTAGACGACGAAAGAACGAACCTTGAGAGCTGTCTGCATCAAAGCTGTCACACCCTTGGAACCCAAATCGAGGAACTGCTTGTAACTCTGTTCTTTGGCTTTGGAGATATACTCGTCTATTTCCTGTTCCCTGCTGCTCAGCGCAGGGTGAACAAACTTTCGGTATAGTATACTTGAACCTTTAGTAGCGGGAGATAGCAACCAAATGACTAAAATAATTTTAATCTCGTAATAAAATGGTAACCAACTGAAAAAAACATCGGTGAAGGTCTCGGCGCAGGTGAAAAGCGCGAACACGATCCAGTACATCATCCATTTGACCTGGAACAAAGCGAATTCCAGTTGGACTAATTATAGACGAGTTTAGGCCACTTACATATTCTTTCACATTTTTCGTTTTCACAGCCTTGTATGAAGCATAAGCGGGGTATAACGTTCCAAAGAGCAATCTGAAACCAGGGTAGACAATAAGACAAGTTAAAGCTTTGTGACTGATTATTGTGATTAGTCCAAGAGTCAACAACCCCACGTGAACGAGGGAAGGCTTAACATTTGACAAGACACAAGCTAGCATGCTTGCTGCTGGACTCGGACTGGCTGGAAAATAGAATTTCAGCAGGAAGCGTACCTTACAGATACAGGACGATCACTTGGCCGTTCCAGTAGATTGTGAAGCGAATTTCCGGTTTTTCCCTTTGCGACATGGCGACAATTAAAGTACTATTTTAAGGCGACAATGAAAAGAATATTTCGAGGCGCAAGCCGGTGAGAAATGCCAAGGGACTCGGCGTTATATTTATAACGCAGCTGACGAGTTTAAAATGAGTTTCAACATGTTTACACACAGCTGATCATAGGAGTATATTTACTTAAATCATTATTGCAAATATATTACAATCAATGATAACGTCACGCTATTTTGATCGCAATTATTACAGTTATTTACGTTTTTTAGGTCGCACTAATTAATAATAACGTGTGCTAAACGTTACACCAATTTCCTTTGTCTACATTTGAATATTAAGTTTTTTGAATACGTGCTACTAACAAAGAGAAATTTCGATGTTTTTCCAAAACTGCTTCCTACACAAGTCGTTCAACTGGTGTTGAAAATCACATTTTTGCATTGTAAAAATTGCGAAATTATGCGTTATTAGGTTATTACGGACGTCCGGATCGTAATTTAAATGTTTGCCTATTCATTACGCGTAAATAATGAAATTCCATCCGGTTTAATTCAAATTTAATAAATACGATGCCGAAACTTGTACCAACTAGGTCATAACTAACAAATCAAGGTGATTCTTGGGCTTCCTAATATGGTGAAACAGGCTTGAAAAATAGCGTAAAAGGTATGAAAAATAATTTGCAAGGTTAGAACGTCGCACAAGTAATATTGGCGATATCAAGGGGGCTTATTTTTTTTAATTTTCCGTCCAATTTACGAGTGATAAAAGACAACGATTAATTAATGAAACAATAACACTGGAGGTAGTAAAAAAATGAGTCATTTAATCAAACAATGCGGAAAAACGGTTTGAAATATCAAGATAAGAGTTTTTGTTTGGGTAGTCAGCTGGAAGATGCAGTACCTTCAAGCAAAGTAAATACTCACATGACTAATCTCGATATTATTGACGATATCATCTTAAATTGTCTATTTTTTCTAAAAAACACAAATATTTAACACTAATCAAACATCAGTCAAGGTAAAATGAAAATAAAAAGCCCACTGTCACTTGACGCGCTGTCCACCACAGCCATCTTTCTGGCTCGTGTGCGCTGTTTTTCTAATCCGTCATGTGCGGAATCCCCACCACTGAGGGAAAATATCGAACGGAGTCTGTTTTGCCGCCAAAATAATAATAATAAATCACTTTTTTCAACTACTGTTTACAAAAAATTGAGGTTTAATTGCAAGTACTTTTAAGTTTGTTATGTTGTCGACCCTGTGTGTCGCTGAAAATTTTAAAATGACAAAAATTTGGCAAAAATTTTCAAGTTTTTTCTTTTCTTGAAACAGAATTTTTGAACCAAAAAAACTTTAGGCGACGAAATCTTCATTGACGGTTAAAAATAAATAAAAAGGTCGCTTGACGGTTTGTCAAATTAACAATTAAATCAAGGAGTTAAATTAATAATAAAAAACCGTCTAAAAACGGTATATTTAACTTGTTTAACCACAGGTTTGACATTTTACTAGTAGTATAAACTAGAAATTTATTTTTGTGTTCCAAACTACTTTTGATTGTGCACCAGTATTTCACTGCTGTACTGTGGGTTGTATGACTATAACTGTATTGTTAAAATTGCAGGAGTTTTTGTGTTAGTATTTGGTGATAAAAGTAATTATTAATTAAAATATTAACACATAAATATTAGACATTTATTATAATTATATTATAATTATAATAACGTTACAATCTACAAAACCTACAAAAAATTAAATTACTTTATCAGAATTTACTAAATAAATATTTCAGAGAAGTTTATGATTTTCCTGCACTTTTTACGTTTTATAATAATTATTCTCTGTTTTTTCAATAAAACTACACTAAAATTTTTGATAAAAAAACACAGATAAAAAACCACAAAACCTAGGATTATTTTAAGAAAAACAAAAAGGTTTGTCAATCTGTTTCCGTTATTTGTGATTCTAGTGATTTTAATGAGCGATAATTTATGATTCCTAAAATTTGAACTAAAAAAAGAAAAATCCACGTAGATAATTAGTTCAAAGTTGTTTTCATAATTTTTTAAAACACGTCTAAAAAATTACAAATTAAGGTTTAAAATTGACATTACTTTAGTCATTTTCATTAGGTTTAACAAAATTAAAAACTTTTACGAAGTAAAGCGTTCGATATCCTAACAGACCATTCTCTTGATTAAAATTTTTAAATCACTCATCTAACCAGCTTTTTAACTCAAACAAATAAAAAAACGCATTTTAACTAAAAAAAATTGCAAAAAATTCTACCCATTGTAATATCTCGACTTTAATTTTACTTTATTTATTAATGTATTTAAATACAACTGATCTAGAAATACTGAGTCTGTTGGCAACACATTTGAAAGTATTTGTGCTCGTAATTTGCAACACTGTAACTGAATTTGATTTCTCATGACAATTATTTGACGTACAACCCCACAAGAATGTTAAATTGTTGTTAACTGGAAGAGTACTCCATTGGTATCCATAAACTTATTTTTTTTTTCTAAAATAAAAAAAATTCTGAAATTTTTGAAGAAGAAAAACCATTAATTTTACGTCATATGAGACCAAAATTCTTAGGAGTTCATGCTTCAAAAAGTTTAAACCAGTAACCTTACAGCTAACTCAAATTGCAAAAATCTTTTTTGTGGCTTAGTTCAGTATTATTGTTATTAATGTCCTGATTCCGAATTTGTTGAAGTTGGTCACCTTAGCTGATAAAAGTAATTAAAATATTAACACAAAAAAGTAAACAACTAGATAATATTGTTGTTGATAGTATATTTGAATCTGAAAAAATAAATATGATTATACAATCTGCAAAACCTACGTAAAAAAATTTAAATTTCTTTACACACATTGATTCAAAAAGATCAGACCACCCTACGTGTTCTTACGAAATTTAGTTATTATTTTCAATATTTTATTTATTTTTTATCATTGTTGATGTTGATGTTTTAACGTTCCCTCATTGAAAAAATCATAAAATTATCTTATTCGATTAACAAAAATTAAACATTAAAATGGGAAGAAAAGTATTGACCTTATTTGCATTTTTAAATATAACTATGTGGTTTCTAAAACCATGCGAATAATTGTACGGTGCTTTTGAATCAAGCTGTATAAGAACTTTCTATTTTAGAAAGGTTTTTGATTTTCTGTAAAAAAGCGAAAAATCACAGAGATATTAGCTCAAATTAATCATTTGCCTTGTCCAAAAGTTTAACACATTAATAAGACCACATTTTTTTTCTGGCGATGTTTTGCACAAATAAATGAAAAAATAAAAAGATTACGTTACTTCAGCCTTTCTGAGTTTAATAGGTATGACATTCGGCCAAAAAAATAGTAGTTTATTATACAAGTATAGAAAAGTTGTTCATTATCTGTGAGTGAGGAATTACGAGCATCTGCTCGTTATTGTTATCTAATGCCAACTTTTCTTTACGTGTATAATACAACGTTTTCTCTTATAGGTATATCGGGAAATTTTTGTAAAATTTTTTCAGCGATAGATTAAAAAATCACCAAATGGCCACTTTATTCTATTAGTATGATAAAAAAAATAACTAAATCAAATAATGTGCCATAGTAACCACTTGTAGAATAAAGGTGCACTACCTCTACTCGTACCTGTGAAATAAGCAACAACATTTTTAATACCTATAAAAAGCTTACTTATTTTACATAGATTTCCTGAAACAAGCTAAAAAAATAACAAATTAGGGTCAAAAGTAACATTATTTTGGCCATTTTTATTATACAGGGTGTTCGCAAAATTAAGGCGTTCCTTTTAACACAAGATACTATGAATTATTCTTAAGAGTTTTAGCTTAAATCGTCTTAATAAAATATTTTTAATAACGGAGATAATTTTTAGGTTTTCTAAAATTTTTAATCCGGCCTGTTTAACTGCCGTTTTGAGACGATCGCTTCAAAATAATTTACCTCATTATTATTGTGGATACCAGATTTTCAATAATATTACGGTTATTTTTTTTATACTTTAGTAAGTACTCTAGCTGCATTGTTATCATACTCTAGCATTGTTATCACTGTAATAGTAAGCCTCTCCGACTAATTAGATGACAATTGTAACAGTTTTTGGTGATTATGCCACTGGTCCTTTGATTTTCTTGATCTAAACAGGCTGGGCCTCCAAAATAAAAAAAGTTATTGTATCTTTCGTTATCACTTATCATCAATATTTTACTAAGTTAACATTTAACAAACTATTTTTTTGTTAACATGTTAACATTTTACTAGGCTAAAACTCTTAAGAACAATGCATGCTAGCATCTCTTCAACTTCCCGAACACGCTGTATTTAACAAAATGAGAATATGTACGAAGTACGGCGTTCGACGTCCAAACTCACCATTGACTAATATTAGTTGACTTTTTTAATTTATTTTTTTTTATAAATCCCTTAGGTAGATAATGATGTTTTCGGGTAAATAAGGTAAATAAAAGCTACATTATGTTTTCACCCAGAAAAAAAATAAAAAAATACTCCAAGAATCTCAGAAACAATACAATTCTACTTTATTTATTAATTATTTTGGTCGTAAAAAATTACGGTTTATTTTTGTTTTCTTTACTATTAGAAGTTTACACGCTACTGTTTTTTGTTTTAAATTACTATTTAAAAAGTTGTAAACTGATCCAAAAAGTTTAGTCCTGGCTTGTGTCCGCAGATGTCTCTGCGGGTGTTTCCGACCGGCGGTGCACTCTGGCGGCGTTTCGCAAATGTAGGTTTACCATCAGAGATGGAGTTATGCTTCGAGGAGTTTGTTTGGTCCTCGTGGTGGATGTGTGCGAGCAGGAGGCGACCTAAGCCGACGCCGCGACGATCCCAAGCGAGAGGTTTCTTTGAGGTCGGCCTAGCCGGTCCGCCACAGCGAGATTGAAAATCTTTACATGCGTTGAACTGCGCGCTATACCAAGTTGATTTCAAAATAAATTTGAAAAAAAATTAACTATAACAAACGGGAGAAAAATAAATGTTGTTAAAAAAACTGAAACAATTAATAAATGTTGTGCATCATCAACAAAGCTAATTGTTGTTAAGTGTTAATTGTGATGTACGATGGCATACAAATGTCGGGAGGAGATCGTGGGGAAACGTTTTTTGTCAGTGAGTGGTTTTACCAAATTGAAAATTGGTAAAATCAGTGAGTGGGGGTGGCGAGCTGGTGTTATACGTGCTGCTACACATAAGGACAACAATCATCCCGAGTTGCAGGTGAGGAATTTCACAAATGTCAAAAAGGGGGTGTGTACCCCAGAAATAAACACTAGCTGTGCTATGTGAAAATCCTTACAGGTGCATTCCATAGGGGAGAATGAACGAAAGAGGGTCGTTTTCTGACCTATTTTCGGCTAACGGAGGGTGCCAAACCCCCGCCTTTATTAAACATGGATGCATGGTGAAGGGTTTTTTCACAAAACGAAAATTCACTTGCTTTCACTTTCACCAAAATTGCCTTAGCTCAATTAATGTAAAATAAAAACAAAAACAAAATTTATTTATTATTTCAGCTTTTTTCTCGTTAATTAATTTGTAATTAATTTCGACTGATTATATAATGTTTATAAGTGTATCAATCAGTCTTACATTTACATTCGACCCAATTTCAATCTAGTTGTGTCAACACAATTGTTTTATAATTATAGAAAATAAAAAACAACGTTTTTCATGTTTATGGCTTGTTTATGATTATGAATTATAAATAAATCCAACTTACTACGATTTAACATGTCTTTGGGACCCGAAATTACTTTTTAATTTGTTTTAAAGTAGCTAAAACTCCATTAATGAATAAATTAGCGTTTGGACACGTTTCAAATAGTTTTTGTTGATTTACACACCAATCAGAGCTGATATTAACATTAAAGACGATGTAATAAGTAATAACTCAAAAAAAAATACAACGTGTTAGTGAATGGTTTAGCAAAAATTTAAAGGTATATAGAGGATGGCAAGACAAATCAATCAAGCAAAATTTATCTAAACTAAAAATGCATAGTTTTTCCAAAAAATCGTTTTGAAATTAAAGTTCTAAATTTTGAGAAGTACTGAACTAGAATTATAAAAATTAGGGTAAATTTTAATATTACTGATAAAATAGCAGAGGTAAATTAACTTCTTGGTCCACCACGTTATTCTTCTATTTCAATTTGTGTTTTGTTATTAAATTTTATGAAAAAAAAAACCAAAAATGTTTTTGATCGGAGTGGGATTCGTACCTCTCATACAAATGAACATGTTAGCCACAATTTTAAAAAATTCCCAAAACGCCCAACTGCCATCTACCATTTTGTTTATTGAAAAAATTAACTGCTAATAAATTACTATAAGCCATACAGTGGCTCTCAACAAGTGGGTTAATAAAAATTGGGTACAAATTAAATGCACAGTATTTTATTTAAACGACAAGTATTTTTGATCAGTAAAAATAATAAATGGACAGTAAAAATAATAATTGCACAGTAAAAATAATAAATGCACAGTAAAAATAATAATTGCACAGTAAAAATAATAAATGCACAGTAAAAATAGTAAATGCACAGTAAGAATAATAAATGCACAGTAAAAATAATAATTGCACAGTAAAAATAATAAATGCACAGTAAAAATAATAATTGCACAGTAAAAATAATAAATGCTCAGTAAAAATAATAATTGCAGTAACAATAATAATTGCACAGTAAAAATAATAATTGCACAGTAAAAATAATAAATGCTCAGTAAAAATAATAAATGCACAGTAAAAATAATAA
Organism: Tribolium castaneum; assembly: GCF_031307605.1. Lineage (NCBI taxonomy): Eukaryota > Metazoa > Arthropoda > Insecta > Coleoptera > Tenebrionidae > Tribolium > Tribolium castaneum. The sequence goes on from NC_087397.1 coordinate 12,055,788, forward strand.
ATGCACAGTAAGAATGATAGATGCACAGTAAAAATAATAAATGCACAGTAAAAATAGTAAATGCACAGTAGAAATAATAATTGCTCAGTAAAAATAGTAAATGCACAGTAGAAATAATAATTGCTCAGTAAAAATAATAAATGCACAGTAAAAAAATAATTGCACAGAAAAATAATAAATGCACAGTAAAAATAATAAATGCACAGTAAAAATAATAATTGCACAGTAAAAATAATAAATGCTCAGTAAAAATAATAAATGCACAGTAAAAATAATAAATGCACAGTATAAATGATAGATGCAAAGTAAAAATAATAATTGCACAGTAAACAATAGCATCTCAAAACTAGAGAGTGTAGAATTCCACATTTCGCGTTTTACATTTTCGAGTTTAATCGTTTGAGGGGTATGTTTCCTTCTCGTTTGCTGGGGCGAACCCCCAGCCTGCAAGCTAGTTACTGAGTGTTTATTATTTAAACTGTGCAAACTGAAACTAAATACTGTACATATACGATTTTTTACTGGCAAATTTTAATAAAATACTATGCGTGGTTTACTTGACATTTAAATTTTTTACTGTGCAAAAATCATTTATTATATTTTACTGATTAAAATCGAATTTTTTACTGATCGCTTTAGAAAAATTTCTGAAGAAAGTACGTACTTTTTCGAAAATTGATATAATGGTTTTTAACTCGTCTGATCATGACAAAATCACATACTAAATCTTGCTAAGCCATTCCCTAACGCCCTGTATAATTCCACCTATTAGTATTCTCTGTGTCCTCTTACTTACGTCAATGCGATATTAAAACAATAAGATTAATCAACAGTCGACATGTGATTAATTAACAGCTTTCTACAGACGCATCATCTATCAATTCTTTAAATATTTAATGAAATAACATGTGTTAAATAACGTAGTTAATTTTTGGCTTGAATGTTTTGTCTAGAGGGAGAAGCCACGACAGTAATAAAAATATGTAATGGTTTCGATAAGATCCATCGTAAACTTTCTATCAACTGTCAAGGTTTTTTCAATCGACTCTCTAAATTCAGTTTTCTATGCTTTTTGCTTTTTTGACGACATTTCCTCGAGTAACATAGTTTTTAGCGTATCTATCAAAAAATAAAGTGCAATGATTGACAGTGGTTCGTTGACACTCCATTAACCTACCAGAACAAGTCCATAATTGAATCTAAATACGTTGGTCGTGCAAATAATTGTCTCTTCTCGATATGACGCACCTATTTCTGTTACTTTCACAGTCCGGAGTAATTTATTAGTCATAGCGCGCAGGTTTCTTAATCAATATGCCGAAGAAGTGTACGCCTAACGGGTCACAAGTGAATTTATTGCCCTTATGTTGCTTAAGGTCAAGTTCATTGGTCGGACCTTATCTCTGCGTTTAAAATTAGAGCATTGCTTGTTGTCAACCGATGGCGCGATTTTCGCGGTGAAATACTAGAGAAACTAAGCGTTACATCACAAACAAGGTTAATGAATCAGCCAGTTCTATTATCTTTTAAGGCTGCGTTACGATAGTTGTAACAATAATTTCGTTACGTAACTGAAACCAAGAACCGTTCAGCTGCAATGATGGTTGTAAAAAATCGAAACCTATGGGGTCTGAAAAAATCGGCGTTCAGCAGGTGCAGTGCGTTTCCTGAAATAGGATCAGTAAGGCTGAAGAACCAGGCCACTTCTATTTATATCCGCATACTTTGTGGTCTGCCAAGGAGTTTTTAAATACACGTGGTGTGGCGTTTACTTTTTTTATGATTGTTGCGATGTTATCGGATTTTGTTGGCATGTTGCCTTTAATGGGGTTTAGGTTGAGTGTGTGTAGGCTGAACCGGTGGACAACGGGACCTCAGATTGCAACAGAACACTGCTGGAATTCTCGAGGTTCCATCAAAATTATTTTGTTATCGGCGAAACAATGATTTTTTAAGAGCACATTGCATGTGACGATCTAATGTTTTTCTCGCGTTAGAAAAGTTCAATGATCGGCCTCATACACATACTTTCTCCACTACTAAACTACTGACTTCACAATAACAGTTATAAAGTGAGTTTTATTCCGTAATTAGAAAATTCTCGGACAATTGTTAACCATTGTTAAATGGAATCAAATGGTGCAGAAAATTAAATTACGTTGACATTGGATGGTTGGCAAGAGCACCATACACGTGATTTGGTTGTAGGTGAATTCTGACCTTCCCACGTTTTTTTATTATTTTTCACCATCAAGTACAACCTATAACACAAAAACATACATTTGCATATCAATGATACGTAAAAATTATAATTATTTGATGTCACGTTATTTGTCTGACTTCGATAGGTATATCTATTATCTAACTTGAAGAATGTTTATCTGTATTGTACAATTTTTTATGTACAACCAGGAACAAAATCAATGACACCCCAATTGTATCCAACCTTTAATTTGAGGGGATCGACCGTGACAGCTACCTTAAATCTTTTCAGTCATAAAATTAACACTTCTTCAAATCTAAATTTCCAACTACGGTTTCAACGTTACTTGCTTCCAAAGTTTGATAAAAGTCACAAAATATTTATTGTAAAGTGTCTTGATCTTTAGGTAAGACCGAAAGTAATAAAAGGTTTTACAGAAAGCAAAATTAAATCATCAAGTTAATAATCGGAATCGCGAAAAAAAAAAATTTCAATATTTTTTTAACATTCGTTTAAACAGAAACGCGATTATTTTGAGGAATTTTCGTCGAAATAGGCCAGGAAGTCAATAGCTATTTGTGCAAAGAAATACTCAAACATTAACAGCAATTTTTTAAAATGATTTGAAATTAACCATTTTTTTGCATTGAAGCGTTGTTGTGATAAAATCATAATTTTTGTAAAATTTCACTAAACCGGGCTGAAAAAAATCAATAAACAAGATGGAAAGTGGAGTGATGTTAGCACTTTTGAGTTCTGTTACCGTTTATTTTTGACTTTTTCGGATAAGTACTTTTTTAAGCTAAAAACTTAGTTAACACAAAAGTTTAAACAATCACACAACTGGATTGACGTTTTTTTGCTAATAAGATAAAGTAAATTAATAAAACATGAATTTTTTATTAACATTTTAACATCGAGTCAAAAAGCTAAATAAAATTAAAATGAATTTTGAAACAAAAGCAAACCGTTTGTTTTATAATGACATTAAAAATTTCGAAAAAAAAAATTTTTTAGTGACATTAAGGTCGGTTTACAGAACCTTAATATGATTTTTATTCGCAACTATTAGCAGTATAATGCAAGCTAAACCGACTCTTATATTGTACAGGGTGTTTAAAAATCGGCGCACAAATTCAATGGTGTGTGATAGAGAAATGCTAACATACAAAGGTAAAAATAGTAAAAAATTCTTTGTATTAAAGTTATTGATAAATAACAAATTTTGAATGAATGATATGTGGCAACGTTGTCTAACAGTATAATCGCAGTAAAATTTGATGAACAGTAATCTATAAATTGTGAATTTATATGTGTATAATTTTTTTAATAAAATTTTATACATTGTTGAATTTTTTAAGAAGTTTTTTTTTAATTAAATAAACTGCTAAAGTTTGTTAGTAAATTTAAAAATAATTATTCATTGTTTTGTTAGTGAACGATTACTTAATGTGAAACATAAAAACATAAAAAATTAATGAAAACTGAAGAAGTTAACAAAATAAATTTGTAGTTAAAGATTTTTTTAAATATAACTTTAGGAATTTTTTCAAGATTTTTCTGGTAATCTACACATGCTTCTCAATAACGTACGACTGAGCTAGTGCGCCAGTTTTTGTTGGATCATTTTAATTTTAAACACGTTGCTATTGAAAGTGTGTTTTAAGATAGTGAAAATGTTGCTATGCGAAAACACGTTGCTATGGGAAACGTGTTTTAAAATAGTGTTTCAGATTCAGATTTACATAATAAAAAGAAGGCTTAAAATGTTACTAACAAAAAAAGTATTTAATAGCAAATATACTTTTATTTAACTTAATCAACTGACAAAAAATGGTAACAATAAAATAGCCAAACACGATTTACAATTATTATTTTTAACAAATTTTGAAAAAGAGGGTAACTTTGGAACTTTGGATTTCAAGAAATGTTAATTTTATGATCGAAAAGATTTATGACGGTCGTCACAGTCCATCCCTTCAAAATAGGGTCGATACGATAGGGATGCCATTAAATTTGTCTTTGAGTGTACCTATACCAGGTGAGGCAACCTTATGGCGCACCTAAAAAAAGTATCGCAATTTCTAATAGTATATTTTTTTGCATTTTACACGCCTGACTGTACGTTCGAATAGTATCTTTCCTAATTTTCTGGTAATTTTTCACTCACAGGTAAAGATAATATTTAATAAAAGTAATTTTCGATCAAAAAATCATCCAGAATTTTATACTAAAATACGCTTATTTACTTCAAGTATTTGTTACGAAATTAGCGAAAAAAATACTAATAAAACCTTGGAAATAAACGCACTTTTACATTTTAACATTAAATATAGGTGATTATTCTGTAATGAAACCGTTAAAATTGATTAATTAATTAATTAATTAAGTAAATAATTGGGGTAAGATTGTAAAAGATTTTGTTGGGATATTCGAGTGCAGGCATCAAGCCTGCTTTTTTATATTTTCTTAGATTTATCAAATTATAGGCGTTTTTTCAATAATAAATTAGAATAGTAAAATATTATATTCGTTAAATACTGGTCTAAAACGAGAATCAACTGACGAAATTCAGATAGGAAAGTAACTGTTTAAACTATACACTATAATAATTTGTTTTTCTTTATAATATTCTCAAAACTCCTAACAACAGTAGTTAAAAATAACGTCACAATTTTTTATTACCGTCCATTTTTTACAAAAAAATAGCGGACGAATTCTGTCTTTAAACTTTAAACTCTTGTAACATAAAACTTAATCGTAAGTTAGTTATTTCGCTTGGACGAATTTATTTTAAAGATTGGTGATGATCGAAAATTGGTGGATGCGCCGGTGCATCAATCTAATTCCGCTTTGAATTCTTTATTGTTTGAAATGGTTGTTATTATTGGTAAATTGTAGTGTTTTGTCGATGTTTATCTCCCCCTTACATGACCTGGTATCCAAGTGTGGGGTCGTCAGGTCGAATGTATTTATAGGTCATCAGATAAATGTCGTGGGTGAACAAGGTGCACCGATCATGCATTGCTTGCAGCAGACTCGAGAGATAGTGGTCGACCTCCAATACAAGCGTCTCCGACCAAGAAAAAGTTTACTTTCGCAAACTTTTCAAAGTTGACTTTTCAACCGTAATAATCGAGAGAAAATTCCACCACATGTAATCGATAAAAAAATCGCAGTTCTACTCGCGAGCTCGTTATTTATTTATCTAAACCGGCAAAAATAACTGTCTAATACCTCACTGTTGACCTACTGTTTGCGTTTTACCGGTTGGAATACGCACACAACAATTTAGGTTGTTGGAAGTTGTATTCGGTTTGGCACCCGGGCCGTGGTTATTGATTTCTTACTGGGTCGATGGCGAGCTCATGAAGCTCAGCACGCGTCAATGCGGGGGAGGCATTTGCACAACACGCTCAATTAAACCGACAAGAAACGTTCACTGCGTACGTACTCCAAGCGGAAGCTAGAACAAGTGACGATTGTTGAAGTCTTTACGATGAGCTACAATCAAAACAAACACGGCTAATGACTGATTGTTGACGCTTCAATAGCTGCATTCACGCTCAAATTTACTATTTGGCTGTTAATGATAACAGCCACGTTACAGTTCAACGAAATGACTCAAAAACAAGGTCACTACACCAAATTTTTGCATTTTTGTTTTATGTTTATTTATATTAAAAAATTGTCCAAATTACGTAAATTGTGAAATACGCTTTCTCTAACATACTTTAATTTACAAAAAATCGACAAAAAAGTGATCGTTTTGGCTAGAAATTACCCAGTTGCGTTTTATTGAGATATTTAGGTAACACAAGCACAAGATCGTAACAGCTTAAGAGCTTAGAAAAAGGAACATAAGGAAGTGAACATTCGAGAATTCTTTTATGTGGATGTACTCGTATCGTAAAAAATAGTGAGAATGCATTAACATAAACGTCACATAGCACTAGCAACATAAAAATTTAAGGTTTTATTGTGTTTCTAAGCCAATACCTACCATTCCATTCACATTTTTGGAAATCGGAAAAAAGCTTTGTTTACAGATTCTTGGAAAAATTGCGGCAACGGTTTAATTTACTGAGTGACGAACTCCATTAACTACTGATCTCAAATGAATACTGTTTTAAAATTTTGATAACGAAAAAAGTAGTTGTCGGTGCACCAGTAAGATATTTTGACTAAAATAGAGAAAAAACTAAAACAAACTGTAACTTAGTATTAGTTTTGCTAAAAACTAAACTTCGAGTAACGGAGCTAAAAAAATGTCGTTTTGTTGTTTGAACAGAGAAATATTTTTATACATATTCATTCATTTACCCGTATTTTACATTTCGGGAAAAGCAGTCTACTCAAATCTTGCGAAACAAATGAGTTTTAACTGAAGAACTTGCTAAATGTTTGAGTCTGAATACGAACTAATTGCGAAAATAAGTTTTATCAAAAACAGATCGATGCACAATTGAACCACGATTTTTGAACCCAATTGTAATAGAAACCTTGAAATTTTCTTAGAAAGCAGCGAAATTTCAGGAGACGTGACCGACATTTACAAAATAATATAATTACAATTTTTTGTTTTTTTTATTTTTTTTTTGTTTTCTACTTGGGGATGTAATACTTTATTTAATAAGAACACACGTTTTTTCCTAGAGTTGTTTATTTTCTATTTTTGGAAAACTAGTTTCGGGTAATTACCCTTCTTCAGTTCCTACATCAAATATTTTTAATCAATAGGTACATGAATTTTATACTTTTTATATTAAAATTCATGTATTATTTAAAAACATTTGACGTAGGAAGTGAAAGATAACTTAATTATTGACAACAGTCTGTTGTCAATTATTTGAATATTTTTTTAATAATTTTAATATAAATAGTATAAAATTCCTATTTGACGTAGGAACTGAAGAAGGATAATTACATGAAACTTATTTTTCAAAAATAAAAAACAAACAACTCGGGGAGAAAACGTGTGTTTTGTGTTTTTATTAAATAAATTTTTTTATTCAGTTTTGAACGCCTTATGTCTGTTTTACAGTAGGGAGTGCAAAATCTCTCCGACATTTAATTACAAACGCTTCAATCGTCTTGCAATTTTTTGTGCACCAGATAAACAAGTAGGAGGTGATTATTACATTTTTATTGGTTAATTGCTCATTCCTGGGACAAATGAGACACCACTGCACCGGTTTTAGGGCCGGTCTTTTTCACAGAACGGGATTTCGCCTTAGTTGCGAATAAAATGGTCGATTTTGTCATTAGTTTTTTGAAATAATTTGATTTTTTTGACGAAAATACACTTTTTAAATTTATTACAGAAAAATTAAGAATTCTAGAAAAGTAAAACTTTTACACAATTAATTAAAATCTACACTGTCGGTTTGGAATAAATATTAAAATCAAACTTAAAATTGGCGTATACTGCCATTTTGACACTTCTACATAAATTATTTTTTTTATTCGAAAATCAAGGCTGATACAAACATTATTTAAAATTGAAAAATAATTTGATATACAGGGTGACCCAGGGGTGCGTTATCAGTCTATAACTTTTTTGTTACTTGAAATATTGTCATGCCGTTTTTATTATCTGATAGATTGACTTAAAGTCCACAAAGTAAAAATATTTTTATTATACACAAGGTGTTGTATACAGGGTGGTGAACAAAAGTTATATTTTTTTAAATGGAACAACGTATATATGTTTGCATAATTAGATTCTACGCAAAAAAAAATTAACTTTATGTATACTATCATGGGTTTATCTCTTTTCGTTTCGGAATCATTCAAATTTTCGTTATAAAAAGACCAACTTTAATTTAATTTAAAAATCACTGCGAATACTTTGTAGTTTTGCAAATAATCGACTTTTTTAACTATTTCAAATAGCAAAAAAGTTCTAGACCGATTACGAGTACACACACTTGAGTCACCCTGTAGAATTAGAGTACCTATGCATTTGTTCAAAAATTAAAAGTTCAACCAGTGACAAAGGAATTTTAACGCTGAGAAATTAAAAACACAAAAAACTAAAAATATTGAGACTGAAATTCTGGACAACTAAAAGACTGAAAAACTGAGAAACTGAAAAAGCTATTAATTAGAATAGAGAAACACCAATAAATTCAAACATCATATTCTAAATAGAAAACCAATACACTAAGAAACTGAAAAGCTAAAAAATTTAAAAAATGGAGCACAAAAAACTAAAAAACAGTAAAATTAAAATTCTGTAGATCTAATAAGTGACTGAAAGAGTGATATAATTAATCAACTATGAAATTATGAACTAGGAAAGTAGAAACCATTAATAAGATAAGATAGTGAAACCATGAAAAACTGAAAAATTGAGAAAATGAATAATATGAAATACTATGGGAAAATTAAGAAACTAAAAAGTTGAAAAATACTGGAAGCCTAAGAAACAAAAATTTGATGTATTTATTTTAAACTAAAAACTTACTAATAATAATAAAAAAAGTCAGGTTTTTTCTGAGCTTTTTTGGAATGGGGAGCAGATTCTGGAACCACGGTTACAGTTTCAACATATTTCGACAGAATCTTATGCATTTTAGAAAACTTAACTGCAAAAATCGGATACAGTAAGAATAATATGACATAGGTTGTATGTTATGTTATAGTTTAAACTTTTTATTCGCTTTCTGCAATCCATCATTAATTATCTTTATGACAGTGATTTTTTTAGAGAAAATATGATCAATCTAAATGTTAACCAATTGTTTTCCAAAATCAAAAGTAAGAAATAATTTTTCGTCTTTAAATTTTAATTTTAATAATTACCCAAAAATTAAAATTATTACAAGAAGAAATAATACCACTAAAAGACTCAGTTCTACAGGGTGCTCAAAAACTGTCGCACCAACTCAGTGGTACGTTATTGAGAAGCAAGTGCAGATTACGGGAAAAATGTTGAAAAAATTCCTAAAGTTATATTTTAAAAAATCTGGAGCTACGAACTTATTGTGTTAACTTCTTTAGTTTTCATTATTTTTTTATGTTTTTATGTTTCATACCAGGTAATCGTCCCGTAACAAAACAATGAATAATTATTTTAAAATTTACTATCAGATTTTAGCAGTTTTTTTGATTTAAAAAAATTAAAATTCATCCAAAAAATCACAATGTGTAGATGTGCCAACACTGGGGATTATTTCCTAGGAAACCGTTGCAAAAATAATTTATTTTTATTCGGAAGTAAAATTACCGTTGGGGGCGCCACTGAGCTAGGTCAAAAACAGTAACCATAAATGGCGGGAAAATGTTTATTCGGATATTTTGAGCGTTGTACGAATTTTGGGGCTTCACAATTATTACATTGCCAATGCGGAATGATTATTGCATCTTTGATGCAAGAAACTTATGTTGACAAATGAGAGATGACGAGGAAAACACGAATAACGAATGACTGTTTGGTTTACTTTCTTTATTGGAAAATTATTACAAAGACATTGAAAAGCCTACCTTTTGGCATAATTTACGTTTAAATGTATCAGGAGTTGTTAATCTTTATTGTAGTTTTGCAGATTTACCGCATTTCATGATTTTTTCAGTGGAAAATTCTAACCTAAAATTCATAACACTTCACTAATTTATTGGTTTCTTGAGCCAAACTTTGTGTTCGCTGTGATCCATTACTTATAATCTTTAATTAGACAACTGTTTGATAACACTTTGTAATCAAAATTTAAATATTTTTCACTTTTTATCCACTTTCAAGTTCCAACAATAAACACTTTATACCACGAAAAACTACAGAACCAAAGTCAACGCTAGTATTTACCACCACGTACTTTTAAAGTAATTCTTTCTATTGTAAATAATTAACACTATACACGCAAAATTGTTGAACAATTTATTAAATGTCAGTTAAATGTGGCATTACGAAAATTTCTTTACTGTTTTCGACATAGTTCAAAAGTCATCACCAGAGGGCGTCTAGTTAATTTTATTTCCGAATTGTTGCTCAAATTCTATTGCGATCATGACTGTTAGACAACGTTGCCACATATCATTTACCTAAAATTAGTTATTTATCAATAGCTTTAATACAAATTTTTTTTTTACTATTTTTACCTTTATCTGTAACCACTTCTCTACCACACACCATTGAGTTGGTGCGCCAGTTTTTGAGCACGCTGTATACAGCTAAAAACAGAAAAATAGTTATACTGGTCTTTGTCACACACTGAACAGTGTCAACTTTCTGAATAAAAAAATTAGTTAAATTATTATTGATTGATTCATTTTTGTGAGATATACGTTGATAAGGGAAAATGAAGATTTGTTTTTTTTTATATAAATCCATTTATATTTATTTTATCTTGCAATGCGTTTCGATCAACTTTGCATAATCCATCTTCAGGCAGTTATTTATAATGTGCTGCAGAAAGCCCATTGCACAAGTTGACCGAACCATGTAGCCAGTTAAGATAAATTAAGAATTTGAGAGGAAAGAGCCAGATAATAGTAATTTTTCCTTTAGTTAAGTCAGTTGGTTGAGTAAGAAGTTTGTTGGCCTAAGTATAGCCTGTTGTAAATCTTTTGGAAGTGGACCAGAGCGGATGTCGGTCAGCGCGAACGTGTCCTCAGCAACATGCTTATTAGGGCTGTGCTGTGGTGCAATCAGAGTAATAAGATCCAAGCGTAATGATGGGTTCGAGAGCGCTTACAACCGGTCCAAAACAATAACCACGATTTCACACCGAAAACTGTGCGATGATCTCGTCTAGACCGTGGTGTGCGAATAGTGGAAACAATAGATTTTAGCAAGGAGGTGTTGTCCGACGAGTTCTGCAAGGGTCGTTAGCCGTGGCGGCGGCGGCGACGGCACCGACCGCTTTTAAAGACTTGTCGGACAAAAACCCGTTTCTTTGGAATAAGGCGAATCGTAATTAATGAGGTGTTTTCGTGAGCCGCGCCCTTGTTGTTCTTGTGGAATCGGAAATTTCGAACGAAACCGCTTATACAGCGGGATGATCCTGCTCTTGGTTATAAATCCTGCAGACGGCATCCCAGGCACGCCTGCAAGAATGTTCCATCTACACCGGAGGAAGTGGAAATAAAATATAAACGTGTCCGGCCAAGTTCGGGGAAATTCGAGCAACAATAAAAACTTAGGTACACAAAATGGGTGGCGTCGAATTAGGTTCTTCAATTAAACTCGACACAGTTTCATTTCGCCAAAAAATCCAACAGAGACATTTGCAACAGCGATAGAAGCGCTTAGAACAGCAGAAACGGAGTATTGGAATGGGCTTTATGGGGCGAATAACTAGTCAACGAAGTATATAAGAAAACAAATTGAATAGCACAAAAACGAATGACCGTTTCGACAAAATTACAAGAGTACAATTCCCGGCCAATCATCGATTCCACAAACAAAATCCCTTTTATTCAAACTTGACAAACGAGCTCTATTTAAAATTGGAAACTCGAGGAGACCATCCGAATTAGATGGGTCGATAAGAGAATGTCGTTTTCTTCGAGTTTGTGTGACAGTTGGAAAGCGAGGACTGGCGACGACCTCGCTGAGGTCTTATCGAATGTGCCATTCCCTTGGGCTATTATACGTGGAGGCGTCGTTTCAAAACACCCTCCTAATCAATTGCTCCGCGAACGCAAAGCCCCGAAAATCACCACAGCTGCAAAATCAAGGTTAAGCTAATTCCTGAAACGGGCGAAAAGTTGATGAATCGTGAATGCATCTCTCAAATCTTGTTACTCTTTTTATCCCACGAAAAACGAATAACTTCAAATCTTGTTTCTATGGCCTATTTCACAGTCATTTCACATCAACATTACCAAAGTTTTATGTTGGGGCGAATTAACAATTAAACGCAAACATGAAGCTAAATCTACCTAATCTAGTGGATTTTAATTGAATTTTGGAATTATACATTTCAAAATAGTCCAATGGAAGAATCTTTTTCATTAATATTGCGTTGGTAGCATTGTCACTGCCGAGAGCAATGTTTATTTACGTGAATAGTGACATTGACTTTTAACAACGTATTTCAACATTTGTTTTAAACGTGGATGTAGTAATTGAAATAGTTATCTGTATCTATACTTCATTAATAAATAAAAATAAACAAGAAATGTAGTTCTTATTAACCTTGCACTAATTGATGATTATTAATGGCTTGTAATAATTTGAACTTTATTTGCATGTAACGTATAAAATTAAATTTGTTTGATTTCGTCGAAGATAAAGGACAGGGGTAATAAAACCATTAATTTTGTCGCGACGTTTCGATACTTTTATTGTATCTTCATCAGGCGAAGCATTTTTTTTATAAACGACACAGTCAAGGAAGAACTCTTTTGTAAACGGACAAAACAACTATTATTGTGGAGAACGGACTTAACCCTACATATTTTGATTATTGCGTAAAGTATCACAGATGTTACGTTTTAAAAATTGTATGGAAATTATCACAAATTACAAGGTGTTATTATTATTTTTGATCACAGATTATGAGTTGTTAACATTAAGATACAGCGTGGAATTTTTAACTGGAAAAAAATTCATACTATGATTTAGGCGATTTTGGTGAGAATTCCCGAAACAGGTCAATTTTTATTTTGTCTTGCCTACTATTTGGTGCATATGGTTTTTGTTTATCTGCTGTCAGAAATGCACAGCCACCTCTAGCTTTTGTTTTCAAATGTAACAGTATGTCAAGTGACACCTCGTATGAAAGCCAACTTCGCAAACAATACAACGCACTATTTGTTTTTTGAATATTTTCAAAGCCTACGTGATAAAAAAATAAAAACTAATTTTATAAGTTGAACATTGTTTAATGCAACAATTATTCAAAATTGGCACCGTTTCTTTTCTGGGAAATAACATAACGATAGTAGCATGAATTTCTAACATTTTGCAACATTTCTAGTGTCATTTGCCTAATTTCAACTTATAAAAATTGGTTTTTATTTTTTATCGCATAGGCTTTGAAAATATTCAGAAAACAAATAGTGCGTCGTAAAAAAGTTAGAGATGGCTGTGCATTTTTGAAGACAGATAAACAAAAACCGCATGCAACAAATAATGCGCAAAGATAAACAAAAATCGATCTGTTTCAAAAATCGCTTATATCCAAGTTTCAAATTTTATTTTAGTCAATAATTCCACACTGCTTTAATTTTGTTCTCACTTGGGTGTTGACGATTTTTAAAAAACAAATAGTGCGTTGTACTGCTTTCGAAGAGTTTTTCACATGAGGTGTCACACGACATACCGTTATATTTGAAAAAAAAAAACTTGGAGGTGGCTGTGCAGTTTTGACAGCAGATAAACAAAACCATATCCACCAAATGATGGGCAAGCAAAAACAAAAAGCAACTTGTTTCTGGAATGGAATTTTCACAAAAACTGCCTATATCCAAGTTATGAATTTTATTCCAGTTAAAAATTCCACACTATACGAACTAGAACAGTGTATCCCACTTATTATAAGTTAGAAGATGTTATTATTTTTACTATTGTTCAACACTGTGACTTTGACAGAACAGAAGTTCTTTTTTGTGCTTTTTGTAGTTTATACAGGGTCGCTAAAAAGTATGCACACAGTTAAATATTATAAAAACTAATCATCAAAACTTGTTGAATTTTGGTATATGCTTAAAAGTATTTAAATTCTATCCTCTCAGATGTTTATCAAAATTTCTATCTCTATTTGTTTTGGACATACAGGGCTAACTTGATTTTTTTTAATGGCAAGAAGGGTCAAATTTAATATTTTTAAGGAGAGCATTTTTTTCTGGGTTCTGTGCTGTAATACATACATATTTTAATTTAAAAAAAATATCAAACTAATAAAATTTTGTTAGCTCTTTGCCGCCTAAACTTAGACCAAAAAATAAGTGAAAGTTAATAATAATTGCTGAAATAACACTTTTAACTAATTAAGAACACACTTTTATAAAAAAAATATTCAACTGTACCCATCCATACTTCTTAGCGACCATACTTATTGTTTTGCTTAAGTTACTTGTGTCTTCTCTTTTGTTTACAGTGTAATTGGTTTGTATGTGTATCATTTCGGCTATGTTTATGTTTTCATAATGATTTTCTTTTTCAAGGACTTCTGTTCTGCCAAAAGCAAAATGATGTCCTGTTTCATAGTAATGGGAAGATAATGCCGTTTTATCAGATCTAAGAGCTTTACAATTGTATTTAATTCTTCAGTTCCTCCTTGACTGTGCCATGCCTTCCATGTTTATAATAAGAAAATTCTTTGCCTGATGAAGGTACAATAAAAGTACCGAAACATCGCGACGAAATTAATGGTTTTATTTCCCCTGTTCTAAGTATATACTATCTTCTATGAAATCAAACAAATATATTTTCAATGACAAGTAACACAAAATGGAGAACTTCACATATAAAATTAAAGTGAGAAACATTATATAAAGGACTCAAGTATTTTAAATACTCGTAAGATGCTATAAAAAGGCACTATCCATAAAATTGAAATATCGATCATTTAATTAGATTGAGCAACACAAGTACAATGTGTTTTTAAATGATTCTCATCTAGTCGTCTGTGAATTTCCCATATAAAATCAGAAATGCCGCTTTATTGAATTAATGACAGGCATTTAGACACCGAATATTCCCATTCTCCATGTATTAAGTCTCCAATTCAGAAATAGGTTCTTGCACAGTGTAACAGTTTAGTTGCATTTTAACTAACTTTTTAAAATTAATTAATTGACAATTAGTAAATTTCACTACTGTCAGTTTTGACATTTATTGACCGCAGAGCGGCACAAATTTAAACTTTTTAATGTAAACCAATTTCAAAGTTAACTAGATGAGAATACAAGTAGTTTTTCTTATTTTTACATTTCCTGACCCATTAATTGTGTCAGTGCCATTTTAGATTGCAGGAATGTGTAATTTGAAGTTTTGTTTGTTTTGGTTGTCTTTAATGGCCGTATTATGTAGCTCATTACCAGTGCCATTTCCTCAAATGTCAAATATATTGTTTTTGCGCCACCCTGTCGGATTATAACGCCTGCCCTGCCATAAACACGTTCCATATTTAGACCAATCTATATTTTCAAGCGGAACTGCCGCGATCCTGGCACACACCGAAAGTTGAGCTTTAAGGAAGACACGCCCCACAAACCGGAGCTTTTCTCAACATTCCCCGGACTTGGAGTGTTTCGTCCATCATCCAGTTCCTGGATTCCGGGTGTGTTATTGCAGCAAACACAGTTTCTAAATAAACACTGAGTGTACAATGTGACGTTCCGAGCTTTATTTATTTTGAGGGTGGAGGCGCCGGGAAAAGGAATAATTCTACGATCATTCTCCACCGATTTCGTCAGTTGATTTGATTATGCAAATGGAAAAGTGCCAGATAAACAAGTTTTTGGGCGCAACAAAATTTAAGATAGCAGGAATGGCCCATTTCCATGCAATTAAGTGCCTCATCTAATTGATGTGGCGTTCGAGCTTTCACTCCATTGCACATGCGACATTTCCGATGCGAGAATATCGATTGAAAATCATTAATTCAGGTGGCGCTAACGAGGAAAAACCGAATGATTGATTTTATATTCAGGGCAAAAATGTAAATGAAAAGCTTTTAGAGAAAAATCGAAACGGTCGCTAACATTAAAAATGCATTACCACTTGAAACTCCGGACAGGTCAATAATTTATTGCTGCACGAGAAGGATTCATTACGAAATCTCGTGTAGGCCAATTTACTGCAAGTTTTTTCTTCTCGTCTACTGTGTGGTAATAATTTTCCGGCCAAAGATCACAATGTACTGCCGGAAGAAAACACAGTTCCACCAACATAAACACACAAATTAAAGCGGCGGTATTTTTCCACGATGAAAAGCAAACATTGATTCAAGGAAAAATAAACCAAAACGGCAGTGAAAGCTGACCACAGGATTCCAAAATTCGATGGCCGAATTGAGCGAAAGTTGCATAGAGTGCATGCTCTAGTAAGATTGGCTTAACACGATGTGTATCGGGCTAATTGACATCTCATAAGCGCCAAGGTTCCGCTCTATAATCAGCCCACGAGTGAAAGTCGCTGCATTTTTTAATTAAGAGATAAGAGATGGAGAACAAGGCGATCTGCCCGTTAATTAACCGATTGCCTCCAATGAAACAACACCGATTCGAACTTTGCTGGATGACTAATTTGCTTTGTTAATAACTTGAGTCGAGATCTCCGGAAACGTAATTTAATTACGGTAATCGCGTTAATGTGTCCGCATCACTTTTAACTCAGATCCGGAGATTAGATTGTTGATTTGCAGGATTACCGGACTCCGCCAGATTGGGCACCTAATTGACGAGACGCGCTGTACGCAATTTCCGGGTGGGAAACACCGATTAGTCCCGGAAATTCAAGTTTTACTGTACGTTTCACATAGCAAAACACTTGAGTATCGGCATGTCGCGTGGGAACACATTTAATTACTGTTATTAAAAGAAGAAATCGGGTCAAGTCGCGCAGAAAAGAGAACTTTTGGCATCTGCCAGCTAACTGTTAATTTCTCTTGGCTGTTGCGTAATTATTTCGATATTGCCCAACACCTGTTGTGGCTCTCAAGGTCTGAATTCAGGGCCAATAGTTTAAGTGAAAACTCGCGCTATTGCGTTTTGTAGTAAATTGCCAAAAGCTCGCAATTTGTTCAAGCTGTCGGAGGCATCGATCGATGGTTAAAGTGCCATCTGGAAGTCGGGTCGTTTCCCTTTAAACTCGCCCGGAACGCTTTCCACTTGGATGACAAACCGATACAAACGTATGCAGTTTTATTGCCTACTGGACGAGAAAGCAACAACTAATTAATTAGCGGAGAAATTTCCCCATCCAAAAATGCAGGAGCGATGTTGCGGAGTTTCCGGGTCCTGGAAACTGCGCTCCGGGTTGTCTTGCAATAGGAAGGGAATGATTTATTCCGTCGACGGAAGCGAGAGAGCTTTCGTTTATTGCGGTGCGCTATAGCATGGGCGGAAACGGCCCTTCGTGCTCTGCCCGGGTAATGGCGCGAACGGAATATTACACAATACACAAATCATCCTTTTATAATACACCTGACACACGTTGCGAACAATGCCATTGACAGAAACGGCTCTAATCCGCCTGAAATGTGATAGACACGTAGAAAGCGAAGAGTTTGCAAACTTGGCCAAGAGAACGCATAATTCACGACGATAGCGCGCATTTTACCCAGAGTTCGTGAATTATTGGGGCGTATGTCATCGTTTATTCCATGGATTAAAGACGATATTTCCCTCCTAAAGTCTCAAAATTTTGCATGCAGTTGTTGCAAAGTGAAAGTGCATCTAAATGCGTTTAGCAAAATCATCTTGTTAAAGACCAAAGTAAAAGGAAAATGTCAAGGAGCTGTTAAGAAATACGCAACTGGTACGGTATTACAGTTCAAAAACCGTTACCCTACGTAAAAAACCGTTTAATTGTTGATATTGTTCTCGTCCTGATGAAAAATTGAATGTATGGCGTATAATAGAATCGATCGGTCTAGCTCCCTCAAGGTTTTTAACTCGTTTCATAATTAAAGCCAGTTTCTTTAAACGACACGGCCATTGATTAGAAATATCGTTTTCGAAACTAATACAAAAGCGCTTTGTGGGGAAGCCGATGCAGTAGCCATAAATAAATAAATTAGAGTTGGGTGCTCTTTTGTAATTATTAAATCGAAGGCCAGGAAATTTTATTTTTTATCTTACAAACTTTCTATCTAGGAACAATTTAATAATATTTTACTCAAACTCTACCCAAATAAAAAAAAAATGTTAATGAAGGCGATTAATATACTGCTTAAAGCACGAATGAGCGTTAGCGGGTGAGTGTCTTTAATAGTTCAGATTACTTATGAATATGTAAGTTGATCACATTTTTTGTTACCAATTTAAAATTTATGCCAAACTAAATCTAATTTTATCTTTTTCAACCTCAATTAAATTAAATGCGTGATTAACTGATCACGTGACCAAATTGAACAAATATGATTGGTCCATTCGCGTTGTTAACTTTTAACAACGAATTAAATTTTAACAAAGCATTTTAAAACCGGTCCTAAAAGTCTAAAATACGAAAAGAATGCATTAGTGACGTCCATAAATACCTTCATCCTTTTTTGCACAAAATCATTAATAAATATTGACATTATTAAACGGTCAACGAAATAGTTATTTAGTAAACATTTTGTAAATAAAGGCGATTTATAAACGAAACTTTTTATTCTTTATTCTTTTTATTCTTTAATAGTTGAGTTTATTAATCGCCCAATAACAAATGAGATTATTATAGTATTCCAATTGGTAAAAGGTTGTATGGAAGATCCCTTTGTACAGAAGTTAACCGCCTCACAATGGGTTTATTACCAGCCCAAAATTTGCGTTTATTATTATGCTCTTCTTTGTTTGTGAACCATTCCAGTGTCCCTCTTTATTAGAGTCAAAATATTTTACTGAGGCCATATAACCTTAATCGACTGGGAATACAATACAATATTTTTGCGTTGACCGTAAACTTTTTTTTTGTGACAAAATTAGAAATTAATGATGAGACCTGCATTATTTGTTTGTCTTCGAGGTAGATCATTTTTAAATTTTGCAACACTTCCATTCACTTTTTTACAAAGACTATCAGAAGAAAATAACGTTAACACCATACATTTTCAATTTCATGTAAAATTCACCTTTTAAAATTCACATTATAGTTACCATTGAAATAAATGTATGATGTTAGTCGTCATTGTTTTTTTATTTGTATGAGTAAGTAGTACAACTGGTTGTTTATATTAAAATATCGTCAAAACGTGAAAATCCCAAAAACAATTACTTAATGAAAAAGAGTGTATTAATGACGTTTATTAATACAACCTTTTTTAAATAATATAATTTATTAATATCGAAATTAATAAACGGTCAACGAAAAAATATATTTATGACGATTAGGTGTATAATATTTATGGACATAGTTGTCTAGGTCAGGCATAAACACAAACATATGGCAAGGTTAGATCATGGTCACCGGATAACAATTAAAATTTATTTTATTCTCATGGTGTTTCAATAAAGCACCACTTTATTACTTTGGGGAGAATTGCTTACAATAAATATAAACATACGACAAGTTCTAGTTTTTGTTTACTGATAAATATTAGATACATGTAATAAATTATTCTTATGCTTCTGTTTACATTTTAGTTTGTTTGTTAACCTTGCCAAATCACCGAGATGGAAATTCGTTATAATTGTGTTTTTTGGTTCATTTTATTGAATTTCGTAACAATTCGTCACTCGCTCCCCTGACGCATAGGCAACCAACATTGTCAAGGTCGCTCGTAACACGTGCCGCAGCATTAAAGGGAAAGGGTCAGAATCGTACCAAGACCCTTTTCGTTGAATAATCACTATTATGGACAAGTGCTTTTTTTAACTTTTTTAATTAAACCGCCGTAACAATGCCTTCGGGACGAAAATGTCCTTAAACTTTTTTAATTTAATCATCTCACTGTCAGACTGTCAAACAACGTTAAATTGGTGTGCGTCTGACAAAGATGGCTTCTTTACGTAATTACTATAGCAACTGGAAACAAACAAGAAAGGCGGGTCCGACTTTCACGTGGTTGCTAACAATGGGGGCGGAGTCGGCGCAAGAAGGTTGGGCTTAAAGGAGGCCATCATGGAAATGGTGACGTCAGAGCGGTCTGGAGCGGTGCGCCCTCTTGAGGCGCCATTGGTTTGTCTCCATGGTAATCGGGCAAAAATCGCTTATCATGCTTATCATCCATGTTCGTAAATATTTACATAACTTTGAATGAAAATAATTTGTAATTAAATGGAAATATAGGAAGAGTGTTTTTAATGATAAAGCGGCGATAAATCTTTGTTTGTCTAACAGACAAAGGTCAAACACACACTCGACTAAACGATAAAAATTGTGTAACAACAACCTATTTTACATGTCTGCTAAAAGTATGGAAATAACCTGCACAGTTAAAAACATGATAAGTTATTTATTGTGCTTGTTTGAACCTTAACTAATAGAGGTCAAACCCGTTTCGTATCGATTTCGAGGAGATAAAATCGTCAGCAGGTGCAATTTAACCGTTATTTTTCTCTGCACTTTAATGATACACTCCTGGTAATAGAAAATCGAAAATTCAACAAGAAAGGAATTACCGTTGTAATAAATATTCCGAAAAGCATATCCAGCACAGCAGTTGCATACAAAGCAGCGTCCTGCTAACAAAACCCCCCCTTTCGCTTTTGTTATCATATTTAATTATGTTTCGGTATTATTACGACCGTTAAGACGGTCGTTGGTCTCAATTTATTTTACTTTCATCGCGCCACATTTTCCTTCGATTTTCATTTAATGAAAGTACGACATGTCGAAGCAATTTCCGTGAAAATTGCGAGGTCAAATCGATAAAAACGAATCCACGTATTGTTGCTTTTTAATTGGTTTCGCACAAATTGGAATTTTTAATCGACCAGCAAATGGGGCAAGGCTCATATCAGCTTTTTCCCTGCTCAAAATCGAAACAATTAAGTTTTTGCGTGTTGGCTGTACCCCTTTTCCAGTCACGTCATGAGATGCGTCGAGGGTCGCTTTGTGGCTGCGAACAAAGCTCGGAATTTCGTAGAAGGTGCGAGCTTTGAGATCGTAAACTATGGCCATTTATCTGGGCTTTGAAACGTCGGCATGCCACATCTCGTGCGAGCGAGTTTAGATAATTTTAAAAAAGGACCTCTGTAAATTTTCAGTTGCGTGCGAATGGCCGTGCATGTGGGTTTTTTCCAGCTTTGCCAACCATTAATTAAAATGCACTCAACCCAGATAAAGGGTGATTGCGTGCGGATTTTTGCATTCGGAATTGATTGATTGAGAGCTACCATAAAATACAAAGTCAACAGGTTTTGATTATAATCACGTCTAGAAACCAACTAAGTTCAAGGCTAGACTCGAGTTGAAACTCCGGATTAATTTATTACAACCGTGCCTGAATTTCACTAATAATTATTAGGCAATTTTCGGGCAATCGAGCGAATCGCGGAACGGAATCTAGCTTATTGCTTGGTTTTTTAGACCGTTTTGTGCCAAATTCGATGCTAACCTTGCAACTTTCCCAAAGAGCGATTCAAAGTTTGAGTGAAAACAAGCTTTTGAATAATTCATGAATTATGTAACGCTGGAAAAACTCGATGTAATATTGAAAAGGCCGAGAGCCCTCCAGGTGTATGCTACTTTTTTAATTATTCACAAATACCACTTTTCTAAATTTAAATCCATCAATATTGATGCTTCCTGCCCGTGGTGGTAAAAAGCAATTGAAGTTGCTTGGGGTTGCAGCAAGGTGACGTTTTGTGTTGTTGCAGATCCTCGTGGAGTATGACGACGTCGAGTGGCACCGAAGGGAATGGATCAGCGTCTACAAGGACAAATTATTCCACCTGTTTATGGTGGAGCAGGGCTTGGCCTGGGTCGAGCGTAGAGATCCTTTCGCTCCATCAAGCGCGACGCCAGTCCTTTGGCCTGCCCTTGTAAGTGCTCGCTCTCATCCCACCAATTAAAAGTTTTAATCAAAACCATAAGTTTAATCGACGCACGCGGCGCGACGCCGAACTTATTTAATTAACCCCCTTTTAATTGTACACATCTGGGGGACATTAATTACCAAAAGTTGGAATTACAAATGTTTCACTCATTCATGTCGGGTTTATTTATAAAACACCGGGGAAAATATGAGGGACATGTGTATAAATACGCTCCTTGCGAAAATAAATCTTTGGAAAAATGTGGACTCGTTACAGGCTCTGCCAAGAATTCATTTTCACGTGTTGCGAGATCCCGGAGATAATGGCAATTGTAATTACGGGTTAATGGCAGTCTGATCGAAGTTCTCCGTTTATTGTTAATGCATGCCTATCGGAGATAACAGAGGTTATATGTAGGTCGACGTAATCAAGTTGAAATTACTCCGCAGCCATTTGTTACATGGTTAAAGAAACAGATGTTTGTGTGACCTAGATCGGGGCCAAACACATCAAATTTTGATCGATCGGCGCCCAAAGATTCCATACCTACCGGTAGAAAGCTCGCTCGTTGCTTCCGGGTATTAATTAAAAATCGAAATTTTACAACATAATCACGATCATATCGAGCAGGAAAACTGTAGGCGATTAGATTGCAACAATTCAAGGTAAATCGCGTTCAATTATGAGCGAACAATGACTCATGTGAATCCGCTTTTATTTTTAGTCTCGGATCTATTCAAGATTCGTCGCAGATCTGGAAGAATTGTAACACCAGGTGCGGCGTTTAAAACCTGAAGGTGACTCCAAGGTGGAAAAAAATGATTAAAAGATGTTGCAGAGAACGCCGCTCTATCAGACTTTTTATCTCGGTTGACGTAATAAGGCTCAACGCTAATTGGCGAGTTACATAAAGTGAATTTTGGGCGTGAATAGAGGTCAAATACTTTTTTTTTAACGTAAAAGATTAATCTCACTGGAATTATCCGCATATTTCGGTCGACGCAAGGTTCAAGGTTTCATTTTATTTACAATATTTTATTCATTCCACGTTTTGAAAAAACTCGCTCATTTGCAATTCGATTTACGCACACTCTGCGTTTAATTTAATTAAGCCGCCAATCTTTTTTGGTTGCAAATTAAATCAGGAGGTTCGAAAGTTAAATTGATTTCATAACAAAACGGTTAATTAATAGCGTAGCCAACTATCAAATTGGAGCAAGCCATCTCCTGTTTAATGAAACATTCCATGAATTGCAATAGTACCAACAAATGGAATAACTGGCTCACCTTGGCCGTCTTAAAAATTTTCCAGCCGTGTTCGTTTTGTTTTTTCAAACAATTTCATAAGATCATCGTTTTTTGTCTGGCGGAACTTGCTGATCGTCGCTAGTTTTTCGCTTATAGCGCAAAGATTGAATTTTTCGCTGCGCCAGCTGTTGGAAGGAAATTAATTACGTCTTTTGATGATGAGATAGTGGGAAACGACCTTGCTTGTTTTGCACAAGCAGAAATAATGACACGGTGTTTTGTTGCAGACATTTTCGCCTCTGGTATCCGCCGTAGATGTGATGCTACAACAACAACCAGTGGAATTTCTCCTAGACAAAGAACTCGCTTTCGAAGATTATAAACTACTCAAACCTTTTCAGGTAAAAAAATCGCTAACCTTGTGGGATATTTAAATGATTTTGCAAATGATGCCTCCGCGGGGGCACTAGAAATTATTTATTGGCCAGGTTTTTTCGTAGAAATGTAGGCTTCTGTTAGAACATAATCACGGAATAATTACTACACGGCCTCATGAATTATTCAACAACATTGATTGACCGAGTCGGTAAAAATAAAAATAACTTCTCCACATGCATTAGTGGACATGAAACGACCGTGGGTGGCTATGCTACTTTTTATTTGCTTATTGGGAGCAAAAAATTGCATTTTAGGTACGAGTAAGTGGAATGTAAACAAAGGCAATTTTGGTATTGTGTGCGAACAATAGCTTCGCATATTTGCATACGAAATGGCGCTAACTTTTGTCAATGGATGCGAGGAGTTAATGAGTCGTTGGAAAGCCTCCGGTTAATTATTTTAATCAATGTAAATATTTTCACTCTTGTGATTTCCTTTTTTGATTTGCTGAGTATGTTAACCTCCTTCAATTACGTAAATAAATGTCACGTAATTTTTTGCATCCAGGAAGTGGCAAACGAACGGTTAGCGAAATAATTAAAATTCCCGTCTTTTGAATCATTTTGTTTTCTGTTGAATAATCCTCAAAGTAGTGCAACAATAAAAGTGACTCATCATCGTCGTCATTGACTTTCACCGCAACGTCACACGCTATTATCCATCATTATTGCAATATGGTGTGTTTATTTTCGTCGAGGATCTAATGGGTTTGTTTTTACGAGTGACCTTTCGGGAAGATGGCCAACTCGTAAAACGAAATGGCGACCTACCCTAGCCAATAACCCCATCGATCTCGCTTATTCTTGATTGCTAAGGAGGCAATTAGCTTAGAGTGGGGGAGAAAAGAGGTCAAACTGGATTGCCTGAGTGCAGTTTCAGGACCCATTTAAGCTCCCGCGCTATGTTTTATCTAATAATATACGAAAGTGCAATTACGACTAGGGTGTGGGCTTTTGTCTCTCTATTAGTCACTCAGGTTCTAACACCTGTCCCGGGTCCTGACCAGACTGGAAAGAATGTCCATTATTACATGAGAACGAATGCAAAAGGAGAATCACGAAAAATTCCGACCGGTCGATAATAATTTATCCTCGACTCTCTCGGCAATAAAAAAATCGACTGAAACGTGCTTCCTGCGATTACCTCGTTATATACTACACGCTTCTTCCGGGTATTTGATATAATCACAAGCTTGGAGTGTTATTTCATTCCACATATTTGACCTTGAAGGTATTTGCAAGATAAGTGCGATACGCCCACGAGGGGCAAATCGCAATAAGACAACAATAGATTGGTCTTTTTATCCCACTTTCACTCAACCGGAATTTGATGCACAAATAAACGAATTCATTCCGTCTACACGGTTTATTCCCCGTCAACTTTGGTATGCTAATGCGATTCGGAAAAGTTTTAAACGGTAAAATGAAGTTTTCTCGTTATAACTTGCTAAACTTGTTTACTGCAGAGTTTCTCATAAATTTTGTTTGGTGAGCGGTTAAGCGTACACAGGTCGCGGAAGTGGCGTCATCCGCAGTAAAAGGTTACTCTTTCATCAATTTCACCAACTTTGCCGCAATTCAGACGACCATCAAAACTGATTTATTGTAATTATTCACAAAGAATCTCCGCCTACACCAGCTCGGACATCACCGACTAACCCTGAACATTAATGGCATATGCATAATGCGTGTTATTATTGATTAATCCTGCCAGTCTCGTCGCCCACATTGTTTATATATGACCTGTTCGAAACCGGTTTCCAACCGCATAGTGGAACAACAATGCACCCATTGTAATTATTATACCTACCAGAAGTACCATACCGTGGGCGTTGTTTAATAGCACCACGACCAAAAAGAAATCAGGTGCTTCCTCCTCAAACATTTCGCATTAAGAAAAGTAAAACATCAGACGACGCGACTAGCCAGCGGAGAGGCGTCTGTGATTAACCGTACCTCAGATCATTTCATGCGTTCTCACGCATTAACGACATCCTGATGACTCAGTTTAGCTATTCCTGCAGTGGTTAGGCCGCCTATGGGTCGTGTCCTGCACTCGGCGAACCTGTTTCTCAATCGTGCCGTGGTTGCAGGCAACGATTTCTTGCTGAATTCGAACTTTCTTGGTCGACTTGTAAGACTGGTTTACCACAACACCGGCTTCAAATTTCACATTTTTTGCAGGAATGGGACTCGAGTTTACCCGGCGTGAGGGAGTATCCTGAACTGAAAGCGGCCGTCAGACGATGGGCCGAACAGCAGGACGGCCAAAGGATCCTCCTGACCACCCCCAGCGTGCTGGTGGGGTACCGGGTGGAGGTGTACAGGGCCGAGGGCACCACCCAATGGTACACCGCCGTGATAGTGGGATACAACGAAGCTACAAGGGTGAGATAGGGTCTATCTTTGATCAAATACAGGCTGTCTCAGCTAAGACTTTCGAGCTTAATATCTCAGTTATAAGTCAAGGGATTGTTATGAAATTTAGAATGCAACTATTTTAGGAGGTGGTCTTTCAATTAGGGGCAAAAAAATTACCTCAAGTTAAAAAGTGAAATTTTGAAACACATTTCTTTTATTTAAAATTAAGCCATATTACCGTTGGATTATTAAACCCCGAAAAATAAATGGCCACACAAAAAATTAACCAAATCGCTCGGCTGATTCAAGAAAAAAATTAAATTTTGTTGTTAAAAACTTAATACAAATTTTGATAGTAATTTGGACAATCACCCTTTGAAACAATTGATGAAGCATTTCTATGCGGCATTTTGTGTACCACTGAAAAAACTGTCAAAATTGTGCGCACTGTCAGAAAAGTAAAATTGTTTTAATTTGGTGAAATTACTTTAAAAACCAACAACAGTGGCTGAAATTTCTGTGTTGTTGAAAAAGGAATAAATATTCGCCTCTGGAAAGTGTCGTTGGACTTTTTGTGAAATGTTATTTATGAAATTTAAAGTTCAAAGAATCGTCAATAATTTGAAGACACAGGAAGCGTACCTGAACTAAATCTAGTGAGGACAAAACACGTCACTGGAAACGAAGCAATAGTTGGGGCTGTAATTTAAGCTTTTGAAGAGAATCCAATCAGCAGTGTCTGAAACATTTCCAAAGCTCTGAATGTTCAAGTGTCTAGAATTTTTCAGTTGTTGTTCAGTCTTTTAGTCCTTTTTGAAAGAATTAAAGCATCCAGTACCAAAAGTAAGTCAAAAATATTGTTTTTTAACATTGTATGGGTGAAATGTCCCTTGCGTGACAGTTACGTTTCTGCGAGTAGGATTGACCAAAATTCAAGGGTAGTGCTCCACATTTAACAGTTTGTTTCTCATTTTTCTGGTGAAACAGACGTCTTCCACGAACGATTTTTTGTCTTACAGTATTTTTCACTGACGATAATTTTTTTAATATAAGTCTTAAAAGGCTTAACATTTTAAAAAGGCATGTTTTTAAGACTTGAGTTATTGCATTAATTGGATTTTAATCTTTATCTTCTACAAACAGTTTCTGCTTTATATGATTCATTAAATAATAAGCAACAAACAGTTGTGCTTTTTTATGATTTGACGAAAGCTTTTGACTCTGTGAATCACGGTACTTTGTTAGAAAAGCTGCACCATTGTGGTATTCGTGGAATTTCAAATAATTGGATTAAAACTTGTTTACATAAAAGAAGACAAGTTGTTGCTCTGAATGATCATATGTCCGAACCAGCGTTTATTGAATTGGGTGTGCCGCAGGGATCGGTTTTGGGTCCCATTCTTTTTTTAATTTTTATTAATGATTTACCACCTTTGTTAGTTACAAATTCAAGATCTAATAAATTAATTATTTATGCAGATGACACAAATGCAATATTAACTAACAAAAATCATGAAGACTTGGTTGAATGTGGAAATTACGTGTCTACAACTATAAATAATTGGTGTTTGAAAAATGGGCTGGTACTAAATCTGGAGAAAACCTATTTGGTTAAATTTTTGCCTAAAAATGTGACGCCTGATTACAGTGTTCTAATTAAACTATGTGGAATGTCAATAAAAAATGTAAATGAAATTAATTTTCTTGGGATAACGTTGGACTCTCAATTAACATGGGAAAGTCATATAAATAAGTTGTGTAATAAGTTAAGTGGGATTTGTTTTTTAATAAGAAATTTAAAGCGCACTGTGTCTGATGACACTCTTAAAATGTTATATTTTGGCCTTCTCCAGTCTGTACTTACTTATGGAATTATTTTTGAGGGCCCAGCAGCTTTTTGAATAATCTATTTGTAGTACAAAAACGTATTCTAAGATGTATGGATAGTTCGGAGGCAGTAGCTCACTGTCGTCCTATCTTTCGAAAACTTGGTATTATGACCCTCCCATCTTTATATATATTTCACTTACTTTTGTTTATTCGACAACATGTAAGCACTCTTAATAAACGAAGCGATATTCACGCGTACGATACAAGGACAAGAAACCACATTGAGCTGCCACATTATAGGTTGACTATTGGTCAACATGATCCTACATATGCTGGAATCAAATTGTACAACAACTTGGAACAAAAAATTAAGGAATCTAAGTCTTTTAATATACTTCGCAGTCGCCTGTCATTCTTCCTACAAGACAAAGCTTTTTATAGTATTGAGAAATACCTCAGTTATTCCAAATTCCCTACAAATTTGTAGAATTTCATATATTGACGAGTCCGATAAGACGGTGCATGGCTTACTCCATGACTGACGACTTGAGGATATTATTATTATTATTATTATTATATTATTATTATCTGCATTTTAATTTTTTTTATAAATTTTATAATTATTATAATTATTTTTATTTATATTATTAAATATTATATTATTATTTTATATTATTATAATTATAATTTTTTTCATAAAAATCCGTTGACAAATATATGAGACATCAGGCTCGAAAGTCTTAGCTGAGCCACCCTGTAGAAATGGGCGATGATTTGACGAGTCTAACAAAGGTGAGCGGAATCCTCCTCGGCAAATACACGCGTCGCGATAAGACTGATAACCCGGATCAAATCCCGGCTGGAGAATTTTCCAGGAAACGTGTTTTTTCTTGCAGGAATGCGGTCGGAGATTCGCTCGCTCCGTTCGGCGCCGTCATGAAATAACTCCAATAACAGTTATGCACATTCTCTTTTTTTGCCTCCGCCGACGAATGTGCATCATTACCAACGGCGCAACTTTGACCCCGGCAATTTATCTGCTTTCGCACAGCGTTGGGCGGCGAATTCCGCATACGTTGACTCCGTAGACATGGCAGACATTTGCATAATCGCGACTGAGGTTAATTCGAGCGGGAGGAAAGGCCGCATTTTCATACATGCACACTTCATTACACAGGGCATCAACCGGTAAAAATGAAAGGTGCTAAACCGAACTACAGTTATTCATTCGGGCGCGACGTGACAGATTTTTTTCCATTGTCTCGCTGCAATTCGGAGAAGAGGAGTAGTTTTCCTCGAGCACTCGAGGCTTATCATTGCGGATTACTCACGCGATTACATTTTTTGGAATATTGACAGAGAGAACCGTAAATAAAGATAAAGATAAGGGTTTTAAATGGCAAATGTCGAGTCTTGATTGCTCAAATAATATGTAGGTCATCGTGACTTGTCCGATAAAACCACCCAAGACAATCGCAATTTCGCTTTGTTCGATATTCAAGTGCTGATCCGTTTGAGCGCGAATACGCCATAAATTAAAATGAAATATTCGTGTCAAAGTGAACTCAAACAAACGGAAGAATTAAATTCTTATCCATTTCGCATTCAACCGGTTCAGCGGATTCGCTGCAAATTCCCCGAATTCTTTCACTTCTGCCAACTTTTCGACCACAATGATTCAGCGGAAAGAGCCCAAAACATGATTCATGTTTTAATTTATTTTGTATTGCGGCCCTACATCGCCGATGTTTTATTGCCATGTATCTCGGCGCAATTAAAACCGGGGTCAAGCCATGTCTTTCTGTCAGTTTCTTGACTCGATTGGTTTATTTATCTTGTTGTTTCGGTACACGATAAGCCATGTTTGATTATTGTTACAGTTTCGTCTTGAATTTCTCGGAATCTTTGTCTCGCATAAATAAAACATTAGTTTCATGTTCGACCTTGTTGGCATTTTTATCAGATAAAGCGCAAACACGTTCGTGGTTTTAGCACGAAGGCAAAAAAGCGATTTTCGTGATTGGTCGAATTCGCCAAGTGAGGGTGAAAATCACATGTTGGCGGAAAACGAAATAAATTAAATTATATCCGAGTTGCGAGTTGAAAACTCGGTGTATTCATTACGAAAGTTTCGGAAAGTTTGTTTTCAAGGAACTTGGTTTAATGGAGATAGTTGAGGAGACAGACAGGCACGTGCTGCGTCCAAGACGACGACAGACTCCATTTTCCTGGATAAACTTTGCGCAAAGAGCAGTTGCTCAAGTTCCACTTTGTGTATGGTGGAAGTTTTGCTCGAACTTTCACGATGATGCTTGAAATCGATTTGAGGTGGCGGTGGGAAAACCGCAACAACGAATTATTTATGCCTTCTTAAACATGCCTTGACGAAAACTGTGTTTGCAAACTATCTTGGCAATCATCCAGGACCAATATTTGGATTTGCATAGAATTTTATATAAATCAAGCCGGGTTATATTTGTGGATTGGGTCGGGTATAAATAATGTTTTATTTATAGACTAATGTTTTTGTAAACATTAAATTTTCCGCTGCCTGTTTCTATGAACGAGTGGGTTTTTTTCGCCGACTGGCGTAATCGCCACGATGATGTTTTTATACCGTTTCATTTGCATAAATTATTATAATATCAGATTTCTAATTTGTTCCAGTTTATTAATAAAACACTATACCTACCTGGCTCTTGTCTCTTGATCCTAGAATATTACGAAACACCTGGAAATTCCTGTCCATAAATAAACAACCATCCTCCTGACAACTACCGACTTTTCACTCCTAATTAGCAAATATTTGGCTTGATTTCGTTAATTAATATTGCTTAGACCATTAATTATTTGCAGGACCTGACTGTAACGGACGACACAGTTCTGGAGGAGCATAACGAGGATCCGGCCCTGGTCCAGATGCGCCTTATCGGCGACGGAGGTGAGCGAAAATCTCGTGCAAATTCTCGGTGCAATGCCCCAGTTTCGAGCGTGTAGAAGCCACCATCACGCAACGTTGAATAATAAAAACGTCTTCCTTTATTGTCTCAGAAGTTATCTTTGTCTTTCTCAAAGGACGGGCACATTGTTTCGAGCGACTGAATTACGATATGAATAATTCATGATAGACATAAAATGTAGGTATTTATTCATATGGAGTGCGACGTCCTGCTTGAGGCAATCAGGCCACAGAGCTTATTTATGCACCTCGGTTAAAGTCGGTAGTGAACCGTGGATACGATCATCTCCAGATAACAAAAATCTCGTCAACACCCACATTCACATAATGGGAATTAACGATCGGACGTCGACGCCTCTAATTATCTAATTTCGACCGATTCTCGCCTGAATTTGCAGAGATAACATCAGTGGCCAACTTTAAAAATAAACGGTTACGTGGCGGGGAACGTTGGCAACGCGAACAAGTATTTTGGAATTTTTTGGCCTAAAATCGAATTTTCCGAAAAAATGTTGTGCAATGTCGTTGCACCTAGCAGGTGTCTTATCTTCCGGAACTTCGCAAACACGTTGTGTGTAAATGTAAGCGTAATTACGAGTGATAAGCTCCAGTTTGCTTAATTATTCATTATTTGAGTTCGGACCTAGTTCAAATATCAATATTTACACCTGACGTAACGCATTTTGGCACCAAAACCAAACGGTTGGCACCGACTGAGTCTTTTGTTACAATTTCGAAACCGGACTTTACTCTGACTATTATCGGGCTAAAAATAACTTATCTGTGAATTTCACTGATTGATGTTTTCGGTGAGAAGATTCAGATAAGGCGTTCTATGAATCAAGTGATTGAATAAACAACGAACTCGTGAATTATTTTTATAGAGTCGGTTGTCTAAAACTGGAGCGCGCTTGTTGTGTAAAGTCATTGTAGCGGCAATAATTATTAAATAAATTACTTTGAACGCTGCGCGGAATTCCATTAGGGTCCCGACTCCTGGCTTATGTCATGTCTGAAGCGCTCGAGGGATGTAAAAGTCCGCTTTGGGACTCGCAAAGTAATTAATAACAAATTTAGTGGCTCAAAACCTTGGCGAACTTCTCCAATATTATTTTTTCGTGATTCTCTTTGAGAAAAGTTTGACACCATTAAAATGAGTTTGCCGAGTGTAAACTTTTCCCTCTCCGAACTTTTTTATTAACTTCTGTAACGATAAAGCATGTGGCTTTCTATTGATTTTCGTCGGAAATCCGACGTTGTTTTAATCGTTGTTAGAGGGGTAATTTTTGCCTCAGGTTGATTCAGGGGTTCTTTCGACCTGTTTGTTTGTTTGCAGTGGTGGAGTCGATCATGCGCGGGGAGAACGTGGGCATCACCCCCCGGAGGTCACGATCAGCCGTGCTACAGACACAGCATCAGCAGCAGCCGGTGAGTACAAAATCGTAAACAACCCCTAACGGAGGACAACACTTTTGTCTCGGAGCGAAAGCGTAAACAACGAAATTATTATTCGACTATTGTTGACGGAATAAAAGATGCACTTGAGGCGAATACCGGATCTAATAAAACGCTTTTATTCTCTACGACTTCCCGACCGGGCTTCACTCACAATTTCGCATAAAATTAAACACGAAAATGTCAAGGTGACGAAGTAGGTTCTTCCTATCAGTGCACTCTACTTAATTATCTCATTTGGAATTAAACAGAGTGCATGCAAAAAGACGGAAATGACTGTGTGGTTTTTCTTGAGAAATGTGATGATTACAATATTTGCCATTCATTAATATTGTGGTGAATTCCATTCGTGAAGGTCGTATTTTATGTTCTGGTTTTATTAATGAACGACCAGTATTTTTTTCTAGAGAAAATTACTCATTTATCACGAAATAACATGGTAATAATTTTACAAATATGTAAATAAAAAAGCAGACTTGTCAAGGTTTTCAATGCAACGAGCACGATATTTTTTTACCCACATGTTTAATTTTAATTACCTTCACTTGAAATGTGATTTACATTTAATTATAGAGAAGAATAGATTGGTATGGAAATGCGGAATGATTAATTTAAAAAAAATTGTGTGAACTATTTGTGTTGCTTATTAAATAATTGTCATTCTGTGGGATGGACTAGTTTGTGTGTGTGGGAAATGTCAATTTTTCTTTCAACTGCCATCTTATTCAGTGAAACCAGAGGGACCGGTGCGAATGATTATCGTTGAAGGAACAAGTTCTTAGCTTTTATTTTGGCTGACTGTAATCGAGTTATCTGTAAGCCTCTAAACAGAAACTTGCACTTAAAAAGAACGTGACAATAAAAAGGAATAAAACCGTTGCTGTAAATGGAGTGTTTGAACTAAATTACGATTTTGAATTATTTATGATTAGCGTAAATGGAAATTAATAAGAATCAGCTTTTCCTGTGTATTGATTAGGTGTTATAACGGAGGTACTTCTTGAATATCAAACTTAGAAAATGCTTTCAAACTGCCTTGTTAAACATGAAAAGTAATACTTTAAAATTGCCTTGTTGAAGTAGTCGGAGCCGAGAACGCTTATTTTCATTAGATGTTTTAACGGTAACATTACTTCCATGTTGAGATAAGTCGTGTTTATTTTTAGAAAGACGCGCAAATGAAGAATTAATAATCGCCAACATGTTTGGAGTTGCAAAACCCCAATGTTTATATTTTGATGCAAATAACTTAGTAATTAATTATGCACCTACACAGTTTCCAAATATGTTGGTCGATCAGCGAGCGAAATTTATTGTACTAACTGTATTCGAAACAACCACAAAATGCAAATGAATGCTAAGTGGCGGGCATTTATTTTGGCAAAAAGCTATAAATAATTTATGGTGGCTGACAATTTCGCCCTGAATTTAAACGTCGGTTAATTTTAATAATGGCAGGAAAGCTACTATTGTGGGCCAAGGTCGCGGTCAGGTAAACAGTAAACGTTTCAGGTAGAAAACCACCCCCGAAACAGGTGTATGGAGCGGACAAAGGGGAGGTCGTCGACTGGGGAGCGCCGAATGACTAAGATAATAAGACACATGTCTAACGAAACAACTTTCTCGCCATTGCTATGCTAATGTAACACAGGAAACGCAAACGAATGCGTTTAATATTAAAAGATACTTTCCATAATTTACCGTAATTTCACACTGCGGGCTAGATTACACGCCATTTCGTAATACAAGGTTAACGAGAGGTGCCGGCGAAAAAATACCATAACCAGAATGGTTTCTTGTAGCCTCGACGAGTGTCGTGACATGTCGCTTGGTTTTTGCACCGATTCGCGGTTTGATCGTGCAAAAATAAGGGACAAAGGGTCACCTCGAAATTTTCTATTTGTTCTTTTCCGCCAGTCAAGGTGATGTAAATGTTAACTAAAACATAATTATGTAAACATTCGCCTTTATAGTTTGGCAAATATGACTTGTAGATGGCTGGAGCCAATGACTCCGAATGTGAAATAGATTAGCATGTAATTAATGAATAATAATTTAGGCGGTGACCTTGAGCGCGTCTCTAAAATTGAGCGGTTAACAATCTGTTTAATTAAAGCAAAACAAATTACTCCCGACGTACGAGTCTGGTTTAATTGTTTCTTGTTCAGTGAATTCTCTCCCCGTCTTCTTACTCAATAATATCGAAGCGAACAATGGGAGCATTAAAACAACTAATTACCATCGATGATGGATGCACACACACACTTTCGTGGGATTTCTCTGCCATCATTGTGTGTGTTTTTTCGTCGTTACATAACCCACAGTGTCTTAGGAGTGTCGGAACGAGTGCGTGGTATGGCTGTGTCATTTTGATAGACGTTAAATGATGCAAAATGGCTGACCTCGCCGTCCTATTTATGGTTCATCAGGCGGGTTCACGGTACCGCACTGCGCACGATGCTTAAAATAGTCGCTGTTTTGTGTATTTTGTTTGAGGCCGGTGCAAACTTACATCTGCAAAGCTACACCCAGAAATGACATCAATTATTATTGTGTTGGCGTGCGAGACACACAAAAGAATCATTAGAGAGAATCGAAAACAATTTCGTGGGTGTTTAAAAGAAGCATTTCATTAACTATTTATACCGCTGATAAAACGATCGTAAAAGTCCACTCTGATATGCAAACGCTGCCATTAAAAATTACATTTTGTTGCTGCAGTGACGTAAATATATTGTTTACTTATTCATTAAATTAATTAATTTGACAACAAACGAATTGCCGTTGGATAATAATAGCTCTTAAGGTGACTTACACCAAAAACACCCAATGTGCAAATGTGTAAACAATGTTGCGGTTATTGTCACTTAAGCAAACAAAACATTTTAACTATTTCTCGTCTACGTCGATGCACGAACTCATGTTTTATTAACGACTTTGCGAGGGATAATTTGTTCACTTGGCTCGAATCGTATTTTTGGCCAACTAACCACCCACGTAAGGTCACAGAACTTGTACTAAATTATCACCGAAACCGATGATTTATAATTTTTGTATGTTGATGAATAAGCAATAATATATGAATCACCGAAGAGTTATGTTTCAGGTATGAGTAATAAAAATTAGAAAATGTATTTCCTGATGCTTTCACGATTCTTTGTCTATCTAAACATTTTTATTATGACGCTGGAAACGACTCGGATAATGCAAATTAACATGATACGTTTAATATACCATGAAAAATGCATACGTGCGTATTACAAAGATAAGGAATTTGCAAACGTAAATATACAATTTGAAAGTATAAAGTGGTCGGCAGGTACGGGGCTTGTTACTTTCATTCAAAATTGAACGAAGTTTTTAGTGAAAAATTAGGACAATGAAGAGAGGATATCATCTTCAGTCTCACCATTTGGATTATTTTCGATGATTTTTGTCAAAGTTTGACTCCTTAATTTTGTTCCAGGAATCCGATGTTCAGTAAATTAGTAAGTTTTTAATACGATTTATTACTTGAGAGAATCAGTTTCGAATAAAATGGAGGTTGACATTCATTGGTTAAGTTAAACGAATAAGCGATGTCGGTTTTTGTAAAATTCAAGAAACGGTGTGTTTTTTGAATGATTTGAATGAATAACAAAAGAAAATATAAGATAAGTAAGTGAAAGAATATTTCTATCAATGAAATAGCACTTTTTGTGATTAAATAATTGTTTATCTAGTGTGTGTGGAATCCAGTAAAAAACTGAATGTTTGAAAAACGATAAAGGTAAAATGCGAATGAAAACATTGTTATCTAGTGCAGTTGAGTGATACAGAGGCCCGAATAAGATATTGCTTAATTACCAAACTAATTATTTTCAAAGAGCGAATTTCGTAGATTCCTGTGCATGCAGCAATAATGTGATACAATTGCTTGTCAAGCGAGATATGAGCATCTCCCTTTTGTTAATTAATATGATCCGAAGTCCGGCCATACCGCATGCCAAATGAAAATTAAACAGGCCACCACAATCCTGCAATATATTGGGGAATGCAGCTTACGCTTCCGGAATGTTTCCATGATATAATCTCGCGGCTAATTAATGCCATCATCTCTGAATCGATCTAGCCTGCGAGAATTAGCGCCGAGACATTGTCTTTCTTATTCCCGTCGTGTGCCGTTCGAAATCAATAGGTCCGGTCGTTTCCGGATCCCGTTTCCGGCGTCCTCTTCGCGATAAATACCTAAAGCGGCAAAGAGCGTCCGTTTTTTCCGTGGAAATTGCTTGCAGTCGATGTCGGTGAGCGACTGCGCCCGAGTTGCCGCCCTGCCCAGCCGCTGCTGCACTCCACTCCGCCCCAGACGACGACGCTCCGGTCGTAGCACAACGCTTAGCGGAGCTTTGCGAGCACGTTGTTCTTTGTTCCGCGCCCGATATTCCAGTGCTTTCACCCTCTTTTTGCGGTGGTTTGGTGCTGTGCGAGCGCGCCCCGAAGGGGTCCAGTGTTATTGTGATGTTGACAGTGAAGCGTTGCGTGGAGGCAAACGTGAAGTAAGTAGCCTCCGGAGCCCGGAGTGACGATAACTCGATCGGCGATCGATACGGGGGCCGCCGCCGCCGCCAGGTGGCTCTCTCCCTTCTCTAATTGCGTCCTGCCCCCGGATTAATTAAACGCAATGGGCGCGTGCTCGCGATTTACGTCCACGTGATGCATGACGGCGGCCGGATTTTTCCGGGTTTTGGCTGATTGCGAAATCAGAGCCGCGCCCGGATTAACCGCGTTTTTGCCAGTTTTCGGAATGAGATGACCGGTTTTCGGCCTTCCGGCGACTCGGTGAATTTTTCATTTTTTGGGTTTAGGTACCTGACTGTCGATCGGCTGAATGAAGGTCATGAAGTATTCAGACTTTGCATAATTGAGAACAATGAATTCGGCTCGGAACAAAGCCGGAGAATTGGCAAAACTTTGCCTCGCTCAAAGTACAGAGAATTTTTTCAAGTTCACTGTTTACCGGCTAAATATAAATTATTGATAAATCACTCGTGGCAATTAATAGGAAATTTATGTTCGGTCTGTGCTAAAACTGTCCGAGTATTTATTATCGATTAGCTACTTGGCACTTCACGCAGAACAACCTGATAAATAACACACTTTCCAAAGTATTACTTGATTGATTCTTGTTTGGTTAAGACAAAATGGGCCCCGGAAGCCTAGTCTATTCATGGCTGGTGTTTACGTTTACTTTATTCACCACGTACAAAATGACACGTACTTGAAACTATCTAGACTTCGACTAGCATTTTTCTCAACTTCCTCCCTGGAAGAGTATTGAAAATATCGCGGAGCGAAAGTATTTTTATGCTTGCAAATAGTGTCACATTGTCAGTTTGCTCGCTTGCCAACGATCGTTCCATCTAATGAAATGCGGGTTACAAGATGAAAGTAGTATTGCAAGTAGATTTACAGCAGTTGCAACATTTCCACCATCTGCAATGTGCATCTGCTCGTAAGATTTTATATAACGTTGAATAAACCAGTTTGAGTTAGGGTTGGGTCGAGGGTGAATCAAGTCTTGATCGCGCAGTTAAGCGTTGCGACTAATTAAGTTAATTATTGCCATCCAGAGCCGTGTAGTCCGAGGATTATCAGTGACCTCGAGTTCGGCGACTAGTGTCAACGGCAGGAAGCAGCGATCTGGAAAGCCTTCTGCTTTGGAAGTCGGCTCCTCGAACGGAGGAACATCGCCGGAACCGCTCGATAAAGGTGAGTCTTTCTTTATATTAAAATTTCGTGTGTTCAGTATTGCGTGATTGATGACTTCCTGACCCACGTCACAAGTCTTTTGACCCTGACTCGGGGTCAGTTTCGATTGCAATTAAAGACAAAATGGCCGACCGTTTATTCGTGTTCGGTGAAGCGTGGCTGTTGTTCTCACAACTCTTCCGATATTTTTAGTTGTGTTGAAAAATAAAGATTCCAGAGGAGGATCTAGGGCCAGATGCTCGCGCAGCGGGAGGTTCCAAGGGATCGAAGTGTTTGTCGAAAATATATGGCCTCTTTTATTGCGTTTCGGAACGATTGCCCGTCCTCGTCTGCGAACGAACGGTCGGCGCCTACGCGCCAAAAAACACTTGTTTATTTTATTGACTTGCGACTTTTTCTCACTTCCTTTCTAATTGTCTTGTCAAAAAAAAATGTGTTAACCGCGCATGATGATAGATGCGATCCATAATCTCGTGATGGACGAGGTAATTGTGAGGAATCGTTTTTATGGCCCCAATGACACTCAAGGTTAAGACACTTGAGACCAATCGTGACACGCCATGTGCCCGCCATTCGAACGACAACGCATGATGCGTGACGTTCACTTGTCTGATGCTTCAGCCGATCGTCGTTTGTTTGGCTTCCGGCCAAAACCAACGACGATACTTAAACATCAAACTGGTACGATTTATGCGTTAACTACCGGAATTTCCTTTGACTATGCCAGACCCCTGCCAACTTTGTGTTTATTTATAATGCAATAGGATTAAGAAGGGGAAAAAACTCTAACGCCTACGATACACACACGATAATTAAAACGCTGTAAATAATGGAGAGGCTTTCGGCGAACCAGCCGGAAGCCAAAATATGTTTATCAGACACGGATCTTGACACAAGATTGATTTTCGGGTTCCCTTTTAAAAAATAGAGTTGTAGAATTGATAAGATAATCATGATCGCACTGATAATAATAAAAAAATAATTAGTGCAGGCTTGGCTTTTTGGAGGTGGCGCTAAAAACCGTTGTGGGCTCTTATACTGGGTGGGGCAACCTTATCGCACACCCAAGAAAATCGCGACTTCTAATGAAATAAAAATCCTGAAATTTTACACACCACCCTGTAC
Source organism: Tribolium castaneum (assembly GCF_031307605.1). Lineage (NCBI taxonomy): Eukaryota > Metazoa > Arthropoda > Insecta > Coleoptera > Tenebrionidae > Tribolium > Tribolium castaneum. Next base: position 12,094,732 of record NC_087397.1, read on the forward strand.
ACTGATAAGGACCATTCTCGATTTTTATTAAATTTTTTTGTTAATAAATAAAGTCGTAGCAGTTTTGTGAGTATTTGGGCACTAACTGTTAATTTAACTACAAAGTTTTTAGACCAAATGAATCCTTACCTGCTAGCCCATCAAACGCTGGTATCAGAATTAAAAATTTTTACTTGGTTGGTTAAATAATCGGTCTTTTTTATTTAGACGCAAACTAGACGCGTGATTTATTAGAAGATGGTAGAATTTGCCAACAAACGGATCAGTTACCAGTAGCTGAACTTTTTGAAGCTCCTTATTTACAGTCTTGCAATAAAACTGATGGCTACATTGAAATATCCCAACGAAATCTTTTACAATCTTACTCCAATTACAGTTCACATTGTCACCTAAATTTACGACGCCACAAGTAGGAACTCATAAATAAAAATAATTTTTAAAGTTAAAATGTAAAAGTGCGTTTAATTCCAAATCTGACTGGTATTTTTCTTCGCTAATTTTGTAAACAATTATCTGAAGTGAATACGCGTGCTTTAGTATAACATTTAGAATTTGACTTTTTGGTCAAAAATTACATTTTTTAATTATTATTTTTATCTGCAAGTGAAAAATTACCAAAAAATTAGGGGAGATACCTTTCTCAGGTCAGGTGTGTAAAGTGCAATATTTTTTTATTTAATTAGATATCGCGATTTTCTTAGGTGCGCGATAAGGTTGCCCACCTTGTAGATTTAGATCCGGTTTACAGAACATTTTAATTACAATTAAATTAAATTAATTTTGCTTTCTGTAAACAGACTCTAAGTACTAGTTTGTAGAAAGCTTCATCAAATTTTAATTCGTTGTTAAAAGTGAACAACGCGAATAGACCTATCAAATATGCTCAATTTGATCACGTGATCATTTAATCACGCATTTAATTGCGAGATGCCGCTTCTATAAACCGGTCCTAAGAATCGGTTTACAGAAAGCGAAATTAAGATTTAATTCAGAATTAAACTAATTTAAATTAAGTTGCCAATTAAAATGCAAGTTAATCTCGAATTAAAATTTGCTTGCAATTAAAATGTTCTTCTTAAACTGGCTCTCAGATCCATCTCTCGAAACAATAAGAAGAAAAAAAATGAGGCAATATAACACCAATTGGTGACGTTTTCGCTATTTCAAACGAAATGTCTAAAAATAATTGCTCTGCTTGAACAGCGTTTTAAACGCCCGGAAAATGGAAAGATGACATGATATTAGTAATTTAGTGATTTCATGTTCTGATGGTTCAAGACCCAAAAAACTGCTTTTTATCCCAAAAACTCGTCGAGTTCTCGGTTTATTTTTGCCGAACCTTCGCAAAATAGCTGGGTTTCTGAATGTGCCAATAAATAAAATGCAAAAGCGGCTGAATAATTTTTTAAGTGAATTTTCAGCTCGGTTGGCATGAGCGTCTTCCTCGATAAAAATAACAATTGTGGATGTTTTTCTTTTGCGAAAATTGCGTCAGCTTGCGTCCGCTTTATGTCGTCCTCGTGTCTGGTCGTTTTTTCTGTTTTTTTTTTTGTTGGCAACGCACGCTGAATGGTAATTAGATCGATCGTGGAGTTGTGCCGCCGTTGCAGCAATAATAATGGTCTCGAAGCGGCATACAATAGCAAGTGCCATTAACGTAACCGTGACTATGCGATCCTCAACAAAGGAGCAACAACCACGGACCTGATTGTCCCCAGGCTATCGGGATGGGCACCTCCAACATCACGATCTTACCATTACCGGCAGTCAAGGTTGGCCGCCACAAGACACCCATATCTTCTCGATTCCCGACCTCAATTAAAAAAGACGAAATTTTCCACCCGACGAGTTTTTTTCTTTCTTACCTGGGAATCTCGATCTTTAGACGAGTGTGTTCTACTATCCATCAAGCTGAGCCCGAATCGAGATACGATCAGGAGCACTTGAGAAATTGTGAGTGTTATTGAGATGCCCTTGAGGCGCTCTATGATTTTCCGACATTTGTTAATTTGCCAAGAGAGGATAAAAAAGTCGTCGTCTCATCGACTGCTGTTTATGGTTGTAAATTCCTGTACGACGCTTCCACGTTAATATCAGTTGTAAATTCCAATTAACCATAATTGAAGTGCTACATATTTGAATCCTGTTACATGGAGCTCGAACGTGACCGAAATGGTTAAGTCGTCGTTATATCCTCGTTTAAATTGTCTCGGGAGGAAAAAACCGACGTCACGTTCCCGACTCTGGGGTTGTTTGTGCGAGGGCGGTTGGAAAAAACCGTTATGACGTCGGTTTCACTGTTTTTGTCGTTATTTGAGTCAATTTGACCCATTATTGCTCGTAGGAGGAGCCAGTGCAAAAAGACGATTTTTGACGATGATGGTTAGTTTTTTGCCCATTAACTGTTAACGGGATTTGCAGCTAACGGGTTTCCCGCCTATATCCTGTAATATGATCAGTCTTCTCTTCTACCGACATGTGTTACATGTACAAGTCTCAGGTTAAAATATCTATTGTGGGGGTTGGGTTGTGAATAGTTCCGCGTTATTTATGAGCGGCTTTGTTACCAACTAATGGCATTAATAGCTTCGCCAGGCCGCACAAAAACGGAACAGAATTCACTCCGAGATGCCGAGGATTGTCTCTTTTATGGCGTTATTAAAACCTCGATTAAAACTAACCGAAAACTCTTGATGGCGCTTTGTAAACAGTTAAGCTACCGGATTACGAAGAGATTACCAACTACACTATTAGAGTCAATTTAATTTGAATATTTCGTGCAAGAAAAACAAACGACCAACTCGCGCGCATTTTATCCAATTTTCCCTGGAAAGCACGACTTGTAAGCATGCAGTTTTTGTCGCACTAAAAAATTTACAGTTTGTTGTTAATAAACTAATGAATAATGCAAACGAACAACTTGTGTATTGACTTGACCTACTTCATTCAGCATATTTCTTCAAATCATTATTACTTTCGTCAAAGCGTTTCCCATAAATTTTTAAACGTTCTGACGCAGCTTTTTAATAATTAAGCTTTTTCTCCCCTTTATGACAAATTAAAGTTATCCAAAGTCGATTTACTCGGCTTTAGCGCTAGTGCAAACAGAATTGCAGTTCTAATTAAAGCTGAATCGGGTTCTGGAGGAGGAAGCCGCCCATTCCAAGGGGCCATTATGTACCGCTAAGCTATTTTCCGTGCCGTCCGCCCAGAGCAGAGATTGCGCTATTGATTTAGTGCTTCTTCGTGCCCGGATGGAGGTTCAGAGGCGGTGCACGTGTTGAGAAAAGTCGGAAAACGTTCAAAACTCGCGAAAAATCCAAACGAAAGTGATTTATTTAACGCTTGACGGACGTTTGAAAGTAAAAGCTCCTTAAGATACAACAATAATTGGGGATTAATCCGGTTAACAGACCGAAACATCGTGCAGTGAGGAGCTGGATTTTTTCGGTAACAATTAGTGCATTAAAATTACACAATTATTGATAGTTTTTGTGGAGCGAAAACAGTTACATTTAGCCTAGTTTCCATTCAAATCGTGATTTACCAATTGTTGTAAAATGATTCGGCTGCAAGGTCACGCTGTGATGGCACCCAAGCCGAGTTTGCCTTGGTCTTGTTGTTTTATGATAAATTCTTCAATAAACCACGTAAGGTAAGTCAAGATCAAGTGGATGTAAACTCGTTTTTTATGTTTTTACGTGATTTTATTACTTGGCTTTGCCCTTGTGTGGTGGTCATTAATCATGAATGAGAGTTCGCATGACAGAGCGCCCTTTGAAAAGGGTCTAGTGGCCCTTTATCGGTCACTCGGAGCGGGCGTCAACTCCCTCGAAATATCAGGAGATTTTCAACAGCGATAACAAATATTGCCACAGCGATAACCCAAATTGTTTATAATGTGTAATTTTTATCTTGTGTTTGAATAAGAACAGGAAATTAATAATTGGCGATTTCGATAAGACCCCATCGTTGATTAATCAAGGCTACTTGGAAGGGTTGTCGACCTTGGACGATGATTAGACCCGAGGGCCGGTTTCGTTTACCTGCTGCTCTGCTCCTCCTCGACTTGGCTGTAACCTGAATAATGATAAATACAGCCCGGAGGTTGCTCGCAAAGGTCGGCCAACGAAAGCAAATAACCGGAGAGAGAACATACACAACGATTTAATTTATATGCAGGAGCTGCAGGAACCGCATCGCGCTTTATTGTGAATGTATAATAATAATACGGGGCCGGAGAGCTGTGTCTGGAATGCAGATGGCGGCGTTTTTGAATGGTCGAATTCGCGAAAAGTTGTGTGGTCTCATGAGTGATTTTACGACGAAACTTAATTATGATGAAATTGTTCGATCCTAATTGGACGGAATGTGTAATCTCGAAACGGAAAATGTTACCCATTGTGTTCTAAATAAGGTTATTGTTTCAGTGCGCAAATTAATGCAAAAAACAAACGTTTCCAAACTTGAGTAGAAAGCATAAATTTTTAACGGTTCGTGCGTCGGCAAAGTGCCACACAATTCGGCTTCAATTATCAGCAAGGTATTAATAAGGTTGCCTCTGGAGGTTGTTTCTGTGTATTTTTTCGTTGTGTTGACTTTGAGTGCAGGTTTGTTTAATTTAAGCCGGCAAACAAACACTTTGTACAAGTTGATTCCGTGTTTTAAACACAGTCGAATAATAATTCGGGCGCTCTCTTGTTCATTGTGCTGTTACGTTATTGTTGGCAGTATCAGTTTGTTGGAAAACTCCCAGTGGAGCATGCAACCGACATATTAAACTTTCCAGTGAGAATTTTGCGCCCTCTGCATCAAATTCCTTTGTGAATCTCGGATTTCCATAATCCATTCAGCTTGATTAAGACACTCGACTCTGAACGTGGGCATGCAACTTGTCGCTGCATGTTTTTAAACTAGAAAACCTTGCCGGCAATTTATTTAATTGACAGTCATTTTCTACAAACGTGTAATCGAAAGTGCATTGCATATCGATAACAAAGAGTTAATAATAACAACAGGAACTGTCAATCGAGATATACACACAAAGACGAGTCGTAATTACTTTACCAGTTGCGTCATGCCATACACTACACAAACAAAAAAATATATAAACGAGATGATAAACATTTGCAAACACCGATTATGCGCTTGTGTGGAAAACAATGCGACCTTGTTTGTGATATTCCAGCACATAAACTAGGTTTGTGACTCGACTACGGTTGCTCCGAAAGAATCAAATACCGCCCGAATTATTGTTCCTGTTTTAGTCCCTGATGATAGTAAGGGATGGGGGTTGCCATGGCGACCAACCCGTGCACGCGCTGAGTCACACGATTCTGCAATAATTGGGGTTGGAATGTGGATGGAGGAATCGACGAGAAAATAGAACTTGTTTTGTTAAATGATTGATTAAAGTTGCGCAGGTAAATTACGAGACGGAAATAATTTAAATTTTTTAATCCCTCGCAGAATTAATAAACTGGGGGCCCTACCCCATCCATAAAGTTAAATGATTTGCAAAACTTCCCGCCTACAGTGTGTGTGATAAGATTAATGACGTGCCGTCGTGTACTAAGCTTGAAGGATGAATAAACAGTAAACGGCGAAAACACGGTCTAATTTTAAAATTACACTGAATGAAACGTGTTTTGTTTCATTAGGTAAAAATTTATGACCCGAAAACCAAATAAACTTATGGCTTGTTTACTCTACTCGACGTGGATCGAAAGTACTTATCATTTAATCCCATAGTGCAATTAGCAGATAACACGAATGCGTCAAATGATTTTTCGCTAATCAGAAAGTGTAACAGTGTCATTGTGAAGTTATTTCCGATGCGATAATTTGCTTGATTATTATCGTCCGAATTCTCCCACTGTCCTTGTGATGGTTTGGACAATTTGCTTAATTGCCCACATGATTTATTACAAATTCGAACGTTGGCGTCTTTGTTATCGGGAGTTTTTCCATTTCATAATGTATTGTTTACATTCTGTACATTATCGTTGTGGGTGGTATTGTGATTAACAATGAAATTAAATCGCAAGTCAAGGTTTTCCGTGAAAGTTCCCAAGACTTTTTGGCATTTTTCGCGACGGAATTGCCCGCAATTAAACGCCTTTCACTAATACAATTATCGAATAAAAAGTTTATAATTACTCAATAAAACTGCAACGAACTGAATCAGGTGCACGCGAAACGTGGATTTCTAATAAAGTTCATTTTGGTGTGGTGCCTGGAAATTGATAAAATTGAGTTGTAGGATCAAGCGCTGATTTTCACCTTGACTTTTATTCAAACTAGTTCTCATCGCTACACAATTCACATCCATATACGCTGGTAGGAATGTGTTAGATAATCATGTATTCTGAATTAATTAGAATTGGCTAACAATGCAAATTTCGCAAATTTGCATTTTTCGTTGGAATAATGAAAATTCTTCGGTTCACATAAATTGTAGACGTTACGCTCGGTAATTAATAAATATGAAATATTAAACTTGCTGCCCTGGATGCATCCATAAACTGGTGCATTATTTATGGCCCCACTTATTCAATTATTCATTCAACTTTCGGTTTCGTGAAACGAATAGTTTAGTGTCCTGTTTATCCTTGGTGCGACAAGTACCAATTATTCGGCTAAATGAGGTTGCAATTTTTTTACGTTACGCAACAGTTGTGTTATTGTTAATCGCTTATCATCGGCTCCATTTAGATAAATTACACGATTCTATAAATAGATTTCGACAAGGCCACGTTTTTTCCGTTCATAGATCGGGTCAAGTTCATGTTAATTTTCATGGAAAGCAAGCAATTGAAGTGATAATGCGATTTATTATTATTGTCCTTGGTCTTAATCTGAGTGAAACCCTGCGGTTTGTGTAAATTTTTACACCACTCGGGTTCACAAAAAATAAATTACCTGAGCTTCAGGTAAGAAACGTATTATCTCGGTTGTCCCTTTGCGTGCTGGAATACAAGATTTATGGTGAAACATTGGCCCGCATAAAGGAAAAGCTTAGTCATTACGGCTGACCCAATAATGATAATAGTGAAACAGATTCGATGGTGTAATTTCATGGTGGAAGCACAAAGGACACCGTTAACCAAAGCGTTGCTGGTCGTTCTTTTCGCTCTAGGATTAAAAATAAACGCCACGCCAACTTTTACTACTACAAAGTTTGCAAGTCGTGTCGAACTGATAAAAGTTTCTCGCCTCGTTGTCCAACTTTTTCTCCCAGTTTTCAACTTGACGGTAATTAAGTTTGTCTCTTGACGCGTTGCGTCACCAAAGAATGAAGTTTAAAACTGTAGCTTTTGCCCTTGGAATGACCTTGCGGTGTTTTCGATCGAAGCGAATTGCGAGCCGTCACGAAAATAACACAATTCTCGTATGCAAATGGAGTCGTCGTCGAAACGTGAATTTGAATGAATCAGCCCTCATCAATATTAAAGTGCCATAATAGTCACCTCCGTCGAAGGCATGCGTTGAATATCGACGATCCTCCTCTTCAAACCAGGATGTTGTTTGTCTGTTGGACTATTCAAGTGTCCACATGGGCACGGAAACAGCTGTCGGCTTAATCCCTCTAGCTTGAGAAGGAGCAGGTGATGGCGCACAATCCGGTTTAGGGGGGCATAGGGCAACATGTGTCGATGGAATGCGACTTCAGCCCGCGCACAAGGGGCAACCACCGACCAGACAGGTGACTGAATTATTCAATGCCTCTTCGACTAGTAAAAAATTCAATGGGGCTGCAGCAAGCCGAGTCAACGAACTTTTCCTTGATGGCTAAAGGGATAACCTTGATTTGGTTTCGGCAGTAAATTTTGCTTATGGACGCAGACATCGTCCTATAAATAACATCGTCTGCGATGCATTCGATGCCGCTATCTCTCCTCTCCCACGCAGCGAGCGAGTTTATGAGGTCGCCGTAAAGTTGGGAAAATTTGGTTTTGCAACTTCAGCAAACTCCATCAATCGAAATTAAACAGAAACGTGAATCGGCAAAGTCCGTAAACCACATTACCATACCAGACAGAGATGCTGGTGATGTTTTTTTAGGAATATCATTAGTGACTGACTGACTTTGCACTTTGGAATTGAAGGTTAAAGACGTGAGTAACGAGCGTCCGGATGGATGTAATTGCGTAAATGAGTTTTTCTCTTCCCGTCTAATTGACGACTTCCCTGGAAGAGAACACCCCGGCGTTCGTTTGGTCACGCTTTTTTGCATAACCGTCTGAGGTAATTGACATGACAAGACAAAAGAAAGTCCATTCGATACGGGTTTTATTTATAGACGACATCCGCGATTATTGCGCTAACAACGATTGGATTCGATGCGGCCAAATACGCATGTCTTTTAACGATTACGGGGCACGACCTCTGATAATATTGGAAATTTATGTTAACGTGCTTTTTACTTAAACAAAATAGCACATTAGAACCAGTTTTTAAATGTCACAAGTCTGTCGATTTGCATAACGTCGGCCAGATAACATTATCCGCACCGCTGATTCCATCCATTACAGTTACGTTAGGTCCGGCCATAATCTAATGTCAATGGCAAATTCCTCTAAACTCAAAGAAAGTCGATTCACAGACCCGATGATACGAGAATTAAGTTTCTAATTTCCTGCTGGCACAGCTCCAAAACCACAACACCTTTGCATAAACTCGCAATTTCACACTACAGCATTATCGTCAATGGCGGTTATTATTTCACTCAGGAAGCGGTTCCGACGATAAAAAACACCGGATTTGTCAAGGGAAGAAGACAGATAACCTTGAAACGCTGAATTTCAAACACAAACCTATTAAAATAATGTTTCCACACGTCTATTAAAATAACTCGACACAAACCAGTCTGATTACAGCGAGGAGAGCATCTGTCGACTCGGGATTATAATTATTTATTTACGTGTGTGCGGAGTTGAGCATCCAATTTGATTCCTCCATTCGAGGTCGACAATTTACGTCTGTTCGGGTTTCCCCCGTTTTGAAGGCAATCGGGCTGTGTTCATTTTTGCAAATTTAATGTTCAGAACAATTACCGACGCCCGCCCCGAAAATTCAAAGTGCACCCCTTTTCGTGCGGTGGCCGATGAATCAACCCTTGCAGCCTTGAAAGTTGTCGTGACCCTCGAGTACCCGGAATCCCGCGCCAGGGAAGGCGCTTTGAAATTTCCGCCGACATCAAAGGGCGGCAGCGACGCGAGGGGCGGCTGCCGTCTGTGCCGCACAAACAATCTACGCGGCGGCGGCGGCGGGGTTGTTTTGTAACCATGGCAACTGTCAATGTCATACGTATATATAACGGCGGCCCACACATCCACGCGCGCTCTTCCACCCCGACAAGCGGCGCTCCCTCGTCGTTGTCAAGGCAACGGCGCCCGGACGCCGCCGCCGCCGCCAATTCTGGCGGATGTTTATGTTGGGCCGAAACGGCAGTAATTGCATAATTGTGCGTCGGGCGAGAGGCGTCGCCGACTTCGATTACTTGAAAGAGTGACGGCCCGGTGTGAAGCGCTCGTGTTATTTATTTTATCCGTTTTATATACGAGTCGGTATTTGGCGTCGTTCCAAACGGTTTCGATGACGCAGGATGGCGCACATTAAAGGAGAACTGCACGACAGTTCTAGTATACAAAGCTGTGTCAGTAACCCGGGAGACCGGGGCCTCGCCTCCGCCGCCAACTCTCCTGGGCGTGTCCCCCCTGCATCGCAAGTGCCTACCTGGCCGGTTAATAATAACGAAATTAATAAGTAGAGGTCGCAAAATGATTACGCCTCCGGCTGCAGGAATAGATAACGGTGCAGCAGAGTGGTCTCGATTCACCTTTCACCGCCGGTATGGACTTTTTCGCTACCTTATTTTCCCCGACTATTTATTGCTCGCATGTGCACGAAAGGTGCACCAACATCTGCCGCATACCACGCAAAAACTCGCTTTGTATTAGTATTATGTAAGCACGAGGAATTTGATCGAAAAAATTCAGGAGGGGACAAATGTATCGATCAGTGGGATATTTATAAACGAGGCGCTGATTTATTGAGCACTTTTCGAGTGCTTTTTCATATTTCATGCCATCGTTAATTGGATTCCTCCCGCCTACGCTTCAGCAAAGACAATTTTCATCGTAAATAATTTCGGGATGCCGCCTCGATTGAAATTGGAACGGAATGTTTCAAGAGAACCCACTCTGGCATACATCAACAATAATTGTTGTTGGTTTGTACGATGACAAAGGCGCGGCTGCGATTTCGCCCACCCCCGCTTATATGGATGCGTGTCCCACGGTGAAACTCGTGACTGCAATGCAAATGGCCGGATTCGCACAAAGAAAACCAAGTTTCATTCCAATCACCACTTATTGCACTGATCAATGGGTTTTGGGCCACTCATCAAATTTTTTCTTTCAAGTGAAAATTATTGTAACTGAGATTTTTCCGCCAGACGTATGCTCCAAATAAATGTGGATGAGACGAGTGTATCATTAGAACGTCCAAAAATGTTTTGCTTTTGACGCACTGTGGGACTGTGAAAGTCGTGCAACAAATCGGTGCTCAGGCTCCATAACGGTCAATTATTTTGGCATTTGTCACTCGAGTGAATCTTTTTTATTTTCGCGATGTTGCAGCAATGTTCAGTGGCCGGCAAATTAATTTGACATCTCTATTCAGAGCGCGTGTCCACAACGCAATGCGTTGGGCGTATTTATGTGTAATTTCTCCGGAATTGGGTACAGGGAAGACGAGATAAAGCGCCGCTTCGAATGGCATTTGCATACAAAGCGGCCTTTTCGTCACTGGTGCGTTTGTCCCACGTAAGCCAGTGACTCATCTTATTATATAAACCATTCGCTGCAGTGGCATTTTTGCCATTGTGTGATGTATCAGCTACGAAAGTATTGTCCTTGGAGATAAGGATTAGCCGGTGATTAAATTTTCCAACGGATGAGTGACCGTATTAATTATATCGCGCGATAAATTTTTGTCGTACAGTTATTTGGTCGTGAAGGTCGCCGAATCGGCCATTGTGAGCGTTCGTTAAAAATAAAAAACGACCGGTTTTTGCTGTAAGGTGGGTGGCACCGGCGACAGCTGCACGCCAATAAATATCAAGTATATACTCGTTCGTTTATACTGCACACACAGCGAGAGTACAGATGTTCGTTATCGCCGTCCCTTTTCACAAATAAAAGGGCGCCTGGCGTATACAGGGGCTTGCAAGGTCACCCTGAGCCTTGCTCTTTCTGGCCCACTATTTTGTTTACCAGCGCTATCGCTGGCGTTTTTATCTCTTTTGCAATGTTTTGTAGCCGATTCTAAATATGGATGTTAATAAACAAGTGTCTCGTGTTTGGTTTATCTAATCGTGGAAGTGTTTTTGGTTGAAAAGTTCGGTGATTTAATTAGTGTTCGTCGGAGACATTTTAATGCGCGGCGGCGCATGTTTGGCCCCGAGGTCGCAGTCATTATATTGATTGCCGCAGATGCAGCAGGAGCAAACATTTTGCCAATTCGCCCGCAGATGTTTAGAAGACTCGACTGGGCGCAGCGTCGCTAATTAATCATATGTACGTTTATATCCATATTCAATGAGCGAGCCTCGAGGGCTCGAGTTCGTTGGAACTCGCTAATTGTCATCCTCGTCACACCAAACTCGTTTGATGGCAGACAAATATGGAAGTGGCTTCGAAAAACCAGAGTTGTAAACAACTTTTGCCTCTTCCATGAACGGCGGCCTGCTCGGGTTCAAGCCTTTGCCATTATTTTGTTATTGAGTCAAGGACATTGTTTGTTATGCAATTTTTGCCAAACGCCGGGGTTGCTGCGTCTACATTGTTTGGGCCTTTTATAGCCTTGAAAGGATTTTACGAGCCAATAAATCCGGAATTATTCTCGGTGTGAAACGGTCGGTCTTCGATCCAATATTTACCCGGCTGTGCCTTTGCTCAAACAATTCGCGAGCGCATAACTGATGTTAATTGATTACGTCGCACAATGGAAAGTCGGTTTGCAGTGTGAAAAATCGCCTTCACGTGATTAACGAGCGGAAAAAATACGCACGCTTGCAAATAGAACTAACTGCACGCAAGTATTTTCACTGGACCCGTTCCAAAATGTTTCTTGGAAGAGTCGGTCTCGCCGGAATGTGGCCCTCGAACCTGTCGAGTTGCTTCTTCCCCAAGTAATAATGCTGGCGTTGCCATTGTTTCGGCCATGTTGAACGTGGCCGTTGACCTTTCCGCCCTATTGTTCCTGCTAGGGGACAATTATCGATTGGGGACATTCCTAGTTTTGGCGATTTTTTTGCGAAATTGCCGTTTCAACCAGTTTAACTGGTTGGCGGTCAAGTCGCCGCAACGCTCCGGCTCCGGAACCCCACGGATATCACTTGTTGCAGGTTTCGGTCGCGCTCGGCAACGGGCTCGCGTTCTCGGCTTCAGTCAGTACTTGGTGGTCGAACGGAACGGTCGTGTCTAAGTGGATTACTTCAAGGACATACATATAGGTTTAGTTTTTGGTAAGTGGAGGGTGATTGAATGAGCGCCGCGCCGTGGTGTGTGCGACCGTGTCATGTCCAGGAGGTGGTGCATTTTGTGTGAAAGTGCTAGTGCGCCGCTTGATTCAGGCCAGGCCGATTTCTCCTTTGATTGATGCAGGATCGAGGGTTGCTCTTTGTTCGTTCGACGCCAAAGTCGTTTGTAGGTCACGCTCGGGTCCCTTTCTACTAAGCAAATATTACAACGAAACTGGAAGATGGCCGGCCGTTCCGGTTTATTTCGATCATTGGTCGAATTTAACAATCACGCAATGTAGCTCAGCCAATGGAGGTCAGTGACTGCAGCAGCAGCAGCAGGATCCCCTCCGTGCCTCTCGCGCCGTGTTCCTGCGACCGTAACGCCTGCTGAATCAGACTGCAGTTGGTTCGTCTCTGGTGACTTGCTTTGCCAGCAAAAATCGACCGGTTTTACACACTGGATTCCCCCGTTATGCAAATTTCGAGCGGCGCTAATTGAAATTCTATATACCCTCCCGTCAAAATATTTACTTTCTCATGCCGTCGCAGGAGGGAGGAGAAGTGTTTGTCGCTAGATCGCAGTTATCTAATCAAGTTTAATCGTTTCTTTGTCGTCTGTAGCCTTGACACTTGGATATATTTAGGACAAAGACAAAATTCGAGTCACCTCTACGATGGAGAGGTTTAATTAACAAAAGTCGTTTGTCACCGACTCAATTATAAATGGAAATTGGCTCGTTCAGATTTAACATTGATTATTTATGCGTGGCGAATTAGCATTTAGTAACGGAGAAAGTCAGGCTCGATAAGTGTTTACGGTAATTTAGTCATCGCGTAAAAATCCAGCACCAGTATTTTACCAATTAAAATCAAAATAATGCTAATTGGTAATTACGTACGCAGTTGTGTCTGCAAATTGTTTACTTTCAAACTGGTGGTGTCATAGACGAGGCTAGAAGGAAGTGAGTGTGTACAACATGCACATTATTAAGTGAACCAAAATGATCAATTTTTGGCTCATTATGCCAGGCCAAGGAACGCAGCGACCTTGAACTGTGGGAAAATCGGTAATGTTTCTGCTTCCGGCAAAGAATTACGAATCGCGCAAACAATGGTGTGGGATGGGAAGAATGTGCTGCTCTTCTACGCTTGGTATGTCGTGGCGGAACGGATTCGTCGCGATAACCATAATAGAATAATATCTTTTTTCTCACTGGAGTTTAATGTGTGACCTGGTTACTCACATATCTTTGAATCTCGTTACGGTCATCCTATTGTTGTCATCGGCCATTGATCTTGCAGTCTGGTTTGACCATCATTACGTCATTCAGTCCTAATTGGAGCTATTTCAAGTTTCGTCTGCGAAAGCGTTTAATTGCTGTTTGTGGTTTTGTTATAAAAACAAGCGATAATTTGTGTTTATACACAATGGAATTTCGTTGTGTTGGAATATTCCGCGCCAATTAATTGCGTGCTATTGCATTGGAAAGAATTGTGACCTTTGAAGCGCACAGTGGTGAAAGTCGGTCCAGTTCGCGTCGATAATGGATTCATGCGATAAGAAATCAGGAAGAGATTGAAGCATCTCCATGGTAAAACCTACTTTCGGTCTAAAGTTCAGCGATTGTGCTAATGTTACGTAACAATTGTCGAAGGAGGAAACAAATAAACCTCCATTCATTCATGAATACTACCTGCGCGCATCTTCACTTCAATAACGATTTTGAATGGTCGTTGCCGCTGTGAAAATGTCGAGAATACCACCAGCGATAGGGTCGGTGCAATTAAACGAGTAGTACCGGTTATATAGGTGAAGAACCGGTCGGACTCGCCTTATCGCCTCGTCATCCATTATTTACCATCGCTACAATTTGCAATTTTGACTTGTTTCGACGCATAATTGGAGGCATGTGTTGTTGGCGATCGATGATTATTCATGTCGTGAGTCATATCGAAGAGATGATCTTGCAAAGTCGTGACATTACGCCACGTAGTGCCAATTTCTTTCGGGAAAAGTAATTGCGCTCAATGACAATAATTGTAGAACAATCGATTTGTTTACCGAACAGTTTTGCATCAGGTTCATTGTTTCGTTTTTAAACACGCAAATAACACATTTTTATCGCTTTTGTAATGAGCCATTATGTATTTCCGTCACGTTAGTGGAAGGCTTGAAGTAAGGAAACAGTCTCAAGGTTTTGTTGTCACCGCCTGATGCACTCGACAGAGTTATATTAAACCAACTCATCATAAATTATTTATTGTGTTTTGATTATTGGATGTTTTCGAAATAATGTGGAATATTAAATCAGCTTCCATTACGTAGTTAATGTCTCACTGATTCAATAAAACTTTTATCTTGAGTTGAGAGCGACCTGTAGATAATTGGAGCAATTTGCAACATCTGTCGATGGAACAGTGCAAATCACGAATGTGTAACGGTAATAATGAAAGGCATTGGTGCCACATTATAATGTGTGTTTGAAAGTTGTTTGAACCCGATCGTTTGCCTGCCGTTGACGTTATTAACGCATCTTTAGAAATTTCGGCCGTTGATATTTAACGAAAGTGAAAGTAATTTCGTGATATGAGCAGACTTTCTCCGGTTTCCTCGTTGAAAATGCTTAAAACTTTCATGTCAAGGTCGACGTGTTCATGATTTTTTATTATTTTCGGTTGGTGATAGTGGGTGTGTTGGCGAAACGTTGTTTATGTAATAATTTAAGATTCTTATGCTTTTCTCAGTAACGTTATTACGTCCCACGCGCACTGACTGACTCCCACAATGGAATTGTGGTTTTTTGAACAATTTGTATGTTGATTGGTCGACGCCCACGTGTCACACCGACCGATATGTCTGCGTCAAACGATTGAGTTGGATTACCTACCTGAAAAATTCGGATTATTTGAGTGGCTTCCAAATTTATAAATACCGATGTGGACATTAACTATTCTTAGAGTTGAATAATTGTGTATTTCTGGTTGATGTCAGAGCCGTAATCAAAACAGAAACCGAGATTTTGCCAACAGTTTGTTGTGTTGAAAGTATAATTAATCGTAAAGTGGCGTTTTCCGGTTTTACGTGAAATCTAAATTGACCGTTTTGCTAAATATGTTTTAATCGATTCCGGTCGTGCTCATGTTTTGTTGTTACCAGGCGCTTATCTTATTCAGTGCCTTAATCACTGAGCAATTCATTAAATAATACCAATTTTTTGTTTTCAATTTAACCACTAAACTGGGTCGAAAATCAATCATTCTCCTTCTAGAAAATTGTCAAGATCCGGCCCGTGGCCTTGTTGATTGATTGCGTTTAAGTTAGATAACGTTTCTTTTGTAATTCGAGCGAATAAATGAATGAAATGTGTTTTTCGTTTCAGGTTCTGTAACAAAGACACGGAAACGCAAACCAAGTGAGTCTGAAAGTTCGTCCGGAAAATCTCGTCACAATTTCGGTGCTATAAAAGAAGATTTGGAGAATAAGTCGAGTCGTAAAAAGAATTTGTGCAATCGCGGTGCGTCAAGTAAGAAGAAAGTTTTAGAAGAAGCGAACAACAGTAAACTCCGAGAGGTAGAAGTCCGCGTGGAGGACTGTCTGCAGAGCGTTTCGTGCAGACGCTCGTCGTGTGGTGCATCAAAGTCGAGCGTCGTCGAGTGTGAGGATTTAGATGACACGAGCAACGGCAGTAGTGTGCAACTAGTGCCCGCGGAAGCCGTCCGCGACGATGATTCAGTGCGCGCTTCTATGCAGGTGTCTGGAGCGGTAACTGACGTAGTCAGCGAGGAGGACGACTGTGTGATAGTGGCCCAAAGGACGACAAAGATCGGCTCCAGCCGCGGTGACGATGACGGACCTCTGTCCGCGTCCTCGCCCTTCAGCAGGATGGAACTCTCTGATTCCGCGAACGCGTCGTTGCGCTTCCCGGATGACCGCTCCGACTCCGGCGTGAGCTCTCTGCGCTCCAGCAGCGGCGATGAACGCTCCGGATCGCGCTCGAGTGCGTTGAGTTCGTCCGACGAGCCCCAGAATAGCAGCCAGAGTCAGCCGACGAACCGGTCGCCGCTCTTCATTCCGGCCCAAGGCCACCACACAGCCGTCGCCACCGAACCGGTGCGCGTGTGGAGAGACCCCAACTTGCTGTTGGAGTCCGAACCGCACGTCCGCCACATACACAGCGTGCAGCACCAGTCGCTGCTCATGTCGCACCCATCTACGCCGGCCGCCTCGGGCCCGCCACCCACCTCTGCCACCGCTACGCATCCGGCGTCATTGTTTCCGCCCGTGCCGCCGCCCCTCATGACGCCGCACCCGATACCACCACACCACCACCTCTCGCCTGCCACCCTCTACCCGCATGCTGCTGCTGCCGCCGCCCATCACCTGGACATCATATGGAAGCAGCAGCAGCGGTATCCGCCGCTTTCCGTCGGAGCGCATCTCCTCACGCAACCTGGCGCTCACCCCACCGAGGAGATGCTAGAGAGGGAGCGCGAACGAGCCGCCCTCATCAGGTTAGAACAAAAAAATTACAAAATTCTTTTTTTTTATTCCTAAATATCGATACACCAACATAAAAGTGAAAATAGTCGTCAAAACATGACAAAATTTGCTTGTTAACATGCTTTGCTAAAGACAAGGTTATACAAAATCAGTGCTACAAAAGACCTACGTTATGTATTAAGTAAAACAAACAGTAATCATGTTTTGTCAACCACATAATTGAAATCATAATTGTTATTGCCGGCTTCATTTACGGATTACTCATAGTGTTTCCAAAATAAAATGCAACGGTATTTATCAATGAAGAAAGTTTTTAGTTTTTTTACAAGAGCTACGCACGAAGATTAGACAGGTGCAATGAGTTTCGTGAGTGTTTTTCTTTTTCAGCGAAAACAACTTTAAAACAATTGTAATCAAAGTAGAGACTTGACATTACGTTAAAGTTAAATTGTATTCAGTTTCTTGCTTGTAGATAAAAAGAACATGAATTAGTTGAGAAAGTCTGCAAGCTTGCGTTTAGAAAATGCAAAAAGAAACGTTACGCAAGTTTATTAGTTTATTTCTGTTCGCGATTAGCTCGCTTTGCTTTTACTCAATAAATAAAACGAATGCAAAAAATTTACTATTATTTATGGGCAGTAGTTAGCTAGCCATTATTAAGTAGGTTAAGTAACCGTCTTGATTTTATTCTAGTTTATCTAATTACAATGTTAATTAGTTCGATACTGTTAGGTTTTTTTGGGTTGTAAAAACTCGATTATTTGTTTCAGGGAGAGGCAGAATCAGGAAGTGCGTGAGTTGGAGAAACAGAAAGAAAAGGAACGATTAGAACGCGAGCGGCAGGAACGCGAGAAAGCTGAAAGAGATCGTGAGAAGCAAGAACGAGATCGTGAAGAGAAAGAACGTCAAGAGCAAGCCCTAAAAAATCATTTTGAAAAGTCGTTGCGGCAAGCTCAAAAGGTACGAGTTTTTATTGATTCGACTAAATTAGAAAATCAATACGTTTGTGCTTGATATTTACAGAGGGATCATTGGAACCCGATTAGACAGCCACAACCGAGGCCGAATAGTAGCGAAGAGGAAAGAAAACGTGTAGAACAGGAAATTCACCAGAGGGGAGATGCGAGACATTTGGCTGTGAGGTCGGAAAGAGATCACAGAGCGTATTATACGACGGTGAGTGAATGTATTTGATTACAGTAAAACCACTAATTTGAACTAGTAATTGGAGGTGATCTAGATAGACTATTTATTTTTACAGAGTCAGCGTCCACCGAGTGTCCCCACGAAAACCGAATACCCACCCCCGCCGGCGCACAGTCGTGTCCCGACGAGTAAACCTTCGGAGAAAATGCCAACAATGCATTCGGCGACACTCCAAAAAGGTGAAGTAAACGTTTTCGGATATCCCGTCTATTCGCCGTTATTTTCGCCTCACGAACCAAAGAGCAAATCCGATCATCATAAATCTTCCCAGTCCCTCGTCGTCTCAAAAGGTACAATGGATAGTCGTGAAGTGTTATCAAACCCTCCACCTCTAATGAGCGAAATGAAAAATTCCGTCATAGTGAAACACGAAGGAAAGAATTCGCACCATTTGGAGCCCCGGGTCTCCATCGCTCATTCACCGAGTCCTAAACTAATCGGGGCGCATTATTTGACGGCAAGTCAACCCCCCAAAGGGAATTTGTACGAATACAGAAGTCCCGTACAATCACCTCATCATTTATCACACACACCGAGCCCCCATCATAACCTCGAACCCCAAAATCTGGGCAAAACTTCACACCATCGCCCATCGAACCAATTACCCAGTCCACACCATCAAAGACAGTCGCCACATCACCCCCAACAACACCCATCGCCCGAATTGAGATACCGCAGCGAATCACAAATGATTTACCCACCGGCGGCCAAAGGCAGTTACTTCCTATCAAATACCACCTCCGCGTATTTATCACCAAGTGTCTCAAGTGTCTCGAACTCTAAACCAAAAGTGAGCAGTCCGGCCCCTCACCACATCTACGGCAAACCTTCGGCTGGGCCCCCAGTGACCCGTCACGAACCCTCAACTCCGATCCAATTGACCTCAAAACCTCCCTTATCATCATCCGTTTCACCGAGTCCCTATCAACAAATGTCTCAATACCATCCGCCCCATCCCCAAAACCCCCCGACCTTGACGTGCCCCCCGCCTGCACACAGCCGGACAACCCCCGACCCTCGCTACGACAGGTACCCGGTGAAGGCTTCCTCGCGCAACTCGCCCCCAACGGCAGCCTCCGCCCCCCGCTACATACCCAGTGCTCCCTCCGTACAAACTCAACCCTTGGACCTGGGGGTGTCAAAGTACGACCCGGCCGTAAGCCCCAAACGCAAAGCAACGCCGGTTTCGTCAATCAGTCCTGTGTGTCTCGAGACGAAAAAACGCCGAATTGAGACGCAACCTCCACAATTAGCACGTGTGAGTGAACCGAGTCCTTTAATTGCAAGTGCCGCGACCACAATCACCACCGTTGTAAACACAGCAGCATATCGGACTCCCCCAATAACCTCAAATAGTCCAATTGACAGTGGTGACGTTAGTGAAACAGTGCGTCCATCTAGTGTCGAATCGAGTCAACCGACTAGTAATAGCCCGGCACCGAACCCCCCCACCCAACCGGAAATAGATGCGCCAAACACACCTGTCAAGCTAACGATCCCGCCCAGCTGTCTCGATTCGGAAAAGTCAAATAGTCCAGGACCAACAAAGTCCAGCAGTTATCCAGTGCGACATTTGAAGAAAGCGTGGCTTCAAAGACACACCGGGGAAGATTT
The DNA here is from genome assembly GCF_031307605.1 of Tribolium castaneum. Lineage (NCBI taxonomy): Eukaryota > Metazoa > Arthropoda > Insecta > Coleoptera > Tenebrionidae > Tribolium > Tribolium castaneum. The sequence continues at coordinate 12,114,582 of NC_087397.1, forward strand.
AGAAGATACGACTGGAGTGACCGGATCCGGAAGTTGCGTCACTTTGCCCATCAGCATGGCGTCCAATAATAAAGAAAGTCCAGTACACTCGATTCACTCGATTGGATCAATGGCAGTCAATAGTATCAGGTACATGTGAAATAAATAATTGTGCTTAAATCTCTTTTTCAGTGGTGAAAACCATTTGTTCGTAACTGCTCTTTAACTCATGTTATTTCGATTCATGTTAGTGTCATAGCCCCCTTGGGACCATTTTGTCCATTTTTATCTTGTCATTTGTCAAAATTTTCTTTAAGCACACTTGACGTTTCTCATTGGTTATCGATCATTGATAACAGCTCAACACCTCTTTCTTTTCTTGCGGAAATCCGTTTGAGTATAATAAAACAATTAAAAAACTAACGAGTACCTCGAACAATCTGGAAACACAATAAAAATTATAAAATCGGTTCACTTTCTTAACAACCACTTCCTTGTGTCTAGTATGTTGTTTCTAACATGAGATCGAAAATGAACTGAATTAGAGTAGGCCGTGCACGTGGAATTTCAGCCACTTGTTACAAAAATCTGTGTTTTTCAAGAACGGATTCCCTTGCTTAGTCTAAATTATTCCGAAATTGTGTTTACCATCCAACAAAAAGCCTACATTGTAGAATGCTATTTTAACAAGTGAAAAAAAAAATAGGAAGTGGAGATATTCAATTGATGAATGATGATGTCTAGCAGAATTTCGTGAGAAATTTCTCTAAGAATTTTTTAAACGGCTATTTGCTAACATAGAAACTGTATTTCTGGAAATCTCCTTCATCTCCTCTACTGGCTTATAAAGTTACACTTACTTCCCTTTCAAAGCCTGCTTTAATTCAGGGCATTTTCCATCACACGGTAGAATTTGTAGTGAGAAATTTGGCAGAATTGAAATAACCAGTTCGGTACAGTTTCTTACTTGTGCCAAGTATTACATTTTGAAAATGAATTAGCACTACTAGAAAAACTAGACACGGCGTTCCAACCTCACAAGTTTACAACTGGACATAATCCAAGTGAAAATATTATAGTTTTCTTTTTAACAAAGTTGACACAGACTTAAATTTTCACTTTCCTAAGAAATGTAATTTTCAATTTTTGGCATTCTTATTTTTATTCTTATTTGTGATTTTTTATTGCTTGTTCTGCATGACTGCAGATTTTTCCGCCAATACAGTGGGTGTTTACAAATTGGCGCATTAGCTCCTCAGTAGGACATAAAAAACTGGTACATCCAAAATTTGCTCATTGTGTATCAAACTTCCGAATTGTCATTGAAGACACAAATTGTCAGAAATCTAACGTTGGCTGTTGGAGCTTTTTGAACCTAAAGAGATGCTAGGATTAACTGTGTTAACTGAATATAATTTTTGTAAATGTGGAGTATATTAAAGAATTGAACGTTAACTTATTATAATATTTTTGACAACATGTCATTCGTATGTCACAATTTTTTTAACCTTATTGGCAAAATGCCAAAATTACACGATATAAATTTGTGATTTTTTGACTTAAAGAATTGTGATGCTTGTACTAGTTTTTAATGTCCACTCATGGTACGCTATAGCACACCTTCCAACAAACTCTAGAAAATTAATAAAAAAAAAATTTTCTCAATGATTTTTAGCAGTATTAAGTAAAGCGGAGATTTTTTTCATTGTTAAAATAATTTTATTCGGTGATATAACCAAGAGAGACAGATTTCCTCATAAACATTAAAATTTACTAAATTGATTATATGTATTGATTATATCCAGAAAGCTAAAAAATTTATGTGGCAACATAGTAAAAAAATCTAGTTACATCAGTAATTACTCTAGAACAATTAAAATACAGAGTGAACCAAAAGTAACGCACAAAACTCATGTCTTTGTTATTAGACGATTTTCGAACACTTCGATTTTATTTTTTGAAATTCTACATTTTGACATCATAGTCATATTTATGAATTTTTTGAATTGTAACGTCATTCTTAATTTTTATTAATGACAACCGACATTTTTGTTTACTATTTTTGATAGTTCACATTTTTCTGGTAATAAGAAAATATAGAAATTAAAAAAAAATATGAAATAAAAAAATACATCGGCTTTATCTTCTTGTTGTTGGCTTATTCTAATCAGCGGGAATTGTTTTCTGTATTTTTTTTTTAAATTAAACACTTAATATAACACCTAAAAACAAAGAAATAAACATAAAAAACAATCACTGATTATAAAATAAAGAAAAAACCAAAAGATAAAGAAAAGATAAATTTGTTAAAATTAACCATGGATTTTTTGTGACATTTTTTGAGGTTTCCTGACACGTCTTCTATATCCCTATGTTACGGCTAATCTGTAAACTTGACTAGTTTGTATACTAGCCAAAGCTTGGCTATTTTAATAGAAAACGTAGTTTCAACTACAATAACGGCTAGTTTATAATCTTGGCCAATTTACTTGACAGATAAAATAGTTGGATAGTTTATAAATTTTCCAAGACTTTCTCTGGGTGATACTAAAATCCATACTTTCTGGTAACACAGAGTATACAATTTTTTAGCTAGTTGCCAAACTAACTCGCTGGCTAACTTATGTGAATAAATTGGGATTATTAAATCTTTTTATTTTTGATTACCGTATTGGATTTATAAACTAATTGAAACAGTGGATGTTTTATCTTGTTTATAAGCCAATCAACTTACCAGCCTTCTGCTAACTTGGTCTTACAATTATTAAAATGCGAGTATAAATTTCCATTCTATCTTTCAAGTAAATTTGCCATGGATCTTAGCTAGTTTACATACTAGCCGCTATTTTAAATAAAATTGCGTTTTCTATTAAAATAGCTAACGGCTTGCCTAATTTACAAACTTGCCAAGTTTACATATTAGTCACAACATAATACACGCTGTATAATCCATAAATTTTTGCACTTTAAAAAATACAGATTTGTAGAAAACAATTATTAACCCGGCGCATCCACCGTTTTTGTTTTTCCTTGGTGTTTTTTAAATTTTCAGTTCAGTGGGTTGATTGTGCTTAAAGCAAGATTTTCTCCAAAATCGACTTGATTACTAAACGCTTTATTTCTTATTCAGTATCAGCAAAACCAAACATTTCACGGCAAAGCCCAACAACCGCAAAACCCCGAATAAAGAGACCCTCAATGGGCATCCAACCGATTCGACAAAAGCGGACGATTCGTCGAGTTCGGATCAAGACCGGGGGCGCAAATCACCCCCAAAGCGCAAGCCCCCCAAGGTGAAGCGGAAAAAGGGTGCGGTGACGAAAAAACCAACACCTGAGGATAAGAAACGCAAGCCAGGCCAATCGGTGGTGGTGAGTGAAAGTGGTTCAGATAGTGAGAAAGAGAGTGGTAGTGAAAAAGATTCGGACTCGGGGGCTAGTACGAAAAAATCGAATTCGGTGAGTGGTAAAGAGCCGCGAAAACGTGGACGTCGACCAAAGTCGTCAAAAAACGATAAAGGCGAGGAGCCGCGCGTCAAAAAATCGAAAGATGAGACGGTGCCCCAGCGCGACCCCTTTCGCAAACCCCCCGTGGGGCAGCTGAAAAAGACCGGCGAGAGTTTTTTACAAGATGGTCCGTGTTTCGAAGTTGCGCCCAAATTGGCCAAGTGTAGGGAGTGTCGATGGACGCCGAATCAACGATCGAAGAATATGCCCAATATTTTTTGTCGTTTCTATGCGTTTCGGAGGCTGAGGTATACGAAGAATGGGCAGTTGGCTATTGCAGGATTCTCTGATCCGCATAAGGATGCGTTAGAGGTGAGTGTGTCTCTTTTTTGTGATTTTTCCGATTGTTAATCGAAGGTTTAGGATGATTTGAAGTTGTGGCTGCCGAACCCCGAAGCGCCACCACAGGATTTGGATCTGGAGACGTCCAGGTTTATTTTGAAACAAGTCGGGGACCATTTCTGTGATCTGTTCGTTCAAGAGAAGGAAGCGCATGCCGAATACGTTTCCGATGGTGAGTGATTTTTATATTCGTTATCATCTCTCGGAAAACAAAGATTTCGTCGGTGAAATATATTTTACCACGTTTTTCAGACTTCGAGTAATTGTTTTGTGATTTGCCGAATGGGTTAAAAATAGTATTTATTTGAAGTCGAGAGAGCCTTCGGCCCGAGATTTTAAGTTGCCTGAGATTTATAAAATCGAGTTATGTCCGTGGGTAACATTTTATTTTCCACTTGGAATATGAAAATTAATTGATTTATTTTTGTCAGTATTAGTACGAATTAACGGGCGTAATGATTATAACTCTCATTAGTATGAATTAGCGCGCGTAATAATTATGCCGGCTTTTTATAGCCCTAGGGCATTGAACAGGTTTATATAACGCGTATCCTAGATGATAAGAATCAATAATATACAAGTGAAAAATAAATCATTTTTACTTCGTTTGTTTTCATTATTTCTACCAGCTATAAACGCAATTATTTCGCAAAATTAATTAAAAACTATGCGCGACCTAAAAAAAATAGGTCAAAAATTTTAGTAAATTTCTTCTTTTCTGTATTTTTAACGAAAACAGTCGACAAAACGGACCCAAAAATCACAAAATTGGATCAAAATTGATGTAGTTTTATTGACAGAATTTTTGCAAACACTGAAAATTTTAAAATCGGATCTTAGGATCCTGGAGTCATGAAAAAGTACTTTTTTTTTCAAAAGAGACTTCACTTAACTTAGTTCGTTCATGCCAAAAAATCACGAAAATAAATCGCATTAATACAATGTTACGTACATTATTAGAAGAAAAAATTAGAAGAAAATCTTTATAACGTAACCGATAGAGTTTTAAATTCGCTTCAATGAAAAATGCTGTTTAATGTTATTCCTAATTCACACCTTCTAGCAGCGAAACACCAATAAAGATATGTTTATGTAATATAAATTTTCTTGTAATTTGAGAGAGTGTTCTGAACTATTAAACACTTGGAAACTGTTGACATGCGTTGGTCACATTGTGTTATAAAATGTTGCACTCAAAAATTAGATATTCACTTGACGATAAGTGATAATAAAATTGACTCACCTTATGGGTTCTACTTCTGCTGATATTGCGAGGGCTCTTATCTTCGTAAAGCGGACTTACTGTAATTAAAAATAAAATTGGTACGAATGTGTGAATAAGTTAGTTAAAAATATAACAACTTACGCCCGGTATTTCAGTTGATGGTTAGTTAAAATAAAAAAATTCTGGTTACAAATTTATTTCCAGGTTTGGCGTATTTCAGTACTTGGTTATGATTTACCCAAGTTTAAAATTTTTACCGAAGGAAATGTGTCGGGTTACTAAATTTTTTTCAGGGTTAAGTCATCCTCATGCACCATGTCCTTGTTTTTCTGACCTATTTTTTCCCGAGATATCATTTTGCCACTTTCTGCGTCTCATTTATGCCTTTGGTGGCGTTGTAATTAATCTATACAAAACAGAGTGCTGTGGATGTCTATTTTATTTTAAGGAACAATTAAAAAATCATCCAGAAATCTAAAACAGATTCCTACTTTTCGACGTCTACAATGCATGTGCAAAGCGCGCGGTGTTGCCAAAAGCTAGCTGGAGATTCAACTAAATTTCTACTAAAGCACTGAAATACCGGGCGTAAATGTGATTTTTCCAAAATAAAACGTAGTGCAAACTAACCCTTTAATCCGGATGTTTATATTATAGCACGATTTCTCCTTCGACATTCTTTTCTATAGCACTCGCATTTTAAAAACAACGCACTACTAGATGTCTTCACTCGAAATTTCACAACACTTGTTTAAAATCCTAATCGGAAAAACGTTGATTTTTCTTTTATTTAATAAGTTTATGAATATGATGCATTCGTTCGCAACAACAACTGAAACTGAATGAAATTAAACGGCACAACAATAATTGTGTAACAATATCCGGACAAATCGTCATTAACAAAAAATATAATCTTTTTATGTAACTAATTGCAGCGAAAACGTGCAAACAAAGTATTTGTTCCGATTTACAAATAAAGGCTAATATTTAAATGAAGACATCAAGTTCAAGGCATTTTTCTACGTAGAATTGCAATGTAGTTGCAGTTTTTTTCATTTATTTTTTTAATTGATCAATGGTTTAACTAAAATTAAGTCAAAGCTTCAAGATTATTTATGTTTATGACTTTAAATATTTCTGTTTCAATTTCAGTTTGTATTGAACATTGTTCTAAAATATTCAATAACAAATTGCTTTAATATGTTGTTTTGACACAAATAATGTAACTTCAATAAAAGGGAAATTGAATAAAAGCTAATTATTTTTTTAATTTTTGAAATCAGGCGTTAAAATTTTTACAGTGTTTTACAATGTATTTGGGACGGATTTATGAGCTCTTTGTCGGTAATTACTAAAAGAACCTCAAGTAATAAGTAATTCCTTCGTCATTAAAGTTAAAATATTTTACTGGAGCTATATAACCTTATTCAAATTGGACCATTACAAAAGCATTTACTTACTTAATTCCCATTTTCTTGTACTGGGTAGGGCAACCTTATCGCGCACACAAGAAAATCGCGACTTCTAATGAAATAAAAATCCTGAAATTTTACACACCAGCCTGTACATTGATAAGGACCATTCTCGATATTTATTAAATTTTTTTGTTAATAAATAAAGTCGTAGCAGTTTTGTGAGTTTTTGGGCACTAACTGATAATTTAACTACAAAGTTTTTAGACCAAATGAGTCCTTACCTGCTAGCCCATCGAACGCTGGTATCAGAATTATTAATTTTCACTTGGTTGGTGAAATAATCAGTGTTTTTTATTTAGACGCAAACTAGACGCGTGATTTATTAGAAGATGGTATAATTTGCCAATTTGAAGCCCCTTATTTACAGTCTTCCAATAAAACTGATGCCTGCATTGAAATATCCCAACGAAATCTTTTACAATCTTATCCCAATTACAGTTCACATTGTCACCTAAATTTACGATGCCACACGTAGCAACTCATAAATAAACATAATTTTTAAAGTTAAAATGTAAAAGTGCGTTTAATTCAAAATCTGATTGGGTATTTTTCTTCGCTAATTTCATAAAAAATTATCTGAAGTGCATACGCGTGGTTTAGTATAAAATTTAGAATTTGACTTTTTGGTCGAAAATTATTATTTTTATCTGCAAGTGAAAAATTACCAAAAAATTAGGGGAGATACCTTTCGAACGTACAGTCAGTCGTGTAAAATGCAATATTTTTTTATTTAATTAGAAATCGCAATTTTCTTAGGTAAGGTTGCCCCACTTGGTATTTTCGAGTATTGTCTAATAGAAGATATAACTTAATATATATAAATTCTTTTTGCAGACAAGACCGTGGCGTGGAAACGCGTGGTGCAAGGCGTCCGCGAGATGTGCGACGTTTGCGAAACGACATTGTTCAATTTCCACTGGGCTTGTGGCAAATGTGGCTTCGTAGTCTGTCTCGATTGCTACAAGGTAAGTCGCCAAATCAACTTTGTAACCTTTCTAACGAATCCGTTTTATTCCAGAGTCGCAAAAGCGGTTCGATTAAAGTATGGGGCGAACCCGGTAAAGATCGTGACGAATTTTCGTGGCTATTGTGCACGAATCGACAAGCACACGAACAGGAAAAACTAATGCTGACTCAGATCATTGCCGGCGATTCGTTACCGCAACTCGGTAAAATGGTCCACGAAATGCGCGAACTGTGGAACATTGAACAATACTGTGCATGTCCTGCTAGCAAAGAGGTGGTGCAGAAACCAAACAATGTCGCTTACAAGGAAATCGTCAAGAAAATCCTCATGGAGAGCAAAGTCAACGGGATTAAGAAGGAGATCAAGGAAGAGAGTGGGGCACCAAATGGGGTTGTAACCAAAGATGAGAAAACCTCACCTTTGTCGTGGTTGGCCGACGTTGCGTTGTCGAACGAAGACAAAAAGAACGACGATAATAGCACGAGTGATTCCGATGAGGGGAGTTTTTCTACTTTGAGGGAACTGTTAATTCGGCCGTCGCATAAACCGAACGGTAGTCGGGCCGGTTCACCGGTCGCTACGCAGAAAAACAACAAGAAAGTTAAAATTGATACGTTGGATGAGGTTATATCGAGTGTGATTGAGGATAGCGTTCCGAAAGCGGCCGAAGTGATTTCGGACGTAAAGCCCGAACTGAAGCACTACTTGCGACGGTACAACTGGCAAACTAAAGGCCGTGCCCCGTTACCTATCCGGATAATGACACTAACTGAGAGCAAGATGTTGTACCCCGACGTGCCGCATAGTTGGCTGTGTGATGGCAAATTATTAAGACTGAGCGATTCGACGCATAAGGACAATTATAAGATATTCCAAGACCAGTGGAAGCGAGGCCAACCGGTGATCGTGTCCGACGTTACGAAAAACTTGAACAAGGATTTGTGGAATCCGGAGGCTTTCGCGCGCGATTTCGGCGATGAAAAGAACGATTTGATCAATTGTATGACGGGTAATTTGGTTCCGAACCAACCGATGCGCAAGTTTTGGGAGGGCTTCGACCATTTCTCCAAGCGTTTGAAGGACGATCGGGGGAACCCGATGTTGCTCAAGTTGAAGGACTGGCCTCCGGGTGAGGATTTCGCTGAGATGCTTCCGAGTCGTTTCAGTGACTTGATGAAAGTTCTGCCTTTGTCGGAGTATACTCACAGGACCGGTCGTTTGAATCTGGCAAGCCGTTTGCCGGATTGTTTCGTCCGGCCTGATCTAGGCCCCAAGATGTATAATGCGTACGGTTCGGCCTTGCACCCGTCTAAGGGCACGACGAACTTACATCTCGATATTTCGGACGCTGTGAATGTGATGGTGTACGTTGGGATTCCCAAGGATGGGGACAGTGACGAGCATATCAAGGAGGCGTTCCGGGCGATTGACGAAGCCGGGTGTGATATTTTGACGCGGCGGCGAGTGCGCGATAAGGGGGAATTACCGGGCGCTTTGTGGCACATTTACAACGCACGGGATGCTGATAAAATCCGGGATTTGTTGAATAAAGTGGTTGTGGAGAAAGGCGGTAGGTTGGAGCCGCATCACGACCCGATTCACGACCAGAGTTGCTACTTGGACGGACCTTTGCGGGAGCGGTTGTACAAGGAGTATGGTGTTGAGGGGTATGCGATTGTCCAGTGTCTGGGTGACGCTGTTTTTATTCCGGCTGGGGCGCCGCATCAAGTGCGGAATCTTCACAATTGCATCAAGGTGGCGGAGGATTTCGTCTCGCCAGAGAATGTGTCGCATTGTTTCCATTTGACGCAAGAGTTTCGCGATCTTTCGGACACTCATACGAACCACGAGGACAAACTGCAGATTAAGAACATAATTTATCATGCGGTGAAAGACGCGCTTTCGTGTATCAGTGCGGTTTTGAACAAGCATATGTGTAAAAAAGAGGAGAGCAGGAACGGTGAGGAGGAGCAAAGTCCGATGATGGACACTTCGGAGACCGCCTGAATTTGTGATAGTAGACGCTTATGATTTGTAAATTACTTCTTGTGTGATAACGAAATGTGTTACAGTTGGCACATTTTTCTGTGTATAAACCATGATGCCCTATGCACGTGAGCTGTTACTGTGTGTACATATGTGTACATTGACTTTAGTTGGATGAAATGCTGAATATGCACGGTTTATCTTCCTGTTAGTAGTGACTAGTGGCTCGAGGGTCACTTGTAATTAGCCTATTACACTCACTTGTTGACTACTTGGCGTCCTCCCGAGGGACTATATATCAATGTTGTTTCAAAGTACCAGTGGTTATTTTTGTCACTTGTATACTGTGCCTGTTGAGAAAAATGGTATTTTTAACACTACCAAAAAACTTTTTAAAAACTCGCTATTCAGTATTCTTTGTGGGTTTGTCATAGTTACTTATTAGTAGTGATTGATTCATTGCAGCATCTGAGAAAAATTAAAGAAAGTGCTATTTCATTCAAAGTGCCAATTACGATTATTTTAGGCAAAGCTGATTCAAATGATCTCGACTTTGTGTTGTTTACAACGATGATAACAATTATCCCACTTAAACTTCTTATTGTAGGTATCGACGATTTTCAAGCTGTAAATTTATTTTAAATGTTTTCTTTTTTCTAATGTCCTATATGTAAATTGTTTCAATAAGATGTAAAAGATTACTATAATTTATTTTGCTTTTCGCAGTCATTGATTGTACAGTAGAATAGTCTTTTGTACAGTAACGAATATGTTTCCTTTGCCTCTAACAGAGGCCATTTTTTTGTACTATGTATATTATGTAAGATTCTAGGTTTGAATAAGAAAATGTTTATTAAATTGCATCTGTTATTTCACCCTTTGCCCTCCACGTGATTGATAACGAGCCACATGCGAATGTCACTCACTTTTTTGTTTTGTCACCCAAAACAACTTGGAAAAACGTTGGTAATAAGTGATGCAAGTGGTATGCGCAATCACGAGAAAAAATTGGTAAAAACATGACAGGTCAACAAAAAACATGAATATATTGTCGCTTTTTATTAACAAATGTTAATTTCAATGTGGCCAAAATAGAAAATTAACAATCATTAAATATGTTTATTTCATATACAGAGGTACCATCGTATTAAGTGTTAAAAAATAATTTAAACAAAATTGAATTAACTAAAGCATTTTGGAACTATCTTTCGGTTTCGTTTTATCAATACTGTTAACAGGGGGCGCGATAATAGGCTTGGCCTCAAATTTCGGTTTTTGTGTATCGGCACCTTTAACTACCTCTTCCTTCACCTCGATTTTCCCTTCTTTGTCCTTCTGCAATGCTTTCTCTATCTTATCCTCCACTTCAAGAATTTCCTCCTTGTCCAGCAATTCCATCAATTCGTCGACTTGTTTGTCGCTCAAATTGACATTTTCCTTGCCGATGATTTCAATCACTTTCAGTACGTCTTCGACTTTGATGGACCCATCATGGTCGTCATCCATCTTCTTCAAAACTTTAACAATTTGGTCGACTCTAGACTCGTCCGAGACACCTTTAATGTGCTTAATTGCGTCGATAATGTCATCAATTTTTAACAATTCTTCTTTGGTCTTGTCAGTTGCTTCGACTTCCAGGTCCTTCTTCAACTGTTGCTCTTTTTGTTGCAGTTCCACCAGAACTGTGTCTAGTTTACTAATCATCTTGTTGACACTCTTGAATAACCTTCGAGCGGCTTTGGTTTCCCGGATTTCGGGTTTGGGTTGTTCGGCTACTGTTTTGTGCAAGTCCTCAACATCTTCCTTGTAATCTGCCATTTGTTCCTTCAATTCTTTGAGTTCTCCCTTCTCCACAAGGAATTTCTTCTCGTTTGAAACGGTGTCAATGGCATCTTCAAGCACTTCCACGTCTTTGGAGAGTAGCTGTTCTTCCTTCTTCTCGACTTTTTCGAGCTTTTCGACACTTATCCTAGCAGCGGTGTCTTCAAGAATCGGCGTCGAAGACGCCGATATCACTGGGGCCTTATCAACCAACAACTCCTTCTCCTTCTGTTTCTCCATTTCCAGCTCCAATTTCTTCTTCTCTTCGCGCCGCTCCTCGCGTTCTTCCTTAACCTTCCGTTCCTCCTCCTTCAAAACCTCCAACTTGACCTTATTATCAATCTTGCCCTCCTTTTCGCCAATCGCAGCCTTCGTATGCGTGACCACCGTCTCCGGAAGGGCGGAAATGGTCGCTTTGAGTTTATCACTGGTCGGAATCGTCTCAGGCAACATCATAGCCCTCGACAGCAGCAAAAGAGAAGGCGGAACCTTTTCGTTTAAACTCAAATCGAGCCATTGCTTCAACTGGGAGCGGAGTCTCTCCTCCGACACGCCGTAAGCCCGCATTCCGCGGGCCCGGCAAGCCTGCTGGACTTCCCCCAAAGTCAGACTTTCCACGCCTTCTTTCTGGATCATTTTATCGTCCGCGGCCAACGTCCGCAGCTTCATCCGGAGCTGGAAGCGGAGGAAGTTGTTGGTGCCCAAAGTTTGCACTTCCAGGACGCGGCAAAGGGCGATGAGTTGGCTTCGCGAGAGGGAGTCCAGGGTGATTTCGTCCTCGAAAAGCTTGGAGAACTTCATGATTTCTTCGTTCGACACCTGTTCGCCTGAAAAAGTTAAATGTTAATAAAATTTTAATCTAAATAAATGATTGTGGTAATAACCGTAATTATTTAATTAATGATTTTACGGTTTTTTTATTTTTTTGTTTCAGTGCAGTTACCTGAAGTTCGAACTTTTTGGAACCAGTCGGTGAACTCCTTCGCTCGGTCGGACTTGTGGTCCTTGTGCTGCAAGGCCATGTCGTCCAAAGTCTCTTGCAGAAACTTTGCCATTTCGATTTTGATTTTCAAATTTTGCTTGATTTTGTTCTCCTTTTCGGTTTTCGTTTGGAACGTGGAAGGTAGCATTCCGGGGAAAAATTTAATAAACACGGGCAAAAGCAGCTCCATGAAGGGTACAATGATGAAAACGGAGAATGGAACTAATCTGAACATATCGCCAACAGTTCGCGTCAAAAGTCGGTATTCGCGGCGTGTCAGGGTTTTGCCGTTGAGCACCCTCCAGACCAATACTGTTGAAATTTTCATGTCGATGAACAGTAACCTGAACCCGTGGTAATAGTGAACAATTTCGTCAACAATTTTCTGCCTTATGCTCTTTTTGACGACTGCTTTTGGCGCGACTTCGGCCGGTATCACAGTTTCCTTATTTTTCTTTAATTCTTGCACAGTGACCTCGACTTTGGAGGACGGTTTCAGGGGTTCTTTCTCAAATTGAACTTGCGACAAAGAGAAACTTCTAACTTGGGGTAGTATTGTGTACATGTGGGGGTTAAGTAAGGGAACCCTCTCATAACTGGATATCAGCTGAGGGTTCCCCATTAATAAATATCTCGATTCGTTAATGTTGTGTTTGCATATCCTATCGTTCCCACTACACACGCATTTAATTGCGACTTTTGAAGCATCATGAATACCTAAAATCGAGAAATTATTGGTTATTACATAATTGACAACGGTGTGGTTACTTCGCAAATTGTAATACTTGCCTCTGATAAGACTGTAAGGTCCTTTTATTACGTGCGGTCTGAGAAAAACGTGCATTTTACTTCTGTTGTTTTATTCAATGATGTTTTTGTGATTTTTATTCAAATTGGTTGAGTTTGTTCGTAAGTGCCATAAATTGGTGGTTTACAAGGTTATCATTTACTGAAGTTGTAGTTTCTAAGCTCTTTACCTATGAACAGATATCGTCACATAAAAATTTTCCAAGACATAAAATAGAAAAAAATGACATCATGCGATGACGTTTGATTGCCAACGTCGTAAAACAAAGTCCCTAAAAAGCGTGCGCGCTGGCGATCTCTCACAAACGCCCAGACTAACAAGAGCTAATTGACTATTTTGGGGTCAATAAATTAAAAATACAATAAATCGTTGTTCTGAAAGGAACACAAAAAAGAAAAAGTTGGGGCGCCACTGGTCACAATTTTTTGTTACTATGACATTTTTATTTCTTAATTTTTTACTATAGTTACGTAATTTATTTTTGAGGCAACTATATCAAATTAATCTTGTCTCTTACGTAGCCAGTTCGTCTAGGATGGATAAAAATACTGTTAAAAGGGTTTTCAGAAAATATGTTTTTAGTTTTTGTTTACAATTTATTTATGTGTACTCTGTATTACTTCATACACTTTTCAGGATACCTTACGATTTCAACTAAAGTAAACAATATGCAGAGACAAAAAAATAAAGGGAGCAGAAAATTTTAATACATCTAGTATCTTCAGTGTTATTTTGTTGACTATAACCCGGTTTCACCAATAAAAGTTATAGAATAAGTCTACAGAAACGATTGTTTTTAACTGTTTTAACTTCATTAGATTTAATCAAAGTGAATTACCGGGTCTTAGTATACAGGGTTTTTATTACATTCAAGAGTCGAAATTCTACCCCTGGTACTAAAAGAGTGTAGAAATAAGTGCAAAAAAACTCAGGGAATTGTTATTTTTTAAAATGTTATTTAACTCCGGTCTCCGAAGTATTGGTGCAGGGTTTGAGGATCACTGCAATAAATTTTAGGACAAGTAAAAGCATTTTTTATGAATAAAGTTTTAGATATTGTAGTGTTACGAAATTAAACAGAAAATTATCAAAAATCACATAAAGGAAGAAATGGTGGATGCGCCGGGATTTAAAGAATTGAAACCGACATTATTATGTTTAAATATGAGACAAATTAAACATTATAAACCGAAACATCACATTCAGATTTTTTTATTTTTTACTTTTCTTGATCTTATTTTTTCTTGGTACAGTATAATAACAATTACGTATCTCTTGGTTCAATAAAAAAAGAAAACTATTATTTCGGACCGAGGGTCGAATCCTTTCGAATTGGCTTAATTTTAGATATGAGGATCTATTAGCTGTTTCAAAACTATGTAAACGCTAACCTCTCATTTTACTAAATTATTTTTTTAAATAAGTGTGAAAAAAATTTAAAATATTTATTAATTAATCTCTCATTGAAACTACCATGAGATCTAAATTGTACTGAATTAAACCAAGCCTTGAAAGAGAAGTATATCTTTAGATACATTTTTTCCTTTGTGTTTCAAAGGACAATTAAGGAGACTAAAGAGGTGAAAACTGTATCTATGTTAGCAAATAACCGTTTAAAAATGTTTAGAGCAATTTTTCCTGAAATTCTGCTAGGCTTTACTCATCAATTAAATATTTCCACTTCCCATTTTTTTTTTCACTCATTAAAATAGCATTCCACAATATGCGCTTTTTGTTGGGGGGTAAACACCATCTCGGAATAATTTAGATTAAGCAAGGAATCAATTTTTGGAAAATCTTGATCTGTCAGTTTTTGACATGTAGCTAAAATTTCGCCAGCACGGCTTGCTCGAGTTTAATTTGTTTTCCATAAAAATTTTAACGTCACATTTTCTCTGAAAATTTGTTTTTATAAATTATTCGTGCACTTCAAACAAAAAAATAATAGGTATTGTAATTCATACTTTCAATGGGAGATCTAATCATTAATAAGTATTTTACAATTTTATCAATCTTAAAAAAAATAATGTGGTAAAATGCGACGTTGGCATTTTTAACGTTTTCAAACAGTCGCTACACAGTTAGCTATTAATTTTTTAAAGTGCATAAATAATTTGTAACAACTAATTTTGAGAGAAAATGAGACGTTGGCGTTTACATAACTTTGAAACAGCTAATATGTCTATCTCATTTCGGTTCATAGTAGAACTTTGCACTACAAAAAATTCAAATGCGCTGTTCTACTATGAACTGACATGGGATAGGGTATACATTTTTGTTTGTAAAAAATAAGTCGTGACTGTTGTTTTTTATTATTACCATCAGAAATTTATATTACAGCTGTATTAAAAATAGAGAAAAAAAAGTGTTGGATCAGGATTCGAACCTTAGCCTTTCGCATTATGACATGACAGCTTGTCAAAAATTGTTGTACAACTGTCAATTTTCAAAATTTTGCGTTTTTTTGCTGGTTTTAATCACTTTTAAAGTAAAATTAGATGCGCCTCAAATCCTTGGCTCGCATATTTTATGGATGCAGTAAAATATTGCTATTGTTTTACTTGTTTTCATGTTTACAAGCCTCCATCCAAATAACTTGTCAGATTATCACTAAATCGTCCTCTTTTCCTAGTATTTACTCGTATTATATCCTGATACGCAGTCTTGACTTATTCTAGGTCAAAAATTGTGCAATTTCGTGAGAGGTGTATTCGAAAAGAGAGAATCGCTTCCTCAAACAAGTGGCACAGTTGCCCTTTGGCCACACGGCCCGCGTTTATCAAGCTCTATTTTTACGAGCTGGGCGATAAGTCGCTTTATCACTCCGGCCTATTTCCAACAATTTTAAAATCAAATATTGAAACGTTCTCCGGAAAGTCAATAAAATTAACTCTCTCCGGACACGCGCACACCTCTTGGCGTCTTTTGCCCGTGCGCAGTTCGAGCGGGATTCCTCCTGATTGGCACTGGCCATTGTGCCTGGCTGCCATGTTTTGTTAAACTGTGGGGTGTGTTGAAGAAATTACACGTTTTAACATCAACCCCGTACTCTAAGGTAGGTCCAACACCGCCCCCGCACCCATCTCGACCTTTACCAAATTTGCAAACGCAAGTCACGCGCCCCATTTTCCCCACAACGCAACTGAGCTTGTTGTGCAATTCAATGGCGCATTTCCACGAAGTGAGGCAAGCTTGGGGCCCCCTTGGCGCGTCGGGCCCGTTTGTGGCGTAGTAGGCTTTGTTTGGACGCCATTATTTTGGCTGTCATTAGTGTCACAGCCCGCGTGATGTTGGGTTTTGGTGGTTGTGGAAATGGTTTTATTTCGGTTTGTGCGAAAATGCAGCATCATTTGGGCGAGACAACGTCCTTGTGCGTGTTATTTTTAACAGCGCGGGGCCTTTGAACCGTCCAAGTGGTTGGAGGGAAATTGACGAAGGTTTGGTTGGTTGCAGGTTCACCACAATGGGGGGTACAAGAACTCAAGTGCAGTGAATCAACGAACGAACAAATCAGTTATTATTTTTGATGTTAGCTTGGTTTGCATTATTTTTTGATTTCGTTATGGATTCCATCGTCGCCGTTTTATAAATTTACGATGCGTTACGAAAAGCGGTCGCAAGTTATTGTACGCCCCCAGGAAATCGAGACGCATACCTCACGTGAACCACTCAACTGCTGCATGGCTGATCATCATTACTATTTTTTATAAAGTAAGTAAAATGAATGATACGCCCTCATTGCTATTTGTGCCACCACCGTTCCAGACAAGACGTTTAAGCTAATTTATTGCAATATCGCTAGAATTGTGCCCATTTTGGCTAATCACTGTTAGATAACAATATTAATAATGACAAGGATTTTATTTGTTGTGAGTTGTAATTGTGGTATTGACATTGACCATAGCGCCACCTACGGCCTAGCCTCCAGCCATTTTGTAAATAGGAATCTGCACGTTTTTTATTCATTGCCCAATTACACAAGAATTTACTTTGTTTTTGAGTTACTTTTATCTTCAGTATAACTTATTCTAAGTTTTGCGCTTCTATTCCATGGGTTCAATTAGATTTTTCATTAAAGTGGCTATGACTGAAAATATTTGATTGGTATTTGCTGTTTCAAAACTATGTAAAAGCCAACGTCTCATTTTACCAAATAATTTTTTTAAATAAGGTTGATAAAATGTAAATTCTTGTTAATGGTTAGATCTCTCATTGAAACTGTAAACTACATTAGTTATTAATTTTTTGAAGTGCATAAATAATTAATAACAATTAATTTTGAGAGAGAATGCTACGTTGGCGTTTGCATAGTTTTTAAACAGCTAAGAAAATTGAATAAATGGTCAATAAAATGAGATGTTAAGGCTGTTCAAAAAAGTAGTTGAAGTAGTTCTTTCTCTTGATAAACATATTTCTTGTCTATTTTTGATAAATGAAGATATCAGTAAATTGAAACATGAAAAACAGTTTTTTTATTGTATGGTTGACCTTTAGTTAAAACTGTCGAAGACTGGGTGTTTGTTTAAAAAATATTGAATTTGAAACAATTCACAGTTTTTAACTCTAAAAATGCCAAAAGATAAATTAAAAATATTGGATAAAGATTATTTCGGTCTGTTTTGATGATATGTCATAAAAACTGATGAAAACCGGTGTTTTTGTCTCTAAAAAGGCTAATACCTGTCTCAATTAGTTTTCAAAAGATGCCCAAACTGAAACAATTTGCGTTATTATTTTGTATTATAAAATATGACCTTGGCGAGAAAAATGCAACTTGATTTTTGGTTCACATCTCTGTGCTTAGATTTTTAACAGTGGCATTATTTTGCAATTATTTTCCTATCGGTGTTAATGTGAAAATTTGCATTAATAATCAAAAGTAAAATTTTAAATAAAATGATTAAACTTGTGAGTGAGATTGGCTTGTAAGTCTTGTAAAAACTCACTTGACGACATATTGTTAATGAACAAGGACAATAATTCATACTTTTCAAGGTAAGTGTTAAGTGAACGACATTGAAAATTGAGTTGAACTTTATTTTTCTCGAATTGTCGGTGAGATATGAATATAAATTACATAAGTGCGGTTCTATGAGCCTTTTTTTTGTCGAATGAAAATACCACAATGCAGGTCATGGTCATTATTTTCTTTCCTAATGGGGGAAAATAAACGTTATGTTAATTACTTTCAGTTCCTTAATATTTTAAACAACATTCAGGTAAAGGATCGTTATCTGGGATTGTTATCGTAATGATTCATGAATCATGTTCATGAGGTTTATTTTTATTTATTTCCCGGACATAAAATCATACAAAAATATTTGTCGACCCAAGTATAGATTTTTTGTTATCAGTAGAGCTATTGCACACGTACGCAAATAAGACATACCTTATTATATTATGGTCTACATTAGTATGGTTTCAATGGCGAGTTTAAATAATAAAATTAACTTAGGACCAATGGGTATTCCACAATTTATAAAAACTTATCTTTGATGGTCATTTGAATTAGTATTTCCACATGAATCTAACTGATTTGAAACCAATTTCTTAAACTTTTTGACAGACTGGTCGAGTTCTCTTTCCTTTGTTCAATGTCTAGCTGTAAGACCCGTTTTTTCTAAGCTCAGTTCAAATAATTGCTGTTGTTTTTGTTTTTTAACTTACCGCTTATTTTTACAGTCCTACGGAATTCTTTTCAAGAGCATTTTGAGAAGAATTCTTTTCGGTTTAAGTTTTTTGTATATTTAAAAGTGCAGCATTTCTAGTGGTATCTTTATTATTAGAGGGTACACCTAATGCATTGCTATTTTCTTCATGTCGCTCAAGTTTTTTGTTTGCTGTTTTTTCTCTAGCGCTTTGTACTTTAATACATTTTTTGACGTAAACTAAAGGGTAAGTCTCAACATATATGCATAAACTTAGGGAGTGATTTAATTTGCGCAGTCTTTAAAATAAGGTTCCCTCATTATGGTTTTATCTCATCTAAATTTTAACTTGCAATACGTCATTTAAGTTACGACCTATAAATCTTGATGTTATGCGGACGTAATCATTAGAAAAAACTCCAATTTTTCGTAGTATAGTGACTGAAATGAGGTTTTTGTTTGGTTTAGCATATTATGAAGTATCCGCAACTAGTGTCCATGCCCTCGGCGGTTTCTGATTGGCTAGAGGAACAGTTGGAAGCTCGTGGAATAGATGCTGTAGTATACACTCGTTACATACTTAGTCTTTTACACAGCGATACTGTAGATGTCATTTACTCAGATGAAGATCTACATTTCACTCACTTGAAAAAGGTGAGTATTTCATACAAAAAAATTTATTTTTCAAACAGGCTTTTAATACTAGGAAGTGAGACGTCCGGGTGGAAGTCGTAAGCGTTTTCGTCGCTCGTCCGATTGGTGGAAATGTGCGCAAGCCGACGCCGAAAAGCTCAAACGTTCAGCAGCGATCGAATGTCTAATGTCCGCATCTGAACAGACTTGCGGAATTGAGTCATTAATCGACGAGTTATGCGACAAATTGAACGAAATCAAGAGTGACGACGACGAGCATCACGTCGATCCTCCCGTCAAGAAACCAGAGCTCCAGCAAGTTTCCCCCCAAGAGTTGGCCAAACGCTATTACGCCGCTTTTCCTCCACTCAATCGTAACACGACCCCCACCTTGATACCCAAGTGGATACCGTCTCCGAAGAAGAAACCCAAACACAGCGAAATGAAGGCGAGCAGAACGGCCGGAAAGCAGCGCTTTGGCGCCTACATCACCAGTCGCAAGAAGGAGAACAACGAGAAAAAACCCAAACCATCGTGTGACGAAGTCAATCTCTACGACGATCTCCCGGTTGACATCAAGGAGCTGCTCGACGATTCCTCCCCGAATTCGAACGTCGAAATGATGAATCTGGCCAACATGCGGGATACGGGACGTCGCGGTTTTATTTCGTGTGGTACGAACATCACGAGCTCGATTTGGACGAACGAAGCTGCAATGGAAGAGAATTACGACTCAGTGCTTGATTTGCAATTCAGCTCAATCACTATCAACAATTGGTTCGATCTGCCGGCGCCAAGTGGGCGGTGGTCGGACGATAGTGGTTGCTTCGAAGATGATTACTTGTACAACCAATTCAGTCTGAGTTTAGTCAAGTTGAACCACGATAAAGAAGTGAGTGCTTTCGCCGAAGTCGTACCGAAAAATCGCCACAACCAGTACAACCCTTTTTCGAAAATCATCGGTTCGGGGATTCACCGAGACAAAAAAATCGAGCTGGAGAAGGAGGAGGATTTGCTCACTTCAGTCCACAGTCACTTTCGGCCAATTAACGAAAAAGTCGAAGGGGGGCAGTACGCAGATGGCGCCACGTTCATCGTTTCAAACACCTGGGACAAGATCAACTACCGCCGCACCGAAAGTGGCATGTATATGGAAAACGACTATAGCATGCGCAAAAAATACTGCGAGTATAACAAGAAAGGGACGAATATGGATTTTGTTTTGAAATATCTCGTCTGTCAGAACGATAAAAGCTGTCAAACGGATGATCTTGATGCGGAAGTTGAAGCAATCAATCGGGAGACTTGCACTTGTCGCACGTTACTAAACGACTGTCGGGTGCATCCCACTTGCGACAAGTGCAACAACAATTCATGGAACACGAATCTTGGTTTAAAAACGGATCTGCGGTGGCAGTTTGGGACCACTAATATTTGGAGCGGGGGCAGTGTGTGTCATGATTGTCTGGGGCGCCCCCCCTCCACCCTCCAACACAGCAAACTTCGCGAAGACGTCAGTCAGGATGGCGACCAGTTATTGTCCGATTTGAGTACAATTCACAAAACCTATCAGCAGGAAAGTCTGCCGGTGACTGAATTCACGTGCGACATTGCTGAATTTTTCCTCCCGAAAGAACGCAAACGCCGCCACTCGCTGATGGCCCAGATGGAGGATTCGTGGAGTTTCGCCGAACGGCTGGAGGAGGATTGTCTAATACAGATGTCTACAATACCCACACTGCGTTCGGTCACTTTGTAATTTCGGGGTAGGTCAATTGGAAATCTCTTGATAACACACGGCTGATCTAGTGGCTTGAGCCACCACAAAACGACAAACTGCCATATTAATTTCAGTGCAGTGAGAAGCCCACAAGATGGCTGAATAGGTGACGCACGTGTGTTATCGATTAAATCAATTGTGTCGAAACCGGGCAAGACTTGTTATGTTTTCGTTAAGTTTGATTTGTTTTGGTCTTGCGCGGTTCGTTATGTAGGGGAGAGTTCACATTTTAGTTCAATTTTCTAACCGAACCTACATTAGCGATTTTCATTTTACTTGTTATGTGTGCAAAATTAAGAAAAAAGAATGACAAAGCATACTTTCCCGGAAGTTGAGATTGAAAAAATTATTTTATTTTTGCAATTCCGGGCGTTTCCTTTCACTACTATTGTAACCCAACAATATAGTTGAAGCTGTATGTCTATGTATAATGTTAGGGCATTTTAGTATAGCTCTTGAAGTGCAGCAATGAACACCTGTAGTTGCTCGAGACGGCGCATTTTGACCCTTGGTGCCAAAATGTGCGGGTCTCCCCTAGTTGTATTTTTCGAAATATGTAACTATTATAAATATTGGAAATGGGTATTACCATTACTGGTTTATATTTAGTTTGTTTTTTTTTTTTTGTTTAATCATTTTTACAGGTTAGGGAGCGCGGCGCAAATTTTTCAATTTAGTCATTCGGAGCCAAAGTCAGTAGTGTATTAATAAATCCCGCCCCTCTCTAATCGCGATATCAATAAATAATGAAGGAAAAAAGATAAATCGTTAGGTATCTGACGCGTTTTTCAACTGAGCGTCCGATTTTGTTTTTTGAGAAATACCATCGCATATCGGATACAATTATATTTTTTGAAGTGCTTCGTTTCAAAAACTAGTGCGAGTGTGTGAATGTGTCAGTTGATCAAAAAATAATAATTTTGTTGTGCTAAAATGTATATTCAATCGCACCTGATTCAATCGTTACAAAGCACAGCAAAGTCCCACCGTTAGTTACAGTCTTGCCAACTGAAAAGGTGCTGTTGAATTTTATTGTATTTCCATCATTTTATCGTATGTTGTAATTAATATTGCAATAATTTTATATAAACGTATCGTTGTAACTCGTTCACTTGATTCAGTTTTTTGTTTTGTTGTTTTCTTGTTTTGATTTTATGATTATACGTAATAAAGTGAACTTGTTATTTGAAAAAAAGTACACGTAACGGAGTAGTGCAGTAATTAAAATTGTGATTTGTTTTAATTATTGTGATGTCTCCGTTTGATTTTGTTGCATTTTGGTGATTGGTGGCGCGATTTCGGTATTTATTTTTTCAAATTGACAAATTGCCAATCACTGGATGCACCTCAGATGTTAGTGTGTAGCATAACCTTTTATTTTAGTGCCTATTAAATCTAGTATAATTTGACCTTTTGCCTTATCAAACGTTACATGTAACCATCTTTGTATGTTGTTTACATAGAAATTTTCATCAATGTAACATATTCAATTGACTCAATTATTAAGAAATAATGCAGTTTGTGGCTTAATTCATAGTTTTATTATTATAATAACGAAAGGTAAAATCTAAAAAAAATATGAAAAAATAAAAATGTCAAATAATTTTTTGTTCCATTCGAATAGGTCAGTGTATCAATACTTATGAAACTTATCAAGGACATAACTAATAATTCATCGTCATCAAAATCATAAATTAACAAAAAAATTACAAAAGTTGGGTATTTGCTAGCGGTCTCCTATTTTTTAAAGCAGCAAAACTAAATTAAGTCTGGCAATGAGTTTGACAAAACTTAATAAAGCAAGTACAAAGCAGTCAGTGTATTTATTTATTCCTTTCCTCTTTCAATAGTTATTAATAATACGAGTGCGAAAATACAAACTTAAAGTTCGAGGACTGTCGTTATGCAACGAGCGTTTGCGAGTTGCATACTTAGACACCCGAGAACTTTAAGCGTTTTCGCGTGATATTCATTTCTTTTGTGGTTGGAACATTTTAATTTAAGACACGTGTTTTAATACAGTGAAGACATTAATTTAAAACGTCGCTATAGGTAGCGTGTTTTAAAATAGTGAAAATACGTTGCTACCGGAAATTTGTTTTAAAATAGTGTTTATAATTTAGGATTTTGATATTAAAAAGAACGCTTAAATTGTTACCAACAAAAAAAAACAATTTGACCATCATTTCGACTCTTTTAAAATAATTATTGTAAATTTAAATTTACCGCTTAAGTGGAAACTCGTATGTTAGTGACAGCACTGACAGCTG
This sequence comes from Tribolium castaneum, assembly GCF_031307605.1. Lineage (NCBI taxonomy): Eukaryota > Metazoa > Arthropoda > Insecta > Coleoptera > Tenebrionidae > Tribolium > Tribolium castaneum. The sequence continues at coordinate 12,138,004 of NC_087397.1, forward strand.
TCAGTTTTTAGGTTAAGTTTTTCGAATTTTGATGAAAAGCCATTCAAATCCAACCAATTTTTGTAACTAATTGAAAATTCAGTATCATGTCGAACCCCTCGACGTCAAGAGAGCGTATAATCCCCATTACCATGGAGGTGGATACTTCGCCCCCGAGGGTCTTGTCTCCAAGTTCCCCCAAACGCACCCTCCCGATGGCCAATTGTCAAGAGAGAATCATTCTGGTGGTCGATAGCGTCGAAGACGACAATTTCACACCTTTCAGAGTCTCCAATTCGGAAACTGTAACACCTTTTGATATGCTGAAGCGTGCCGTTGATATGTTCCTGCATCGTAAAAGTTTGTTTAGTAAAAAACACGAATATGCGTTGGCGATTTTAAACGAAAACAGTGTTGTGTGGCTTGTGGACTTTACTAATAATATAAATCAAATAACTAAAGCGCTGCAACGTGTAGAAGAGTGTAAGACTGAGGACATTTTCGATTTAAATTCATTGTTTGATGTTGTTTTGCAAAAAGTTGAAATTCCGGAAGTGACCACAGTGGATGAGACGATCATTCCACCACCGTACAGTGTACGAGTGGTGTTGTTCTATGGCCGATCTTACACAATTCCGAAAATTGTGAATAGTCCGGAAATTGAAGCGTTTTTGGAGAAGGCGTATTTTACGCTAGATGTGCTGATTACGCATGAAGTTGTCGATGATAACAATAATTGCAACAAAATTTTTGCGATACTGCAAAATTTAGATAGAAAAGGGTTTGCGTATTTTTTTTCAGTTGGACGGGACAAGGATGTGCTGTTTGTTTCGCTTGCTAAATTATTGGGCCATCCGTTGCAACGCCCCATTCAAAAACTGGCCAAGTTTTCCCTCGTCAAAGATGACTGATTCATTTCATCAGAAAAAAATTCTTTGCATCATTTAACAGCTGTTCGCACTTAGGCGCACTTTTTATTTCATCTAAAACAAAGACTTTTATTACATCATTTGGAAACAGCTGTATTTGGCTGAATTAAATATTTTAGTTATAGATACTACGTATTTCATTTAATATCCTGCCTCCTTACTTTTTTTCCAGTCACATTTGGAAAAGAGTAATGTTCCTAATTTTTCAAATCGTAAAAATGGCTGGGAATTTAATCTGAAGTAAATATGTAGTTATACAGGCTGTCTCAAAATTGACGCCCGTGCTACAATGCGATTTAGAAACTTTTCCGCATATGCCCTAGCCTCTGTAGCGGCATTGCCATCTCTAACTTATAACCGAGCTTTTAGCAATCGACAAAATCTCGAATGTAATAATGTATCATTTGAAAAATACAAAACCGAACGAAATTAATAGTACTAATTATTAGACAGAGTGATCCAAAGAATTTTAACATCGCTAACATCAAAATGAATTATGTTCCACAAATAATTGAAAAGAGCATAAAGCTTATTACTTACATTTTTATCAATAACTCGAAAACTAAAGACAATTGGAATTTTTTTTACTCTTAACTTTCGATTCGTATTAACCTCCTGAATCAAATTCCTAACGCACGGGCGTCAATTTTGAGACACCTGTATACTCAGCTTGTATGGAAATACAATGTGTTTTTAAAAGATTCTCATCTAGTCGTTTGTGAATTTCTCATGTAAAATCAGAAAATCCCGCTTCATGGAACTAATGATAGGCATTTAGACGTCGAATATTACCATTCATCATTCGGAAATAATTATAATCATAATAGCAATTCGGAAAAAAGCTTCGATAATAAAAGTGTTTTCTTGTACAGTGTAACAATTTAGTTGCATTTTAACTAAATTTTTTAAAGAAATTAATTGAATTTAACAACTGACAGATTTGACATTTATTGACAGAGGATTCAATTGAGTAGAGCGGCACAATTTTTTTACATGTATACCAATTCCAAAGTTAACTAGATGAGAATCATTTAAAAACACTGTGTAATTTCCTACATGAGCAATTTGTTTGCAGCACAAGTGCGGGGAGTGTTGCGAAATAGCTTCTCAAATTAATTAGAGGAAAAATCTTGGAACGAGTAAATTTAAAAAAATATTTTTTTTGCTTTGTAAAAGGTATTAGCTGTTTCAAAACTATAAAAACGCCAACATCGCATTTTTCTAAATTATTTTTCTAAATAGGACTGATAAAATTGTAACATAGTTATTAATGATTAGATCTCTCATTGAAAGTATAAATTACATTAGCTAATATTCTTTTGAATTGCATGAATAATTTATAACAGCTAATTTTGAGCGAAAATGCGACGTTGGCGTTTTTATAGTTTTGAAACAGCTAATAAGTTACCACACACAAATGTAAACAATTATTTTGACTTTACCTAGTAGTTTTAATTTTACTCCGGGTACTGGAAATGGAACACTAAAATACTTATTAATAATACGAGAGCGAAAACAAGCTTAAATTTCGAGGGCTGTCGTTATGCAACGAGCGTATGCGAGTATGAGTATTATTCAAAATTTTTTTGTTGGAACATTTTAATTTAAAACACGTTGCTATGGGAAGCGTGTTTTGAAATAGTGTTTATAATCTGGGATTCAGATATTAAAATGACGGCTCAAAATGTTAGCAACAAAAATAGTTATTTAATTTAATAAAGTTATTTACCTAAGAAGGCAAAAGTACGAACGAGTTTAGTGAGTGAAAAAACATTTTAAGTGCTTTCTGTATCCCGTGTGTTAAACCTAGCCTTAAGTAAAATGATGCGGTAAGTAATTACATCATCTTTAAAAACCCTTGACATGTTGAGGACGTTTTACTTTTCCATCAGCAAAATGGGCAATTTGTGTGACGTGATATAATAGAAAAAAGTAGCAGTTATTATTACATCATTAGTGCGTGCTAGCGCTCAACTTCTGCAATTTGTTGCGAAAGAAAAAACTTCCTGATTTCTATGAAAAGTCCTCCAAAGCTGGGATTAAAGATTGCGGCCGCATCTATGCAACTTATTGAAATTTCCGCAGTTCGTACCGTTAAACCGAGTTATTCATCGTTAGTTTGCACTTGAATAACAGTCAAATGGTCACCAATCCAGCCGTTTCTTGGAAACTCCTCAAGATAAATCACCCATTGTTTACCTATCGTTTGAAAAGTGTGTTAAGCGCGAATAAAATCCTCACGTGGATATTTCAGAGCTGTGTATCGGTGTGGGTTCGGTTCAACCTGCTTAAGCACTTGACTGAGAGAGCAGTTAGTAAGTCAGTGGTGGTAAGAGCGAGTCGACTTAGTCTTGCACAGGTATTCCACTGGATTGCGTGTGTTCATCACCAAGTGGGTCACTTGGACGTGCGCATTTTTGTGTTTGTGCATTTCTGGATTGTTCCGGGAACCGAAACAGGTAAGTGAGCGAACGGTTTTATTCAAAACATAAACTAAGATTGCGGATGCGGTCCGCCAACAGACCCATTGCTTCGTAAATCTGCGGCTCCGGTTTCGGATTCATGACCAAAACTTTGTTAAGTTGGTCGATCCTTCCGGCGATGATTTTATCCAAAATACACGACACGATCAAACTCTCCGATTCCTCCTCGCTTATCCCCAGCTCCTCCCCGATGAACGAGATTTTGACTTTGTCGTACGGCTTGATCAGGATGAGCAGAATCTTGGTGCGGAAGTTCTTCAAGAGATCGATGATGTGCTCCTGGATGAACTGGTCCCGCATCAGGGACTCCTTGTTCTCCTGGAAAATCCGCTCAAACTGTTTCATGTCGTTGTTTTGGTACGCCGCGATCAGATTCGTCATGGTTTTGATCTCCGGTTTGTTTTTGTACGGTTTGGCTTCCTGGGAATCGAACGGATCGATCGCCGATTTCATCAACATACTGGTCAAAAGGATGTATTTGAGGCAAGCGAGCCGTCGCGGGTTCCCCGACTCGTCGTAATTCTTAAACGCCTCGAAAAAGTCGGTGTAAGCTTTATCGTAATCGCCCGATCTTAAGTACATCTTCCCACCGCACTCCCTGATTATGCTCATGATAATCGGATGAGGAATCGCCGATCGTACTTTCAGCGAGCGTTCGTACAACTCCTTGAGATGTTGGTGATTTTTCAGTTCCGTGTACATTTGTATTTCCAGAGCGTACACTTCGAGAAGTTGCGTACCTTTATGCAAATCACTCTCGGAATACCCGCAAGCTTGTTTCAGTTGTCTGATGATCGATGAAAGTTTGTTAAACTCGCCCCTTTCCAGATACACTTTACCCAGCTTGGTGTTAGTCTTGAACCAAAGACGATCATTTTTCGAGTTTTTCAGTGCTTCGAGGGTTGTTTCGTAGAAACCTTTCAGCATTTCCATGTCGTCCGATGTCGACGTAAAATCCAGAATTGAGTTAATCGATTTCTCGGCGTGATTCTTCGTCACAGCGGTGTTGATATAAGTTAGGAGTTCCTTGTATTTGGTCATGGTTTCTTTGTAGTTTTTCAACTGGAAGTTGATTTTCACCATTTGCTTCAACGCTTTGAAGCCCCAGATGCCTTTAGCGTCCCCTTGCAGGTCGAGCACGTTCTGGAAGGCGGCAAGCGACGTTTTCGGGGTTTCTTCCTTCAAGGATTTGGCGCAGTAGTACTGGTTTTCCAGGTTTACGTCCGATTCGGATGTGCTGTCTTCGGAGTACTCCAGGTCGTAGTCGCTTTCTTCAAGCAGCATGTCGTCGTCGTCCATTGCGATTTTGACATCGAATGACTGCTTACAACTTGATTTGATTTTGATTAATTCTACCGTATTCTAATTATTCCTAGAGAGTTGTAATTTTTTTAAACGCTTTTTTAGACTTATAGCTATAAAACTTATAGTAAACTGAAAGCTAAGAGGCCATTCTATCAAATCTTCTGGGTCATCCTCAGATGCTGAATTGTGGTTTACAACTGGAGAGCCCGAGGAAAAAAAGTATTTACCTCCCTTATTTCCCTCCCTGACCTTAATTGAGGGACGCTTTACACACACGTTTCTATATAAATACTTATGATATGCTAATGTTTAATAAATGTTGTGTAATGTAGAATCCAAACTTCAGAAGCTAGTAGTCCTATGAAAATTGTTTGTAAAATTTTTATTATAAAAATTGATAGGAGTGATCGTTTCCGAAATATAAGCAAAAAACAAAAAATGGCACCTTTAACTTCCTCCCCCTTCTCAAGCGCGCCCAAAACCTTCGGGGACTTTTGATATACAGGCTGATTCTTCTAGGGCCTACATTAAAAAATGTTTAATTTTTAATATAGTTAGAACTTTAAAATTTCGTATACGATTTAGATCGACTATTCTGAGATTAACTATTTTTTTTTCAAAATGGCTGAATTTCCGGAACTACAAAAAATGGCGCCAGGTTTGAAAGTTTAAACAGTAACCACAATTTTCATTGCATATTTAAATTCACCTTCTCAAGCTGAGTAAATTTTTTAGTTTAATTTTTTTTAAAATTTTTATTTGCAAAGGTTTATCTAAGATATCACAGCTTTTGAATCTTTTGTGATAAGTGAATAATTTTTTTACATTGATAAACGAAGGTTTGAATAGTCTTCTAGAACTTTCAAAATTGTCAGCTGTCAAAATTCATGGCTAGTATGATGTTTTCACGATGGTTATCAAAAAACTACTATAACTCAGTTTTATCAAATTTAACGTTTCCATTTTTTTAAAGGCAATCGAATGAACATCGATATTAATAGTGACTTTTATCAATCAGTTCTATACCTATCTCTTACAGTTTTTGAAAAAATCACGCAAAACGGATTTTTCTTCGTAGTTTTCATAGGTAATTAAGTAGAGCTTGCAAAATGGTCAACATTTGTCAAACTTTTAAATATTTTATTTAACTTTTAGCTGGTTCGATATCAAATGAGCAGTAAAACAATATTTAATTTTGATTTATTATTACTTAGTGGATTATGTAAAGTAACTCAGTCAGACTATCATCGAATTTTGAACTTCTTGAATGAAAATCGTGAACAAGTCGAACATTTTTTTAACTAATTGCACATTTTTATCGTATTTTTGAAAAGCTTACTTTATTAAAAATGAAAATAACGAGCTAAAATTCTGTTTTTTGTGGTTATTGCAAAAACTATAAGAGATTGATATAGAAGATGTTAATAAAAGTCTGCATAAAAACTGATGTTCTTTTGACTGCCATTCAAAAAACAAGGTCATTCCATTTGAAAAAACTGTTTTATAATAATTTTTTAATCATTTTCAAAAAATCATAGTAGCCTTACAATTTGACAATTGACAGTCTTAAAGATTTGAGAGGACCCTTCGAACCTTTGGCTATCAAATGGAAAAAGAATTGTTCACTTATTTTAAATGGTTCACGAGCTGTGATATTTGAAATAAACTCCTGCAAATGAAAATTTGTACATACGTCAAATACTATGACAGATAAGTAGTAACAACTAGAGTACATTTTACTCTGTTTCAAGATGCCAATTCAAAAATGCAATAAAAATAGGTGGTTACTATTTAAAATTTCAAAGTTGGCGCCAATTTCTCAGAGTTTTGAAAATTCAGCCATTTTGAAAATAATTTAGCTGTTCCAAAACTATAAACGCCAACGTCGCATTTTCTCTCAAAATTAGCAGTCATTATTCATTCACTTTAAAAAAATAACAACTAGTATAATTTATACTTTCAACGATTTTACAATTTTATCAATTTTATTTGAAAAAATAATTCGGTAAATTGCGACTTTGGCGTTTTTATAGTTTTGAAACAGCTAATGTCTACACGAGACTAAAAGAAGCCTTTAAAAAAATCCAATTTTCTAGGATCTAGGACTGGACTAAATAGAAAATTTTCGGTTGGTCTTTTGAAGCGAATTAAAGCTTTTTAATGTATCCAAGTTTATTTTTTGTTAGGTGTTTTATGATTGAAACAGTGAATTTCCTCTAATTTCCTACCGATTTCTCTGCGGTTTTCTCTCGTCTATGACCAATTGCAAAAAAATAATCCAACAAAAGCGATGGCTCGAAGCCTAATGAATTTTGCCCCAAAAAAGCGAAACGTGCAGGAATCGAGCACAGAGTTCTGAGTCATAATAAAATTTCATAGACAATAAATTAGAAGAAGATGGGTCACCGTTGTACCTCCACGGTTCTGACCTTTCACGACAAATCTCCGTTGACATTGGCATCTGTGAAGATTTTTGATCATCGCTTTGTCTTTCACTCGGTGAAAATGCGCTTTTCCAGACTTGTCTCAAGGTAACAAGTTGAATGAAATCTCATTACGGAAGTAGTGAATTGCGTGAGAAACACCAGTAATATGCATACGGTTTAATAAGGTTAATATCCACAACCCACCCACTTGGGAGATTTGTTGCGTTCGTTGATTAGGGCCGCTTTCACGCAGTATTGACAAAGAGATGACTAACGCGTCCATTAGCATAGCATACCACCGACAAGCAATTGTCATAGAGATTACAGCCGGCTCTATATTGTGTCGAATTTTTCCTTCGCCAAGGCTTGTCTTTGTGGCCACTTTCGGTCACTACTCACTGGCCTTAATTTTTCAAAGGTCGCATCATCGGACCCACAATTACAATAATCCATCAATTCCTCCAAGGCTTCGGTATTGTTAAGTCATCGTTGCGATACAACAAATCAGTGTTGCAAAACTAAAGCAACCTCCAATTAGGCGATTTTTTGGCGCGTTGTGGGTGTCTAAAGAGCGTTTTATATGCAGATAAAACGTAATAAACAGCCGGTTATAACCATGTAGTTGAAATTGTTTCGCACGCCATACACTTCCCGCGGCCATCGTATATCTTCCAAAGCTTTTATTTCGCAATAAAATATCTGATTTGGTGTTGTTGTACTATCGGGTTTTGCTTTCTACTAACGGACGCGATTTTTTGTGGTAATTGATGGAGGTGAGAAGACGTCAGGTACAGTTAGTTGATTTTTTGGTAATGCCATTGAAATTGCTGTGTGAATTTGTTTAGCGCAAGTTTCGGAACAATTTCAAACAAAGCGCGTTTGTGTCCCGACAAGCGCCTTTTTGTGGCGTTTTAAGTGAACTTCGACTTTCACTTTTCACTTCGGTTCATTAGTTGTAATTACATCCAGTGTTTTTTTGGCTTTGCTGTCAACTTTCCTGTTGTCTGCATACATATCACGATCGTTATCGCCAGCGTTCGAAAAACGTGAAATGAGGCGTCATTAGAGGAACAAAAGCAATATCCAGGAGGAGTGTCTCCGATACGGATACATTCCTGTCCGATTTTTACGAGCAGGTTCACACAAATGAACTTGTACTGTTATCTAAGCATTAGAAAGGTAATGGCTTTAACGAAATATATCACCGCGATGACCAAGTGGGGAAAGGGGTGACCGTTTGACGACGGTGTGCGATATAGTGAGCTACAGCGTGGGAAAGGTTCCGAGGTGACGCACAACTGGGTGGGAATGGCTCGTGCCCTGGGGCTTGCTGCTGCCCACCGACCGCTGGTGGAGGAGCCCAACTTCACACTGAAACAAACGCGAAATCTACCGTGTGAAACGCGATAATGTCGAAGTTTAATCAATTCAACGACTAATAAAATAAAGTGACATCATGACGGGTTTTCCATAACCAAATTAAAACTACTCACATTTTTTTATTTTTCCACCGTTATATCAACATACGCTTGCCAAATTTGTAACATGATAATAGAGCCATTAAAACTAACTGTACGCAACAATTTAATCCCAACTTTCTATTTCGCAGAAGAGAGATAAGAGACTTGAATGATACAACAGACTACAAGCATTATGTCGAACAATCAACATTGCTCAATACACAGTAATCTCGAGTTATTGATATAATTAACGATGTAATAAGTGCCGCTTTATCAGGGACGGGTGATGGGCAGTTGAACTAACGAGTTTTTAGTATTTTTTTTTTTTCGAAAATTTGAAAACATGAGGATACTCGATTATTGTGTATTGGTTATCAACTTTATTAATCTTGCAAACCCTTTCTAAAATCCGACAGGAATTGTATATAGATATTGAATTTATTTTCCTTGTTGCACATTTTGAACCGAATGAATCTTAATGGATACGAATTAAAAAAACTACTACGTAATTCAGTATACTTTAGTTTTTTTATTTTATTTTTATTTTTAAATTACTAATAGAGTGCAATAAATATTACATAAAGGATGTTTTTTAAACACACATGTTAAATAGTTCTAACGTTGACATCATAGCCAATTCATTCGTAGTAATTTTGGTAAAGAAAGTCAGATCCAGTGTTTGATTTTTTTGAAAAAATTATACAAAGGCAAATTCCGTATTGATAACAGTTTTTGATGTCAATTTGAAGACAAAAAGTGCTTAATTTACACTGAAATTTCCAATTTTCAACAAGAAAGTAACGAAAATGGTAAATATTCATGTGAGATAGAAAGCAATTAAATGAAGGTGGCTGAATTCACCGCACTTTACAAAGCAATAACAAAAATGTTATTTTTTTAACTAAGGCTAAAGAAAAACTCAGAACTTGCTCAAACTTCAAACCCATTTCAGTTCAAATAAATTACAGAAAACTGATAGCCAATCTTCATATCTAATTATGATTGTACCCTTCGATGAATATTTTTGTTCAGTAAAAGCGTCTTTTTTCGTTAAAATTTTTGTACCTACGAAAAACTTATACAGGGTAAATTTTTAAAAATGATCCACCCTGGATATTTTCGAAAATAAGCAAAAAATAAAAAAATCCCGAAACAAGTCAGTTTTTATTTAAATTTTATAAAAATTTTAAAGGGGGTGTCTGTTTCACAAAGGGGGTTGGTGTTACAACTTTCAAAAGTTCACTAAAAGTAGCCCGGCTGAAAATAAAAATTGACTAGAAAAATTAAAAAATTTTGGTTTTTTAAGTTTTTGTTTATTTTCTGACACATTTAGGGTGGCCCGTTTTAAAAAAAATCAGCCTGTATATTCTTGCCCATAATATTGTACAATATATTTTTGTTTCTATTAATAAACATTGGGTTCTGTTTTCATAGATACAAAGTGATGAATCTGTCTTCAGGTGTTTGATAATAACGCGTTCAACAAACAGAACTCTATCTAGAATCCATACAAATTTAAATTTTTATGAATCTTCAACATGAAAACATAACTAACATTTTTTAAAGAAATTTTTAGGGTTAAGTATATTTAAATTTATTATTTTGTAATTTTTTACGTTAACTCTTTTTTTGGCTAACGCTTTTTATACACCGGTTGGGAAACACTGGCCTAGAGGCCTAAAACACCAAAATTCACTTAAAAATCTTTATCACATTGTACCTAAGAGAAAAAAGTGAGCAAATTGGATATCGAATGACTAAATTTTGAACAATATATTTAAGGAATTTTTTATGTAGAACCAACTGTTAGACTAAGTTCAGCACTTTATTATTTTTATTTGCCAATTTAGTTTTTCTAGTAGGTACTATTGTTAATAACTATTGTTTTTGAAATAAAGTTGCCAATTTAAAAATTATTAAAAAATTGTGAATGTGAGAGACGACTGTATAAGACCTGACCTGACCAAGCTGAAGTTGAGAAGTATTTAAAAAACTAGAAAAAAAAGGTCTGAAAATTATATCAAACTATAGAACAGTACACAGGGTGGCACAGCTGAGCCTCCCGTCTTCTGTTATTAGTAAAGTTGGACTTTGATATTTTGTAGACGTTACTTATACTCTAGGACGTATTTTAGGAAAATATTTTTTATCATACAGAGTGTCCCAAAAAAGTATGACATCATAATAATAAACTTTTTTTAATGGCATGCTATTATTTTTTTGAGCTCATTAGGATGTGTTTTTCGCTTCTTACATGTCCCTAAAGTTTGTTGTAAACCGGTTTAGGGATTACTGTTAAAAAAAATTAAACAAAAATATTCGGATTTACACTTTCAGTTTTAGAAATTGTTATTACAACCCTATTGCAAATCCTAAAACATTCAGAGCTATTTGCCAAAAACCTTAAGCATGTTCGACTTTTAATAATTAAAGTTATTTGTCATTGACAGAATGAGTTCGAAAATAAACTTAAACACCCTACAGTAATTCAGATCAATCAAACTTAATTAATAAGTCTGTTAGACCTTGTTCAAGACGTACGTACTAATAATGTCATCAAGAAAGCACCGTTTCTTTTTTTTTATTAATTTTTGAAACTAAAGATGCTAAACCGATTTATTTTGGTTTTTATTTTTTTAACAGTAATACCTGAACGATTTAAAAAAGACTTTAGAGACATGTAAGAAGAAGAAAAATAATAGCATGTCACTAATAAATATTATTGTGACATCACACTTTTTTGGGACACTCTGTATATTAAAAAAATATTTTTCTGAAATACGTCCTAGAGTATAAATAACGTCTACAAAATATCAAAAGTCCAACTTTACTAATAACAGAAGATGGGAGCTGAGCTGGGCCACCCAGTATACTGTTTTTGTTCTAGTTTTTGAAATACTTGTTTCTCAGATTTCAGCTTGGTCAGGTTAGGTCTTACAGTCCTCTCTCATATTCCCAATTTTTTCAATATTTTTAACTTGGCAATTTTATTTCACAACCAATAATTGATCCGTCATTGAATACGTACATTGTTTGTCGAGATTTGTAAAAAATTCGCAAACGGTAATTACTTGCGTTTCGGTGTAGAGGTACATAAACTGTGCAAAACCTGTGCATTGCTTGATTTCTTGCTGAAGACTTGGCTTGAAAAACAGAAATTATAATTTTCGCTTCCTGCAACTCGATAATTATGATGTTTTGAGTTCATACATAAATGCCTAGTAATGTTAACAAGTTGTAAATTAATATATTCAAATTATTGTTTGCACAAAGTGTGAGATTGGTTCGTACCGATTTGTTTAATTAGTTTGGCGCGGAATCAATTTATTTCGAGTTGGGATAAAGCCGCGCTTTTATTATTTTCGAGGTGATTTATGCCAACAAACGCGGTATCACATTTCATTCATAGTCGGCCGTTGCACTTGAACTTTTATGCAAGAGCGGGAGAAAAACGACACCTTTCTTCCCCGAGAAGGAGGAAATTTGTCATTGGAAATTCAGTGTATTTTTTCGAAAAGTGCTATTGTGCTGTTGCGCATTGTGTAAATCAAAACAGTCGTCGTCTGGCAGCCATTTGAATACAAAATGTCGATAAATTCAGGTAGTGGCGGCTGTAAACAATGGGTGTATGTAGAGTTTGGATCCAGCGATAAAGCTCTCCAGACGTATTTATTTAAAGTAACAATGAATATTGTATGACTTCTCGGAATCGGAGTTTTCACTCATATTATGCACGCATGGGGGGCAACAAGTGCTTATTGTAAATCAGCACTGCAGCTCCGTTTTAGTGGCTTTTATGAAATTTGAGACGGCGATTTGGCCAAGTTTATTTTATTAGCGTTTTATGTGCGTATTAAACAGGTTCGCTGTAACTGTACTGCCCGTTTACGTAAAAATTTATTAAAATTATTGTCCAAACAATAATAACAGGGATGAACTCGGGAAGAATTGAGTAAATTAGCTTGTGTACTCATGCATAACTGGCAAAGCATAAAAGTTAGTTGCGATTTTCCCAAAGGCCAGACGCTAATCTCAACGTGAAGATTCAATCTGAGATTAATTCACGAGGATAGCTTTTATGACTCGGAGGGAAATGCCGGGTCAACGCATCCTTGGATCATATCCTGGAACGCCCAAAATCACACACAATAGAGCGATCAACGCAACAAAGACGTAAATTTGACATTTATAGACGAATAAATCACAAAGTGGGCCTAGAAAAGGCCTCCTCGAGACGCATCATGACGATGAATTATTCATGCCGCATTTACTCCACGATGGGAATTTCAATCGGACGTAATTACAAAACAATTACTTGTCTAACTTGCAGATTCCGACGAAGAAGAAACGATGATTTCTTTGTACTTGTGTGCAGTCTCCGGCTTTGAAGTGCGGTCTGGGATATTGTTGCTTGGCAGCAATAATAATAATTGGCGTTGACCAAACAGGCTTACATGGAACTACCCTCACAGGAGGAGAGATAGCACCCTCTGTTGTGTAACGAAGGGGTGTGTCTAAGCGACATTACAACAATATTATGAAATTATTCTGCGGTTAGGAGATTTATAGCCCACTTGCCTGTAATATGTTTGCTGTGTGTAATCTGTTTTCTTTAATGCGCCGGTTAAAGTAGCTTTGATCTGCACGAGGTCAAAGTTAATGCAATTTATGCATTGCCTCGGTTTATTGCCGGGGCTTTATTGCCGCTGATGGTTCATTGGAGCAAAATATAAAAGAACCACTCTTATTCGCCCGTGATTTGCGACCTGTATCCATGCTAACGTGCACTACCGCCTAAAGTTTCGAACCAATTTTTTAAGTAAGTAAGTAAGTAATTGTTGGTTCTTTTTTTTACAGTGGATGTCCTTTTTTGGTCGTAAGTGCAAGTGATTAATAAAACGAAAACTTTCAACAACTCAAAGTACACAGGCTGTCCCAAGTCATTTCGCCAAATAAAAAAATAATCGACAGAGGATTAAATACGCTACAATTTGAGGCTTTGATATTAACTTTTTTTAAGTTGTTATTTTTCTTAAGGGAGACGCTTAAAAGCGTTTTACATCCGTTTTAAATAACGTTTTTGAAAGTTATTTACAGAATACTTTCTTTTGCTCGGGCTGTAAGGGAGAAAGTGTTTTAAAATGCTTCAATTAATTCAGAAAAAAATCCTGAATTTTGAAAAAAATTGGTGTTTTTTTGAACATTATTTTCCTTTAACAATGAGTGTTAAAAAGAGAAAATAAAATACTTTTGGCCCTGTAGTGGACCCTTAGAAATAAAATGGCTTTTGTTTTAACTTGAAATTGTCAATCTTTAACTTGTAAAACTCTTAAAACGAATTTGCGGTAATGGCCTATAATATCAGCGATCTTTCTATAACGCGATCGTTTCAATTTAGTGTCGTACATCCATATTTGTTGGTTTTTGTCAGGAATCACATACCTCAAAAAAAGACTCGTTTACTGAACACTTATTTTTATTGAGGTCATAATAGGAACTTAATTGAAGAAGTCCGGACTTGTAATTTTTTTATTTTAAGTCGACGTTTCTAGTTTATCTTAATTATTATTGACGACTCAAAACATTTTTCTTAACTTAAAATTAGAGTTAAGATAAACTCGAAACGACGACTTAAAATTTAAAAAAATTACTAGTTCGGACTTCTTTAATTAACTTTCGATTTTAACATTAACAAATTATCACGGACAATTAATTAATCAACATGTCAAAAAAAGCTTATTTTTATGCAAAATTTTCTGCTGAATTCAAATCCAAAGTTAGTTTTTAAAAGTTTTAATTTAACTTGCTTTGTTGTCTGTCTGTCTGTTTCATATTTTTGGAGCCAAATTTGAAAGGGTTCCCGTTGTCCCAATGAATTGAAATTTTGCATAATTACTTAATCTACGTGACAATGCAATCTTATGTGGTTAAATACCCCCTAACGGGATTAAATGGGCTTTTGAAGTTTTAGGTTATGGTTTCAAATGGGTTTTCTATGTGTACATACCGTAACTTATACCAACATTAACGGTATGCTGGTCACTGGGAAACATATTAATACCTAATCATTTTCATTACGTTTCGTGACACACAAATGTCACCATTTTTTTTAATTCATTTATCTTGGACGATAGAGTATAGAGACAGAACAGAGGTTAGGATGTTCTTTTAATACTAACTGTTGTTTTCTACCGTATATATGTACCACTAAACATGTTTTCACAAATCAGCAAAATAATGGTGTTACAATAACACGGCGAAAATAAAATCCGAAAAAAAAAGACGTTTAGAATAAGTAGACTAAAATGCAATAAATAGAAAAATAAAAAATAATGTTTTTTCAGAAAGCTTCTATTTAAAAGATGCACTAAAAAGTCACAAATATTGTTTTTCTATCAGAAAAACAAATTAGGATTTTAAAATTTCTAAAAGTTTTGGGAACAATACGGCATTACAGAATTACTTTTTTAAATTGAGCTTTTATAAATTTTAAAATCCTAATTTGTAAGCAAAAATATTCTTATTTATTCTTATTCTTATTCTTATTTTTTATTTTTTAGTGCACATTCTGAATAAAAGCTTTTTTCTAAAAAAACATTAATTTTTTTTTTTGATTTGGAATTGCCTTTATACTGAAAAACACGTTTTTGCGGCAATTCTTGAAAAACTTAAAATTGGTCAAATTTTACCTCGTCATATCTTTCTTCTGAATAAAGCTAGAAACTTCTTTTTTTGCAAAAGATTGCTTAATGAATAGTTGTAGTTGTTAACGTAAATGCACAACTTTATGTTTTGAGAAAAGTGGGCAAGATTTGATTACAAAGGAAAATACGCGGCAATGCCACTTCAAGCGCATATCGCAGTAAATTTAAATTGCAATAAGTTGCCAAGTGTTAAAGATATTGGAATGATTCTTGCGCCAAAAGCTGAATTAACCTCTTGGCCCCATTTTGATCTATCTTTTAAGTTACAAAAATTCTCGCATCTCGAAAATATCACTACACAAATAAAAAAAACAATTCTCTTATGCTTAAAATGTGTGACGGCTAATGACTTGTGGAGACTTATTTTGGAAAGACAGGAATTCTTCCTCTTAAAGTAGATAAAAGTTGATAGATTTTGCGGCTCACGCTGTATATTTCCCATTCATTCGGTTAGTTTTTGTGTTTGATGGCAATCTGGTTGACAGACAAGCTGCGGTCCAGTCTGAAAAAGATCTGATTTCGAATCGTAGGCGAGATTTATTCAAATGAGTATTGTCAGAGCAGTTCTTGTAGAGCAGTTATCATCGATGACGTATCTCCCGCTCGACAAGTTGTCCGGAAAATCGGTTACTACAGGAATATTTTTTCAAGCGCGTTCAATGCATCCCGTGATTTATAATGTAGATCTGCATAAAACACTGTTACACGGTACCTATACACGGTCATTGCTATCTCGCATAAGCGAACCGTGATCTCGGATAAAACAACAAGAGCGCCAAGCGTGCAATCTTTGCACATTTTTTCCGGGGAAGCACCCAACACCTGTTATTTTTGTCCTAATTCGACTCCTGCCCTCGTGATTAAGCCATTGTTGAGTGTAATGACATAACGGTGAAGAGAGAGCCACTAGATACATATCACATCACGTGCATTTCGCAGATTGACATCGGAGATTTGCAGTCATACGTCGAACCACCTGTGAGCAGAAATGTGCAGGTTTTGCCTCGAAAACACCATTTCGGCGTAGACTTTCTCTAGTGTGACGAAACACTGATGCATCTCTATTGTACAGTTAGCGAAAGATGGAAATCGTAATGGGCCACGACTAAATTTTTGTTCGTAATTAATGACCGAAAATAACGCTGCGATCGTATCTTCCTAAACGATTATTATTTTTGGTGCGTGCTCTTGTTACACCTCGAGATCATCTACAGGCTGTTCCGTCTAAACCCCACGGGAATTCTAATAATGATAGTCATCTGAAAATTTGTGTACAGTGTGCCACATTTTGGATGTCCGAATAGGGGATCTCCGAAACTAAAAGGTTTAGAGAAAAACGAGTTTTTTGAGAAAATAATTTTGGTGAAAACTTTATTCCGCTGTCGTTTTTTGTATTCGACTTATAAACACGATACACGTTTGAAACACAGACGTTATACAGGCACTTTTTTACAGAGAATTTAATAATGTTGTCAACGTTTTTTTAATCATTCGTTTAGCTGTAATAACATAAAGTTGTATTGTTTTGGATGAGAATCATAGTTGGCTATGACATTTTCGAAAAGCTTATTTTTTTCTGAACTGAAAACAATATAAATATAGTTTGATATTTTTAACATATTTTTGATAAAAAATATATCTAAAATATTTGAAAGTAGTTGGCCATGGAAAAATTATTTCACATAAAAGGTGTGAATAATCTAGAAATTTTGTGAACGGTTATTAAGGTAAAAAATGTGAAATTATAAAAATAAGCTATGTTAAAGTTATTTTCAATTGAATAAATATACGAGCGTCACAGATTTTAATTACATAAAAAATGTGCAGAAAATTTAAAAGATGTGTCACTACCATTTGATGCCACTTTTTTGATTTAGTGAAGTGCTATGGAGGTGACGTTGATAATGTTGTGTATTTTTTTACCGCAGATGGAATTTGATTTTGGTGTTTAGATTGACAATTTTTTTGTAAAATAAAATTTTATTGGGATGCAATCATACAATTAATAATATTTTTCTTCTTCCGACATTTCATGTTTAAAATTATAAAATAGAATGGCAATGTAAGCTGGCCATTTTAAATATAAAAACAAATAATTTTATTATATGCAAAAATTTGATCTAATAATATATTATTATGCTGTTTTTGAATTAATTAGGGTTTAAAAAGTCATTAAATTATATATACTTGTTGGGTAATACAATTTTCATAGTTTTAATTAAAAATCCAAAATTTTTTCATGGCCTACTATAGAGAAAAAGCGAAATGTTTTGTTTTTTCTTAAATATTTAAAATTAATGTGTTACACAAATAGACTTGTCAAATCAGAAAAAAATAAGCTTTTCAAAAATGTCACAGCCGCCTATGATTCCTGTTAAAAAAATAAAACTTTATGTTATTCCACCTAAACGAATAGTTAAAAAAATTGCTGATAGTATTATTAAATCCTCTGTAAAAAAGTGCCTTATAATGTTTTTGTTTCAAATGTGTATCTTTTATAATAAGGAAGATATGAATTTTTTAAAATTTCGCTAAAATGTCAAATTTTTGTTTATAAGTCGAAAACAAAAGATGATAGCGGGATGCGGTTTTGACCAAAATTATTTTCTCAAAAAACAGACCCGAGAATGTGTCAATCGTTTTTCTCTAACCTCTTAATTTTGGAGATCCCCTATTCGGACATCCTTTCTGTATATAATAATCTAGGTACTGCTCAATGAAAATATTTTCAAGATGGCAGCACTTTTGGTTATACCGGAAGTCGCTCTCAACTTACTTTTTTTTAAATGGAGAGCTATATTTTTTAATGCGTTTTTGGGTTAAGGGAGTTATTTTAAAGTAGTTTTCATAAGCTTTCCCTATTTTTTTTTGAATTGCACTTTCCTGTTCAATAATCGATAACTTTGCCATTTTTATTTGGAAATATTTTTTAACTCATTTGAAAGAGGAAGCCTAGATATTTCGTTTGGTGTTTTCAAATTTCTAAAAATGAATAACAAGCTCCAAATTTTTATAGTTAAGTTTGCAGAACTTTAAGCTCCCATAACTTATTTTTTCAAAAGAAATGTTTAAAGTTTTATTTCACTAAAGTTACAAATTACAATAACGTTTTGTTGCGATTGAGAAATTTATTAGCCATGGGTCCATTTTCATATTTTGCCATGGAAAGTAATGAAAAGGTGTGAGAAATTAAAGTTTTTTAAACCAACATTCAATGAATTTTTTTTGTTTTTAAGGGAGGGATAACACAATTTTAAACAGAGTTTATCGTTTAAGTTTAATCAAAAATATTTTTGACAAATTTTGCAAAAATAGCTGTGGTTAGTAAGAAATTTCCTACCCCATAACTTGAAAATTATCATAGATAGGTATAGGAAATGATAATACAGTTAGATGCAGAAAACAATTCTCCTCCATGTAGTAAAATAAAAATTGGGACATACCATTTGAAAAAAATAAGTTATGGGTACTTGAAATTGTCTAGACTTAATTTTAAAATTTTTGACTTTATTAACTTCATTTTCAATTTTGAACACCTGAAGAACAGATATAGGTCTTCTTTTTTAATTCTCCAAATATGATTTTGAAATTTTTAGAACTAAACGAGTTACCGATTTTTTAAGTGACAGCTGCAAATTCAAAAATTTAAAAAAAATCCTAAATATCTCAAAAACGGTTAAACTTAGGTATAGGGAAAGCTGATAAAGACTTCTTTAAAATAACTCAACTAATCCAAAAATGCAGTGAAAAACATAGCTTTCCTTTTAAAATAAGAAAGTTAATAGTGACTTCCGGTATAACTGGAAGTGCTGTCTTCTTAAAAAAAAATCGTTAAGCAGAACTGAACGGATTATGACTGAGTACCAACTTCTAGATAAATACCATTATTAGAAGAACTTCTAATGTGTAGTTTAGACGGAACACCCTGTATAGTAGTAAAATTTATAATGCAGTAAACGAATTAACTACTCGATAAACCGTGTCGTTATTTTCCCAGCTAATTGAAAAATGAATTATTTGATTTTCATGGTCCATAATGTTAATATATTACGATTCACTGGTCACGTAATGTTCAAGTCGCAAGGTGGGTGGCACAATACCACTGGACGGACACCTTAATCGTTCTTGTGGTCGGTGAAGAATTACCATTTCCGAATATCATAAACCGCATGAAACGGACCGCCGCTGAAATATTTTTTCGCTGAGATTTCGCGTTTTCGAGACTTAACGGTTACGGTTGCCGAAACATCTTGTTTTGCTTAAATTTACGAGCATTAAGATCGGTAAATCAAGCGGCTTAAAGTCAGCCAATTGAGGGTGAATCGTGTTTGAGAGACCCCACACTTGGTCGTCCTCATGTGTGGCATCGGAGGCGCGTTTTGAAAGAACCACAACAGAAAGCGATAATTATTGGATTATTCCGGATTCAGGAGCGTTGTAATTGTGGTCCGGATCTTCCGGTTGGTATGCGACCACTCGGCGAGAGTTCAAATTCTGACCTCGTCTGATTTTTCGCCGCTCACTTTTGTGTACTTGGATTTTTCAAGATTAGATCGTTTCGAAATGTGCCACATACGGTGGAAAAATGGAACGAGTCCGCAATAATTGTCCGAGAAATGCCTTTATTTATTTCTAATTATCATATTAAACAGAGATATTTCACTGATTTAACGGCGCGATACGTGACACGTGGAAAAATCTCAATGCAAAGGACGATTTCGCTTGGTCCTTGTCGTTACTTGCGCAAGAAATTTTATCCTGGCGACATATCTCAGCCAACCAACGCCTAATGTACCGCAGATACCATCTCGTAAATCATTTATTATACAATAAACTCGTTATAATGGTTCTAGTTTCTATTGAGTGCGTGGATCACTGTCGGAGCCTTTAACCTGTGGGTTAGTATGGCAACAGAAAATTTCGACCGAATCGGCGCAAATCTCGGCGCAAATGAGGTCACCGCTTAAATAAAAGCAAAAACAGACTTGTAGGCAGTGAAAACAATAAATTTCATGCAAGAATTTTAGACAATCGAATGCATGTCATTGTAAAAGTGAAGTGAACAACCTTTGGATGACCATGAAACCCACTAACGAATTTGAACGAATTTCTCCCATTTTTCGTGCTTTCTGCACTCGGCCCAGTATTAATTTTAAAATATGCCTTTAGTAAGCCGAGAGATTCAATCGCAAAATCCTTGCCTGAAAAGCAATTTTCCTTCCCATTTTTGTTCCTGATGAGAAACAGAGCATAAACACATTTCATAACCTATCCCGAGATATCATAATATCATGAGCGTTACGAATTATTCTTGCAACACCTCTCGTTTCCGGAAACGGCACGCAACGTAACCGGATATTCCGCCAATAATCTTGGAGTTGCAAGTTCATTTGCCTTGGCCCTGAATCTAACGTTCCACTAAAGCGTTGAGTAACGAACGAATCCATTGTGTCCAGTGAACTCTGGTTTCTCTTTTTTGAGCAATCATGCAATAAATTCGCTTTAATAGAGATGTTGGATGTCCTCGCAGCCGGTGGTTATTACCGCCAAAGAGGATAATGCGTTGTAAACCTTAAAGTTTAATTATCTAATTAGATTTAGAGATTATTTTTACATCTTGTGGGTTCTGTTTTTACGGCAAGTGCGGCCAAGCAAAGCGGTGCTAAATTAGATTTTTCCCTTCAAAGACGGCTTCATATTGGATCGCGACAACCTCATAAATCCACCAATACAAGAACTTGTTTGTCTGCAATTGTCATTTAACGGTACCGAATAAATCTCGAACAATCTCATATTTACGACATTGCCATTATATTAAAGAGGACAATGCTAATTAACCTACGACCTCCCATATTTATATAATATCCGAGCAAAAGACTCGAGCTCCGTTATGTCACGAACCATCTGATAACGTCGCGATACAATACCGATTAGATGGCGATAAGGGCCGTGCAGTTACTCGCAAATTTTTCAATTTTTTCAAACAGTTACTGAAATATTGAAGCTGATGTATTTGTTATTTTCCTATTTGTTTAATCACGTTTTGAAACAAAGTTATTCGGCAAAATTTTGTTGAAAACAACTACACTGAAAAAAGAGACAGTAAATTACACTTCAGAGCCAGTAAATTTTACAAAAATTTACGAGGTATTACCTGTGTTTTAATTTTCGCAGTAATTGGTATAAAAATGTATATGTCACAAAACTAATGTAAAAACATTTAAAAATTCACTACAAATTTGTTGTAAAGTCACACATTTATTTTAATTTGTACTTTACAATGTAAACTTATGAGAAGATTTTGTAAAATCTCAAGTGTAAATTTACATTATTCTTGTATGAAAACCAATGAAAAGTTTGGTAAGATCACGTAAGTTTGTATTTTTTTGTTGATTAGAAGTCAACCTGCAACGTGCTTCCAGATAACTTAAGTAATGTTCAAAAATTCAAAACTTAACGTTGATGTGTTTGTATTAGTAATATACAAGTCTACAAATTTCGGTAAAGTTAGAATGGGTAAGTTTTTGTAAAATAAGATAATCTGTCTATATTTTAGCAATATGTTTAAGTGTTGCATCTTTCAGAAAAAATTCAGTCAATACACAAATAGTACAATGTGTTTTTAAATGATTCTCATCTATAGTCGTCTGTGAATTTCTCATGTAAAATTAGAAAATGCCGCTTCATATAATTAATGATAGGCATTTAGACATCAAATATTACCATTCTCCATTTATAAAGTCTCCAATTCGGAAATAAGCTTCGATAATGAAGGTGTTTTCTTGCACGGTGTAACAATTTAGTTGCATTTTAACGAAATTTTTAAAAGAAATTAATTGAATTTTTCAACTAACATATTTGACATTTATTGACAGAGGATTCAATTAAGCAGAGCGGCACAATTTTTTTACATCTAATTTCAAAGTTAACTAGATGAGAATCATTTAAAAACACATTGTATAATACTTATTTATTCATTGAAATACAGCTGCATCTAAATACACTGTGGGGACTTTACTTAAATGCACATTTTGGGTAAAACTTATTAACTCGTATTGTTTCAAATTTTCTAGCGATATAGGTTGTAGACTACGTCGTTAATGATGTGATAATAAAAGAGGCAATAGAAACTAATTGTATGGACAAAGTCTTGATACTTGAAGCGACGTTAAGCGTGGAAGCCACCAAATTTGCATTTGGTTTATACTTCAATTTTATTTTGGAATATTTGAAAGCTATTGCCACAATTCTGGAATTTCTACAAAGATTTTACCTCAAGCTGCATCTACAGGGTTATTCGTATTTATGAGACAATAAATGAACCTCAAAAAGGACTTATAAAATGATGCCATTTGAGATTATAACTCGTGTCCTGTCGAAACTGATAAAAATTTTACAGTCCTGGAAAGTACTGGTATGGAAAGACGTTTTTGCACCACAACTTTGGAATTATTTGACCAAATATTACAAAACTTGGTAGACTTATTAAAGAGAATCAGCCATTTAGTCTGGTAAATAACGAAAATCACCCAGTTTTCGGTTGCAGCATTCCCGGGTCATATTTTTTGTCATTTATTGTCTCATAAATACGAATAACCCTGTAGATACAGCAAGCACTACAAGTAAGAAAATAATTAACGCACTAATCAATAAACTAAAAATGTAAAGCAAACCAAATACAAGTTACCTAAGTACTACATATTTTTATCAACACAAGCAACATTTTTACAGTTTCATCTTTACACAGGGTGTTTCACATAATTTTACGAGTCCTGCGCCTAATGTACGCACCCAAATATACAAAAGTCACAAAACACTAGATACAAAGAATACACATTTCCTTATTTCATTTTTGGAAACCCATGACAGTATTTTATTAATAGTCATAAATTGTTGTTTTTCGCAATCAATTTTTATTTGTACTATCAAGAGACGACATGAATATACTTAATTCTAATCTATTTAACTTAATCGCTAACTAACTAAAAAAAAAGGGGTGAACAAAGTAAAGATTGTCAAAATTTGGAATCAAATTCGTGTTGGAATAGTATGTATTGTTGACTGTATTTTACAGGCGTAGGCCACGTAAAATTACACTAAACATCCTGTATGTTTTACCAAACACTTGATAAGACCTAATATATTATCACTAACAGTTGCTAATTCAGGGTCAGAAACTCACCTTATGAACTCTATTGACTATGTAAAATTTACCAATATGTAATTCCAACAATGTATTAGCTGTTTCAAAACTATAAGAGCGCTAACGTCGCATTTTACCGAATTATTTTATTAAATAAGATTGATAATATTGAATTGAAAATATAAGTATAAATATAAATTGAAAATATAAATTACATATAAAGTGCATGAATAATTTACATCAGCTAATTTTCAAAGAAAATGTGACGTTGGCGTTTTTATAGTTTTGAAACAACTAATAATGTTTAATGTTTCTTGGTCACAAAAAAGCATTACTTATATTGTAATTGCACAGTAACTGTTTTTAGTGTGGATTTTTCGAAAAATTTACCTGAAAGTGGATTTGAATTGATGTTAAGTTATCTATCGAGACTGACCTAACTTGCCCCTTGGCTCAACTAGCCCCGCCTTACCCTAAACACGACTAAGGATATGCCCGATCTGATCCAGCGGCTTCTATATTTGGCTTTGCTCGCTATTCAAAAGTTTTTTTCGATGCTATCGAAAGTTTCGCAGACAGTTCAAGGCGATGAGCTGCTCGATACAGCCTACGTCGCAAAATCCTGAAAAAGTGAAGCTTTCCCACAAAATCTCCGAGTCAATGCATTGTTGTTACACGCCACCACAAATAAATTATATTTGGCAACTCATGTGAAAACTGCACCTTTAAATCACACCAAAACACTTAAAACAATAATTTTAGCACCTCGGACAATAATAAAAATGTTAACTTTTTACATTTATTACTTGTCAAAGCATAAATTTATTGCTCATTTTGTAATAAATCTTGGGCAGTGCTATGTTGAAACTTTGTTTGTTTTCCTTTACCCGCCTAACTCGGGTCGACCAATTTTATTGTCTACTTTTTATTAACAGTGTTAGGCTTGAATTGAAAAAAATTAAGCTAGACCTGCTGCCGAAGTAGTGCACGGTTGGAATAAATTAGAGACAACCGCTAGGCAAAGTGAGTAATTGTAGGCCGAAAAGCGCCCGGGGCCCCCAGTAACCTTAATATTGACTTCTCTGTGATAATAGGGCCGATCGTTGAATAAAACTAAAAGCCCTCCTGCGACAATTTTTACGAGGCTTTTATTGCAGTCCATAACGAGCTGTCTGTTTAGTAACGAGCAGCAACCGCATTAAAAATTAACGTAAACTTAACTGTACGAGTTTGATAGCCCCTTTAACGTGTTTTACAGGCGCTCTATGGGTTGGCGCCTGTAAAAATCCGGGTAATTGGCCGCTCGCAAGTTGCTTGTGCTTGTAACGTTGCGTTTTGTTCCAGGTGTAAATATGTGAATTATGGCCACGATTGATAGTGGGACGGAGACGCTCTTTTCCGACGACTCCTCGTGTGAGCTGTTGGGCTCACCGAGCGTTTGCTATGGGGACGAAGGACAATTCGAGGATAACTGTTCGGAGGTCAACAGACTTGCGCCTCCGAACATACAGCCGTTTAGTGGCGTTTTGGAAAAGGTAGGAAATTTCACAAAAATTTTCAGCTACGAAGGTGAGATTACCATAAATGCCAACTGTGTTACAATGTTTATAACTTTATTGCCATCGGCCAACAAAGGATTAATAAAGTAGATGATTCAGGGAAATGTCCCACTGAAAGCAATGTCGTAAACAAGAACGTCATAAAGTAAAAATGAACATTTGCTTTGAACGGCTTTAAGTCACATTAACCTCGAAATTTACTTACGATAATTGCAAGCTGCGTAACAGACTTTTGACAATTATGGCAACAACCACAATGTTGTAAAATAAAACTTAAATGGAACACAAATTTGATGTACCTACCACTAAGAAAAAAACTGCTTTCATTTCAAAGCTGGTGCTTTAATTTCTTTGTACCTCTACACACAAATCAGTAAAGTGCTTTAAAGCAGTGTTAAAATGTATTGAAAAATATTTAAAAAAAATTTGCACAATTAGTTATTTCAATGTTTTCAATTTTATTTTATCTGAAACGTTTAGTATTAATGTCAACTATACAGCGTGAATCAAAAGTGTCGGACAAACTCTCGTATGGTGATAAAAGACGTTCAGTTAAACACAAAATGCAATCAGATTTTTTGATCAAGCAACTTTTTTTATTTATTTTTTAATTTGTTAATGAAATATAATAAGGATGTCGAATTTAATTTATTGTTGAATTTACAAGTTTTTTTATTGTTTTAATTGTTTATTATTGATTTATTTTAACACGTGTTTGTTTAATGTTGTAAGAGCTGTCGTTTCCGCTAACTAAAGTTATAAAAATTTAATTTGAAGCATCAAATAATTAACTTAAAAATTTAACTTTGAAGAGCTACAAGTTGACCCAGGAGTGCGTAATCGGTCAATAACTTTTTTGTTACTTGAAATATTGCCATGCCGTTTTTATTGTCCGATAGATCGACTATTTAAAATCTACAAACTAAAAATAATTTTATTATATACAGGGTGTTATATATAGGCTGGTGAACCAAAGTTATATTTTTTTAAATGGAACACCTTATATGTTTTTGTATACAGAGTGACCCACGGGTGTGTAATCGGTCTATAACTTTTTTGCTATTTAAAATATTGCCATAAGATAGATCGTCTTTAAGTACACAAACTAAAAACATTTTTATTATACACAGGCTGTTGTATACAGGGTGGTGGACCAAAGTTATATTTTTTCAAATGGATCACTTAATTCATTTTTGGCATAATTAAATTCTACGTAAAAAAATAATGTAACTTTATACATGGGTCCACCTCTTTTCATTTTGAAATTATTTACTTTTAGCTATAAAAAAGACCATTTTTAAAAAAATTATTGCGAAGTCACCTATGAATATTTTGCGATAAATTTGCAACAGAAAAACTCAGAATACCTTCTAGTTTTAGCAATAGTCGATTTTTACGTGAAACACGCAGATAATGTACAGGGTGTACCAAAAAGGCAAAAATAAATAAATAAATAAATAAACTCTTTTTTTTTCAAATAGAACACCATATATTTATTTACACGTATCGATAGCATTTTTTATAAGCTTTCTAATGATATGCGCTTTGTATAGCGAATTTAAAATGTTAAAAAAAATTTCTTTTTCTTTTTATTTGATTATTAATTTTTGATGACAAAAATTCATTTATGTATCATGTACTTTATCTGCGTGTTTCACGTAAAAGTCGACTAATGCTAAAACTAGAAGGTATTCTGAGTTTTTATGTTGCAAATTTATCGCAAAATATTCATAGGCGACTTCGCAGTAATTTTTCAAATATTGGTCATTTTTATAACGAAAAGTTGAATAATTCCGAAACGAAAAGAGATGGATCCATAATAGTTTAAATAACGTTACATTATTTTTTATGTAGAATCTAATTATGCAAAAATATATAAGGTGTTTGATTTAAAAAATATAACTTTGGTTCATCACTCTGTATACAACACCCTGTGTATAATAAAGTATTTTTAGTTTGTGTACTTGGAGTCGATCTATCTTATAATGAAAACGGCATGGCAATATTTAAAATAGCAAAAAATTATAAACCGATTACACCTCTCCTGGGTCACCCTTTATATCTCGTGAAAAAAGGCTCAAACAATTTTTTGTCTTAGGAACTCTGCTATCCTTTACCAGCACCCGAAAGATTGTACGGTACTTTTGAATCACTCTGTATATAAATGTTTGTCAAAAAATCGAAAACTGAAGACTTTCTGTAAAAGTCTTTGATTTTCTCATTTTTTAAGTATAATTTTTATTTTACTAACAACCTGGTAACGAAAGCTTCAACCGTTAGGTAAATAACCATCATTTGCCCGCACTAGAGCGAAAAATCTGCAGTGGTGTTTGATTGGAGTCAGGAAATAATTGATTTATAGTTTTAATGTCCAATGTCACAGTTACGTGTTTGCGCTATTTTTTGGTTCATTTCCGTCATATTAGAGCGTTTGTGTAAACAATACGAGCCGAGAATGCGGTGATTGCAAAATTCCTTCAACGATTTGCATTTAAGCGTCACGCAAAAATAATTACGTGTAAAAGTACAGAAAAGAAATTAATACGATTTTAATTACAGAATTTAATATCCATTAATCATTCAACACAATGTGATTAATGTCAATTACGTTACAAGTTGGGTACTTAAGGTATGAATGAACAACAATTAACACAACATTCATAATAATATTTGTTGAGTGGAGTTTTTATCGTGACTTCCCGCTTTGCAATAATTAAAATCGATTCCGGGAAGCTCGTCCTGCTGCTTCCATCCTATTATCCTCCAGGTTTCAGGCGCAGCACAAATGAAACGTTTACTTTTATTTTTGCAAAAACTGGTTTCGATTTATTCGATTTCGGTTTCGGCTGAGCTCCGGTATCAGGTGTCGTAAATAAGGCGGACGAAGAACGTTAACACGAGCACTTCTAGAAGGACGGACCGCCTGAGGCCCAAAACGCAGTGCTTCTAAACAGCCAAAACGAGCGGTAGTGCAAATAGACAAAAAAGCGGGATTTCTGTAATGCGTTGTTGAATGGTTCAGTGGTTGCGACACGAGCGATTTCCGTGTCGCAGGAACCAACAAGCGTTCACAGTTATCCAAACATTTGCTCTTTGCGATTTTTCGCAGCGGCTCGAGAATTTCCACTTTGCGGTGTAACAAATTGCGAGTGCATTCATCATTCGGTGATCATTAATCTTCAAGGGTGCTTGTGATTACGACCATTCGGTAATGACATCGGCGGATGGCTCGTGCGCAGACCCGCCCGTCACTGCCCCAGGATATTGGTCGGCGACCGTGAGAACGCGCACTGCTTTGCATCTTCCTTCGATGGTTGGAATAAAACGGACCGCAGACGGCGGCGGCAAAAACCAAAAGGATAACGCAAAAATCACACAAAAAAGATCCAATGACATAAGAATTTTGCTAAAGAGGTCGACCATTTTTTATGACCGGGGCGGACCTGTCCATTCAGCGGTCGGACATGCCAACGAATGCAAAAATAAAAAAATCTTAATTTTTTGGAAAGACCGGCATTGTGGACACAATTATAATTTTTTTCTAATCAGAATTACATTTGAATCTGATAAATAGAATCCAGATCTACGATCAATCTTAGAATTTTTCGTCGCGAAATTATTGGACAGTTTTGTGAAAACTGTTAAATTTTCAGCAAAAACTAACAAGGAAAAAAAAGTCGTGTCCTCATTAATTTTTTATAGTTAATAATAATACGATTGCGAAAACACAAGCTTAAATTTAAGCGTTTTCACATGAGTGTTGTTCAAATTTTTTTCGTTGGAACAAAACGTGTTTTATATTATTTTTTTTAATAAATAAATTTATTTTAAATTTTATATTTAAACGTGTTTAAAATTAAATTTAAAATTTGAATTTAAATTTTTTTAAATTTACATTTAAAACACGTTGCTATTGGAAGCGTGTTTTAAAAAAGTGTTTATAATCTAGGATTCAGATATTGTAACAAAGCTTAAAATGTTACTAACAAAAAATATGTTAAAGAAAAATAAAGTTTATTTCTCCATGACGTTCAGCAGTGTCACTGAAAAATTACATCATTTTGTATATATTATATCCCTTTTTAGTATTTTTACCAGAAGTTTTATATTACGACAATTACAGTACAGTAAATAATGTTCTACATTTAGAAAGCAGGTACCTTTTATTAAACAATATGTGAAATTAATTTCTCATTAAAAAATATATAAAGGAAATAACATTAGGGAGTTTATATGTAATCCATGTTCCACGCAAGCGTTGTGAGTGACTTTTTAACTATTTGGGGTTGAAAAATGTTTACTGGTGTGTTTCACCACGTTTTGTAAGGAAATAAGCTTTTTTACATAGGCATTGTTACACTAATTGTTGAAAATGAATTGTGATTTGTAATCTGTGATTTAACAGAATATATTTGAAATTGAAAATTTTGTTGCTTTGGTTATTTTCCTAGGGAATGAAAAAAAAATGTGAAAATGTTACTTGATTGAATAATGGACAAAATTTAATATTTAATAAAAATAACTGATGAAAAATAATCAATCTATAGCGCACTCGTAAGTATAGATCAATGTTATTCCTATCTACAGGATTGTCCATCTGAGTTTTCAGCAAATAACTGCAAATGTGTTAGAATTTGCCTTAGAGTTGTGATAACAAAAAATGTTCGTTATTTAATTCTTCATCCAATGATATAAAATTAAACAGAGTTGAAGTCATCTTAAACTTTTAATTCATTAAATTTAGGAGTAAAATAGTTGACAAATCAAGATTTTGGCAAATAAATTCGAATGTGTTGGGATTTACGTTAGGGTTGTTTAAAATGAAAGAACGTTTGTTTTCTAATTTTACTTCGAATGATATAAAAATAAATAGGAGTTGCGATATAAAAGGCTCTAAAGTTTAAAAAGTTGAAATAAATTGTAAACACTCTGTAGTAGTTCAGGTAATTTAAACTTAATTAATAAGTCTGTTTCACCTTGTTCCTTGTTATTACCTCGTAATAATGTCATCAAAAAAGCATTATTTATATTTTTTATTAATCTTTAAAACTAAAGGCGTTAAGCCGATTTTTTTTTTGGTTTTTACTTTTTCAACAGAAATTCTTGAACCTATTTAAAAAACACTTTAGGGACATGTAAGAAGCTAAAAAGGTATCTTAATGAGCACAAAAAATAACAGCTTGCCATTAAATAAAGTGTTATTATGACATCATACTTTTTTGGGACACTCTCTATAATTGCAAATATTTTTCTTAAATACGTCCTAGAGTATAAATAACGTCCACAAAATATCAAAAGTCCAATTTTACTAATAACTAACCTACAGAATTAGTCTATTAGGTACGAGGATGATAAATACAGGGTCGCTAAAAAGTATGGATACAGTTAAATATTATAAAAACTATACATCAAATCTTATTGCGTATATAAATTCTACCGTTTTAGATGTTTATTACATTTCTCCATTTGTTCTTCAGATACAAGGCTACTTGATTTTTTTTAAATAACAACAAGGGTCAAATTTAATATTTTTAAAACACAATTTTTTCTGAGTTTTATGGTACAACACTTGCATACCTTAATTTAATCTAAACTTAAAAAAAAATTCGAAAAATTTTGAAAAATGAAATATTTTGTTAGCCTTGGAAATGTTGCCTTTATCTATCGTTAGCTCTTTGATGTTTAAACATTGATCAAAAATAGGTAAAAGTTAAAAATAATTATAAAAATATAATTTTTTACTGAAAAAGAACACGTTTAAATTTTAAAAAATTAAACACAAAATACTTGATTTTTATGCTACCAAAGAGGTTCAAAATTATTTCCACTAACTTTGTAACTTTCTGTCTCCATGATAAACCAACATGAGATTTTTTTTCGCTCAGTTTTACTTAAATGTGGCATTATTAAACTAATTATTGCAACCAAGTTTAATTCTTGACTAATATACAAGTGCCAAATATCGCTAATAGCTGTATTTACAAAGCTAATTAGTTTTACTATTCCAGAAAATTTTTGAATATTTTTTTTGCTTTTTAATAAAAATAAAGGTGGGTATTATCACTGAATGCTCATTTAAAAATGCTTAAATTTGACCCTTAGTGTCATTTTAAAAAAATCAAGTGAAACAATATTTTACATTATTCGAAGTATAATTTTTTTCCGTCGGTTTATAAAATGTAAAGACTAAACTAAAGAAGTCCGGACCTTCGGTTTAAAATTTACAAGTGAGTGAATAGTTGATAATAATACGAGTGCGAAAACAAGTTCGAGGGCTGTCGTTATGCAACGAGCGTATGCGAGTTGCATCGCTAGACACCCGAGAACTTTATGCGTTTTCGTATGAGTGTTATTCAAATGTTTGTTTGTTGAAACGTTGCTAAGGGAAGCGTGTTTTAAAATAGTGAAAACATTAATTTAAAATACGTTGCTATGGGAAGCGTGTTTTAAAATAGTATTTATAACCTATGATTCAGATGTAACATTTCGTACATGAAAATGAAATTTTACATTACGCTTCGTAGTATTGCAGTATTTACCGTAGGTAACCAATAACCAACGTGTTTTTACGAAAATTATTTTGCTGAATAGCTTTGAAATCGTGTTTTATATGAATTTTTCAAAAATTGTTAAATCTTCCGCATCCGATAACAAGAATGCGAAAGAGGGCGTTCTTACCAATTCTTTAATATGTTAACTGAAGGCTTTCTGATACTCTGTTTTGTAAAAGGAGCTTCTAATGCGAATTGAATTTCTTTTAAACTCTTTACCTATTTTTCATTCAATGTATTGTTTTTTCGCTTGGTAAGCACTTAATTTGGTGTGAACTGTATAAACATTCATTTAAAAGTCAATGTTTAAGTGTAGTTGAAAACTCAAAGCGTTTAAAATGCTTCAGTTCTCAACAAAAATTGCGGATAACAAGAGGTTTTTAAAGCCAAAAATTGTTGAAAAAAATTACTTCCTAAATCATCGACGCACGATCGCTCATATTTTATCACAACGAACTCAATTGTTTGAAAACAGAAACGTGATGAATAAAACTGGCCCGCTTGCGGTACACCACAAGTCAAACTCCGTTTAATAACACATGTTTTGTATCGCTTGAAATTTTTTGTTCGTTCATTGAGCTCCTCTCACCTCTTTAAAAGTTTGAGCACTTTTTTAAATGACACGACGATCATCACAAATGGGATAATAGCACCATTGTGAGGCCAACCTATTATTAGATTCCGGGCTGACGCGAGACCAGATCAAGATAAAACTCTCTGGTTAAGCGTCCACCAAAATTTGGGCTTGTTTGTCGTCGGAATTTTGCCGTGTTTTCGTGGAGATTGTGTATTATTCGGTTTCGGAAGTGTAAAAATCGTGTCTGATCATAAATCGAATCCAGCGGTGCCTACTGAGCGCAACGCAATTAGCCTCTTTCCACCGCTTCATGTGTGTCAGACGGGCGGAGGCTCTGCCCCGGGGTTTGACCCTGCGGAACAAGGCTAACCAACCGTTCCGACCATCATCTGCAAAAACACACTATTACGCCATACGCTCGGGAAAAATATCACAGAAAGGCTCAATTACCATAATTCTATAAATTATTAATCGCGGAATTGTTCGCATCGGATTAATTACGTGATGCTGGTTCGTTCGCACTCGAAACGTGCAAGCACTGTAATTTCGCCGTGTTTATAAATAGATGGGCTCTGGCTGTTTTCTGCCCATTTTGAGTCGACTTTTGGTCAATCGAAATTATAGCTACACACATTCCGAACTAAGTGGGCTATGAATTCCACACACCTAACATTCCAGAAGTGAACAAGTTCATCGACAATTATACAACTTTTCTTGTTCCGATTTAATTTACAGTCTCGATCGGTCTCGAGATGAATGAAATCTCGGATTTTTCTTGCTCACGTGTGATTTTTCTTCTTTTATAACCCGGAATATAAATGATCGGTACCGCTAACCGCACGATGGTTGCTTGTAGCCTGGGGCTTTCGATGAAAACCCAAAATGTAAGTAGCGTCAGTGGCGGAGATGGAAATCGGGTCCATCACTAACCCATTTTCTCCACCTCTTCATTAATTGTATTGTAAACAAACAACAAACAGGTTGATGAACTTTTCATTGGAGATTTTATGCAATTTTTGTTTAGTAAATTAAGGTTAGCGACTAATTTGCATTATTCAACTCGTGGTTATTATATGGCATGCCATAACTTGAACACAGTTAGTGCAATTGTATTACATATTATAAATGTCATAAAGTTTTTACTTCTTGCAATAAATTTTGCAACTCTTTGTGCAAACTTGGCGCTAATAAGAATAAGACATTCTTCGACATGTTTCAAACGAAAGCAAACCTTCACATGTGATTAGAAAGCTCGCATTTATCGCCCTAAGGGACAGGGTATTTGCATCACTAGGGCGACAAGGTATTTTTCGTTTTTTGTTTTAAAAACAAAAAACAATCAATCAATACGCGGAAAGCGATTTTTCCAATTTACTCTAGCTAGCAATTAAAAAAAAATCAGAACTTTTAAGGGCGTCTTACAGGATTAAATCAATCGTGGATTTTAA
Organism: Tribolium castaneum; assembly: GCF_031307605.1. NCBI lineage: Eukaryota > Metazoa > Arthropoda > Insecta > Coleoptera > Tenebrionidae > Tribolium > Tribolium castaneum. Next base: position 12,171,568 of record NC_087397.1, read on the forward strand.
TTTAACAATGTAAAATAACTTTGAAAAATACTATACGGAGAAAAATGATAGAGTTTAGACCAGCGGTTCTTAACCTTGCTAATAATTTATGTAAAAATATGCCTTTCGACTTGTTTCTCTCAATCTGGCTTTTTTAAATTAAATTAAATCGTAGCAAAATATTACAAGAGTAGATAGGCTCTAAATTTACATCTTGCGGTTTATTTTGGTCGATTCGGTTTGCTATCTAACACGAATAGCTCTTATTAAAGAAGTAGTGAAAAAATTAGGAATCAGTTTTTCATTGAATTTTTAAATAGTTTGGCAGTGATTAGTGCTAAATAATGGCCGATTTTTTGGATTTAAACCTTTTTTGTTGATACACAATACGCTCTAAGTTTGATACAGTGGAGTCTGGTTATAACGAACTTCCGGATATAACGAACTAGATTTGACTTAAAATGTGATGCAATTTTCCATTTATAACAAACTTTTTATCATTTTCTGAGAAATATGACAGAGTTAATAATATTAAAGGAGCAAGTGAATGTTATTAACTGTTGAACAGATTATTGAATTAGGTACTAACTGAAAACATTTTAACCGGTGAAAAAGTGTGTTTTTAACCTAATTACTGTGTGAATTTGATAGGTGTGCAAATATTTTAAGATAGTAGAGCTCAAAAAAGTCAAAATAAAACAATTTGCTTAACCCAAACTATTACTACTTCACTTTTACAAATTTTTGGGATATACAGGCGGTTCTGTCTAAACCCCACATTAGAAGTATTGGTGGATCTAGTAGTGATAGTCGTTTAAAAGTTTGTATACAACCATAATCGCTTAGGTCCTGCTCAGTGAAAATATTTTCAAGATGGTGACACTTTCGGTTATACCGAAGTCACTATCAATTTCTTTATTTTAAATGAAAAGCTATATTTTTTATGCGTTTTTGGATTACTTGAATTATTTTAAGGTAGTTTTTATTAGCTTTTCTTATACTTAAATTTAGCCGTTTATGAAATATTTAGAGTTTTTGATTTTTTTTAGTTCAAAAATGGTTAATTCTGCAATTTTTTAAAACTTCGTAATATTTTTTATCTCATTTGAAAGAGAAAGCTTAGATTTTTAAGTTTTCAGTTCATCTTTAAGTACCTATAACTCAATTTTTTCAAATAAAATGCCATAAATTTTATTTCACTAAATCGTAGAGAATTTAATTCTGCATCGATTTTTATTGGGATTGAGAAATTCATTAGCCATAGGCCTTTTTTCATAGCTTGCCATGGAAAAAATGTGAGAAATTAATTTTTTTAACCAACATTCAATGAATTTATTTAATTTTCACAGGACGGACATCACAATTTTGAACTGAGTTTGTCGTTTGTTTAATCAAAAATGTTTTTGTGGCAAACTATGCAAAAATAGCTATGATTATTGATTAGTAAGAAATTTTCTACAATGTCAAAAAAACCAAAATAACTTGAAAATTATCACAGTTAAATATAGGGAATGCTAATATAGATCGATGCGGAATGAAATTCTCCTCCACCTACTAAAATAAAATTTTGGACATCCCATTTGAAAAAAAATAAGTTATGGGTACTTGAAGTTGTCCAAACTTAACCTTAAAATTTTTGGGTTTATTAACCTTTTTTCCAGTTTTGAACACACTGGAGAACAGATATAGGCTGTTTTTTTATTTCTACAAATGAGATTTCGAAATCGCTAAAACCAAGAGAGTTACCGATTTTTTAAGTGACAGGTGCAAATCAAAAAATTTTCAAAAAATCTTAAATATTTCGAAAACGGTTAAACTTAGGTATAGGGAAAGCTGATAAAAACGGCCTTAAAATAACTTAAGTAATCCAAAAATGCAGTGAAAAACATAGCTTTTCATTTAAAATAACAAAGATGTTAGTGACTTCCGGTGTAACCGGAAGTGCCGTCATTTTGAAAATACTTCCATTGAGCAGAACTCAACCAATTATGGCTGGGTACCAACTTTCAAATAAATATCTTTGTTAGAACTTTCAATACTTTTAATGTGGGGTTTAAACGGAACTGCCTGTATATAGATTGCAACCTCCACTTCGGCCCCTTAAAATTTGTCAACTAGAATACTTTTTTCAAAGATTACATTTTTATCATTTTTGTTTTTGTGTGGCTGTGGCTTTAAAGAACTAAGCTCAGAGATCAGATTTGATTAAAATTTTTGTTGGTGCCAATTTAATTCGCCGACCAAAGAAATTTCTCTTTACCTACCTCAGAAACTAGAAATATTCGGATAAAGCAAGTTGAGTTATTTTTTACTATTTTCACTTTTGAGTTCAACCTCAACCCTTTTTAACAATATATTTACTTATACTTCACACAGTATACAATTTACTGTTTCACTGATTCATGTTTTTTTTTAATAGATTTTTATTTATTTCGTATGTAAGTAAAAAAACCTTTGATATAACGAACTGATTAAAGACCATCACTGTATTTTCCCATTATGTTGAAGGGTCGGTTTACAGAAACTATACTTGGTTCACTTTTATAAAAACCATTGTGGTGCAAATGGCGAAACTGTTACCATGACAACTCATATAAAAGCTAATGCTAAGAGTACCTTATTTGCACCACCATGGTTTTTATGAAAGTGAACCGAAAGTAATTGGTTTTAATAATTATCAATTATCACTTATAATCTATCTAAGACGTGAAAAATTAAACTGCGACAAGTCACAATAAATCCTAGATATTTTTCACTTTACAAGTGAATCATAGTTGTTTACTAAACAACGTTTAAGTTAATTATAATTCAGTGAAGTGTTCAGTGTTCAATGTAGTAATATTAAAATCTATACAAAGTTTCAGATTCGTTTTTTTTTTGCTTGTGAAGTCAAATGGAATCTTATCTAATCTTTTTTTCCTGGGCACACATATTTGTTTATTTTCTCATGGGTACATTTTCAATAATTTTGTGTGACGGTGTCTGTAATAGATAGAGTAATAGAGGAAAGCAAACACCGCGGGTTGGGCTCTTTAGCAATTGCAGTTTGGCGCAATTCCGGGCTTAATTTGGCTGCATTCCGGGCGCCGGGGTAGGCGCTAATTGCCTCTAAACGTTCGAATTTAAAGTGGCCTCGAATCCGGTCGTCTTATTGTCCGTTCGGCTCGGCACCACACCATCGCAAAGCGACCAACAAAAATCAGCAGCATATCGCTTTACGGTTTTATTTTCTTCTTTCAGGGTAAGGTAGTGATTCGACCGATCGCTTTTAAACCTGCAGCCATGACACCTGCGGCAAGATTCGGTTTAGCAGGAGAACGATACGGATCAACGCCTATCCTCACAAGACCCGGTTCGCGCCTGACTCTGTATGGAAGTGAGTGCTGGGCTATTGTACTCGAATTCTTCACTAATTCGCTCTCTTCTTATAGGCACCAATGATTTGCGACAGCCCACCGCAACTTCAAACTATTCCCTCGACCGAAAATTGCGCTCCTCGTGTCCTTCGGCCTCCTCCTCTTCGCCGCCGCTTGCCATGAGCTCCCTGACGTCGCTTCCGCATAAGCTCGTCAATTACGACAGCCTGGAAAGCGTGAGGAAATCGCCCGTTTCGACAGCCGATGGCTCGATGATGTAAGTATGTATTTAGAACCAACCGGAAAAACATTGGCCATGAATGGAATTCTCTTGTTTAAACCTCGGTTCGAAATTATACTAATAGTTTAATCAAATAAACTTGCACTTTCATAAAAACTACAGTCAAGTACTTACAACAAAAAGTTTTAAATCAAAATGGTGGTTAGAAATTGAAATTAGAAATTGATTCAAAAAGTCGTTTTTTGATTTGTAATTGTCCTTATTTTGAAACAGTTTGTCTAATAAGAAAGAAGAAATACGTATAAAGTGACAAATACGTACAAAATGACAGGTGACATAATTTGGTGAATTTTAGCGAGCTGCTGAAAACGGCATTACTTGACCTAAAGGGGTGTTACTAAACGGTCAGAACGTAAACACGACTCATTCTTGTATCGCAATGTTACGAGTATGACTAAAAATAAATTTGTACGAGTTTTTTCGTTACGAAAATTATTTGTATACAGGGTGTCCATTTTTCGAGCTCCACCATTGGGATCTCAGTTATTATATGAGATGCGAGGTCGGTTAAATAAAAATTTGATGTGCTATTTTTAGTTTTGGAAATATTGAGCAAAATAAAAAAAATCTAACTTTCGTTTATACAGGCGCTCTCAGATAAGACTTCAGGTTTAATATCTCAGTTATTTGTTAACCGATTGTCATGAAATTTAAAATGCACATATTTTAGGAGATGGTCTTTCAATTAGGGGCAAAAAATGACCTCAAGTTAAAAAATAAGATTTTGAAACACATTACTTTTATTTAAAATTAAGCCAAATTACCGTTGGATCATTAAACCCCGAAAAGTAAATGGCCACACAAAAAATTAACCAAATCGCTCGGCTGATCCAAGAAAAAAATTAAATTTTGTCGTTAAAAACTTAATCCAAATTTTGATAGTAATTTAGGCAGTCACCTTTTGAAACAATTGATGAAGCATTTCTATACGGCATTTTGTGTACCACTGAAAAAAACTGTCAAAAGTGTGCGTGCTGTCTGAAAAGTAAAATTGTTTTAATTTGGTGAAATTACTTTAAAAACCAACAACAGTGGCTGAAATTTCTGTGTTGTTGAAAGTGTCGTTGGACTTTTTGTAAAATGTTATTTATGAAATTTAAAGTTAAAAAAATCGTCGATAATTTAAAGACACAGGAAGCGTACCTGAACTAAATCGAGTGAGGACAAAACACGTCACTGGAAACGAAGCAATAATTGGGGCTGTAATTCAAGCTTTTGAAGAGAATCCAATCAGCAGTGTACGAAACATTTCCAAAGTCCTGAATGTTTAAATGTCTAGAATTTTTCAGTTGTTGTTCAGTCTTTTAGTCCTTTTTGAAAGAATTAAAGCATCCAGTACCAAAAGTAAGACAAAAATATTGTTTTTTAACTTTGTATGGGTGAGAGATAATTGTGAAATATCTCTTGCGTGATAGTTACGTTTCTGCGAGTAGGATTGACCAAAATTCAATGGTAGTGCTCAATTGTCTCATAGAGATGTACGCTTTTGCATCTATACCTACGTTTAACAGTTTGTTTCTCATTTTTCTCGCTAAACAGACGTCTTCCACGAACGAGTTTTTTCTGACAGAATTTTTCACTGACTATAATTTTTTTAATATAAGTCTTAAAGAGCTTAACATTTGAAAAAGGCATGTAAAAATTACGTTTTTAAGACTTAAGTTGTTGCATTAATTGGATTTTAATTTTTATCTTGTAAAATATCTGCATTTTAAATTTCATAAAAATCCGTTGACAAATATCTGAGATATCAGGCTGAACACCCTGTAATTTTGCTATGCGAAAACCAAAGGAACTAGACGTTTTTAAGATGGATCTTTTTCAGACACTTTTTTTACAAGATTTTCTATATCTGTCACCGTCTTTTCCAAGGCGTTCTTGATGTCAGAGTTTCAACACTCAACTTTGGTTTTCCTTGTAGACACCATATTTGAAACTTGTATTTTTGAAAAGTTTTTTGTTTCTGATTACATGATATGATCGAATCTTACATGCTGACTAAAATTAAGAAAAAAGCGTTATTACCTACAAGTAGCGCTTTGAAAAAAAAAAACGTCAACAATTTTGCTTAATAATTATGTTTCTTAGTTTTTAAATAAGTACCTTGGCGGAAATGTGAACCTTCCAGATCCAAATTCACTTAAACCCTGAAATCTAGTTTGTTTATAAACAAAATTGTTGGCGTTTTTTTCAAAGCACTCTTCGCAAAAATGCTTTTTTCTCCATTTTGATCAGCATGTTCTAGTTAAAAACGTCTAGTTCTTTTAGTTTTCGCCTGAAAAAATAAAAACGAAAACTACAAATCGTCGTTTTTTTTTCAATAATTCAAAAACTAAAAATGAGCTCCCATGGTGGAGCTCGGAAATCGGACACCCTGTACATTACACATAACGGATATCTAATCTGTCTTGAAAAAAGTTTTATCCTATTAGTTTATTTGTTTTGTTGTGACATTATTTATCGGGAATTTTCGTCCAAGTTATGACTGATAACTTGGTTTAGAAACTTAGAAGCCTTACCTGATCAAGTTCTTTTGACAAAGTAATTGACAAATTATACCGGAAGAAAATAGTGTTTCAATATCAAACTGTAAATTAAATAAGAGTGAAAAAAAACTTACAATCAAACAGTTTACAAATTGGTCAAGTTAATTTTTTTCTATACAATAAAATCACCTACGATTTTTTTAGAATTTCAGGTAACTTCCAAACCGATGTTTGTAGGATTCGAGAAATTTTTTATTTCTGAATATCGATTCCGATATAACTGAGATGAAATAAAATAAATAAAATTACATGCACTAAGTTATTGCAATTTAAAATTATTGCAATATGCGCTCAAGATAGAGTTGAATTCAAGCCCTGTTCATTTTTTAAATTTGCTGCCTATTTTAAGAATAAAAAAACGGTAGTTAATAAAAAAATCTAATAATGACACGCCGAAAACAATTTTTATGTCCTAAAACGCTTGAATTTTGTTACTTTTTTGACTAAATAACGAAATTCTTATCAATTTCAAGTAATTTAAGCAATAAGAAGTAAATAAACAATTTTTGACGCAACATTAATTTATTGTTTACTGAATGTTTACGTTGTTTGTTTGATCTTTTACCATTTTTAGGACATTGATATGTTTGCAAAAAAAAAACGCTTGACAGTATCACATTACAAAGGTTAACTTGCAATAGAACTTTAAAGTGAAATAATAATTAATTTAACATTAAAAATTTATTTAAACTATTTGCTTTATTTTTCCTCGTCTCTCAAATTCTTGCAATTTGAAAATTTTGCTATACAAATCAGAGGAGTTACAAAAGAACTGCATTTTTTTCAGTTTTCTTTTATCCTAACCAAAATTTTTATTTAAGTTACCTAAAGTTTAAAACAACCAAACCGGCTATTTTAATCCAAAACGCAATTTCAACTATAAAATAACGGTTAGTTTATGAACGTTAAAGTCTATACATTGGTTGAAAAATCTTTTGCAAGAAAACAAAGTTTTATCTGTATCCAGTAGAAAGATATAAGGATGTGAACGCAAAGTTTGCCTACTTTTAGTTTTTCAAATTTTTTTTACAATAACATTTTTTCATAATAAAGGCAATTCCAAATCAAAAACCGACCTTTGCATTCGTTTTCATCGGAAGATTTTTATATGTATAAGAATCAGTTTTATGATGAATTTCTAGGCAGTCGCGAGCACTAAAAAAGTTTTTTCTACTTTTTTTCTACTTTCTTTGTGAAAACGAAAATAAAACATTTGTGCAACTCCTTGTAATAAATTTTTAGGGTTGGGTGTCATCAGTCATTAGCATCACAGTAATCTAGTGTGTGATCTGTCAACAGCGTCAAGTCGTTTATTGATAAAGCTAAAGATAAACTAATTAAAAACAAACAACCAAAATAGAAAAAATGGTATATTACACTCGTTATATAAGACTTAATTGTGGCAGTTAAACATTCGTGCCATGATAGAACGTCTTATAAAACTCGTATAGGTAATAATATTATATTGGAATAGCTTGTTCTAGGTTAGAATATTCGAAAACTCGGACAACTTTTTGACATTTTAAGTTGGTGCATTTGTTTTATTCGTTAACAGATTTTGTGCCCACAAAAAATACTCATATTAAATAACATAAATAAAAATGGCAAACGATTGTCAATAATTGTTTCGTCTTTAGCAGCGAAATACTTTTTACTGTTAAAATAAGAGGTTTTACTTCCGTATAGTTTTACTATTAAAATAATAGGTCATATTAACTAACATTGACTAGGTAATTTGTTTTGTTAATTGTTAGTGATTGCAGCAAAAAATTTTAGAATGACGTTGACGACTAAAGTTTAATGCTCGCGACTGATCTTCAAAACACCCTAACTCTGTTATTTGAAAAATATGAAAAAAATCAAAAGGATATTTTTATGTAAAATTGTGTTTAAATTTTTTTGATTTGAACTGAAGGCTTATTTAACTGAACACGAAGCTTGATTTCTTCGTGATTTTTCCCACCTCGGTGCACCTTCGCAATCCGTTCCGGTGTTGAAAGATTCATAACGGATGTATCCACATCGCTACAATAGTTGTTTGTTGTCGTGTGTAGGAACAAAGCGTCGTATCGTCTATCGGGCGCGGGCGGCGGAAGTCTCCTCGACCTGACGCCGTCTCCATCCGACTCAGGAGTGTCCGAACTGGAGGCGGCGCTGCGCGACAGAGACTCCGAACTCGCCTACCTCCGCCAAACGATGGAGCACAACGAGCAAGTCATTTTCCGCGTCTACCAAGAGAAGGAAAAGGTCTGGGAGCGCGAACTCAGAAGACTCAAAACGGTCCACGAAAACAGACTGAGAACCAGCGCTCAGAAGGCGCTCAAACTCGAGCAGATGCTCATGATGCAGACCTACCAGCTGCAACAGGACAAGAAGCGGCTCTGTGCCGAGACACAAAGGGCCAATTGCCAAAGCGAGAGGCTCAAGCAGGAGGTGAACGCGCTCAGGGGGCGTCTGGAGGAGACCGAATGGGGGCTCTGCCAAAAAACCGGCGAGATTTCACTCTTAAAGTCACAGTTGAAGGATTATCAAGTGAGTAACGCAACTAATTAATTTCGAAAGTGGATTTTTTTATTACTTACAAGCTTTACTTAACTTGCTTTGGTGTCTCTTTCATATTTCGCGAGTCAAATTTTAAAGAATTGTCATTATCCGAATGAACTGAAATTTTGCGTACATACGTAATTCTTGTTAGTTATTACAAACGTCGTCTGCGTTGATTGACAACTCAGTTGACAGTCTGTCCACTAGCCCAAAACTTGTCAAAATCGTAAATTCCAGTAGATGACGCGCACGTCACGCTCCAAAGGAAACTGTAATTCTTGAAATTTGAAAATTTAAGGAAAATTAATGTCACAGTTGTTGACAATGTTGACATAATTGACAAAATGTTGATCTAACGCAGAAATAATTAATTTTTTCAGCTTAATAATCATTGTTTCAGACTTTGTATTGAATTATTATAATGCCAAATGTTCCAAATTATAAGTCGAGATCAATGAAATTACCTACTTTAAATCAGTTTCTGAAAATTCAAAAGCAGAAGAAAGAATGTACGTACCAACTCAGGATATACTCTATAAATGGAGAAAACGTTTGAAAAATAACGAGCATAAAATGGTACCAAATGCAGTTTCATTCTTACTGCTGAATACTAAAGTGATTACTCGTTTCAGTTTCTTTTTGTCACTTCAATTAATTTGGAAAGTAAGGCGTTAGTAAAACTTAAAATCATTAGAGTGATTTGTTAAAATCTAGGTATTCCAAGACTATTCCGTTTTGATTTTTGTGTACAAATCGATTTAAAAGTAGGGCTACTCAATAACTCTGACATATAAACTGTTTAGATACAATAAATTGTGAACTGTAAATGAATTGTGAAGGATTTAGACTCAAGGATCCGAAATATTAAAAGAATAAAAAACAGGTAATGTGATGTTTGATTATGCTTTTAAAAATTTGGAAATTTTGGTCATACCTTAACTCCAAATCTTTATATTTAAAAAATAAGTAACTACCATATTTGCGTATAAAATATCATAATTTTTTATGTACTCCTTTATTAAAAAAATACAACAAAAAGTAGACAACCCAAAAAACATAAAAGCATTGTTTTTGCGAACAAAATTTAGCAAAGATTCAAACCAGAATAAATAGATTCCATTGGAACGTCGACTTGTCGCTCCCTCAAACGGCCATTTTTGCCAGTGGATGAGTGGACACTGGATAGACTTTATATTACCATAGAATAAGAGATAGATTACTGACAATAAACGCAGACAACGGATTTAAAGTAGGTGACTTCGTCTTTCTCAACATGTTCACAGTTCGGAACATAACAATTACAGATACTTGGTATTTTAGTAATTCAATGTAAAGTTTGAAACAATGATATTACGTTTATTAAGCTGAAAAAACGGATTATTTGTGCGTCAGATCAATATTTTGTCAATCATGTCAACAATTGTGACAATAATTTTACATAAATTTTCAAATTTTAATAATTACAATTTCCTTTAGAGCGTGACGTGCACGTCATCTACTGGAATTTTACATTTTGACAAATTACGATTTTGGGCTAGTGGACAGACTTTATACAGGATGTCTCAAAATTGACGCCCGTGCTTTTAGGGTTTGCTTCAGAAGACTAAAACAAATCGAAAGTTAAGAGTGGAAAATTGTCCGATTGTCCTTCATTATCGAGTTATTGATACGAAACTAAAATTTAAAATTTAAACATTAAATTTTATTAAAAGCGAATTTACCAAATTTGTTGTCACGAAATACGCTACAATGCGATTAAGAAACTTTTCCGCATATGCCCTAGCCTCTGTAGCGCCATTGCCATCAAAAACACCTGTAATTTAATTATTAACCGAGCTTTTAACAATCGACAAAATCTCGAATGTAATAATGTAGTAATATCGTATCATTTTAAACATTTAAAACCGAAGGAAATTAATAATACTCCTCACTAGACAGAGTGATCCAAAGAATTTTAACATCGCTAACATCAACTAATGAATTATGTTCCACAAATAATTGGAAATACAGCATAATTTAAAATTAGAAGAAAGAATGACCTATTCAGGATATACTCTTCAATTTGAGAAAACATTTTAAAACATGTATAAAAAATTGGTGGTAAATGCAGTTCCATTTTTGCTAGTAATACTCTTTCGAGTAATTTTTGTCTTTTCGATTAATTCGGAAAGTAAACCGATAGAAAAGCCTGCACTATGCTGATGATTCAAAATCATTTGATACAAACTACACCCATATCATTTGGAAATCCAGTTTCGTTTTAGCTGCTGAATTCTTAAACAATAACTCATTTTTTCTTTTTGGATTAATTCGGAAAGTAAACCGCTAAGAAAGCTAAATCTTCAGAGTGATTTGTTAAAATCTATGTGATTTCTAGACTATTTTGTTTTGATTTTGGTCTACAAATCGATTTAAAAGTAGGTGGTACCCATAATTCTGATATAATGAAGTGTTTAAATGCACTTAATTGTGAATTGTAAATGAATGGTGAAGGAATAAGACTCAAGGACTCGAAATATTAAAGGAATAATAAACAATTACTGTGATGTTTGATTATGCTCTTAGAAATTTGGGAATTTGAAGCATACTTAAACTCTGTGACTCAAATGTAAATCTATATATTTCAAAATGAATTAATTGCTATATTTGTGTATAAAATCATTTTTATATATATTTGATTTAGTTTAAAAAAATAAATAAAAAATATGCAACCCAAAAAACACAAGTGCATGCTGTCAATCAACGCAGACGACGCTTAAACGTGCTTAAAACTATAAACTCAAATATATTTATTACATATATTTTAGAACGAGCAAACCGCCAAATGCCAGGAGCTCCTCCAACTCCGCACAGAACACCGCGACTTCCGCGAACAACTGGACCAGCGTGAGGCGGAAATCTCCGAATTACGACACCAGTCGGAGGAAAAAGACGCCGAAATTAAGCTTCTGAAGGAACAGCTTGCAAGGTTGGAGAACAAATCGCCAACTATCGATGATCTCAAGGAAGAAATTCGCGGGTTGCGTGAGGAGCTCTCTGACATGTCCCTCAGCGAGTATGGAAGTGTCGAACCAGGAAGATCGCAGCGGATATCGCAGGAAGACCTCGAAATCGAGTGTTCCTGTTCGAGTTTAGCGAAACTGAAGCAAGAAATTGCCTCGAAAACGAAAGATTTTGAAAACGAGAGGGTGGTTTGGGCGCAGGAAAAGGAGAAAGTGTTGCGGTACCAGAGGCAATTGCAGATGAATTATGTGCAGATGTATCGGAGAACGCGAGCTTTGGAAGCCGAAGTTGAGAGTTTGACGATTGAACTCGAGTTGGACAAAACTGGGAAGAAGCAACTACCTGGCGGTGATTTGACACAAACTATCGAACTGTAGTATTTTTTCTCGTGTAGATTGCTTTGTCTACATTTTGAGTTAAAAGTATTCAAGTTATCTTTGCAGTAGAAACATGATTATTGTAGTTTTAAGGATGACATGTGATTTTCTTTTTCATTATTTATTACCTACTCATTGTAAATAAGTATTATCACTGAAGCTATTTACGTAATTTTTACCATTATTCCTATAGGTTCTAGTATTTAACATTGTTACGTGTATATACAAATAAAAGTGTTATCTAAAGCGGAGTTTCATTTATTAGCGCAAATGAAATAACAACAAACAAAAAACAATAAAAGACGTTAGAGTTAAAGAGCAAAAGCAAGCAGACGAAGCTGTCCAGAGAAAAAGCAGACAAAAAACTAACTTACAAATGGGAATAAAACCATTTTTTTAATATGTTTATTAAAAAAAAAAACAGTAAAAACACTAAAACTAAAACTAAGTACACTACAAGACTAAATAAAATACTCTAAATAAATACTAATAAAAATTAAATGAACAGATACTAAACTATGCATATCTCAATATCATTCTCTTCTTCTGTCTTTCCGATTTTTTGTTCAAATGTTTTATAATACAAAATCATGATAAGAATTCCAAGAATAAAAACAACTGTAGTCGTCACAGTAAACAAAATCTTACAGTTTAAACTTGAGTAACTGTCGCTTATGAACCACACGGTTAAGGCACTTGTATTCTCTACGAAAGAAATCGCATAGAAGCAAACATAAACATTTCGCATCGTCTCTCTTTGCAAGTTCACTGGTTTAAAAAGATAGACGACACCAAAAACTGAGCAAAACAAAAAGTGCCAAATTCGACTTTCGTTGTAAAACTTTAAAGGTTTAATATCTCCATAAAGCCAAAACGTGTAGGCAATCCAGTGAATTGTTATGGCAATGCTTGTGTAGAAAAACGATAAAGAAATTGCGGCCCCAATGCAAATAATCCTTGGAAGTAAAACGCACAAATTCCATAGGAAATAAACGGCCATGGTTTGGTACGAAATGGCGTTGCTCTGTTGGTTTTTAATGTTTTTGTGATAGGACGTAATTGTCCAGGATTGTAGAGCCAGAGATATGATAAAAGGAATTTGGTCCAAACCTGAAAAAAAACATAAAATATTAAAAATTGTACGCCTGGATGTCCGCAACACACAATACACAACGTCTACGTGAGACAATAAGAGTAAATAACACGCCTTCGGCCGCCCTACTACAAAGTGGGGGACCTATAGCAGAAAGGGAAAGAGAGGGTCTGACCCTTTTTTCGTCTATTATTGGGCGCTGTCTAGTGTTTTTATTAGGAAGCCCCTGATTCTAAATTATTATTGGCTCGTACTTACATGTAGTGACACAATTACGTTAATTGTTTCAAGGAAAAATGATAGATTTTCAGTACCTTTCTTGAATAATCATTGATAATGATAATAAAATAAGCCTAGTGATCAATTTATACCAAATTTAACAAAATATCTAAATAGGTAAATTTAAAGCAAACAACAAATATAATTTTTTAAATCGAGTTGAATTGAGGTGTAAACTATTTATAGGTACACCTTATTTCCTGTAACATTTATTATGTCCTCATGGTTTCTCCCAGTTTTTAAATGATTTTGATCAACGTTTTATCGTTTTATTTCCGCTATTTATTTTGTATTCTGATTTGTTTAAATCTAGGGGTAGGTATACCGCAGAGAGTATACCTCTAGATTGAAATAACAGAATATCATCAGGTTTTTGCGTCAATTCGTGAATTTTAGGCTTATTGTTGATATAATTAGATACCGAAAAATTACAGCATTTTTATTAAAAATATCATGCGATCATTTGAACTTATAATTAAAGGTGGTTTTGTGATTGAAAAACTATAGGTATTACCGTTCAAAACATAATTATTTCAGCTTGACTAATTGTCAATCGGCATTTTCATTTAAGTTAAAAGACTGATAAAGCCTACTCCAATGGGCCCGTCCCGCATTTTTTTATCTGAATTTTTGTAAAATTCATAAAAAATTAGGTTACTCTTGTTTCTATTTTCATAGATTTTCAATATTAAGGCCTAAAAAGCAAGTTTTAATCGCGTGTCCTAGTAGGCCGAGCCACTCCCATTTCAAACCGCGCATGCGCATTCACGGTAAACGCATACGACTATATCAAGTATTTCCACTTTCCCAACGATTGACTGATTGAAGAACGGCCGATTGAATGATTAAAGATGGCCTGGGCGCTGGTTTTCATGATTTGTATAAACTAATTTAGGTTAATTTTTGAATTTCTTATATTGTTTATGCTATGTTTGCTTATTGTCATCACATAATTGTTTACACACACCATTAAAAACACGCTAAACGTTATATGAACATGATCCTAACCTGACTTTTGATCTGCGCTTGCATCAAGGATACGCGTTATTGTCATAGTGAGACAATCAGAAAGCTAGTAGGCAGTTCTCGGCCTATGACGTCATGATGACTTAAAATTCATTTTTTAGGCATTTTTGCAAATTTTTGGGCATAAACCTCGTAGAAATTGTGTTGTTTTTCTCTGAAGTTTTATTAAGTATAAAATTAACAAAATCTACGATTTGCCGGAATTCAAATGATCGTATGGTATGTTCCTCAAAAAAATGTTCGATTTTAGTTGGGTTAATTTTTGAGCCTTTTTCAAACGAATACAGTTTTCAACAACATTAAGTACTTTTCAGTATTTTTCATTTTATTTAGGTAATTGCAAGCGAAATTTTTTGGGGTATCCTTCGGCGTATTTTTTGTGTTACCTATAACTTACACAAAATGGTCGTGATGTCAATGTGCCCTTGCAAAAGTCGGACCACATGAACGACTTTCTGGGGCACTTCTCGTAGAAAGCAGTCCAACAAGAAGACAACCGCGACATCGGCTTCAGCATCAACCATCGAGTAATAATTTTTTTTCTGTTCTTCGTCACAAGTGGCCTTTTTGCATCGAATCGCATATTCACAAACGAACATATAACGGAACAGATTCTGTAGTTGCAGAAACTGCAATAATGGCGCGATTGATTGCGTAAAAACGCCAGTATAGCCGCGGCAAACTGATAAGACTGTGCTGCTTATCAACGTGCACAGGAAAGCCAAAAATATAACACCACAATAATTTTCCTTCTTCAGTATTGAGATTCGTGCATTGAAGATGAAAGTAATACCCCCAGAAATGAAAGAAATGACCACTGTTAAAATTTCATTGTCAGCAAAACTGGTAGCGAAGAGCTGATCTTGGGCTTTGAAAATTGTGCACAATTGAAAAAGTGCAACCGCAAACAGTGTAGCGAGTTTTAATAAGGATACTTCTTCACGCAGTTTACCCTTAAGTTCGAGGGGATCCATCAACTTAGGGTCCTTGTTAAAAAGGTAGTAGGCCATTGTGTAACACAAGCACCTGTCGCGTCAAGAGTTGTACACAATATGAAGGTGAATGAAAAAAAGGCAGCTTTTTATAAAGGCACGCAAGCGCAGGTGTTGATTGTTCAGGGTAAATCATAAAATCACTAATTAGGTTTATCAACAAAATGGCCGTAATTTGGGCGTTTCCCCTTAAATGATTTTTCGCAAAACCAAAGGGTTCCAGGAGTTTAAAAGTGATGTGGCTTCAGATATGAAATAAAAAATGAAAATTTGGTAACTTTATCGTAAAAATATAACATCTACATCTAATTTTACATTGTTTTGGTTTTTGGCTTTTTTGTTTTAATTTTTTTATACGTTATGCGATTAAGGCCTAACTGCACCGGTTCGGCTTATGAATAATAAAGAAATGATTTAGACTGGCAGTCGTCGTCAATTCACTGTTTTTCTTGATGTGAAACCCAAATTTTAAGAGATTTTTTTGTAATTAAAAGAATTTTATGTCTAAACACTTCATCATAAACATTTTTCTCTTAACTTTAAAAAATGGTAATCATCGATGAAAGAGAGAGAAATTGAACTTTCCTGCCAAGTTTTACGTTTATTATACAGGTGCCCAAAAACTGGCGCACCAACTGAGTGGTACATTATTGAGCAGCAAGTGCAGATTACGGGAAAAATGTTGAAAAAATTCCTAAAGTCATCTTTTAAAAAATCTGGAGCTACAAACTTATTGTGTTAACTTCTTTAGTTTTCATTATTTTTTAATGTTTGTATGTTTCACAAATCTGTTCAGTATTGTTATACCCGTTTTTTTAGTTAATTGATAAATCTTGTTTTTGTGTTCAACAAAGTTATTTAATAAAAAAATTAAAAACGATTAAAAAAGTTTCATAATTTAGCGCGATAATTATTTATTTGAAAAGTAAAAACTTAATGTTTTATGGCTAAAATTTTACCATTTTTTGTCTATTTATCTTTTTTTTACCTACGCCATTATCCAATCCAGGAATCCAGATTTTCATCCAACCTTCGTCTCCGCTGAATTCCCCTGAAAATATTTTTTGAAGCAATCGAACTAATTTTTTCATCATACAAGTCAAGAAGAACGCAATTTTCATCGATCTCTTTACAAACAGAGTTTTTAAATTGATTTTTCAGCGTTAAGTGCTACCTAAGGTACGGTTTAGTTTAAACTCAAGCTTTATACAATTTTAAGTTGTACTTATTTACGGTTCACTTGACAGGCTTAAGCAGAGCTTATATTTTAAGCCATACCGGTGCAGTTAGCCCTAAGAGTATGAAATAACCCAAAATGTGGTTCCTTAGAAGTGTGTTACCATAGAGTGAATATATTTTTTACAAATAAAGTACGCGTTTAAAAGAACTGTCAAATTTATTTTAAAAACAAAAACTATGATATAACTTGCAATAAATTATATAAATTAATTTTTCTGCTGCTAATAATAATAGGTAACAAGATCTAATGGTACGTCAATCAATACTGAACACAGATTTGTTACCTATTTAAGTACGAGCACATTGAACTGCAGTTTCTTGATGAAGTACAACATTTTGAACCGTTCCCTCGTTACAAAACTCGCTTGAATTTGACTTGGGTGGAACTTCACGTAATAAATTAACATAAAACCAATCCCGAACGCAAAAAGAATTTTATTAAAAGTAACGAACGCTATTTTCCAAACGAGAGTAACTTCGTTGTCTTCAACAAACCAACCAACATTAGCTACAACATTTTCCACAAACATAATGAGGTAAAACCAACGATATTTTGCTCGTGTTGGTTGATTTTCGAGATTCACAGGATTAAAAAAATAAACGGCCCCGAAAACAGAACAGAACATAAAATGCCAGAAATTATTAAAGTTGGAAAATTGAGTTGGTTCAGTGGTGTTTAGGAGCCAAGTTGTCATGAGAGTCCAATGAATCACAGTCATTATTTTCGTGTGTGTTGGCCAAAAAGCCGCAACAGCCCCAACACCAGCAATGCGAGAACCTGAAATATGAGAAAATAAAAATGAGAAAATGATACGTTACAGACTGACCCACGACGGAAAAATGCCACATGTAGTAAATAATTTTGGCTGTCCATCCGATTTCGCAGCGCTGTTGCTTTCGAAGGGAGCCGTAAAATGAGGTGATGGTCCAGGACTATGCAGATAAAAAACATTTGAGGAGCTAAACAAAATAATTTAATTGTTTGGTTTAACTCACCGGAGATTAGGTCGAAGCTCCATTTGTTGTGGACGATTGCAGCAAATTGGACAATGAGTTGAGAAACAGCACGCAGATAGCAGTCGAGGGTGCTGATAAGATCAGCATCGGCTTCCGCCTCCACCATTTGTTTATAAAACTCCAGTCACTATCAGTGTTGTTGCAAAATTGCAAGTGTCGTTGGAGTTCTCACTCATTGTGTGTATTCGGATGCTGAAAAATGTGTTCGTAGCAGCAGGAACGAAATAAATCAAGAGAGTTGTTAGGTATGCTGTATCGGTGTAACTCCAGCGGATTACGTTCCGGAAAAATAGAATGTATTGTACGTAGAGTATGTTGCCTCCAAGAAGAAGAGCGACAACTAGACTTTTAATCAACTTGAAGTTCGACACTGCGTGGTTTTCGTCGAGTCTTTCAACAGAAACAGTTTTGTTGAAGTTGTAGTTCGCCATTTTGCTTACTCTGATTTTTCCCACTGCACGCTGTGACATTCCAGTCATTGTGATGACTGATAATTGATAACTGAGTTGGCGCTCTTCGTAAAAAATGATATTTTTGGTCAAGTTTCGCTACCTAATTATTAATTACGCATAAAAGAGACGACCTTGATTACTAGGACGCGCTCATATCTATCTCGACCAAATCCTCTCGGCATAGATCACAGAAATTTATTTTACGCCGAGAAAATTAATTTTCAATTGCTATTCGCTTGCAGAATTTAAGAAAATTTTGAGTCGACGTTATAATATTTTTTTGGCTCGGGTTTTTACTCCACACTCCAACCATTTCTTTGCCAATCTTTCAGATTAACGTACCCAATTAATTAGGGCACATTGGGATAAACGGTAGTAAAGCGGTAAATGTAAAATTTATCATTAATTTATATAGTTATGTTAGAAACTTCATTATGCTGAGTTTAAATAAAATCACAACGCTCAAATCAAGATTTATTCAATTTAATAATTAACACGTCAGGACTGTTTCACTGCCTAATTCTCTCTGCCTCTAGGCTGTTCTTCCTTCGGCTCCCCGGGATAGCGTCCCACTACCCCGTTGGTACTTCATATCACTCCGCGAGTCGCTCCCTGCTCCCTTTGGTCTAGACATTTCCCATAATCTCAAGTACTGTATCACGAGAGCGAACAGATCCACACAAGGCCACAAACACCGTTTCTAACACGGCCTTTCCTGACATCCAGAGTGTCCTCACTCTATCTGAACTTATAATCAATTCGTGCCTAAAACTCAACCAATATTTAGGACATTTAAACGACAATATCTCAGTGTATTTATAAACTTTAGAACAATAAGGAAAAGTATTCCGAGATTCCAGTAAAAATTTTTTTATATCACCTAAAAATGAGAAATATAAAAGAATAACACAAAACCATTATTCATAACAGGGAACAGGGATCAACAAAATAAAATAAAACAATAAAAACGACATATACAAAAACCGCTAAATAGAATGCGTAAGAATAATAAAAACAATGTAAACAAAATCACTAAAGCATACGAAAAACATAAACAAGAATCCGCAAAATAAAGTAAGAATTAAAGAAATAAAAATAAAAAGTAATGCGTGGATACTTAAAACTAGACACAGTGATCCGCATTCTAAGTCTAACGTACGCAACTTAAAACTAAGCGCTTTAGTCCGCAACTTACTTCAATTTGGGGCCCCGTACGCTTGGGCAAACCTCACTTCCCGCAGTGCATCTTAGCAAAGGCACAGGAGTGGTGCCCATATTCCAACTCCCGCAATGCATTTTAGCAAAGACACAGGAGTAGTACTTTTATTTAGCCTCCCGCAATGCATATCAGCAAAGACACAGGAATGGTACTTCTGTTTAACCTCCCGCAATGCTGAAGCAAAGACACAGGAGCTAGAATTTCTAATTTCTGAATTGTGATAAACCTTTATGGATAGAGCAAAGACACAGGAGTTATTACGTTTATCCACTCCCGCAGTGCTCCTCCTTTTAAACTAAAACTAAAGCAAAATAAAGACACAGGTCTATGCGCCACCCGCAGTATTTTGTAATTAGCATTCTTCTAAATACCTGACTCCAACTTGGATCCAGAATCTCGTGATCTCGAGAACGGCTGCACTGGTGAATATAACTCTGAATCCAAAGATCTCCTCCTGCACTTCCAAGTGGTTTTGGCGTTGGCATTGGCGAGTCATGACAAGAAGAAATGGAAGCGAATATTGTGGTACCAGCAAATTCGCGCGATATTCCGGGGTGGTACTGAAGATCAGTCGCGGAATGAAGAATAGCGACGAGAAGTCCCGATGTCTAGAGGTTTCTGGTGAAGTGATGAACAACCCGTCGACGGCAGCACGAACTTCATTAAAACCTCCCTGAATGAATCTTCAAAGGCATTCACTTTCATTGATGTCTAATTGCGAATTGGGAATGTTGTCGTTCCAACATCGACTTTCTGCTGATCGATCCATCTATGAACGCGTGGTGTAGCTACAGCATTCAAAATGATGAGTACTTCGGATTTCATTCGTCTAAAATTTTCTAATTGCTCCTCAATCGGTGATGGTTTGTTGTCGGCGGTCGGGCGTCGAACTTTTTTTTTTACCTTTTTATTTTCTGTATCTTTTTTTTAGCCTTTTTAAGACAACATTTGCATTTTTTTTTGGAGCGTCCATTTTTTTTTTGTCTTAAATTAGAATTACCCAATTCTAACAATTGGCGCATCTTTGGGGACCAATATTATACCTCAGCTCGACCTCAAGTAAATCTTATATATTTTTTTCATAATCGTAAATGACCTAATCGTCATTGCCTCTTTTGAAACCACATGAACTGATACTTTTATCATAGGCGCAGATACTTACTTACATACTTATAAATAGGCGCACACCGTCATACGTTATTCGGTAAATATTTCCGCATAATCGTGTTAATCTTGCCATCTCAGAGGCCCATTTCAAAACAATCATTTGCAATTTTCAGTGCACCCCTTAGCCGCAAATTAAAATATCGCCTCCAAGTTTTAACCACTTGACCTCATACACTTGCCAGCAATGTACCGCAACAGTTTCATATTTTTCGCACATCCCCACCGCTTCTCGGTACCTGTTCCACCTTGTTGGAGAAACTATCTGCTTACCAAAACATTAATTACCTTAGATTAATTTTTTTAGTACTGAAAATTAATCAAGAATCAACCAGGTTTTATTCTTCATTATTCTTAAAATTTAAAATCGATTTTTAAATTATTTAGAATAAGTCTCAGATTTCAAACCACCGATTTATTTTGTCAGATCATTTCTCAACTTACCCACAAAGATGCACATCCCCAAGTTAAAACTGCTATGATAAACACTAGATAACCGCAGTGTTGACAGGGTGGGTTACAGAAAACTAAATACGCCCCAACTCTACATTAAGATAACTGATACATACGGTCGCACTTGGAATAATGATTGATATGTCTTGGAATGAACTTAATTACCTATTACATTACTATGAAGACTTCTTGGTACCATGCTTATAAATTATTTTAAAATTATTTTTATTCTCTTAACAGTGTTTTACGAGCGAAATCTGTCAATTCTGAGAACGACCCTTCGACTACGCAATTCGATACGTTTTTTTTTTTCGGGGAAGTGCGTGGCGTCAGATTCAATGGAATTTTTATTTGTCTGAAAGCGTCGCAACTTATTTTATAATATACGAATATCTGTTGATTGCAATCGTGTCAACTATAGTCGGTATCAAAAATTCTAATGATCGCTTTTATCTCGTAAAATATTATACAGTAAGTACAAGTACGACATATCACTTACAATTCTTTCAACTCCGAGGCACTTACCAGCGTACAGTTGGTTTCTTTTGTCATTTTACATTTTACCTATCGTGGCCTGCACCCTGTGCCAACTTGTCCCATCCTCGGTAAAAGTTCGGTTTTGTGACTTCGTTCCTACAAGGCCGTCCGTCATCCCGTACTCGGACTCGTACTCGAATGTGCGTCCTCTACGTCACGGCGTCTTGAACCTCTCCTCCATGGTTCTTACGCCCGTGAAGTCGACCAATGATAATAACGTCGGCTCAGACGTCGGTCGCAGTTCGGATGTCCCTTTCCGGTCATCGGTCAACGAGATCCATGATCGATGTTATTGTCGCTCCTTTTGCCCATTTACAGGAATCACTTTTACTTTTAAACTTTTTGTGGCTTTAACACTAACACTCGGCCAGATTGGGTTTTTATATCGCGTACTATCCCACTTCTGATGTTAGAAACTTCATTATGCTGAGTTTAAATAAAATCACAACGCTCAAATCAAGATTTATTCAATTTAATAATTAACACGTCAGGATGTTTCACTGCCTAATTCTCTCTGCCTCTGGGCTGTTCTTCCTTCGGCTCCCCGGGATAGCGTCCCACTACCCCGTTGGTACTTCATATCACTCCGCGAGTCGCTCCCTGCTCCCTTTGGTCTAGACATTTCCCATAATCTCAAGTACTGTATCACGAGGGCGAACAGATCCACACAAGGCCACAAACACCGTTTCTAACAGTTACTTGCACAAGCAAATGGCGACCATTCGGACGTTTTCCCGCCAATGACTCGGCTTATCTATTATCTGAACTTTGAGGTCAACATAAAATAAACAATTTATAAAAAAGAGAAAGAATTAAAAAAAAGCTTTTTTAGTACACTCTCTCTAAAATGGTTACTTTGGGAACTGCTTTGACTCCGCAAAATGTCATTTTAAAGGACAAGTACTTAAAATCGTCATAGCAACATTTTGCGGACTCTAGTGTTCCTTTATTGGGAGAGTTGGTACAATGAACGACAAACCGAGCCAATTTTGTATTATGTGGAAAGATATATATTTCTATCCTTTTTTATTAAAATTTTTGTTAGTAACTTATGTCAGAGGTTTATGTCGAAAATAATTTCAAGGTTATAATTTTTGTCAAATGCATAAAATGACACAATTTTACGTCAAATTTAACCAGGAACGTAGAAAACGTAGAAATTTTGAGATTACTATTTAAAAAAAGAAAATAATTGAATACCTACCAATATTAATGTTCACCTTTCTGAAATTTTTTGATATTTATTTTAATATTAAATACATAACTTAAAACATACTTCAATATTTATTATTTATTAATTTTTCGATACTTATTTAATATTAAATACATAACTTAAAACATACTTCAATGCTAAAAATGCTTTTCTTTCAGTCACAATTTTTAGTTAAACATCTCGTCCCAAAAATTCGTCATCAAGAACACTTCATATTTCATGTCGTCTTTTTAAATTTCCCAAAAAATGATATTGAAGGTCTATTCTTGTGAAAAACGTAACAAAATCGTGAATTCCCAATAGCTTTATAATTTGAAACAGAATCTAAAGTTCACGTAGATGCTAAAGGCGGCCAAGCAGCGACAGGTTCAACTTTCCTAAAAATTAGAACCAATTCTGGGTTCAAGTACCTACGTATTTTATAAATGCATAGACAAATTCCCAAAATCTCATAGATTTTGTACATAACATTATTTAGACAATCCACTTTTCCAAATGTTTGTTAATAATAAACGTAAAACTTGGCAGGAAAGGTTCAATTTCTCTCTCTTTCATCGATGATTACCATTTTTTAAAGTTAAGAAAAAAAATTTTATGATGAAGAGTTTAGACGTAAAATTCTAGTACTTGCAAAGAAATTTCTTTTAAAATTTAGAGTTTATATTAAAAAAAACAGTGAATTAACGACGACTGCCAATCTAAACTATTTCTAAACGCAGTTAGTCGACGAAAAATGGAAACATTTTTTGACAAATTTATTTGACTTTTCGCCAAATTTCAAGTGAACACCACTGATTTCTATCCCAATTTGTTTTTTTACACATTCCAACCGACGTATATGAAACAAAATTTCGAAAATTGACATTCAGTGTCCCAGCTCTCCCAATATAGGAACTCTAATGTGGATAAGGTATGTATTTCTATCCTTTTCTATTAAAATTTTTGTTAGTAACTGATGTCAGAGGTTTATGTCGAAAATAATTTCAAGGTTATAATTTTTGTCAAATGCATAAAATGACATAGTTTTACGTCAAATTTAACCAGGTACGTAGGAAACATAGGAATTTTGGGATTACTATTTAAAAAAAGAAAATAATTGAATACCTTCAAATATTAATGTTCACCTTTCTGAAATTTTTTGATATTTATTTTAATATTAAATACATAACTTAAAACATACTTCAATATTTATTATTTGACAAAATTATTGTTTCAATAAATTAGTCGTATCCATGACTATCGGTCGAGTGCACTTGTGATGAGGGAAAATTGGAAATGTAAAGAATTTTACAATTTTGTTGTTTTAGAGAGCTGGTACCAAAAAAGTTTGTATATAACACTTCTGCAAAATACTTTTAGCGGACTCATCTCATTAAGAACTCGGCTCCTTCGTCGCCTCAACCGATTCGTCCGCTAAAACTCTATCTTGCGGACTTGTTACATAATTAAATAACTATTATTTAAATGATGCACTAAAAAATAAAGAAAAATGTTTTTATACTTTGGTTTCATAAATTTTTGTACATTGTGAAACCGAAAGTAGTTGCAGAAAGAGAGCTTTTGTATAACTACGTTTAGTAAATTTTTAGGAGTTGTATTGGCAGTGCTGGTCTGGGTGTCATCAGTCATCACTGTAATCTAGTGTGTGATTTGTCAACAGCGGCAAGTCGTTTATTGATAAAGCCCGAATAATTATTAACAAAATTGAGAAGAAGCAGTTTGAACAGATTTTGATAAGTAAAAATAAACAAAAACCAAAAATAGAAAAAATAGAAAGTAGAAAAAATAGTATATTGCACTCGTTTTAAAAGACCTAATTGTGGCACTCATTCGTGCCACAATAGAAGTCGTATAAAACTCGTATAAAAATATACAATTTTCTTTCATAGGAGAATACTTTGTTATTGCTTATACAGGTTTCAAGATTTTAAAATTTATAAAAGCTTTAGGAGTGGTCAATTGAACAAAGTAATTCTGTAATGCCGTAGTGTGAAGACCTATAAGTTATAACTTATAACTAACTCACAAAACGTTTATAAATTTTTTTAAATGTGTCGCCATTTTGATGCTCTAATACAAATATTATTTACGTTTACTGTTGCTACAAAAAAAAATTTCTGGTAACAAATTTAACGAAGAAATAAATCCGAACATTAATTAAAACATAGCAACACCAGTCACATAAGCTTTACCTTATCAACTAACAGAGGTAAAATTTAACTAAATTTTAATGTACCAGAAACTGGACCTAAACAAAATAAAAATAGGAACGGTTCTATAACATATGAATATAATATTCAATGCATGCCTGAATAAATAAACAAATAAAAAAACAATGACTTTTCTTAACTTAACAAAAAATGAATGAATGAATATATATATATATATATATATATATATATATATATATATATATATATATATATATCAGTAATTTTCCCCATAAGATATACAAAATCAACCCAACAGTTTTTTGGAGTATGAAAAGACTGAAAGTGGAAGAACAACTTGTTTACAAGCAATATTTGAGCTAATAATGGGGACTGTGCATTGACCAATAATTAAAGGTTACTACTAACATCCAAAGATAAATTAGATAAATTGAAAGCCAATGTAAAAAATTAAGCCGCATACGCAAAAGGTTGTTTTATACCATCCCAAAGATGGTTGTGTGAGTTCTTTTAATGTAAATGTTCTTAGGGTCTGTAAGCTAAGCTAAATTGACAAAATTGAGCAGTTAAATTTTATTCGGTTGTCATTTTTTACATTTTTATTATATGATTACAAAAATTCCTTTACTTCGTCCAAAAAAGCTAGACTCATTTTGCCCTTTCTTATTTACTGTTATAGCTCAATTGACTGACACATCCTTCATAAAGTGACGAGGAAGTAAAAGTTGTAAAATCGGTATATCTTTTGGGAAACTTTAACTGGTCTGTTTAAGAATCACACATACAGTGTGTATCCGAAATACGTGTGTTAATTTTACCACGTGATAAAACTCATCAAAAACAACAACTTTTCTATATAACATTTTGCAAAATTCTTATTTATAATTTTCACTATTTTTCTCCTTTCTTTTGTGCAAACGAGAGCCGGTCAGTGTTTAATAATTAGTTTGTAATTTTCATTGTTGTTTTAAATTGTTTAAATTGTCCGTTTCTGTCATAACGAAAATTGTTTAGCCCGAGTACACGTTTCAGTATGTTATCGTTTCCCAAATTTTAAGCAAATTTGCAAATTTTTTATTGAAAAATTACAAATCAAAAAGATGTTTTATTTTTTGAGTTCTGTTACCTGTTAAAATTAAGAGGCGTATTTCTGATACACCCTGTATAACAACCTTTAAAGCATCATTAGTTAGGATAATTTTAGTTAAACTTCAAAATATAATAGCGCTAAAGTCAAGGTGTGTTAAAATGATTTCAAACTATCACGAGCCGCCACTGCTCAGTGGCGTCCCCAACGATAACTTTACTTTCCGAATACTTGGTTGCGTTTTTGTAGGTTTCAAAATCGCGGAGTGCCTTCAACAATTTTTCCAATTTTTCGGTCGGTTTAAATTTTGCGAGGAAAGAAAAATGTGCTTGCATCGAGTTACGTAATTTAGCAGCGCGGCGGGAAGCATACGCGCGCACCATGCTTTAAACAGGTTGCATCATGTTTCGAGTTATCTCATCCCCACTATTCTGTACTAGCGTCTGGCCCGTGCCGGTCTACAAATGTTCGATCAGTCGAAATGTTGCGAGCGGAGTCGGAACAGTACGAACGGAGACCATAACGGACTTCTCATTTCGGCTGGGCTGGTTAAGTCTGTGTTAAAAGTTCTAAAGTGGTCTTGAAACTTGAAATGTTAAATTGCATTGACTTGCATCGGCAGTTTTGCGTATGCTGAATGACTTCATTAGGACTATCACCAATGGCCCAGAGACTAACGAGTTTGCTGAGTACTTCAAAAATAATTACATTAACAATCGGCATTGCTGGGCATATTGTTATCGTTTACACTCCGGGCTAAACACCAACATGCACATAGAACGCATGCACAGAACCATCAAATATATCTATTTTGGTGGACGAAAAGTCAAGCGTTTGGACAAGGCATTACATGAGATAGAAAAATTTATAAGGGATCGTTTATTCAACCGCCTTACAGTCTTGTTTAAGGGTAAATTGTCACACAAATTGAATGAGCTTCGCACACGCCATGTCACTAGCCAAAAGCTTTCTACGGCCTTGCTTGTATCAAACGGTGCTGGATGGGAATTTCCTTCAAATAACTCTTTTGAAGTGTACGTGCTTGAAGAAAAGGAGGGTGGTATTTCATGTAATAACTGCAAGTTGATGTGCATGGATTGTGGTGTTTGCATACATAAGTACAGTTGTAGCTGTGTGGATTCCTGTATAAAATTCAACATGTGCAAACACATACACCTATTGTGTAGATATCTCAAACAACAGAACACTTCCCTAACTGCTAGTACTGGTCTGTCAGGTAATATCCTTCTCTAAATCGCATTTTTACTTTTTGGCTGCCTAAATTTAATCAGAAGAACAAAAAAGATAAATTCTTATAGGTTCAGATGATGTTACATCGATATTATAGTCATTTGATCATCTGTGATACTCCACCAACGTTTTTGGGATCATTGTAAAAAAAACAGAAGGTAAATTTTCTTGGGAAGGTTAGGGGCTGGGGCCTAGCGGTGAGGGTGCAAAATAATGTCATTATGAATTATTAGTAGTAAACTGGGTGTAGGGGGGATTTTGTGGTGGGACTAACATGTTAATACCTACCTGTTTTCAACACAGATGAACGTAATTTGCTGATCAGCGAAGATTCCAAAGCCTCTGAAGTTTCCGGAATTGTAACCGGCCTTACCGTCAATGAAGCTCTAAACCCCAAAGAGTTTGACAAGCAGTTTATTGCCAAAGAAAGGCAGAGACTGCGTGAAACTTTTAATCAACTGGTAGAAGGTGCGACTTGCATGGAACAACTTGAAGCTGCGAAAAACATGTGTATAGCTCTAGAACCCACACTGCAAGCAATAGCAACGAAAAGGGAGCTAACAACACCGTCTACACGTGCAAGTCCTAACAACAAAAAAATTACACCTCAACGAGGTGTATTGCATTCCGTATTGCATTCCACCAAGAAAAAAAACAAGAGACCATCAATGACTCTAGTTGCGCCTACAAATGAAGAGATGCAAGCAATCGCGATACGAACGTTGTCCAAATAATTTTACTACTGAACAATAATTAACTTTAATAAATACTTACGCATTAGCTTTAAATTATTTTATTGTACCCTTTTCCACTGAGTAGACTTAAACGCAGTCTTGTCGGTTGTAGCACATAATGCTTCTCCAATAATAAATCAAAAATTAATGTATACACAACTGTAAATTTTGTCTTCATGCCTAAATTTTATGGTACAGCCACTGTGAATTTATGTATTTACTATTCTCGGATTCTTTTGAAGATTAAATTTATAATAGTAATTACCCGCTTTGGCCAATATTCGGGCTGTTCCGACTCCGCTCGCAACATTTCGACTGATCGAACATTTGTAGACCGGCACGGGCCAGACGCTAGTCTATTCTGTGTCTTTCCTCCGAGTTCAGTCGATGCGTGTTCGTGGATGAGTGTAGCAGCAGAAAATAGATAAAGTGAAAAAATGGTGAACTATAACTTCAACAAAACTCTTTCTACGGAAAGACTGGTGCACCAAACGGACGAAAATTACAAAGTTTCGTTCTTCAAAATGTTTAAGAGTCTTATTGTGACTCTCCTTCTCGGAGGAAACATAATCTACGTGCAATACCTCCTGTTCTACCATGATGAAATCAACTGGAGTTATCCCGAGCCGGCATATCTCACAACTCTCGTAATTTACTTCCTCAGCGCTGCCATAAATATGTGCTTCAGCATTCGCATCCACAAAATGAGCGAAAACTCAAACGATTCGTGCAATTTCGTGACAAAACTCATAGTGACCGGTGTACTTATCGCAGTTCATATTTATTTTTCCGTGTTCATGCACGCGAATCTCCAAAAAAGTGAGACAAACTCAAGCGGGTTCGACAAAGTGGTTACAATTTTCGTGGCTGTGATCTTCCTATTTCTCCAGATTACATCATTTCTGAACCACGTTTCAGTGGCTCAGTATGCTGTCCAGTGCAGATTCGCTTCTAGCGATTCAAAGCGAATCAAATTTTTTAAACAAATGGTGGAGGCGGAAGCCGATGCTGATCTGATCAGCACCCTCGACTGCTATCTGCGTGCTGCTCCTCAACTCATTGTCCAATTTGCTGCAATCGTCCACAACAAATGGAGTTTCGACCAAATCCCCGGTGAGTTGAAGAAATCATCAAATTTAATTATTTCATTTAATTATTTTTCTAGTTCTTCAAATATTTTTTATTTTCATCGCTTTCGCAATAACACCCTGGTCCATCACCTCGTTTAATGGCTCCCTCCGAAAGCAACAGCGTTGTGAAATCAGGTGGAAAGCCAAAATAATTTACTACCTGTGGCATTTTTTCGTCATGGGTCAGTCTGTAACGTACCATTTTCTCTTTTTTATTTTGTCACGTTTCAGGTTCCCGCATTGCTGGTGTTGGGGCTGTTGCGGCTTTTTGGCCATCACAGACGAAAATCCTGACTGTGATTCATTGGACTCTCATGACAACTTGGCTCCTAACCACCGTTAAACCAACTCACTTTTCCAACTTTAATAATTTCTGGCATTTTCTGTTCTGTTCAGTTTTCGGAGCCGTGTATTTTTTTAATCCTGTGAATCTCGGAAATCAACCAACACGAGCGAAATATCTTTGCTTTTATCTCATAATGTTTGTGGAAAATGTTGTAGCTAATGTTGGTTGGTTTGTTGCAGACAACGAAGTTACTCCCGTTTGGAAAATAGCGTTCGTTGCTTTTAATCAATTCCTTTTTGTGTTCGGGATTGGTTTTATGGTAACTTATTACGTTAAATTCCACCCAAGCAATACTCAAAAGGGTGCGCCTCAAAATGTTGAACCTCTTCAAGAGACTGCTGTTTAATGTGATTTGATAGGTAACAAATCTGTGTTCAGTATTGATTGCCGTTTTTTACAGAAATGATGTAAATTAGATGAATTTTTTAACAGTGCCATTACTAACACAAATGATGTGATAATAGTCTACATATCATAATTAGATGTTGTTGCCTACTGTTATTTATAATAATTTATTATATTTCAAATTGAATTATTGCATAAATTAGGTATATTGAATATAAGATACCTAAGTTTTTGTATTTTTATATTTTGACAATTTCGGCTTTAAATATTTCTAAGTAAATAAATTGTTTCTTTTTTGCAAGCCTGTGTTTATTTTTCGACTTGTTTCTTGCAAACTGCTTTGCTAAGAGTGCAATGTAAGAGTAATCGGGAGGTAAGAAAGTATGGAAGTCCATAATCCATTAAAGCTAAAGTTGAACCACGGTGGGTGCAAAAAGTTATGGGACCTACTGAGAAAAAGAATACATTTTTTGATTTGAATATTACCTGCAGGCTGAAGGGTCGGTTAGATGCTGCTTTTATAAACTCTGTGACAGAAGTCATCTGAACTTTAAATTAATTTAGCCACCTTGTTTGAAGAGAACAAAATTAGCTATCGTTTGATACCAAAGGATCTGGATTTGAGTGATCACTACATTTCCATAAGATTATCTGAGTTTTTGCTATAAAATACTTCTGTTATTGTATCGATAATAATAAATTCTGTTAATTCAAGAGTGAATTCTGGGCTGCGGAGGAATCCATTAATAGATAAATTCGTACGGTTTTAATCCTAAAACAAACTATTTGCACCACTCTTAATGTTTTTATTGTTCATTTTACATTACAGGTGTATGCTGCACCGTAAAGAACATTAACTTATTAGCATCTTTATTAATTTTATTAATATTTATTGTATAAGAAATTGTAGAAAAATTCTGCAAAAATTCAAAATTACAAAATTACTTTGGTCGACTGGTTTCGTTCTTATTCGAACATCATCAGGACTAATACTGCTTTAGGCTTGAGTTCCTCAGACATATGCCCGTTGATTTCTAAACTTACTTGATGGAAGGACTTTTTGATCGTCTTGTATAAGTAGTAGAAAAACTAATGTAAAAACCCAACACAAGCATCTATTAAGTATCAACGTTTGAACAACGACTAGAAAGTACACAAAACATTACTGCGATTTTGTCGCTTTAAGGCCGAATTTTTGTAAACAGATTTAACGGAGAGATTATATTATAAACCTCAGTTAAATCAGATAGGTACGCATTACCTTAGCAACTAAGTCCGTCTATCTTTCGTTGAATTTTATGTTTTTAACTTACCAAACCATTTTATGAAGGATATAATGAGGGTGGTCGTAGAGCTATTGTTACCAAAGCGACCAGGTGGTCGTTGAGGTAACCTCAAAGGATTCGGGCTTACAGGGTCGTATTGTTGGATTTTTGTGATTGTTTTCCATTTTGATAAATAAGGTAAAATCACCGTTAATTGTTTAAAGTAAACATAACTTTACAAACCGTATGATCACTCTTTTCATAAGATCTTGCTATGACAAACAAATAAATAGGATAACGCATATTAGTTTCTTTAAAATGCCGAATACGACCCTGGAATCTTGTACCATAGCACGCGCCGGTAGTTTACAATACACTTACAAATGAGAACTTGGGGACTCTACAGCTTAAATCCTAAAAAGTTAATTACCTCTATTGCACCATAAAATTCAACGAAAGATAGACGGATATACAACGTGTCTCAGCTAAGACTTTCGAGCTTAATATCTCCGTTATTTCAGTTATTTGTCAAAGGATTGTTATGAAATTAAGAATGCACATATTTTAGGAGGTGGTCTTTCAATTAGGGGAAAAAATGACCTCAAGTTAAAAAATGAAATTTTTAAACACATTTCTTTTATTTAAAATAAAGCCAAATTACCGTTGGATCATTAAACTCCGAAACATAAATGGCCACACAAAAAATTAACCAAATCGCTCGGCTGATTCAAGAAAAAAATTAAATTTTGTTGTTAAAAACTTAATTCAAATTTTGATAGTAATTTTGGGCAGTCACTTTTTGAAACAATTGATTTTTATTTTTATGCGGCATTTTGTGTACCACTGAAAAAAACTGTCAAAAGTGTGCGCGCTGTCAGAAAAGTAAAATTGTTTTAATTTGGTGAAATTTCTTTAAAAACCAACAACAGTGGCTAAAATTTATGTGTTGTTGAAAAAGGAATCAATATTCGCCTATGGAAAGTGTCGTTGGACTAAATCCTGAACTAAATACCTGAACCTGAACCTGAACTAAATCGAGTGAGGACAAAACACGTCACTGGAAACGAAGCAATAGTTGGGACTCTAATTCAAGCTTTTGAAGAGAATACAATCAGCAGTGTACGAAACATTTCCAAAGTCCTGAATGTTCAAGTGTCTAGAATTTTTCAGTTGTTGTTCAGTCTTTTAGTCCTTTTTGAAAGAATTAAAGCATCCAGTACCAAAAGTAAGTCAAAAATATTGTTTTTTAACTTTGTATGGGTGAGAGATAATTGTGAAATGTCCCTTGCGTGACAGTTATGTTTTTGTGAGTAGGATTGACCAAAATTCAATGGTAGTGCTCATTTGTCTCATAGAGATCTACGCTTTTACATCTTTACCCAAGTTTAACAGTTTGTTTCTCATTTTTCTCGCGAAACAGACGTCTTCCACAAACGAGTTTTTTCTGACAGCATTTTTCATTGACGATAATTTTTTTAATATAAGTCTTAAAAGGCTTAACATTTTGAAAAGGCATGTAAAAATTACGTTTTTAAGACTTGAGTTGTTGCATTAATTGGATTTTAATCTTTATCTTCTAAAATATCTGCATTTTAAATACATATCTGAGATATCAGGCTCGAAAGCTGAGACAGCCTGTATAACAGAGAAAAAAAATTTAACTAGTTTAATCGTACCAGAAATCGGGCCTAAATGATGCATCATACATTTAAGTACATGTTCTATTAATTTTTGGAACCAAAACAATCAGTAAACACCATAAAACAAAAACATAATCGTAGCGGAACCAGAACTCATACAAATTATATGGAACAGATGATTTTGTTTTTTGGTTCTCCAGAATAGTAGGGGATGTTTGACGTGCTCATGCTCTACAGACCAATTTAGAAACCCCACTTTTCAATACTTTTGAAAAAATATATTCAAAAGTGAAAAATGTAAATTTTAGTATAATATCAACAAAAAACAAATATTTATCAAAAAAAGGATAGGCAAGTTATTATTTAAATACAATTTTTATAGTGCCCTTCTTTAGCCTCTTGACAGTGATAAATGATGTTTACAAAATTTCTTAACTCACATCTACAGTCAGAAATGTACTTTCTAATGTACTTTTATGAACAACTTCCGTGATAATATTTTCTGGTTTTACTTTTAAATCGAACAAATATTAGCTAGTTTTGCTACAAAAAAAATAATAATAATTTCTGTTTTCAAACTTTATAAGTAAGTTTTGTTTCTGTTTCTTTATAAACATGTGTTTATCTAGTTTGCAAAGTGAAACATAAACAAACAGAAAAGTTTATTTTCTTTTAACACACTTGTTTGTAATTTGCGTTTCTGTTCATCGTTGTTGTGCTTGTTTTGGGAGATGAGAGGCGTCAGGATCAGGCTACTAGTTGTAGTATTTAAGTGTAAAACTAATAAAACAAAGCGGAGGTAAATCTTGAGCAAGGGAGATTGTTTTTAAGTGATTTTCACATTCACACTTTTTTCTTTTCGGTCCTTGTGAGGTTGTTTTACTGCAAAAATTGGGCCAATAAAAGAGTAAAACACAAACAAAAATGGAAAAGGTTATTTTATTTCAACACACTTGTGCGCAAACAACAATATTGCAAGCCCGTGCTAAATAAATTGTCTAACAACCCTTAAAATCGTGATCGTGGATACAACTTGTTTATTTTTGCATGAAACCCGTCGTTAATTTTCGTCGCCACATCGGAATGTTTGGCTTGGACGTCCACCACTTTCCCGCCTTTCCTGTATTTATACCACCAGTACTCAAACGCTAGTGTGATACAAGCCAGTCCAATTCCTACGAAAATGACAATGAAAACGCCCCCAATGTTCTGAATGCTGATTCCGTCGGACTGGTCCTCTTGTTTGTCACATTTCTTGGCTTCCGGGTTTTTGCTCCACCATTTCTCCTTCAGTCGTTCGAGTTCGCGGCGATTGAGTAATTGCAAAATTCTGCAAATTGATCTAAAGTTATTGGAAAATTTCGCGTTGTGTTATTACGCCGTATTGAATTGGTCCTTCAAGGGTGATCCTTGTTGAACGGCGATTGCGTACGGTTTTCTGGAAAATTCCTCGCCGACCATTTGCAGGTCACAACTTGTGATTTCGAGATATCTGATATCAGTGGCATCACCCAAATAGGCAAAACCTTCGCTTGAAGACCGGGAATCCTTCACCCGTTTCACAGCTTCGTCCAGAGTGTTTGGTAAACCAGCTTCCTTCATAGCTTGCCACATCTTGGTGTATTTATCACTGACTGGATAATCCCAAACTGCTAATTTCGCCCTCTCCACTTCCGAAAGGCTATCATTCAAGCTCATATCCTTCCAAATCCTGTTAAACACAAACACTCAAACGAAATAATTAAAATTGTATTGTCACGAACTCGTAAAACTTCGCCTCAATGTTTGCCATTCGTTCGAAGTAAGTCATAGTGGACGATCCGTTAAGCGGTGCATATTGAATTTTGTACTGTTTGGATAAGTCGTCCAAGGACTCGATGGGAGTATCCAAGCGCGAAACGGTCAAGAAAGCCGCAAGATTCGCAGTGTATGAGGCAATGATAATGA
This sequence comes from Tribolium castaneum, assembly GCF_031307605.1. Classification (NCBI taxonomy): domain Eukaryota; kingdom Metazoa; phylum Arthropoda; class Insecta; order Coleoptera; family Tenebrionidae; genus Tribolium; species Tribolium castaneum. Next base: position 12,206,274 of record NC_087397.1, read on the forward strand.
AACCGAAGAGCCACCAAGTGGCTGCAACCAACCGACCAGATAAATTTTTCGGCGCTTCGCCTCCGCCTTGTGGTGTCAGTGATGTCATACAAAACCACAAACATTCCTTCAGGTTAAATTCGCGCTTTTCCTCGTCGTCCTTGTACTTTTCGCGGTTGTTCTGGTAGCTGTAAGGGCTCCACCGGTCGAAGACCCACATCAAAAAACTGGAAGAATTAAACTGATAAAAAACAAGGGGAATTTGGCTTTTTAAACTTGAACGCGCTTCCAACGTTAATTGAATTAGAATGATCATAAGTTATTAGGTTGTTACGTTCAAATCGGAAAGATTTGGAGTTTTTTACTTTAGACAATTATTTTGTTTAACGTCGATTTTAGCATATTTTTAAGGCATTCTACAACCAACCTTGCTCACATTCCCCCCTCCCATTTCAAAGCCTTGAAAAAGTGCGAGAGAGAAAGAGAGCTTTTGAAAGAGAGAGAGAGAGAGAGAGAGAGAGAATGTGAGTTGTGCACATGTTATGCGCGCATGCGTGCACTGTTCAAGGTCAAGGTTGTGTTGTGTACCCCCCATTCGTAATCTACTTGTAGCTGCTTTCCTTCTGACTGAACCACAGAACTGAACCATCATAGCTCGGTGTGACGGTGACCAGAAACAAGGCTATTCTCTTCCAAGCGCAATACACGAAAAATGCACACAGGAAAAAAGCACACAAACATAAATACCCACATGGAATAATGTTCACAATGCAAAAAGTCCATACTTATAAAAACTCACATGGAAAAATGCTCACACAGAAAAATACCTACTTACTAAAAAGCAGAATGTATGAGACATTTTATTTTTTGTAGTTCAAAAAACTGATAAGGTCTGGTAGTAAATAAAGAAAACTGAAGAAGTTAACAATTTTTTATAATACGACCTTAGAAATTTGTGAAGATTTTTTCCGTAATATACACATGCTTCTAAACAACATTGCCAGTTTTTGAGCACTCTGTAGTTAGACTTATTTATTTACGTACTATTACCTATTTACGTTATCAAATAAAAAGCATTTTCACCAAACTTTGTTTAGTTATCAAGTTATCGATTATAAATTCATTCACAACAGCAGTGATTGTTTTTTGTCTGTGAGTTAATTTTCTGTGAGATTATTTTCCGGAAGCTTTTTGATGCCTGGGCTTTTATTCATGTGAGCTTTTTCCGAGTGAGCTTTTTTTTTCTAGACGGACATTTTTCTCTGTGGCTTTATTTCTATGTGTGGTTTTGTTTCTTGTGAGTTTTATTCAGTGTGAGCTTTATTCTGTGTGGGCTTTTTTCTTACGTTCTTACGTTGGATTATTTTACATTAGACCATTTTACTTTGGATTGAAATACTTTGGACGATTTTACTTTGTGCAAATTTGTATGCATCCTACGGAGGTTACTGATTGCACTTTGCGTCAAAATAGCTCAAAAAATCGGTCGAAATGGGTCAAAAATGGTGTTATTTTTGATTTTTCAACGCTTGACCGATAATTTGTTAAAATGGAATAGCTACTGAAGCATATTTTTATCACGTTTCTTGTTCAAAAACGCAAATATTTTACCAAGTATTACTCGAAAACTTGAAAAATCGTTAAATCTAGATGAAACGTGACATTATTTCCACGCTCCTTTCCACGTTATATTTGCAAAGTTTTTCTTCTAAAAACGAGAAATATTGATAAAAATGAATCGAAAAACCATCGAAATGTCAAAAATGTTGTTAGTTTTACTTTACGCGAGTGATCATAATAGGTACACATTTTTCAGTCACGCAATCGATTATTTAAAAAAAATCCTCAAAAACACCAAAATAATTATTGAATTTGATTTAAAAAATGTTAGAATTTTTGCAATTTCCAAACGTTTTGAGATTAAAACTTATTTCGAGATTTTATTAAAGCGAAAGTAGAAATCAGTAAATAAGGTCAAAGCGGTATTTTTTTCTTAGCTTACTAGAACATTGTCGAGTCAAAAGTGTACCTACTCGTATTTTATTTTTTTGTTTTTAATAATTTGGAGCCTTTTTACTGACAACCTGAAGCAATTTTTTTAACATTTTTTGTCGAAATTTTGTTAGAACGGAGCAAGAATATTAAAGTAATATTAAAGAAAAAATTATATTATCTCTCCTTTTTATTAAGTGTTTTAGGAAAAAATCATAAACGGAATTATTTCGCCAGATTTAATTAAAATCATGGTAAAAAGTCTCAGACATAAGTAAGATTTTTGTTTTTTTTTTGCGATTGGAATGAAGACTAAATCGAGTCAATTTTAATTTATGGTATTATGGTATTTATCGCATTTATGGTATGTAGCTTAGTGAACCCGTTATTGAGCTTCAAAACCTTAGTTTTCGCAAACCCTTTTGGATCGAAACAACGCTGTTTTGATGAAAGTAAACCTAGAAAATGCCGAATTGTGTTGCAAATGTTACTTCTGATTTTTAAGAGCAATCATAGGTACGCAAATATTGCGAAATAATTCGCCAGATTTTGTTACACCGGAAGGAGAAATTAGCAGACGTCAATAAACATATTTTCCTTAAATTTTTAGCACATTGCTGAGCCAAAATAGTATATTAAAGTATAACTGAGGTCTTTAAAACGTGCGCGATTTTTTGCTGTCGCTAAGATTTAGTTCAACACGGAATTCTTTTCTCATACAGAAACTCTCAATTTGGGCTTTATTTTTTATTATAATATGACACGTAGAATTTTTATTTAATATTTATGAGTTTTTTAATTATTCTAACTTTATTTAGTATAAAACAACCTTCAGTGTTCTTTAACCTTCGGTAAGTTACAGTAACCCAGGAAAGCTCTACGCTACGAATTAATATCAATAGTAAAAAATATTGGTTTTAATTTTTTTGCCTTTAATGTATCACTTACACAGATTTTCAAAATAAAAGACTGGATTGGATCGAAATATGTAGTAGGTACGAGTATGTGAAAATAATAATGTTTAAAATCTTTATAAGACTGACGGTGTTTATCAAAACTTGACTAAACTTTTCACATATTTCCGCAAAGCTCAAGATAAAATTTAGAGCAGAAAGAAGTCTAGAAAGTAGTTTGTTTCTCAGTTGTGACGTCACGATTTTTTTCTTTCAAAGTGATTATCTTACTTATTTTTGATAAAAATTTTTGATGTGATAGCAGGAGGTTTGGAAAAGATATTTTCAATTTTTGCTAAAACATAAAACAGGTAAAAATAAGTTACAAATGCCTTTAAAGGCAAATATCTGCCACCGCATCATATTTTTGATTGACAAAAATTTCAACTATTTTTGTTTTTATGCATTCTATAAAAAACAAACTAGAGATTTTCTTATTTTAATCAGCTTTTCCTTGATTTTCTCACGACTCCTTCACAGATTTTTTCTCCGGATTGTACAAGGAAGTATTGTAACAACGTTTTCTTTGTACACCATTAAATTTTTATTATGGTTACTCCAAACCGAGGCTAATCACTCAGGCAAACTTATTGTATGATTTATTGCAGACAGGCTATAGTCTTTCAGACCGTTTCAGACCGATCAGTATCGTAAATATTTTCGGGTCACCCTTGTCAAAACATTTTATTATAAGGGTTGCTCATTTTAAGCATCTTGTAAAACTTTATGGTGTACAAATAAAATGGTGCTACAATACTTACCTCTTTATTGTTTTTTAATTTAGAAAATTATTCCGCAGTTTTTTGAGGAAATATATTTTTTTAACAATGAGAATTGTGAAATTTTTCTAATGTTTACGTATAATTTAAGCTATTTTAACAATAAAAAGGTTTTAACCTGGTGAAGAAATAGGCCGCCAAAATGCACAACCAAACCTCGTTCTCGAGCACCGTCAAGAACTTGAAAAGCGAAGTTGGAGTCTTTGGCAGCTTCATCAAAATCGTAATTCCGACCAGATCATAATACGGGACCGTGAAATCAATCACGTTTTCCCTTTCGGCCATGACTGACATTGACCCGAGCCCAATATCAGCCCTTTTCTCCATCAATTCTCGAACTACGCCATTCCACTTGCCATTCTCGTCCATATTTCCGAATTTCTGGTCACCAACCGGAGTAATTTCATAATCAAAGTTCAATATCTCACTTATTCTTTGTATTAGATCAATGCAATAGCCCTTGTAGCCTTTGGGGGCCGTTTCGTCCTTAATAATGAACGGTTTTTGCTACGAAAAATTATCAAATGTACCGGGTTCGTCAAGTTTTACACTCAGGCACTTTTCACCTCTTTGTAATTTATCTAAAATTCTAAAAAAAATCATATGTGATTTTATTGTATAGAAGAACGATTTGACTAATTTTTAAAATGATTACTTGTATGGTGTGTTTTTTCACTTTCGCTTAGTTAACTATAGTCTAATGTGAACGATCTTTAGTCCATAGGTGTATTTTGAGTAGTGCATCGAAGTGCCCAATTAAGTTTTTGAGAAAATGTGTCGTTGATTTTTAATTTCTGTTTTGATATTCGGGCAGCTTTTTTCCCATGAATTTTGGTAAAATTGTAAATCACTTCCACAAAAGGTCTCCATCAGGATGGTGGTTTTCAAAAATTTATTACATTTGTCGTAAAATTGGCACGCGATCATTGTTGGGTCTGAAGGTTGAGGCAGCTGGTAAGAATTTTTCAGGCACGGATTACCATTTATTTTATCTGTTTACTCTAAATTGGAATGTTAATTTTTAAATCTTACGGCAAGGGTTCATGCGAATTGTAAACGAAGAATTTGTTTGTGCTTCGACCAAAATAGTCAACAATTTGAACATTTGATGTAATTTTTTAATAAAAACATTTTCAACACGTTAGTGTGCTTATTCCGGTCCTGGCTTTAAAACCGCCCGATGGGACCGTGCCGCTAGTTGTAAAATTTCTGCAGTCATTACTGTTATTGGGGTAGGTAGTGGATCCTTTTGTAGCGAAGATTTATTACTACTCAATCTTGTCCTTCATAAATTATACTGAAATTTCCGATGAATAATATCAAAATGGCTTTTAATCCAATTTTAACAATTTTTTCAAGTCACATTTTTACAGAATAATTTTATTTCGTATTTCCGATCCATTGATGCAAAAAACAGCTAATGTGATTTTTTGATCAAATGGTTTTTTTCGTTTTTATTGGACAAATGAATCAATAGAAAAAAATATTTTTTTCCTAGCGAGATTAGATATCAGTGCAGTGGAGTGTGAGGAAATCTTATGGGCGAAGGTTAGTGCATGGGCGCGCGCTTGCAGTCAGATAAACCTTTAAATCGAAATGTTGTGGAACAGCGTGCATTGTTGATATAAGTTAGTAAAGAGTATTAAAAAATGTTTAATCAAAGAATTTTTTGTTTCAACCCTCGCGAAGGGGCTGAAAAGACGTTTTAGCTAAAAATTTGCAAACACCTAAAATTGGACACATATTACATACACATATCTTCCTTCTGGATAAAGCTAGAAACTCCGTTTTTTTTGCAAACAAATTTTCAATAAATGCAGATTTATACGTAGTTTAACAAGGTTGAGTTTTGATAAAAGCAAACCAAAAAAATTACATTTTCTTGTAACGTTGCATAATTGTGTAGTGAAATTTTCGAGATGCGAGAAAGTTTTTTAATTTAAAAGATAGATCCCCACATAATCATGACGAAATAAAGCTAATACTTGAAATAAATTTTTGGTGCAAGAATCATTTTGTTACCTGTAAGACTCACCAAGTTATTGCAATTTAAAATTACTGCAAAATGCGCCTGAGGTGAAACCGAACCGTATTTCCCTCTGAAGCGTGTTCATCGCCTTTGATAACATTTCGAGAGCTAAAAATCGTAATTCGTAAATAATTAAAAAATAATTAATGTCACTTATCTATTAATATTATACCTTTACTTTTAACCGCCCTAACTCTCTGTTAATTTTAATAATATCTAAAAAGTCAAAAGAACATTTTTATCTCATGTACTTATTTAAAAAGCATAAATGAGACCCAATAGAACTAAATTGCGAAATTGTAATTCATTTCAAAGTATTCTTTGGTGTAACATTAATATTTTTTTAATTATTTCCCATTTTTAGCCCTTGAAATGTTTTCAACCACACCACGTTTCAAAGGGAAATACGCTGCGATTTCACCTCGAGCATATTTTGTAGATAACTAAATAATCCTTCTTTGAAGTCCTTTTTAAAAAAATATACAAATCGTAACGTTTCTGACGAATCAATAATTGTAGTTACACGCTGGGGTACTTGGTTAGAAGCAAATTTCTAAAAATTTTAATGAATTAAAATCATTTGTTTATTGCTTTAAACGACGATGCACAAAGCATTAAACAATGTAAAACTTTAGTTTTAACCACAAATTTAGTTTCTCAACTTAATTTTATTGAAAACAATTTTTCAAATATTCCAACTACGATCAAATTTCTAGAAACGTAAAATTTAAAATTATCCATTACAGTTGAGAAATTTGAGTCTACGTTGATAGTGTTAAAATCTGTAGAATGGTCATTACAAGATAAATTTAATGCAAAAATTGACGCAGTTACTAGAAATCCCGATTTTCTAGTTTTAAAACAAATAGCGAATAATGTACCACCTTCGACATATTTTGCATTAGCACCAAACTTTTTATTTACTCCTGTAACCAGCTGTGATGTAGAAAGATCTTTTTCGAAATTCAAAGATATTTTAACCGCAAAACGGAATCAGTTTTCGAGAATTTAGAAAGAATCACAGTTATTCAAGCGTATTTCTCAGAGAAAATGATTAAAATATTTTTATTTAGTTTTTAATTTTAATTTCCACTGAATTAAAACGCAACATTTTCAAAATGTAATAGTGACTTACGCTCCCCTGTATTAAACATCTTCATTGGTGTCCATGTAAGATTGAGGAAATGAAGAAATTATTTTTTAACGATTATGTCAAATTAGGTGCCTTGTCAGGGTTTGAACTAGCCAATCAAAAGCTGATATTAGCGACTATTTTAAAATTGGTTCAGAAAATAATCTCAACAAATATACCGCAGTCTTAATAAATTAGCGACTATTTTATTGCCACAATTTTTCTTGGGTACTCCGTAATTATAATAAAACAATAATATTTATGTTTTAATTAGATTTTTGTAAGCGACCGGTAACATTAATTGTATAAACCCCAAGTATACTACGCCAATGCACGCGCTGTAACGGACCATTTCATCGATAAATATGAACATCCCGAGAGCGCTACGACGAGTCAGCTGATCGGTTGTGGCCTCATGGCCACCCCATAAAATTTCCTCACACTGAGTGGAATATGCTTATTTCATATTTTTTTTCTCTCTTCTAAGAGGTGTAAAGTGCCTGAGTGTAAAACTTGACGTCCAACTTTATTGGGAAAAATACCTCAACCGTGACAACACGGTAGACCACATCGGCCGTATAATTTTTCATAATTTGCGGATCCACAAGCGTTAAATTGTTATCATAACCCGCCTTCCAAGAGCCCAAAGGTACCGACTTATCCGACGAGCTTTCGCGCACTCCCACCGCACTTATCTGCATGGTAAACTCCATGAAACTGTAACCGTTTGAAACAATGCTAATGGGGCCATAAGTTGGGGTTTCGGAAACTTCCTTGCTGAAGTATTTTTTCAAGTTAAGGCCCGCACGCCTCGGGGTGTTTTTCCCGTCAAAGTCGTCGCAAGTTATGTAGTTTGTCGCGTTGTTTCGCTTCCAAACACCATCAGCGATCATTTCCCTTAAATTGAATTAGTTTTGGTTTTTGGATCAGTTTTGACAAAAATTTTACTTGACTGCGAGGAATGAGTAAAGGGCTAGGTCGAAGTAGAAGGCAGCTGCGATCTCCGGTTCGGCATTCAGCTGATAAGAGGTTTTGATAAGTCCGAGACGATCCTGATACTGGGCGTCGATCAAAGGCTTGGCCAACGTAATCGTTGCGTTTCTGCAGTTACATTTCAGTTCGCCCTTGTCTTGTGTGATGGCATGCCAGGAGAACTTCCGGTTGAAGAAACCGACACTGTCCGCAGCGTCCAAGACACGTTTGATGTTTTCAAAACTGCCCAAAATGAAGAAATTGACAATGTCGAGTTTGCGGAGCTGTCGCAACTGATCGCCGATTTTGTCAGCTTCTTTAATCGGGGCAATGACGTGTCGCGTGGCCACGTTTTGGAGCAGAGACTTGTACTTGTGGTCCATGACTACAAAAAACAATAATTCTTTGTGTTCGTTTGATTCTAATTAATAACCGAAAGAATCATCGAAGAGGATCGCAGCGTTTGTCACATTTTTGCTAAGGACTAAGGAGCGGATTATTTCCGGGATTACGTCAGCTGGTGGTGAAATTTGCACGAGATATTCCTTCTCATTTTCGTCGATATTGCGCCACTGGCGCAAATCGCCTTCCTGGCCAAAGCTCGCGCTTATCGTTGGCAAACCCAAGGCTGCGGTGAACGATTTTACCGTTTCTGAGGCGAGTCCTGTCATGGTTGTGTCGAGGACCAAATGTGGGTTCATCGAGTTTGCAATCATTTCATTGTAACTGCTACACACTGCAAGAGAATTATTTTCACTGGCCCAAAAAACAAGACAAGTACAGTGGGGTGATTTGAAAATGTCATGCCAATAAACCCCGGTTTGGGATAGGTAGGCACTCGGACCGCAAACATCTGTGGCAATAAACTAAACTTGAGTACACGAAATAATTTTACTTTTTAATTTGAATCCAACTGCTTAAAATAAGATTTAGTTTTAGAATGTTCTTAGTAATTTTAAAAATCACTATGTTAATAAACCCGTTAATGCAATAATTCTATTCCCTTTTCCGATTCTAATGAAGGTGTCGTTTAATTCTCAATGTGAAATAAAATTGATTTCTAAATAAAAAAAAATAATTAATGATTTAAAAAAATGATTGCCTCTAAAGGCCTATTTGTGAACTATGCGTTTTAAGAATTCTACCTATTTTGATACTTGTTTAATGATTATTGCTATTTCCTTAAAAAGAAATAGATTATATTAAAAGGAAAGATGGCTCCAGTTAAAAACAAAACTATGTTTTTTTATTTGCAAATTTTTATCAGAAGTTTGTTAACAGTTTGTCACTGGTAATCGTGTTTGGATTTTTGGGATGGAATTAGTTTTCGCTGAATATCATAGGAAGAACAAATTTATTTAGCACGCAAATTAAACAACATCTTTATTGAAATTGATTTCATCGGCCAAAGGTTTCGACGGTTAAATTTACTAGAAACATCAGATCTTTTAAGGCAATTGTATTCGAGTTAACTGTTGGAATCAACAAATAATAAAATTTCCATTTTTGATTAATTTAATTCTCAATACGAATTAAATGACAATTGTAATTGGAATCAGCTTTATTATTAGTTGCACTGATTACGGATTTCGTCAACATAATGACTTGGAAATTTACTAAAAACATCAAATAAAATCTTATTTTAAGTAATTGTATTCAAGTTGAAAACTAAAATTATTTCGTGTCCTCAAGTTTACGATTAAATATAGTTTATTGCCACCGATGGTTGCGGTTGGAGTACCTACCGATCCCAAGTGCTGTGGTTTATTGGCATGACATTTTCAAATCACCCGGCCGTACATGAATCTAGGAGTCCCGAGGCATCAGTCCTGTTGCCCACGACCTTGACAGGGTCGGCATTGACCCCCAGCTTGTTGTTTTTCTTTATGTAATTGGTGGCAACATCGACGGCTTTTTCCGCAACTAAATTGCCTTCCTCGTTCACAAATACTGAAACTCTTCGATTGGTCTCTAAAGCCAAAGCTTGGTGCATGTTTACTTACAAACGTTGATGTTTTGCGTGGTTTGCCCGTTTGCCAAATTTGTGCAATACAGGATGAATGCGACGAGTTTGAGCATTTTGTGCGTTTCAGTTAATACATTATTGAGGAAGCTTTGTGAAATGCGTTTAATCGAACGAGCTTTGCTCGAAAAAAAGCTTGTTATAGTTTGTTGCCAAGTGATTGGGGTGTAAACATACACATGATTAATAATTTAGGTTTTCTATTGCCGGACAATGGTTTGTGAACGACGTAAATATTATTTTATTTTGGGTCAGTTCTTGACATTCACTTGCGTGTCCAATTCCGTTTCAGGAATATTGGAAGAGTTTTGATATTAGTTTTTCTTGTACGCTTGTTGTGTAATTCCGACTTTAATGGTGTTTAAATGTATCGATTCGTTAATCGTTTGTTGTTTGGCAGCGAAATCGATACAGTTTTGTTTTTAATAGAAATTTTTGTATAAAACCGGATGTTGTGTCAGACAGGTTTAATACACTAAATTAAAAACTTTAATTCTCAGCGAGATATTTTTCTTTTTTGCAGTTTATTTAATTTTTTTTAATAGAGATGAGGCGAAAAGAGATACCGAAATTCGGAAGTACAGGCAGACCTACGTTGGGTGTTAATACATTGATAAAGTTATTCTTTTAATTAATCGCTTAAGCTATTTATTTCAGAGTTTATGAAATTCCTCTACAATTCCAAGTTTTCTTTGTAGAGTTGAAACTAGGTTTGGGAAATGAAAGGGGTAACATTAACGACCAGCAGAAGAGAAGCCGGAAAATAGAAACTTGTAATTTTTTTAAGATTTATTTTGTACTTTTTACTTTGTAAGAATAAATGAAACATCTTTGTTTGACCTTGTATGGGTCAGTTCACGACCGTTTGCGTGTGGCTCGGTATTTTAAACAATTTTTGCCGAACTATGGTAAGTGTAGAGGAAAGTTCTCAAATCTCGGACACTTTTTTAAAGCAGCTTAAAATTTAAAATAAAAAGACATTGATATAAAATTTTGTATTCTCATTCATTATAATATGTAATATCAAAGTTATTGTTTTAAGTTTAAAAAATGGTAACATCATGCACACAGAAAATACTTATAAACGTGAACACTGTAAAATTTTTAAATACCCTATCCTAATTTCAGATTGGGTAGAGATAAGGTATCTGAAATTAAGGAAACATATTAAAATAGTCTGAAATTAGGAGTAATTTTGCCTTTAGGTTTAAATGTCTTTTATATGAAAAGTATGCTGAATAGGAAAATAGTTTCTGTTTGTAAACATAAAATGCTTATATGCTACCTTTACCCTGTAATCTATCCAAAATTAAAAAAAAATGGAGTAAAAAAACACCACCTACCTTCTACGCGTAAAAAAACTCAAAAATTAAACTATCTAAAAAAATATAGTTAACTAACCGGACGAAAGCAGAACTACAAATCATGCAATATCATTAAAATACAACCAAAGAGGCACTGTGGACTGTAGTAAAAGAATTATCTCTGTAATTGTGATAGTTACGAAGAAATACTGGTGTCTGAAAATGTAAAAATATTTCCGAAATTAGGGTATTTTTTGGCATATAATCTTACTATAGACGCTAATATTATTTATTTACACACTTCTGACTGAATTTTTAGTCATCATACCATGAATAACAAAGAGAGGAAGCTCATCTTCACAAACAAACCGTCGTGAACTTATCCATTTGTTGGTGACGTTGCGAACGGTAGCATTTTTTTTTCAGTAGATCTGTTTAAAAAGATGAGACTTGCTACAAATTGTAGCAGAAAAAGATGCCATAAAGGTCAGTGTATTTTTGTTATTTTTAGTAGTCCAACATAGTATATGGTATTATTAATATCTTATGGTGATTTCAGTTTATTTTTTTATTCTTCGACACTGTCAAAATTTCCGGTTTTTCTCCTGTGTAAGCCAGTTTTGACAACTGTTTGGCAGTTCTCTCTACGAAAAAATATTTTTTAACAGATTTAGAGCAATTTTAAGACTTGGTGAGTCTAGTTCGAAGAATAAAATGTTGTATTCAACTCGTTTTCGTGTAAATCAGTTGATTTATTTCACCTCCTGGATGATAAACCACTCGTTTTTACTCGGGATTTGATTATCCACTCGTGAAATAAAACTTAAACTCGTTAAATAATAGTATATTAAAAATCAAGTTTCATTCAGTTTCAATAACAAACGGCGTTAGCCACGATTTTTTTGAAAGAATGAGTGATTCTAGGTCTTTTTTTATACTACTTTTTATAATTTGCCCCCATTTTTCCGTCTTTAAACAAAGCATCAAAATGGCGGCAAATTACAAAAATATATTCCATTTCAGTTCATAGTAGAATTTTGCTACAGTTCATTTTCATTTTTTGAAGTGAAATAAAGCACAAATTGAAAGTTTCTGTATAAGAAAAGAATTCTGTGTTAAACTAAATCCCAGCGACAAATTTTGAGCCCGGAAACTCTCAATTTCATTCCAAAAAATGCAAATTAATGAGTTTTTGCAAAATTCCACTATGAAGTAAAATGGGATATAACTCTAATGATTTGCTACATATTATATCTCATTTCAGTTTATAGTAGAATTTTGCACAAACGCATTTGAATTTTTTGGAGTGAATTGGAGCACAAATTGAGGGTTTCTGGTGGGTTTTCTTAGCTCAAAACGTGTCGCTGGGATTTAGTTTAACATAGAAATTATTTCTTTTACTGAAACTCTCAATTTGAGCTTTATTTTTCACTCCGAATAATTTAAATGTGCTGTTGCAATTCTACTGTAAATTGCAATGCGATATATTATAGCAGATGAGGATGCCATAAAGGTAAATGCATTGTATTTTTTTAAATTTATTGCCGATAAGTAAGGTGTTGGAAAGTGATAGAACATAGTAGAACATTTTAGAACATAGTAAGTACTATTCAAACTATTGATGACTTACTAATTTTATTTCTAATTTTAGTACCTATAGGTTCTTCTATGAAGATGGGAGGCTTCGTCTTGGTAAAAATTGTAGCGGAATTCTTTTTTTCTAATAATCCTCTAAATCTTCACGTGGTTATTGTTGGACAAAGAAGTTATTATAACTTAAGAATTTGACTCATTAATAAATAATTACTAATTAGTAATTAGAGGTAAGCCATAAATGTATATCCCATTTCAGTTCATAGTAGAATTGCAACAATGCATTTGAATGTTTTGGAGTGAAAAATAAAGCACAAATTGAGAGTCTGTATAAGAAAAGAATTCTGTGTTAAACTAAATCCCAGCGACAACTTTGAGATAAGAAAATTCACCAGAAACTCTCAATTTGTGCTCCATTTCATTCAAAAAAATGCAAATGTGCTTTTGCAATATTCTACTATGAACTGAAATGGGATATAATGTGTATTGCTGACATTTTACAGGTGTAAAACAATGTTTAAACTCTTTGAATTGAAGATGTTACGAAATATGTGTAATACGATATCTTTTACAGATTAGAATTTAACAACTTAACGCAGCTCGCTGCTGCTAGACCCTTGTAATAATTTTTTGTGTTCTTTAATGTGGCGCGCATTTTCAAACACATTAGATAAATGACATGTGCTTGACGTTTACATAACCTTAAATTTTTACGTCCATAAACCTCACTTTTTTAATTAATAATTTAAAACGATGTTATTTCTGAGAAAACTAGTTTCACCTTCTCCCTGCGTTTGTGTTAATTTTGTCCGACATGCGAAGAGAATCGTTGATCCCGGAATACGAAGACGCAAGGAATTATTACAACTCGACGAATCCGAAGAAATTGACGATTTTGACGACTTTGAAACCGATTTTATGGAAGTACACAAGTCCCATAAACAACACCTTCGAGAAGCAGAGGTTGAGAGGGAAAAAATGAAATATCACATTGTAAAGCAACGGTATTTTAAAGAAAAGTTTCCGAATTTTTTAACTTGGCATGATAAGGAACAAATTCGGTATTTGTACCGTACTGATCCGAATGAGTGGACGATTGAACGGTTATCTGAGAGTTTTCCAGCATTGCCGGAAGTCATCAAGGTAAGATAATATTTTTTTTTTAATATTGTGTGTGCATAGCTTTTTAAATTTGGATTTTGATTGTAGAAAATTATCAAATCAAATTGGGACAAACCAAGTCAGAATAAAATTACAAATCACGACACTGCGGTCCAAAATAACTGGAAGTTGTTTAAAAACGGGAAAATGGGGGATTTACCTGCGGATTTGGCCCAACATTTGAATAAGTTTACAAATCGCGCACTCAATTTGAATCAGTTTAAATTACCAGACTTTAAAACCAATGTAGTGACTGTTGGGAAAAAAATTGGAACGGAGTTTTCTGATATTGTGACTAGTTACGGTGGTAGCCACCAAAATGAGGATGAAAAACTAGAAATAGAAGCAAAAACTTTGCCCGATAAAAAATCAAAAAGTCGAAAACCTGTCACACTTAATCAGCTTCAAGTAAAACTGGTCAAAAGGGCAGAATTAGGTAAGCAAATCGATGAGAACGAAAAATGCATAGTAAGCAGTGTGAAGACGGAGGAAGAGAAAATTGAAGTAAAACACGACTTGGTTGATTTGTCCCACAACAAATTTCAAACTGGGGTCCAACTTCACAAAAAAGAGGAAAAGGATTTGTCTCATTTGAATTACCCGGAAGTTATCACCATACCCAAATCTGCGCTAAAGAAAGGCTGTATTTACAAACTCAATGATTGTTACTACGACGATGACGGCGAATTTTTGTATCGAGTCCCAGGAATGTCGCAATAAATAAAAGAAATAAAATTGTGTATTTTTTAATGAAACAATGTCAATCTTAAAAAAATGACTAGCATACATCATGTAAAGCCTATAAAAGTAACAACTGATTTCACAGCTTCTTTGACCAATTACCACAGTTAACCATAGTAACTCAACTTTCGTTGACCAATGAAGCCGTGATAGTTTAAACGGTAACAAAAAGTTAAGCGGTCCTAAAATTGACTACTAGTCGTTCACAAATTAACGAAAACACAATATTTAAGGCAGTTACTCAAGACAGATTCCTTGCACCCACGAACTCAAATCGGCATCATCTTCACAATCTAGCACCATTTCCTGGGGGGCATCTGCGTGTAAAACTGCTTGTGCCGCTGTTCTCCCAGTTAAATAAGCCCCATGAACTGTTGAGTAAAAATTACAGTGGGTATGTTCGCCAGCGAATAATACCACAGGCTGAAAAATAACCATTACACAACTGTTGTAAGTTTGGGAATTGCAATACTTTAGTTTCTTCCTCGTCGAGGAATAGGGGTTGTGCCAGACACTCGATGTCGATCTGTGAGGCCCCCACGGCTATCGCAGTGTAGGAGCCGCGGGTATAGGGCTGACTGTGCCAGCTTGTGCTAAAAAAGCGTTACTTGTTTTTTTTTCGTAAAATATCGTCGCAAAACAGTTACGGTTTAATGAAATGAAAATTGCGTGTAGGAAATTTCATAAAAATCCATTACTCCATTAAGAAGTTATTATAGAAAGAAGATGAGGAAAATAATATTTAATTTCCTCCTGTTTCAGAAGTACAATAAAATCGTCGGACGACACCGACGGTGACATGCTTATTGTCCGGTTAATGGAGGTGTCCTCTTAAGAAAAGTTATAGAAACAAACTAAATTAATTTATTAAAGAGTTAGTGGCATGTTGCTATTTGATACAAAAACATACAAAAACGCCTGAAAAATGCCACCAACAATACCTATTCCGATACGAACTCGATTACAAAATTTGAAAAATTGGATAGTCTTCTCTAATTTGTTCACCTCTTCAAAAAGTTACATCGTTTTAAGCTAGTTAGTGATAAGATAAGTACATTAGAACCGTCTCTTGATAGAACACATAATAATTGTTGGTGAAGAACAGAATTTTATGACTTTTAAATAATTAAATCTGTATTTTTTGTATCTAGTCTTTTGTGCCTTTTGTATATTTGGGTGCGTACATAAGGTGCAGGCCTCGTAAAGCTATGTGAAACACCCTGTATTTACCAGCTATTTTCTGCAAAAAAAATTGTTTTTCAAAATTTGCTACACTTTGTTCATCAGTATTCGCAGAATGGTCAGGAACGTACTCAAAATTTATATGAAGACGAATTTAAACTTTTCTAGCCGCCCTTCAGGTGCCTTAAACAGATATTTTGTTCATGTCTTCGAAAACTACTTAACTTTTCACAAACGTTTCCCCATTTTTTCACCAGTTCATCTTTATTTTTAACAATATTTGTTGCTTATTGGATCTTCCTATTTCTCATTTCTTTTAAATTTCATATACTCGGTTTGGTTTAGTCCACAAAATATTTTTTTTTCTCAACAAACGATTTTTAGTTTTATTTATAACGATAACGCTGTATAAAGAACACAAATGCAATAAATACAAATCCGTAAGACCCATTGCAAATAAGAACTAGTGCAATAAATAATAACACAAATAATTTTAGCTGCTCTTCTGAGGTTTGAATCTGAATCAGTTTAACACCGAAACAAAATATGTACCGCTTATGTGATTCCCTAAATTTTCTGCCAATTTGTCATAATAATAGCACACGCGCGCATGTCATACTGTCCCTTTAAAAAAGAGATTTTGTTTTCAAGGATCCCAATTGCATTGTCCGCGTCTGTTCATTTGAGCATCAGTTTAAAAGAAAAATTATACCATTTAAAATAAGTTAGCTCAAACTGGGGCTAACAAAAATGTACGTTTGTCAGAGGAGTCCGCTTGTAGAAGGTATCCGTTAAGAGAAACTTCATACTGTATTAAATCTTTTGTTAAAAAATACTTCATTAGAAAAATCATTGTCAAGTCGGCTATAAATCTTTTCCAACAAATTTGCAACAAAAAAATCAAAAAATCAAGAATACTTTGTTCTTTTAGTAAATATTAAACTTTTAGCTAAAATAGTTAGAACACAAAGTTGGTTAACTATTTTTTTTCCAAATGGAACACCTTGTATTTGTTTACCCGTATCAATAGCTCTTTTTTACGATATGCGGTTTGAATAATATCTTTAAAATAGCTGTCTCAAAACTATAAAAACGCCAACGTCGCATTTTATTTCAAAATAAAGTGTTATAAATTATTCATGCACTTCAAACAATTAATAGCTAATGTAATTTATAGTTTCAATGAGGTATCTAATCATTAATAACTATTTTACAATTTTATCGATCTTATTTAAAAAAATAATTCGGTAAAATGCGACGTTGGCGTTTTTATAGTTTTAAACAGCCAATATCTTAAGATTTTCAAAAAAATTCTTGATGAGTGAAATTCATGTGTGTGTTAAGAACTTAAGAATATCTTAATAAACGACTGGAACACACTTTTGCAAACCTTTTACACCTACGCCCCTTATTTGTAGAGTTATGTTTTAATAAGTTAAAAACTGAGAACGCTTCCGTAGTCATATAAACAAACTGTAGTCGGTTTCAGAAGATTTTCACTTTTCGATACATACATAAACATGAAAAGATCAACATTTGTTTTAATTTTTTTCGTGAGAATGGTCTAGAAGAAAATAGTATATTAAAGTATAAGTGCTCTAAAAATCACGCGTTTTTTAAAGACTAGTTATCCAAGAATACTTATAGAATCATAAATACTGATGTTAATATTAATAAAATTGGAAATAATGCAATGTGAGACCAGTATACCTTTCACTGTCACGGAATTGATTGGGTTATTGATGTTGCTATGGACACGCGCCTTTTTGAAAGTTGGATTTGTAAACGCTGCTGCGTGCTTTAAATAAGCGAAATAAATTATCAATAAAAAAGTATTCGAAGCTTTGATTGTATTTTTTCAAACATCGTTTACGGGGAACAAACTAATTAATAGTGATAACGTAAAATGCGAAACAACTTCGTTATCAGCGTTAAAAAAATGTATGAAATGGTTTAAGTTTGAAGCGATTTTTTTTCAGTCTTCAAAATATTTATTAACTTATTATATTACAACAGTTTTTTGTCAATTAAGATGAAGGAGAAAAACAGTAACAACGTTTTGGATTGTAAATACACAAAAATTAAAACGACAAATCAAAATATTTCTGAGAAAATTAATTTAAATTTAAACGTTGACTTAAATTTTCACGAGAAATATAAGAAAAGAAATAAAAAATTTGCGATCCGTCTCATACTTTCAAAACCGCGAACGCGGTTGCAGCTACAAGAAAAATATAAGGAAGAAAATTGTAGAGAATTTAATTTACTACAAAAATGTCTGGGACATCATATTTGTATCTTCAAATCTTTAGGCCGAGTAGTTACTTACCAAACTACATTTTTTGGTTTGGGTATGAAAGGGTCATTGAGGAACTTCCGTAAAACAGTCGTGCAGGTGTCTTTAATCTCGTCTTTTGACAACGTCTCCATATACTCAGCTTCTTTCCCCGAAATCCAGCCGAGGATAATAGTTTCAGTGATTTTGGAAAACGAGTAGATTTTCTTGTACCAATTTTTGCTCAGGTCATTCTGACCTTCGGGATGCTCAGTATCTGACTCCCACAAGAGCAAAACTTCGGTAATACTGGGGTGTAAAAACGGTCTTTCGTACTCTAGTAAAATCTTATCTACGGTCCCGAATAGCAACCGGTCAATCGCCTCGCGTTTATATTCGGGTAAAGGTGGTTGGAAAAGAGTGTCTTTATTGTACTTTAGGACCCCTAACGGAATGGTGCAGATGAGTTGGTCGGCTTTGAATACTTTCCCGTTATCACAATGTACTTCAACGTTGGGCGAATTTGATTCTTTCGTGGTTTCCTCAATCACAGTCCGGTCGGAATCATCCGAGTCGTTCCCGTTGTCGATACTGTTCCTCTTGTTGAGATTCCACCGGATTTGGGACACCGGGTGCCCCACTAGCAGGTTTTCCGCGGGAATGGCTTGCGTCACGGGCCCCAAAATGGAGCTGTACCCCCCTGGAAGCGTGATATTCCCCCCTTGCAGCTCCGTGTACGTCCCCAACTCGAGCAAGTCAATTTCGCTCATATCGTCGCACCCACTGATACAAGTCTCCCGTTTCAACAAACACTCAAACAACAGTTCCCTCAAGTGTCTATCACGCGGGTCCTGGACCTTGTCCAGATACAAACTAATCTCTAACTTAATGTGATCACCCACACTGTCGATGCCTTCAGGGGGCAAATACTGCGATAAAAAATACTCCTCGCAGCGCCGCAGAAAACACAGATATGCTTCGTAGATTTCGTGCAAGGTTGCAAAAGGGACTTGCTTCCCGTTTTCGGTCGCCGCGATTACTTTATGGGGTTTGGGCGTTTGCATAATGTCGACGAGACCGTGCTGCATTGCCAGTTCGTACACGGGGTTGCCCAGCACTCCGTGGATCCAGTTGGCCCCCAGTTCCACCGGTTCGCTCCCCATTTTAATTTGCACGATACGGCCCCCGACCCGGTTGCGGGCCTCCAGGAGCTTGTAGTCGTTGAAACCGTTCTTGGAGAGGTGGTAGGCGGCGGAGAGCCCCGCCATGCCCGCCCCCACGATCAACACTTTACATTGCGACGAGTCTTTTCCGCTTGAGGGGGCTTCGGAGCTTTCCATACTTGCAGCCCCATCAGCTGATTACTGTCACTGGCCACTGACAGCTGCCAATTTGAAGAACACAATAATAATAATATTAAAGCCCCAATTTCTCATCAAATAATTAGTAAAGTACTAGCAAAAGTAATGAGTGACCCAAAGTATTGTAAAATTAAAGGTTTAATTTATTGTTGCGGGTACGCGCCGGTGATTGTTACGCCGCGGCCATTTTCGAACGCAAACACTCATGTTTCAATTCGTAACTTTACCCTAATTATGTGTCTGGACTCGACGAAATGATTAATAAAGCCCCAGTAAAGGTAGTTGGTAACTTAGTTAATTGCAAAATTTAATATTTTATTAAATAAATCTGTTTCGCTGTAACGGGTGTTAGGCCGCGGCCGCGTTCGGGCGCGCTGTCGACTGTCGTGTTTATGTGTCAATGTCAGTGCGTGGAATCATGTCGTAATTTTTGTTTTTTCCCCTAATTATGCCTTTGGACGAAAGTAAAGACACACTAGGGGGTAAAAAAATCCGATTCAAGACCCCTGCGCGTGTTTTGTTCACTTCCGAGAGTAAAATCGACGACTTATTGCGAAATGACAAGGAGGCGCAAGAAGGGGAGGCAAAGAAAGGTAAACATTATAGTTTCAGGGGGCTCTCCAGTGTTGTCATTGCTTTTAGAGAGAAGTCCATCCCTGGCATCGTTCTTACAAGTGGAGTTGACCCGTGACTACCTCCTGGAACACGACGAGGAGCGTTTTTCAGCTCGGAGGGAAAAAGTGTACTCCTTCATGCGTATCCCCCGAGAAGTGGAACGTTTCATGCGATATGGTTTTATGCAATGCACCGATTCGTTTCTGTTTGTTTACACGTTTTTACCTATGAGAGTTTTATTAGCACTTTGGGCTCTGGTGACTCGACCGTTTTCACAGTGTTTTGGGGTACATGACAGGGGGCGACGGGTTTTAACCCCGGCGGAAATTTGTGATTTATTGAAGGCTGTTATTCTTGTTACGTGTAGTATGATTATGTTTTCGGTTGATACGAATATGTTGTATCATTTGATAAAGAGTCAGTCAGTGATTAAGTTGTACATTTTTTACAATATGTTGGAAGTAGGGGATCGGTTGTTTTCGGCGTTTGGACAGGACACCATTGATGCGCTGTTTTGGACAGCGACGGAGCCCCGAGGGCGAAAACGGGAGCACTTGGGCGTTATCCCGCACCTGATTTTTGCCATCGTCTATGTCAGTATCCTTTTTTACTAAATGAAAAATTATGGAGAACTAAAACGGAAAGCCGAACCATGATACAAGAATTTTTTTTCAATGTTTTTTGCGTACTTAAAAATACAAAAAACCACAATTGGTTCGATGTTACAGGTTAATTGTTGTCGAGATTTTGATCGATTGCCGGTACTCAAAAGAATTATCGAGCAATAACTTCGCAATTATTATCTGCAACCTTATGAGTATTATCGTTGGAAAGCTCAGTGAATTAAGTGTTGTTTCGAATAAAAGTCATTATCCTGAAATTAATTGTTTTTGAGAAAATTGCCCACATGAGCAAAAATAGGTAAAATTCATACAGCGTTGGGCAAAAGTATGAAACCAAGCGTTTTATGCCTAAACTATGTACCTTACGAAAAAACAATTAGTACATCAACTACTTTAAAAATGTGATCATTTTGCAAGAGTAATTAAAAAGGAAAATTTAAAAGGAATTTTGCAAAAGTAATTCTTGAAAAATGATCACATTTTTGAAGTAGTTGATGATGTACTAATTAGTTTTTTCGTAAGGTACATGGTTTAGGCATAAAACGCTTGGTTCCATACTTTTGCCCAACGCTGTTTATCGTTTTTCCAGGTTTATGTTAAAATAGTTACATTTGCTCGAATAATTTTGCCGTAATTGGCAGAATAAAAAAATTGAGAAATTTTCGATAAATAACACTTTTTAATTTTTTTCGTTTCGCTATAGTCGGCTCTTGAAAACTGAAATCTGTAAACCATTTTAACAGTTTATTTAGCCGGTTCTAACAGTATATCTGACATTTTTCATAGCTCTAATAGTTTCGCCTTTATCGACGTTTGAAAAGTGAAAATTTTCACTAGTTGTTTGAGTAAGAACTTAGGGTTAAGTTCAAAACAGACTAAAACAGTGAATTTAAACTAAATGTAATTCCAATAGTAATTTAATTGCTTTAGTTTATAAGTAAATTTTGTATGCAGGGTGTCCGTTTTTTGAACTCCACTGTGGGGATCTTAAGTATTATTAGAGATACGATGTAGGTTAAATTAGGGCAAAGTTGCGCATTTTTATGCTGAATAATTTATTATCTGAAAGAAAATTTGATGTGTCATTTTTAGTCTTTGAATTATTGCGAAAAATAAAAAAATTGTAATTCTTCTGGAATTTTTTTAAAAGAAATATAAATCCATCATCGTCTTTTTCAAGGCGTTCTTAATGTTAGAGTTCAACTTTGGTTTTTCTTATGGACACCATATTTGATACTTTTATTTTTTAAAAGTCTTTTTGTTGTTGATTACAACGATGTATCTCATGTTATGGTCAAATCTTAATCGCAAGCTTATTAAAATTAAGAAAAAAGCTTTTTTGCAATGAGTGCTTGCGAAAAAAAATCGTCAAAAATTATGTTTAACATATTAAATTTTGAACTTAGCTTAGCGAAAATGTGAACCTTCTAGATTCAAATACAATTAAACCTCCAAAATCTAGTTTGTTTGAAAACAAAATTGGTGGCGTTTTTTTCCAAAGCACTCTTCGCAAAAATGCTTTTTTCTACATTTTCGTGAGCATGTAAGATTCGA
This sequence comes from Tribolium castaneum, assembly GCF_031307605.1. Classification (NCBI taxonomy): domain Eukaryota; kingdom Metazoa; phylum Arthropoda; class Insecta; order Coleoptera; family Tenebrionidae; genus Tribolium; species Tribolium castaneum. The sequence continues at coordinate 12,228,542 of NC_087397.1, forward strand.
TCATATCATATGATACATCGTTGTAATCAGAAAGAAAAACACTTTTCAAAAATACAAAAAGTAAATATGGCTTCGATAAGAATAACCAAACGTGACTGTTGTAACTCTGATATCAAAAACGCCTTGGAAAATACAATTACATGTTTAGATTGTTTGTAAAATAGTGCGTGAAGAACGTCCTAGTTAAAAACGTCTCATTGGTTTTCGCTTGAAAAAATAGAAACGAAAATTATAATTTTTTTTCCAATAATTCATTCAACAAAAATGCGCAACTTTGTCCTAATTTAATCGACCTCTTATCTCTTACAATAACTGAGATTCCCATGGTAGACCTCAAAAAACATACGACAACCTGTGCGAGTATATTCGAATTATTTTTATAATAAAATCTGTGTTGAACTTAACCCCGAGTTGTTACTCAAACACTAGTTTTTTGCGTTTTTCTTGGAAACTGTAAGACATAGGTTAAAAATTAAAAAAGCATCGGAAAGCGATTTAGATTATCTGTCTCCCGGGGCCTATTTCATAAAACTTTATACAAGTGGTTTACTTGTCACTTGTATACATTTTCTATAGTAATGTAATTAATATAAATAATAAACATGTCGCTTGTAAAAATCAATTTAATTTTTATAAAACGGATTTGGTGAAAACCCGGAGCCGCTCTTAGCAAGGGTTCCGGTTACAGAGTTTTTTATTAAAAAAAATTATAACTCGAAAACTAAAACTTCTAGAACAAAACGGTTTGCTCCAGCGAATTCTACGCTTCATTTTGTGTATTAAACTAATTAGGGACCGGTTTATAGAAGCGTCATTAATTTAATTCGCAATTAAATGTGTGATTAACAGATCACGTGACGAATTTGAGCCAATTTAATTGGTCTATTCGCGTTGTTAACTTTTAACAACGAATTAAAATTTGATGAAGCTTTCTATAAACCGGACCTAAGAGTATTTACAAAATTTTAATTTGTGAAATTATTTGCCTTAAATTCTAGTAAACAATCTTACTAGGCTTAAATTTTTAACTTCACCATTTTAAATTATACCATCGTGTTTAGCCCAAATTTTACATCTAGAAATCCATATTTACGTTTTTACGAGTTTAATAAAATTTATCGACAATTTTTAGGGATCTTGATGGGTACAAATTCACGTCAAAATTTTGAAAATAATTTTAGTTTCTTTTAAAATACACGATTTGGTTTATATTTAATGTAAATATTTTGCGCCAAAGGGTTATTTTTGTTGTGGATTTAAAATCATTTGAACTGAAGTAATTCGTTGGGTTCTAAAATTTACATACATTGCCTTGTAGACGGCAACATAAAATACTGTTCACAGATGACATACGTACTACAACTGTCGAATAATTTTTTAAGAGTTTTCTAGTTTCCGGTAGTTTGATAAATGGAAAATTGGTCTTTTTATAACGAAAACTTAAATAATTCCGAAACGAAAAGACATAGACCTATAATAGTTTATATATAGTTACATAATTTTTTGCGTAGAATCCAGTTATGCAAAAATATATACGAGTAGGTTGTTCCATTTAAAATAGCGTAACTGTGTGTACAACGCCATGGCAATATTTCAAAAAATAATAAAAAAATTTATAGACCGATTACGCACCCCTGGGTGCACCGAGGTTTTCAATTGTAGGTTGCACACGGAAAAATTCAGTTCTACCGATATTGTTCATAAAAACTGAAAATAATGTCTGAAAAATTTTGAAAACTAAAAATAGACAATATTTTTTGAATTCAATGCGAGTTTTGCGCACTATGTTCTTAGAGCCCTGTAGAGTCCTTAAAGGTGTAAGAAAATTCGATCCAAGAGGGTTTTTTTGTGCACTTTTCTATACCTTTAATTCCCACTAGAGTACTTAAAAGTGCAAGAAAACATCAATTTTGTGTTTTTTCGAGATTATCGGCCATCAATAACTTCGATATTGTGTCTTTAAGCGTATTTGCACAGTCTTGAAAAGTGTGGTAAATCAAAGTGTTATTTATACATTTGATTTATGTTCTGCCTCCCTGATATTTATTTAATGAAATAGGGCGATTTTTGTTTCGTTTCTTGAACGACTTCGTGTCGTTGACTACTTTAGTCCTCCGCAATTTAACCCAAAATATTTTCCTTATTGTCGCCAGTACTTCACAGCATTTTGGTTCTGTTTCAAGCCACGACTCTCAACGTGGCCATAAACTCCAACAACAAGGCGCTTTTGACCATCATGATGTCAAATAACGTAAGACTCGAACATGAAAATTGTCCGTCTTGACTCACTCGTGAAATTTTGCAGTTCGTCGAGCTGAAAGGTAGCGTTTTCAAGAAATTCGACAAAAACAACTTGTTTCAAGTGTCTTGCAGCGACGTGAGGGAGCGTTTCCACCTAATCGTCCTCCTTTCAATCGTCGTATTGCAAACGATGCGCGAATATTCGTGGAAATGGGACCGACTCTGGGTGCTAGTCCCCGACTGTCTTATCGTTTTGATCGCTGAGATGTTCGTCGATTGGATAAAGCACGCGTTTATCACCCGATTTAACGAATTACAGCTTGATGTTTATCGCGATTATACAACTAGTTTGGCGTATGACATGGCGCAAACCCGCCAGAAACACGCGTTTTCCGACCATTCGGACCTAGTGGCGCGCCGGATGGGCTTCATCCCGCTGCCACTGGGCGTTGTGATGATCCGAGTGCTGGTCAGTGCGATCCATATCAACGACTTCGCCTCGGTTATTTTGTTCATTTTGGCGTACTTCTGTCTCGGGTCGTTCAAAGTCTTGAATAGTTTGCTGATTTTGGGCAAAGCTTGCGATTTGATAGCGCAGCACAAGCAGGAGAAGGCGACCGTTCAGTCCCCGAATTCGAAGACGACGACCACTGCGACGAGTCCCTTGCGGCCGCCGGTTGTGGACCAACCCGTGAGGTACAGCAATGGGTTTCCCCCAGTTGAAATCAAGGCAGATTTGGGCCCAGCGGCTATTTTTGCCAATAGTACCGTTGATTTGAAAAACGTTAGTTTGAATGAAGAGTTGTTGAAGGTGGAAGGTGAAGATATTAAGATTGAGCCGGCGCTCGAACAAGGCGAAATTGTGACGAGGAGTTTTCCGGATATTAATAGTAAGGAGTTGGAGGATATCGGAGGGGATGGGTTGAAAAGGGCCGAGTCGGAGCCGTCGTTGAATATATGCAGTGACGAGAGTGATTTGCCAAAGTAGCTGAAACTAGTCGTTCCTTGTTTTTATTTGAATTCCATCCGTTTTTTTTTTCTATTTTGTTTAAGTCCAAAGACTTTGAGTGTTGATATTTTCATATTGCAGTTTATAAATAAATATTTTTATATGAGCTTGTTCTTTTGTTTCTTTTTTCCTAACCACAAATACAAAAATTCATCGGACATCGGGAAGATAGGTAATCATTTTTTTTTTACTTTGGTTTCACAAATTGTTCGTTAGTTTCATAAGGAGAACTTTTGTGCTACTCCTTTTAATACATTTCTAGGAGTTGTATTGGCAGTGCTGGGCTGGGTGTCGTCCCTCGTCAGTCTGTAATTACTGTAATTAATTTAATTTAATTTAAGTAATTTACCGTCAAGTCGTTTATTAATAAAGCCCGAATAATTAACTTTGCGATAAACCAATACGACCTCCATTCCGCGTTATCCTAAGTGTAAAATTGTTTATGCTATAAACAATCATGTTGAAATAGTACTAAACACAATACAAAACTGTACATTTGCAATTATTTTGTGTATGAAAATGTGCAGTGCAACACTAATCCAAGTAATTCGTTTATTCCTTGGTAAGTTATTTCGTGGTCATAACTCTTTTTCTTAACCTTCACTATCCAATTTAGCCATCCAAATAGTGCACAGCTTCAGTTTTTATCAAAGTAATATCACAAAACGCGAAGTCGAGGAATGTCCAAGGTAATGTAAACACATAATCAGTGGCACAGTTAACAAAAAAATTCAGTAACACTTTCGCGTGCAAATCCGGCGAATGCATCGACGAGGACATGCAATGCGACGGCGGCGTCGACTGCAAAGACGCCAGTGACGAAAGCAACGCCTGTGCCAGGATCAAGTAAGTGTAAAAACGCCCAAACTCTCCAAACAAATTAAAAAGCTGTCCAATTTTTGCGTTTCGTTGCGACTACGGTGCGTGCATTTTTCCAAACCTGGAGTGCGACGGGAAACCCGACTGTCGAGACGGCTCCGACGAAAAGACCCCCAAATGCCAAATCATCGACGAAACGTCCCCAATCTGCAGGTAAATCACCGAGAAAGTATGACAAAAAATTGTAAAAACTCGTTTCAGGAGCAACGAATTTCGATGCAGTTCTGGCGAATGCATCGACGAGGATAACAAATGCGACGGAATTGCACAGTGTTCGGACCGGTCGGACGAAATCAGAGCCACTTGTTGGAACCTGCGGTGTCCGAGTTACAGCTTCAAGTGCAAATATGGGGCTTGTGTTAGCGGAAACGCGGAATGTAACGGCAAGATTGAGTGCCCGGATGGGTCCGATGAGGACCCCAATATCTGCAAAAACAGCACAGTGGTGGTAACCCCGACCCCGCCACCCGTGGTAACCCGACCTGGAGCGAGGGGTCGGTGCGTTTTGCCGAACCATCCCGAGTTCGGAAAATGGAAGATTTTCGGGCCGGACAACTTGTCCCCTGGGGCCACGGTGAATCCAGGGACGATTTTAAATATAGTCTGCCAAAATGGCTACAAACTGGAAGGGAATTCGGTGATTTATTGCGCGAATGGGCAATGGACCGAGAATATTGGAGTTTGTCTAAGTAATTTAGTTTTGTGTTAAGGTTGGTCCTGATGGTCTCTTTCAGAATTGTGTTCACCTTTGTCAAGTACCAAAGTCATGACGGTCACTTGCACTTATCCCAATAATAAAGGGGAAGGGAACTGTACCAATGCAATTGATGGTACTCTTGCAAGGTTCAAGTGTGAACCACTCTACGAAGATCCAAACTTGCAGAGAATTCCAGGACGGGTTTGTCGCGATGGTACCTGGGACAACAGCTCACCTGAGTGTGTACCAGGTCAGGTTCCAATAGTAATTTACTTACACGTAAACTTGAATATTAATATAGACAGTAAGAACAAAGATCCCGATCGGATCATATTTCCAACATGATGTACCAAATATTTTAATAAATATCTTAAGACCAATTGCTGATTTTCCATGCATTACGCGAATCCGTAGTGAAAGAAAATAATACACAGAAAAATAAGCTACGGATTCGCGTGATTTTAAATAGTAACCCAATAGTAGCCTTCACTAAACATTTCAAATTCTTGTTTTAGTTTGTGGGCAGAAATCGGTCGAGGTGCAGAAACTGATCGTCAACGGCAAGACAGCGAAACGAGGAACGTACCCGTGGCAAGCGGCTTTGTACACCCGCGACAAGAAGGAGTTAATTTGTGGCGGATCTTTGATAAAACTGAATATGATTATCACAGCTGCGCATTGTGTGACCGATCAACAGGACCGAGCGCAGCCTCTTCCCAAAGAAAACTACATCGTTGCGTTGGGGAAATACTACAGGAAATTTGATGATCCACGCGATTCCAAAGAAGCGCAATTTTCGGAGGTAATTTTTCAAATCCTCTAACGAATCGCACTTAATTATTGCTTTGTAACAGCTGAAAAAAATAATTGTCAATGAGAAATACGGCGGTCCGATACAAAATTTCGGTTCGGATATCGCTCTCCTAATCACTAGCACTGTTTTTGTGCCGTCACTAAGAGTACAACCTGTTTGCATGGACTGGAATCTTGAATGCAAAATAGGGGAAGACCAAGTTTACGGTTATGTAAGCAAATGGGTGGAAGTCGGGTGTAACACTAAGGGTTATTTAACAGGTGACTGGTTGGGGGTATACAGTTGAGGGCTCCAACCCGTCCGAGGAGCTGAAGGAGCTGAAAGTTCCCCTTATTCCTGAATCCAAGTGTCAGAAAGACTTACCACTTGATTACATTAGGTACTACACTTACGATAAGTTGTGTGCCGGCTACCTCAACTCAAGTAAGGAATATCGGATAAAAATCTGTGATAATAATTATTTACGTTGTAGATACTTCTGTTTGTCGGGGCGACAGTGGTGGAGGTTTAGTCGTAAAACGCAATGGTGACCGATTTTACCTCACTGGAATTGTAAGTCTTTCCCCGACTTCACCACGGGATATCGACGGCTGTGATAGTCAACAGTACGGACTTTATACGAAAGTTGCATGTCATACGCAGGACTTTATTTTGAAAAAAGTGACAGAGTATGGAATAAACGCGCGCTAAAGTGAAGCGGTAATTTTTTATAATAATAAAATTGTAAATATATTTCCCGGAGATTATTTTTAATATATTTTAAACCTTGTTTAGTCTAATTCGAAGAATAAATTGTTGTATTCACCTCGTTTTTGTGTAAATCGGTAAATAAATAACTATTTGTATTTTAATTTCACAAAGAGAACTTTTGTGCAACTCCTTTAGTAAATTTTTAGGAGTTGTATTGGCAGTGCTGGGTTAGGTGTCACTGTAATTTAGTTGTGATCTTTCAAGTCAAGTCGCTTATTGATAAAGTCCAATAATTAACAGAATTAGGAGGAAATAGTTTGAACATATTTTGATGAGTTAAACTAAACAAAAATAGAAAGTAGAAAAAATAGTATATTACACTTGTTTTATATGACTTAATTGAGGCACTTATTCTATTCGAGCACTCCTTCGTTGTGCTCCACAACCATTCGTGCCACAATAGAACGTCTTATAAAATGGTATAATAATACTATTGCACAATATAATGGTTGTACTTGGATATTGCTTTTTTTAAAACGTATTGACCGTTATTTAATTTTTTATTTATTGTTTTCAAAAACTCAGCTTTTTTGATATCATCACTGTTGGTAAATTTGTAACTTTGAATACTATGCTCTAGTTCACTCAGTTTTAATTTTTTTTAAAGTGCTGCTTAAGGCACGAGGTTCAATATTGTTACTTATTATTAACTCACTAAATTCTCAGCTAGGTATTTTGTTCGCCTTTTTAGTTTGTTTTACTCTAAGAAAATCACTAATAGTAAGTTTGGCACTTTTATTGTTTTAATTGATCAACAAAAACCAAAAATATCAAATTTGAACTTCTTAAATGATACCAACAGTGTAATAAGACTTCGTAAATAAGTGAGATTTGTTTAACCTAACAATTAGATTCGTAAATTTCTTGAAGCAATCGTTTTATAAAAGAAGAATCATTTCTTTGTTTTGCATAATATAAGCAGGGTGGGCAGTCGCTTGGGCAAGGAGTATTTTGGTTGGGCGTTTGCCCACCCGCGCTCACCCCTAGCGCCGCCACTGCTTATTGAAATAAATAAATACTGTAGAAAGCACAATAAGCAAGCATTTTTTGAATGGGAATGTGAAATACTGAAGATTCCTTTACTTTTTCTAATAGATAGGTATAAATAAATTTTTCGTTAGAATTGATTCTGATTCTGATTTTTTTACAGATGGCATTTTTGTAGTTTTGAAACAGCTAATAGTTGTCCATGTTTTTTTTACTCTGTAATTTTTGTAATAAAACATTTTGACACTAAGAATTTTTGTAAAGTCATTCGCTAACGCTCATTCGTGTTTTAAACAGTATTGATTTCATTAACAAATTATTAAATAACTATAATTAATTTTGATTATAAGAAATTGTAGAACAGTTCTGAAAAAATTCGCATGCATATAGGGTGACCAAGCGTACTATTTTTTCTGGATATGTCCTTTTTTAAAGGTCTTTGTTCCTGTTCGGTATCTTTTTTTTTGAATTAATAAAAAGTTCCTTTTTCCTGAATTTTACAATTTCATCGTCCATCAATTTTTAATAAATAAATGCTTTATAAGTTGAATCGCTTGGAGATTGACGTCTAAAAGAAATTAGATTTTTGTGTCGATTAGTCGATTACCTACATTTGGACAAGCATTTGTATGAGATTTTTATTTTTATCAACTAATGTTCTGTTTTACATTTTACGATTTGTTAGTTGGAAATAAAGAGTTTATTAATTAACAAAAAATACGTTACATTATTGCTATTCAGAAAAGTGTGACTGCCTCTCCTCTTTTTTTCCTTGCATTTTTTTGTGTCTTCTTTTTGTTATTTTCAAATATAGTCACCCTACATGGTTATTAGTCTATGGGCGGTTTATAGAAGCGTCATTAAATTAATTCGCGATTAATACGTGATTAACTGATCACATGACCAAATTAAAAACATTTGGTTGGTTTATTAGCGTTGTTAACTTTTAACAACGAATTAAAATTTAATGAAGCTTTCTGTAAACCGGCTTTATGGTTATTAGTTTTTAGTCACAGCAAAAAATGCTTTTAGCAGACTTTGTACATATAAATATTGGGTTTCATGGAATCCATTAAAAGGAAACTATAAATTGAGTTAAATTTGTAACTGTTAGCACCCATCGGAAGAAGGTTTTCGGCAAAAATATCTTTATTAGTTTGATTAAGCAAACACCTAATAAATAGACGGGTTGTATTTTTTTAATCATATTTTTAGTTTAATCGTATTTTTTTACTTAGTTGTTGGTTTATGAGTTTTAAGAAGTTTTTAATAGTTTGAATGTATATTATAGAAAATTCACGATGAGTAATTATAGATAAAGATTGAATAGTAAACGATACAGAAAAATGTCAGCGACAACGTAATATTATAGAGAAAAAAGTGTAAAAATGGCTACGCCTTTTGGAAAGCAAAAACTTTTTAATAGATACAAGGTGATTTTTTAATACATATCTTAAAGAAAATAAAAGACTTTTTTAAAGTTTAATGCATGTTTGGTAACATTAGAAAAACGTTTTTCAGGTTTTTTAATTTAATTTTAACTATCTTGTATTTTTAGAGAACTTATGCTAGAACTGGGTGTGCTATTTCATTTAACAATTATCACTAACATTTTTCGAGCAGTTTATGTAGTTTAGCAGTTGATTATGTGCTTTAAATTTTTCTAAAGTACGACATAAAATGTTCCCCTGTCAATAAAAATAATCTTCTTTCGGGGTTTGTAAATTTTTTCTTATTTTCTGAATTTAGCCAATATTGTTTTTTTTAAGAAATGTCATAGGCAAGGGCGGCCAAAATTAAGTAGCCCGGGGGGAATGAACTTAAATATGACACTGAATTTGATACAAATTAAAAGCACAGTAAATAATAAATAATCCGTAGAAGTATTAAGAGGCAGAGTAAATACAATCTGTCTATAAATGAATGTAGGATCGTAGTAGGTATTAAAAGTTTGCCGCTTTTTTCAGAAAAAACGGACAATGTTAGGATACCCTTTCAAGCGAAATTGTGAAGATTGACTAAAGCAATATTTCATGGTAACAATAAAGTTGGGGACAGAAAATGATTAGTCTGCATCTTTACCCAAAGAAACCCTAATTTGCATTTTATTGCAGACTAATCATTTTCTGTCCCTAACTGGATTGTTGTCATGAAATGTTACTTTAGTCAATTTTCACTATTTCGCTTGGAAGAGAATATATGAAAAATTTGGTTGTACTGGTTGCCTGAATAGATAAAAATTGGTGTTTTTCAGAACTTTCTTAGAAATAAAATAATTAAATGCCGCAAATTCAAATTTCAGAACCATGTGAGATCCTACACTCTTATACATACAGGGCTTTCATTTCGAAATTCGATAGTCTAAATATTTTTTTATTTTAGGAAATGTATTTTCGAGTAAAAAGGGGTTTATTATTAAAAGGGAAATTTCAAAATTAATTCACATTAAAATGTAACATTAGGATTTTATATCTTTGCTACTAGTTACTCTTTTTTAAATTTTTTTGGAAAACAGTGGAAAACTCTCATCTAACACTAAAAGGAAAAATATGTCTATGTGTTTGAGTTAGGGGTGATTTATTTTTAAAATATAAAATTTCCATTTTTAAGCCATTTTCATTCAAATAATACTGAACATTTATCTTTTATTGTGTAAACAGGACTTGGATACTGTGAATATACGATTTTTTTACTGACACAGAATATGTCGAAATTGTCGAGGAAATTGTTTGCTTGTTAGTCTCCCATAAAACATCCTGAATTATTGACTCAAGCTGTTTAAATAACAATAACATTTCTAAAAAATGCCAATCAACTTTTTGTGGCAGCAAATTCATCAATAATTAATAATAGAATGTTAAAAAATCGATAAACGCAAGGTTCGGTTTAATAATACTTAAATTATTGTTATTATCATAGTCACATTTCCTGCTTTCCTTCGATTTTAAATCAATAAATTTGCAATTAATATTTAGGACTGAAAGTTGCATTTCAGTCTAGTAAATAAAACTAGTACATCGACACCTACGCTCAAATTGACTTTTAATTGTAGGAAGTTTAAAAAATGCTTTTTCGGGTAATAGATTGCAATTTTGGAGTAAATTGGACACTCAGAGGCTTTCTCTTAGTCCTGAACATTGTGTAATTAATTTCTTGGCGAATTGTCGTGATTGGTGGCCGAGAAAGAGTGCGTCCTTTGACCATCTGTTGCGAATCGACAGTTCATCGAATTATAATAACTTTTCCTTGAATCAAACCACAGTAATTAAATTCATTGATTTAAATATCAACCACAGCAATATGTTTCTCAAGTTTCAATTCATAATTCAGTCGATTTTACGTAACATTAACAAATTACGTGGTCGTGTTGACTGCCTTGAAACGAATATGAATGAAAATCTTGGCTCAGAATAATCAATGAATGAGAGACCAGCTCTTTTTCAAAGTGAAAACCCTGAAATGAACACATCACCGGAGTTTCCGGTGCGAGTTGCGACGGCAACGCACAGATGGCGCTAGCAACGCGAACTGGAAAAACTATCAGGCGTTTTATAAAAAAATAATTGTTTGGGACGGTGGCAAAAAGCGAGCGACGCCCACACCTTCTGCGCCTGAACTTGACCCCGTTTACCCTTTGACATTATAAATTTTCAACAATACTGAGTGAAAAGTTAACGTAACTCCTGAAATGAGAAACTCTCCTGATTTTGTTATTGATAAAAAAGGCAATGTGTAGGAAGATCACATTTGACCTTTCGCTAATATACACCGCAATTATTTTATTAAATTTTTGCATTTTCATCTCGTTTGGTGCAGATTTTGTGATTGCCATGAGATACGTGTAAACTTTGACCTTTCGACTAAAATTGTTTCGATAAATTGGAGGAAGTGGACTCGTCTTCCACCGGATTTATGTAAATTATGTACCAAACGGTTCCTTGGGGGTGAATAAAATTTCCGCAGCAAGATTAGTTGACATTTGAGGTTTACTTCCAAGTTTAAATTATAACTATTTTTACTTATTTTACAGCTTAATTAATTTTTCAGCCAAAAATGGGACAATTCGAACCGTTTTTATTTTCCCTGAGATGAACTGTTTCTGTTAATTAGTTGAAACGAACGATTTAAGGATAGTTTTAATTTTCTCCGAAAGGGGACTCCAAATTACGTAGGTAACATGTGGTTGGATATTTTTTATCAGTAAACACGTACGTTGAGCTTTTTACTTTGATTATCTTTCATTCATAACGCCAGCACGTGATGTGCAAAATTGCGATAAATTATTTAATGATTCGTAAAATTTCGTCGTCGATAACGTCAATGGGATTAGAAGAAGAGGCAATTTCCTATTAGATTTTTTTTAATTGAGACCAACACTATTAAACATAATATGCGTCAAGCATCAAAATGGAGAAATCCAAGTATTGATTTACACATTGTGGATGCGCGAGGAGACGAGGAGAGAATAACACTAAAACACAGAGAAGAGCAGGATGCCAGACGATTTTGATTGTCAAGTTTACACTCGGTGAAACTGAAATTTCATTCATCTTCTGCCGATTTTTATTATTACATAATTGTTGCACTTTCACGCAAGCAGCAACCTTTGCGTCGAGTTATAGAAATAGAAGGGGTCCGTTAATGGCACCTTGAGGGGGTGGTTTTACGAACTGGGGTCACTGGTGCATCGAAAAGTGGGTCAAGGCCGTTTATTTTCGACTGTTTCCCTTCGGTACCATAAAAGGGTGTTTTCGCCCACGCTTCTTGCAGTCACCCTCTGTCCGCCGAGACGCCTGTGACGTCAGCCGTTTGACGTCAGCAGCTGACGTCAGTGCGTCCTGTTGCCATGGTTGCGATACCGGAGTTCTTGAATGGAAAACTGAGAACCGGAGGCCTAGACACTGACATTGATTAGGAAAGTCCGGTGGGAAAGTGAAATTCGATCTAATTGGGGGTGGGTGACTAAATGGCGAAAAAATTTCATGGAGGCGGGGATTTGGGGGCTCGTGGGCACTAATGTTCAATTGATTGAGCAACAAGTAGCAAAAAAATGGGGTTGATTGTGTTTTCAGTTTCTTAATTGTTCTGAAAATACGATAAAAGGTAAAGATTTTAAATTATCTCCTCGATTATGTCAAAAATTCATTAGAATAAAGAACGTGCCGTATTTTTTACAAAACGCAGCTGAAAATTAGTTCTATTTATGTTTTTCTTTACATTTCAAAATATCTTTAAGAAATTAATGTGTTGTCTGTTTGGATTTTTTGTAAAGATCTGAATATTAGAGAAATATTTGTTTGCCAGAGTTGTTTTTTTAATGTTGAGCTTTTTTCAAGTTCTTGCCAAATTGACCTCATTTAACCAGAACAGTTTGTAGTAGGTTTTTACTGTTTTCTTATATTTTACGTTATGTTCTGGTTTTGATACAAAAGGACTCAAATATCCCGGTTTTAATGCATTTTTTAAAATTGTCACAACTTTATTAGTTCAGGGTGGAAAATTCAGTCCAACGTAACTCTCACTAAGTATAATCAAAGTAATTTTTCGTGTGATCTTCACAAAGAATTGTATAAAATTTTTGTAAAACACGTTAAAATAATATGTATATTTAATTTTGCCAAAAATTACTAAAATAAGGATGTGCCGACAAGTTTTCCTTCATTTTTTGTTTCAATAACATTTTATTAAGTGTAAGTATTATTGTTTTGATTGGAGGTGGGTGATTATGATTTTGATTATTATCGATTAACCGTGTACTAAAAATAATCTAATTAATCGATTAATCAATGTAGTCGTTTCCTCGACAGTTAAAAAAACACAATTATTTGTCAAATATTTACCTACTTTTACACATGTTTCAAACTGGCAATTATTTTCAAAACTGTAATCGATTTGTGATTAATCGATATTTATGCGGTTAATTGGTTATCTTATCCATCAGCCTTTTTAAAATATTTATAAAATTTTTGTTTATAATAAAAATAGTATAGATATGAAGCTGGCCAATTTTTTAGGATTTGAAAGTTATTTGGGTATACATATTAATAATTCTCCAGATTATTTTCTTCGTTATTAAGTTATTTCGTTCAAATTTTAATTGTTTCTTCTGTATTGAATTAATTTACAAAGTGTACTTATCTTCATAATCATAATCATAATCTTCATAGTAAGAGTATCATTTGACATTTCAAATCAGTCGACAGAATATCTATCATGTGAGTGCATGTTACAAACAACCGAACAGAAAATGCTTACCAACTTGAACAACCATTCTTAATCACCCGATAAATAAAGCATCCTTGTTAATTTTTTTGTAAATTAATAAATTTTTTCTTTGTTAAATTAGGAATTGTTATCTTATTATTAAATATTAATTTATATATTAATTAAATATTAAACTAAAAAAAATAATCTAACTGTGAATGCTTATGTTCCACTAAAAATCGTATATGATCTATTTAAAGTTTTTAATAATACGAGTGCGAAAACACAAATTTAATGATCCAGGGCTGTCGTTATGCAACGAGCGTATGCGAGTTGCATGCCTAGACACCCGAGAACTTTAAGCATTTCCCATAAGTGTTATTTTTTTTTGTTGGAACTTTTTAATTTAAAACACGTTGTTATGGGAAGCGTGTTTTAAAATAGTGAAAACACGTTGCTATCGGAAACGTATTTTAAATTAGTAGTTATAATTTAGGATCAAGATATTAAAAAGAAGGCTTAAAATATTACCATCAAAAAATGTATTTAAATCGGTGTAAAAATGAAAAAACTAGTTATCTTTTTGTATCGATCTTTTATTAAAGTAAAGCATTTTAATCAAAAAAATTGTAATTTATTTCAGTTTACAAATAAACAGATTAGATCGGTGGACTGAGGTTTATAACATGAGATCGAAAATAAACTTAATTAGAGCAAGCTGTGCCTTAGAACTTTAGCCATATTTTAGCCGTTTATTTATTTTTTTTTACTTATTATTTATTATTTATTTTTTACACAGCATATGATGTGGCTAAAGTTAAACTTCACTTTCAAGGCTTGCTCTAATTGAGTATATTTTCGATCTCATGTTATATATTATTATTGTATTACAGTAGAATTAATTGTACAATTAACTGAAAATTTTTTCCTTCTAAACCCAAAATATGTATTATAATGGAGCAGCAATTGTTTTTAATGTTCCCGGTTATCTCAAACATTTCTGTTTTTTAAGACTGAATATTTACGAATAATAAATGTAAAGATAATAATAGCCAGTGTTTTTAAGATATTCTTTCTTCCAATAACTGAGTGTTTTTCTGGAAACTGGGCAAATATTCAAATTCATTTTTCGCGTCTATTTTTAAGTGAATAAAAGGGGTGGTGACAGCTTTGCCGCATGCGACAGCTTTAAAACACGCAACAGTTGCAGTTGACCGCTGATTCTAATAAATTCGTGAAAAGTGACTCTCCAGCAGCACATAAACGCTGTCTGTGTGGTCTATTTCTGGTATAAAATTGTTTGAAAATCTTTAACGACTATTTTCTTGAGTGCATTTAATCCAATAAATTATGGATAGTCACGATCTTTGTGGAAAGTGAGGCTGTCAATGAGATCCTCGGGGCGCGCACGCCTGTTCCAATTACGGCTAGTTTTGCAAGCGAAAAGTCGATTTAAAAGCGTGTGAAACCCAAAAATCAACAAAATTATTAGTTGCACTCGGCCATAACACGAAATAAACAAATCACTCGCTCCAATTAAACTAGAAAAATCGATTAATTTGATGTTTCAAGCGAGTGCATTCCAATTCGGGATCAATACGGCACTCAAGCTTCTTAGCAATTAAATTTCGCGATAAGAACACAACCGTGAATTAAGTGCTCTTTGTTGGCGTTTCAGCGAAATCATTTGCAATTATTAGTTGGTGATAAGAGGGCCGGATTGAGTTTTTGTGTGAATAATTATCGATTCCGGTCTCTCCCGGATTCAAAGGTCGGGAGAGTAAGTTCCGTGAACTTGCGCTTTGCAGAGGTCGAGCCATGACCGCCGAGCTTCCTTGCCTAGGGTTGCGCGGCCTTGCTTCATGTAGTCAGGGTTGCAGTCCATCGATCCACCATCAAATGGTTGCTATGACTACTCTATCTTTCATACCTGTTGCTGATTACGTCACGGCGCCCAAAGCGTCACGACGCTAGCTATCTACAGGACGCGCGTCACGATATCGTGAACTGAACACAAGGCAGATTAATAAATAAATAATGCTTGACGCCAAACGGACGTGGATGTGAAATTACAACTATTGATCACAATTTTTTGTGGTCTAGAATGCAGGGAACGGAACAAAATTTTTTACTACAGGGCTGAGTTTAGTAGATGAAAGAAAACATGTTTAAAAGGGGTCATACCTTCAAAACTAACAAATAGCAACCCTGGTGTGCCACGGAACAAACTTTTACTCAACGTACTGATTTAAAAATTTAAACTAATTAGTTCTATGTTTTGGCCCGTGGTTTAAGCAAATAAAGCGCGTATTCTCTAATCTTTTAAACGGGCTGTTAGACTTTAACACTGGTTAAAATCGCAAAACTATAGGAAAATGCAAAACGCGCTTAAAACACATTTATGACAAGTGTCTATATTAATAAGATAAAAACAAATATTGATAACAAAACACACATATTTATATTTCATATTTGAGATTTAGCAATTCAGGCAACAAATGACCATATTAGTGAATATGAAAATTTGGGAAAATTTTATTACAGATTTTGACAATTTTTTTCATTTTTGAGTTCCTGCTGGTGTCCATAAAAAACAATATCTTTTGCTAATGTTTAATAACTGTCCATGAATTTCACAGTTAATAATAATTGTCTTTTTATTTTAAATTATTTTCCGAATTAAGTTTAGCAAAGTTGGTGATTTTTTATTGCTTTCTGCCTAATTTCTTAGAATTAAATGGGCATTTTATTTGAATCATGCCAGTCTATCAGACCATCTGGACTTTCTGCTGAGAAAGGATGGCTTTATGTTTTTAATACATAATTTTAAATAAATTCCAAACTTTTATAGCATTATTTTGTTATGAATTCTGTATTTTCTATAGGTAGGTGTATTTGTTTGTATGTTTTTTTATGAAAAATTAATGCTTTTCTCCTATTTCAATATTGGTGATATGTACCTATATCGTTTACCTATTTCGGGACAACCAAATTCGGTCATTATTTTCCTTAGTGTTTTTATAGATTTTTTGCAGCAAATTCAATTAGTACAGGATCCGAACTAGGGTCATTTTGGACCCATCTGCTGACCGGATGAAACTTATTTTTTATTAAATATGACATCCAAAGGAATTTATCGTGAATGGGTTGCGTAAAAAAATATTTTCAAGACTATGATTAAGGGCTGAAAAGAGTCGAATTTTAACCATTTACCACAGTGTTTTACAGCCGTTTTAAGTAACATTTTTGGAACTGATTTACAGGCTACTAAAGAATGATTGTTACTGATGAGAAAAATTTTTCAAGAAATACTAGATTTTTATTAGATTTTTTTCAGTTTTTAAAATAATTTTCTGTATTAACTAAAGCACTGATAGCATTTTAAAAACACTTTCTCACTTTTCTCGAGTAAAAAAATGTGGCCTGTAAATAACTTTCAAAAATGTTACTTACAACGACTGTAAATCTCTGCGAAAAATGGCTAAAATTTGATTCCTTTTAGCCCCCTTAATTATAGTCTTGAGCATAATTTTTAGGCAACCACTTCGCGATACATTCCTTTAGATATTATGTTTGGTAAAAATAAGTTTTATCCGGTAAGTAGATGGGCCCAGGATGACTTTAATTCGGATCATAGACTAAATGTCTGTGTACCTGGGTATCTACATATTTTTTCTAAACTTAATTTTTTTATTAACTTGCTCTAAATAATTTCAATTAAAAACAGTGCAACAGCAAAATATTTGCTTTGAAAACTTCCCGTTAAAAAAAACCACTAATATACTTAGCCAATAGAGAATTAAAACGGAAAACTAAAAAAATTAAGATGAAAACAGAAACAATATTCAAGTTTAAATAGCTGTAGGTATAATCTCTCGGATTTTCTTACTTTTTGTTATTACAACTTATAACTAGAACCCACGTCTCATGCGGCTTTTCAAGTTCTTAGCTTAGAAAGTATTTTTTTAATCTGAACACCAAAATTAAAGCACAGCCGATTACTTGTACAGGGTGTTTCAAAAATACTGGACAAACTCTCGAGTAGTGATGAAATACATCATGCATAATCGAAGTTCGCTACAGTTTTGTTTCAAGCAACTTAATTTTTAATAGGTAAATATTTTTAATTTGTTTTTCTTAGCAACTGTTGCCCCTTTGTTTCCTATGATTTAGATTTATTGTCGAATTTAAAAGACCTGGTGATTTTTTGAAAAGGTATTTGTTTAATCTTCCAAGAGCTGTTACTTCCGCTAACTAAGTCAAAAAATATGATCTGAAGCATTAAAAACTATCTCGTGAAAAAAGACTCAGTTTGATATGTTTTATCACCACCTAAGAGATTGTCCAACACTTTTGAATTCGTCTGTATACAAACAAGGTGAGTCTGTTAAAAGTAGATACATTTTTGCTGTAGATTTTTCAAAAACTAATAACCACACAGAAATTAGCGTTTGCTAATTTTTTTTCTATGTCTAACTGTCTGTAATTTTTCATTTTTCATTTCAAAATAACAGACTCCAAAAGATTCATCATTAAAGGTGCACATCGCAAGGGTAAGTAATAATTAATTTTTTTTTGCAAAAAACAATTTAAGTAGTATGTATTATCTTTTTTTTAATTATTAAAACTTGTCACAATTATTACAACTAATAAAGTAATATTGTAAAAAGCACAAAAAATATGCGAGCTTTGAAGTGGATTTTTTAATGCTAATTTTAAAAATTAATTTGCTGTTAAAAATTAACACAATTAAACTGTGAATCTGAGCCTGAGCATTTGATTAGTCTAGTTTGATCACGTGATCAGCTAATCTGACGTTTACTTGCAATTATCTAATATCTTATTGGCCTCAAATACTAAAATGTCTACGAAATTGTGAATTAATAATTTATTGTAATCATAAAAATCTTCGCCAGTGAAAAAACTTAAAATCCTTTTACTTTTTTTTAATATCAATTATAGAATAAAATAAAACAAAAAATAATGTTTAAGAGATTTTTGAGTTATTATCGATTTAAAGTAAAGTCACTGAATATTTTTATTACAAATGACACTAGAAACTTAAAAATTTATAACTTTGAAAGGTTTTTTGGTATAACGACAGACTGTGTAATTGTCCATATTTTATAGTGTTTGTAATATTTTTGATAAAAAAATTCACAGTTGTTAGGTGTAGGTATAATAAATTGAAAACCGAAAATTATTTAGTGTTTTTTTTTAATTTTATTAAAACGCTCATTTTTCGGCCATCTTCAAGCTTAAGTTCACTATCATTTTCACAAAAATTAAAATCTTTATTTATTTTTTGATTTGGATCAGTACTGGCATTTTTGAATTAGGTGTTTTTTGTAATTAATTTTCGTAATTTTGCGAAATAGTTGTGCAATGTTGGTGCGTAGGCATTGAAAAGCTGTTCCAACCCCCGGCTCTGGTATGACAAGATAAAGCAATATATAGTTAACCTTGCTACATATTTATTAAATTAAGTGCCGCTATTGTTCTACATTTAATCAATTTCTAATTAATTTCGGCTCTCGAAGCAATTATTGTTTTCAAAACAGCGATAACGCTTTGAAATTGCCAATTTCCAGTTGCGTACGCCACTGCTTCAATCGACGTCGGCGTCTCGTGCGTCCGTTCTCCACTTATCAAATATTTAATATAATTTTCCAGGTGCTCGCGTCATCGGGCATATAGATAACAGTTTAATCGAAGTAAAATGATTAAACCTTTCGCTCGAATCAAGCAATTTAAAATTAATTTGCAGTCGTTTTAACGACGATATGAAAAATCGGAATGGCCGCTGATATAACTGCATGAATTACCTTTCATTGCTAATGTAGTAATGAAGTTTTAATATCCATATAATGGCCTGACTAGCTATTAATTATAACGGAAACAAATCGCCGTAGAGCTAATTATTATGATTGGGAGATGGCGTTTATTAATTGAAGATTGCACTGTCCTAAAACTGTTTACAAACAAACTAATTGCGTTCACACCGCCGATTCCGGGTAATTCCGGCTGCAGTGTGGAAATTTCCGGGAAAGACTCCCACACGCCTTTCGCCGAATTGCGATCCCTGGATGCGCTCCTTATTCCATTCATGAAAACTCAACTGGAAAACGCCTGATGATTTATCCTGCATTTCTGGTCACTGACCGATAAATGTTAATTAAGGATTATCTCGGAAAAGGGGCTTTGGAGTACTTACTCCCACACAGATGCTCAAAATATTTTGCGAATTTATGATTTCACATATTGTTTTTCAATACGGCATTCTAACCAGAACACTTCATTATAAAAACCCCTTTGCTCCAAACTTGGTAAACGCTGATTTGTAAATTATGACCCTTGTTCTGCCCACTGCCAGTGGTCCAATAAACAATCGGAAAAAATGGTGAAATTTATTTTATACTGATTCACATTTGAATATTTAACTGTAGCTATCAACATTTTGAGGCGAAGATTTATGGCCTCTTAATTACAGTATTCTATTTTATTATAAATCGGGCAAATTCCGCGACGTTTTCGAATTTCTTTGAATAATTTTAACCAGAAATTTTTGTTTAATACCTACGTTTTAAATAAACTTTTGAAAGCTCTTTTAATTTATAAATACGCCTGTTATTTTGTGGTAAAATAGGGGACAGCTAACAAATACAGGGTGTTCCGTCTAAACCTCACATTAGAAGTATTGATAATTCTAATAATGGTATCTGAAAATTTGCGTAGAACCATAATTTTTTAGATCCTGCTCAATGAAAATATTTTTAAGATGGTGACATTTCCGGTTATATCTGAAGTCGCAATCAACTTCTTTATTTTAAATAGAAAGCTTCATTTTTTAATGTGTTTTTGGATTACTTGAGTTATTTTAAGGTAGTGTTTATAAGCAGTCCGAAATATTTAAGGTTTATAATTGTTTTTAAATGCCTCTTTCAGTTCAAAAATCGCTAACTCTGCCATTTTTAAAAATTCGGAAACATTTTTTAGCTCATTTGAAGGAGAAAGCCTGGATGCTTCCTTTGGTGTTTTCAAATTTCTACAAAAGAATAACAACGCCCAAATGTTTAAAGTTAAGTTTTAAGACTTTTAAGCACCCATAACTCTCTTTTTCAAAGAAAATGCCACAAGTTTTATTTCAGAAATTAGAGAGAATTTAATTCTGCATCGATCTGTATTAATATTTAATATAATTTTGTTTAATAGTTTTCAAGTTATAATAACTTTTTGTTGGGATTGAGAAATTCATTAGCCATAGATCTTCTCTCATAGGTTGCCATGGAAACGAAAGAAAAAATGTGAGAAATTAAAGTTTGTTATCCAATATTCAATGAATTTATTTTGTTTTCACATGACGGACAACACAATTTTAAACAGAGTTTGCCATTTGTTTAATCAGAAATGTTTTTATGGCAAACTATGCAAAAATAGCTCTGGCTAGTAAGAAATTTTCTACAATGTCAAAAAATCCAACATAATTTGAAAATTATCAAAGATATGTATAGGGAATGCTTATACAGATCGATACAGAAAAAAATTCTCCTCCATTTAGTAAAATAAAAATCCCATTTGAAAAAATTAAGTTATAGGTACTTGAAGTTGTCCAGACATAACCTTAAAATTTTTGGGCTTATAAACTTCTTTTCCAATTTTGAACACACTGAAGAACAGATATAGGCTTTCTATTTTAATTCTCCAAATATGATTTCGAAATCTCCAGAACTAAGAGAGTTACAGATTTTTTAAGGGGCAGGTGCAAATCCAAAAATTTTCAAAAAATCTTAAATATTTCGAAAACGGTTAAACTTAGGTATAAGGAAAGTTGATAAAAACGACCTTAAAATAACTTAATTAATCCAAAAACGCAGTGAAAAACATAGCTTTTCTCAAATGTTTAAAGTTAAGTTTCCAGCATTTTAAGAACTCATAACTAAATTTTTTCTAATAAAATGGCACAAATTATATTTCATTAAATCGTAGAGAATTTAATTCTGCATCGATCTGTATTAGCATTCTGTATACTTATGTTTGATAGTTTTCAAGTTACCATAACTTTTTGTTGGGATTGAAAAATTTATTAGCCATAGGCCTTTTCTCATAGCTTGCCATGGAGAAAATGTAAGAAATTAAAGTTTTTTAAATCAACATTCAATGAATTTATTTTATTTTCACAAGACGAACAACACAATTTTGAACAGTTTGTCGTTTGTTTAACCAAAAATGTTCTTGTGGCAAACTATGCAAAAACAGCTCTGGCTAGTAAGAAATTTTCTACAATGTCAAAAAAAAACAACATAATATGAAAATTATCACAGACAGGTATAAGAAATGCTAATACAGATCAATACGGAAAGAAATTCTCTTCCACCTAGTAAAATAAAAATTTTGACATCCCATTTGAAAAAATTAAGTTATGGGTACTTGAAGTTGTCCAAACTTAATCTTAAAATTTTTGGGTTAATTAACTTCATTTTCAATTTTGAACACACTGGAGAACAGATATAGGCTTTCTATTTTATTTCTCCAAATATAATTTCAAAATCTCCAGAACTAAGAGAGTTACCGATTTTTCAAGTGACAGGTGCAAATCCAAAAATTTTCAAAAAATCTTAAATATTTCAAAAACCGTTAAACTTAGGTATAGGGAAAGCTGATGAAAACGGTCTTAAAATAACTCAGCTTATCCAAAAACGCAGTGGAAAATATTGTTTTACATTTAAAATAAGAAAGTTGATAGTGACTTCCGGTATAACCGAAAGTGCCGCCATCTTAAAAATATTTTCATTGAGCAGAACTGAACGGATTATGGCTGAGTACCAACTTTCAAATAGAATATTATTATAACTTTCAATACTTCTAATGTGGAGTTTAGACCGAACAGGCTGGATTTCCGTTTTCCACTTAAGAGGAACTCTTTTGTATTTTTTCACAAATATTTGGAACGCTACAGTCATTTTATTTACAAATATTTCTAAAATAATGTTGTTTTGTGGGAAGGTATGTTTTCAAATAGATTGAATTTTTTCCAAAATAAATTATGCTTTACGATTGAATGTAGAAAACGAGGCTTTTTATGCTCAGGTGTAATCCATTTTCATCGAAATAGCAACAAATTGTATTACGCATCTGAGATTACAATGAGTCAATTTATTAACATGCAAGTAGTGTATGCCAGAATCACTCAAGTTGACAAAACCTTGGCGTTTCCGACCTATTAATATTTCATTCGATTTGACGGAACATTAGAAAAACGGTTTGTCGTATCGCAGATCACAAATCAGTCGCGTCTGGAAACTGTGTTCATGATGTAATTAATTCAAAGATGTTCGACATTGAGTGAGTCACAGCATCAGAATTACCTAATGACAAAAATAGCCGTTTAAAATAGTCATAAACATATCTGTTTACATAGCAATGATATTCGGAATGGTGTTTTTACATCTTCATCTCGTTTTTTTGGGATTTGTCTCTGTTTGAAGTCTCGAGACAATACAAAAGAGTATCGTTTACACTAGTACTAAATAGTGAAACCGCCGGCGCTTCTTGAGGTATTCACACATTCAATATTGAAACAGGATGTCGGCACTGACTGACGACAGCTTCCAGTTGAAGTTCCGAGTTCAT
This sequence comes from Tribolium castaneum, assembly GCF_031307605.1. Taxonomy (NCBI): domain Eukaryota; kingdom Metazoa; phylum Arthropoda; class Insecta; order Coleoptera; family Tenebrionidae; genus Tribolium; species Tribolium castaneum. Next base: position 12,251,753 of record NC_087397.1, read on the forward strand.
GGACTACAATTTCACAAACATAGTAGCAATTAAAATTATTTGTTAATAACGATTGGACCTTCTCTCTTATTTACCATTCACACGACTCGGTTACGAAGCCCAATTTTGGAAAGAGAAAAATTCGGATTGTGTACACGATAGTTAACACGTCGAAACGAAGATTTATGCCTGTCACTGGACGAGGTTTCACTCACAATTTCAGTTTTTGGAAAGAATCGAGTGTGGTTTTGTTGTCATTCACTCTTACTCACCGCTCTATTCAAATAAACGAATTATTCACACTAGCTAATTATTATTAATTATGAACCTCGGGCAAGCTCAACATATTGGTTTTGTAGTGATGCTTACTGTATTTTTACGACATTACACAACCATGAATAGAAGGTTCTTTGTCAATGGCTGAGTTATTAAAGAAAATTATTTGCACATTTTTACTACATCTTTGTCTCTGGCTATTTCTCACCTGTGGCGCGGAATATGGATTCACCTCATAAATACTTTCTTCATCAAAACGCCTGTCAATATCCTTGAAAACAGGTGGTTTCGTAAGGACAATAACAGAAGCTTTTACTTATTGTGCGTATTTTTGTGTTGAAAAGTGCTTGGCTGGAAGGAAAGAGCGCGAGCAAAGAACATGCAAATCAATCTTTAGTGTTGGATTTTTCGCACTAATAAAATCTTTCTGTTGCAACCTACTTGTCATGTGCATATCAACCGGTAAAAATTATCATATTCATAAGCAAGCACGCCGTCGATTTCAACAACAGTAATGAATTAAACGATTAAAATTCAGTGTAGTTTATTCATTAATCACAAAACTGGTATTGTTTCTCAATAACTAATTGAAAGATTGTATTTTAATCCCAACGCATGCTGACATCTAGGCCATAAGTAAATTGCCAAGTCCCGACAACAAATCCATTTCCTCGTCCATAAAGTCCTTCACTACACGCACATAAATCATACACAAAGCTAGATTTTAAAGACTTCCGCCATAAAGGACGCTCTAAAATCACAATAACAAACTTATTGTCGATTATTTTTAGAAGACGGAACGCATGTTTACGATTTAAAAGTAAAAACTTGTAATCACCATAAAAGGACTCAATTCACAAAGTAATAACATTGTTAACACATGTGATATATGTTTTTATCTCTCGAATGCATCGTAAAGTTTAATTAATCCTACAAGAACATAAAATTAGAATAACGACTGACCTTCCAAACGTAGATTTCCCCGGTCATCGGTCCGATTTCCCTTTTTCCCTCTCAATTTATTAATTGATAGGTGGTCTGAATGAAAAATTGAAACCGACACCGTCATCGATCAGCTTCGGCGTCCAGAAGGACACTGGCCATGTTCGAGTAGCAGCTGAGATAGGAGAGATAGTGCACGTGGAGACAGAGGCCGACAGCTAAGAGATGAATGTCCACTCCGGGGCCACTGATATACGTGATAACACCAAAACATATTTTTGTGCAATGGCTTCAACTAGGAATAAAGATCTAGATAAGATATGTTTCCCAAAAAATATGTTTCATGGGTCGCAATGTAACGGGACCGGTCTTTAACCCGATAATAACCCATAAACTGGGACCTAAATTATTTTATTTTATTGTCAGGCGTCCTGCGACATTTCAGCGAAGAAATAAAACGCTGCAGCAACAATTCAAGCTCGGCGAGTGATAAAAAAATGAACAAAAAAAAAAACAAAAAGGAAAACAGACAGAAAGGGAAACTTTGGTTTTGTAGTAAATAATCATTTGAAAATACAATTACGCAAGTTAAAATGGTCCACGACTTTTTGGGTTATTGACCGATATTTTAAGAAAAAAAATCCGATATAAACTGACATTCAGAAAGACTTAAAAAATAAGGACAGAAGAAAAACCAGTAAGACAGTTTTTAATTTGAGTTTTGTGGTGATTATATCATGAAAATTCTCCAAGTTATTAAAAAGTTTGACAAATAAATGAGATAAAATCGTTTGAACAATTCTGCAAATTAAATTGTTTCAAGCCAATTAGTTTTTGGGTCATTAACTGATATTTTATGAAAGAAAGAAAGACTACTTAGAGACAAAAATATATAAAGACAGAAATGAAAATGAGAAGAAAAATAGAAACAATTTTTAACTTGGGTTTTGTAAAAGAAATATAAATGAGAAAATACAATTCTGCTAAATAAATTGATCTACAATAAGTAGTTTTTGGGCTATTGCCTGATATTTCTCGAAGAAAAAAAGAAAAGCAAAAAGGAGGAACAGAAAAAAAGATATAACGGGAGCTAGAAGTACCTACTAGAACGAAAGACAGAAAAATAATTTTTACATTTAGCTTTGAAATATTTGAAAAAACATCTTTCAGTACAATTAGTTTTTGAGTTATTGGCGTATGTTTTTGATATTTCATGAAAGAAAGAAATAATACCACTTAAAAATAAAAATTCAGAAAGACAGAAATAAAGATCGAAAGAAAAACAATAAAACAGTCTTTAATTTGGGTTTTGTTAAAAAAACCGTTTGAAAAAATATTCCGCAAAATAAATTGGTTTACAAAAAGTTCTTTTGGATTAAAGAAAGAAAGAAAGGCAAAAAGTGGAAGTGGGAAGATATAGCGAGAGCTAGAAGTACTAAAACGAAAGATAGAAAGATAATTTTTAACTTATGGTTTGTAAAGATTTGAGAAAATAAATCTGTATTTAAATTGTTCCAAGCCAATTAGTTTTTGGAGTATGGCAGATATTTTATGAAAGAAAGAAATACTACTTAGACAAAAATACAAATAGAAAAAAATAAAAAAACATTAAAAAAATACAATAGTAGTTTTTGGGGTAATGGCCGATATTTCAAAAAAGAAAGAAAGACTAACAAAAAGAAGAACAAAAAAATATTCAACAATAGCTTGAAGTACTAAAAGCAATGACCAAAAGATAATTTGTAACTTGCGGCTTGTGGAGATAATATTATTAAAAAAACAACTTTCTAGACAATTAGTTTTTGGGTTATTGGCCTATAATCACGATATTTCATAAAAGAAAAAATACTACGTAAAGATAAAAATTCAGAAACATAGAAATAAAGACGGAAAGGAAAACTATAAAACAGTTTTATAATTCGCAAAATAAATTGGTCTACAATAAGTACCTTTTGGATTATTAACCGATATTTCACGAAAGGAAGAAAGATAATTAATTTTTAACTTGGTTTTGTAAAGATTTAAAAAACAACACTGCATTTAAATTGTTCCAAGCCAATTAGATTTCAGTTATTGGCCGATGTTTCTCGAAAGAAAAAAAGCAACAACAGGAACATAAAAAAGATGTAACGAGAGTTAGAAGTACTAGGACGAAAGACAGGAAAATAATTTTTAACTTGCGGTTTGTAGAGATATAACCATTTGAAAAACTACTTCAAATTACATTATTTTAAGACAATTAGTTTTTGGGTTACCGATTAACCGATATTAAAAGAAAAGAAAAAAAAGATAGAAATACAGAGGGAAAAAACAGTAAAACAGTTTTTCACTTGTTTTGTAAAAAAACATTTAGAAAATATTCCGCAAAATAAATTGGTCTACATTGAGTATATTTTTGGTTATTGACCGATATTTCACGAAAGAGGGAAAGACAGGCAAAAAGAGAAAGATATAACGTGAGCTAGAACCTAGAATTACTAGAACGAATCACAGAGAGATAATTTTTAACTTGCGTTTTGTATAAATTGGAAAAATAGACCCTGCAAATTATATTGTTTCAAAACAAGTAGTTTTCGGATTATTGACCTTTATTTCTACAAAAAATAGAAAAGATTTAACGAAAGACAGAATTGCAGACAAAGAGAGAAAGAAAAGAAGTGTAAGACAAATTTTAATTTGAGATTAATCATGTTAAAATTCAATTCGAGTTAAAAGAAAGAAAGACAGATATATACTTAATTTTTAATTTGCGTTGTGTAGAGATTAAAACCTACGACAAATTGTTTTTTGTTTTTTGTAAATTGGCCAATATTTTATGAAAAAAGGAATGAAATAAAAGAAAAAAGTAAAAATCAGAAAAGAAAAAAAGAATGAACGCAAAAAGCCAAGTGTGGCAAGAGTAATTAACAAAAACTGGGACAAAAAACACAAAGAAAAACAGGATGGAAAAAAAAAACATAAAGGCAGAAAGAAAAACACAATTTTTGACTGGAATTTTGTAGAAAAAACATTTGAAATTACAATTTGCAAATTAAGTTGTTCCACGACATTGGTTTTAGGTTTTAGGAAAGGAAGAATAACGAAAGACAAAAAAATACAAAAGACAGACAAAAAATAGTTTTAACTTGGTTTTTGTTGAGATAAAATTCTTTGGAAAAACAGTTCTGCAGGTTAAATTGTTCCACGACAAATAGTTTTTTGGGTTACATTTTTTCCGGACACAATCCCTCGCAGTTGTTTTCATCTTTGGGCGTTAGTTTCGGCGCAAAGCCGAGTTTTCCGCTGGTGTTGTGCAATTCCTGCGGAGAAGAATGGTCCCGGGCCCGTCGGCAGTAAGCTCACTCGGCGTGGCCACGACGTCACCATCGCCAAGCTATTTTTAGCTCCTCATCTCACAGTGAGAGAGTATGCGGTTGCAAGTCGTCGAGCTCGTGCCAGCCATGCGCCCGCCTAGACGTGCCTACACCACATTCCCTACAACCCCGCACAAGATTCACTTCCTTACACTTTGTTTACTATTTATACACCACATAATTCAGAGATCTATCGACACGGAAAAGGGACGTGGGTGGGTGGCTGAGCGATGATCACCCGCATCTCGCCAATTGATGCCGGCCTGATACGGCACCACCTAGAGCGATCTGGATTCAAAATTCCTCCTCAAAACCATTATCCAGTCGCGCATTTTTGCACAAAATGTGCAATCACTAAATAAAATTAAAGACAACACTTTGTTCATGCCATATAAAATAAAAAAATTTCTGGTGAGACAAGGGAAATTCGTGGACCTTTCAGTGTCTTAACACAAGAATTTGTTCTTTTAACTTAAAAAAAAAAACAGTTGTAAAAGCGTGTAGTCCGGCCCTGATTATGTTACAGGCACTCCCTGCTGTAATTAAAAACCCATTAATCGTTGCTAATTGATATCAGAAGAAATCCTCAATCAATTTCCACCTCGATTTTCATCGATGCTGAAACCTTGAATTTTCATCTGTTTTTAGACGAAAACAAGTTATTTACGTTGCTGAGTTTATAAACAGATCTAACAGAACGCAGCTTCAACTCATGTGGGTGCGATTTAAGGACTTTAATAGTCCTTGCATCTGAGCCTGCTTCCTTGTAGGTGTTTCACAAAGGATTTTCCTAACAAGTAAAAATGGTAAATGAGCTTTTTGGATTGACTTTAGCCAATTAGCCACGTCTTATTTCCATACTTCTCACGATGATATTTGTTAAAACAACAGTAAATGATAGAAGGAAGAGTTTGAATTTCGTTAATGTCTGGTGTTTGGAGTCAAAATACAAACAGTTTTGAGGTACCGCATTACAAGTTTTAAATTCCTGTTTTTTACAAGGACATAATAAATCGTAATTACACAAGTGGGAAAATGATTTTTATGCTCTCGAGCCTTGCATAGCTGACAAACTGGATTGGATGGTTATTCAGAAATACGGAAGATGATAATTTGTGCTTATTTTAATCTATTACAGCCGATTATCATCAAAATTAATTACAATCAACAATTTTACAGCCCTGGGGCCCACTGAGAGCTTTCTCGTCTAATCTGATCCTGTTGAAATACCACTTGGGTTTTTCTTATTTTGAGGTTTAGGCACGATTTCGTGTCATGGTGGGCCCTAATCATCCAGCCTTTTTGTTGTGTTACTTTGCCTATATTCGAGGTTTGATTTGATATTTTGTCACGAAATTGTTGAACACATTGTATCTTTTGGGTTATTGACCGATATTTCACGAAAGAAAGAAAGAAATAAAGGCAAAAAGAGGAACAGAAAAAAGAGATAACTAGAGCTAAAACTCTTTATTTAAATTGTTCAAGCCAATTAGTGTTTTGAATTATTGGCAGATATTTCATGAAAAAAAGAAATACTACTTAAAGACATAAATACAAATAGATAGAAATGAAAATGGAAAGAAAAAGAGTAAACAGTTTTTAACTTGGGTTTTGTAAAAAAATATTAGAGAAAATACAATTCTGCAAAATAAATTAGTCTACAACAGTAATTTTGAAATACCCATTGGCCGATATTTCAAAAAAAAAGAAAGAAAAGCAAAAAGAAAAAAACGATATAACGAGAACTTGAAGTACTAGAACTAAAGACAGAAAGATAATTTTTAAATTGCAGTTTGTATAGATAAAACTATTAAAAAAAACTACTTTTAAGACAATTAGTTGAATTATTGGCCTATAATAACGATATTTTATGAAAGAAAGAAATACTACTTAAAGACAAAAATTCCGAAAGACAGAAATAAAGACGGAAAGAAAACCGGTAAAACAGTTTTATATTCCGTCAGATAAATTGTTCTTTAATAAGTATCTTTTGAGTTATTGACTGATATTTCACAAAGAAAGAAAGAAAGAAATAAAGAAAGGCAGCAAGAGGAACTGAAACAAAGATTAACGAGAGCAAAAAGTACTAGAATAAAAGAGAGAAAAATAATTTTTGAATTTGAATTTTAAAGCGACAAAGTGATAGTTTTTACAAAACGCCAACTTTGCGTTGCTAACTCGAAAGATAATTTTCAAGTTGCGTTTTGTTAAGATTTAAAAAATAACACTGCATTTAAATTTTTCCAAGCCAATTAGGTTTTGAGTTATTGGCCGATATTTCCAAAAAGAAAAAAGAAAAGCAATAAAAGGAACAAATAAAGATGTAACGATAGCTAGAAGTACTAGAACAAAAAAAAATAATTTTTGAATTTGAATTTTGGTTATTCAGAAATACGGAAGATGATATTTTGTGCTTATTTTAATCTATTACAGCCGATTATCATCAAAATTAATTACAATCAACAATTTTACAGCCCTGGGGCCCACTGAGAGCTTTCTCGTCTAATCTGATCCTATTGAAATACCACTTGGATTTTTCTTATTTTAAGGTTGAGGCACGATTTCGTGTCAAGGTATGCCCTAATCATCCAGCCTTTTTGTTGTGTTACTTTGCCTATTTTCGAGGTTTGATTTGATATTTTGTCACGAAATTCTTGAACACTTTGTATTTTTTTGGTTATTCACCGATATTTCACGAAAGAAAGAAAGAAATAAAGGCAAAAAGAGGAACAGGAAAAAGACATAACGAGAGCTAAAGATACTAGAACGAAGAATAGAAAGATAATTTTTAACTTGCGTATTGTAAAAATGTGAAAAAACAACTCTGTATTTAAATTGTTCAAGCCAATTAGTCTTTGAATTATTTGCAGATATTTCATATAGATGGAAATGAAAATGGAAAGAGAAACAGTAAACAGTTTTTAACTTGGGCTTTGTAAAAAAATATTAGAGAAAATACAATTCTGCAAAATAAATTAGTCTACAACAGTAGTTTTGAAATACCTATTGGCCGATATTTCAATAAAAGAAAGAAAAGCAAAAATAAAAAAACGATATAACGAGAACTTGAAGTATTAGAACCAAAGACAGAAAGATAATTTTTAAATGCGGTTTGTATAGATAAAACTATTAAAAAAAATACTTTTAAGACAATTAGTTGGATTATTGGTCTATAATTACGATATTTTATGAAAGAAAGAAATACTACTTAAAGACAAAAATTCAGAAAGACAGAAATAAAGACGGAAAGAAAACCGGTAAAACAGTTTTATATTCCGTCAGATAATTTGGTCTATAATAAGTATCTTTTGAGTTATTGACTGATATTTCACAAAGAAAGAAAGGAAAAAAGACAAAAAGAGGAACTGAAACAAAGATGTAGCGAGAACAAAAAGTAGGTACTAGAACGAAAGACAGAAAAATAATTTTTGAATTTGAATTTTAAAGCCACAAAGTGATAGTTTTTACAAAACGCCAACTTTGCGTTGCTAACTCGAAAGATAATTTTCAAGTTGCGTTTTGTTAAGATTTAAAAAATAACACTGCATTTAAATTATTCCAAGCCAATTAGGTTTTGAGTTATTGGCCGATATTTCCTGAAAAAAAAAGCAAAAAAAATGTAACGATAGCTAGAGGTACTAGAACGAAAAACAAAAATAATTTTTGAATTTGAATTTTGGTTATTCAGCAATACGGAAGATGATAATTTGTGCTTATTTTAATCTATTACAGCCGATTATCATCAAAATTAATTACAATCAACAATTTTACAGCCCTGAGGCCCACTGAGAGCTTTCTCGTCTAATCTGATCCTGTTGAAATACCACTTGGGTTTTTCTTATTTTAAGGTTGAGGCACGATTTCGTGTCATGGTATTCCCTAATCATCCAACCTTTTTGTTGTGTTACTTTGCCTATTTTCGAGGTTTGATTTATTCGCGCAATTTACCACAACAGCTGAGCAGTGGATTCGAGGTTGGCTATAACGATGGGAAGGTATTTATGTACGCGTACCTGAATGCGGATTGCGGTACCTACACGATCTTATTAATCATTCTATAAAAAGTTTTGGCCGAGTAACTGGGTTAATCAATTTAACGCATATATTAATAACTCGAGTACGTTTATTAGAAATTCGCCATAAAACCGCCGTATCAGAATTTTCGATAAACAAGTGTTCCGTGCGATCATTTTTCAAGGTGTCAAGTTCGGAAGAGAAGAACAACAAATTAAATGTTTCGGCCGCTCAAACCCGATCACGGTTCTTTTATTGCAATAATTTATAATTCGGCTTGATTCACGATTTAGCCTTGACCTATGTCAATTGGCAATGCTAGAAAAATCGGACAATAAATCTTATCACGGAGCAAAAATGCAATTTCTATTTAACGATGTGGTAAATAAATTATTATGCATTGTGTATGCGAGAATTCAAATTCAATACAAGATTTTTAAACGCTTTATCAATAATCGAGCAAATAAAATAAATTGAGATACCTATTGTTTATAAGAAACTTATTTTAATTTATTACCGGGGATTATAACCTCTGTTATTGTTTTATATAATTAAACTTGTACTATATTTAATTAAAATAATGCCTCGAACGTTATTCGTAATCGATGTTACGGATTAGAATGACCCGAGTTTGGTTTTTCTTGCGGCAAATTCCTACTCCAGTATGGAATATCAGATATTACAAAGAATAATAAATTGTGTCAGCGGCTTAGCCCCACTTGGATCAAGCGTAGAGTCAATGGCATTTTTGACAAATTTTAGGCCCATACTGGTTACTAATGAACTAATTAACATTGTTAACTCCTGTAGGCAAGATAAACAACAACGTTGGTTCACCGTTTAGCAAGTTTAGTGAAAAATGTACGAAAATATCTGTTCAAAATTACGCGACCTTTGCTATTTTAGCACCTAAAAGTTGCCAAAGCCAACATTTTTTCTAAATCGAATGTATGTCGGAAAGTTCTGGTCACCTGCAGGGTTTTAACTTGTGAGTTGGATTCTGGTTGTGGCGGCGATCATTTCCGCATAAACAATCATCATCCCGACAAAAATGACGTAAAAAGCGCCAGCTGTGAAAATGCTTACAGTCTTGAAAGCAAAAACAGTGCGTTGGTTATGATATTTTCTCGTCCATATGTTTTTCCGAAAGTGTTGTTTTGAATGGTCTCTCACCAACATAAAGAGATAATAACAGATTTGATGTAAATTTTTCGACGAGATGAAAAAGCGTGTATTGTGTGACTGCTTGGAGGAGTGGTTCAGCCGCCCCGATAACCAGTTCCTAATCGCTGAAGAGCGACGTGCATAATGCGACAGGCGCTCGAGGTGTTCAACGTGCCACAACAATTCATGCACACACTCTTCGGCGACATCGAGGAGTCTTTGCCCCGGGGACATAAGGGCCTCGAAAGCCACACACGATGGTGACCTACTACGAAGGCTATTTGCACACTAACTCACTTTCAAAGACACTACTTGGACTCTGGTTCTCAACACTAGTCGCTCGGCGTCAAAAGGTTTACAGTGTGAAGATACATGAAATATTTTGTCACGATAATTTCAATTTCTTGATTGGCTAAACGAAGTAGTTATATCACGAAATAAAAAGAAAAGAGTTACACGAAAAATTAATAAATTAGTAATTCAACTAAAATTACTTAAAGTTGACAAAATAAAATTTACTGTCAAGGTGAAACCCTAAACACGTAAACATTTATGAATTAAAATTGTTAAAAAACAAAAATAACGCCGTGATGTAGTAGAATCTAAAATCACAACACAGTAAAAACTAACATGTCCTAGATGATATTTAGATGAAATGATGACGAAAGTTGAAAAAAAGAGAGATATGCAATAAACCCTGCTAAAGGCAATGCAAAATTTTAAATACACCAATTTTTTTTTAATTATGTCATTGATCACAAAAACCAATTTAATTTCATGTTCAATGTGAGTTAGGAATCACTTTAATATGAAATCCAAATAAGAATTAGTTTTTCAAGAAGTGAGACGTGATGCATTGAGGCTTCAACACAAAAAGATCAAACCAAGAGAAAAAATTCTGAAAGCAGACTTTCCGAAATCAGAATAAATACGGAAAGCAAAATATGGTAATCCTGAAACTCAGGTTCACTACCAGAGTTGCCAACTTTACCACTTACATATTCTCGAATTTTTGAAAATTTTCTTGGTAAAAATCACTATAAACCCCCACGATTAAATTAGAATCGATACATGCATAAAAAAGTAAAAAAGCAAACAGACTAGTATTATTATTGCATTAAACGCTAATAACAAAAAAACAACATAAATAAAATAAATACATTATGATTCTCCAAAGACTATCTCTTAGATTCTACTCTGGTTTATTGCTTGAAAATTCATCTATAGTCTCATTAAGAATTCTTACACATTTTTTTGTGAGCTGTTGATGTACCTGTTCGTAGAGATTGAGAATAATTGAGAAAGATAAACAGCTTAACTGTTTATTCACAAAGATACGTTATGTTTTGTAAACTCTCCTTTAAATTTTTCTTAAGATTCTTCTCTGATTCTTTATGAATTCTTCTTAGATTATTTTATAAACCCTTTATAAGATTTTTTTTAATTCCTCTACAGATGCGTCTTTATAAAATAATTCTGAGTAAGGCTAGAATAGTTATTTTTGTAATGTGCTGCCATTTTGATGCTTTAATAGGCAACGTTATTAAGTGCGATGTCATAATAATCATAACAGTCATAATTTGACGGAACATTTTACGAAAATTTTTAGGTTGTCAGGAGGCGTTCATGCAAGATTCCTTACATTGTCATCCACTCCTGTTTTTTAACAAAACTTTGATAAAACAAAAGTTTTAAATCAATTTTTTACTTTCAAAATTGAGATATTACCAACTGTCACAAAAATTCCTAAATAGACTAAAATAACAATTTTTGTTTAAAACTACAAACAAATAGTATGAAAAACTCGTTTCAAAAGACCTTAAAACACTCATTCTTTTGAAACTGAATTCGTGCTTTAAGGCTGTTCTCATGAAACTTGTTTTTTAATATATTTACTATTCCTTACCGAGTTTGAGTTTAAATCGGACGCTTTATTGCCGAGTGGATTTTTAAATGTCTAGGTAAAATAAATGAACCGATTTACGCAAAAACGGGGTTAATACAACATTTTATTCTTCGAATTAGACTCAACAAGGCTTAAAATTGCTTAAAGTTTTTTTATTTTTTAAATTTTTTTAGAAATGTTTAGACCTTTTTTAGATCCTCAGATATCTCTTAACAGTCTTAACAATTATTTTCTAAACACTCTACCTACTCATAATTATTTTATATAAGTTCTAGGTACAATTTGCGTCCTTTTTAAATTTCTTTCTAGTTGTGTATAGAATTTATCTAGATTAAGCGCATTGTTTCTGAACTCTTCTCAAAATTTTTCTTGAGAGCCTTCTGTAGATATATAATCTGGATACTTTTGCTCTTGATTATTTTATTCTAAATTCCTTTTTAAGAACATTTTGAAGACGTTAGGTATGCAAAGTAATTTTATAAACACTTTGACATTCTCCATAAAGTATTTTTTTTTTTCAATATTTCATTTAATTGTATTTCTGATTAGGTATTTCTAGCACTGTTTCTGTACAAAACTTGACATTTTAAAAACAAAGCTATGGATTTTCTCCTACAGTACGTACCCTTATGGTTAAACACACAAATACAGGGTATTTACGGTCTAGGAGTCGAAACTTTACCTGGTAGGTATTAAAAGAGTGTAGAAATAAGGTAACAGCGAAAACAAGTCAGGGAATTGTTCTTTTTAAGAATGTTATTTAACTCCGAAGTATTGGCACAGGGTTTGAGGGTCACTGGATTAATTTGTCTGTTAAAATATAATTTAATTGTTGCAACAAATAAGAATATTGTAACCACGACAGTGAAAAACGTCACTTCATAATTTTGACAATGTCATAATTTCACTTGACTTTTGTTTCGATGAAAATTTAAATTCGCTGTTTTTTTGTTTGATTATTCCAACCGAAATCGTTTCGACCAAGTTTGGTTTGGGTTTTGTGGAGGTTTTTCATCAAATTTACGTCCCTGGACCACAATTATGAAGATAATGAATTAATGAATTGGTTGTCATAATTAGGACTTACGGCCAAGCACAATTGTTGTAGTCGAAACAGCAGTTTACAAACAAATAACGCAAATTGAATGATTTTTATTTTATATAGTGTTATGGGCTTCTTCTATCACTCACATCATCCCCTTTAAGTTCAACCCCAATACTGTAAACACCCAGTATGTGAAATAGTATTGTCTAAAAATTTCTTAACAATCTTAAAATTCACTATGTTGTCAAATAATTGCAAAGGATCTAAAAGTTTCCATATATATATTCCTACAATTTAGTAAAATTATGAAAAATTCACCATGTTGCTGATTTTGCCATGAAATGGACCAAAGGTAAGAACTAAGGTAGTGGAAGACGGCAAACTTTACTAGAGCGAAGAACTGCAACATGATCTCTCAGAATGTTTTCCAAAAAAGTTTCAACAAATTCGATAAGATTTTGAGGTGTGAATCAATGAAAATTGTGACCCAGCTTGACCCGCGATGGGTCCTCCACTCAAGGTCCGGATTGTTAAGATTTTCGACACATGTGCAACATTTTTCGTAATAAGAAAATAAACACTTGAAAAAAGAAAATAGTGGTATGTAAAATTTGGCATCATGCTGCGTCGTTTCGTGCAATTTCCGCAATAATCCTCAGATATATCTCGCCCACGCCGTGTATCAAATCCAGGACGCTTGTTTAATAAATGTGTTAATTTACGAAAACAAGTCTTCGGCCAACAGGTGCTAGGACACTCCATATAGGTACATTGAGTTGGCGCCGGTACCATCCACGCATAGCTACGTCACCGAAACGTCACACCAACATAAATACTATATAATGTTATTATAAAATGTGACTGTCAAGTCGTAACAAATACAGAATTGTTGTTTATCTCAGCGTATATCTCTGGACCCATCTCAATGAGCAGTAGAACATAAAACAGCCATGGGCCGTGAACCTGAACCGTGCACAGCTACACACTCTTGTTCCTATTAGGAGAGAAGAGAGAGAGCATTCAATGCACTTTATTCCGCTTTGCGTTTGCCAAATTCAGACCGCGATTCCATCACTTTTTATTTTACGGCTTCCTTATGCTCATTTTTCTAAATAGCAGGAATTACGTGAACACTTCACGGCTTTTATGCTGATATTTATTGCTTTAAGCCTCACATAAAGCACAGTAATGAGCATGCAAGATGACGAAATTTCATAATAATATGACTCCATTATCTAATGTATCGACCGAGATGAGAGCCATTGATTAGGCAATAGAAAGTTTTTCAAGATAAATTCAAGCTAAAAGTGCTAACAGGCGTGGGAGTCTCGCGTCCGGATTTTCGGAAAAAGGCTTAGGCTTAAAATGAAGAGGTCGAATTGCATTTGTCAGTTGACAAAGGCGTCCCGCGGGGCCGTTAATTTGTGGAATTTTTCCTCATGTGTTGATTTATTTGTTGGATGCGGAGTGAGCACAAGACTGGTCGCGTCCAGAGGCGGATTAAGCCATTTTTTACAAAAGTGTGTTACAGTGATTGTCGAATAATTTTTTGTATAAATTGTATTGTTCCTGAAACGTTTAGTGTTGTTTTTTATTGCCAGAAGCCCGGGTTGAGTTACTCCGCCTCTGAACGCGTTATTGGTTAAATCTCAGGTTTATCCTTCGAAATTACAATCCGGCAGCGTTATAAAACTAACTGCTCCACATCAAGAATCCCAACATGTTTATCGAACGATATGCTAATATCGAAAGACACATCGCCTACCTCCAAACAAATAAGGAGAGCGCGAAAGAGTTGCACCTCTCTTCTCTTTTCCAACTCGAGCCAAGAACAGTGTAAATTGTAGAATGTCCAAGAGCTTGGGACATTATTTATGCCCGCTTATTACAATCCACATATCCAACCATGCAAGACAGCGTTTGCTTTCATTGCAACAGCAACAACGTAGAAAAATCACCAGATTTAGATTTGAGGCAGATAAATGCGTAAACTGCGCATTTATTCCAATTGAGATGAGTGAGTTTAACTGTTTACCGATTCAGAAAACCAATAAAAATCACCGGCAAAGCAAATGAAGCGAACAATTACGTATTGTTGTCGACATGTAGGCTGCATTTTCTACACAAATTTTAATTAACTGAGTAGGATATCGTCAGGTTTTATTACTATCTATCTAATGCGGTTTTGTTAGAACTCAAAATTATCTCTTTCAATTAAATTTTTTCACGAAACTAATGATCCGGCAAATTGTGGACCTGCACATACTAGAAGAAAGTAATCAAGAACAATCGGCCTCCTAGTTTATTGTCAATCAACTTGATAACATAATTGTGCTAGTTGCGGCCAGGGCACGACCAAATTAACCACTTCATTATTTTAGACACAAAACTAGCTTTCGCGGCGCTGCGGCCAAATTGTGATTAGATTCACCTCAACGAGAGGAGCATAATTTCAATAAAACGCATCTGAAAATTTTTTTCAATTTACAGAACATGATTCTAGCAACAGTTCACAAGTTTTTAATTAATTAAAAATGTAATTTATAAAGTGTGGAAAGGCACTTATTAAATAGTTTTCTTTGATTCCACTGTTCTTGATTTGTTTCTGTTAGACGAAAAAAAAGTGATGAAAATTTAAAACATAAAAAACAAAAAAGTCACATTAATTTTAACATAAATGAATTGACCACAATAATTTTAGTGCGGTCTGCTTAAATTGTGATTAGATTTAAGTAGACTACTACTCCTAAACAATAAATCTAATCACAAGTTCACGAAAGCGAACCAAAAGTGTTTCGCAGTTTTTGCAGTGATTAACCACAATGTTTACAAAATGTTTTTGAAAATTGATATCAAGAAAAGGGTAAATTTTTCAGGTCAAAAGTATGTGTTTAAGAAATAATTTTTATAAGACATTATAGTCAAGCAAGGATTTTTTTCCAATAATAGTGATGGTTTGTTAATAGTTATTTAATAAACTAGTTTGTTAATGAACGCTATTAATAAACGAAACTGTTTAAAGCACGAACGAACGATAGCGAGTGAGTGCCTTTAATAGTTGAATTTATTAATTGCCCATTAACAAACGAGTTTACTACAATATTTTTTTCTTTGACCGTTTTTTGTGACAAAATTTGAAACGAATTACAAATCAAAACCAATATCATCTTTTTCATCGCACAATTACCAACAATTACGAATTACAATTACTTTTTACAATTTCGAAAACACCCATAATGATTTAAACCTAGATTTAAATTCGGACGTTCAGAACATAAACAATGTATCTGTTCCGTTCTTAAATTTGAACAATTGTAATATTAATAATATTATTATAAATAACCAAAAGTAATTATGGATTATTAAAATGTATGATGTTATTGATGTTACTCGTCATTGTTTTTTATTTATGTGAGTATAACTAGTGTATAGTTGTTTATATAAAAATATCATCAAAACGTTAAAATCCCAAAAACAGTTGAAAAATGATGAAAAATAATGTATTAATGACGTCTATTAATACATCCTTTTTTAAATCAAATAATTCATTAATATCGAAATTAAAAAACGGTCAACTAGAAAAAATGTTTGCGATGATAGAGACATTTGTACTTAGTTCTAAATGCAGTCGATTTTTACAAAAAAAATTTGGGCGCTCTGTTGAAATTGTATTTGTAAATTTAATTAGAATTATGATAAAGCGCAACAAAAAGTGGTCCATTTAAAAAATTAGGGGAATTACAAAAAAATCAGAAATAGGAGTTTTGATTTCGATTCCACTCTGTCTTTAGCTCGCGTCACAAAATTTGGTCTAGTTTTGTAAGTTAGCTGATCAGAAAATGAAAGTTTGCATTTGTTCCAAAAATGTCGTCGCGGTGATGTAAAAATTTCGATTTTCGATACAAATGATTAATTACTGCCAAGGTTGTGATCGTAAAAATGTCACCACTTGGAGTTTCACCTTTCATTATTTTAATAAAATATTCAGATCGTTTTTTCTAAAGAAACTATACATTATTCCACACCTTGATCTAACGGTTTGAAAAAATGATAGAGTGAATAGCAACGTGGGTCGTGTCATTTGAAATAGTTTGATTTTTATTTGCTTTTGGACACTTACCTTGAAAAAATTGTAATAAATAGTGGAGCATTTCTGCGAAGCTTGACGGAATAAATAAGAGCTTGCCACCATTGACAAAGGCTCGCTTCCCACACAGCTTAAAGCCCAAATGACTGTAACATAAAAGCGACTGTTTAGGAAACTTGCCTTAATGCAATGAGATAAAGGCTTGGCCAAGGTGGGGCACGCGTTCGTGACGTCACTCGTTGAAGATGCCCTCCTAATAAGCCTCGATCTGGACGCAGAGGCTGCGTTCGTTGACTTTTTGGGATGAGAAAAGGTGAATTGAAACACGGTGTTTAATTTAATCAGCAGTTTATATTTGTCTGATCAAGTGAGATTTCATAGAGCTGAGCACAACCACTTATGAATATAATACATCGACTTGAACAGTTTTCTCTCTTAACTCAGTTGATTTTTGACAACATGTACAAATAAATAGGGGATGTCTGTGATAATAATTTACAATATCCATGTATTCAAATATCACATTCACAATACAACAGCCTCATGAGTCGAATAAGAAATTTCATTTTTGATAAAGGTAACACCTAATATTCGGGATATAAAAATAGATAGTCATCAAAGTGCGTGGAAGGGAGTAATCAAAATCGCGCCTCTGGAGGCACAGCAACAACAATTATGACAACAGCCGGGATCAACAAGATCAATCAAATGTTTCAATAGTATGTACAGAGTTAACGTTATTTGATAGTCGATATTTACAAAATTCATTATATACATCCGCATGGTATATAATTATTACAATATAGTAAATAGTTGAATGAAATTAGGCCTATGGTATTTGTACGCTTGTTTTTAGAGTGGACAGCGCCACCAACTAACATTGATATTTTGATGGGGGACAGTCAGAGTGCTCAAGTCGTGCGACAGAATCCGTCGCAACGCGGTAACCAGTGTTGGGAAGCGGTTTTCTCTCCGATTCACTGTGTTTGTGTTATGGCACAAGTCTAAAAATATGCAGCTCACAACATACAAATGGCACAAAATTTGAACTTGAATTTGAATTAAAGAAAACTAAACGAGAAATGAGAATCCCAACACTGTTGGTAACTATGGAACAATGGCCTCGCAGATAATCGACTGGATTTGTTTTTCTAATCTTACATGTTAGTTGCTCAAGACACTTCGTTAAGGCATTCTCGATAAAACAGCTTCTTTCTGACAAAAGTTCGCCAAACGGTCCTGTTTTTTTCTGCCCAGAGTGTGCGTTTGGAGACTTGTATTGACTTTTGTATTGGACTATTGACAACTTTTGTTGCATCAACAAAAATACAATTTAAACCACTCAACAATTTTTAATAATTATATAAAAAGAACAAAAACACTAGTACGGAATGTATAAAAGAGTTTTAAAATGTGTTATTTGGCAACAAGTTTAAAACAGTTATAATACCTATTAATTATTAATTAAAGCCATTTTTGTTAACTTGTCTCTAATGTTAAAAACTATTCAGGTGTCTTGGACACGATAAAATATAGATACATCAACAAATCGAAACATTTACAAAAATAGGATTTCATATCAAACAACCAGTGCAATAAAAATCAGTCTGATGGCAGCGTATAAAACTGGCTCGAGTTGCCGGTTGCGCATGTATTAAAAAAACCCATACATACATTACACTGACACTTTAAAGGTTCCAAGAGAAGTCCACGAGAATAAATTAATCGACACTAATGGCACACACGTTGACGGGCCAGTGGCGTAACCAGGGAGGGGCCCAGGAAGCGAACTCTTTCAAAGTTGGCATTGCCGGGACCCTTGTAAACAGGCCTCTCGTTACGCCACTGAGACGGGCGCAGGGCCACAACCGACTAACGGCATCAAGGCCCTTTGGCGACATTTTCACCCTTGGACAAATTACAAAATCACTGTTCTCCCTTTTTCTCAAGCCAGTGCACAAGCGTAAAAATATATTTTGATTTTCTCTGATATCGTCCATATGTCGCACTTTTCTGAACTCATATCTCATTATAAATGCACCAAAATTAAAAAAATGCATCAGTAGAAAAGTGGTTTTTTACAGTTGTTTAGGTGGTAAAAAAATTCAAGTTTAGTGCTTCGTTAGAAGATTTTTTAAATTTTTGTACACAAAAAAATTAAAGTCATACGAAAGTACAATAAAAAAGTAAGAACGTAAGTGGAAATGAAGTTGAGAATGGTAAAGAAGATTCTTAAAGATGAAGTACTATAATTTTTCCTAGCAGTTTGCCATAAAAAAATTGTGCTTATAACCCTTTACAGATCCATAATAATAATTGACCAACTTAATTAAAAAAACAAAAAAGGGTCTTGTCTAATTTTAATTCGAAAAGAATTCAAAATTTTAACCATGAGAATGGAATTACCAAAATTAAAAAAGCGAAGTCCTTTTAAAAATGCTGGTAAAAATGTAAAATTCTTGTAATACAAAAAAGTGATTTGTAGAAAAAATTAAAGTCAATCATTAATTTAAAAATGCGCCTTTGCGAGTCAAATTGCATATTATTGTCCAAGATGAATTAGGTATAATTCGTAGTAGTTTGTTTTTAAAAAAAATTTGTATAACTTAAAAACAAAACAAAATTTCGTTTTTAAATTACGATCATATTACTTATAGCACTTTATGTTTCACGCATAATTGGCGTACTAAAAAAATGTATTAAAAGAAAAAAGAAACAAACACGATTCTTCTAAAAACAATTCTTTAAAATCGATTAACAAACGCATCTCTATTTCATAATTAGAAAAAACACGTAAAAAACTGTAAGGTCGTTGTGTAAATGCAAGATTTAGTAAATATCAAAAGAGTGCATTTTTAAAATGATGGTAAAAGTTAAAAATTCGTTTAATTAAAATATGAGAAAGATAAGAAGGACTTTTGGACTGTATAATAACTTAAAATACTTTTTTTTGTATAATGGTCGGAAATTTCGTTAAAAAAGTTGTGCAAAAGCAAGGTTGTAAAAAGGAAAACTTTGGTGAAAACCTTTCGCCAGGCCCTGTATCCCGTCGGCCAGCCCTTGAAAACGGAGATCATGGTTTCAGGTCGCTGTGCTTTTCATTCGATTCGCACGTAGATGAGCCGAGCGGAGTCGGTGCCGAGATCACAGTCATCGCGTATGAAAAGAACACATTCGCCGGGTGCCAACTCGGCGGTGGGTAATTCTCACAGAGTCGTCGTCACCACCGAGAGGCCGTCCTCACTGGTCACCGTGTGACTGGCATGCATGTGGTGCTGCATGTGCTGTTGCGGGGGTTGCTGCTGCTGCTGCTGCTGCTGCCCCATCTTGCTCTCCTTCTTCATCCTCTGCTTGAGGTGCACCTTCGCGTGCCTCTTCTTCTCGTCGCTGCGGGCGAACTTCCTCCCGCAGACGTCGCACGAGAAGGGCTTTTCCCCCGTGTGGGTGCGAATGTGCGTGGTGAGGTGGTCCGACCGCGAGAAGGACCGCATGCAGATGCGGCACTGGAAGGGTTTCTGGCCCGTGTGGATGCGGATGTGGCGCGTGAGCTCGTCGGAGCGGGAAAAGCGGCGGTCGCAGTTCTCCACGGGACATGCGTAAGGGCGCTCATGGACCGGGGTTTTGCTGGGGCGGTTGGGGTACTTGCGGGGCTTGACCGGGACGAGCTTGAGCGGGACTGGGGACTGCTGGTACACCTGGGAGAGGATCTCGTGGCCTTTACTCGTCGAAGGGTTGTACTCTGCTAGCTGCACACCGTACGAGGAGTTTGATTGTTGGCCGATTTCACTCGAACACCCCGCACTGAACGGTTCTTGTTTCGGTACTAAATTCGAAGTGCTGGGCACCACTAACGCACTTGAACTTTGCGGACTGTACTCCTGGGAGTCCCATTGGTACTTGGCGGTGCTCGCCACGAGCGGCTGCCCGACGCGGGAATAAACCAAGTCCTGTTGTTGTTGCAACTCTAACTGGAGACTCGTCGAAGCTGAACAACTGGGGTAACTTGGAGGTTGTTTCAGCCCGCAGTCCATGCTCATGAGCTGTTCCTCGTACTGCGTCCCTGCAGGGCTGGGGGTTGCTGAAGGGTACTGCTGTTGGGGCGATTGGGAGCTTCCTTGCCCCAAAAGCCCGAACATCGCCGGATAAATCGGCTTGTCCCCGCTGGACAACAACCACGGATTCACCGTCGAGGGAGAATGAGCCATGCCTTCAACCGACTGCATTTGAATGTTCCCCGACATGTTTGGACTCGACGCTGATGTGTAAACGGTTCGATGATGCATTTTTCCCATGTTGTTCGCGTGAGATGTTCCCGTGGGATACATGCTAAGGGTGCTGTGGTTCGTGTTTTCTTCCTCGCGAAGGCTGGGACTCAGAGCGCTGTCTTGGGGGGTTGCACGTTCGCCGATGTGACTGCCTGAAGGTGAATGGTGGGGACTTATCTGCTGCTGTTGCTGCTGTTGTTGGTCCAAAGTGAGCTCCTCCGGGTCAAGGGAGCCTGCAAATACCATGCAAATATTATTTTCAGTTCAGTGGTAGTCTATCAGGAAGAAAAGCTGACAATGTGCACACGCAGCCAAGTGGCGGTTGGACATTTGCGCTCCACGTGCGTTATCGGCGCGGAAAACAGCCTGAAACCCGACACGACGTGCCCATATCTCAGGTTTTAATAAAGAAACACCAGTCATAACCAAATACTACATAAATAATTACTTTAAAGTTTGTTTCAACCGCTCATTTTTAGTGGGCAAATTTTTCTTTAATTAATAATTAAAAAAATGCTACTTAGAGAGAAACCGGCTCCGTTCGCAAAATAAAATATACATGGGTTTTAATCGATTTTTTTTCAATTTTTAGATGGTCAGTTGATGTAAGAAGCGGCCAATAAGAGTTTTTCGTTTATGCGCTTTATGAAACAAATAATAATTTTCAATGATTTGATAGGTGTCAAGTGACTACGGATTCATGTGATTGATTCACATGGTATACCGTTTTAAAAAAATGTTGTAATTTTTAATAGAATCCTCAAGAATCGTGTAAAAAATCTTGTGGCGGTTAAAAAACAAATCCGAACTAAGGAGAATTTTATATTTCATAATATTTTGACAAATCTAGAAAGTAACATTTGTTGTAAAAAGAGGGTACGATAGGTACACGATTAAGTAGGTGAAAAAATATTCTGTGGTAATATTTGGTGAATTAAGCAAAGAAACGCTTGAAATTTTGTTAAAATAACTCGACAAAATAGATTTTATTCTTGAATTTTAACATTTATATAAGGGAATGATTACGAGAGAAATACTATTTTTGGGTTGTAAAACATCTCAAATTTTTTATTAGTATTAAGAACGTCTCAGAGGAGACATTGAAAGAAAAAAGTTCAAAAAAGTGTACGTAAGGTTTAAAATATTTAAAAATAACAGCTGTTGAACAACTTGAAATCAGGGCACGTAAAAATTTTACATTCTAATATATTGATTATTTTCCTCAAATACTCAAAATTATGGCAGAAAATCAGTTGATTTATACTGTAAGCGGAAAAAGTGGAAATTGTTGTTGACTGTCAGTGAAATTAGTGTCACCCTTTGTAAGTTGGCGCAGCCGGTGGTAAAATTTCGCATTTCAGCGCTTGGTGGCGATAATCGGTTTTCACAGTTTTGCGTAATGGCAACACTATAAAATCAGTAATAGTGTTTATGTGTGATAAGAAGATAATTCGGGTTGAGCATGTGCGATCAATAGGTGTATCGTAAAACGACGGTATGAATGGAGCAAAGTTGAATGGTGTGTGGTATTGATCGAGAGGGTGGTAAGTTCGGGCGAGTCCAAGCGGCGCACTTGTTGCGATTGCAGCCGACGTCACGAGGGTTGTTGTAACAAATGCTCAAAGCAGTGTAGCCATAACACGGTGACGCAAGGACTATAATTAACCCGGAGGTCCGCCAGAGGAGTAAATATAGTCGTCTTTGGCGGACTCACCTGTGATGGGCGGCGGTTCGACGACGGTGGAGGGCCCGAAGAAGGAGGGAATGTCGCTGGAGGTGGTGACGGGGGTGTTGAGGTCGCCGGGCTGCGCCTCGGAGACGGCGGGCTCGTCGGCGGCGGTGCAGACGGCGGCGGGCGCGGGGCTGCCGCCGGCGTCCACCGAGGAGGCGACGCTCTTGTACAGACACGTGTCGAAGCTGAGCACGTTGAAGTGGTGAGCGGCGGCGGCGGCGGCGGCCGCCGACTCGGTCAGCAGGAAGGCGGAGTGGTGATGATGGTGGTGGTGGTGGTGGTGCTGTGCGGGCAGCGTGTCCAGGCCGTCCATGATCATGGTGGCCGGCGGGTTGGGGGCGCTCGCCGGGGGCCCTACCACAGAACAGGGGCTTGTAGCGCCGGCGGCACGCACTGCACTAGCGTCCTCGGCACCACTCGTGTCGAGGGTGACTCCAGAAGGACACCCGTCCTAGCTCAAATTTACTACTACTCGACGATGCTGCACTACCTCCGAGCACGGGAGCTTCTCAGAAACTGGTCGCGGCGCGAGCGCTACTTTACTTTTATGAATGGAGTATCTGTTCCATATTTGGAAGTCGCAAGCGAGGGGCCAGCCAATCGCGAGCAGGACCCCTCCAATGACGCCCCACCACCAACAAACGTAACGTGACGTCGCGGTGACGTAACACGGCGCTTACCATTCTATAGACCAACAATACCAGGACCGGACTAGGCTCACACAAAAATTATCTCTCTAGCTTTGGGCCTCAGCAAAAAGCCGCTTACGCAGGTTATTTTAACTTAACTATGCCTACAGATAAAGTTAAAGACTGGATGGTTTTAAACAACAAAAAATAAAAATACATTTCAGTAAATTTTTATTTTTATTATTTATATTTTTTGGCGTATTATCTTAGCGACAATATGGTCATTTATTAGATGTAGATGAGTTATTTCTCTTTATTAGATATTAATGCTATACAATAAAAATCCGAAGAGATTTTCAGAGAACATTATGAATTCTGTAATCTGAATAATTATGACCTGATAATTCGGAATGATCCGTCTGCATTATTTGCAACCTAAACTAGTTTCAAATTGCTTCAGAAACTCTTAGTTGATATAATGGCAAAGAGGAAGCACATTACTTTGACAATAAAACAAAAAATATTTTTAAATAAATTCTTGAGTGGTGTAAATGGCAGTGTCTTAGCTAACTTATATGGAGTTGGATAGGCTGTTATACTATTGAAATCGAGGACAGAAAATAATCTTGCGACGCCGAACATGTTAACATTCCAGCGATTAAAAGAAGCATTTTTTTAATAAACGAAAAATTATCAACAAAAATTGCGCATTATTTCCAAAAAATATAAGTATATTTTGTTACGATGTAGATTAATCTCATTATTCGGACAGGAAAAATGAAACAAAATGTTTCATACTAGTTTCGTTCGCTACTGAACATCATCAGGATCGCTACAAAAAAAGGACAATTACAAAATTATTAATTGTCTTCTCTTTCTGTAGCGATGCTGATGATGTTCAGTAAGGAGCGAAACTAGTTGATTGAAACACTTTGTTTTATTTTTCTTGTCCGAATAATTTTGTTGTAATTTATGCTGCACCTGTAATTGAATTATAATTATTTCAAGGAAACTATAACTTTTCAACAATAGGTAAGTATTTTATACTTATTAATTTATTAAAAATTTCACGTTTCTTCAAATTATAAATGTACCTATCTAATTATTATTGTTGTTACTTTTTATACGCATTGCATAAATACAACTTAAAAATGCACAGATGTAACATACTACAAGTATACTAAGTAATCTGAATTTTTTGATAGTCCAAATCACCTTGGTTTTATTGACTTTGCATTAACAAGGTATTACTTACTGTATGTACTATGTTCGAGGAACAGTTTCAAGAAATCTCCAAGTAATGTAGTAAAAATTCAATTTCATTTTTAACGAATTTATCGACACAAAACGGTTTGGTAAATTGGCACCATTGTGTTGTGGAGCAGTTACAATTGTAACTATAAAATGTTTGTTACTAAATTGCCAGATCAATTTTTAGCTTTCTGGATATAAAAATCACAATTTTGAAAATTTAATTTTTAGTTTCGTTGACGTGAAAAAGTAGAGAAACTTGGTTTCTTTCTTCGTTCTATCAGAGATTAAAAATATTTAAAAAAAAATTAAGAGAAACAAATCTTCAACCTTAAAGGTATTTTTAATATTGCGAAAAATAATTGAGAATTTTTTTATAATTTTTCTATTGTTTGTTGGAACGTATCAGGTACGTTAAATTGTATACACACTAATTAAAAAAAATTAAGTTTAGCTGAGAATGGTGTAGATCATTTTTTTTATTATATTTACGTGACATTTGTGAAGGGGCCCTCGTGGGCCTGGAGAACCAGGCCGGCCCTGGCTATGCCCCAACGATCCAACCCATCGACCCGAAAAAGTGCGAACCAACCCGGAATAATCCTCCAAATTTAAACGCCATCACAACACGCGCCTATTTTTGAAAAACATCTGTTGCCACTATTTAAAAATAACAACGGCTCATAGGAATCACGAACCAAAATAAAATCAGCTGGCAAAAGACGGGGGCTGACTAAGGCAGCGTGACGCTCACATTACATAATTATAACAACAAGCCGAGAAAAAGCTACAGTAAAGGGTGAAGGGCAAACTTTATCATGGTGACGTCAGTTCATTCATGAATCTGCTCCCCTCCGAACAACATGATGGCGACGCGCCCTGGAACAATCCCCACTATTGTACCCCTACCTGGAATTTCATTCAATAATGCCGCCATCTCCCCGCAATTTATTCATAAAACGTCCCTTCCTTCCTGGCATCAATGAAAGTGATACATCATACTAGTTTGGAACGAAAAATCAATAAACAACATGGACGCGCTCCCGAATCGATCCTGACAAGCATTAAGCATTTACATCGAATGTTAAGAAAATGCAATTCAACAACTGGTTTATTTTACTGTATTTCAAAAAATTTACAAATTATTTGCCCTCAATTCAAACACAAAATAAATATGAGGTAAAGCAGGGCAAGCGCTGCTGCCACGAACACCAAAAAAAAACCAAAAAAAGTGTTGACAATATCTAGATTTGTCTATTTAAGCTTTTGTAAAATAATAAATAGTAGGTATAGTACTGCTTCCCTTTAAAATAATGAACGGAAAAACTTTTAGTTGTTAGAAATTTAAATACCTACTTTCGGTTCACTTTGATAAAAACCATTGTGGTGGAATTGACTAACCTATTACCATGACAACTCATATAAAAGTTAATGCCAAGAGTACCCAATTTCCACCAAAATGGTTTTTATGAAAGTGAACCGAATGTATTTGTAAGTGAAAATTTAGAGAAAAATATGCCTTTTTGGTGAATATCTATTTACTTTTAACGTTGGAATTTTTGCAATTTTTCTTAAATAAAATCACGTAGTTTTTCGAGAATTATTTTATTTTTCGTATTTTCACCGCTCTCATCAGAATTTTTTCTAAAGAAGGATTGTCATTATTTTTGCAAAAAAGACTCAAAAATCAGTTGGATAAACAAAACTGTTTGAAGCACTTAGCAAATCCTAGTGAAAAATAGAACAATACTAAATCAAATTATTCTATAGAAGTTAAAGTTTGAACTTTGTAATTATCTTGACCAGATTTTGGGTCATGTGGTATCTCCGAATTAGCATAATTTTTGAAAGCAAAGCGCTGTTTTGCTGTTGGCGATGCTGATGAGCTGCTCTAAAAACGCAAAGGCGCCAGGAAGAGCCTTGCAAGGTCTCAAAGCGATGGAACCTTTGGCGAAATTTTGACATGACGTTTCAAAGTGCGTTGGTGTCGAATATCGAGTGGGTTTAAAGTAGATGTGGTGTAAAACTGAATATGTATAGGTATATAACACAATGTTATTATGTAAGTAATTCCGAAAAAGGGGATATTCAAATAACCAATAATTACGGCGATAACGTAGGTGGTGGAAATGTATATGCATAGGTTATGATTAATTCGAGTAACTTAATGAATCCTGTTACCATTTAGATGGATAAATGGTGCTTGGAGAATCGAAAATTATTGGTATTGTTTGATGGTGTGCTGGTTCCGGGACCAAGCCGATAAATTATTTATTTATTCTCGAAGCTTGTCGCCGGCTAATCGCGTGTCATGGTTTCAGTTCCTAAGTCAATAAATCAAAGTTGTGCAATTAAACGAAATGCATTAATAACTGAAATTATCTCGTACAACAAAACTACACTTTCCATGTTGATAACCTGAGTGGAATAAAATTTGGATTTTAAATAAAGTTTATCTCTTTGGCCGATTCGTCACATGCGAGCTTATCTGAGTGAATTTCTTTATGTTTTCTCGATGTGTGTTTGATTATAATTTTATGGCCCATATAATAATAATAATTTGGAATTTTATTTTTATTGGCGCGCCTACGGCTCTTGTCATAATTAACATGTTGCTCCGCCATTTGTAAATTGAAATCGTGTGATTATAGTTTTTATTGAAAACTGATAACGATCCACGAATTAGAAGCAAATGTCTGACATTCAATATGTAAAATCGGACACGTTCCAGCAACGTTGTAAATGTCAACCAATAAGCATGCGTCTCTTAATCATCGTGAATGTGTTGATATTACGGTGCGATGGCCTGCACTTCCAAATGCTATTTTTCCACGAAGCGAATTATTTTTATTAAATTTTGGAGGTATGCGTGATCGGGATTTTCGTTTATTTTTACATTTATGAATATTTAGTGATTTTATTTTTATATTGAGAGGATATTTATAGGGTAACGACGCGGCTTAAACCAGCAAAGTATGTAATGCATAAATAATAACCCAGATAAAATTAGCCTCGTGATCAGAAATGTGGAAAAATGTATCACTTATTCGTGAACTGAAACATTTATTATAGGGTAGGTACTGTACTAAAAAAACTGTTTCGTGTTTATCATTTTTACGTATAATTCTGTAAAAAATAGAGGAAGTAGAGAATGAAAAATAATAAGTAATAATAAAAATAATAAAAGCAGGAAAACCAGTACCTTATCTGTAAATTTACAAAAATAATTACAGGCTGGCTTTATAATGAAAACTTTGGGTTGGAGGTTGTTGTAGTATCGCGCTTTAATAAGTCTATGCAGCTTTACGAATTATTTAAAAAAGGAATTTAAAGTTAGAGAAAGTAGAACATGGAACAACTGCTTTTTTCGTTGTATGGTTTCTGACTATTTAAGTTAAAAAAAAAATTGTTTAAGGTATGAGGTGAGTCTGCTGGAAGTATTTTTTAAGTAGGTACGTTAAAAACTAATAGTCGCACAAAATTCATGTTTGCGTTTAAATACTACTTAGGTAAATATTTTTTTCTATGGTATGAATTGTCTCAGAATTTAGCTACATTTTCTTATATTCAAAATTAACTAATTAATTAATATTAAGTTGCTGCACAAAAAAAATTATTATTTCTATTTTTGTTTTGTACAAAAAACGTCTAAGGCTAAGCCTCCAAATAGAATTATACATTCAAACAAAGGTAATTTTGGCTCTATAGAAATTTATTTACGTATTTTTTTCACAAAACATCTAATGATCGTTTGTTTTAGAATGACTAAGGGCG
Source organism: Tribolium castaneum (assembly GCF_031307605.1). Classification (NCBI taxonomy): domain Eukaryota; kingdom Metazoa; phylum Arthropoda; class Insecta; order Coleoptera; family Tenebrionidae; genus Tribolium; species Tribolium castaneum. Next base: position 12,280,170 of record NC_087397.1, read on the forward strand.
GTTTATAGAAAGCTTCATTAAATTTTAATTTATTGTTAAAAGTTAGCAACGCGAATGGACCAACCAAATTGCTTCAAATTGCTTGGTCAAGTGATCAGTTAATCACGCATTTAATTGCGGATTAAATTAATGACGCTTCTATAAACCTAAAGGAATTATAAAATTTTGATGAACTAATATTTAATATTTAAAATTCTAAAAAACTCGCATGCGTAGGTACACGCTAATTTTAGTGTAATTACTGATTAATGATTATTGACTATTAATTGTTAAAGATACAGTAAAAAATATTTTTAGAGTCATCTTGCATAAATAAAATAGTGTTAATTTGTCCTAAAAATGTTTTACCTACATTTTATGAAAAACCTTGCCGATGGTGGAATCGTTTCATAATAAAAACATATACTAGAATAGGTATACGCGCTAAAAATTTCATCAAAATCTGTTGAGTATGTTTCGAGATATTTTGTTCGCCTATTCAAAAAGAATAGATTCGAGAAATATGCAAAAGTAAACAAACTTATTTTTTCGGTAATAATTTGGGTTATATCTTGGGTTTAATTGCTTAAACTAATATTACAAATAGTTTAAATTTATAATAAAGCTAGCTAAAGAAAATAATCTGTTTTATTTAAACGGAGTACGAATTTTTAAGAAAAAAAAAGTGGTATAATTTATTGAAAAATTTTAAAAACATTGAAAAATATCACTTTGGATACTTGTTACGTTAAAGGACTGTCATTACTCATTAGTGTTATTACTACCTAAAGTACTCTCCTCCTTTGTACCAATGTCGTAAAAAAATTAAAAATAAGAAAATATTTTTAACCTTTTTAAATGCACTTTTTTTTTCTATCATTTGGAGAAAATTTAAAAGCAAAGTATTTATAATTAAAAAAAACTTTGTCTCAAAAATAAAAATACTTATTGTAGGTAATAGTGAATCCCGTCCTTCTAAAGCTACTCTGTTACTCAAGTTATTTTCATTTAAAGTTGGGATTGTGACGTCATAACCCGTAGCCACAATTATTGTTAGTGACACTAACAATTTATCAAATGTGGCAAATACTGTCAGGGATTTCTGTGAAGTTCAAGACAAATTTTGAACAAAAAGAACAGTTATTTTTTTATTTTGTACGAAGATGTATAAAAATGGGTTGCAATCCATTATCTATTCAGATGACATAGGCATTGTTAAAGAGACCCTAGATTGGCTAATCTTTTAAAACTAGCTACTTTTAAAGCAGGAAATATTTAAAATAATTGCCATTGTACTTCAAAAACTAATATTTACTAATTGGTAATCTGAAACAGCTTTCATTGGTATTAGTAATTTGTGTGGTAAAAAATAAGTAAAAATTTTTTGGGAACAACTTACACTTGAAGTACTGAATCACTAATAGTTTGTTAAGCTGCATAACATTAAAAGTCTAAGCATTAAAGTTCGATAAAATGCCAATGAAACTGAAAACAGTCAAAAAACCTAAAATCTGAGATACTATAGTTTTATTCTAAAATTTTGAAAAAAAATCACAGTAGGAGAAGCTAGAATCGAGAAAAGCCTACAAAAAAATGACAAAATGATTTTTAACTTGTAATTTGGTTATGACTTAATACGGATTCTAAAACATTTGATAATGCCAACTAGGTTGACGAAACACGTGTCGGCTGTCAGTGCTTATTAATTTTGAAGAAAAAATGCGAAATCGTGTACGTGAACGTGATTGGTCCCAAAGCCCATGTTTATTACCCCCGCCATTGACTCGGCGCATGTCCGTTGCCCAACAACCAATATTTTGGTGACGTATCCGTAAAATAGTAGGTATGTAGGTGGTAGAAAAAATAGCGTATAACACACCTGAAGCAGTGTTTCCGCCGGCGAACCAAAGCGCGACGAGATCGTCGACGCTGGCCGCCGGCTGTCCATACCCCTGTCCTAGGTAATAGGGGGGCGGCGGGTACGTGGCGGCCTGTGCTGGGGGCGGCTCGCGGCGGCCCCCGTCCAACAGCAGCTGTTGCACCTGCAGGATGTCCACGAACTCGTCGGCGGCACCGGCGTCGCGTTCGCGATCACTCCGCGTCTCGTCGCGTTCCCTGCGCATCGTCATCAGAGCTATCATCTTGGAAGCGGCCGGCGCCGGAGCGGCTTCCCGGTGCCATGCCGCACTTGCACCACCTCGACGACGACGACGACAGCACTCGCGCGCTGTTCGAGCACGGACACGTGAATGAGCGGCTTCGGCGCTCCTCAACGCCAACACCGGCCGCCTCTGCGGGGCGGTGACGTCACGCGCGGCGTCATGGAGCAGCCGGTGCGTGGGTCCCCCGGGCCCCAGGTCACACGCACGGCCTCGAACCCGCTGCTTCCGTCGGTTGGCACACGACTCTTTCAGGGCTACGTCATCACGACCAACGGACGCCTCCTCGAAAGGTAGCAATTCGACGCGATGCCTGTGATGTCACACTTGACGACGGACGCATGAGACGGAAACTATTTTTAACGACGGATCTACAAATAACACACCGTTGCCAGCCGCGGAAATCGACAACGAATAACAACACACCTATACACATAAACAATAACATAAACAACTGGACACTGAAAAAAATCTGAAATAAATAAACAATCCGTCATAATTGGAACAGATTTTTTATCAATTGGCGATCTCAACAAAATTGCATTCAGTGTGAAGAAATCCTTTTTCTCCTCAGCTTCAACTTTTAGAAACACTCTTACTTTTTATATTAAGCGTACCTACTTTTTCAATCCTATATTTACAACCAGTTCACCAAAACGTAAATGAAAGTTGCGTCTTTTAAGTACTTTATTCCCAAGCTTACAGGGCTTCTTGTTCCCATATGGTTAACTCTTAATTATGGTTTTTATCGTTGCATGCTACATTTCCATTTTCATTTTGATTTTCCTCCTTTTTGCATTTTCTTAATTTTAAGTTTTCTATCTATTATAGAGGGTGCTCTAAAACTGGCGCACCAAATTAGTGGTGCGTTTTTGATAAACAAGTGCAGATTATGGGAAAAATCTTCCTAAAGTCTTATTTTAAAAATCTGAAGCTACAAAATTATTTTGTTAACTTCAGTTTTTTTATTCTTTAATTTTCTTATCTTTAATTATGTAAAATTATTATTATTATTATTTTGGGGTTGATAGCCTTCTCTAGACTTCGCCCCTCAGAGGGGGCTAATTATTATTAGTCGGTGGTAATTAAAAAAATTAAATTTTTATCTTTTTAATAATTGTTTTAATGAAGGAAATTTTTTCTCTGATTGTTTTTGATAATTCTTGGTCAATTTATTTAATATGCCATGTAATAGGTTTTGATGAACTAACCGCAGAGATACATTTCTTTACAATTTTTACTGGTGAAGTTTAAAAGGCTGCGCGCTAAAGTTAAGTTAACTCGCCGACTAAAACCTTCTATGTCTCAGATATTATAAACATATGGATAAGTAAAGTTGTGTTATTTTGACTTCATTTGGGCCCTCAAATTCACCTTGTATTTATATTCTAATTACATACATAGTTATAATTAAATATTCACATAAACGTATTGACGACAAGAATAAAACGGAGCTTAAAATAATGTTCCAAAAAACTAAATTTGAAAGCAGAACCTTATCTTCAGTATCGCCGATATACAGAAAAAGTGTAATTTTAGTTATGTTTTATAATTTTTTTGGAAAAGGTTTTTTTTCATCCTCTGGGAGTAGGTTAAGTATATAGAAGTAGATGCGAGTAGATTTGTATAGTTAGTAGGTAAGTTATTACGGGTTTTTATATTTTTCATATTATACCATGTGATTTAAAATGAATTCAAGAAGAGATCATAAACAATAAAATAATAATAAAAGTGCTTAAAATTTAGGTCAGTCTTTTAACTAGGATGGATTTCATTCTCATGGAACTGGGCAATTTTCTTACTTGTTAAAGAATGCAAATACTAATTATTGTTGAGTTCATTGAGTTATTTTTTCATCTCTTTCAAATGATTTTTATGAACTTAATTGGCGCAGTCAGTAGGGTTCATAAATGTATTGTGTGAGCAGGCAACTTATTTGCTGCAAAATTTCCCAATTAGAAACTAATTGTTTAACTAAAAGAAAGCAAAATTATGAGCTCTGCAAATTTTTATGAGTCAACACACAATCAATTCAAAGAAGAGTTTGTGGCAAATTTAAAGTGATATGGTTCAAATTCGAGCTCTCTTTTTAAGCATCAAACTTTATCTTAAACAGACTGAGTACAGTCTAAAGAAAAAACTACCGTTTGTTTGTCTAAAAATTTAATTTTTTTAATTCGTTTTATTCGATTTAAAACTAACATGAAAATTGTATTCAAGGATAGAGCAAAGAAAAGTCTTGTTTGTCAACGTGCAACTCTTCTATAGCACGATTGAAGATTCAAGAAGAATTGCAAGAATGTTGATAGCATGTTTTTAAAAATTTTACAAAAAATAAATAAAAAGAATCAGCAGCTTTGCATTAATTGGATTGAAATTTCTTTTAGTAAAATACTGAAAAATCAGTCTCGGTCTTTTTAATAAATTATGTTTCCGAAAACAAAGAATTATTAAGAGATTTGTCCCACTATCTATTCGCTTTTTTGGTAAGCTGTTTCGACGTTTCAGATCTATTTCTGACACATATAAAATTACGTAAACGATTGAAAATTTGGTCAATGAAAGAGAATATAAATCCACGTCACTTTTCCATTTCCCCATTCGAACATTCATCATTGGCAGTAAAACGCTAAAAATAATCACACACTAATCGAACAACGTAAACGACATCACATCATACATCACTGACTACTTACGACATGCACTGCTTTTAGACACTTTTCCGAAAATCAACCGGAAAATCGAGCTATTTTAGAACTTTCCGCGATATTTTTGGATAATAACAACCTTACTCACTTCGCAATTATTTCGTTTACTTTACACCTCAGGAAACTAACTGGCGGACGTGATTGTAGATTTGGGGTTGACATAGTTTGCTATTTTAATTCAGAACCTGAATTATCGGATTATCTCACTTGCTTTGAAGGAATGTCACCGTAAGCTTAGCCACAACAGCCGAGTATAAAATTACAAAAAAGCAACCATTGACACGTTTCGAAAAATCCCTTATCCAGAAGTTTCGCGATAAAATATTACGTTTTATTTCCATTCATAAAGATTGTAGTTAATTATCTCACAGTTTCCGGAACGGCTGGAAGTCGAAGTTCCGGGAAGCAAGATGAGATTGGTTTTGGAAGAACAATTGATAAGTCGATCAAATGCACAACAAACAATGCTAATTGACTTATCTCGAGTGTCACAGCAAGTAATACAGGAGATGACAATTAGCAGCTTCTTGTTACTTTTCTCTCCTTGTCAGCGTCCTGCTGAAGGAGCGAGAAGGCCGAAACGTGGAGAATTTCTGGAAGTAATGTCGCTACATGTGTGTGTTGATAAGCCGACGTGAGGTATGCGCTGTGTCCGGCATAACTTATATTTAATTAGCCGGTGATCCGTAAGAAAATCGGCGCTCGTGAGCCATACATTACACTCGGCAAAGCAAAACAATGAACAGATAGGCCGGCAAATTGTTAGGTACCGCAGAATCCGAAAAGTTCAATTGAGCGTGTCGTCGTAATCTGATACTTAATTAGCGCTCGTTGAGTCGATCATTCTTTGACAGCGGAAAATTGCCGTATTATTGTGTCACATTTGGCTCAATTAAGTTGTATGCTCTGCTAATGACCGATGACTAATGAACGAGGTGCTTTGCTGGACGAAGCTGTCCATCAACATCACCTTTATCCAACTAAATTATTTACCTGGGACTTGTCCAAAAATGGATGTGGTGATGAGTTCTGGCGGCCCGAGGGCCACGATTATTTATCTCGTTTACGGGACCGATTATCAGTCTTGCCAACTGTGCCGTATTTTGTAACGAGCTTTGAACTGATACATGTATTTAATGAACAAAACACTAATTACAAAAAAACAACGTAGACAAATACTAGAACATTCCCCATATTCTCTCTTACATTCCATTCTGCGTTTTGGCAAAATTCTTTTCTAGTTTCGTTTAGAATTCTTTCAGATTTATTTTCCTTCCGTTTTTTCTCAAGATTCTTCTTAAATTCTTTCTAGATTAAAATCTGGATTTTAAATCCATCTTTAGAATCATTATTCTTTCTAGATTCTTCTTTAGAATTATTTTGTAGACTGTATTTACATTCCTTTATAAACACTTGTTCTAACTTTTCCAAATTATTTTTTAGATTCCATTCTGCGTCTTTTCAAAATCCTTTTATATTTTCGTTCAGAATTTTTCTCGAATAGCATTATTTGTGACTCTTCTCTTCTTTAAATTTCTTTTAATTTTTGTCCAAGGCTGTCTCTATCCAGGTGTATCAGAAATACGTGTGTTAATTTTACCACGTAATAAAATTTATCAAATACAACAACTGTACTATATAACGTTTTGCAAAATTTTTATTTATAATTTTCACTCTTTTCTCTTTCTTTTGTGCAAACGAACCGATCAGTGTTTAATAACTAGTTTGTATTCATAGCAACAATTTTTATTGTTGTTTTAACAAAAATAGTAAATTTGCGAATATGTTATTGAAAAATTACAAATACATAGAACAGATGTTTTATTTGTTGTGTTCTGTTAAAATTAAGACACGTATTTCTGATACATCCTGTATATGAAAACGTTACTCTTTTTTTAGATTGTTTTTCCACAACCTATGAATTCTCTTTTAAAATGTATTCTGCGTCTTTTCAATTTTTTTTTTTCTAATTTTGTATGGAATTTGTGTAATTATTCTTTACCGTTGATTCTGTTCTTTTCTCTAATTTATTGTAACATTTTGATTTTTTTGTAAAGCCCATTTTTGATCATAAAATTGTAATCTGATTCTTCTTTATATCAAGTATTTATAAATCCTCATTAGATTGGTTCTTATCTAGATTCTTCTTTAGAATTGATATTGATATTAATTTCTAGGCTGTTCAATATTTTTTATACAGAGTGAGTTTAAAGTAACGCATAAAATTTGTAATCTTTTTATTTTTCAAAAAGATAACAAATGCAAAAATCGATTTCTTAGGATTTTAATTGAGCTCAAATTTCACATGACTGGATCAGTCATGGCGGCCAATATGGCGGCGCCATGACGTCATCACAGAATATTTTAAATGGAACGATATCATTTTTCTTATACAGTTAGAACCTCTATTAATAGGTCTTCACAACTGCGCTACTATTTTGAATATGGATGAACCAATCACGTAATTTTTCTAAAATGACGATTTTAAAATGATGTGTAAAATTCATATTTCTTTTATTTTTCAAGAATAAAACAAATGCAAAAACTGGTAACTTAACATTTTCATTTAGCTCAAATTTGACATAACTGGATCAGTCATGGTGGCCAATATAACGACGCCATGACGTCATCAAAGAATTTTTTAAATAAAACGATATGATTTTTTTATATAATTGAATCGTTTATTGCAGAAAAGGCCTAACTTACATCTTTATGTTTGTGAGAATAACTAGAAAACCTTTGATTTTCCAATTTAAAGGTAACTAATGTCACTTTTTATTGTAAACTCAATGTCTAAGTGCCAATACATGTTATCATAACATAATTTTTGCCTTTTGCAAATCCTATAAAGAAAAAATCAAAAAGAAAAACGTGAAAAAAAATTAAAATTTTTACTAGCTAAAATAAGGTATAAAATTCGTATGAATTAGACGCTGTGACTAAGATTCACTTAGGTTAGAATTGAGGTCCCTTAAAATAATAAGTTACCTGTTTGTGAAGTTTTATTTTATTTTAGAAAAATAACAAAAATATGAATTTTATTATAAAAATTTCATTTTTTTTTGGTTCACCTATATTCAAAATAAGTAGCACAGTTGTAAAAGCCTAATAGTAGAGCTTCTAATTAAAAATAGTATCGTTCCATTTAAAAAATTCTATCATGACGTCATGGCGTCGGCATATTGGCCGCCATGACTGATCCAGTTAGATAAAATTTGATCTCAATTAAAATGCAAAGTTACCTGTTTTTACATTTGTTTTTATTTTTAAAAAATAAAAAAATTACGAAATTAATGCGTTACTTTAAAGTCACTTCTTCTACTTTCTTCAAGTTCTCTTTAGACTCTAATCTGCGTCGTTTAACAATTTCTCTACGTATTATTGTGTGGTTTAGAATTCAGTCAACTTATTGTTTAGCATCAGGTGTTTTATTTTTGTCTACTCTAGATTTTTTTAAAATTTTTCTGTCTCTAAATTTAAATGTGTATTTTTTTTAGATTGTACATGAAGCTCCCTTTACATTCTTTTATAATTTCTTCTTTTCATTCGTCTATTTCGTAGAATGAACTAAAATTATTTCATAAAGCCTTCTAATTTTTTTCTAAAATTTCCAAATTTTTTTTTCGTCTCATTAACCCTATTCATTTTCATTTGAAAATTTGGTGAAAATTTACCAACTTGGCAACATTACCAATTATTAAGACTAACGGCCTGGATTCGCAAAACCAAGTGAAGGAATGTCTTTAGTGCATTTACATGAATATCTATGCACGCCTGGTAATGCACTGAATTTCATTAGAGCTTATCGTTACAAAAATGGTGCAAAAAGAAGCGACTGGTTGGAAGTGAATCGACGCTGTCATCCGAGTTATTTGAATAATGCGTTTTCGTTTAAAGGACCGGTAATTAGGAGCGAATGGTTCCGGTCTTGATTTTAATGGATGTTTGTGTGAGAAGAGTCGATCATTTTGTAGCAAGAATGTAATAAAGCATGTAGATAGGCGACGAGGAATCCATTTGGAATTGTGTTGATGGTAAAAAGTGGACAGTATAAACTGTGAGTTATGTGACAGGTGTCCATTGAGAAGAATTTCTACCAGAGATCAATATTAATGTCAAAGTAAATAAATTATAAGTGACTATCTAACTATCAATCAAATTATTATCGGGGAAAAAATGAGCGCTGCCGGCCACCTAGTAGTTGAGATTTTACAGAGGTCACGAAACAAAGGCTTTTCCTCGGCCACAATCTGTGTAAAAAACTTCCAAAAATTGTATCTTTCAGTTGCCAAAATAAGATGTTTACACTAATTTTAAATGCATATTTTTATCAAAATTGAAAAACGAAATCATTTAAGCGGTGGTCAGTCAAACATAAAAAAAGAGAAAAATTAAATTAAAAAAAAATCAAGAGTATAGTTTCATATGTTCGGCGAAATTTTCAAAATTATTGAAACTATTGTTACTTCACCATTTTTAAACTACAGCATCGAAAATCAGAGATTTATTGATACTCTATTACAAAAATGGTTCTAAAACAATTCCTAATTAAAAATGTCAATTTTAATTCTTGGCTCTAAAAAAATAAAGAACTGACTTAGAACGTGTTTTGGTGCATTTTAGGCCGGTTTAACATAAAATTTGCAAAATTCTAATAGCTGTAGTCATGTTGTTGCCGCTTTCGGGGCTCGTCCTGCCGGAGACTGCATCGCCAGGTCAGGCGCGAAACCCAGCGTTTCCTTCAAGGGCTGAAACACACTGAACTAGACACAACCGAGCGCACACTGCGATTTTTCCCATCCACTAGCATCGGCAAATTGCAAGTTGAGTAGCTCGAGGCCCCGTATCGTCGATCGCTATCTCTCGATTTCGTATGCGCAACGCCACAAGTATGGAATTTATGCACGTTATTATGGAACCGATCGCTGCTAATGTCGTCATTCGGAGTGAATATCTGGGTGATCGGCACCCGGAATCCCGTAAAAAGCGCTCTTTATTTTAATTTGTTGCGAATTAACGGATCGTTGAAATCACTCAAGATGTTGCGAAACCTAATCACGGGAAATGATCGAGAAGAGATAAGGAAGTGTCGGTCACCACCTCGACAATTGTTCAACAATTACCGTAAAATCGGCCAATAAAAGTGGAAAGTTGAAGCGACGGTTTATCTCACCAACTGGATAAACATCTTTTTAGATTTCAAACTCAACAGTAATTAATGCAATCTAAATTGGTTTCAGGCTTGATCGATAGATTAAGATAAAACTGAGATTAAAGTGATGGCTGTTTTGCCTAGGTGATCACTCAAATCCCCGATTTTTCTCCATAAGACCACGATTTGCATTAAACTAACTGCACTTCTCACCCAATTCGTATTCAAGCATTAATTAATCCACCGGTTTTTTCAACACCACTTAGACAATTATTGTAAAAATGCAACTCTCATCGGTTTAACTAAGGCCAGGAGGCATTATGCATTAAGTTAAATGAAAGCTTTCTTGTTTATACAGTTCACACCAAATCAAGAGTCATACCGTCCAATACATTGAATGAAAATTGTAGAATTCAAAGAAATTCTAACAGAGCAATTTTTTTCAAAACAGAACTCCTTCATATTTGCTATCTACAGGGTGGTCTAGCTCAACTCCCGTTTTCTATAGCTCAGATATTAGTACATTGGACTTTTGATATTTTGTAGACGTTATTTAAACTCTAATATGTATTTCAGAAAAATATTTTTGATTATACAGAGTGTCCCAAAAAAGTATATCGTAATAATTTTTTACGGCATGCTGTTATTTTTTAGTGCTCATTAGAATGCCCTTTTGACTTCTCACATGTTCATAAAGTTTTTTTTTAACTGTTCAGGGATTACTGTTAAAAAATTAAAAATCAATAAAAATCGGTTTTACACCTTTAGTGTAAAAAGTATAAATGGTGCTTGTTTGATGACATTATTAGTACTTACGTCTTAAACAAGGTTTAACAGACTTATCAATTAAGTTTGCTTGATTTAAATTACTACAGGGTGTTTAAATTTTTTTTTCAAACTTTTTAAAATTTAGGGCTTTTTATTTTGCTTATTTCAAATGGCAACCCCCATTTAATTTTTATACCATTCGATGGAGAATTGGAAAACTAACGTTTTTTCTTGTAACGACCTTAACGTAAATCTTAACAAAATCCGAGTTATGAGATAAAACGTTTTGTCAAGTGTTTTTTTTTAATGAATACATATCGAAGATGATTTCAACAGTTTCTTTTAATGTCAGTCGATGCAGAATTAAAAAAACAAAATTTTTTGTTATTGCAAATTCTAACACATTCGGTTTGCTAAAAACTTATTATGTCAATGAAGAATGAGTTTAAAAATTAAAAGTCGAATATGGTCAAGAATTTTGGCAAATAACTCCAAATGTATTAGGATTTATATTAGAGTTGTAATAAGAATTTTAATTTTTAATTCTGCATCGAATGATATAACAATAAATAGGGATTGCTATTTGAAATAAGCAACAAAAAAAGTTCAAAATTAAAAAAATTGAAAATAAATTGTAAACACCCTGTAGTAATTCAGATCACTCAAACTTAATTAATAAGTTTGTTAAACTTTGTTCAACACTTACTTAGTAATAATGTAATCAAAAAACGTTGCTTCTTTTTCTTATTAATTTTTAAACCTAAAGATGTAAAACCGATTTTTTTGGTTTTTATTTTTTTTAACAGAAAGCCCTGAACCGACTTTAAAAAAACTTTAGGAACATGTAAGAAGCTATGGAGACATCCTAATGAGCACTACAATATAATAGCATGCCATTAAAAAATGATTATTATGACGTCAAACTTTTTGGGGACACTGTATAATCAAAAATGTTTTCCTAAAATACGTCCTAGAGTATAAATAACGTCTTCAAAATATCAAAAGTCCAACTTTACTAATAACTGAGCTGCAGAAGACGGAAGCTGAACTAGAGCAGCCTGTTATATTAAAAAATCGAAGGAATGCTATTTTTGTTTTGTTGTTAGTGTCTGCTGACAATTCCAGAAATTTTGAAGAAAAAAAACCGACATGATTGTATGGATGGAGACCTTCACAGTATCTCAAAAAATTGATTATGTAAACAATTATTGTGCTCTTTGATTTCCATGTTGCTTAAAACCTTCCTTTTGTAAAGATATTTGGCACTGGAAAGGAAATGACGACTTAATTCTCATTTTATTCCACTTCAGATATGTCAAAACTCATAACCGTTGCCTCGTGAAGGCTTGTCTTGTTAATCCGTACGTAGGTCGCGATTACAGGAAGATATTAACTATTACAAGATTTTTAACCAGAACATTGTGTATCTGATCACAGAGCATGTAAAATCATTCGAATAGGTTTGAATTTTTTTGCAATTTGTTCTCTGTTTGTTGGTGTTTGCCGACCATATGGTCACAGTTTGTTGTTTTCTTTTGGTAAAAAGCCACCTGTCGCGGACGGTCCTGGCCCATCATTAACATTTTAAACGGAAACGGAAAAAAGCAAAATAATCACCGAATATAATTATTCACTCGCTTCACAATACTGCAAGCTTAACAGAGGACAGGATTCTGCATTAATCTGCATCGAGGTCTGTTCATATTATGACTTATTGGACGGTCAAAAGCCAGTTTTTAATTTTATTTATGGACGTGCATATTTCGAACAGGTAGGGGCAGCCTTGAACTTGTGCAGTTTCTTGAGAGAGATTTTTTGACACTGATGCGAACAAAGAGGAATTGTGACGTTAAGTGCTAGTAAAATCAATCATTGTGATACGCGGTAGCGCCAAAAATACTCGGGGTGTGGTTAACAAATTTATTCATTGCCGCAAAACCGCAATTTGTTAATAAATAGGCCGGGGCTAAGACACATTGTTTGGTCACACTGTATCGGACACAATGGTACAAGAATAGGTACCTATTAAGGCATAGAAGCTCGGTGCTGGAACCATTGTTCACCTCTGCTACAAACAGCAATAAATTAGTTTGATTTTTCTAAAAGTGCCTGGCTTTATAAGATCTAAGTCTAGCTCTGTATACAATATGGTAATAAAGCAGGTCGCTAACTAAATGCGTTGAGATGAATATCGTACCATTTTTAATAGCGTTCCTATTGTATTGTTAAACTGTGTTTTGCAATTATGGCCGTTTTTAATTGCATTGTTTCAAAGTATCACAGAACCGAAAATTTTTCTAATTTGGTTGCGCTCTTATCGGCTTTCAATCGCAAAATGTGCAGTTAGAGAGTGACGACGTCGAAACGGTAGCAGCAACCAACTGTCACATTAATTTCAATCCTGGCTTTATCTTAGCTGGAATCATGTTTGTTGCGTCTGTTCCTGCTGTCTCCCTGATTGACAACCGATAATGATTAGAGGCCGGATAGTTTTGCCTTTTTGGCCGAGTGAATCAGAAAAATTGGCGCGAGTTCAAGCGTTTTCCCCGGTTTGAACAAATCAATCGTTGCGAACATGCTGCCGGCACTGCGATCCTTACATACTTGCCAAGTGTATCGGATTAGTTCAATAGCAAGAGCTGCCTGATTTAACTCAAGACAACTCAACAATTTTCAACGAGCCAATGGCTCATGGAGCGTGCCGAGAACTTTACGGCATTGCAATGCCATTAAACAATGCGAAAAATGCAAAGTTATTCCACACATGGCTGGCTGTAGCCACGCTGGAAAAATTTCAACTGACAGATTTGGAGTAGAGAAAAGGCGTGGTGCGATCCCACCCAAAAGACACTTTTTCTTCTTGACTCATGTTGATTTCAACTATTGTTCATAACACATAAATTATAACAATGAGAATAATCGCTCGACCAGCTGAATTTCATTACTAAGTGATAGCGTTCCGTTTAGCATATTCTTGGGTGCAAGCCGTAAACTTGCTTATATTTCTCCAATCGAACGACAATAAAAGTGCCCCGGATTGGATTTCAATACAATGAAACGCCAAATTGTCAAACAACAGGAATTTGCCAAAGGGAGCGTCAGGTTGCAGGACAATGATCCTGCTGAAAGCCCACGTGCAGGAATAAAAACGGCCACTCCCCAGTTTTTATAGTTTTTCGAGTATCTGGAGCGATACTTGAACGTCCAGAACAAAATAATTCTTACTTTTTTCCACTTTGTATTCATTTTACTATAATGTGCCCCAACAAAAAGATTTGCTATCAGTTTTTAAAATAAACGTCTAACAATAAGCAATAACCAAGGTTTCGTTGTAAATGCTTTTATTTAACTTACTCTGTTGTCTGTCTGTCTGTTTTCATATTTTCGGAGCCAAATTTGAAAGAGTCCCAGTTGTCCTAATGATTTGAAATTTTGTATACTTACTTAATCTGCGTGACAATGCAATCCTATGTAGTTAAAAAAACCCTAAAGCGGTTAAATGGGGTTTTGAGGTTTCACGTTATCTTTACAAATGGGTTTTCGATGTGTACATACTCTAACTTATACCAACCTTAACGGTATGTTGGTCATTGGGAAATATATTAATATCAACTCATTTTCATTACGTTTCGTTACAAACAAGTGTCGATATTTTTTATAAATTCATTTATCTTGGACGATAGAGTATGACAAAACAGAGGTTAGGATGTGCTTTCAATGCTAACAGCTCTTTTCTATCACATACCACTAAACAAGTTTGCACAAATTAGCAAAATAATGGTACTACAATAATACGGCGAAACTATCTCAGAAAAAAAGACGTTTAGAATATGTAAAGACTAAAAAACAATAAATTAAATTATAAAAAAAATTTTTAGAAAAAAGATTTTTTAAAAGATGCACTAAAAAGTAAAAAATAATTTTTTGATGAAGAAATTGTTTTTGGTTATTTAGAGCAGGTAGTAATTAAACTTTATATTTTTAGCGACGTTTCGATTTTAATTAAACCTTCACCAGGCTACAAGGAGAATCGTAAGGTTTTTAATATTTTTAATGTTTTTCTATCAAAGAGAATATTTTTGCTTACAAATTAGGATTACAAAATTTAAGAAAGCTTTTTTAAATGCGGCATTGCAAAATTACTTTCTTAAATTGAGCATTGTTTCCAAAACTTTAAAATCCATAAATTTTAAAATCCTAATTTGTAAGCAAAGATATTCTCCACTGATAGAAAAACATTATTTTTTACTTTTTAGTGCATCTTTTAAACAAAAACATTTTTCTAAAAAAACATTTGTTTTTTTATTAAATTTTTACTTTGAATTTTTTAGTTTTAAAAAAATTCACAAATTTTAAGTGTTTTATTTTACTTGCGGTTAGGAAAGCTCTACTAGGTTTGGCAAATCAAACAGAAGGGCTACACCTTTTTTAACTGTATTTCATATAACAATTGAAATTCAGGTTAGTAACATACAGGGTGTTCCGTTTTTATTGCTACAAATTTAAACAGGTGATAGAACATCCAATTTTAAGATAAAAGTTTCCTAAAAACATGTATCGAAAAATACTTCCTAAGGGAGCTACACCCCCTGAAAGGGGTGCTTCTTTTAGCGTGTTTTCCTCAATATTTCAGAAACCATTTCAGATAAAATTACAAAATTTGATACAGTCGATAATCTTTTTATACCTAATCGAATTCGAGGATTAATTGTAAATGTTTTTAATCAGGGACGTCCTAAGCAGGGAGGGTGTAGGGTAAGAACTACTCTAATTATTTTAGTTTTAGTTTTTTGACACTTTCAGTTACAAAATCGTAAATTAAATTTTTTACACGAAAATGGTCTTCATCAAAAATGGTATACACCAAAATTACAGAGTAAAATCAAAATGTAACACTTTGTTAAAGATTTTTCATTTTAAAATAGGTAATCCACGAAAAGAAACGCAGAGACAATCAAGAACATAATTTCTATTTTCTGTGGTATTTTGTATTTTTAATTCTAAAATACTTAAAAAAAATATTTCTGAATTTCAATTTACGCAATTTTTATTCAAGTTTACTAATCTGAATTACAGTTATCAATTTCTGAAATACAATTATCAAATATAAATTTCAATTAACGCAATCTGAAAAACAACTTACAATTCTGAATTACATTTCTGAAATTCAGTTTACAACTAACATTTTCTGAAATAATCTTTACCGTTTCTGAAATACTGTTGAAAAAGGTTTAGACTGAATAATTTTTTGTCCTCCGTCTTATAGTCCCGCCTTAATCGGCGTTTGAACTTGACTTCTTAATTGAAGTATGTAATAGGTATATTTAAGAAATTAAAGTTATCTGCGCGGCTTGCCTTTCGATTTGGAGCAAGGTCCAGCTGGGTTCACGTTAGCGTGCGAGTAAAGTTCGGGTGCAGGTGTGAACCGTGTCGAAAATAAAATTTTAGTGGCCGTGGATCAAAATAATTTACAATCGCGTTGTGAACATGCGTGCGACAATAAACCGTGGATGTAGCAGTCCGAATACACTGCCAAAGACACATCAAGCTGAAAATTATAGGATCATAACTGGTGTCACGGTTTCTCCAGTAATAAAATTTATATTGACGGAATTAATGACTTTTCGTTTTGCAATATGTAATTTCAATAATAAGAAATGATACTGTTGTTTAATACATAAAGTTTTATGGATAGTTGTTAGTTGAGGCGATAAAAACGCGCCACTTTTCGGCCAAACATCCCCATCATCTCGAACGCAGTAAAACTTATTTTCAGACATAACTGAATCGCTGGATTAGGAAGTGTTCGTGGGTGAAATCAGCTGACCTGTTTCGTAGGTGTGCTAACTTTTCGAAAGTAACGGATTTGAGATGCAAAATGCGCCGTTTTTGCGCGACACGTCATCCAACTGCGCCTCATTTTTACGTTTAACTCCAATTAGGTCCAAACCCGTAATTTGGTGACATTTATTAAGCCATCAAAGCACTCGATTCTGATGTTAATTACCATTTAATGTAATAGAAGCGGTTAGTGCTAATCAACGAGTCGAGACTTTAACAAATGAGACGAGGTGAAAGGATCTTCGCTCTGTACCTATATGGATTTTGCATGGGATGGAAACCGTTTTTCCGATTTGTGGCGTCACTTGTGACTCACAAAGCGTATTCAAATTAAGTCAGGAAGCACGACTCGATTGCTTTATTTGTGCTTAAACTAGTCGAGTAAATGAATAATTTTCCGCCATCGAAGGACACGAAACAAGTTTCTTGGAGCTGGACGTCCAGAGCCGGATTATTTTTCCTAATAGATACAAAATCGAATTTCGTGTAACAAAAAGTCAGCAAAAGGCAATAGCATCCTGGAAGACGTGTACTGTATGCAAGGCACATAACTGAATAAAGTTAAAGATGGCACTAGGTTATAACGTTTTTTACCAAGAGACGAAACCAATGTGTATAGGTAGAATAATAAGTCTGATACTCAAGTCAAGTTTTTAAATATTCATTATAAAGTATCAGTATTTGAGAATTTTTGCAACATCAAACATGTTACAGACTGTTTCTTCTGTTGTGCTATCAGAGTTAGTTTAACTTAGTGAAGAATAGTAGTAACCGTATAACATATTTTTTCCAAAAACCTTGATAGGTATCTCTCTTCATGAGACTTTAAATCTTGATTGAAAGATTCACCATGTTCATCGCTTGAGCTTCCCAGGTTTTGTTAGGATAATTTCAACACAAACACAAAAAAAGTTATTTGGGCTATTAAAGCAAATAAAATCTTTAACAATTTGTTAATCACGTCAATAACGAATGTCAAAGACACCACAAAAAAGGTTGATTCAAAACTTTAAAAAAATTAAAAATGACACAGATTGTTCTTTTTTAAAAGTTTTTATTTAACTTACTTTGTTGTCTGTATGTCTGTTTCATATTTTTGGACCCAAATTTGAAAAGGTTCCCGTTGTCCCAATGAATTGAAATTTTGCATTCTTACTTAATCTGCGTGACAATGCAATCCTATGTGGTTAAATACCTCCTAAAAGGGTTAAATGGTTTTTGATGTATGTTGATCATTAGGAAATATATTAATACCTAATCATTTTCATTACGTTTCGTTACAAACAAATGTCGCTATTTTTCTTAAATTCATTTATTTTGAACGAAAGAGTATAGACACAGAGCAGAGGTTAGGATGTTCTTTTAATGCTAACAGCTGTTTTCTATTACATACCACTAAACAAGTTTGTACAAATCAGCAAAATAATACAATAATACGGCGAAACTAAATCTCAGAGAAAAAGACGTTTAGAATAAGTAAAGACTAAAAAGCAATAAATAAAAAATTTAAAAAAATGTTTTTTTTTAGAAAAAAGCTTTTGTTTAAAAGATGCACTACAAAGTAAAAAATAATGTTTTTCTATCAAAGGAAAATATTTTTGGTTACAAGTTATGAGTTTAAAATTTAAAAAAGCCTTGAGAACGGACATAAGTCATAAAAATACGGCATTACAGAATTATTTTGTTAAATTGAGCCCTGTTCCCAAAGCTTTTATAAATTTTAAAATCCTAATTTGTAAGCAAAAATTTTATTTTTATCTCAATAAACTTGGTATACTTCTTTTCATAAGACTTTAAATCTCGATAAAACGTTTACCATTTGATCTCTATAGTTTTCCAGGTTTTATTGAGACAATTTTACTACAAACAAACAAAAAGTTGTTTAGGCTTAGTCTACATTCACTTTACACGATATTTTAAACAAATAAAATGTTTAATAATTAGTTTATCACAGAAACATCGAATGCCAAACTAGACACCAAAAACAAATTTTCAAAACTTTTAGTGAGTATATTAAAAAAATTAGACGTGATAGACAAATATGACATACAGGCTGTAAATGAAATAAGTACAATAATTTTAACTGGTAATAGAACTCGTCAAGACCAACAATTTTTTTAACTTTTTTTAAAACGTATTAGTTTTTGAGTTAAAATTATTTTAAAATTTTCTTACACGCCACTGAAAGCACTTACCTAGTCGAAAAGATTACATTTCATAAAAGGTTCGTCAATTTGTGAGATGAAAAAATGATTTTAAAAAATGCGATTTTGAAAAAATGGTAGGTACATAGAAAAATTGTTTGTCTTGACAAGTTCTACCATTGGTTAAAATTAATAGCTTTGTTCGCGGCAGCGTTTCTGAACTAGTTCAGGCATTAATCGCATGCGCAGTTTATCTGAGAGCGTTCGTGGTGAAAGAAATCCCGAACTTTTAGTAACTTTTAGTGTAAAGAATCTCTTGTTCCGGATCGGTTCAGAACCAGTCCAAACGATCCTCGGACTCGACGTAGGATTTTTATTTCTTGACTTGCGCAGTTGACAAAAGCGGTTTTGTTTCTGTTACTGTCGTGTGTTTGAAGCTATTTTAGATTGAAAATGAGTTTGAATTGCAATAAAGAAATAGTTTTTTTTTAAATACCTTTTATGACCTTACTAAATTGAAATTATTTGCAAAATAACGTTTTTAAATTTGAAAATTAGTTGTTTTCTACAATTTATACCTTATCGTATCAAAGTTTTTCGTCTAACTCATTCCTAAGTATTGGATAATTTTTGATGGCTTGTTAGTTTTTAAAAACAGTTTTTACTGTGTACTTGATAATGATAAACTTGTTCGCCGTGGACGAAAATCCATAACTGATTCTGAACCCCACATGCGCTTTAAATAAATCCTGGACTAGTTCAGGATTAGTTCTGAAAATCGTCCGCGAACAAAGCTAATGTACTTATTTAAATTATCTCTTGGTTAAAGAAAAAATTTTTTTTGGAAACTAGTGTGGTTGGTTGAGCAACAAAATTTTTTTAGGTCTTGAGCTATTTAAAGAGAAAGAGCACCAATTAATCAGAAAAAAATACGTAAAACAATTAATGACTTCTTTTCTACTTATTCGTTGGTTTAAATTTAAAATAAGTGTTGGTTTTCGAAGGACGGAGTTTTCGCGATGGTGAAACTGGTTTGCTGGCTACTTGGAGCTGTCGGTTGGATTTGAATCAATCAATTAGGAATCAGTGAATCGCAGGCATTGTGTTTGTCGTAATCACGGCACACCGTGTGTATTTATCAAAGCATCAACCACCTGCAAAATGCCTAGCCTCTTGAATGGTTACATGTATGATTAGAGTTATTAATAGTTGGCATACAATGCAACGGATTCCTGTTGCAAGTTGCACACTTCTCTGGTACCAAGTCGCCGTATTTGGCCGCGTCTTCTTTGCCGTTTGCATATCATTAAGGCTAATTGTGTTTGTGTATGGTGAGTGCAATTGAGTGCCCTCGACACAACAAATTCCACAACTTTAATAATAAGTTGTGGCGGTAATTTCACCATAATATGATGCGATGGCGAGGTGTTAATGCCGTTATTAGACTTACAACGTCGAGCTGAAGTAACTGCGCCATTATCCTCGACTGCTATTAGACCAGCAGTGTGAGGTCTGACACAAACTGTAAGGATCTATCAGCGCCGCGAAATGACATAATCACCCAGTAATTAATGACTAGGTCGCCCAAAAAGAAAAATTCGGGAAGTTGTCGGTGGAAAAGTTTTGTTTTTATTCACGTGTGCAGTCGGCGGCTTAATGCTTTCAAAATAATTAATACACCGTGTTACACTTGAGGTACTCGAGCCAACCTCCAACAGTAGTTGTTTAATTTAATTACTTAATCTGAATGGAGCTCATGCTCGCCACGCCTAGAACGCTTTTATCTCGAATTTTCAAACTTTGAGCGACCTTCAACACACTGAGAACACAAATACTTGATCATTTTTCAGGGGAAAACCTGTAAAAATCCGAATGAAAACTGAAATTCTGAAAATGCCGATGGACGAGAACGAAACCAAATTGGAAAACTCGAAATACAAGAATACTTGACAAATCCAAATGAAAAAGCCTGTAGAATAAAATCTGAAAATTTCGATTAAAATTAGAATTCCAAAAAAAAAAAAATATGTAAAGCCGAACTCAAAAATATCTGTCCTCTGCATCTTTAATGACAAATTTAGCGACTTATTTTTTTGGAGTCAGCTTGATAGGGACCTTTGCTTTCAATTTTTACATCTAATTGCTGCAAACTAGTAAAAATTAGTAAGAAACCAAAGCCGGAAAGTCCGCTCAATAGAGCTTCTGAAGCATTACGAAACTAGTGATAAAACATGAGTTGTTGTAAAGATTTGTACAGTAAAACCTTTCAACAACGGACACCGATGAGAAAACTTTAGCTGACCGTTGTGGAGAAGTGTCCATTAATGGGAGGTGAGCTATTTTAGTATAAAAATTGTTTTTTCTTTTTGTTAAACAAATAGGTAGAATTGTGACACAGGAGTGGGACAAAGGTTTACTGGACTTGCTAATTACTCAATATAATACCACAAAATTTGAAAGACTAGGAAGACATCATTCATTAAACTGCCTACCAAAGATATTCAAATTTAAAACAGCAGCAAAAATATTTTTTGCAAATAAAGCTTCAAAATATTCAAATAGCACGAGTTTTCGGTGGTGCTAAGGCAGGTTTTTCACTTTATCACCTTCGTCTTCATCAATATTTTCATATAATTTTTCTAAAAAATTCTTGCATACATTTATCGATATTTAATCCTGGATGTTCGGTATACACTTTTTCATCCATTTCTACATAATCCGCTAAACAAATGTTCGTTCTACTACTTTTTGGATCTGTTCGTTGTAGGAGGTAAATTTATATGATAGGGTAATTAGAGATTTTTTTTGTCCGCGTCCGTTATACTGAGGGTCCGTTGTAGAGAGGTTATTTCACATTATTTTTCAATGCAGTTGTTCCGTTCCTACAAAAATGTCCGTTGTGAAGAGGTGTTCGTTGTCGGGAGGTGTCCGTTAACGGAGATTTTACTGTAGCTACTTTTTCCTTGTACATAATTTTTGTAATCTGTGGTCATTTGTGGATAATGGAGGTGAGGGAGGTTTATAAAGAATTTCAGGTTCTTTATTCATTTGGTTAGTTATAACTTATAATTAAAAGAAAATTTGAAAAAAGCGTAAAATGAGAAAAAAGTAACGAGAAGAATAAAATCAAGTGAAAAGCTTGAACATAACGTAGTTTAGAAACCTCTAAAAAAATAACTACTGTGATATTTTAAAATATAAAGTAAAATATAAAAGAAAATGTAATTGAAATACGAATTTCTGAAAAACAGTTTGAGAGATTTAAAAGATTTCAAATACCCTGGGAAGTATCTATAAATAAAACTAAATTATTTAGAAATTAGAAATATGAAAATGGGAAAAATTTGGAAAGCTCTAAAAATACGAATCGCAAACTGATACCCTGAAACAAAACTAATGATAAAATTAGCAATATGTATTTAGTACGGATGAAGTTTTTACAGTTTTTTTACAAAATTATGTATAATTTTAATAAATGTTGATGTTGCAGGTTGTAAGAAGAATAAAATTGGTAAATTGAAAAAAAAAATACGAAAATGTAAAGGAGTGAATAAAGTCATAAGAGAAAAGCTTGAAATACAATGTGTTCAAAAATGGTTGTTCATCTAGTTGACCATGGAATTCAAAATCAATGTGCCGCTTAGTGCAAATGACTATCGTAATTTTTCTGTCAAGTCTTTGAATTAGCTTTTTATTCACTTTTTAGCATTTTTCGGCAAAGTTTTTTCAATTGTAGGGTTTGTCCTGATTTGTATTTTATGTTTCCGTAAGTTCGTTTTTAAATTCGAAACATTTTTCCATTATTTTGACGGAACTGTCACTTTGACGGCATTCACAATTTAAATTACGCGGCACATTACGTTCAATGTTCAAAGGTGACTTGATGAACAACCATTTTTGAACACATTTGATAATTTGCAACGAATTGGCGAACCTGCAAAACATTCAAAGGAAGGAAAACTTATCTAGTGACCCAGGTATGCAAAAATAGTAGAGAAAGTAAATTTGAACTGTTGAGAACATCCTGAAATTGAAAAAATATTGCTTAATCTTCAGACAAATAAAAAATTAAAATAAAAACACCTATAATCCAGATTTACGGACAAATCAAATTAACAATTTATTTTGATTAAAACTCGATCAAAGACCGGATATAAACCAGCCGTGAAACTGGCTATAAACGCTAACCTACTTGTAAATATTTTATTGTTACGATAGCTATTCTGCTCTAATTCCAAACTGCACTGATGAATTTATGGCATCTAATAGATTAATGGCTACATTATAGGTCCGGGCTGAGGTAACCTGGCCCTATTTCTTAAAAAAAAAACGACGTTGCCAAAGAATTGGAAGTCACTATTTGTTAATTAATAAATTGTGTTACATTCAAATTGGTCCGGCCCTGAGCGTAATAATTTATGCAGTCAATCGGGTTCAGGTATTAGAAAAGCTCGCGATTTAAACAGGTCGGTAGATTAGCCGTGGTAGGTATGCGGAGTTGTGAATTATTGCAATAATTACGTCGCAGTCTGGTTATTAAAATGAAATTTCACCGATCGTGCAACTATGTCGCCCGTGTTGGACCAGCAA
Source organism: Tribolium castaneum (assembly GCF_031307605.1). NCBI lineage: Eukaryota > Metazoa > Arthropoda > Insecta > Coleoptera > Tenebrionidae > Tribolium > Tribolium castaneum. Next base: position 12,303,511 of record NC_087397.1, read on the forward strand.
AGATAAATCAAGCCGTAATTGCCGGATAATGAATTTAAGACTTGCAATAAGTTTTTCGGTTAAATTCGCCGATGATGCAGCCGCTGTCTGCATTAGAACCTGTCGTCCGTTTGACAAATGCCATGACATAAGCGTGCCAATTTATCTTTATAACATAATTCTGATTTATAATGAGATAAGTATCGATGACCGCATGCTTCCCGTTGTTTCTCGCCATCAAAAAATTGCTCTCGTGCCTCAGAAACAGCTCCCGTTCATCCATCACAATATATTCCTTCCCTTCTTGTAAATGACACTTAATTCGGTCATGCGGTGATACATTTATTAATAAATTCCACTCGCTTAACATGCTGAAATGTCCGATAATTACGTCGCGAGGAGCGTCGAGGAAAAACTCCACAATAACAGGAATTAAACTAGTTTGCCCGGCGATTGCATGCAAATTGTTTGCCTTTTTCAGAGTGCCTTGCTTCACGAACTTTTAACACTCAAAAAGCTGATTCTGATCAGTATAAGACAATAAAATCTGCGTTTCATAACGTAGTGATGTTGCAAATCTAGCTCGCAACTTAGAACTACGTTCATTATGTCTGGCATCCAGCAAAACGCTCTGAGCTACTCCAACAACTCCACCGGCGTAGCATTCATTCCTGCTGTCGTCTATTAAAACTGTACTAACAAGCAAATCCAAAAAGTCGCATGCAACTAAAGATTTGCATTATTTTTCTTCAGTGAATTGCTTTATTGAAATTGTAATAACCAATATTAGTCACAAGTGCTGCATAATTGGATCCTGGAGCAAGGAGGGCTCCAAGGCAGTATTAAAAATATATTAATTAAATTTAAGGCATGTTTTTATTGCCACTTGCTGAGAGACTCCGCAGGTAATGAGCTCTTACTATAATTGCGCCAATTATTTCGTCAATGTGCTGGGGAAGTTTTGACCGAATAAGCTTACGAGTCCTAACAACTAAATGTTTGGAAATCTCGTTTTATTTTTAATTATCAAACTGGTTTAATTGCAACAACATTTTATTCATAAATTGCATAGATTCAAACTTATGCAATTCTCTAAAATATTTGTTGTAATTTATTGTCTAATTTTTAGTTATCAGAAAAAAATATAAGCATGGCAACTAAATAGAAATAATTCTTTTGGAATACTCATTCTGGAGGAAATTTTGTTTTGGCCAATTCTTCAGTGGCACAGATTATTCAAAGATACAATAATTAATTAAAAAAAGTCTTGGAAAACCACGAGTTGTCATACAAATTCTTAGCAAAAATTTGTAAAAGTTGCCATAGAAGCTCTTTAAGTCACTGCACTTCAGGATTGCAGAAACATATTCCAAATGTTCTTGACAATGTTGTCTTAGGTGGATAATTAAACAGGCCAGCAAACACCCCTGATTTAAATATCGTTGTGTCTTTTCGGCATAAAATAAAAAATATTTTAGAAATCTTCCTCAGTGGTCATTGAAAGATTTGAAAAATTAAATAGAACATGTATGGAATAATAAACGCCAGAACTTTCTGACAAATTCGTTAAAAACATACCAGAGGTAAGTCGAATCGTTATTAAGGAAGAGAATTCCTGTATTTCAAATAGCAACTGTCCACGTCATTTGCCTTCACATACAGAATGTTAGCAAAATAAATGCATTTCTTTTAACCAATGACAGTACACATCAAAGGTAACAAAAAACTTAGTAACATTTTTGCGAAAAGAACAAGAAAAAAATACTCATTATTATTATTATTATTTTATTACCCACTATTTTTTAATAAAAAATTGACCATTAAATTAGAGTTATTAGTGCTAAACAATCCACCAAATTTGGTACTTATGGATGTAGCCGTTTTTGAGAAAAAATCTAAAACAAAATTTTTAGGCTAACTTTAGACGCGAATAACTTTGCAGGGCAATTCTTTTTCGAAAAATTTTGTATAAAAGACACTTCTTAAAATCACTTGTAGAACACACTCTTGAAAGGAATGCATTTATTTCGCTAACACCCTGTATTTTATGTACTTACAATAGGACCCCAGTACAAAATTTTTTGCGGATTTCAATTGCGAAAGTTTGATTTTTTGTTTGGAATTGCTTTCGTTATCAAAGAGACGTTTCTGTGAATTTTTTTTAAAAACTTTCATTTTTAAACTGATTGTAATGCAAAATTTTCTGCTGATTTCAAATCCGAAGTTTGATTTTTGTTTGGAATTGCTTTCATTATCAAAAAGACGTTTCTGTGAAAATTTTTTAAAAACTTTTATTTTTAAACTCATTCTAATGCAAAATTTTCTGCTGATTTCGAATCCGAAGTTTAATTTTTTGTTCGGAATTACCTTCATTATAAAAAACTTTAAATTGGTTAAATTTTGTGTTTACATCGTCATATCTTCCTTCTAGATAAAACTAGAAACTTTTTTTTGCAAAAGATTTCTCAATAAATGTGAATTCTAACGAATAGATACAAGTTTTAGTTTGGACACAAGAAAACTGTAAATTTTGCATTTTTTTATAACGTTTTAAATTTGTGTAGTAAAATTTTCGAGATGCGAGAATTTTTTTTTATTTTAAAAGATAGACCTATACATAATCAAAATGAAATTAAGCTAATAGCTTAAATAAGTTTTTGCTGCAAGAATCATTTCGATATCACTCAGCAAGTTATTGCAATTTAAAATTACTACAATATGCACTTGAAGTGGCGATACTGCGTATTTTCCTTCGTACCCGTAGTGTTGCTCAATTTTCTTAGTTTTCTTTTCTGAAAACTAAAAGTTTTGTATTTACGTTAAAAACTAAATTCATTAGGCAAGGTTTTGCAAAAAAAAACTAAGTTTCTTGCTTTATCTACAAGGAAGATATGACGATGTAAATGAAAATATTTGACCAATTTTAAATTTTTCAAGCATTTCTGCAAAAACGTCTATTTCATGATGAAGGCAACTCTAAATCGAGAATCTAAATTTAGATTCCAATTCGGCAGAAAATTTTGTATAAGAATAAGTGTTTAATAAACGAGTCCGTTTTTAAGGTAAGTCCTCCCTGGCCATAACCCACGAAAATGAATGTACGACACTGAATTGAAGCGAACGCAGAATAGAAGGATTGCGGAAATCATAGGCCAGAACTGCAAGTTTGTTTTAAGATTTGTACCTGTAAACAATTGATAATTTCAAGTTAAAGCAAAAGCAGCTTTATTTCCAAGAGTCCACTACAGGTACAAAAGTAATTTATTTTCTTTTTAACACACAATGTTGATGGCAAATAATGTTCAAAATCCACCAATTTGTTTTTCAGTTGTCAGGATTATTTTGTGAATTTAATAAAGCACTTACAGCATTTTAAAACACTTTTGCACCTACAGCCTGAGCAGAAGAATGTATCCTGTAAATAACTTTCAAAAACGTTACTCAAAACGGCTGTAAATCACCGAGGAAAATGGCTGAAATTCGACGCTTTTTAGACGGGAGATGTCACAAACTACTAAAAAGTTTTTCTTACTTTTTCTGCCCAAACAATTAGTTGTCAGATATCATTCCTGTTTTGCTTTGTTATAATTTAATGTTAAACATAAGTGCTTATAAATAGTTTTTAAACAGGTCATAAGTTACTTTTTCAATCTATACGTGCATTTTTCTTGCAAAAATGTATTCGTCCAAACATTTAGTTGTTAGGGCTCGTACAAGTACAACTTTCTGGGACACGCTGCATAGAACACTAGTCTTTTTAATTTTTATTATTAATGATGCTTTTGCTGGTACACATCACCTACGTCTTACTCTAGCAAATAAGAATTGGGTGTTACGATACTGGTGTGGGTTCACTTGTGATGTCTAGACGGGCGATAGACGTCCAGAAAACCAAAAAAAATCTGTGTTTGTTGTCAGGTGGAGTTAGTGTTGTTCCTTTTGGACAATGTGGTGGCTTCGTTGTGTGCACCCTTATGTTGACAGCCGGAGTCTCAGTAATTGAGATTTATGAGGTGGCGGCCGTATAAATTAGGTTCCAATCAGTGCGTCCATATGATTCAGTGTATATCGGAATGAATGAGTCTAACAAATTGAGTTTATTCGCGTTCTGAATGGATCCGAAGAGGCCAGATGGCCGCGTGGCGTGGGCCCGCTGTGTTTTCCGTGGGCACGGCTCGCGACGGATGCTCTGCATTATTATAATGACGGGCTCAGCGTGTCACTTAATGCTAAGGAAAATAGTATTGTTAAACAGAAATAAAATAACTGAATTATAGACACGAAAGCATCCCTCCTCTTGTTACTATTTAAAGACGTTTATACACTAAACATGCTACTTTACACAGACGACTACAATGCGCTTATAATGGAAGATGTTGTAAGCGTGAATGGGGTTTGTTTATGTTTGAATAATCGGATGTCTATTGCTGGCACGAAATATGGCGCTGGGTGCATTACAATGACCAAACCGAGCGCTTGCTGGACAATATCTTACCAACAACAAACACTTAACTTACAGCAACACATTGTATGCTACAACTGCAGCCACCGTGATGTCATGTTACCCACGGCTTTTTGAGCCTCAAATCGGAATTTATGCCGCAGTAAAGTTTCGGCAAACTGGGGCCATTACCGTAAATCAGGACCTGACGAATTGTCAATCGATACAATAGCAGAAAACACAGGATCACGTTACAGGTGGGCTAGATACACCGCCGAAGAAACAAACGCTTTTTCTTTGTGTTCAATCAACTGTGCAGGTCACAAACATTTCAAGAACCTGCTAATCAATGAAGATAAATAGACTTTGAATTATAAAAAATGTTATCTTAGCCATAGAGTAAAACAGTGGCGTATTTACGTCCATTGCCACCATGACGTTAAAAAAAACATTTATCGGTTAATTCAAAACATAAGGAAAAATTTACAAACGCGGAAAAAGGACAATTGTTATTGACAATTGGACATTTTTGTCGCACTTTGGAAATTTGTAACACTTAACCTCTTTCAAAATTTTAAATGGTACCACCCCTTTTCTAACACCACAAATGAACTGCTAAACTGCATAAACTGCTCGAAAAATGTTAGGGATACTAATTATATGGTGCTTTAATCTACACTGCTACACAACAGTTCTTACAGAAGTCTAATTATTCTAACATCAAACAAATTCTACTTATTAATTTTGAACATTAAAATGTGATAAAAACAAATCAGTAAATATGTATCTGTTTTTAACAATATTCTTTTTATCAGGTGGTTCTCTCTAAAATTTTGTAATGTCCTTAACTGTTTTTCAATTAGTTTATTTGAATAAAACAGCAAACCCACTTTTAGCACAGGTTCTATAAAAATGCAAGATCGTTATTAAAATATACTATATTAAAAAACCTTAAAAAGTTCTTTATAATGACACCAAACGAGCCCTTGATTTTTAAATGACTCCTTTATTTTCTAAGATATCTGTTAAAAACTCACCCTGTATTTATTAAAAAAAATGTTTTTTTAAAAACGCAGCCATTTTTACACTTTTCTTTACAATATTACGTTTTCGCTGACTTTTTTCAAAAACATTTTCCTGTATTATGTACTAGTTAAGCTTTTTTTATCATTACTCATTGTGAATTTCACAAAATATGAGTTGAAACTACAATGTGTTCAAAAATGATTGTTCATCAAGTTGACTATGGAATTCAAATTCAGTGTGCCGCTTTGTCCAAATATCTATTATAGTTTCTCTGTCATATTTTTGAATTAGCTTTTTACACATCTTTTCTTCATTTTTCGGCAAAGATGTTTCAAGTGTAGGGTTTGTCTTGATCGGTGTTTTATATTTCCATGATTTTTGTTGTGTATTTTTCGTTTTTTGAATCCACAGCCTTTTTGCATTATTTTGATAGATTTGTCACTTTGACGGCATTCACAATTTAAATTAAGCACATTACGTTCAAATTTCATAGGTGAGTTGATGAACAACCATTTTTGAACACATTTTATTAAAGACTTCATAACCAGACAATTACGAAATTAAGAGGTAAAAGAATAGAATAAATAAATTAAATTTCTAGTTAACTTAATCAAAATAAATATATTTTTGCTACCCCTAAATTTCTGCCGCGTTGGGTTATAGCCTGTTTAGCCCATATGTAAATATGCCACTTGGAGTAAAAATTCTATTTTTGTGCCTATGAGTTTTTATTTTTGACATGACTTGTTCCTTTACTCTTTCACTGCTTCAGCTCATTTTCGCCACATGAGCTATCACTTTCCTTCTACAGTAAAACCTCTCAGCAACGGACACTGATGGGGAATCTTTAATTCTCCGTTGTGGAGAGGTGTTCACTAATGTGGGTTGGAAATGTTAATATAAGTTTTGTTACGTTCCTACAAAAATGTCCGTTGTAAAAAGATGTCCGTTGTTTCGTTATTCCATGAAAGGAGGTTTCACTGTATAATATAATCTACTATTTTCCTATCATAATCTAGATAGAATCTAGAAAGACAAAAAAGTAGATGGCTGATTTAGTCCTTAAAAGCCATGAAAGCGTGTAGAATTTTTCCTGTTTCATCAAATGGCCTTGATTTTAGCGTCGTGTTTTAAATAGATGCCGAAATATTGATAACAATGATAACTGTTTACCTATTAACTATAGTTAAGTATTATTGCAGTGTCACGGAGATTATGCAAAGTTTCAGCTTGTTAGGACAACAGGAACCCAAATTTGAGTCGCAAAATTTGAAACAAGTTCAATACAATTAAATAATAGTATATTAAAAAACAAGTTTCATAAGACCATTCTTAAAGCACAAATTCAAGTTTTTTGAAAGAATGAGTGCTTCAAGGTCTTATGAAACAAGGTTTTTATACCATTTTTTGTAATTTGCCCCCTTTTTTCGTTTTTAAATAAAAATTGTTAGTTTAATAGATTTAGGGATTTTTGTGAAGATTGGTAATGTCTCGAGTTTGAAAGTGATAAATTAATTTTTTTTTATCTAAATTCAGTAAAAAAACTGAAGTATGCATGATAATAAAGGTAATCTTGCAAGAACGCCCTTTGAAATTTGTGAAATTGAGAAAAATAAAGTCGCGAATTTGCTTTCTGCCAACCTAAAAATTTTCGTAAAATGTTCCGTCAAATAATGACTATCATGACATCGCACTTGATGACGTTGCGTGCTTTAATATGCCTATTAAAACATCAAAATGATTATTATTATTAACGAGAAAAAATTTTGTCACTCGGTAAATTGAAAAAAAATATAGGCTTGTTATACTAAAACCTGAATTGAGAATAGCTCCTATTTTGCATTTTTTTGAGACATGGTGTTTATAAATTCCGCCCATTTGGCTTAATTTTTGTTGGCACGTGCTACGCCAGCATGGGTGCCCATCTAGCCATGTTCTGCCGAGACGTGATGTGAGTTAATGATTTGCTGATACCCAAAACTGCTGTTAAAGTCTGTTGTTAAAAATGAAGAGCTTTATTGGCAATAATTCGTTGTCAGACGTCGTAAAGTTTTATTTGTTATTTGTCAGAATTTCGGTAAATCTCGACTTTTGTCTTGTTGATTTAATAACCGCTGGTTGTGGTCAACGGCCTCGTGCCTTGTTTCGGAATTAATATCCAAATGTTGGTATTTATGTCGTCTATAACAATATTGAGTACATCGTTAAGACGAGCTAATTACTCATTAAAGTATCTTGCACTCGCATTTGCAATCAAGTTTTTTATGGACACGCAGTTAAGTATCAATCATGTTTTATGCAATTACGGGAAAGGTGTCCGAATTGCTCCAATTGTGCAAGAAATGAGAAGCAATTAACGTGAAATTTGTAGACTTCATTCAGATTATGATTCAGAGAGCGCGACCCAGGGATCAAGTGGTCATTTAATGAGAGTTGTCTCCTCAATTGTGACCGAGTTTCGTCCACCTTCCACTCCTCATTAAATTAAATTCTCCTCCGGGATAGACAGTTGTTTTTTTCGATTGGCACGCATGTCGTTGCAAATCCGGTGTGGTTGTTATTCTATGTAAATCCGCAAGTCGTTTGCTGGAGCCGTTACTCCACTCGGCGAAAAGATTAACGCTTGAGGCTTTAGAAAATGCCTAAGCGAAGTAAACAAGACATTTAAATACGTGGTAGTGTCCTTGCGTCCATATGGACAAATTGTCCACGGTTTGAATCAAGTCGAGTAATCATGCGGCTTGCAAATTTAATTACATCGATCAATTGAATTCCTTCTAGGACTCTGTTCATTAACGGCGAAAAAGCCGCCGGCGATTCGAGCCGAGCACTGGCAATCGCTGTATTAAATGCTATTGTTTATGTATTCTTACATGTCATTAAATGCTAAATTACAGCTAATTATTAATTGTTATCGAGACCCGCCGAGGAGAGCTTTTTCCAGGGGTGGTTCAAGGACGATAATTGAAACGGTCGCCTCTTATTTTTCCACTTTAGTGCACTGCACAACCTGTTGAATGCGACGGCAAGATTTTCAAATGGAATCTTTTATCGCGTTTTTTCCACAACTACGTTCGCAGAACTTTATTTTTTTATTTACAAGATTTCTAAGCTATAATGTGAGAAAATTTCGAGAAATAGTTCCAAATCTATTGACGAATTTAAAAATGGTGCTTCAGCAGTTCTTGACTTAGGCCAGGTTGCTTAGTTCGAGCTTAAACCGAGTTTAACTTTAAACTAAGTTTAAGCCGGCACCGAGTGTTTCTCAGTTACAACATATAGACTAAGCCTATGCTTAGAATTAGTTTAACTAAGTCAATGTTGGCCGCTTAAGCATTGGCTTATCGCTAAACATTTCTAATATTAACGTTATTAATATACAATGTGTTCAAAAATGGTAGTTCATCAAGTTGACTATGAAATTCAAATTCAATGTGCCGCTTCGTCCAAATGACTATTGTGGTTTTTCAGTTAAATATTTGAATTAGCTTTTTACTCACTTTTTTGCATTTTTCGGCAAAGTTGTTTCAAATGTAAGGTTTGTCTTGATTTGTGTTTTATATTTCCGTGATTTTTGTTGTTGTGATCCTTTAATTTTTAGATCAGAAATCTTTTTGCATTATTTTGACGGATCGGTCACTTCGAATATAAATTAGGTGGCACATTACGTTCAAATTTTATAGGTGACTCGATGAACAACCATTTTTGAACACATTGTACATAACTTTATAATTTCATTGAAATCGTTAACAGATGAATAAAAGCAACCGAAGTAGAAATTTTAAGCGTAAAGAAACAAATTTGGCCAATTTTGTTCAAAATTATAAACTAACACTGGATTGTAAAAAAGATACTTGATTACGTTCGATGAAAAAAATGGAGCATCGGCCCAAATTGCACAAAGATTTAATGCAACAGCAGACACCTGTAGAGAAAAATATGCGACAATTAAAAAAAACAAAAAATATGCAGACCAACAATGTTAGAAAAAAGCAGACTGCTGAAGGGCCATTTAGCCCATAAGCTTCTTATTTTCACAAATGTGGAAAATAATTACTTTTAGTGATAATTAGTGATAAAGAACTAATAAATTACCGAATTCGATAGTGAATTTGTTGATGATGTACAGAAACAGCTTTTTTGAATAAATTTCAGTTCAGTTTGAGTTAAACTTGTGATAAACAAATAAAATTGAGCAATAACAGTAATAAGTGGAGGGCCATGGCAACAACATGTAAGTCATTATATTAAAAAAACTAAAAAAATGAATAAAACATTACATTATAAACATATTAAACATTATATTTTTTTAATTTCTGTAGCTAATGAAGAATGATGTTAGAATTATTGAAACTATATAAATATTATGTGATTTTAATTATAGCACAAGTTTTTAAACAGTTAAATTATTTATAAAAATTATTATGCTTCAAAAGTGACGACACTCAAGTCATTAAATGCACAAAAACAACAAACAAACTGAAAAACAGTTTATTGCTGTGTTTTGAAAGAAAAGCCAGAAAACGATATATTACACTTTTTCAGAAGGAAGCATAATTTGAAAATGCCGCGCATGAAAGTGTTCCAAGAAACAAAGAAAAGCCATTTTAGTAACTAATGATTATATTGAGATACATTTTAAGCTTAAGATTCTTATTATAACGATATTACTCCTATAATGTATCAAAATATAATGATATTATTCCATCTTAACCTAACTTTTCAAAATCAGAGTAGGCAGTTCAAAATAAAATCTTATACTTGAAGTGCGCAATCGTACAGTACTACCAACTGCATAAGTAACAAATTCAACGCGGCTTAGCTAAACTTTCCACAACTTACTTCCACTTAAATTTAAACCGAGTTTACGTAAGCAAAAGCTTAAGCTCGAACTGTTAATTTTTCAGTTCAAGTCTATCTAGAATCAATATTTTATTGCATAAAAATCGGGCGTTTACACGGCCCATTCGTGTGAAATTTCTGTATTTAATAATATTATTATGTATTATGAACGCATGATTGACGGTATATATGATAGGCTTTGTGTATACAATTAAAAAGTCGTAGCCTAAGCGGCCTGCGGTCACAGGGAAACCAGTCGAACTTGGACCGTAACGGAAAATTAACTGTCGAAAAGCTATTAAAGAATTATCTATATTTTATAAAACCGCAAATAGTACTTTTACTTTGAATAAGCGAGCGTAATGATAATAATAATTTCCACCAATAAAGCGAGTAATTGAATTTTATTAATCGATAAATAAATGTGAGACCGATGGTAAAGCCGTTTCATGCTGGTACTTAAAATCTTCTAATCGGTGACTAGCGTGAGGCCAACGGGAATAGAGCCGTTGATGGGTCATATTTCTACATAACCATATCTAGTTTTCATCGAGAAATTTGCATTTCTGACTAGAAACACACTCGAGGCTACGATTTACGACATGTTTGTTTTATTTGTCTGAAAAATGCTTGATTCATTTTTCATTTTATTTCGACTATCTTGTGACAGCTGCATGTGGTGATAAACTCACAAAATTATGAATAAAGAGGCCGACTAAAGGGCTAATTGGGCTAACAATTGCTTTGTCACGTCTCGAGCCCTACATAGTTTCCTTTTCAAACCAAAGCGCTCATTTTTTGTGGTGTTGACTGGAGGTAAATGATATTTATTATAACCCTCCATGCAAGCAGCGTCATCTCTCTAGGTAATCATTCTTCGTTTCATTGAAATACTCAACGAACGTAAATAATGGACAGCCAGGAGGGCGGGCATGGGTTGATCTCGTTAATTAATTACGGTAAGAATGAAGGTTTGCAGACACGCTCTGTCTGAGAATGCGACTTGTCGACGTTTCTATTACGAATTTAATAAGGATTTGTTTCGGTTGTTGCTAATTCGGCATTGTCAAGCGTTGGAGAATTATAGAAACGCGTGCAATCTGCTTAATCTCTCAATTGTGTCACGTGTGAGAGAACAAGCCAATCGACCAGTTTTCGGCTGAAATAAATTCGGTTTGGAGGCAACAAGCTGACAGAATCAGAGATCAGGTCTTTGACTGTCAAACGACCAAAAAAACTACTCCGGGTTCCACTCGAGTAAAGCCTCGATTAGTTTGAAATTTTATTTGAATGCTGGCTGGTTGCTTAAGCGAGATAGGCGACTATGTGTGTGCTCTATTATGAATAAATTAACTTAGTTTATTTGTATTACATATGTTGCAAGGTATAAATGCATTGTGCCTCAAGCTTGGTGAATTTCATGCAATTGCAAAATGCTATCTATGCATATCATGTACGGTCATGCAAGCTTTGATGAGATTGCATTCTGCAATTAAAAGTTAACTCACTGACTGCTTTGGACATAAACGATGCCATAAAACTGAGAACGTGGACGAATTAACGACCAGGATGCGCCCAAATGATAACTTATCAGAACTGGTCTTTGCTTTTGTGTTTCTTCAATTGAACAGCTAGATGAAGAAATTTCAGAGAAAATATGTGTTTATGCGCTGAAACGCTACCACCTTTGGAGAATTCATGACAAATCAAATTTATTACCTGCAGCGATGTGATTAAATCTATATGCGTGACTAAAGCTTGCTTTTTCGAAAATCACCGAGATTATGGTAATTCATAAATAAAAGGTCAGATTGAGGTAGGTACTCGTTCTGAATATTCAAAGACGCACCAAGAGATTTACCCAACTTTCACGCACAAAAACGCAGTAAATAAGGAGTCATCCAAGCAAAGCGTGTGTGATTTCTTGAACCTTATTACGCTTGCTCTGAAAAAACCTGTTCAAACTTATGATTTTCATACGATTTTATTAAGTTGGATTATGGAGAACAAAATTTTCCATCATTTTTTATTGAGTCAGCCAGGTTTTGAGCGCAGAAAAACAGTTCGATCTTTTTGGAAGAAAGCAATAACAATAAATAAATCTTCGATCTGAGCCATTAAAATTTCGGGTCGTCTTTCTGTTTTGGGAGTACGAAATCCCGTTTTTCGCGTTTAATAATTGGTGGTTTCTACATTAAAAAATCAAATGCTGCTACCCACTTTTGTCCTAGCCACATATAATCAGCATGATTTATGGAGATGCTTACCGTAATATTTTTCAGGTGGGATGAAATTAATTAAAGAATGTTTTTAATGGTGTCGGCAGAATTATTGCATCCTACGATAAAAATCACAACTTTGTGCTTCAAATCCATCACTTGTTATTCTTAGAGACTGGACTTTTAGAAAGCTAATGATTTAATTAGGTGTTAAAGAAGATTGTAAAAAAATGGATAATAAAACGTGGTAATTTGGGATTAATCTTTTATTAATTCCTACAGTGAGAAAAATGATGCAATATTGGGTATTTGTAAATTTAGTATTTGTAAATACTAAAACCTGGCAGCTCTGCATTCCTAATAGCTATTTTTTTCTTCAGTTAAAATTTTTAGTTTTGGTATATTTTTAGGATTCATCTCTCAGTTTGTCACTAACATATTTTTCTACAACTTTTGGCATATTTTTTAGAGAGTTCTTAACTTTTTTCATCAGTTATTAGCTTTAAGTCAGAAATAAACTGTTTCTAGTGCGTCACAGTAAGTTGCATAAAAATAAAAATAAATGCAGCATTTAACGTGTAACTATAGGTTCCGGTGATTATGGAACGTCAGGAAATGCTTCAAATTTTCGAAAAACAAAATTACCAAATGAGACAATATACTTTTTACAACTGTACATATGAAATGTATTTTAGAATAGTCAATAGTATTTCAGAAAGTATCAACTGGATAACTGGATGCTATCATGGACAGAGGTACTGCCATCATATGAGTTTGACAATGACAGCGGTTTTTTGACCTTGAAAATTTTCCTTGTCAAATCGACTATAATGTCAAAAAAGGATATTTTAGGTTAATTTTTGTGTCAATAATTTGTGACAACATGTGACACTGACACTAAACCTTTCAAATCTTGACACTTTTTTGACACTTTTTCAAGATCAAAAAACCGCTGTCATTGTCTAACTCATATGATGGCAGTACTTCTGTTTATGAGAGAGAGCATCTAGTACCTTACACCAGATGTATTACAGATTAGTCAAATGTAGTTCAGAAAGTATCAGATGTATTTCAGAAAATAATTTGTAATACATTTAATACTTTCAGAACTACATTTAATACATTCTGAAATATATACATTTGACAATTCTGAAGTACATTAATCACTTTCTGAAATTAATTTGATTCATTCTGAACTACAACTGGAAATGGTGTAAAAATAGTAAACAAAATTAAAAAAATTCATAAAATATTTTCCTTTAAGTTAGAAAGGTTAAATACAATTTTAGGATGTTTAAATTGTTATTAATAATACGAGAGCGAAAACACAAGCTTAAAGTTCAAGGGCTGTTATGCAACGAGCGTCTGCGAGTTGCATACTTAGATACCCGAGAACTTTAAGTGTTTTCGTATGAATGTAATTCAAATTTTTTTTGTTGGAACATTTTAATTTAAAACACGTGGCTATGGGAAGCGTGTTTTAAAAAAGTGTTTATAATCTAGGATTCAGATATTATAAAGAAGGCTTAAAATATTACCAAAACAAAACATATTAATAAGTCAATTTAGCAATTAAAAAAAATAAAATAGTGTAAGTACTTTTTTAACAAATCGTATTTAATTCGAGTTTTAAAAAAAGCCTTAAAATTTGCGTGTTAGGAAAGTTTTCTAAGATCCGGTCTCTGCTTTTTGTTGCATAAAAATGTGTGCTAAGTTGATCGACATGTTCGTGAAATACCCACATTGTGGGTCCTTCTTGACGGATACAGTTAGCAAACTCTGATTTTTCAGGTAACAATAAAATTCCTGAAGCAGTAGTGTTCAACTGGTTTAATAAGACCACAAGGTTTTATTGGTTGTAACAGTCCAGATGCACGGAGATTATATATTTATTACTTGCTCATAAACAATCAACTGGCTTATAATAAAATTCATATCGGTTAATAAGCTTGCTGAGTAGCATATAATCCGTTCTCAATGTGTAAAATAACTTGGAGAAAACTAATTGAAAATAAAATAATATTATTTACACCTTCGCAGCTCCGTTTTTTCGCAGTAAATTACAAGCGAGCCGTAACGTTTTGGAAAGTTTACTATCAAAAGATTTAGAAAGAGTTTGTTAGCTAGCGTAGAGCACACTTGTTAAATATCATACTATGACATTTTATGCGCCGTAAAACTCTTGTTTATGAATGTACTTCAGCCCGTCCAACGGCAATAAATACATTTGAGCCTAGAAACCGGTAAAAAATTCGGATGACTTTTTCACAAATCACAAATTCCTTGTTTGAAAGTTGGATTAATTGAGCGACGGCACGCCACTGCCCGCCCGCCCGGATCCGATAATAAAATGCGATTTTCGGGGAAAATCCGGGCGAGTGGCGGGTGATTCTGGCTCCGGTGGTAATTTGAGCGTGGCGTGTGTGGAGGGTGCGTTCGTTTGGGTTGTAAGTGGCAGCACCCCCGAGTTAGGGTGCGATTTGAGAACACGTGCGAGCGCAAGGTGCGTGTCTAGTGAATGCTTAGGATTTTTTCCGGCGGCTCGCGCCGGGGCCCCAAAGGGGGGAGCACTGATGAGGGGTGCAAGGCGGCCGGCCGCGGACCGACGGAAGACAGATAGCATCGGTGGGACAGCCAGGCCGCACCCTCCGGCCGACCACCGCTAGTACCTGTCTGAGCACTTCAACAGAACAACAGATGCTATTTCGGGGGCTTCAAGCAGCAGGAAAAGGCTCAAAAACCTATCTTCACCACGAAAATTGTACGAGTTTTTATAATAGTTAACAGAAACAAGATATTACCGAAAACTACGCGTTGTAGAGCATTTCAAAAAAAATATTTTTCAGAGAGTTTCGGATACAAAAATTTTAAAAAATCTTACCTCTACAAACACTGTTTGCTTGATTTTTGAGAACTCGGAGAATGCTTTTCAGAGTTCCCAAAATAAGTAAGCATGTCAAAAATTATAAGGCGTCTCAACTTTAATAAAAATAATCACAAAAACTGTTTTGTTGTTATACAGCGTGCTCAAAAACTGGCGCACCAACTCAATGGTGTGTGGTAGAGAACTGGTTACATATAAAGGTAAAAATTGTAAAAAAATTCTTTGTATTAAAGTTATTGATTAATAACGGATTTTAAATAAATGATATGTGGCAACGTTGTCTAACAGTCATGATCGCAATAGAATTTGAGCAACAATAAAAATTAATCATTTTTGAAACGGTTTCCTAGGAAACAATTCCCAGTGTTGGCACATCTACACATTGTGATTTTTTGGATGAATTTTAATTTCTTTAAATTAAAAAAACTGCTAAAATCTGATAGTAAATTTAAAAATAATTATTCATCGTTTTGTTACGGAACGATTACCTGATATGAAACATAAAAACATAAAAAAATAATGAAAACTAAAGAAGTTAACACAATAAGTTTGTAGCTCCAGATTTTTTAAAATATGACTTTAGGAATTTTTTCAACATTTTTTCCGTAATCTGCACTTGCTTCTCAATAACGTACCACTGAGTTGGTGCGCCAGTTTTTGAGCACCCTGTATATGCACATTTTTAAACCACTCGAGGAAGTCTTAAAACAATTAGTTCTTTTTGAACATATATTAATACGGTGCGTTCAAAAAGTCTTTACTAAAACTCTTGCTGTGGAATTTAGATTGACAGATTTTTATTGTCTTTGATAGATTATCGTTTTATTCTGTTGAAGTGTCAGACGCGCTACTTGCTATTTTCTCCAACGCCAGCATTTTGGTATGTAGTAATAGTAAGAAATCAACATACGTTTAAAATTTCACAGCAAGAGTTGATCTAAAGACTTTTTGAACGCACTGTATTTCCTTTCAACATTCAGTGTTAAAGAGAAAATAAAATAAAAAGTATAGTTCTGTAGTGCAATTAAACTAACTGATCACGTGACCAAATTGAACAAATATGATTGGTCCATTCGCGTTAACTTTTAACAACGAATTCGTTCAGAACTTCCATCAGATTTTTAATTGAATATGGTGGACAAATTGAACATGTCTTTTAATTAATACCGCACACCTTTATTGTATTTTTTGAAAGTTTATTCGATTAAAGATGAAAATAATGAGCTAACGTTAGTAGGTTTTTTGCGATTATTTAAAAAACTGTAAGAGATATATTTTGAGGATGTTGATAAAAGTCTTTATAAAAATCGATGTTCTATTGTCATTGAAAAAACCGGGTCAGGTCAGGTCAAGTCAGGTCAGGAAATTTGAAAAAACTGTGTTATAATACTGTACTACAAATTACATTTTATTTAGTACATTGTACTCAGTTTAAAAAATTAAAATTAAAAAATGAAAATAAGTGGTGGTTACTATATAAAATTTCAAAGTTGGCGCTAAGTTCTCCTTAATTTGGAAGCTTAGTCAGTATTAACAATATTAAAGTACCCTAAAAGAATAAAATTAAAAATCGGCTCAAGTAAGCAACAAATTTTGAAGTTGAAAGTATCATTGAAAGTATCATTGAAAGTATAAATTACATTAGCTATTAGTTTTTTAAAGTGTATGAATAATTTATAACGGCTTATTTTGAGAAAAAATGTGACGTTGGCGTCTTTATAGTTTTCAACTTTTGCTGTTAAATACTGTACTTACTTTTTTTTAAGAGTGAAGTTTCTCAAATTGCATAAACTCAGTGAGTTTCTGACTCAATAATGAGCTAAATCGCTCAAAATTGGCCAAAATCTTATAAAGTTGTTTGTTATTTTATTTTGATATTTTTATGTTTATTTTTTTTTTATCCATGTTATGTTTTATTGTAATTTTTGTCTTATTTTGACACAATATTTTTCAAATATGTTAGTTTCTGGCTCAAAATAGTCTAAGTCCCTTGCAATTGTCTCCAGTAACGTAACATTTTTAGGCGAAGAAATTGTCGAAAATACGAAGAAAATGCATTAAAAAATAGAATCGTTTCAGTTGAACTAAGAACACACTAAACGGTTTGGTATTAAAAAAGAACACATATTTTTTTCCTTATTTACGTCAATCGGCAAGATTTTTGCACCAACGCTAAAAGCTTCTAATTGATGCTAACTGGCATTTTTTGTATTTGCTTTAAAACGCCAAAAAGGGAGCAGCAAAATAATTCTGGAACTACTAGTTAAAAAATCATAAATAAATTTGTGTACCTAATTTTGTTAATTTATCGCAAGCGCGTGGCAATAGATTAGAGTTTAGTAAAAAATTCCACGTAACGGGCTACCACAGCAGTAGGTATTTGTTTTATTAATTAATAACGTTTAAAACTTATTTATATTTTATGTAGAATTTATGACTGGATCAAAATTTACAGTCCCGCGCCACAAGACGCCACTATTACCTCGAAATGAAATGCATATTTATTCCTGCACTGCAATAAACTACAATAGAGTCGTAATTTTGTGACTTTTGACCACCAAATGACTAAACGTAATTTAGAAGAATTGCGAAATAAATCATTAACGGGCGCCTGGAGCGCTCCTCATAATTCTCCTGTCGAAATTTGAATATTTATACCGTTTAAACGGAGATTTAATATATCTCCGATGAAGATAGCTCTGGCGCCGAAAATGTTGTATTCAAAGCGAAAGTTGGATTTTTCTCGACCGGAAACTGGATAAAGTACTAAAAGGTAATACCGGTGGGCACATTAAACGGTATCCAATATGAATCTCTGCTTGAGATTATGATGTACGATGATAGTTAAAACATTGCGGTAGCTGTAGAAAGAACTGCGTGGGTTTTATGTTCCACCTCGCTTGTTTGGCTAAACCACCTGAAGATAAATCTAAAGCTTCGAATTTTTTGGCTTAATTCGAGCACTAGTATCTAGACATAAATAGCAATTAACCGGGATTTTATTAATTTTCGTATCGCTTTACGCGTCCCTCAATCAATGTTGGTGGTCCAGAATAAAATATTATATCAGATATAAAATTTAAAAATCTCTACGGAACATAATAACCTATAATTATTTATAAGGACGCTTTCCCATGCCTAATATGAAACAATGAGGGTGCCTTCTATATCATTGACCTTTGTCTCGGCTCAAGAACAATGAAAATTGTAGTGTTGCGGCCGGGAATCTCCCAATTAGTTAAAAGCTTTAGCTAAAAACTGGGATAAAGGATTTTTCACTGTTTTTTGCATTTGGTTGCAAACACACAGTTGGGCACATTAAGAATGATTGATTTTTGGTATCTCTAAACTAAAAGCTATTTTCGGGTCTGGATATCGGTGTTCCTAATCGCTGGTCGTTCAACAGGTGAACACGTCAGTCAGCCGCTTTAAGTTTCAGTCACACTCTATTACCCGCTTGTCCCTCCAAAGGACAACAAACGATAATTGATGAAGTGGTTTATAATGGGAAGATAAACAACTTGGTTTTTCTCTATGGTATTATTTTCCAATCAGCAGCGTGTCACACAAGTACCAATTAAGCTTTTATTTTTAATTCGAAAGCTTTTAAGTGAAATTTTCGAGCTTATGCATTCATCAACACGAACATATGGTCGGAATCTCGACTCGAACTTGATTGAATAAATTAAAAAAGGAGTGGAAGGATGGGGCCGACCGAGACATTGCTAAAAACAAGCTTGGATTCCATTCGCCAACTTCGTAACAATGCCCATTAGATATTCATGTTTAAACGCGTTATATTTCCGGTGGGTTTGTTTTATTATGAATGTCGTTTGCGTGGGCTAACCTGAAGCTTGTGCCGAGCACGGGCCCGTAATAAGAAGACTAATAATACAGGACCGTATCTTAAATACGCCTAGAGGATATCAAAAGCCATCAACAAGCGGCTGGACATCCAATTCCAAAAACACAACGACCTGAACCACCAAACACTGGCTGGAAACTCTTATCACTCGGGCATTAATAATACACGATTTCAATCTAAATCGTCTAAACTTACCAAGATGGAAAAAAAAACAATCTAATCCTCCTACTTATTATTTAGAGCTTGAAAATAGATTCGAATAAGTAATTTTTGAAAAAGTAACATGTTTTTACCCCTGTATTTGTTTTTTCTTTAATTTTGGCTGATGGTGGCAAGTGATTGCCGAAACATGTCCCGAGACAATAAAGAATTGTTCTTATAGTGTTGACCGTTCGTTGATGTCAACACGAATAAATGATTTTGTCTAAAAAAGAATATAGTCTGTTGGGAAATGGTTTAGCAAAAATTTAAAGATAAATAGAAAATGGCAAGAAAAATCGATTGAACAAAATTAATGTAAATCTAAAATGCATAGTTTTTCCAAAAAATCGTTCTGAAATTAAAGTCCCAAATTTTGAGAACCGCTGAACTAGAAATAAAAAATTGCGTAAATTTTAATATTATTGACAAAACAGCAGAGGTAAATTAACTTTTTGGGCCCACTACATTATTCTTCTATTCCAATTTGTGTTTTGTTATTAAATTTTACAAAAAAAAATTTTTTTTGTTATCTGGACCAGGATTCGAACCTCCCACACAAATAAACATGTTAGCCACAATTTTGAAAAATTTTCAAAACGCCCATGCGCCAATAAAAAATTAACTGCTAATAACTAGCATAAGCCACACAGTGGCTCTCAACAGGTAGGTTAATAAAAATTTCTGAAGAAAGTATGCACTTTTTAGAAAAATGATATAAGGGTTTTTAACTTGTCAGATTATGACAAATTTATATACGAAATATTGGTAAGTCATTCCCTAACACCCCGAATTTATGGACATTCTTTTTCATAACGTAACTGTGATTTAGAGGTTTAAAAATTTAAGTCCTGTATTCCTGGCTTCTAAGACTTAAAAAATGCTTTAAAAATCATCACATAGTTTTCCTTCAGATCAGCAAATATACAGATTGAACCCTAAACCGTCCGTTGGGGTATACTTACTGTGGCTCCTGGCGACCCATTCATGAACAAAAGTTGTTATTACATAACTATTATTAAACCATGCACTTGGAAACACTTAGCTAATCTCCGAATAACATTAGAGAACAAATATTTATTCTGGTGCCAGTTTGTGATCTTTATTTTATTCGGTTGAGAGAGGTTGGAGATGGAGCCGGCTCTGTACTCATAAGTTGTATGATTAGAGCTCCAGCGGAGCAGTTTATTCATAATGTCCAATGTGTAATGAATAAAAAGCTACAATTTCATCATAACAGGTAGTTTTATAAGTATCATAAAACTATCATATTACCAATTATACTAATTTATCTCGTGGCTAAATCACGGAAATAATGGACCTTACTTGAGCAAAGTTTGTAACTGTCGACTTTAAATTGGGTTATTGATATTAGAATAACTGTTTAATACTGATAAATCAATACTAGAAACCGCCATAAATTAAATGCTCATTCTTGTATTCACAACAAACTATTAAAGAAAATTTATAGAACTATATACCACACCCAGGAAAGATCTATTTTGACATATTTGTGACCAGTGAGAAAATATGTGGTGATTTTTTAGCGAAACTGAATTCATTTGCTGTTGCAAATGAAGCTCTTCGATATGGCTTTATCTAAAGCTGCGCTGGTACTACATACAGTGATAAGCTTGGGTGCATTGTCCACCACCACAAGGCCACTCTTCAAGGTGTACCGTGGGTTGGATTTGGCCATAACGTCCGAGATTAATCGAGTACGATTTTTCGAGAGTCATAACAACAAAACACACATTATTAATTTCATTATAAAAGAATTTATCGGACGACTATCTCAAATTAATTATGCGATTTTTACAAACTCATTGCCATAGCCGGTAATGAAAACTAATGAGCTAATTAGTATCGGTATTGTGCCTCAAAACGCTAAAATCCAATTACAGCACGTGCGGACCTTGGGGCCTTTGTTAAACAAAAAGTCGGCAAAATAACGAGTGGGCAACACTTTTTGAAAATATTGATTTTTACACAGGGTGTTAGAAAGTTTTTTAGCAAAAATTTTACGTTGATAGAGAATGGCAAGACAAATCGCTTGAGCAAAATTTATGTTAATCAAAAATACATAGTTTTCCCAAAAAATCGCTCTAACATTAAAGTTCCAAATTTTGAGAACCGCTGAACTAAAACTATAAAAATTTGCAAAAATTTTAATATTATTGGCAAAACAGCAGGGATACATTAATTTCTTGGTCCAGTATGTTATTCTTCTCATTCAATTTGTGTTTTGTTATAAAAATTTCCAAAAAAAACCAAAATTTTTTTTGACAGCACCAGGATTCGAACCTCCTACACCTATATATAAACATGTTAGTCATAATTTTTACAAATTCTCAAAACGCCCATGTGACACTTTCCCCATTTTGTTTAATGAAAAAATTAACTGCTAATAAACTACCATAAGCCACACAGTGGCTCTCAACAGGTGGGTTAAAAAAAATTCTGAAGAAAGTACGCATTTTTTGAAAAAATGATAAAAAGGTTTTAACTCGTCTGATTCTGACAAATTCGCATACGAAATATTGTAAATCTAAGAGCAGTTGTTTCTGAAGTTAAGTAATAAGTTTTCAAATGGTGTTCATTCTGTGTTAATAGCCGCAAAATCCGTGCCTTTGTGCTTGGACGTCCGTTATTTCGCGCAGTTGTGATGCATTTATGCGGTGGATGAAATTAATCGAATGCCATTTGCACTCTGCTGTGGGTCGCTGCATCAACTGCCAGCTACTGGAGAAGAAGAAGAGAAGGTTGTGGGCGTCCAACACGCGCGATATTCCCCTTCAATCGACGCACTTTTCCGCCAGGTGGCCAAAACCACAAGTCACTTGAAGGAAATGAGTGTAAAAAAATTATGTAAATTTTCCAATCTAATGATGCTACCAGCCAGCTTCTGGCGTGATTCAGCGTTATTATCACAAATCATTTATTTATCGGACTAACTGTAAAAACGCATCGCCGAATCAGTAATAAAATAATTGATTGTCATCATTAGAAAGTCTAATGGTGTAATAAATTAATTGATTTTCGTTCCGGATGAAGTGAACAAATTAGTTGAATCTTTCGCTTATTATCCTCGTCCATGTGTTTACCATAAATATCCATAATTTACTCGATGGACACCTTATATGGAGTAACAACAGGCTATTTTAAATAATATTTTATTCCAACGGCTGCCCGGACTGAAATATTTAATTCGATTCTTTCAACAGTAATTTAATACGAGATGGTGTTGTAACTAGCGAGGATGAAGTAGACGATGAAAAAAATTTTCATCTGGCTCTTTGAAAAAAAGTAAAAATTCTAATGGTTTGGCACGTTTGTGCAGAGGTGCAGAAGTTGTCGACAAAGCGTTCTATTTTCGAGTGCGTATCCTCGGTTAGCGGCCAAGTCCTGTTGTAATCTATGCAAAAGTCATCAATCACTTACTGGTAAGATTAAATACGAGTGCCATCACTTCCTGCTGATCTACTAAACGCACGAACCGCAGGACGTTATTGTGAGAGAACCAGTCCAGCATTGCTCATTAAACTTACGATCGTACAAATAAATAGCATTGATTCGTTCGTGGACAATACCATCTCTTTAGAAACGAAACCGTTAAAGTATCCATTAAGTTGAGTTGGCATTCGAGTCTATGTAAATGATATTTATGGCGCGAAAAGAGCGACCAATGCAAGGTAGCAGCATTTACAACATTCCGCCGCAACTGTCATAATCAACTAGGATTTGCGAGTTCTGTTGCCAGCAACGTTGAATTAGTTCGAAAGGTGCTAATTGAATTAATTAGACTGCATTTTTACACGCCGATAAAATCTTAATTATGAAACCGTCTATAAAGTGTAATTACTCAATGTTATTAATTTCCATGCCGTACATGTAGGGTATGTTATTTTGACAAGTGGCCTGAAAGAAAGGCGATATTGGATTATTAATAGCGCCTATAATAATGGAGCACTTGCAAGCGTGGCGAATTCCAATGAATTTTTATTGGATGCCGCTTTGTTTTAATCGATCAGGTGCTAACGCGGGGCTTGATATTAAAAAGCTGCTCCAATGTATCGACTCACAAAAAAGATCAAAAGTCTTAATTAAAAAACTCCTGTCACTAATACATCTATTAGAAAGCGACAAGATTTTGATGCGTCATATTTTAGATAAAGACGATGAGTTCACAAGATAGGGAAATGATACAGAAAATGGGAGATTCGGAACTAGATAAGAGAGGAATTTACTAGGGATTACTACCAGAACAAGGACTAATTGGCCGGAACACCCTCTCGCCATGGTTTCGAGGGGTTAATGCCTTTATTCTCCGTCGTTACCATAGATAAAAAACCTGAAATATGTGTTACGAATTTGCTTTTATTTAAAGAGACAGACGAGTTTTTCAAAGTTTGTCTCTGAAAGGTCAGACAGTGAATTTTATCCATTAAAGCCAAAACCTTCTTATTGATTGCTTATTCAAAAGTTGGTAAGTCTTAAAGCGATACCCTTTAAAAAATTAAGGATTCTATAAAGCTGACACAAACAATGAATTGTAAACAATATGATCACTATTTTAGGATTTTAAGACAAAATGGAAAATGTTATTTTAGTACAATTTATGTCTTATTACGGTAAAAGCTGTGGTAAATAAACAAAATAAGACGGAATTAGCTTCAGTAGCGTCTTTCAGAACTAAATTTTCAGAGAATTTTTGCAATTTTTTTGAATTAGGTAAATAAGTTCTATAACTCAAAAACAAGCTAAATCATTCGGAACTTAATGAAATGGATAGATCCCTAAAATTATTGTTTTTTGAAAAAATCTGTTAGATATACCGGGTGTATCAGAAAAATGTGTGTTATTTTATTTTTAACAGGTAACAGAGCTCAACAAATAATAGTAGTTTATTATACAAGTAAAGAAAAGTTGTTCATTATTTGTGATTGATGTGCTCCGCACTCGGTTCAGAAAGGAATCACGAGCAGATAATGCCAACTTTTCTTTACAACGTTTTCTCTTATAGGTGTTAAATTTTTGTTAAGTTTTTTCACCAATTGAATAAAAAAATCATCAAATGGCCACTTTATTCTCTTAGTAAGATAACAAAATAACTGAATCAAATAATGTGCCATAGTAACCACTTTAATAATACAACATTAATAACATTAATAATACCTATGAGAGAAAACATTTTCTCTTTTTGTAATTTTTTAATAAAAGTTTTGCAAATTTCTTTACTATTTGGAAAAGATAACATATTGAAACGCGTACCCGCCTCAAAAATAAAAGTGCTGTATTATTTTCGTGGTAGAAAAGGTCAATTTAAAACAACAATGGAAATTGTTGCTATGAATATAAAAATATTTTTTTTTGTTGGTAACATTTTAAGCCTTAATATCTGAAACCTAAATTATATACACACTATTTTAAAACACGGTTCCTATATCAATGTGTTTTCACTATTATAAAAACACGCTTCTCATAGCAAAGTGTTCTAAATTTAATTTAAAACACGTTTAAATTAAAAATTCAAAATAAATTTAAAAAAAAAATTAACCAAAAAAACACGTTTTGTTCCAACAAAAAAAAATTTTTAATAACACTCATGCGAAAACGCTTAAAGTTTTCGGGTGTCTGACCTGACCTGACCTGACCTGACCCGACAGCCCTCAAGGTTTAAGCTAGTGTTTCTCCACTTGTATTATTAATATCTATATTATTAAAAATTTCTTATTATAAACATTAACCGGTTCGTTTGCACAGAAGGAAGGAGGACAACAGTAAAAATAATAAATAAAAAATTTACAAAATAGCTGTTGTACTTGATGAGTTTTATCAGGAGGTAAAATTAACACACGTATTTCTGATACACCTTGTATAATGTCAGTTCGTGATTCAAAAACAAGCAAGTTCGCTGTAAATTTGATAAAATAGCTTATTTCACTTAATTCTGACATGTTTAAACATATTCTTCAAATTAACAATTGTTTTTTGCTTGAAAACGACCTAAATAGGTTGAAATTGGCCAAAATAGTTATTCATATTCACAATAATATTTTCCAAACTTTTTTTATTTTTTTTTGTAATTTGCTTAAATAATATTATTCAAACTCCTAAAATTACCTCTTTTGACGAAATTCATTGAATGAAAAGACTTTGAGACTTAAAAACTCACAAAAATTTTCAAAAAAGTTGCGGCAAACTAGATAAAATACTATAACGGGGTCCGTTGATTCTTGTCTTTTTTATCACAACTTTTAAATTAAGTAAGTTTTACGCCCAAAAATGAGCTAATGTAGTTGAAATTGGCTAAAATAGCGTCATTCATTTGGAAATAACGTTTTTCAGATTTTTTTCTCTTTAAACTACATAAGTTTTAACTTCAAAGCAAGCTGAATGGTTGAAAAAGTCTTGAATGAATGGGTTTCTGGCTGAAGAATGAGCTAGCATTATTCTAACTAAAAAAAATCGAAGTCACTTGTAATTTGCTTGATGTTATTCAGAATCTGAAATGATGATTTAGTGACCTGTTTCGACAAAATTTGTTGCATGAAGTGATTTTCTAACTCAAAAATTAACCCATTAGTTTGGTATTGGCTGAAATAACAATTTTCCGCACTGTTTTTATATGCTCGTTCATATTTTAATGAAAGTCGCTGAAATAACTTAATTTAGGCATAAATCTGCTAAGTATCCATAAATCTTTTAAATTAAGTAAGTTTCTGACTTAAAATCGAAATAGATGGAATTGGTTATTCAAATCTAAAACGACCTACTAATCGGGGATAAACGAAAAAGCATTGTCAATTTATGCAAATAAATATGAAAAAAATGTTCCCAAAAATGTAAGCAATTATTATCCTCAAGGAACATGTCTAAATTCTAATCGCTCTGACTTTTAAATTGTACTTCTTGTTGCATTTTCATTCTCATGGGCAAAATTTTATGGTAAGAGCAAATTAGAGGACAATGTATTTTTATTTTTGGAGAGGTTGTGAGGGTATTTCAGGCTATAAATAATAGTTGTGGCCTTAAATCAGGTTCCGTTTTGTCTTAATTGCGATAGGATCTTTTGGCTGCTCCATACCCATCATGCTCCCACCTAATTATCCGAAGCTAGTGATAGCAGTGACATAATTCAGCTCCGCAACACACACCTGAGCCGCTGCTTATCGACATCTCCGATATTATCTGCAGGGGTTGTTGTATATGAGACACTTAATTGCCTTAATTAAATACGAAAAAGGTCGAACTCACAGCGCGGCGATCAGTTATCTGGTACATTTATCGCGGATCTCATCTCCTGCCAGTGAGACTGGTTTGATGTAATCGCCTGCCAAAGTGCACGACACATAGCTCGCCCCGGGATTAATTACTGCCCAATATTGTTAAACCTGTTTCGGATTATCTATGTCTTATGATAGCGGACCTTTTATGGCGTACATTTATTGTGGCCGTTTTTACGTGCGCGAGCTACAACAGGATACCGAATTTACATTTAAATATGTCTTTTGAAGTATTTACAAGACGGAGGATTTTACGAGTCGACGGGCTTATCGCCAAATGAGGTGATAATTATAACGCGACAACCGCATTCGCGGCTGCAAGTTTTTCTAACCAACGGCTTCATTAAATCGACCGATCACACTGAAATTTTTACAATTTACGACATATTGTGGGGTACAACGTAAGGCTATATCTTGCATTCGCGCCTGGACCGCTCCGGGTGACAGCTTTGTGATTAGACGGTCGGTCCGAGCAGCTAATGGCGAACTCAGCGGCACCTGGAAAAAATATTAATTGCGGCCGCAACAAACCTGCATTTATAATGTATTCCTGATCTACTCGCTTCTCTCATATGTCGACGATTTATTGTGGAGATTTTAATTTATTCATTGACTCGGGGCTAAATAGTTGGGAATATTTTGTGTTATCCCGACACCGGCCCGTTCACAAAAAATGAATTACAAATATAATTACGTTCCGATGGGAGGAATGCACCTGACCGATACCATCGGTATTCACTTACGGATAATAGCGTAACGAATCATCGGCTGAAAAATTACAAAAAACCATTACTCCGGTTATGTATTGTGATAGCCATACTCTGCGACTTGCTGCAATTAGCGACGACGGCTCAAGTCGTCACTCAGGACTTATCCGAGAACAAACGATATCTCCTGCTTTACGACCGCCGGATTAATCCGGGCACACAGACACAACATCAAAGGCCACGCCAAGAAAAGCCCGGACTTCAACAAGGAGCAAAGAAATTTCCCTAATGAAGTCATAATTTTTCTACTCTAGTGGAGGTGTGTTCCTTAATAGATTTATTGGCAATGGAGCGATAGGAAGAGTCGGAAATTTCAATAGCGTGAAAGTAACATAACTTCAAAGTGGTTGTCAGGCCTTTAAAGCTTTAAATTTCTCGGAATGAATAGACAGATAACGTTACATTTACGTTGTCAATGCTCGTGAAAGAAAAAACTCGGATTAAAAAAAGCGATTTCAATTTAGACTTAACAACTTTTGCTGTAATGGCGCTTAAAACACTGCTTTTATCCCGTCAAGCACATGTTTTGACACGTTGCTCATTTGGTCCTTGTTCTCCACCTTATCTTTTTAAAATCTGGGTAATTTGCTGTAGCAAATTTGCATATCAAGTCTTCACATGTCACATGGTGCAAGATAAAAATGAAAAAGTCGCGGCGTCGTAATGACCCGTTATTACGCAAGATTGAAAGCCACACGGCATAATTATGATATAATTCAACTTCCTAGTTAAGAGGAATTCGAAGCATCGTGTCCCAGCAAGTTGTTAAAGTCTAAAATTTGTACAAGCTACGTTTTCTCTGTATAGTAAAAGTATCATTTTCCGTCGTCCTGGAATTGGTGTATAAAATTTAATAAAGCAGAATTCGTGCAATTCACGACATCCCGGACACGGGTCGTCGCGGAATTTAATGTTTCTTTGATTAAACTAGAACAATTTGACGATTAAGTCCATGAAAAATATCAACATGGAGATGAATCATTAGATTCGTGGCACGTACACATGAATGACTGGAGTAATTGGATGGTGTCATGTAGACAAGAATTTTACGAGGCCGTGTTCAACACCCTCAATAACTCACTCAACTCTTGACATCGAATGGATTTTACGCACCTTGAGGCACGTCGGAGCTAACGCCGGCAAATTCGATCGGACAGCGGCTTTCTTGCATGAATCGTCCGCTAATTCAGCTCTGGCGCCTCGACTTCAATGAAGACTCACGATTAAATGAGGAAATGCCTCAATAAAAACAATGAGCAGAGTGAATAAAAGTTAAGTAATAATTTAACAACTAAAAGGCTCCAGTATTTACGCTTGAAAATTTTAAGAGAGTAAAAGCTACTTAATTAAATTAGTATCACACCCCTCAATGAGAGAAAAGGAGTGTTCTTCTCCTCCTGCTTGATATTCTTGGCCTGGTCTCGCATGAACCATATATGGAACAAGTGCATGATTTACGTACGAAGATATTGGGCTCTTGTAAAGCGTCTGATACACCGCTTCGCTCTCTATCTTATCACGTTGTGTCGGACGACCAGGACATACCCGCAGCACTTTTATTACAGGGCTTGGACCTTGTTGGTGCATAAAGGAACGCAGTTTCTATTAACGAATGTCTCTATTGAATCGGACAACGCCAAGCCAAAAATAAACACTGAGAAAATTCAAATTTCTCCGCTTTAACTTTTTCTGTAATTTTTAAATGGGAATGCAAGTTCAAATCTTTTAGACCATAGATATAGCAGTAACGTTTTCTTTGTACTCCATACAATACAAGTGTTACAACAGATAACAGTGTTTAAGATGAGCGACCCTTACAAAAAGATGTTTTAACAAAGGTAACCCGAAAATTATGACTGGTCTGCAATAAATTAAGATCTGCAACAAATCGCATAATAAGCTTGCCTGAGTGATTAGTTTAACGGGTCCTTGCGGTTTGGGGTAATTATAATAAAAATTTAATGGTGTACAATGAAAACGTTGAAACAATAAATAGTTACTTTAGGACTTACAGATTTAAGGTTCTGATTTTTTGTGATCTTCAAAATGTTAGCATCACAGTTACGAGTTTGTACTCCCAGATTTTAATGTTCCAATATCCTGTGTTGCGAAGCTTTTAAAATTTAAAACATTTATTTAACATTCTGCTAAATTGAATTTTAAAAATATTATTCTATTATTTTAAAGTCGAAAATCTAAGGTTTTATTATATTCCGAGTTTTATATTTCAAGGTTCTAATGTTTAAATTTTTCTAAGGTTAAAAATTTTGAAATTTCAAGGAAACAAAGGTTGTGAAATTTTGCACTATTTAAAATTTTTACACTCGCTATTTCAAAAAATCTAGGGCTGTGGTATTTATCCTGTGTTCCCTGGAACCTCAGAGTTTCAAGATTGAACGAGCATATCGGTAACATCAACTTGCGAACGCTAAAAATTTGGATGCAAGGTGACATGATTTGCTAATATTTTTCCATTTTAAATAAAATGAATATTTCATTACAACTAATAACAAAAAATATTTTGTTAATAACAGTTAATAACAAATTTAAAGCAATGATTTCCAATGTCTTCACAAACTTTCCTTTAATAGTGCCCTTTAAAAATTAGTTGTAGAATATTTAGTCCATTTGCAAAAATCTTTTTAAGAATTTTTAAATTGGGAAGAAGGTATTGATCTGCCGTTAAAAAAAAGTATAATGTTTCTTCTGTATCAGACTAAATCTTTACCGTTTCCAGTAAATCAGCTTAACATTAAGCATAGATACGATTACTTATAGCAAGTTTTTTGCTTTGGGGTTCCAAGAAAATTTAATTTAAACTTAAGGGTTCCGCCCTTCAGGCCCAGCCCAGCAGGTGAAATAACTATTGAAATTATTCTGTTACTATGCAAATTAAGCGCCTGCTCCTGTTTTTAATACCTGGGAATAGTGTTAAAAATATATTAGCAATAGTGAAATGAGTCCGTGATGTGAAAAGCAACTCAAAAATAAGTAATGTAGTATGTTTAATAAAAGTTTTCAACCATACTTAAAATTTATCGTTAGCTAGACCATGCTTTCTTTTTTATAAATAAAATTAAACTTAATTCTTCTCAGTGAACTGTGTTATAATTTTGACGTTACTTTCATTTTTTAAACAAAACAATCAGCAGACCGTCTTTCCCGTAAGAACAGAAGAGAAGACCCAATTTTATATCAGATATAGTGTGGAATTTTTAACTGGAATAAAATTCATAACTTAGACATAAACAATTTTTGTAAAAATTTCAGAAACAAGTCGCTTTTTGTTTTTTTCTTGTCCATCATTTGGTCGATATGGTTTTTGTTTATCTGCTGTCAAAACTGCACAGCCACCTCCAACTTTTTTTTCAAATGTAACGGTATGTCGTTTGACACCTGATGTAAAAGAGCACTTCGAAAGCAGTACAACGCACTATTTGTTTTCTAAATATTATCAACACCCAAGTGATATAAAAATATAAACTGTGTGGAATATTGACTAAAATAAAATTTGTGACTTTGATATAAACAATTTTTGTAAAAAATTCTGAAACAGGTCAATTTTTGATTTTCTTTGCACATCATTTGGAGCATGCGGTTTTTGTTTATCTGTTTCCAAAAATGCACAGTCACCTCTAACTTTTTTTTTAATGCAACGGTATGTCAAGTGTCACCTCATGTGAAAGAGCACTTTGCAAGAAATACAACCCACTATTTGTTTTCTGAAAATTTCAAAGCCTATCCGATAAAAAAAATAAAACCAATTTTTATGAGTTAAAATGAGGCAAATTACACTAGAAATATTGCAAAATGTTAGAAATTTATGTCACTATCGTTATGTTATTTCCCAGGAGAGGAACGGTGCCCGTTTTGAACAATTGTTGTATTAAATAATGTTCAACTTATAAAATTGGTTTTTATTTTTTATCACGTAGGCTTTGAAAAAATTGAAAAAACAAATACTGCGTTGTATTGCTTGCGAAAAGGGCTTGCATACGAGGTGTCACTTGACATACCATTACATTTGAAAAAAGAAGTTAGAGGTGGCTATGCATTTCTAACAACAGATAAACAAAAACCATATGAATCAAATAGTAGGCAAGAAAAAATAAAAATTGACCATTTCGAAAATTTTCACCCAAATCGCCTTAATCAAAGTTACGAATTTTATTCCAGTTAAAAATTCCACGCTGTATGTATGACCTACCAAGGCAACTTATTCTAAAAGAAAAATGGATAATTCCTAGTCAAAAAAATCTTTATTCAATTTTAAGGCATAAAAGTATTGAATATGATGGTAAAAGTTGACTGTGTGAACTGTGGAAAACAAATCAAACATAAAAAAACGATTGGATTAAATATCTCAACTGTACAAGGTGTTTCTAATGAGAGGTGCTACAAATTTCTGAGCTTGTGTAACGAATGTGGCTAGATTTTATGTAAAAACATTATAGCCACTTAAAACCGTTTAAACGTCTTTGAACTATGTATATTATCCATTGTTAGTGGATCATCTTATCCTATGGTACAGATGGCGCAACTCCTGATTTTTTTCCATTTTTTTTAAAGAATTCTTTGTTCTAAATAAAAAATATTGCCTCTGCAGTGTATTTTTTTAAATGTGGGTTATCTCACCCTGAATAACCCTAAATATGTAATAATATAATGGTTCTAATATTTTTGAAGACCTTTCCCATTCTATGTTCTATGGTAGGTCTCATCAATTCTAAGGCTTCTTAATTTTTCGATTTCAAGATTGCAAATTACTATATTTTGTTTAAAATTCTAAAAATTCTAAAGTTCCTTTTTAAATCCCAAGTTTTAAAAAATTACTATTCCATTGTTCTGATTTTAAAGCGTTAGGACCGAGACCGTATCGTCGAATCAGTTTCCACAATTGGGAGATGCGATTTTTTCTTGAATTTTGGCAAATCCTTGGAGCTAATTAAAAGACGCTTTCGCAATTAACGAATTTGATCAAACCGACCGTCGGTGTTAATTAAGTCAGGCTTGGCGCGTCGCAACAGCTGCAGAATGCAATTAAGATAAGTGTAGTCCTATTACAGAAGCTACTAGCGTGATTGATTCTCGGGATCAAAGATCACCGATGTAATAATAATTTCATCTTCTGGAGGAGAGGAGACCGTGCGTGACGACATCCCGGAATGGGACGTTCAGGTATTCTTAAACGGGATTTTTAACAATGAGATAAATTAACCATTCGTGACCACTTGACGGGAATTTAATTCGACGTTCGTGAGGGATGAACGATTACGCGGGCTTTCTTTCACTATTTTTAGCACCATTGACGCAAATATCGGACTTAATACATTAATAAAGCAAACGTGACGCTACTTGTAAATAAAAATAGCCAATGACCCTATCGATTGTGTGCGACGACTAGATGCCGATATTTCATTCATGAAGGGTCTGTGGAAAAGCAATTAATAAACGCAGATTATACAACTTCAAAAGAAGCTCGCAAA
Organism: Tribolium castaneum; assembly: GCF_031307605.1. Classification (NCBI taxonomy): domain Eukaryota; kingdom Metazoa; phylum Arthropoda; class Insecta; order Coleoptera; family Tenebrionidae; genus Tribolium; species Tribolium castaneum. The sequence goes on from NC_087397.1 coordinate 12,336,504, forward strand.
CAATTGATCAAACAAAATCTTCGTGTTTTTTAATGTGATTCAGTAAATACAGAGTTGCTAAAAAGTATGGATACAGCTAACATATTTTTAGCACGATTTAAACGAGTACTATGAAACTTAGAAAACAGTTAAAAATGTTTAAATTCTATCATTTAAGAACTTTTAAATTTTTTATCGTCATTTATTTTGAAAATTTTAAAACTAACTTGATGTTTTTAGATGGCACGAAGGGTCAAATTTAGTAATTTTTAAAAGAGTATTTTTATCTGAATTCAGTGGTGTAACCACTTAATTAATTTTGGATTTCTGGAATAGTAAAAGTGGCGATGTGCCACTTGTATTAGTCAAAAAGTCTACTTGAGTCCAACAATTGGTTGAACAGTGGTACATTTAAGTGAAACTAGGCATAGAGAAGTAGTTCATAATGGTTGGTTATGGCGAAAGAAAGCCAAGAAGTCAATAAAAATCATTTTAAATATCTTTTGCACCATATTTCGTGATTAAACTTTATTTTAATAAAACGTGTTTTTTTTCAGTTAAAAGTGTTATTTAAACAATTATTCTTAAACTTTACTTATTTTTTGGTCAATGTTCAAACAGTAAAGAGCTAACAATAGATAAAAACAACATTTGTAAGGCTAACAAAGTTTTACATTTTTCAAAATTTTATTAGTTTTATTTTTTAAATGTTTTGATTACATTAAGGTTTGCATGTGTTGCACTATAGAACTCAGAAAAAAATGCTCTTCTTAAAAATATTAAATTTGGCACTTCTTGCAAGTTAGCCTTGTGTCCTAAGAACAAATAATAGAGATAGAAATTTAATAAACATCTGGTAGAATTTATACAGGATGTTCGTTTTTCGTGCTCCACCATGGAGATCTCAGTTATTATAAAAGATACGAGGTCGGTTAAATTAGAGCAAAGTTGCGCATTTTTGTTCGGAATTACCTGTATGTGTAATTTTTAGTTCGTGAATTATTGGAAAAACGAAAATTTGTTATTTTTGCTTTTATTTTTTTTAAGCGTGAACCACTTGAACTAGACGTTTTTTACTTCAACGTTATAAGGCATCTTTTTACAAAAAAATTAAATCTATCATCGTATTTTCCAAAGCGTTCTTGATGTCAAAGTTAGACAATTAACTCTAGTTTTTCTTATGAAAGCCATATTCGCTTTTCGTATTTTTGAAAAGTGTTTTTATTTCTGCTTAAAACACTGTCTTTTTAAAGGCTTTTGGTAAAATTAATCATTCATTGTTTTGTGCTAAGCTTAAGTTTCTGGGTTTTGAGAGAAACTCCTTAAAATTCTTTTTTCATTATTTAATTGATCGTAGCCAGATGGTTCAACTTGATAATTTATTGTCATACTATAGACGAGTTACATCAAGGGTACCCCAAGGCTCCGTCTTAGGGCCCTTATTGCACTTTTTACATACTTTCGATATAGTAAATTCTGTTCAACATTCATCCATTCGTGCATTTGCATTTACCTATAATGCTGTTGTCAGTTATAATAATATCAAAAACCATTTAAAGTCAAAGCCAGTAAACTTATTTAAAAAACGAATAAAGTTAAAATTTGTATTACTTCAATATTTATTCTTTTGCTGTTTTGTTTTCATTTTGTGTTTTTATTTTTATTATTCTTGTTTTTTACATTTTTTCCAAAAGTTTGTAAAATTTATGTTTTTGTTTTGTTTTGTGAGAGGTTAAATAAAGTTAGCTAGACAAAGTTAAAAAAAATTGCTCACGTATTTAATAGAACTGTCAAAATTTAGTCTGTTAATCAACATTTTTGATTTTTTTCTAAAGGACTCTTTGCAAAAAGGCTTTTCTTAATTTTAATAAGCATGTATCTCTCTTATGATGTGATACATCGTTTATTGTAATCAAAAACAAAAAAAACTTTTCAAAAACACAAATGTCAAATATGACTTCCATAAAAAATTCCAAAGTTGAATGTTGTAATTCTGACATCAAGAACGCCTTGAAAAAGGCAACGGCAAATTCAGATTCTTAAAAAAACTGCCTAAAAAATGTTTTACTTAAAAACGTCTAATTTCTCTTAAAAAAATTAAAACAAAAATTACAAAATTTTTATTTTTCTCAATAATTCAAAAACTAAAAATGACATCAAATTTTCTTTCAGATAATTGTTTAGCATAAAATGCGCAACTTTGTCTTAATCTAACCGACCTTGTATCTTTTATAATAACTAAGATCCCCATGGTGGAGCTCGAAAAACAGACACCCTGTATACTCTTAAGCATAAACAAATTGAAATAGGTTTTAATAAATAGTTTTAGCTACTTTGTATAATTTTTAGTTTAGTTTTAGTAGTTTGAAACGAGATTCAACAATTTTAAATAAAACAATGGAATTTTATGATTCTGCAAATTTAATGCACACATAATTTTATTTCAAAAGTTGTAAATTGTGTGTTTTGGTTTGTTTCTTTGGTTTTGAGTGTGCGTCTGTCTTGGTGGTCACGTTGTCGTGGTGGATGCGATCTTAGGGCCTGGCAATTTACGAGGTTCGAGCGACCTCTCCTGCTCGGCAGCCGATTGTCTGACAAGCTCGCTAACGCATTACTACAAGACACTAGCGGGAGGACATCAATATATCCGATACGAGATCTGATGTCACATATTTGCTTAAACGGTTACACAGACGGCGTAATATGGTAGCCATCACATAATTTCGAGTCGATCGAACAAAGGCATTTTCTGTGAAAAAGCTCATCGGCGCTTTTTTCCTACTTGCTGCATAGCCGTATTCAAAATTGATTGCACGCCACGCCCACGATTGTTTTAGAGCCGCTGTTGATTGTCTTCAGGTCTATGTCGATAAATAATTGCAGGGAAATATCAGACTTCACATCTCGCGAGATTTATCTGCCCCCACCCTTCGACAAATGGCCATTGTGCATGCGAGAAATATGCCTTTCTCGTAAAAATTTACTTCTTTGCTACGACATGACACCTACAAGCGCTGCAGCTGCCAAAAAGTGTGGACCAAGTTTGCAACTTTGTTGGTAATTATATTCGAGCCAAAATTCCAAATAAAATAAATCAAATGGGTTATCAGATGCCAAAGACAGCACGCTCGTAAAACAGTCAGGTGTGATAGCAATGTCCGGTGGCACTTTCACGACCGCGATTTGTGTGGTTAGACAGCAGCCGGCTGAAGCATTTTTCTCCAAATGGAGGATACTTGACAAAAAATAAAAGCAAAAAGCCAGAGTCAAATAATTAAGGATCAATTTTCACGTGTCAACACGCTTTTATCGAATCCATCGCTGATAAGAGTGGCGATTTCTTGCTACTTCAGCCACCGTTATGTAAATTGGTGGAAAATATCAGTTGCTGGATGATTGATTTACAGCCGGTGGTATCTCGGTATGTGTTCGGTGGCATTCCGAGTATTCTCCGACACCGAGATGGCTATCGGATGGAGCTGTCAACACCGAATTCTCTTTGCGAATATTGCGACTTGGGCCATATCGAAAAAGCGCGCCTTTTAAATAATAACAGATTAAATCTACATCAGGCCTTCGGACGCATGTAATGGATGGTGTGTGAAGCGCCCAAACTCCACAATAGAATTATATACAGCTGAATGTTGTGGTTTTTCAGGCGTTCTATAACTCATACGTGGTACTTTGTGGCTTGATAATGCGGGACTGTGAACAAATATTTATCTCTTGCTGGCCCGCCTAGGGACATTTGGGCTCCAGCTCTCAGATACACCAACAAAACTGAAACAAACGGCTACTAAATTTTGATTCCACATCAAAAACATTAAGAGTGAAGCAAAATTACGATTGTTTCCAAATTCTCCCACTACAAATTAAAACATGTTTCAAATTCACATTTTGATGTTGAGAATGAACCTGTTTTAATTTTTTTTTAATTGCGATAGTTTCTAAGACATCAATCAAACTTTAAAAACTTGTACTTTTGTGCAACTGCTTTTAGTAAATTTTTAGGAGTTGTATTGACAGTGCTGGGCTGGGTGTCATCAGTCATCACTGTAATTTAGTGTGAGATCTGTCAACATCGTCGTTTATAGATAAAGCCTGAATAAGTAACAAAATTTTGATAAGTTAAAGTAAACAAAACTAAACAACAAAAATAGAAAGCAGAAAAAATAGTACATTACACTCGATTAATTCATTAATTAATTAATATTAATAATAATAATTAATTAATTAATTAAAACTTAATTGAGGCACTCATTCTATTCGTGTACTCCTTAGTCGTGCTCCAAAACCATTCGTGCCACAATAGAACGTCTTATAAAACTCTTATTATAATATACTATTTTTGGCTGTTGAAAATCAACTCAACTTAAATGTAATTTTTTATAAGACAAAATAATCTAAATATTTCAAAACAGTCTTAATTCTTTATCCTCAACTATTAGTTTTTCAGGTATCGCTCAAAATTTAGTTTCTCAAGATACTTTTTCTACTTTGGTTTCACAAATTGTTCATTGTGAAACTGAAAGTTGAACTTTTGTGCAACTCCTTTTAGTAAATTTTTAGGAGTTGTATTGGCTGCGCTGGACTGGGGTGTCATCAGTCAACACTGTATTTTAATGTGCGATCTGTCAACAGCGTCAAGTCGTTTATTGATAAAGTCCGAATAAGTAACAAAATTAAGAGGAAATAGAACATATTTTGATAAGTTAAACTAAACAAAAACTCCAAAAATAGAGAGCAAAACAATAGTATATTACACTCGTTTTACAAGACTTAATTGAAGCACTCATTCTATTCGAGCACTCCTTCGTCGTGCTCCAAAACCATTCGTGCCCCAATAGAACGTTTTATAAAAGTTATAAAATTTGTATAATAATAATATACTATTATGATGTCGTACTACTATTAGGTGTAATAAGACATGAGTTTGATTTAATTACAGCTAAAAAGCTTAGAGATTTGATACTCTGATTCCAGCTTTTCAAATGCAAAATATATTAAGGACTCTAAATGTTTTCGTTTTTCGTTTACAACTTAAAGTTTTTAATAAGATAAGATGAATATCTAAGGTTGTTTTGTGCCACAAAATTTCCGCCAACATGTGACCTTAGCAGTCAATTTTTCAAATCTTGGCCTTTTTTTGGTATTTATCGTATTTTGACAAGCAATTTTTCGTGGTCTTTGACAGGATTCCGGTACTTACCTTAGTTGTAAAGAAAGCATTTCGTTTCAGTTCTGCTTGTCTACAAAAAACTGATTTATATTATGACTCAGAATGCAAATTAAAAGTCTATAAAATGATACTTAAATTTCCATAAGTTACAAAGGAATAACAGTTTATAAATCTAGGAATAAAAAAAGCAGAAGTGACTTAAGAAGACATTCACTTGAAATGTCACTGAAAAGAAAGAGCATAATGCTAATGTCAGGCCATAAAATCTTGGCTTGAATATGTATTTGTTTTTATTTAATATTTTTTATTTTTTGGACAAAACAATGTGTTTCTTGTGTAAAACTTGATGCAACAATCAGCTTACTAAAAAAACAGAATCAACGGCTGTGTAAACACTTCTTAACTTCACTATCCTTGATGCTAGGTTTGTACAGAAATAAGCGAAAACAATAATTAAAATATAAATTTCTTAAACGTATAAAATATGATTCACACATGTTTAGTTTTGCATATTTAATTATTGATTGCTAGTTGTCGACACATTTTTATGTAATTTTTGCGGTGAAGTGCTTAGAAAGTGGCAACGTTGCCTTATTTAGAAATAAAGTCGTAAGAAATTTTTCGAAAAGTTAATTTATGCCTCCAACGGTACACTTTCAGTTTCCTGCTCATTCTTCGTTTCATGCTCCTTCTATTTGTCATGGTAATAGATATGGCGATGGATATCTATTGTAGTTTATTGTTGGATGTCAAGGCAGTAGTGTTCAGTTAAGGAAACTGCTTATAAATTAGGAACTCGTTTGCATTTGAAATTCACCTCGTTGCTAAATAATTCGTGTGATGAGTTAAAATCGAAAATAGCGTGTCATTAATAAGCGGTGTTTTTTCGTGGCAGCTAAGGAGCAGAGTTTATTTATTGCATGAAATATGTCGGTGTCATGTACGCCCCAGCTCGAGTCTTGGCCATTGTGAAGAACTGGCCAAGCCTGGGGCAAGCCAACATCCGCTCACGTGCTATATGCCTCGTGTCCGAGGGCACTCATCATATCTTCGTTCTTAATTACAGACTAGGAATTATGTGATGTAACCTGACTCTCGTTATTGCGGACGTACTTTATGTTGATAGACTGCACGCTCAATAAGTCTTTTATCACGCGATCGCTGGCTTTTTCGTGTTTACAGCGCCTTTGTACGCCAATCTGTCAATGGAATTGTTTTGATGATACTGTATTCGGGCGCACCCACTAAGTGATAATGCACCTTTTCGAGAAAACACAATCAGATTGCTGACTAAAGCTGGGGATAAAGGAGGGCGTGCGCCTGATCGCACGTTCAAGTCTCCACAGCGGACGATAGGAAATGGAAACGAACACGTGGACAGCGACGAGAGTGTAAATTCAAATGAAGCTCTAATATATGGACAAATTTTTTAAGAGATTTATCGCGCCCAACGCCCAAAATTACCATTCGAAAAATACAATGAGCATTCGAGGCCTTACCTTCATCCAAAAATTAAAAGAAAATAATGATGTTAGAAGTGAGTTGTAATAATTTACACAAAATTCAAAAAAAGGGTAAAAACAAATTGTAAAAATTTTATTAAATGTAGAAAACCTGGGGAAATAATGAACAGAGCAATATTTGAAATGTGATAAAAGTTAAAAGCTGTTTTCTTTTAAACGGATGTGTAACAGTTTAACACTGGCATCACTAAAAAATATATTTGCAGTAATTTTAATAAAAAGATGCCAACTTTTTTTACCAATTCGATATGTTAAAAAAAGTCATTAAACATCCGATAAAAGATACAAAACAGAAACAAGGATTAATTTCGCTGAAATAACATTCTTTGTAAATCTGGTGAAGAAAATTATGACAGCAGAATGAAGACAAGACCACCTGGCAATTTTTTTACCGTTTCGATTTGTTTAAAAAAACATTAAACATCCGTAAAATAATGCTCACGGCCAAATTACAATTTTTAGCAAGAAAGTAAAAAAATCGTAAAATCACCATGATTGAGACAGAAAGAGTAAATTAGCGTGTCTAGTTGCAGATTAAAAATATTGTAAAAGTACCAACTTTAAAACTAAAGCTAAAAAAGAATTTAGAATTGTTTCATCTTTGAGCTTATTTCAACTATTTTCAACTAAATTACGGAGTGTTTAAAATACCTCACCTCCTTATTAGTTCAAAAATTAGATAATTTGTATACTTTTGAGGAATTGCAGTTAAAAACTTTGAATAGCAAAAATGTTACTCATCCTGTGAGTGACCAAAGATAATTAGTTATTAGTCATTCTGGCGTGAAATATACTAAACTATATTTTTGTAATCTGAGAGAAAATTTGGTTTTATGCTTTTGCACTATTTTAACAAGTACTTGTTGTACAAATACTAATTGAAGCATAAAACCCAATCAGAAAATTGAAAACAGTTTTACTTAGAACTAAAAAGTTTTCGTCTAATTTAAATCTAAGTAACAAAATGTTAGTACTTACATTACGTCGCATTTTCTCGCAAAATTAGTTGCTATAAATTATTCATGCACTTCGAAAAATTATTAATAGCTAATGTAATCTACAGTTTCAATGAGAGATCTAATTGTTAATAACTATTTTACAATTTTAACAACCTTATTTAAAAAACTTATTCAGTAAATTATGACGATGGCGTTTTTATGGTTATAGTAGTGAAACAACTAGTAGGTCAGTGTCACTTAGGTCACTCTTTCACATGAGATTTTATAGTTTTTTCTCTAGCTATTTATTTTCCGTAGAAGATATTATTATCTACTTGTATAAAAAAGTATACAAAACAAGATAGATCTCACCAGATAACTTAAAATATCTAGTTATCTGGTTGTTACACTAAAGGAGTATTTTTCATCGAATATCTTTTTTTAGTCAAAAAAGATTCTTCCATCAATTAGAGACAAAGTAATGTAAAAGTATGAAAAAAGTTAATACTATGTGGCAAAACTTTAATATGAAAATATAACCGTAATTTTTTAATAGAAACAAAAAATGAACAAAATTTGTGTCCACGGCGTTAAAGGTCTGTCCCTTTTTTCACAAAATTTTTAACTTTTAATTTCTCCGAATTTTACTTATGATTAAAATAACAAAAAATAATTAAACGCTTTCGATGATTTGTAATGTGTGGCAAGACGTTATAAAATTAAATCAAAAATTTCCAATAATCAATGTAAACGAAGCAGCAAGAAATTTTGTGAGAAAAAAAATATTGTTTTTGATTTAGATATAAAAATACTTACACTCTGTTTCAAAACTAAGGAAATGCCAATGTTAGATTTTACCAAATTATTTTTTTAAATAAAGTTGATAAAAATGCAATATAGTAAAGTACTCATTGGAACAACAATGTGTTTTTAAATGATTTTCATCTAGTTAACTTTGAAATTGGTTTTCATGTAAAAAAATTGTACCCCTTTGCTCAATTGTGAAATTGTAGTAAATTTTAAAAATTTTGTTAAATTGCAACTAAATTATTACACTCTGTAAGAAAATACATTTATTCTCAAAGCTTCCTTACGAATTCAGACTTGATAAATGGAGAATGATAATTTTCGGTATTAAGCAGCATTTCTGATTTTACATTAGAAATTCACAGACGGCTAGATGAGAATCATTTGAAAACACATTGAATAAATTTCAGTAGCTATCAATTTTTAAAAGTGTATTATGATTTATAACAACTATTTTGAGAGAAAATGCGACGTTGGCATTTCCATATTTTTGAAACAGAGAGTATATATGATGTGCAACTTAAAAATATGTTATCACTGTTATCATTTATGACCATATTTCACAAGAAATTTTTTTCTGTATAAAAATTTACCACAAATACACTAAAATCCTTTATTTACTTTATTTACATGTAGAAATCTTTCTGTAACTGAATAAAATGAAACGTAATTAAATTTGAGAGGGTGGAGAGGGTTCCTGTTATTAAAACAAGCTGAAATTTGATCTGTTTCGAATACGTTAAATGACGAATTAACCAAAGGTCATAAATTAACAAATCCAAGTTTTTTTCGAACTTGCTTTCTGACGAATGCGTTAGAAATAGCGAAGGATCAAAAATTGACTCTTCGACCAGGTTTAGCACAAAAATTCAGTTGGAATATAGGATCAAATTTTAACAAAATTTTTTAGTTGTTGCGTTCGCACCAAACGCTTGGTCAGGACCGTATTTGCATTAATTACGAAAAAAACATCAAGGAAGATTTAGCAAGTTATAAAACATGTGGAATTTTTGCCTCCCGTTTCAAGGAAGAAGAAACTGTAGACGTTCGATTTAAAAACACTCGCGACTGTTGAAATAGATGTCTATATCAGTAAAAGTCGCTGGCAAACCGGGCGCGGAATTAATTGCGGGCCATTAAGCGTCCCGCGGCTCTAAAATTCGGCTGAAAGTGTCGTCTGTCGTGATTTGCGTGGTGTTTTGCGTTAATTCTGTTATAAAGCTTCTTTATGTTTGGTTTTATGCCCCAGTCGTCGATTACTGGAATAAAATCCCAATTCAATACCTTGTCCGTCCAAATTAGGATATTTCGGCTTTAATATACGTCCAAGTGTTCGACGGGCTATTTATTAGTTTACTTAACCGGTTCTGGTACGGCCGTAAATGTTACATTAAAAACGTTATTTATGTCGGAATGGATTTGAATTGTGGTGCAGTAACGACGAGACGTCTTCACAAACACGTTAAGTCCGGATGCCCGGATCATCGAGTGATTTAAATGCGACATCGAGTCACTTGAAAAACGAATATTGAAGTTAGTTATGCATGACGGCTTGCGGTTATTTAATGTCTACATCTATCCGACCAAACTGCCTTGTAGGTTTCGGCGCATCTTGATTAAAGAAATCGTTAAGATAAACTAGAATCGAGCACAATTCTGACAATAAATTCTGATTACTCAGGCAAATTCCGCCATATGTAGTTTAAATCGGCCTTAACCCGCGTTTATTGCCCCATTTTTCACGCACAAATTTTCACCACGGCTGCATGCAGCTAAACACCACTCCACCAAAAAAATTGAAATTTTCCGGGTAATTTATGCATCGGTCGTAAACAACGTTGTAGGTTGGGGAATAATAAGGAAATAAAAGTTTAGATTTCGTTGTCAGATTACCAAATATTTGGATATTGACGTGAATGGAGTGTAGGGGATTATCCCGGAATTGATGGCTCCTGCTCGAGGAGCAGCTTGTTCACTTGTGTCAAATTTTATTAATAGAAACGTGCATAATTGAATATAAATACGTTTGTGGCCAAATAGGTGAATAATAATAATTTTACTCGACCTACAGCAAACACATGTTTCCTTTTAATAAAAACTTTATTGGTTTCTCGATTTGACAGTAACTGAAAAATGGCACCTGAAACTGATACCGCATGGCGATGGAAGGCGATAAAAACAACACACATTTTTATAGAGTTGTGAGGAAGCAATAAAGTTTGCGTTTGACGAGCAAATTTACATTTACAATTGACGAAACTCTCTGATAATCGCCTTGTTTACAATACACGCGCTATAATCTTGTTGTATAATTATTCAGTAATTATAGATTTGCACCGATGGATAAATAAACTGCAACGGCAGCAACTGACCCAGTATTGGCTCAAACATGTTTGGGAAAATTATTTCTGTGAGTTTGTGTCTTGCACTATGTGTGGTCAGTGGAACTTGTAAAGATTTCGATTTCCAAACCAACGGTTTATTTTTTGAAGTGGACTTTCGTGAAGGCCTTTACGGCATGCTTGGATACAGCCGTGCCGATAATATGACAGCCGGGATCATCGCAAATATCGAAGATGTGAAAATCCTGGATTTGAAGGACAATTCGATTCAAGAAATTCAACCAGGAGCTTTCCAAAATCTACCAAAACTCAAAATTATCCTACTCAAATACAACGACCTAACAAAAATTAGAGCAGGAACTTTTAGCACAGTCCCAAGTGTAACATATCTAGATTTGGGCGATAATAACATCTCGTACGTTGATCCTCATGCGTTTGATAATTTGACTCGTTTGTACTCGCTTGGTTTGGACAACAATCATTTGGGCGAAATAGATTCACACTGGTTTGAGGACAAACCTGATCTTACAAACATCTACGTTACGGGTAATTTGATTAAAAAAATTTCGGCCGATCAGTTTGCAAGTTTAAAAGGACGAAAATCGGTGTCTCTTTATTTGGGTGATAATCCTGTTGAGACAATCGAAGACGATGCGTTCAAAGGATTTGAAGATTTAACAGTCTTATCCTTGGAAAATATAACTCTCACAAACTTCACCGGAAAATTCCTCAAAGACCTTAAAATAAAAACGCTGGAACTCAACCGAAATAAAATCAAATGTGTCGCGGAGGAGGACTTTGAGAATGTCTTCGTAGCCAAAACGACTGAAATTATGGACAATCCGCTTGATCCTGATTGTTTGAACAAAATCCAACTGTGGGTCCAAAAACACAACAAAACTGTTGTCACAGAGTGTTGTTAGTGAGTCTGTGTTTTGAGATAAAGAGCTGATTTTGGTTTTCCAGGTCGGAGGTTATCCAAAACTGCACATTCACAATAAATAAGTTCAGGGCTATTTGCAGCTAGCTTGTTCGACGCTTCTGAAACATTCTAAGAATTTCTGAAGCTTGTCTACCGGAATTGCCGCAAAGGTGTAGCCTTTCACTATTAATTCTGTTTGAAATTTATTAACACTGTAGCGCTTTAAACAAATAAAAAGTACAAATTGTTGATTTTTGTTCATCTTTTGTGCAGGGCCGCGCCAACTCGGGCGGCAAGTCAGAGAAGCGGCATAAAAATTTTCTTAAAATTCCATTTTTTTTATTTGTATTTTTGATTCGAAAACATTCGAAAATGTTGAATTTTTTTGACCTAATTTACTGATTTGTATTTATAAAAAAACGAGTTATTAATTAAAAATGCGTGTGTTTAAGCGCACAAAAAAACATACTAAATTTTTAATCTGTTTCAACAAAATTTTTGATATTTTTGAGGATATTTTGTAAAATAATCTGAATTATTGCATTAAATATAAAATAAATATAAATACCGCGTGCTCAAAAACTGGCGCATCAACTCAGTGGTGTGTGGTAGAGAACTGGTTACATATAAAGGTAAAAATTGTAAAAAATCGAATTTTCTTGACCGAATTACGAAAATTGGCACTTTTCCACACTTAAATTAACTAATATTTATATTGAATATTTGAAATTTCTTAACGAATTTCCAAAAACTAGTATCCAACTTATCAGGACTGTTAATGACGTGTTTTTTTATCTCGGTTGTGTCTCACGTTTAAAATGAAAAAAAAGTACACTATTTTGTTCACCTCTAGGTTTATATTTATCGAAATTCTTCAAAATAGTCGCATTTCTCGTTAAACAAAGGTTAAAAAAGCAAAAATATTTAAAAGTTAAACTCATAGTTTAGTAGCTTTTCGTTCGTGTTTTAACAAAATCTCACTTAAGCGGTCTAAGAAAGAATAAAATAAAAAAAATAAAAAATATTGTTTTAGTATCAGAGGAGAATATTTTTGCTCACAAAATTAAGATTTTAAAATATATAAAAGCTTTGGAAACATTGTTCAATTTAGGAAAGTAATTCTGTAATGCCGTATTGTTACGAAATATGACCGTTTCCAAAGCTTTTATAAATTTTAAAGTCCTAATTTGTAAGCAAAAATATTCTCCTCTCATAGAAAAAATTTTTACATTTTATTGCATCTTTTAAATAAAGATTTTTTTGTAAGAAAAACATTTTTTTTAATTATATTTATTGCTTTTTAGTCTTTACTTATTCTGAACGTCTTTTTCTCTGAGATTTAGTTTCGTCGTAACCCCATCACTTTGCTGATTTTTGCAAACTTGTTTATTGGTATGTGATAGAAAACATGTTAGCATAGAAAGCACATCCTAACCTCTGTTTTGTGTCTATGCTATATCGTCCAAAATAAACAAATTTAAAAAAATAGCGACATTGTTTGTAACGAAACGTAATAACAATGATAAGGTATTAATACATTTTCCAATGACCAACATACCGTTAATGTTGGTATAAGTTACGGTATGTACACATCGAAAACCCATTTGTAAAAATAAACAAAAACTTCAAAATTTCATTTGCCCCTTTAGGGGGTATTTAACTACACAGGATTGCATTGTCGCGCAGATTAAGTAAGTATACAAAATTTCAAATCATTGGAACAATTAAAACCCTTTCAAATTTGGCTCCGAAAATATGAAAACAGACAGACAGGCAACAGTGTGAGTTAAATAAAAGCTTTAAAGCTTTTCATATTTTCGGATCCAAATTTGAAAGGGTTTTAGTTGTCCCAATGATTTGAAATGGTGTTTTTACACCATTCCCGACATAACTCTGTGATTTTTCGGCGTATTTTAACTAAATTTGGGAAAACAATTGCGTTTCTAATTATTTCTGGCTGAACTACACATGCTAAAACATTTGAAAATAAGGAAAAATGATATAATTTTTAGCTAATTTAGTGACTTTCCGTTCTGTTTTAACAATGTTTCTAAAAAAATAGTTTTGAAGGCAAAAAAAGCGCAAATAACACCATTTTTGACCCAACTCAAGTGCGAATCAAAGTGCAAAAAAACTGTAGTACAGTTGGCGCGGCCCTGTTCTTAAGTCACGCAATATTTATAACACTTCCTGAGAATTGTAAATTAACTGGTAGAAAAGGTTATCATTTCTTGAACCTAAATTACTGGTAACGTAATTATCACAATCCTAGTATAAAAACTGGACGAAACGAAACGTAAAGCACAGTGTTACAATGTTAGTAAAACCGGCGTTATTTTGTGCCTTGATGGCTTTAGTGGCCAGCAAATCGAGTCCAGGTGTTACGTTCAAAAATGTCCTTGTTAGTGGTTACAGCATGTACACTTACAAATTCAACGTGACCATAAAATCATCGAACAATTTAAAAGAAAATCTCCCAAAACAAGTGTTCGATCGACTTGACATAATCAACAGCGAAATCCCCGTCTTGTACAAAAATTCCATTTCGGATCTCGAAGACTTGGACGAACTCATTTTTGCGAATAACGAGCTTTCGGACATCCAGCCTGGAGCTTTCAAAAACGTCCCTCAGCTGCGCAAATTGGAAATACGAAACAACAAATTGGAAGAAATCAAAATTGGAGTTTTCAACAATTTGAACATTGCCACTTTGGATTTGAGTAACAACTCCATAAGTACGATAGCTTCGGGCGCTTTCGACGACATGCCCGAGCTTTTGAATGTGAACCTTGCCGACAACCGGGTGAAGATTTGGAACAAGAACTGGTTTGCCAACACCCCACTGTTGGCAAGGGTCTCGTTCCAGAATAATTTAATCGAGGAGATTCCGTCAAACGCTTTTCGACATTTCCAGGGCGAGAAGCAGTTCGGTTCGGTGCCTTTGACCATCAATATAGTGCTGAGCCACAATTTGATCAAACATATCCATAACGACGCCTTCAAGGGCTTGGAGAAGATTAACAATTTGTGGTTAGATGGTAACGAGTTGAGCGAATGGGACGAAAATTTGTTAACCGGAGTTTCGGTGCATGATTTAAGAATTGATAATAATAAGTTGGAGTGTCTGGACGGTAATTTGGACAAGGTTTTCGTCGCTGCTACAACTCATATCGATGGTAATCCGTGGGATTGTGGGTGTTTGAAAAATATTGATTTGTGGGCCTCTAAAGCAACGCAACACGTGGTTATGATTTATTCAAAAATGAACTGCGATGCTGAACGAATCGCTCGGAAATTGGACGCTTTGGACCTCCGGCTCAAGGAATTGAGGAAAAATAATACTGACGTAATGTAATTGTCTTGTTTACAATCGTAATTTCTTATTCTTGTTATGTAAATAAATAAAAGGCAGTCGAGTTGCATTCAGTTCCTGTTCATCCTCAAATCCAGACATGTCTAAGTTTATTCCTGTGGGTTTGTGTTTGGTTGCTTGTGTTATCAGTCAAAGTGATGAACATTTCCAAACAAATAATTTGACTTTTGTGGTGAAGCCTAAAGGCATTTATCGTATGCTTGGGCACAGTCAGGCTGAGAATTTAACAGCAGGAATCATCTCAAACATCGAAAACGTGCAAACTTTGTATTTACTGGACGATTCCATTCGAGAAATTCAACCTGGGGCTTTCAAAAATTTGCCAAAACTTAAACATCTCATGATACAGTACAACGACATTTCGAAGATTGACGCAGGAATTTTCAACAATTTACCAACTCTGACGTACCTAGAATTGGGTGATAATGAAATCTCGTTTATTGATCCTCACGCTTTTGATAATTTGACTCGTTTGACTTCGCTCCGTTTAAACAACAATAAATTGACCGAAATAGATTCGCACTGGTTTGAGGACAAGCCTGATCTCAAAAATATTCACCTTGCTGGGAACTCAATTAGAAAAATTTCGGCCGATCAATTTGCTAGTTTAAAAGGCAAAAAATCGATGTCTGTTTATTTGGGTAATAATCCTGTAGAGACAATCGAAGATGATGCGTTCAAAGGACTTGAGGATTTGTCAGTCTTGTCCTTGAAAAATTTAAACCTGACAACGATCACCGGGACGTTCCTTCAAGAAATTAAAATCAACAAGTTGGAACTCAACAGAAATCAAATTAAGTGTGTTGAAGAAAAAGACTTTGATAAAGTCTTTGTAGCTGAAACGACCAATATGAGGGAAAATCCATTACAGGCTGAGTGTTTGAACAAGATTCAACAGTGGGCCCAAAAGCACAACAAAACCGTTGTCACATAGTAATGTAAGTTTGCAGCTGGAAATAACTTGCTGATTTTTATTTTACAGAAATGTTATTCGAAATAAATAAGTTTAGAACAAGTTGCCGCTTATTTGTGGTTAACACGTAGGTTGCGAAGAACTGACTTCAGAAGTATTTCTGTTGTAGAGCTCAATACATATAAAAACAATAAATCTTCAATTCTCTTTGATTCATATATCCCGCAATATTTTATAAACACTTCCTGAGAATTATGTCAATTCTGACGTTTAAAAATTAACTCGTAAGAAAGGTTATCATTTGTTGAACTTAAATTATTTGCAACAAACGTGACAGTACTTCAAAAAAAAAAACGGTGTTGCTTTGCTCCTTAATGACTTTAGTTACAAATTCATCTTAATATGAAATCAGTTAAAAAAGTAATTTCCGAAATGTTTGTCTTTGATGCCAAAAAAATCGCTCAAAATTAGGACGATTTAAACATCCGAAAAATGATACTGATGTAATTTAATTTAATTGTCTTGTTTACAATATGTTATATAAAAAAATAACATGCAGTCGAATTGCACTCAGTTCCAGTTCATCCTCAAGTCCAGACATGTCTAAGTTTATTCCTGTGGGTTTGTGTTTGGTTGCTTGTGTTATCAGTCAAAGTGATGAACATTTCCGAACAAATAATTTGACTTTTGTGGTGGAGCCTAAAGGCATTTATCGTATGCTTGGGCACAGTCAGGCTGAGAATTTAACAGCAGGAATCATCTCAAACATCGAAAAAGTGCAAACTTTGTTTTTACTGGACGATTCCATTCGAGAAATTCAACCTGGGGCTTTCAAAAACTTGCCAAAACTTAAACATCTAATGATACAATACAACGACATTTCGAAGATTGACGCAGGAATTTTCAACAATTTACCAACTCTGACGTACCTGGAATTGGGTGATAATGAAATCTCGTTCATCAATCCTCACGCTTTTGATAATTTGACTCGTTTGACTTCGCTCCGTTTAAAACATAATAAATTGGATAAAATAGATTCGCACTGGTTTGAAGATAAACCTGATCTTAAATACATCCATTTGGCGGGTAATTTGATTAAAAAAATTTCAGCCGATCAATTTGCGAGTTTAAAAGGGAAAAAATCGATGTCAGTTTATTTGGGTCATAATCCTGTGGAGACAATAGAAGATGATGCTTTCAAAGAATTTGAAGAAATGTCACTCTTGTGTTTGAACAATATCACCCTTACGACCATCACCGGAACTTTTCTTCAAAATGTTCAAATGGAAATTTTGGGAATCAACGGAAACAAAATTAACTGTGTTAATGAGGAAGACTTTGCTAAAGTTTTTGTAGCCAAGAAGACTGAAATAAAGGGAAATCCACTGAAAGCTGATTGTTTGAACAAAATTCAACTGTGGGCCCAAAAACACAACAAAAGTGTTATCACAGAGTAATATTAGTAAGTGCGTTTAGATAAAATGCTCACTTTTGTTTTACAGGCCTAAGGATTTCTTCCTACATTGCACATGAGAAATAAATTCAGGGTTCTGAAGCTGAAACATTCTAGGAATTCTTGAACCTTTCGCTGTTTCTACTGTTCAAAATTTTTTAACATTGTCGAGTAAATAAAAAGTAACATATGTCTTGTTGCGTCTTAATCGTCACAAAAGTGCGAAAAAATGTTATTTCCTCCATTTTGTGTGAATAAGAATTTTTACAAGTAAATATTAGAAACAACAGGTAGCAGTACTTTAAAACACTGATGGGACATTTCACGCGAAGTGGACAACGATAAAAATTTGACATCTTGAAATTCGGTCATATTCGGAATAATTTTTCTCCTAGAAAGCGTGGTTGTAAATACATAATAATTTTTTGTATGACACTTATTTGTGAAGATATTGACTTTTAAATATTTGACAAAATATGAGACACAGAGTTTTTGGAAGCTTTTATTTAAAAAACCAATGCATACCAAAATATTTGAAGTAGTGCTTTATATAGAAAATTCTCAATGCTTTTTGATTCTGAAATCAGATTTGGAATTTGAAATTTATTTCGTGTAGAAAACCGAAAGTGAAGTTTCAAATCCGAATTTTAGTAACTTGGTCCATTTTTTTAAATTTATTTATATTTCAAAAAATAGCTTATAATATCTAAGTTTTACACCGTAAGTCGCAAAATGGGATCTCTATTCCTTTAGGAGATATAATACTTAATGTAGGTTATCGGCTGGTTTATTCAAGAAATTACGCGCTTTTGAGTACATTAAGTACTATATCTTCTAAACGAATAGAGATCCCATTTTGCGACTTATAGTGTAAACTCTATTTACTTTAAGCTATTTTTTAAAATAAAAATAATTAAAAAAAAATTGTCCAAGTTAATAAACTTCACTTTCGGTTTTCAATACAAAAAAGTTTCAAATTTCAAATTTGAGTTTAGAGTTAAAAAGAACAGTGAATTTTGTATATAAAGCACCATTTTTAATATTTTGTTATATATAATTTAATTAGAATAATAGTTTACAAAAACGTTATGCTTAATATTTGGTAAATTTTTAGAAGTCAATAACTTTTTAAATAAGTCGCTCACAAAAAAATAATTACTTATTTACATTTACACATTTTAAGAGAACAATTGTAACCGAAATTCAGGTTGTCGCATTTTTGTGAGTTGTCCGCTTCACGTGAAATGCCCCTGGTGTTGCTTTACTCCTTAATGATTTTCGTGGCCCGTGGAGTTTAAAAAATATGGATGGTTAAAATATTTACAAATTTAATTTAATCAATTGGAAAGAAACTTTTTCGAAATGTTTATCGCGCCAAATTTAAACGATTTGAATCTCCGACTCATCTAGGCAAAAACAAAACTGACTTAATGTAATTTGAATATCTTGTTTACTAATAATAACCAACTCTTGTTATGCAAATAAATAAAATGCTATTACACAAATTGTTCTGTTTGGTTCACTCTCCCATAGAGCCATGTCTATTACGAAAATTCTTTTTGTGGGTTTATGCCTTGCCTTGAGTGTTAGTGGACGTGATAGACATTTTCGAACAAATACTGGTAATTTAACTTTTTCGGTGGAACCTAATGATGACAGCATTTATCATCTCCTGGGATCCAGTCAAGTTGATAATTTAACAGCAGGAATTTTCCCACATATCCCAGATATGAAAACTTTGTATGTAGTGGATTATTCAATCCGGGATATTCAACCTGGAGCTTTCCAAAACATCCCACAACTCAAGTACCTCACGATACAATACAATGACATATCGAAAATTGAAGCAGGAATTTTCAACAATTTCCCAAACTTGACATACCTGCAACTCAGTGATAATAAAATCTCGTACATTGATCCTCACGCTTTTGATAATTTGGCTCGTCTGACCACGCTTCGTTTGGTCAACAATAAATTGACTCAAATTGATTCGCACTGGTTTGAGAATAAACCTGATCTCAATTACATTAACTTTGCGGGTAATTTGCTTAAAAAAATTTCCGCTGATGCTTTTGCGAGTTTAAAAGGGCGGAAATCGATGTTTCTTACTTTGGGAAGAAATCCTGTGGAGGTAATCGAAGACGACGCTTTCAGAGGATTTAAGGACTTTTCACTCTTGTCTTTGGGAAATCTGAACCTAACGATGATCAGCGGAACTTTTCTCCAAGGACTAAAAATCAAAAAGTTGGAACTCAACAGAAATAAATTCATCTGTGTTGAGGAAAAAGACTTTGATAAAGTCTTTGTAGCTGAGACGACTGAAATGAGGGAAAATCCACTGGAGCCTGAGTGTTTGAAGAAAATTCAAGTTTGGACACAAAAACATAACAAAAAAATTCTCACTGTCAGTAAGCTTGCGGTTTCAAATAAGGCGCTGATATTTATTTTGCAGGTCTGGGGTTTCAACAATAAATAAGTTCAGGAGTATGGAGAATTGCCAGCTGAAACATTGTAGGAATTCCTGCACGGAGAAAACTGTCTATTGAAATTTGTCTAGTACGTTTTTTCTAATAAAGTTTATAATTTCGTTTTGTTTGCATTATTATTTATAACATTACTAACTAAAGAGTATTATCTTTAACAAGATTAATACATTTTTTGATGTAATTAAACACTTCTGTACATAATTTCTATTGTTTAAAAAATATAGATTACGCATTAATACCTAGGTGCCAGGTTTTGTTAATGGTTAATTTAAGATATATTAAAATGTAACAGAATATTTTTAACAGATTATTTTATTACCATTTAATAAACTTTGTGACTATCCTTATTTTTAATAAAAATTCTAATAATGTGAGTTATATTTTTTATAAAGTGTCTACCGGAATTACCGCTATTTCTCCTACTCAAAATTTATTAACATAGTGGAGTTCCATGTAAATAAAAAACAAAACACATATCTCGTCGCGTCTTTAATCGTGTCCGAAATGTTATTTCTTCATATGTGTAATGAAAAAACCTTTACAAGTTCATATTAGAAACAGCAGGCAGTAGTACTGTAAAATACCCGAGTTGCTTTAGTCCTTTAATGATTCTCGTGGTCAGTAAGAATGAGTTTGAAAAATGTCTTTTTCTATTTCGGTTTTGTACTAAGGTCATTACGATACGCGATTTGCGTATCGTAATATCCAATGGAGTGCTATAATAATTACACCAAAAACCAGGGTAATTTAGTTGGATAATGTTGACAACCTAGTTTTTTGACAATCATCTGAGAGAACTGTCAGTGTCAATTGACACCTGTTTCAAGCGCATAATTTAATCAAATATGGACCTTTACAGGCTTTTATACCAGCCCTGATATGCGACCTTTCGAGTAATGTAACATAACTTCAAAAGCCAGTGAAAGTATAGTCCATTTTTTTTATAATCAACTGTCAAAGAGCCGTCAGGTTGGCATTATCACAAATAGTATTTTTTTTTAATTAAAGTTGGTGTAATTTTTTGTCTGGCAAATTCAATTTCCAAATTTGTTTAAGTTGTCTCCAATTTAAAACACGTACAACAACACATTTAGTTATTTTAGACCATCCTTAGACTAACGAATTAACGATTAACACTAAAGTCCAATTTTCAAAAATGTCAAATCTGGTGTACAAAATGTCAAATACAGAATACAGCCAGTTTCAAAAGTGGTTGAACATGAACTTTTAGGGTGATATAGTTAGGTCTTTATCAAAATTTTAAAACTGACAGTTGATTATATAAAAAATAAACTATAAGTAATTTGAGATTTCATTATCCTGCGGCCAATTTTCAAATTCCACGTATTTGCCACAAAAGCCCGTATTTGTGAAGGGATACATTGCAAAACGTCCAAATTATTAATTTCATTTCACGGCCTGCGCGGAATTGCTGTCAACTGCCACAAAATTCCCTAAATTTCGAAATTAATTTTTTTGGTACAAAAGTGAGAAGTAAAAAAAATACTGTATGATATATTATTTATAAGGCATTTTATCGCACTTACTTTATTATAAATCCGTGTGAGCGACATAATGCGTCTTATAAAACTCGTATCATAATATACTATTTTATACTTATAGCTTTTAGATCCGTTCCAGCGTGTGGGAAATGGACTTTCCCGCACTGTGGTGTTTTTTACTTTGCAACAATGGCTAGGGACATTTAATAGGTTGGTATCGCCATCGTTGAGATGGAAACGATTATTTTTTTACGATACGTAACAGTTCATGTCACTTTTTTATTGTTTGATATGTTACCAACTCATTAGCAAAAAAATTTAATTATAAAAAATATTAACTTTAATTTCTTTTGAGAGATTTGTGACAAAAAAATATTGTACCTAACTTATTTAGAAAGCAATTTCCAAACCCGTTAGGTAAATAGCTATTGTTGGTGGTTAAAACCGTGGAGGGAGAAACTTCCAAGAAGTTTCCTCTCCGCGGTTAAAACATTTTTTACAAATTCAACTCAAACAGTTGGAAAGAAAATCTTTCAAAATGTTTATCGCTCGAAATTTGGACGATGTAATTTAATTTGATTGTCTTGTTTACTTTTAATCTTCAACTCTCGTTATGCAAATAAATAAAATGCAATTGCACAAATTGGCTCAGTTTGTGTTCGCTCTCTGGTAAAGCCATGTCTTTTAAGAATATTATTGTGACTCTATGCCTTGCACTAAGTGTTAGTGGACGTGATAGATATTTTCAAACAAATAAGTTAATTTTTACGGTGGAGCCTGATAACGGCATTTATCATCTCCTGGGATCTAGTCAAGTTAATAATTTAACAGCAGGAATCTTTCCAAATATACCAGATATGAAAATTTTGTATTTACTGGACGATTCGATCCGAGAAATTCAACCTGGGGCTTTCCAAAACATACCACAGCTCACACACATTATGATACAATACAACGACATATCGAAGATTGAAGCAGGAATTTTCAACAATTTTCTAAACTTGACATACTTGGAATTGGGTGATAATGAAATCTCGTACATTGATCCTCACGCTTTTGATAATTTGACTCGTTTGACCTCGCTTCGTTTAGACAACAATAAATTAAATAAAATAGATTCGCACTGGTTTGAAAATAAACCTGATCTTAAATACATTCATTTGGCGGGTAATATGATTAAAAAAATTTCAGCCGATCAATTTGCGAGTTTAAAAGGGAAAACATCGATGTCAGTTTATTTGGGTAATAATCCTGTAGAGAAAATAGAAGATGATGCTTTCAAAGGACTTGAAGAAATGTCACTCTTGTGTTTGAACAATATCAACCTTACAAATATCACCGGAACATTTCTTCAAGATGTTCAAATGGAAATTTTGGGAATCAACGGAAACAAAATTAACTGCGTTAATGAGGACGACTTTGCTAAAGTTTTTGTAGCTAAGACGACTGAAATGAAGGGAAATCCACTGGAAGCTAATTGTTTGAGCAAAATTCAACTTTGGGCCCAAAAACACAACAAAACTGTTGTCACAAAGTAATACTAGTAAGTTCGTTTTACAAAAAGTACTCATTTTTATTTGACAGGCCTGAGGCTTTCTTTCTAAATTGCACATAACAAATAAGCAAGTTCAGGGTCCTGAAGAATTGCCAGCTGAAACATTCTAGGAATTCCTGAAGCTTGTCTACCGGAATTACCGCAAAGGTGTAACCTTTCACTACTTCTGCTGTTCAAAATTTATTAACATAGTCGAGTTCCATGTAAATAAAAAATAAAACACATGTCTTGTCGCGTCTTTAATCGTGTCACAAGTGCGAAAAAGTGTTATTTCCCCATATGTGTGAAGAAGAATCCTTTACAAGTACATATTAGAAACAGCAGGCAGCAGTACAAGTAGACATTTCAAATCAGTGGAACATGACTCGCTTATCTGATATGCAGACAACACACTTCATCACCTGCACGGCGTGCAACACCTCAAATATCTGTTACACCAAACGCAAGAAAAATCCATGCGATTCCGTTAGTTATTTTCACGCACTTTTACCGATTTCTTGAATTACGATTGATTGTATCTCTTGTGCACTAATAGTGCCGTTTTAGCGCTTCATTGTTATTATTGTAACGCAGGTGTTTCGCTGAGGGCCTTCCAGCTAGTAACATTGCTTTCGTTTGAAATATCGACGTTTAGAATCTGCGCTCCTTCTAACGGTCAACACAACGAAAATTTCTTGGCTCATTAAATGATAAAGTGGAGACTCCGGTATCAATTAATAATAATGAATTATTGGGACTGCTCGACTGATAAATTTATTGAATATGAATATTTATACAGAGAGGGCCGCCGCAACAAAGGCGGCCAGATTTTGATCTCGGGCTACCGATGGTTCTGTCATTTTAATTAGAAGGCTTCTGTTTGGATATTTATTGGCCGCTTCTTCATAAATCTCGCTGGGTGTGTCTCAATTTGGGCACTTGAGACGCCATTATTTGTTTAATTTACAGGAGCTCACGTTAAAGCCATTGCGGCTATATCAATAATAGCAGTCAGGTGAGATCACGTCTCAAAAACTCGCTATTAAACACGTTGTGCTTTTTTCTCTTTTTTTTTCTTGTTATAATATAATACGAAAAATAAACCTTACAGTATACTGGAATAAACCATTTTGTTGTAGGACTTCTAATTTTCGAGTTATGAATTTTTATATTTATATTTTAAGCTTCTATTTTTTTTATTTTCTCAATTACGACAAAGTTATTCAAAAAAGTTGAACTACTGTGATGCAAACCTATACAGGGTGCTCAAAAACTGGCGCACCAACTCAGTGGTACGTTATTGAGAAGCAAGTGCAGATTACGGGACAAATTTTAAAAAAATTACCCAAAGTCATATTTTAAAAAATCTGAAGCTACAAACTTATTGTGTTAACTTTTTTAGTTTTCATTATTTTTTAATGTTTTTATGCTTCACACAAGGTAATCGTTCCCTAACAAAACGATAAATAATTATTTTTAAATTTTCTATCAGACTTTAGCAGATTCTTTAATTTAAAAAATAAAAATTTATCCAAAAAATCACAATTTGAAGATGGGAATTATTTCCTAGGAAACCGTTTCAAAAATAATTTATTTTTTTTGTTGCTCAAATTTTATTGCGATCATGACTGTTAGACAACGTTGCCACATATCATTTATCTAAAATCCGTTATTTATCAATAACTTTAATACAAAGAATTTTTTTACTATTTTTACCTTTATATGTAACCAGTTCTCTACCACACACCATTGAGTTGGTGCGACAGTTTTTGAGCACGTTGTATAAAATGATCCGGGCATGGCATTGATAAAATTACAAAATTCCTATTTTGTATTCAGCTATTCAGCTATTTTTTTAAAAACAATGTCTCACGACAATAACTTTTTTTTAAAAAGATAGATAATTAAAAGTGCGTTCCAATAATAGTAAACTTAAAAAGGTTACGTCTAATAGATTCGGATACATTGCCAAAAATGCCGATAAATGCCTTCGGGTACCGAAAATCGATCAAAATCTCGATGAAAATTGGAAAAATTAAACATCTTAAGATCAAACCAATTAACTTTTTTACAGTTTTAATGATAGAACTGTCCAGCAAGACGGTTTGTCTACCCGTCCTACCATTTTTAAATGCTTATTTTAGAACTTTCCGTACTTCTAGCAGGACCAGTGGTAACACAAATGAAAAGAGATTTTTTTTCCTGTCTGGACAAGTTTGTTTCGCCTCGATATGACCATTTTTATCATTAAAACGAGTAAATTTGATGCTACAAACAGTGGCAACTCGTGCATCAGGCACTACTTTGGGGACAGTTTCATTTCTGCTTTACAAATTTATTAGATAGAATCATCATGATTAAATTAATTAAAATATTTTGTTTACTTACCCTATTTTATCATGATGATTTAGTCTCATAGATCTGTAATTTTTACTTTTGTGGTTTTCACTATATCCCATTTAACCGTCACATACAGGATGTCTCAAAATTGACGCCCGTGCTTTTAAGATTTGCTTCAAAAGACTAAAATAAATCAAAAGTTAAGAGTGAAAAATTGTCCAATTGTTCTTCGTTATCGAGTTGACAAGAAACTAAAATTTAAAATTTAAACATTATTTTTTTTTAAATGCGAATTTACGAAATTTGTTGTCACAAAATATGCTATAATCCGATTTGGAAACTTTTCCGCATATGCTTTAGCCTCTGCAGCGGCATTGCCATCATACACACCTCTAACTTATAACCAAGCTTTTAACAATCCACAAAATCTCAAATGTACTAATGTAGTAGAAAGAAATTAATAATACTATTCTCTAGACAAAGTCATTCAAAGAATTTTAACATCGCTAACATTAACTTATTAATTATGTTGCTCAAATAATTGCAAAGACAGCATAAAGCTTATTATTTACATTTTTATCAATAATTCGTAAACGAAAGACAATTGGAAATTTTTTTACTTTTAACTTCCGATTTGTGTTAACACCCTGAATCAATGCCAAAGCACAGGCGTGAATTTTGAGACAGCCTGTATAATTGTTTTTGAGCATCTTTAGTACAACAAGCGGAATTTTTTCAACAACTTATAAATTACTTTTGCTTATTAATTTTTTTACAATAATGTCAAATTAATTAATTAATAATTTCACATCATGTTAAGCATAGTTTTCCTGCTTAAAGAATTTTCTTCGAAAATATATCAGATAAATATTTTATGTTACATTTTTAGTAAAATCTTTTATTTTTCAAATAAATATTTTAAGTTACCAACAGTTCAAGCAGTTTAGTTTATCACGTAACTAAATAGTAAATGAAGTCCTGCTGGAAGAACAGGCCGATGGCCCATATGAAAGCTAGTCCTTCCAGCAGAACATTATAAAATGTACAAAATTCTTCCAGAAACAGTTCCATCATGACAATTGTCAGAAAAAAGAAAAGTAGATAAAACTTTGCTAGAGCGAACTTTTAGAAATTTGATTTAGTGAAGGTAAGAGATATGACTTACGAATATAATTTTAAACACAATTTTTTGGGAATTTTTAATGATTACTGCTAATTACTGTTATTGTTACACTACTCATTTAAAAGAGGCTGGATTTTAATAGTATTTTTATTTTGTTTATTTATTTTTTTAGTTATTTTTGTAATTTGCCGCAATTTTGATGCTTTGATAGGCATATTAAAGCACGCACGTCATCACGTGCGAAGTCATTATAGTCATTATTAGACGGAACATTTTATAAAAATTTTTTGGTTGGCAGAAAGCAAATTCACGACCGTATTTTTTCCAATTTCACAAATTTAAAGGCGTGTTCTTGCAAGATTACCTTCATAATCTTTCATACTCGTGTTTTTAGATAGAATTTGGATAAATCAAAAATTTTAAATCAGTTTTTCACTTTCAAAATTGGGACATTACCAACCGTCACTAAAAACCCTTAATCAACTAAAATAACAATTTTTGTTTAAAAACGGCAAAATGAGTGCAAATTACAAAAATAGTATAAAAAACTCGGCTAACGCCACTCGTTTTTGTAACTAAATTCGTGCTTTAAGAGTAATCTTATGAAATTTGTCATATTTCACGAGTGAATTATCAAACCACAAGTGAAAACGAGTAGTTTATCATCCACGAGATGAAATAAATGTACTGATTTCCACGGAAACGAGTTGAATACAACATTTTATTCCTCGAATTAGACTTAAAAAGGCTTAAATGCTTTAAATCTGTTAAAAATAATCAATTTGATGTTTCGTATTATGAAATGACAAACAGTTGTTAAAACTGCCTTATACAGGAAAAAAAACAAGAATTTTGACAGTGTCGAAGAATAAATTTGTAAAATAGTAAGAAATGTTTTTTTACAATTGCTTCCCGTCTTAAATTAAACCATTAGTTTACGGTTCAATGTAGGTTCAGTTACTGTCACAATTTAAACGTCTATAACGAAATGGATTACTTATTTTTTTTTTTATCAAAACCTTAACATTTCAGAACG
Source organism: Tribolium castaneum (assembly GCF_031307605.1). Classification (NCBI taxonomy): domain Eukaryota; kingdom Metazoa; phylum Arthropoda; class Insecta; order Coleoptera; family Tenebrionidae; genus Tribolium; species Tribolium castaneum. The sequence goes on from NC_087397.1 coordinate 12,363,954, forward strand.
CAACAATTATTATTATTGCTTATAAGGTTTTAAATACTTTATTGATTCCTCTGATTTAGGCAATCTTCTTTAAAAAATAAGTGACCATGCAATGTTATAAACTTTTAGTAAATAAGATCATAGATTATTTTTTTACATTTAACCATTTATTTTGCCTATTTTGCCAATAGGTATAATATTGTTATTAAAATTCTTGTAGCCGGAGGCTTCGTGAAGTTTTCGATTGTCCCTTGACAATTTTTTACTAAACAAATCCTCGTCTTGAGCGATGGCAGATTCACCGCTCTGTAATTATCCTAATAACTATTTTTAGTATTTCGGACACATAATTGTGGGTTATCTTCGCTGCATATTAAACACATTTGAGTAAACGTGTAATAATGTGAGTTTTGTGTCGCCGGCGACAGTCCGGGCCCGATTAATTATTCTAAAGGATGTAATTGAAAATAATCTGTGCGCGTTTAACAACCCTGACTTGATGTATGGTCAATATAAATTATATTCCGCAATGAAATGTGTGTGTAGGGAAGTTACGAACGACCTGCTGCTGTGCTTGTTATTATAAGGCGGGGATCGGCTACCGGATTGCTGCCCCGGATTACACGCTAAATTACCAATTAGACGTACCCGCTAATTATCCACTGAATACATAGTATACGCCTGTGTTGGCTGCTTGCTTGCTACCGGTCGTTTTGGTCCGATTGCTTTTATATCGGCTATAATCAGCGCTACGGCCATCTCATGCATAACTTATTTTCGATGCGCGCTCGTTTTTTTGCCGCAAAAGCCCAAATTTGACAAGGAATTAAGCGTTGGTTTATTTCGAGCGCAGAGAGATTGTTCTATGTCGTGGCGGCTGTAAGAAATGGCCAAGGTGTACACCGGTGAAGTAATAAATATCCGAATTATTCAGTGTTGGGTGTCGGTTATAAATTTAAAGGAGGAAGTAACACTTTAGAACAAAGCCAATTTGCATAAAAAGTGAGCAGTGATCGACGATATGACAACCGTTGCAATTTATACAAGCGATTAAATTTCCTGCAGCTTGCACATAAGGTATCATTTAGTGCCGTATTGGTGTCGATGGCAGAGCCGTATTAAATCGCATTTGTGCTCTGCAGGTTCCATTTTTGGCAAAGTTAAGTATGCACATATCGGGAGTGTGTGATTTAATATTACGATCCTGAGTTATAATAAGATTGCGGCAAATTGTTGGCCGGCTAATGCTGAATAATCGGCGGCCGAAAATTACTCCTCTTATCTCGATCTGGGAAGGGTAGACGCCACGAAACCTGATCCACAAAGCCTCATATGAATAGGACGTAATGTTCACATATATCATAGCCAACAAATATACAGCCGTAGAAAATTGTATGGGTACGGCTGGGAAACTCAACTATTTATCTTGTGGCCTTATATGATACAAGAATTACTACATACAACATAATTATAAATTTATGCAAATTGACGTTGTATTGCTTAAATTTACATCCGCCGTTTAGACCATTGTTTGGTGCTTTTCCAACTCTAATCATTCTGTCCACTGCCAATTATCGTTTCCATCATTACGAATAATTACACACAATGGGCCATTAAATTCATCCAATGGACTCTATTACATTCGCATTCACTTCATTTTCTTATTATTCAACGATAAACAACAACATAAAGATGCGTGAATTGTGGACGCAATTACTAAATGCATCGGGACCGGTCCCAAAACCATTCCGTAAAATATTGTGACGCGACGGTAAAAAGGTTCCTGCACAAATTACACTACCGATGGCCTGGAATGCTTAATTTTTCCACCACCACATCATTCAAATAAAGAAAATTTACAATAAAAAATTCTCATTATTTTAATGCAGACTCAACTAATCGATTAAACCAAATCAAAATCCATTGCTGCATCGATAACAATGTAGCTAAATCACGCTTTACATCTGAAATATTTTTAAAAACATTCTTAGGGCCAGTTTCTAGAAAGCTCAATTAAAGTTACCAAAACTGCTTCATTTTGGTCAAGTGATCAGTTAATGACGCATTTAATTGCGAATTAAATTAATGACGCTTCTATAAACTGGTCATTAGTGTATTTTTTCTAAGAATAGAGTGCACGATTTTTGTTTTTCGAATTTTTTAAGTTATTGTCGCTCTTTAATTTTTGAATAAAACTTGTTTATTTCAATTTTATGGTAACTGCTCTATGACTTCAAGTCTCTAAATTTCATACAAATTTCAATAATAGGTACAGAATGAACTATACTCAGAACGTCCGAAGAGGAGCTGTTCAAGCAAGCGCGTGAACGCAAAATTTGAAATTGGATTTTTAAGAAAAGTAATAAACAAAATGCTTTCTTTACAATTGTATGTTGTTCCTAAATGCAGTCACTACCTTACAGGTCAGTTTGTATTTCATTTTAATTATTTGTAACCGAGTTTAAACGGGTTAAAAAGTGGATTTAATTTATTGTTCTATTAAAAAAAATGTAAGTTCAAATTGCTTGTAAAAAATAAGGTGACTTTCTGAGGGCCTTAGCAACAATATACATAAATTTGAAAAAAATTGTTAGTGCCATTTAAAAATTAAATGAAAAAAACCTCAATTTTTAGCCATTTTATTTTTTCATTAAAAAATAGTACTATGTTTTTTGATAATTTTTTGTATAGGTCTTGTATATGACTTACTTGTAATATTTTATTTTTTTGATGCCATTAGAACTCTAGGTTTTTCCATAAAAACGTTAAGATTATTACGCTGTTTACCCCGTTATAACTTGGTTACAAATATTTAAATCGAGATAAGAACTGATCAGTGAGGTAATAAGTGAACCTAGGAACATCATCAATTTGTAAAAAAAAACGGTCTTGTGTATTATTTTTCTTAAAAATTGAGTTTCAAATTAGTGCATTCGCACGCCCGCCTGCACGGTGTGCCCAGTATAGATCAATCTTAAACAGAAATGACTATTTTTTAACACAGTAACAGAATTGTTTTTTATTAAGAATATTTTCTCAAATTATATACTGAAAATTTTAAAAAATAGAATTAGATTGGCTACTCAAAAATGAGTTTTTTCTTAACATTAAAATTGTTTTTTTTTATTAATTAAATTAGGTATCACATGCACTGTCCAAAACCTATTATGCAAAAATGTCAAAACTTTTAATTAAATCACTTATTTATTAAAATAAAAAAATTTCAAATATTTTGGTGCTACTCTAGTATCTATCTTCGTCCTAGTTCGCCCTACTTCAGTAATTACTATTAGCCATTCCACTTTGTACACATTTTTAGAAAGTATTTTCAGTTTTAGCGAACAGTATCAGTAGTAGTGAATTTTTCTTTATGGGAACTTAGTACCAGTCAAATTGTTTGCAACCTATATAAAATTAAAGCCAAATTTTTAAAATTTGAAAGACGAACAGAAAAAAGAATTACAAATTGATGACGAACGAGACACAAAAATACCTAACATTCTTGTCGTTGAACAGTCATTATGAAATTCTGTTATTTAAAAGGCAGTTAATTCTTACAACTATTTTTAAAGTAAAAGGTGCAACCTGTTGAAACTTTTGAAACCAGAAAAGTGAAGAATAACACAATGTGCAACGCCTTCTGATTAATTTATTTTTGTTTACACATGACGGACGGGACATGACGGATGGGACACAAAAAATCTTGTGCGTGAAAATAGATCTAAAAAATTTATGCAGACATCAGGATTTAATTATTAAAGACTTTAACAATTAGACAGTGGAAAATAGTTTTGTTTAACAACGTAAGAAATAAGAACAATATTTTATGTTTGCGATAACGGACGGGACAGCAAAAGTTATAAAAATTAAAAAGTAATAAAACTAATCAATTTACTTAACTACCAGAAACAAGAAAAATTCTATTGAAAAAATATTCAACAGTTGTAGTATGGCAGTACTTATTTCATGTTATCGCCTAAAAAGCATAGAATGTAAATTTTAGAATCCAAAGAATTACTTCAGTTTAAATGATCATCGTCTTTCAAAAACGATTTTGTTGCAAAATACATTAAATATGAACTGAATCGTATATTCTAAACTTAACATTACTAAAATCAGGTTAAACCACGGAGCTAATTAAAGAAGTCCAGACTTGTTATACTTTTTTATTTTAAGTTTATTTGAATCATGATTAAGAGTTAAGATAAACTCGAAATGTCGACTTAAAATTTAAAAGTCCGGACTTCTTCAATTAACTCACTATTCTAACCTTAATAATTATCACGGACGATTAATCACTTAATCAGTCAATATGTCAATCACTAAAATCATTCTGCAATTTTAGGGTCAGGTTGCATTTTTTCTGAAATGGCTGTAATACTGCTTGATACAATAAGAATATAATATCTTCATCATTTTATCATCAAAAATGTTTCTGGGGTGCTTTTTAATTTAATTGAAAATCAATTTAACTGGGTTTTCTAAACGTTTCAGAACAATTTTAGCTGAATTTAATTAAAGTGTCTTTGAAATAATGTGTCCTAACTCGCTGGATTGTTTGGGTGTTTAATGATTTTTCTAAAAATTCTAGCAAATTTTTTTAATCAGTAATAAAATTTACTGTTTAATGGAAGAACCATTGTTATTTGGATAAATAAAATTGGAGTGACTTTTGAATACAAAATGAAATCATTCGGAAAAATCCAATTACAAGTTTATTAGGTAGAATAATTAAATTTGCGAATTATTTATTATTAAATCATAAAAATGTATTTTTCGTTTTCACCCAAGAAATTTCGTATTGTGGGTAACGCCATGAAACTGTTTAGGTGAAATGTGTTGCAATGACGCGTCTTATCAAGGGATTGAAATACGACTGACATGAACCACAACTAACGTTTCTATCATCGTTGTTCTCGTATCTGTGTGATAAATAGGAATTTATTTATTTTCCATTGGGTTATTGTAAACGACGACACGACCGGTAATAATTTATGACACAAGTCAGTCGTTGTAAAAGTCAATTTTTGCATAATGAAGATCTGGATTTAGGAAAGAAATAGTCGAGCGAGTCTCCTTTCACTGTGCAATAAAACCGTTCAATTAATCCCCGATTTCGCGTTAAAGACGTTATAATTAGTCTCTATCGATGGAAATATTTCCCTAATTAGGACGAGTATCGTCGATTTAAAATCCTAACGATGTGATGATGCGGAAAAAACTGGTAGCATAAGAAGCGTGCTAAACACGCCAATAAATTTCGTACAATTAATTTGAATTTTTCACAAGGATTTGCATAATTCATCAAGGCATTTTACAATGCAGTTATTATCTGTAAGGAATTGATGCACGGACAATAAATCACCGGTGACTTATTGAATGCAGTAAAACCGTCTACTCCTATCTGGACAGTCGTGTGTGCCGTGCTGTTAATTTACACAGCATAAGCCTTTTTTCGTGTTAGATATTGTTGGCGCCGTAAGTCTCGCTAAAGCGACTTAATAAATAATAATGACACAAAAACGCGCGATTTATACCGGCAGGGCCTCAGCACCGCACCTGAAATTTTTCGAATAGAGGAACATTTGAGGAAAAATCGTTTTTTACACATGTTGCGTGTTGTTCGTCTTTGTGATGCTCTCATCTTATTATTTATTCACGATCTGATCGCCGTAGGCCCTCCACCGCCCAATAATTCACCATCACAGTCAAACTTTAATTATTAATTACAGTTGAACTCTCATCTCCAAATGCAATTAAACGTGGTCAGCCTATTGGCACTCTCAGCTTGCATGATGGATTGACTTAGGTCACGACTCGGAGCCTCCGGCTAAAATTATGATTGACATTCACCCACCTGCTGCTCGTACATGCTTTCATTTCCACACAATCTGGTTCTAAATTCGTAATTTTCCGATTTAAAACAGTGTAAACACTCTTCATTTGTAGATACGCCGCGAGATCGATTAATTTTGGAGATTTATTACAGACATAAATTCGGGGAATCGTTTCGAGTGTCGGGTTTTTTATTATTTCTTAATACCCCGGACGGTTTTCTTTCGGTAACTTTAATAACACGGGATTGATTGTTGGACATGTTTTACTTACAAACATAAACGTCGCTCTTAAACCGAATTTTTATGGCCACACAAATTAATTATAACGTCATAAAATAAAATTTTAGGAGGTTTAAAGCTATGAATCCCAATAGAAACACACCAATGACGGGGTTAACAGCAGTGTCAAAAATCCGTTTCAAAACTATGATATTCACAAAAAAACACCTATTTTCATAAAAAAAACGCTCCGTAACCGACTGTTCTCTAGTCCTAAAGTTATTAGAGAATTTGAAGTGTAAATATACCTAAGTCTTGAAAATATTAATAAGTTCAAAATTTACCTAACAGACCGTGGAAGACAATGTACGAGCATAAATAAATACTAGTAGAAGAATTATTCTAAAATGTTAAAAAAGGCTCATTTATTACAAGAATAAAAGGATTTGTGATTAACGAAAAAATGTGGATAAATAATAATATTAAGATACAGACCATTTTTTCTTTGTTGTAATTCATTTAAATAAATACAGGTGTTCTTTTTTTACGAAAGCCGTAAATGCTAAACCCCTGACTCACCTAAAATTATTTTCAAGTATACAGAGGGTTTCCGAAATGAGCTACAATACAAACTAATTCTTCATCGTCTGTTTTATGTTATTAGAGAATTTGAAGTATAAGTATAAATTTACCTAACAGACCGTGGAAGACAATGTACGAGCATAAATAAATACTAGTAGAAGAATTGTTCTAAAATGTTAAAAAAAGGCTCATTTATACAAGAATAAAAGGATTTGTGATCAACGAAATAATGTGGATAATTAATAATATTAAGATAAAGACCATTTTTTCCTTATTGTAATTCATTTAAATAAATACAGGGTGTTTTTTTTATGAAAGCCGTAAATGCTAACACCCTGACTCACCTAAAATTATTTTCAAGTATACAGGGGGTTTCCGAAATGAGTTACAATACAAACTGATTATTCATCGTCTGTTTTATGTTTAATAACTAATTGGATAATAATTAATGCAGACACCCTTAATTTTGGTCAGATTATGTACTGTCTACATTTCGCCACCTTTTTGAGGCTTCTTCAGGACAATAGTTCCCCGTCATGCTTCACGAATAGTTCACTATTTATTGTTCTGAACTTCTGAAGAAGTCCTAAAAGGTGGCGAAACGTGTTATTATACAAACTGATGTTTTTTTTTAATGGAACATCATAATTCATAACATAGAATAATTTCATTTTTGGATATAGCTCTAAACACTGATGTTTTTAAGATAAATTGTTCTCAGGCTTATTTTTTAAACAAATTAACTAAGAACCTTAGAAAAGTTGGACTTTCACCAGAAAGTTCATACTTAAAAGATTTAATTTTATTTAGCTTACTGTAATCAAGAAGATAAAAAAATGCAGAGGTTTGTTGCAAGTTAAATAACCTAAAAATTGTAATTTTTTGTATCTAGAAAAAACTTTCAATTGTCTCTGTAAGGGTGGATTTTACAATCGTCGGATAACTTTATCCTTAGGATAAATTTTGAAAAATAAATTGTTGTAACAATTGTGACTAGAGTAATTATACTAAAAATAACTTATCCGGGGTATATCTAACGATTGTAAAATCCACCCTAAAAGCGTTAGGAGTTAAGTGTTTCTTGCTGATTACTCAAAAGATATTTAACTCTAAACATTAAAAAAAATATTAACTACTACTTCAGTAGTCGAAAAGTGAAATTTTCAGCTAATAATAACTTTAATGTAATAACTTTAATCATGGAATGATTTACCATAGCAACAACAATGCTTATGAACAATGTTCATTGTTTATGAATTTAACTTTTAAAGACACATAAATTTTTAGTTATTAATTTTAGGCATTTGAAAATTTATGTTCTTAGACAATTTAATAACCTTTGAGAAGCCAGAACAAAAAATAGGGTATTTCATTTAACGTTTCATTTAATTTTTCAATTTTTTTTTAACTTTTTAAATTATTCAACTTTAGACAAACTTCTTAGTTTTTCTACGTTCCTAATTGCAAATTCGCTAAACAACTCAAACAGATTTAAGTTTGAACTTTGCCCTTTAAAGTGGTGAAAGTCTTACTTTTCTACAATAAATTGTTCGTTTTTGAGTAATAAATTTTCAAATAAAACGTGTTTTCGTCAAAAAAAAAATTATTTTAAAAACTAAGCAAAATCAACTAAAACAAGTCCAATAATTTAAAGTGCAATATTTATTTCAAAAATTTGCAGCCGAAACACAGCTATAACCTTAAAAAAAAAAAGTTAATATTTGTAATGATAAACAAGTTATTGAGCTTTTTCGAATCGTTGGCACACCCTGTATTATTTTTGTATTCAATAAAACCTAGAGCAATTTATTCCTTTTTCTTAAATTGGATTAATGTTACAATTTTTGAAAGCTATAACAAAGGTGACTTAAAATCGGGCTTTGTTTATGGCCGATAAATTCCTGCGGCTAATTGTGGTTGGTTGGGAATGAATTAGCGCTAATGGCAATCCCATCGCGCAGTTTATGGTAGTGCGATGGTAGTGTGCTGGTATAAATTCCCTCTGGAGCGTCCGAATCCAGTGGCGTTATCTTCATCTTTAATAAAAATAGCCATTATCTCGTATAATATCCCATGGGTGTATGGTTTAAACGGATGCACCATGGGGGAGGTGCGACCAGCTCGGCCGATTAACGCCGATTACATTTCGCGAACCACGGGAGATCAATAAACAATGATGGTCCGGAAAATTACTAAATTATCCACCGAGCATTTAACAATAGTAGAGACAAACAAATGGAAAAACGCACGCTGTTTTCTTACGGCCGCTATTATAACGTCAAAATGTTAATCGTTGGGGCATTTAAGCCTCGAGTTTGGTCGTTTTATTTCCAAGTCGCAGGGATGTCTGTAAATTATCGTGAATTATGGCGCTCCGCGTGTATGAATATTAATTGGGATCGGAGGTTTTTTTACCTCCATTTCGATTAAGACAAATAATGAGCAGGTAATTATAGTTGTGTGCGTTTCGACATTACATCTTACAAATAAGTTTTTGGACGAACCCAGGCCGTATAAGGAACTTGTCAATGGGTTTAACATTGGACGGCTAATGGCGAGATTGTTAACCAAATATTGTGTGGGATGGACGTTTCAACAAACGACGCAAATTCGATTGGATGATGGATCGCTCGAGCAGAAGCTCCAAATCCGACTTGTTAACAACGCTTTATCGCATTTAATTCGGTTTTAAGGAAAACCACTTCGAATTATAAATAGCGCAATTAGGCCACCAGACTGATTTATGCTGGAATATGCCAGGAATGGAGAAATACTCCTGCGAGAAATTAATTTTCAAGACGAGAGAGCATGATGGGAAAGTAGCCAGAGATATCAGAAATCATTAATAATCCCGTGATAAGGATAGCAGATGCTCATTACTCAAGACTTGGGAATACTGGGGAAAGTTCCCTAGCCAGCAATTTTAACAGCTTGTCTGGAAGCCCGAAATAAATCCGTTTTGTTAAAAATGTAAATGTTTGACACTATTTTTATTTTCCTAAATTCCTAAACGATTGACATAGACTCTTGATATTTTAATCTTCTAAAATAATTGTGTTTAAACTTCCTAACTGACACAATACCGAAATTTCAAAATAATTGTAGTAATGGTTAGTGTTTTTCAAAATACACGATTCGGTTTATATTTAATGTATTTTGCAATAAAAGAGTTTTTGGGACAGGATATAAGTGATTATCCTAAAGTAATTCATTGGATTTTCAAATTTACATACTATAGGCCGGTTTATAGAAAGCTACATTAAATTTTAATTTGTTGTTAACAATTAGCAACGCGAAATTGCTTCAATTTGGTCACGTGATCAGTTAATCACGCATTTAATTGCGGATTAAATTAATGACGCTTCTATAAACCTATCCTAAGTCTTTTATAAGTGTTTATAAGTCTTTTATAACTGTTAAATATTTTCTGAAATGTATTTTTAAAGTTTGTGGTAGTTTAGAAAATACAATGTATTTTTAAATGATTCTCATCTAGTTAACTGTGAAATTGGTTTACATTTAAAAAAAAAGTGCGGCTCTGCTCAATTGAATTCTCTGTCAATAAATGTCAAAACTGTCAGTTGTGTGAAATTCACAAATTGTCAAACAATTAATTTTAAAAATTTCGTTAAAATGCAAATAAATTGTTAAAGGGTGCAAAAAAACAATTTTATTATCGAAGCTTATTTCCGAATTGGAGACTTAATAAATGGAGAATAGTAATATTCGATGTCTAAATGCCTGTCATTAGTTGAATAAAGCGGCAGTTCTGAGAAATTCCCCGACGAGTAGATGAGAATCATTTAAAAAGACATTGTAGAAATCGGTAAGTAAATTGATTAGTAATATTATTTTTTTATCTGTAAAACTTTTGATATCCCGTTCGTTTTCGCAAACATAAAATATGGTTTTTATTTCTTGCGTTGTTAAACAAAACCAAGAGTTTTTAATTTCCACTATCTAATTTTAATATTGTTAAGGTCTTTAACAATTGAAACCTGTCTAAATACATTTTTTAGAGCTATTTATAGTCACAAGATTTCTTGTCCTGTCCGTCATGTGTAAACAAAAACTAAATTAATCAGAAGTCATTGCACTTTGCTTTATTCTTCGGTTCTGTGGTTACAAAAGTTTCAACAGGTTCCACCTTTTTTACTTTAAAAATAGTTATTAGAATTAGTGCCTTTAAATTAACACAACTTTAACAAGAATGTTTAACGATAAGAATTTTAAGTCTTTTTTGTGTCCCGTCCGTTCGTATTTCAAATTTAAAAAATGTGGCTGGCATTGTAGGTTGCAAACAATTTGACTGGTACCTATAAAAAAATTCACTTCTACTGATATTGTTCGTAAAAACTGAAAATAAAATCTCAAAATTTGTGCAAACTGTCCCGTCCGTTAAAATGAAATGACAGCTTTAATGTTTGTGTATTGTGTATTGCTTTATTCGGGAATTTAATTTTTCGAAAATTCTTTTTAATGTACCACAACCAACTACCAGAACCTATATAGTCACACCGTAAGAAACTAATTACTAATTTATTATGCAAGTAACAATGACAGAAATTAAAGAAGTTAAACTTACTTTAAATCTACAAATACCAAGCAATTTTTTTTAAATTTTGATCTAGTTATCCACGACATTTACCTTAGCAGTGAAATGTATTGCGTAAATACAGTGCGTTCAAAAAGTTTTTAGATCAACTCTTGCTGTGAAATTTTGAACTATGTTGATTTCTTACGATTACTAACTACATATGAAAATACTGTCGTTGGAGAAAATCCCAAGTAGCGCATTTGACTGACACTTCAGCAGAATAAAACGATAATCTATCAAAGACAATAAAAGTCTGTCAATCTAAATTCCACAGCAAAAGTTGGAACCTTATCTCTGTAATAGACATTGGGTTAACGTAACTGTTATGGATAACTAGATCAAAATTTTAGAAAATCGAACGGTATTTAATTGTTATGCTATTGAATTAAATTTAAGGTTCTACTGTCTTTAAATTCTGAAGGACGTATCTCATGGTCTAGAAAAAGCACAAAATTATTTTAATCAAACCACATTGAAAAATATTTTATCAAGTAGTAAATATTACAAGGTTAGAAGTTCTTACTTGAAGCCACTAAACTAATTAAAATTTAAAGAATCTAAAAAATATTTCAGAAGTTCAAAAATTAGCTAGTAATAAACTTTATAAAAAAACTGAATGAAAAAATATTGATAATGCAGACATGTTGGGTTTTGATACATATTTAGTAATATGGGACAATTTATGATTCGGAATGCAGAGAGATTATTTCTAGGTTGAGATATTCTTAAAGAAAAATGAACTAATTTTATGGCAGCAAATACAACAATATTGACATCTATATCCCATTTCAGTTTATAGTAGAATTGCAACAGTGCATTTAAATTGTTTCGAGTGAAAAGTAAAGCACAAATTTAGAGATTTTGTAAATGAAAAGAATTCTGTGTTAAACTAAATCCCAGCGGCACGTTTTGAGCTAAGAAAACCCACCAGAAACCTTCTATTTGTGCTCCATTTCTACTATGAACTGACATGGGATATAGTTAAAGTTTTTAAGTTCGTAAAAATCCGATTTCGACCATTAGTCAATACTTAATTAAGAGAGTGAGAATTATTTCTTTCTAACAAAATTATAAATCTAATCTTTTGTAATTTATTATGAAGTTCAAATTTTGGACAAAAAGCAGTTTGTGATGGTATCTTGGTATCTGAGAGAAATTGCAGGGCTATAAAGAAACCTGGTCGGATTTATTTAGAAATGTTACGATGTTCGTGGAGACAGGTAATAAATCGTTTGCATCTGCAAGTAATATGATTATGAGATGCAAAGCTTATGAACAGGATGTACTTCACACTTTATCGGACTTTCAGTCATCGGTGAAACCAATCCAAGTGTACGATTTTTCAATCACACTTTGAGATAAGATAACATTTAAATTAGTTTCATCGAGTCGTTTACTTTTATTGCGATCGATGCATTGTCTATAAATAACTTTCAAAGTATTTTTAACGCATTGATTGGGCTAATAATACAAACTATGTTTGATGGCCGTGACATTTTGTAAGAACTTTCATTCATCATTTAGAACTTAAGCATTGAGGCCTGTGATCAATAAAATCAAGGGAAATGTTCCTATAGTAACAAATAATAAAAGGAATTTAGGTATTTACAAAGTAATCGCGATTTCGCGCAAAAATTGGAAACGATGTGGCAAACAGGTTTCTCAACACGTCCGTTATTGCACTTTATTAATATTGATAAATATGGTAAAACGATGAGATTATGTTACGGCGATATAAACACAATGTTTTTATTACAAATTTTAACATAAATTATCTCGATACGATTCCATTAAAGTCATTATGAAAATTTCGTGTCAAATTAATTCATTAACCCTCAACGCCTTGTTGTTATTAATTTGGCGGATTATTTATGAAACTGGCTAATAGACATCAAGTCGAACTTTTAAATTGGCAATTAATATTAATCGCTTTGTTCGAAGTAGAAGCGCTCGTAAATCACAACATTTTAATTACTCCACTTTTTGAATATTGTCAAAAATCTACTCAAAAACGGCCGTCTGCACGTGTTTCTTCACTCTAGAATGTTGCTCTGTGCTGAGTCAATTAGAAACAATTTTGGGGGATTATCACAACATATTAAAGGGTCATCACACCCACCTGAAAACTGAAAAATTGAAACTGAAATCAATGGAGGGAATCAACAAGTGCCTCATTCACCCAGCTTACCTCGGTCCAGTCCGTCGTGGAGCAAGTCCCGGACACTGTCACATCACTCCCGGAAATCTGTCTCGGGGATGAGCCCCGGAATTCTCCGTTTCGACAGTTGTTTGGCTTCGTTGGCTCAAATGTTGAGCGAGACCCTGACGCTCTTTGCGTGGGCGCTCGACGAGTCCAAGTGCGACAGGCGTCTACCCGTGAACTTTGACCTTTCAATTGAACTCATCTGCCAACAAACCTCGGCGAATTCCAACAGGTTTCCTACCTACTGTTGCGGGAGCTTTCGCCCCGATTCCGCCATCAACAGGTGAACCTAGCTGGATTTTCAGCCGCTATTTCGAATAACTACAAGTTAATTAGAAGGCGAAACGTCCCATCCATATAAATTACAACATTAGGGTGTTTTTCGAGATCATATCTTCTCACCTCCAGTCAAACATGCGTAAAACTATTAGCTCGATCGGTAATAAGATTAACATAACCAGGCTATAAGTTAGCTGGCGATGATTCGTAAATCTCGAACAACCAATTTCATTTTTCAGAGTGAATTATTGCCAGAAAATGATAGTGGGGAGGTGATTGATTGATAGGGACGCTTGGGTCTAGCCTGATGATGGGCCTCCAAAATACGGCGGCAATCTAATAAAAAGCAAGAATTTAAATCGAGTGATAATGACCAAAGCGCTATCAAAATATTTGGATTATTATAATTGGTAATGTTAAAGCCATGTAGCTATCAGCTTCTTGTTAACTCTTCCAGGAATTTTAATCGAACACATCGTCCGAATTTTTCGGGACAAAGTCAAGTCGAAAGGACTTGTCCTTGCAGGAAGGCCACGTTGCGCAACCCATTCATGATTTGGTGCTTTAATGGTCCATTTTTTGCGTTTCCGGTCACTTTATTAATGGATTAATTTACGATAAACATCAAACAAATTGTTGCATTTGTGCGCAACAGGTGGCCAATAGTTGCTCGAACACTTTTCACGATTGTTATTTAGTCATTATATTCAAATCAGGGCTGGGTTGCAGCTTTGTCTCCTAGATATGGCATCTAGTAAGCAACTCTTCCAGTGATTAATAGCCGGAGCCTCACAATTAATTGTCTAAAAATGAAAGAATCAGCGAAACGCATTACAACAATCGCGAGTTGATAAAAGAATCCTCTTCGTAGGTGAACACGGTAAGCAAATGATTTTTTCGTCCGCGTCTATTTATCAAACCCACAAGTTGGAGTAATAGATATGAAGACATTAGTCGGAAACTCATTAGTGTTTAGCCGTTCATTATTCATCTGCTTGCTGGATGAAGAGCAAGGCTTGTCCGTCTGACTTTTTTCCTAATTCCATCAAGGATTATTGTTAAAAGACACTGACAAGCGTAAATGCGACAAGTTGGGAGTGTCTGGCTATACAATACGGCTCAATAAATTACGGCCCTCGGTGCAAATCATGATCAGATCTATAATTGCCTGCTCTATAAATTACCGACGAATTTATTGTAGCCGCCAAGGACGCGGTTTAATTAAAAACAGAACGCTGCCGAGCTTCTTGAGCTTTTTTTACCTCCAACCACTAATGAATTTCATAGAGACTCACTAAATATCTCTATTGTTGGCCTAGATAAGATTTTATCGGTGGAGATAACATAATTCAAAAATAATTGGCCAAAAGCGTTATAATTCATTCATTACAAAGCAGGAAGTCAACAATAGGAAAAAAACAGGAGCGAAGGTTGATTTGAATGTGAAGTGTCCGGGGGCTATGCCAAAATGGATCACTGTCGACAGGTGTGTTTGAACTGTTTGTTGGCAAGACGGAACCAAAAATTTTGTACGAAATTGTCGTTTAAGAAACAAAATTTATGTTCTATTAACACAAATTGAAATAAAACATGTCCTTTTGAACATTGTCTTGAATATTTTTTTTTGTTAAAATACTTTTGCCACACTTTAAATCAATTTGTTGCCGGCCAAAAATTTCCACTGATGTTATTTTAGCATTTTCTTCTTCGTCGTTGTTCTTTTTTGTTTTTTAGTCTTTTTCATACTCATTACAGTCATTACATTACAAACACAAAGAAATATTTTTTTAATTTAAAATGATACGTGTGTTGTTATTTGTGCCTAATTTAAATTTTGTGGTGGTAGGTAGGTACATTTATTTATTTAGTTATAACACTTTTAATTTTTTTAATCAGCGTTTTAATTTTTTTTCTTGTTTCTCAGCCATTCCATTTTAACGGACGGGACACTTTACACAAATTTTGAGATTTTATTTTTAGTTTTTATCAACAGTATCAGTAACAGTGAAGTTTTCTTTATAGTAACTTAGTACCAGTCAAATTGTTTGCATCCTACAATTAAAGCCACATTTTAAAATTTGAAATAAGTCTAGAAAAGAGAAATACAAATTGATGACGGACGGGACACAAAGAAGATCTCACATTTTTATCGTTATACAAGCGTAATAAAATTCTGTTAATTTAAAAGACAAAAATTCCAACAATTATTTGAATCTGTTGAAATTTTTCAAATCACAAAACCGAAGAATAAGGCAATGTGCAATGACTTCTGATTAATTTACCTTTTGTCTACATATGACGGACGGGACAAAAAAATCTTGGGTGTGAAAATATATTTCTAAAAAGTTTATTCAAACAGGTTTTAATTATTAAAGACTTTAACAATATCAAAATTTGACAGTGAAAATACAAAATTCTTGGATTTGTTTAACAACGTAAGAAATAGGAGCATTTTATGTTTGCGTTAACGGACAAGACAGCAAGAGTTATAAAGATAAAAAGTAATATTACCAATCAATTTACTTACCGATTTCCATTTTATAAATTACCAAAAACTAGAAACATACTCTTCAAAAAATATTCAATAGTAGTAGTACATCAGTATTTATTTTATTATGTTGTCGCCTTAAAGGCATAGTATGTAAATTTTAGAATCCAATGAATTTCAGAAACTTTTTTGTCGCAAAATACATTAAATATAAAGCGAATCGTATATTTTGAAAAAAACTTACGCATTACTAAAAGCACTTTGAAATTTCGGAATGAAGTTTCCTGAAATGGCTGTTCTTCTTTTTTTCTAATTTTTTTATTTTTTGTTCTTTTTCACTAAAACCAAAAAGTATATATTTTGTTAATAATTGCTTTATTACTGTTTTGTGAATTCTGTTTCATTATATTGTATTTCCGGATGCAGACCTTAGATCTGAATTTTTTTAGCTTCTACTTCGAAATTTTACTTTATACCACGTGGCCATCTGGAGTTCCCTGATTTCAGCAAATGATTTTGAAAATTTAATTACAGGATAATATGTAAATTATTTTGACTAATTTAGCTACTACTAGCCGTTATTTTATGTACAAGCCAACTTAAAATTAGAATATAAAATATTTGTCCAAATGTTTGTTGGGTTCAGAAAGGATAAGCCGAGCCTAGAGAACATAGTAGTTAAAAATTGACTATTTTCTACTTTTTCCTAAAAATTTGCAAAAAATTTTTTGTATCTAATACTCTTGTTTCTAACTAGTAGATAGACACTATGCAAATATTTGTATTTTTGTACCATACATTCAAAATTTTGTTTTGTAGATGTAAAATTAGGAGGGATGATTAAATTACTTCGTTAGAAGCAATTTTTAAAATATTAATTTTTGAAAGGAGTTTTCTGAGAATGACAGTATCTCAAGTAAAATTGTCCAAAGAATCGGATTTGACCAAACTCCGACTATTTTTTGATTTAGTAAATGAAAGAAGTAATAACCAAATTTATGAGCAAATTAGTTTGGCGGCAAAAATCCCACCCATGCATTTAAAATCTTTCTGTTTTTTTCTAAACTGCTTGATTTGATGGTTGATTAGACAATGGTGGTCGTGGGCGCTGCGTGCATTATGAGCTTGTTGATTTAGGGTAAAAAATGTCCGTCTGCGAATGTGATGACGTTCTGAAGGTGTGTCAGTTTTTATTCCGACGCTCCGTGTCGTTGATTTATTCCACAATTGAGTGAGCAATTTACGACGGAGAGCCAATGGCGAAATGTTGCAATTATTTGTTGTGATTTTTGCTGGCTAATGCATCTTTGGCCTGAAGGCGCGCAGTATCGTCTTCTCCTCCGACGAAGACGGCCCACACTCGGTGAATCAGCGTTCAGGTGTGATCGGTTCATTAATAAAAACACAAGCCGTTGATTAAGGTTTACTATAATAGGAAGACGAAGGTGCGGTGCAGCGGAAGAAACTAGCTGACCTAAAATATACACACGTATGTAAATGTAATAAAAGGTTGCGCAAGTAAGTGCCAAGGAGGGGGCCATGCTGCAACACACAACTGATGAATGAACACATGTTCATGAATGAATGATAAAGTAAGTGAACTCGTGCCGGGAGATAACGTATGATCGCCAGGGTCAGGCGGGCGTGGTGGAGCTGTCAAGGGTCGGGGCAGCGTGGGCACAATAAGAATGGACCCGAAGGAGTGTCAATACCGTTTCAAAGGGGCAGATGTGACCAACCACGATTCGGAGAACACCAGCCCAGTGGAAAATAACACAAAAATGTTAAAAATTATGCGCTTGCATTATAAAATAATTAGAATCTTGCATTCATCCCCAACATCAGGGCAATTCAAAATACGGAACGTGTCCTGATAAATCGGCTGCTCACTTTACATGGCGCGATTTTTCCCTCATTTTCACACTTTCTCTCAAGAACAAACAGCAATTACATTCACTTTTCCTGTTTGATTTCTTCGGTAGAAGGACTGTGCATACACTAGAAACGAGCACATTCATCACTTCGAGACGTGGGAATATGTGAGCCTGATAACATCGGAGAGCACCTGCATTTACCGACAGATGCTCCCAATTTTCCTGAAAAAATCCGCCAAAATCTTGGAAAATTTTTCACCCTCAACACCAAAATTTCCCCAAAAATGCCGCAAAATATCCACCAATTTATCTGTGAGTGTATTAACTCTTATGTCTGTGAATTTTTGAACAGATAAAGTTAGCCTTCCAGTTTCCAGTTAACACAATTTCATCTGAGGTACGTAAAGTAGGTTAATTCACAATAAGTGAATTTAAATAATACAGCGTGCTCAAAAACTAGCGCACCAACTCAATGGTGTGTGGTAGAGAACTGGTTACATATAAAGGTAAAAATAGTTAAAAAATTCTTTGTATTAAAGTTATTGATAAATAACGGATTTTGGATAAATGATATGTGGCAACGTTGTCTAACAGTCATGATCGCAATCGAATTTGAGCAACAATAAAAATAAATTATTTTTGAAACGGTTTCCTAGGAAATAATTCCCATCTTCAAATTGCGATTTTTTGGATGAATTTTAATTTTTTTAAATTAAAAAAACTGCTAAAATCTGATAGTAAATTTAAAAATAATTATTCATCGTTTTGTCACGAAACGATTACCTGGTATGAAACATAAAAACATAAAAAATAATGAAAACTTTTTAAAGAAGTTAACACAATAAGTTTGTAGCTCCAGATTTTTTAAAATTTGACTTTAGAAATTTTTTCAACATTTTTACCGTAATCTGCACTTGCTTCTCAATAACTTACCACTGAGTTGGTGCGCCAGTTTTTGAGCACCTGTATAACTGAGTAAGAGGAGCTACTTGTTTTCAGAAATTTTTTTTTGTAAAGATACAGGCTGTCCTAACGATCCGAAAAGCTCCATAACTTGGTCATTGTTAAAAATATTGACTTTTTTACAATTTAGCTGCGTTTCTGTTGCATATTTTAAAAATATTGCGTCTTATATACGGGGTGTCCCAAAGTTAAACACTCTAAAACTATGTTTTTTTAAATGAAGCAGCCTATATTTTTTGCAATTTTTGGACCTATAAAAAATTTAGAAAAGTACGGTTTTCACCAATTTAATGACAAAAGTATGGATGATATAATATATTTTTTTGTAATTCACCGCCATTTTGATGCTTTAACAGGCATCTTAAAGCACGCAACGTCTTCAAGTGCGATGTCATAATAGTCAATATTTGACGGAACATTTTACGAAAATTTTTAGGTTGACAGGAAGCAAATTCACGACCGTATTTTTGTCATTTTCTCAAATTTCAGGCGGAATTGATTCAAGATTACCATCATTATCATTCATACCCGTGTTTTTTTGATAAGATTTGGGTAAAACATATCAATTTTTCACTTTCCAAATTGAGACATTACCAACCGTCACAAAAATCACTAAATCGACTAAAATAATAATTTTTGTTTAAAAACGGCAAAAAGGAGACAAATTACAAAAAATAGAATAAAAAACTCGTTTCATAAAACCTTGAAGCACTCATTCTTTCAATTTGTGCTTTAAGACTGGTCTTATGAAACTTGTTTTTTAATATACTATTAACTTTCTAAAATCAAGAAGATAAAAAAATGAAGTTTTGTTGAAAAATGAAGTTGAATAACTTAAAATTATTAAATGGAGCACCCTATTTTTTATTTTTGCATGTACAATATTTTGGTCTCTCGCTTGCTGATTACTGCAAAGATATGTAACTTTAAACATTAAAAAAATTATTAAGCATTGTTTCAGTACTAGTCAAAAAGTAAAATTTTTAGCTAAATAATACAATGAAATAACTAAAATTTTAATATTTATGGTAAAATTTTAAATCCCCGTATAAACTCCAACAAATCATCTGTGATGAAGTTTGACTTTTAAACTAAATTACCTTTTTAGTTATTAAATTTAGAGATTTAAAATTTGATGTTTTTACATAGACAGTTTAATAATTTTTGAGAAGCAAAAACAAAATATTTGGTGTTCTATTCGCTTTTTTTAAGTTATTCAACTTTTAACAAACTTCTTAAATGTTCTACATTCCTAATTGTATAATAATACGATAAACAACTGGTACAAATTTAGTAGCTTGAACTTTTTCCTTTAAATTGGTGAAATTCCTACTTTTCTAGGATGTCTAGTTTTTGAGTAATAAATTTAAAAAGAAACGTGTTTTTGCCAAAAAATTTAAATTATTTCAAAAACTAAGCAAAGTCAAAATTATCAGTATTAAAAGCTGCGTCCAAAAATGCAATACAATTTAAAGTGACACGTTTGAAAAAACTTTAGTGTTTTTTTAATAAAAATCCCAATTTTTTTAAATATGCAGCAGAAACACATTTATAATCTAAAATAATTAAAAAGTCAATATCTCTAATAAGGAATACCAAACAAGATATGGACCTTCTTCGGATCGTTGAGACAGCCTGTATGTTCGTAAGATTTTTCGCCTAATTTAACAATTAAGGTATGCTTGGTGATTATTGTGATTTTTATGTCTCTAAAATAGCAAATAAAATGCTATTTCATTGAAACATCTGTTGAAAAAATGCAGTAAATTGAGTATCATCTACTGTTATGTGTTCCAAAGTCAATATTTACCAAAAATTTTGCGGGTTTATATTAATTTGCGAAGTTGAATGGCTCTCCAAACTAGTTGTAAAGTGAACGACCTTTACAAACTGACTTTACCACATTTTGGTAAAAACTATCGTGGCTTCTGTATAAAGAAAATAATTTTCGAAGGTAACGCCAGGATATTTATCTTTCGAATCTTCTGCAATATTGTCATAGGTTAGCTCATAGTGACTTTCACTTTTGTTGTTGCTAATTATCGACCTAAAGTCCTTGTTTTCGAATGAATGAATGACGCTGTTGTGTGTTTTGTGAATTAAAATTGCAATTAGCGAATCGTCAGTGCAATTAATTGGCGTTAATCCGCTGCAGTTTCATTCATATTTTCCTCAATTCTAATCCATGGTTGAATGAAAGCGCTAAAAAACCACGCGTAGGTTTATATTTATTAAGGTCGTTATTTAACATTTGCTTGTTTAAGTCCCGAGTTCGCGCCACTTGAAGTGACGTAATTAGCCACTAATTGCTCGTTTAGAAGCCAGATTTCGAAAATTTATGTTGATGAAAATTTTCGTGTCGAGGAAGCGCTCCATCACGCACGTGTCCTTCTAAGCGAATCGAGATTCAAGCGCTCCGGGCGCTCCGGGCCTCGATGTCATTGGTTACGTAAGCCATTCACAAATCTCCGCACCCGTTCTGTCACCCTTCTAGTTCATTCATCTGCTGCCATATACGGCGAATTCTTGCACAATTTTACTCAAGCCCATTCATGTCTCAACGCATTAAAATACAGCGACAGCGCTTATAATAAGATTATAGCTATACCTGTCGAATATATTTGCATATTTTTCAAACGTTCCGGTGCTTTCTGCCCGATTTTTATGCCAGAGATGTGATTTAGAGCCGGTAATGGATGGCTGCACTAATGGCGACCACGAAGCAAAATCAACATAATTTGATCGGGAGATATTTTAATTAAATATTTCGAACGAGATTAAAAATTTAGAACGCAAGCCGTAATTTACCGGGTATTATGCAAATCGGCGCCCACTCTATGTGTTTAATAATTAAAATGCTCTAAAACAGCACCCGATTGCTTCAAACACTAGCTGTTTCCTCAACAAACTTTGTACTGCAATTTGCAATCACCAGAATTTTGTGACAACGCATGCTTTTAAAAACGAACTGGATTAACTCAAATCCATCGATCCCACACATTTGCTAATTTTAAATAAATGGCTAAATTTGAATCTTTATGCATTCATTCAATTTTTAGAATCTACTTAAAAAAACTGAAAATTTAACTGTAATTAAGTTTTCAGCCATACAATATTAAATTATGCCCGCTTTCTAATAAACAGATTAAAATTTTGTAAGTTTTTGTTGAACTGTCCTCTGCTTATTCTCCTTTTATGGGAATCTAAATACAGTAAAACCTCTCAACAACGGATACCGGTGGAAAATCTTTAATTGTCTGTTGTGGAGAGGTGTCTACTAATTAGTGGTGGGCAATTTTATATAAATAATTTTAAGCATCATTCCATAAACTGCCCACCAAACATATTGAATTTTAAAACATCAGCAAAAATATATATTACAAAAAATATTTTACTCCTACGCAGAATTCTTGAATAAGTGAAGTATGTATGTTACATGTATTAAATACAATATGTTTTTAACATTTAGTTAACATTGAAATTGATTTACATGTAAAAAAAAAAATTGTACCGCTCTGTTCAATTGAATTCTCTGTCAATAAATGTCAAAGCTGTCATTTGTGAAATTTACAAATTGTCAATAATTAATTTATTTTAAAAATTTCGTGAAAATTTAACTAAATTGTTACACTATACAAAAAATCACTTTTATTGTCGAAGCTTATTTTCGAACTGATAACTTAATAAATGGAAAAATGGTAATATTCGGTGTCTAAATGCCTGTCATTAGTTCCATAAAGCGGCATTTCTGATTTTACATAGGAAATTTACAGACGACTAGATAAGAATCATTTAAAAACACATTTTATATTTTGTATAGCTTTAGTTGTATATAATGTTTTCAATTTTTTGAAACTAAAATTAAAATTATTAAAATTGGAAATAAATAAATTTTTTACTTAAAATTCTCATTTTTTGTTTGGTTGTTTCTAGGACCCGTGTTTTTTATAATAATTTTTGATTCTAAAATAATTTTGGTTGAAACAAATGTTTGTTTTTTGCACCTCCACTCTGTTGTAAGAGGTAAATTTATGTGATATTATGGTAATTCTGGATTTTTTTGTCCGTGTCCACTATACAGGGATGCGTTGTAGAGAGATTTTCTTAAATTTTCAAAAGCTTTTGTTACATTCCTACAAAAATGTCCGTTGTGAAGAGGTGTCCGTTATTCGGAAATGTCCTTTAAGGGAGATTTTACTGTATCTATGAGTAAAGCTATGAATTTGTACTAAGTTTTATAAATTGTTGCTTGCTCATTTTGAATTTTTATAATCTACAGGGTGCTCAAAAACTGGCGCACCAACTCAGTGGTACGTTATTGAGAAGCATGTGCAAATCACGGGAAAAATCTTGAAAAAATTCTTAATGTTATATTTTAAAAAATCTGGAACAACAAACTTATTTTGCTATCTTCCTCAATTTTTATTATTTTTTAATGTTTCTATGTTTCGCACTAAGTAATCGTTCTCTAACAAAACGATAAATAATTATTTTTAAATTTACTATTTAGATCTTAGCAGTTTTTTTAATTTAAAAAAATTAAATTTATCAAAAAATCGCAGTTTGTAGATGTGCCAACACTGGGAACTATTTCCTAGGAAACCATTTCAAAAATAATTTATTTTTATTGTAGATCAAATTCTATTGCGATCACGACCGTTAGGCCACGTTGCCACATATCATTTATTTAAAATTTGTTATTTATCAATAACTTTAATACAAAGAATTTTTTTACTATTTTTACCTTTATGTGTAAGCAATTCTCTACCACACTCCATTGAGTTGGTGCGCCGATTTTTGAGCACTCGGTATAATAATTATTTTTACAATACAATATAATAAATATGTGTGTAATTTTAGTTATTTTTTTATTTGGTAAAAAAAATAACAAAATACTATAATGCTTCACGTCTCAGTCGTCTCACGTGTTTTTTTCTTTAATTAATTTTTATGTCAAGAAATAATGCAACATCAAATGTCAACTTTACTGATATTGCTTTTGTGTGTCAAAAATTTAACTCTAAAATGGCTTTATTTTTGCTTCTATTTAGAGAGCTCAAAACATAATCTATCGAATACCACACGAGAGAAAATAACTGAAAATTTAAAGTTAGTTTTTTAGAACAGTTTTACTTACATTTCGTATTGTCTTGAATATTTCTCACGAATTCTTAAAGTTGTTTCTACAGGGTGAATCAATAGTAGGTTACTTTTGACATGTCCTAAGATGCAACCAAAAATACTAATTGCTCTTACCAATTGGAACTTTGTAAAATTTTAAAATCGTTAATTGAATCAACACTGGTTTTTTGTCTGTTAAATAATAATAATCAATAGTAAAATTTTAGCAAAACGGTCAAGACAAACTTGACACTTTTAAATTTAATTTTTGTAACGATTTCCAATCTGGTCAGCTGGAATCATTTTATTTTGGTATTAGTGGTTGCATATTATTAGAAATTTAGAAATAACCCACTATTGATTCACCCTGTATAATAAAAACTTTTTAATGAAAACAGTTGTGGATATACGGAGTGAGAAATTTTTGGACTTCCAATAAAAGTAAGCAAATCGGTGACTCAGTCAAAAATGAATAGACTTTTTAAAATTATTCTTGTTAATAAAAATCGAAAAAAATAAGATTTTGACTAGTTACAATCGTTTGTGGTTTTACTTCCCATTGTTTTTTTTTCAAGTAAAGCTATAAGAATGTAGTAATTAATCACCGACATCAGCAGGAGGGAGGTAAAGATCATAATTACTAGCAGTGATTAATCCTCGATTTCTCAAAACCGACTTCTAACAGAACCGACGAAGCCAAGTCTTAAAATTCAAGGTGTGTGCAGATCCATCAATGAATGTAAAAATACAAAAAACCTCTTCGCTCGCGTGCTGTATCTACAAAAAAGCAAGTTTCTGGTTTGGGTTTGGCTCGAGATGGCGATTAAGTTGGCAAAATTGCCACAGTGAAGGCCATCTATTTTATTATTGAAATAAAGGTGAAAAAAATTCAACGATGAATGTTTCCGGTCGGTTTGAAGCACAAAAAAATTACAGAGGTATGAATGACATCATTGGAAGAGACTAGCTTGACTAGTTCTCTAACCACAACGCTGAAATGAACTTTGTTTTGAATCTTACAATTTGATGACTTATGCGCAATTAAACGAGAAAAATGGGCAACAATTACGTTTTTTCGGCTCATTTTGTTCCTTTGTTTAACGTAACGGAACCGTTGATTAAACTTTTGATACCTGGCAGACAATAACGCTCCTCCTACACACGTCTTCCAAATTAGCGAATTAAATGGATTGAGATAAAATTAAATTAAAAGTTCTGTTTCCAAATTTGGCGAAGCCCAATTAATTCGTCGCCGCTCGGGCCCACAACCCGTGTAATCACCATTACCATATGGGCTTCCGAATCACGCACGTTTCAACAGGTGTCCGTGCATTTTTAAGGGTTAGATTTATTTTTGTCCAACCTACGCTTGATCTAAGCCTCGAGCTTTGTGTACTCACCATCATTATTTTTATTCGCCACACCTTCGAACCCCTCCACCAGCAACCGTTCCATTCATAAAACCCACTCAACGACCTTATTTCCTAAACTTTTACTAGGTTTTAGATCGATTTTCGATAATTTATTCAATGGAATTGGACAGGTTTTATGAATGATCAGCAATCGAAAAATATGAGACGAAATGCTCCAAGCGACGCAATCTTATTTACACTTTCGAACGGATAAACATAATGTATGATTTTGCTCGAAACAACAAAGACCGTTCATTTATAGACCCGTAATTGCAATTTATTGCCCAAGAAAGCATTTCGAAAAATATGGACGCAAAGTGGGGCTTGTGGGTCGACCCAAACTTCTCTTTTTTCACGACACGCTCGCAAACTTCAATTAACAATCAATTGGGCACGAAGTATTATTCTTAATTAAATCAATTTACATTCGAGTTGGATTTATGCCATTTTCAGGAAACCAATCCCCCTCTATAAAATAAAACACATTAACAAGCTAATAAAATACGTTGCCAACCTCGTAAATTTTTTGCAATTTTGGTGAGCATTTGGAGAACTTCAAGCTGTTATGATGAGATTATTCAAAAACATTGTGAGTTTGAGAATACCCTAATTACTTTTTTGATAATTATACTTTTGTACAAAACCAATGCTGAAGAATAAACTAAGTAGACAAATTCCAAACTAAACTATAATAGAAATTTGAAAAAAGCTGGGAAAATGGATTTATTAAGAAGAACTATTTATATTAGATGATTTTGAGTTTAGAAAAGAAGTATCCAGAGTAAAAATTATGAAATAATGTAAAGATGAGTTTGGATTTTTGATCTGTTTTAAAACAGTTTAAATCAGTTTTAAAAAGTAGTAGGTACAGAAATATTGGAAAGGAATGATCTAGAAAAATTCAGAATGAAATTATAAAATAATTTTGAAAAGACGCAGAATCTAATCTAAAGGAGAATTTTAAAGATGTAAAAAAATATCAAAAATTGTTTATAATAGTTATTAATAATACGAGTGCGAAACCACAAGCTTAAAGTTCGAGCGCTGTCATTATGCAACGAGCGTATGCGAGTTGCATACCTAGACACTCGAGAACGGTAAACGTTTTCGTATGAGTGTTATTCAATTTTTTTTGTTGGAACATTTTAATTTAAAACACGTTGGTATGGGAAACGTGTTTTAAAAATGTTACCAACAAAAAAAACATTTTGAGTATAGTCTACAAAATAATTGTAAAAAATCATCTGGAGAACAGTTTATAAAAAAATCTAAAGATAGATTTTTAAAATAATTTAAAGAAGAGTCCAGGATAGAAATAATTCGAAAAAAAAACTGTATAGAAAAGTGCAGAAAGAATTCTAAGGAATAATCTAAAAGAATTCTAAAGAAACTATAAAAGAACTTTAAAAAAGATCAAAGTATACAATCGGAAAGAGAATTTAGAGATTGAAGACGTGTTTACAGTGATCTTAAACATAGTCTACAAAGTAGATGAATCCACATAAGAATTTATAGACGAACAAAGACAAATTTATAAAATATAATCTAAAAAGGTCAAATTTCCGACCTACAGACAGCTTTAGAAAAAAATCAAAGAATCTAATGAAATATTTAGAATAGAGTACACAAACAGTGCTAAAAAATAATCTGGAAGATTTTTAAAGATACTAGAGAAAAATTTAGAAAAACTTTAGAAAGAAAAAATAATCGCATATTGTAAAGAGGCATCTAAAGAGGATTTTATAAAAGAATCTAAAGATGGATATAAGTCTACAAATAAAAGAATTCAGAGAAGAATACGAGTACCTATACAGCGTGTTAGGGAATGGCTTAGCAAAAATTTAAAGGTAGATAGAGAATGGCAAGACAAGTCAATTAAGCAAAATTTATGTAAATCAAAAATGCATAGTTTTTCCAAAAAAGTCCCAAATTTTGAGAACCGCTGTACGAGAATTATAACAACTCGTGTAAATTTTAATATTATTGGCAATACAGCAGAAGTAAATTAACTTATTGGTCCACTACGTTATTCTCCTATTTTTGTTATTAAATTTTACGAAAAAAAACCCAATTTTTTTTGCCAGGACCGGAATTCGAACCACCCACATAAATGAGCATGTTAACCACAACTTTGAAAAATTCTCAAAACGCCCCTGCGCTACCATCTCCATTTTATTTAATTAAAAAATGAACTGCTATCAGTGGCTCTCAACAGGTGGATTACTAAAAATTTTTGAAGAAAGTACGCACTTTTTGGAAAATTGATATAAGGGTTTTCCACTTGTCTGATCATGACAAATTCACATACGAAATATTGCTAAGCCATTCCCTAAGACTTATTTATAATTTATAAAATAGTCTAATAAAGTGTAAAAATTTCTAATCTATAAACAGTTTTAGAGAAGAATCAGAGAAGAATCTTAAGAAAAATTTAGAGACGAGTACACAAACAATTAGAATTTTTTTTAAAAGCATTCTAAAAAATAAAAAACAAAAATAATTTTGGGTAAAATCTAAAAAATAAACACATCTTTTTTAAAGAGGCGTCTAGAGACTTTATAAAAAATATGAAGATGGATTTATAAAATCATCTAGACTTTAGAGAAAAAAAAAGACGCAGAGTAGAGTCTAAAGAGCCTTTGGAGAATGATTACATATTTACTTTATTTATTTATGTTGTTTTTTATTATAGTGTTTAGTGCAATAAATAAATGTATTTCTCTGTCTGCTTCTTATTTTTTTATGTCTCTAATATCCATTTTACAGTAGAGATTTATTCGTCTTGTCTGAAACAGTCAACATAATTTGAACTTTGTTTTTTGTAGTAGCTTTGTGTTAATTTTGGAAAATATTTATCTCTAAAACTAGAAGGACGTGAACTCCGATGGTCGTTTGATAAGCAGATGAGTCCACTGGCTCCTGCAAAGCTGCATTTCTGTGAAATTCCATGCCTGAAATATGTTAAAAGTGTGCGATTAGCGTCAAATTTCGTGATCTAGATACGGGCCGAATTTTGTCCAAAGATCCGCCTCTGTCCTTCCAAATTGTTGAACCTGTTGACCGCAGGAGAGTCAGCGCGTGCCGCCTGATGAAAGTTACGTCAGTTTAACTGGCGCCTGATTTCGCCCACGTTAAACCACGAATATTAAAACGGGTATTATGCTTAAAAACGCTCAATTAATCGAATCTTTTGAGACAATGACAATCTTAACTCTAATTGTAATTAGTCACCGGATGTCTTCCCTCTAATTGGATGATAACACTTGGAATTTTTCTCCCTCTATCTTGGAAATTATCGGCGATTAAATTAATTGTGAACTACGGTGAACGCTCCTGCAATTAAACTTTGAAACAACTGTTATGTAACTGTTAAATAAATAAAAGCAACCAGCGCACAGCACATTCGATCAATGAAACATTTTGTTTTATTATTTTGTTATTAAACTAACCACTTTTGCTTTTAACGAGACATCAATTTGATGGTCTTTGAACACATTCAAGGAAAAGTTAGAAATCCGACACCGCAATAAGATAATTTTACTCTCTCCGTTACCTAAACATTTACGATCAAGAAATTGGGCCATCGAATGCTTATTTTACCCATTTATTTCAAACATTATCACGAAACGTTTATAAAAATTAATTGTAGAAAAAAATATTAAATCACTTCTTTTTTATTTTTGGTTTTGGTACAATTAATTTAAAGAATTTAACTTTTAATATAATACCTCCAAATTGCCTTGTGGTTTTGAAACTAGGTTGGCAGCAATGAATAATGTAAGTGTGATTTGTCAATCAATGTTACCACCTTAATTTTGAAGCCATAGGCCACTGATTGTGTGCATCCAGCTCCACAAGATAATTGTTTACCGCGTTGTTTACAAAACAACGCTTGTTACAAATATAGCAAATCGTGACGTAATTCAATTCCTGTTGTTATTATTGGTTGGTTGGATAATGTGGCAACAGAAGGGGATACACCGTGGGCGCAGCCCAACCTCTTACCTTATTCCGTATATTCTTGCGTTTTAATTGATGCTTTTTCTCCTATATCCTTTGTTAAGCAGCATTTCCGTAAAAGGCGATCTCGAATCTCCCCCTTCTGCCACAATCAGGATAATTTGCCGGCGTTTTGCAATTTGCAATGATTTGCTCAAATTGGCTTTTGTTTGAATACAACACAATAAAAAAATAAATAAACACGGTGCAGGAAAAACGATCACGTATATAGTGTGAGCAATAATTTGTGGATCCTTATATAGCGTTGTGAATCATAATAAATATATCTAGCACACCTTATACACCACAAAGTACACTATAAAAACTCGCAGGTTCTGATTTTAAATTATAGAGTGGCCGGACATGAAAAGGGTCGGTCTTACCACAACTCATTCATATTATTGAGCTCTCAGCACGTGCTACATAACACTTCAATACTGAAAACAACTGCATATTTTCTGGGCGATGGGCTTGGTTTGATTTAGTAAAACGCGCACGGATGGCCACAAATCTCGCCTTTTTCCCGCATTAAAAGTTGAAAACAAAAACACACTCGAAAAGAATTATTGTGAACGATTTCGAAAAATAGAAAGTTACACCACATTGGTCTATTATTTTCTCTCTTTGTCTGTGTAGCAACAATTCAAATTTCCGCATCCTTGTCTGACAGTGAGCTCTAAATATTGTCTTAATTATTTTTAAAACACTATTTCTATAATGTTCTCTTTATATCAACTTGAAATTTCACATCTAGGTGGTTGTGATTGTAAAATGTTGACTTGACAACATTGAGTACCTTTTTTGCAAGGTTTTTGTCATTAACTATTATTTCTAAGTTGATTTAAAGTAAAGTTGATTTTAATGTAAAGTTGGTATCTACAAATATATATTTTATTTAATACTGAACTTGAAACAACTGTTTAATTTAAATAGATTAAGTAAATTAAGGTTAATAAATTGAAATTCAACTACTAAACAATATATGTTTCAAAATGTTGTGGATAAGAGGCATTTTTTATTAGACTTTGAGCCTAGAAAGAAATTTGAACAAAACTTGATTAAATGTAGGAAAAGTAATTTTTTAATTACGTTTTTGTTCAAACAACAGCGCAATTTTACTTAAATGTGTGTGTTCGACTCCAGAATATTCAAATTCTTTTTATTTTCGGGAATAACGAGAAAAAGTAAATACTAGGGCCATCTATAAGTGTTTTTAGCAACAAACTACACGCTTAAGATTCCTACTTTGGTAAATATGCTTTAGAGTAACAGAGGTCATCAACAGCTTAAACAATAATGAATTGAAAAAATAATAATTCACTAATCAGCTTAAAAAATAAGGACAAGGACAATCTAAAAAAACTTAAAACCCTAAATAAAATCATACGAGTCGGTTTATTATTGCGTTTTAAAAAAACCAGTAAAAAATGTACTTAAAAAAATTGTATTTTTTTGTTACTGAACCTTTGATTTTTGTTCAAAATTTTTAATGGTAAACTAAAAAAGTTTATAATAAAACAGAAATCTGTATTTAGTTAAGAGGACGATGCATTGTTGGTTGCCTATACACAAGCATAAATGTAACGTGATTTCTTCGCTAGATCACAAACAATAATTTTAGAATTGACTAATAAAGTACTTACACACTTTTGAAAAACTAAGATCTTTAAATAATGAAGTCCTAGAAAAAAGGTGCTAGCTTTTCAGTAATAATAGAATAGGTAGGTAAAAATTAAAGAGCAACAAAGAGCTGCACTATTTAGCAATACCATTCCAGAAACCTTGATAAAAGTTAGGTATACATATGGTCAAATTAAAAACGCTTGGGCTTAGACGGTAGTACAAATAATATTTTCACTCTGTGGCTGAAAGTTAAACATAAACGTTCAGATATTGAAGGGAAAACTAGGGTAAATCCGGGAGAGATGGACCACCTTTTTAACAATGCCAATACAAATTCCAAAAAACCTTTATTAGAACGGTTGATGATGCAAATCTAAAGAACAACAGTTAAAATATAACAAAACATAAATAAAATTCTAGTAACATAATATGCATTCTGAGAAAAAAAAATAAAACATTATTTGCAACTTTGAGTTCAACTCACCCAAACTATACCGGTGAGATGAATCTCAAGACCGAATCAGTTAAAACATACAGGGTGAGTTAGACCACAAAAGATTCCTACCCTAAAAATCTAATTGTCAGACAAGCTAATAAAGCAACATTTAGATGTTATCTTTTTTGGCACATTTTTCACAAGATTCGGAATATTTTATGTATAATTTAACCAGTAATTACGTTTTGTAGTTTTCGCATGATTCTTCTTGCATATAACAATAGTTATATCACTTCAGGAATTGATAGAGTCACTGTCGTCACAGAAGAGGTTGTGGTCGTTTCGACAACCTGAAGTTGTGTTGTGTTTGTCTTTGCCAACTGTTTTTATACTTTTTTTAAAGGTCAATTGCTTTACTTTTTTTGTGTTTGATTTTCTTTTCGACTTTTCTTTTCAATAAACATTTTTCTGTTTTGCATGTGTTCTAGTGAAGTTAAAACTTCTGCTAGTATACGACCTGGTTTCTTAACTTTTACCGCTTTGTTTTTTACCGGAATAGAGTAAGTATTAATATTTAGCTTTTTGCCCGGTATTAGTTTTCAACTTACATTTATATTTATTTTGTCGGCTTTTTGGAAAAAGTACTGAATTATGAAGGTAAAACAACGATTTACCGAAGATAAACGTTGTCCATTTCACCCCAAGAACGCTGGTCCAACTATTCCATTTTAAGGGTGCGATGAACCACTTCAAAAACAACATTTGCTGTCTATAAGCAGACATATAAAGTTATGTCGTCTAAAACAACACTTCAGAATCATAAGTCGTGCAAACAAGAGCAGTAAATAAACCAGCTAAAACAGCCATCTACTTTTCGTGAACAAAATTACTGTAGTGGTCCATCTCAGGTGGTGTTTCATCTCTTCCGGAATTACCCTATTTGAATTTTTTTGGAAAATAATTGTAAAACTCTAATAAACAAGATGTTCACAATTGAAGGTTTTTAAAAATGCAAGTCTATTTATTAAGCTTTATCAATTTCCACTCTGGACTGAAATATACAGGGTATATCAAAATTGCGGAGGTTAAAGCTTTGGACAGATTATTTCACTAGTCCAAACATACAAAAAAATAAAGACTTGGAGCTTCCCCACAAAGATACAATGGTTTAAAGGTGCACTTTGACTTGAGTTTTTTTCAAACGCAGGCAAAAATTCTGTGTTTATTGTCATGTATGGTGTAAATGAATGTAAAAAATAATAATGTAAAATAATTAAAAAATCAGCTTTGATTTCGTGTAACAAAAAATGGAACGGTAAATTAACAAATTGAAGTTTTTTTTACTCCAAAATAAAGCAAATTTTTCAAGAGTTTGTTCTACATTAATATTCTCCAGAATCATCAACACCATGAATAACGATAAACACTGAAACTTTTAGCCTGAGTGATCAAACCTGTGTACCTTTGCGGTGAAGTTACAAATCTTTTGTTTGGTCTACTGATGTGATTTTCTATGACATTCTGAACTCGGAATTCGCCACTTTTGAGACACTCTGTATATATTTTTAGTGATTTTATTGCTTTACAAGCTCATTTATCGATTGTCGCTGTTTGTTGTTTTAGAAAACAGTTTTCAAATTCCATCAAACAAATGTAATTTTTTCCTGATGATGCCTGGCGATAGTTTTTTTGTGCCTTTATGCAAAGATTGAAACGATAATTGAAATAATATTAATTAATTAATTGACAATATTATTTGTCTTTGAAATGTTACATAGAAAAATACTCTGTTTCCGTATTTTAATTAAAACGTCAGAGTTGTTAACTTTTTGCGTGCTATTTTTCACAATTAGCACACGTTTCCATTTGCCGTTGTTAAATCAACAAAGCTGCATTTTTGTCAACAATTTATTTTTACAAAAAGCTTACACTCTAAAACTTAACAGATTGTATTTACAAAAAATATACATTATTACAAACATTAAATTTAATTGACTGGAAGACTTTCATGGAGCCAAGTGCATGATCCCCCTTCGGCGAAATCAGCAGCGGCATGCCCATTCCCTGAGAGCACCCATTTAGTGGTAAGAAGTCCCTCGACTCCTACGGGACCTCTAGCGTGGATCCTGGCAGTGCTGATGCCAACCTCAGCCCCCAAACCGAACCGGAAACCGTCAGCAAATCGCGAACTGGCGTTGTGGAACACACAGGCGCTGTCAACGCGCCGTTGGAAGTTTCGAGCACTCTCGGCTGAAAATTATTAAGTATTATACAGTTTAAGTATTATACATTATACAGTTCCGTCTAAACCACACACTTGAAGTATTGGGAGTTTTAATAAGGATTGCCCTCAGAAAATTTGTATACGACCATAATCCATCAGTTCCTGTTCTTTGAAAATATTTTCAACATGGCGGCACTTCCGGTTATACCGGAAGTCGTTATCAACTTTATTATTTTAAATAGAAAGCCATGTTTTTTACTACATTTTTGATTATTCGAGTTATTTTATACATTTACATTTGGTTGTTTTCGAAATGTTTAGAGTTTTTTGAAAATTTTTGGATTTGCATCTTTGACTTTGGCGTTTTTAAAAATGTTGAAATCCTTTTTGGCTTCTTTAAAATAGACCTTTTCTTCGGTGTTTTTAAGTTTCTAAAAAAAAGTTAGCACACCCTAAATTTTTAAGATATAATTTGCAGAAATTTAAACACCCATTTATTTCACTAAAGGGTAGAGAATTTAATTCTGGACTGATCTGTATTAACATTCCCTATACTTGTATATTTAACAATTTTCAAGTTATACGAACTTTTGGTTAGCATTGAAAAATTCATTTCGCAAAGGTTGCCATGGAAACGTGAGTAAAATATTACAAATGAAAGATTCTCAAATCTAAATTCACTGATTTTACTTTGTTATAAAGGAAAGGAAAGCAAAATTTTGAACAAAACTGAACGTTTATGCAATGAGAATTGTTTCTTTGTCAAACTGTACATAAATATCTGTAAGGAATTCCCGGCAATGTCAGAGAAAACCAACATAACTTGAAAATTTGAAAATTGTCACAGATAGGTATAGGGAATACTCATACAAATCCTTGTAAAATTAAATTTTCTTCTGCCTAATGAAATAAAAATTGAGGCATTCCATTTGAAATAACTGACCTATAGCTTGTTGAAATTGTCCAAAAATAACGTTAAGAATTTGAAGTTTGTAGACTTTTTCCCAATTTTGAACACACTGAAAGAAAGATATAGACTTTCTTTTTTGATTGTCCAAAAACGATTTCTAAAATTCTTAGAATAACAAAATTACCTATTTTTGAAGTAAAAGGAGCAAATCCAAAAATTAAAAAAATCCTGAATTCAAAAACGGCAAAATTTTGGTATAGTGAAAGTTGATGTTGATTGAAAATATTCTTGAAATAACAAGAAAAATCAAAAAACACAGTAAAAAACAAAAAGCTTACACTCTAAAACTTAACAGATTGTATTTACAAAAAATATACATTATTTTTATACAGACTGATCCAGAAATACTGAGTCTGTTGGCAACACTGAACTTAAATTTTTAAGGATACCAAAGGAGTACGCTTCCAGTTAACAACAATTTAACATTCTTGTAGGGTTGTACGTCAAATAATTGTCAAGAAAGATTGAATTCGGTTGCAATGTTGCAAATTACGGGCACAAATAATTTCAAATGTGTTGCCAACAGACTCAGTATTTCTGGATCAGTCTGTACTTTGCATTTATAATACGTTTATTATATTAACGTCTATCAACAGGAAACGTTATGGTACTTTATGAATTTAGGGATATTTACATTTCAAGAGTTTCATCGATAATGCGTGGAACAATGTACGATCGATTTAATCATAATTTCTTCTTTATTTATTATTTATTACCGTAACCAACTGACACAAAATTCCCTAGACGACAAAAAAGTTTTTTTTTATTAAAATAAGAACAAAGGGAGCGCAAAGTATAAAAAATAAAAGTTTTATACTTTTTATAGAAAAGTATAAAAAATGTGCTATTTTCCATTTAAAATAAAAAAGTTGATAGTGATTTCCGGTATAACCAGAAGTGCCACCATGTTGAAAACATTTTCATTTAACAGCGCCTAACGAATTATGGCTGTACACTAATTTTGAGACAAATATCATTACCAAATCTTTCAATATTTCTAATGTGTGGTTTAGATGGAACAACTTGTATACAGAATGGTCCAGCTGCCGTCTTCTGTAGCTCAGTTATTATTTGAGTTGGAGTAGATATTTTTACTTTAGGACACATTTCAGGAAAATATTTTTGGTTATATGTAAGTATATTTTCAAATGAGCTTGGTAAAAATCACCACGATTCTCCACGGTAAAAAACATTCGATATTAGGTTACATGCATAAAAAAGTAAAAAGGCAAACAGACTGA